>NC_083426.1:10564849-11854135 GCF_020745735.1 Hemiscyllium ocellatum | reverse complement strand
CACGAACCACCCTCTGTGTAAAATAAAAATACCATAAGACATAGGAGTGGAAGTAAGGCCATTCGGCCCATCGTGTCCACTCCGCCATTCAATCATGGCTGATGGGCATTTCAACTCCACTTACCAGCATTCTCCCCGTAGCCCTTAATTCCTCGAGACAACAAGAATCTATCAATCTCTGATCAATCCCCTCGTGTCTTTTTTTAAATCTTGTCTCCACTCGCCTTGAAGATATGACCCGCAGTCTTGAAATCCCCCACCCTAGTGAAAAGACACCTACCATTAACCCTGGCCCATGCAAACATGCATCTACCAGAGCTCGTTTTGATTCCTTTCCAATAAGTGTACATACAGAACGCAGAATGGCTGCCAGCCAGCTAGACTTTAACATGTTTGATGCCACAATGATCTTAAAATCAAAGTAGTCGATTGTAATCGACATTCATGCCTCATTTGAAGGTACAGAAGCCTGAACACATGCACCAGCCAGTTTTGAAACATTTTCTGCCGAACTGTTATTAGAATACCGAACAGACTCTCAAACTCTTAACATTTGCCTGTACCTGTGTTTTTGTTTTGCCGCTGTTTGCCTATTATTTACTATCTACGCTGCTTAACTCTGTGATCTGTCTGTATTGCTCACAAGACAAAGCTTTTTACTGTGTCTCAATACACGTGACAATACATTCAATTCAATTCAATTCAATCCAGGTCATACCTTTTACCAAAAATGTAGAATTGTTCAAGATCACAATAACTTAAAAATTTACCAAACAGAATCCATTCTGACTGTGATTTATTTGAATGTAAGCTGTTTTCATTTTCTTCCTTACTGGGACCACATGCAGTTCTTCATTCCTAACCGGAGTTGATGAACAGAATCACTGAATGCCCGAACAGGCACTCAGTCAACTGGATCGTAATTTCTTTCTGCATTGGTCTCTCACAAGATTATTTACACAGTTTGCTCTCTTATTGTGTGATTTCATGACATACTACATGTTTGGGTTTGAGACAGACTGGTTGAACAGGAAGAAAATTTAAGGACTGTCTTCAGACTTAGACTTCAAAGTAAACACTATTTAATATACATTAAAAGCTCAATTCTGTACATGGTAATCATAAGTACACCAACCTCTGATCTTATAGTTACATTAGGAAAGGACCAGTCTACCTATTTAGTGCATTCACCTTCATGAGCACTCATGGCAAAATTGCTTGAGACCCCCAATGCCCTTAATCAAAATTTGCATCTTCGTTTAAGTCATATCCCTGTACCCCCTAAAATACCAAATTAATAATTTATTGCGAGCACATTTTTTTTTGTAATGAGGAAGGATATTATTAAGCTAGAGAAGGTTCAGAAGAGACGTAGCAGGATGTTGCTGGGTATAGAAGGTTTGAGTTACAAAGAAAGGCCAGATAGGCTGGGACTTCTTACACTGGGGCAAAGGAGGTTGAGAGGTGACCTTATAAAGGTTATTAAAATAATGAGGCGCATAGATAAGTTTAATGGTAGGTGTCTTCCCTTGGATGGGGGATCTCAAGACTGAGGGGCATAATTCTAAGGTGAGACGCAAAAGGTTTTAAAAAGACAAAAGGGGCAATTCTTTTACAAGAAGGTGGTTCACATACCAAATGACCTTCCTGAGGAAGTGGTGGGTATGGGTACAATCACAACATTTAAAAGACACTTGGCTAAGTACCTAAATAGGAAAGGTTTGGATATGGGCCAGAAGCAGGCAGTTTAGTTTGGAATTAGTTTCAGCATGGACTGGTTGGATCGAAGAATCTGTTTCTGTGCTGTATGACTCTAAGACAACCTCCAATTATTTAAACAAAGCTAAAATACCTGTAGCTCACTAGCAACTTGTCTCAAAATATGTTCAGATAATTTACAGCTTTTTTTTAACCAAATATACAGCAGAGTTTAAGCCATTCAACAATAACACAGACCAGATTTGATACTTGCATGATGTTGGATCTGATTTATCATTTGTGCAAACAACCAGGGTGATGATGGAGCAACCACTATGTAAATACAAGCTGTTGTTGTTGTAATTAAAGACGTATCTCAGGGATGGTCAGGATTACCACTGCTGATTATGCAGCGAACCTTGTGCTGGAAAGTCATGCTACAATCTCAGTGTTGGACAAATCACTCTTTGAATTTCCAATTGATCCTATATTGGTACTGATAGCAGCAACAGAGCATTTCAAAATAATATCACTGAGATAATTTGGTTTTAATATCAATATTCACTCAAACAAATAGTTGAGGTTTATATATCATTTGATGTTGATGATGCAACAATTCTACCGTGACGCCTTCATCACATTTTAGGAGTTGAAGTTTTGGTCCCACTCTCCTCTCCACTGCTGCACTGAGAAGCCTTCCAACCTGCGTTCTGAGGCACTGTTAGCTTGACTGAAACATAACCTGCCTTATGTTTGTTTGCCTTTGGATGAAACAGTTGCATTTCCTGTATTTAGCACCTTTCATGCCCCCAGGATTTCGCAAAGTGCTTTACAGATAACGATGAACTTCTGGAGTGCAACTTCTGTTGTAACGTAGCAAACCCCAGCAGCTGCATTGTGCACGCCAAACTTCCACAATGAGGGAAGTTGATAGCATTCTCACTGGCAGATGTTTCCTCAGTCTCAGGATAAGAAGATGGTCACTGAGGACTGAGTCAAGGACAAAGGACTTCACTCACAGGGTCGTGAGTTGTTGCAATTCATCACCACCAGAGGATTTTGGATGCTCCATTGTTAAATATGTTTAAGGCAGAGAGATATCAGTCTTTCAGGAATCGAGGGATTTAAGGGGACGAGGTGGGAAAGTGGAGTTGAAGTCTAAGATGAGCCATGATCATAGCACAGCATTCTCTCAAACAGGGGCACAATCACCTTTCAGTCAAATGTTTGAGGATTCACATCTCGCTCTGTGTTATAACTCAAGTTTAGGATAAAGTTTTAGACCAAGAAGATGCACTTTAAAAAATAATATTTCATGGGATGTTGCAGATGTCAGCTTTCAAATGAGTTGTTAAACAGAATCCCTATCTACCTGGTCAGGGGCATGTTGAAGATTAACAAGTAGTATTTCTGTACTGGGCCACAGCAACATAACTGCGCCTGTTTTAAAATGTGTATTCCTCCCCAGCTTCCTGCTCAAACTCATTTGCATCTCCCCGAACATTCAGTCTGCTGCAAATCATGTAATAATGCAGCATTTTAAATGTATATTATTGAAGAAAGTGCTTTAAAGTTATTACTTAATAGGTTTAGGAGTGGCAATTCAGTAAAGTTTGGTGTTATTAGATTAGATTACTTACAGTGTGGAAACAGGCCCTTCGGCCCAACAAGTCCACACCGACCCGCCGAAGCGCAACCCACCCATACCCCTACATTTACCCCTTACCTAACACTACGGGCAATTTAGCATGGCCAATTCACCTGATCCGCACATCTTTGGACTGTGGGAGGAAACCGGAGGAAACCCACGCAGACACGGGGAGAACGTGCAAACTCCACACAGTCAGTCGCCTGAGGCGGGAATTGAACCCAGGTCCCTGGCGCTGTGAGGCAGCAGTGCTAACCACTGTGCCACCGTGCCGCCCCACGGTTGTTTTCAGTAAAACTAAATAGATTTATCAGAAAAAAATTATTTCATATCACATTTGCAACCCATAAGTAATCCAATGCTGAATTACTGAAAATGAACTTTAACAGGTTTAAAAATCTATTTGCTAGTTGTTAATGTTAACTCTGGCCATAGGCCTGCTGGGTTTTTGCAGCAATTTTTGTTTTTGTTGTTGTATTTGCTAGTTAGACTGGAGTAGAACAGTCAATCTCTTAAATCTAAACAAAATTCAAAATTTATCATAACATACTCATTTGTGTTCTTCCCCACTGCCAAAATAATTTAAAAAATCTGTACAATTATCAAAAGCTCCCAATGGTCTTGGATACATCTTATGTCAGAGTCCAAATTGGTGGCTAAGGCCGAATGCCTGAATAGTCTTTTGAGTAAGGTTAAATTACATGGGATGTAGGGAGAACTAGCCATTGGAAATAACATTGGCTTGATGGTAAGAGACAGAGAGTGGTGATAGAAGTTGTGTTTTCAGAGTGGAGGCCTGTGACCAGCGGTGTGTTGTAATGATTGGTGCTGGGTCCCTTGCTTTTCATCAATTACATAACTGATTCAGATATAAATATAGGACATCAGCAAGTTTGCGGATAATATCAACATTAGTGGTGTAATGGACAGTGAAGAAAGTCATCTAAGAATACAATAGGATTTTTATCAACTGGACCAGTGGGCCAAGGAATAGTAGATGGATTTTAATTTGTATAAATTTTAAGTGATGCATTTTGATAAGATAACCCAGGGAAGGACTTGCACACTTGATAGTGGGGCCTTGGGGAATGTTCTCAAACAGAGAGACCTAGGGGTGCAGAGACATAGTTCCTTGAACGTGGTGTCACAGGTAGACAGGGTGGTGAAGAATGCGTTTGGCACATTTGCCTTCATTGGTCAGAGCATTGAGTACTGGAGTTAGAATGTCATGTTATGGCTATACAAGCATTGGCAAGGCCACGTTTGGAGTACTGCTTACAATTGTTGTCACCCTGCTACAGGAAGTATGTTATTAAAATGGAAAGGGTGCAAAAATGATTTACAAGGATGTAACAGAGACAGGAGGCTTTGAGATATAAGGAGAGGCTGGATAGGACTCTTTTCCCTGGAGCATAGAATGTTGAAGGGGTGACCTTTATAGAGGTTTATAAAATCCTGAGGGGCATAGGTAAGTTGAAGAGCCAAGGTCTTTTCCCAAGGGTGGGAGGGTCTAAAACTAGAGGGCATAGGTTTAAGTTGCCACCCAGGTAAATAATGCTGTGAAGAAGGCATATGGCATATTGGCTTTTATTGGTAGAGGAATTGAGTTCCGGAGTCCTGAGGTCATGTTGCAGTTGTATAAGACTCTGGTGCGGCCGCATCTGGAGTATTGTATGCAGTTTTGGTCGCCATACTATAGGAAGGATGTGGAGGCACTGGAATGGGTGCAGAGGAGGTTTACCAGGATGTTGCCTGGTATGGTAGGAAGATCGTATGAGGAAAGGCTGAGGCACTTGGGGCTGTTTTCATTGGAGAAAAGAAGATTTAGGGGTGACTTGATAGAGGTGTACAAGATGATTAGGGGTTTAGATAGGGTTGACCATGAGAACCTTTTACCACGTATGGAGTCAGCTATTACGAGGGGGCATAGCTTTAAATTAAGGGGTGGTAGGTATAGGACAGATGTTAGAGGTAGATTCTTTACTCAGCGAATCGTGAGTTCATGGAATGCCCTGCCAGTAGCAGTGCTGGACTCTCCCTCTTTATGGGCATTTAAACGGTCATTGGATAGACATATGGAGGATAGTGGGCTAGTGAAAGTTAGGTGGGCTTGGATCGGCGCAACATCGAGGGCCAAAGGGCCTGTACTGCACTGTATTTTTCTATGTTCTATGTTCTGTGTGAGAGGGGAAAGATTTAAAAGACATCTGAGAGGCAACATTTTCGCACAGAGGGTGGTGCATATATGGAATGAGCTGCCAGAGGAAGTGCTAGAGGCAAATACAATTACAACATTTAAAAGACATTTGGACAAGTACATGGATAGGAAAGGTTCAGAGGGAACAAATTACTGCAGATGCTGGAATCTGTACTGAAAACAAAAAAATAAAAAATGCTGGAGATCACAACAGATCAGGCAGATCTGATGAAGAATTGTCTACCCTTCGAAACATTAGCTTGCTCTCTCTCCATGGATGCTGCCTGACCTGCTGTGATCTCCAGCATCTGTTGTTTTCAGCTTTAGAGGGGCAGAACATAGGCAAATGGGACTCGTGCAGTGTAAGAAACCTGGTCAGCACGGACATGTTGGGCTGAAGGGTCTGTTTCTGTGCTGCATGACCCCAAGCTCAAGTTGCACTGGACTCAACTCTGACCTAAATGTCTGCGGTTTTTCATACTAGTCATGTCAATTTTGAGTGAATTGTGCTGAAATGAAACAACCCAGTGCAGCTCAGCTGTGACATCAGGCTCCCATGTTTCACAGTTGGAATGTCTTCCCAGAGTCCTGATCTTTCAACTGGCACATACTTACCATAACTCATTTCTTGCTGTTTGTGCAAACCTCATTGTCACAATTTAAGGATGGGGGAAAATTGCAATATGGATGCAATTTTGAGTTTTTCCTTTACTCAAAATACAATTAGCTGCTCAGATTTTACATACGGGTGCATGCCTTGTATAGGTAGCCATATTGAAATTGAATCTAAATCAATGTCAGAAACTACACTAGCATAAATGAAACAGCGCCTTTTTTTTCTAAAGTATAGCTACTGAGCATGTTTGAAAGAAGTTAGGTCATGGTGATATCAGATCACATGGAACAGAAACCCGGGTTTCAGGAGTTTCAAATAAGGTGCCTGCTTTCCCTATCTCCGTGTATAGTTATGCTCAAAGAATACATGTAGTTGCTCACTAACAAGAGGATAGATGCCATATTACTATGTAATATCTCATATTACAACTGCCTCTTCACTCAGTGACAGAAACCTATCTACCAATCAGGTTGCTCAAAGGCAACAGGAACAGGGATAGCCTAGCAATCCCTAGTCATTTCCCTATATAATGTTCACTCTAGGTATTCCGCAAACACTCCCAGATTATTTTCTATTATAATTGTTAATTACCAGGCCAGTTCTTTTTCAATAATTCAAAGGAAACTCTTCATATATTTCAATAGTTAGCACTTAAGTTTATTTATTTGTTAAACATTTATCTTTCAATTTTCAGTAGCACATCTTTCAACTGCTTTATCTGTTCCGAATCCCGCCTTAACCGATATAAAAGACTAGTTGGGGCAGACAATCTGAGTGAAGTGTTGAGCTGTAGTCAGTAATGTTTCACACAGTGATTTGCTTTTCTTTACACGTAATCTGGCAACTGTGAAAATGAACCAAGCATTATTTTTGTGACCATTATTGCAGTATTTACTGGAAATTACATTTCTTCAAGGAAGGCATTAGTTTCACTCCAGGAACCAAGTAAATAAACAATTTTACCATTATAGATGTAAACTTCAGATCCTATCAGTAAAAATAATTCAAGTTTCCTTTTCAGAGCACATCAGCTGCTCAGATCTGAGGTTAAAGTGAAGTTAAATCAAGATGTAGAAGCAATGGATTTTAATTTCAGTCTGAGTCAAAATCAATCCTTTCTTGGTTTGTATGCTTCGAGTAAAAAATGAGGTCTGCAGATGCTGGAGATCACAGCTGCAAATGTGTTGCTGGTCAAAGCACAGCAGGCCAGGCAGCATCTCAGGAATAGAGAATTCGACGTTTCGAGCATAAGCCCTTCATCAGGAATAAGAGAGAGAGAGCCAAGCCGGCTGAGATAAAAGGTAGGGAGGAGGGACTAGGGGGAGGGGCGATGGAGGTGGGATAGGTGGAAGGAGGTCAAGGTGAGGGTGATAGGCCGGAGTGGGGTGGGGGCGGAGAGGTCAGGAAGAGGATTGCAGGTTAGGAGGGCGGTGCTGAGTTGAGGGAACCGACTGAGACAAGGTGGGGGGAGGGGAAATGAGGAAGCTGGAGAAATCTGAATTCATACCTTGTGGTTGGAGGGTTCCCAGGCGGAAGATGAGGCGCTCCTCCTCCAGCCGTCGTGTAGTTGTGTTCTGCCGGTGGAGGAGTCCAAGGACCTGCATGTCCTCGGTGGAGTGGGAGGGGGAGTTAAAGTGTTGAGCCACGGGGTGATTGGGTTGGTTGGAGCCACGGGGTGATTGGGTTGGTTGGAGCCACGGGGTGATTTTTAATCACAATCATTCCGCTTACACCAGATTCGAACCTGTGATCTCTTGGATCAGAGGCAGGGACGCTGTCAAAGCGCCACTTTAATCACAATCATTCCGCTTACACCAGATTCGAACCTGTGATCTCTTGGATCAGAGGCAGGGACGCTGTCAAAGCGCCACTTTAATCACAATCATTCCGCTTACACCAGATTCGAACCTGTGATCTCTTGGATCAGAGGCAGGGACGCTGTCAAAGCGCCACTTTAATCACAATCATTCCGCTTACACCAGATTCGAACCTGTGATCTCTTGGATCAGAGGCAGGGACGCTGTCAAAGCGCCACTTTAATCACAATCATTCCGCTTACACCAGATTCGAACCTGTGATCTCTTGGATCAGAGGCAGGGACGCTGTCAAACCTCCACACTCACTTCCCTCCAAGGCCCCAAGGGATCCTTCCATATCCGCCACAAGTTCACCTGTACCTCCACACACATCATCTATTGCATCCGCTGCACCCGATGTGGCCTCCTCTATATTGGTGAGACAGGCCGCTTACTTGCGGAACGCTTCAGAGAACACCTCTGGGCCGCCCGAACCAACCAACCCAATCACCCCGTGGCTCAACACTTTAACTCCCCCTCCCACTCCACCGAGGACATGCAGGTCCTTGGACTCCTCCACCGGCAGAACACAACTACACGACGGCTGGAGGAGGAGCGCCTCATCTTCCGCCTGGGAACCCTCCAACCACAAGGTATGAATTCAGATTTCTCCAACTTCCTCATTTCCCCTCCCCCCACCTTGTCTCAGTCGGTTCCCTCAACTCAGCACCGCCCTCCTAACCTGCAATCCTCTTCCTGACCTCTCCGCCCCCACCCCACTCCGGCCTATCACCCTCACCTTGACCTCCTTCCACCTATCCCACCTCCATCGCCCCTCCCCCTAGTCCCTCCTCCCTACCTTTTATCTCAGCCGGCTTGGCTCTCTCTCTCTTATTCCTGATGAAGGGCTTATGCTCGAAACGTCGAATTCTCTATTCCTGAGATGCTGCCTGGCCTGCTGTGCTTTGACCAGCAACACATTTGCAGCAGTTGGTTTGTATGCTTTTCCACTTTCAGTTTTCGATTAGATTAGATTCCTTACAGTGTGGAAACAGGCCCTTCAGCCCAACAAGTCCACACCGACCCTCCGAAGAGTTACCCAATCAGACCCATTTCCCTCTGACTAATGCATCTATCACTATGGGCAATTTAGCATGGTCAATTCACCTAACCTGCACATCTTTGGACTGTGGGAAGAAACTGGAGTACCCGGAGGAAACCTATGCAGACACGGGACGAATGTGCAAACTCCACACAGACATTCACCTGAGACTGGAATCCAACCCGGGTTCCTGGCACTGCGAGACAGCAGTGCTAACCACTGAGCCACCGTGCCGCAGTGGGATAATTGCAGGAACATTTTTTGTTGATGCCGATCACTGCATATTGTAATGGGACCACATAATGAATGGATGGAACCTGTGATAAGGCGGAATGGATTTGGTAACCTAATATTGGTAAAGAAAATGACCATCAGGTGTTCCATTCCATCGTATATTTGATGTGGGGGTTGGTTAACTCAGTTGGCTAGATAGCTGGTTTGTGAGACAAAATGATACCAAGAATGTGGGTTCAATAACGACATTGGCTGAGGTTACCATAAAGGACACTCCTTTGCAAACTCTCTCCTTGCCTGAGGTGTGTGGTAACCCTCAGGTTAAACCATGTAATGAGCGAGCAGTCCTATGATCTGGTAAGATTATGATGACTTCAGCTTTTACAATTGATTCACACGTGCACACTCTCAATCTCTCTCACATGTGCATATTCTCTTTCTCACTCTCTCACACTCTGTCTCACATGTGCACACTCTCTTTCACATACAATCCATAAATTGTATATGTCTAATAGAACATAGAAAAGTACACCACAGAACAGGCCCTTTGGCCCACGATGTTGTGCCGGGATTTAAGCCTAATGTAAAATATAGTAACTTAACCTACGCACCCCTCAAGATTAGATTACTTACAGTGTGGAAACAGGCCCTTCGGCCCAACAAGTCCACACCAACCCACAACCCACCCAGACCCATTCCCCTCCATTAGCATGGCCAAATCGCCTAACCTGCACATTTTTTGGATTGTGGGATGAAACCGGAGGAAACCCACGCAGACACGGGGAGAATGTGCAAACTCCACACAGTCAGTTGCCTGAGGCAGGAATTGAACCCAGGTCTCTGACGCTGTGAGGCAACAGTGCTAACCACTGTGCCACCATGCCGCCAACATCACTGCTATCCATGTGAATGTCCAGCAGTCATCTTAAATGTCCACAATGACTCTGCTTCCACCAACATAGCTGGCAACACATTCCAAGCATTCACTACTCTCTGCGTAAAGAACCTACCTCTGATGTCTCCTTTATACCTTCCTCCTAATATCTTCAAACTATGACTTCTCATACCAGTCTATCCTGGCTTGGAGAAAAGTCTCTGGCTATTGACTCTATCTATTCCTCACATTATTATGCCAGGGCATTTGGATTACTAAAAAGTGACATTGGAGCTGAAAATGTGTTGCTGGAAAAGCGCAGCAGGTCAGGCAGCATCCAAGGAGCAGGAGAATCGACGTTTCAGGCATAAGCCTTTCTTCAGGAATGAGGAGAGTGTGCCAAGCAGGCTAAGATAAAAGGTAGGGAGGAGGGACTTGGGGGAGGGGTGTTGGAAATGCGTTCGGCGGAAGGAGGTTAAAGTGAGGGTGATAGGCTGGAGTGGGAGTGGGGGCAGAGAGGTCAGGAAGAAGATTGCAGGTTAGGAGGGCGGTGGTGAGTTCGAGGGTTGGGACTGAGACAAGGTGGGGGGGAGGGGAAATGAGGAAACTGGAGAAATCTGAATTCATCCCTTGTGGTTGGAGGGTTCCTAGGCGGAAGATGAGGTGCTCTTCCTCCAGCCGTCATGTTGCTATGGTCTGGCAATGGAGGAGTCCAAGGACCTGCATGTCCTTGGTGGAGTGGGAGGGGGAGTTGAAGTGTTGAGTAACAGGGTGGTTGGGTTGGTTGGTCCGGGTGTCCCAGAGGTGTTGTCTGAAATTTTCTGCAAGTAGGCGGCCTGTCTCCCCAATATAGAGGAGGCCACATCGGGTGCAGCGGGTGCAGTAAATGATTGTGTGTGGAGGTGCAGGTGAATTTGTGGCGGATATGGAAGGATCCCTTGGGGCCTTGGAGGGAAGTAAGGGGGGAGGTGTGGGCGCAAGTTTTGCATTTCTTGCGGTTGCAGGGGAAGGTGCTGAGAGTGGAGGTTGGGTGGTGGAGGGTGTGGACCTGCCGAGGGAATCATGGAGGGAGTGGTCTTTTCGGAATGTTATTTTTAATAACGTGGCTCAGACATACCTCCAGGGCAGGTCAGATTCAAATTTAGGCTTTCTATCCCTGAGGTGAGGACACTACCATTGCATGGTAAGATTCTGGAAGAAATGGTAGAGGATCCAGTACTTGTACTTGTTAGGATGATGCTGGTGTTTATTTTCTGACCAGTTCAGTTATAAAACACAATATATACGTCTAAGAAAACAGCTTGTAAAATGACACACACTTCTGCAGTTCTGTGGTACCTAATTGATACTCTTCTTAGGAGAATGGGATATTGTAGAATAAATACAGAAAATGTTGAAGAAATTCAGCCAGTTTGGCAGCATCTGTGGATTGAGAAAAACAAAGTTAAGATTCCAATCATACTTCCTTAGTACTTCTGTCAGTACTGTATCTTTCTCCTCAAATTTTCCAGACCTGCTGACTTTCTCAAGCATTTTCTGCTTTTATTTATGACCTCCAGCATCTGCAACATTTTGTTTCCATTTGAGGGCTACTCGAGAAGATGCATCCTCCATACATACACAGGGCTGAATTTAATAGCTGCAGGCCGAAGGACAGAACGATCCTGCTATGGCCATTTTTGGAAGCCCAGAATAAATGTCAAACAATTCATCACCTCACATTGCAACTTGCATGCCTTTACTGGCGAACATCATATCTCAAGTATCTGCTGGCCAATCCAATAACTGGCTGCCCTTTGATCCCAACAGTGCCACCAGAAGCAGAGGACACAGCTGGTACTGCAGGTCATCCACAGCATCAGTGGAGAGCAGGATGTGGAACTAGGTTGGATTGGAAGGATGAATCCTTGCTGTGGCTCATTATATAGGGTAAAGACATCCAGTAGATTTACTGCCACCATTCTCTTTCCTGGGAGGGATCTACAGAAGCTGATTGGTCTAAGAACAGAGAACATAAGAGCTAGGAGCAGGAATAGGTAGTTCAGACTCTTGACCCTGGTCTACCATTTGATATGAGTGTGGTAGAGGAAAACTATCAGGTAGTCTGACGCTTTAGCTTTAAACAAAACGAAATTTATTTCAGGATAGTAACTATGTATAAGTCACATCCAACAGACATTGTTTTTGAGACTCTGAGGGAGGCTGAAATTTAAGGTCCAGAACTGACCACTCACCTGAGTCCATTTAACGTCACCATTAGGAAGTGCATAAAGCAATCCTTTCAGAATGTTATGTCCTTATACAAACAGTATGGACCATTCAGTCAGGCCCTGAAAGATTGTTCCTGAGGGCAGGATGGCTCCTTCAGCAAGGCGTGCTTTTACCTCTGAGTGCAGAAGGGAAAACATGTCCCTTAGGCTATAGAGCATCATATCAGCCTCTGCCCTGAGACTGCAAACAAACCATTAGATTTTACTGAGTGGCCTCCTCATTTATCATGAAGCACCACTGGCACTGGTAGAACAACACTGACGGTGGGATAAGGCCCTTAAATGGCCATTAATTGGTTACTAAGGGCTTCAATTGGTTCAGAGTGGAAAATTAGAAAAATAAAAATATATTACAAATAAACTTTTCTGGCATGATTATATTAAGAATGTGACATTTTTTATTGTAATGGTAACATTTGATTGTCAGCAAATATTTCAGGAACATCAAAACAATCTAGCAATACTAACAGTCAGATCTACCAATGGTAGCTCACCACCACCGTCTCAAGGGATTGGCAAGAAATGCTGGGCCAGTCACCAATATCCACATCCCACAAGTGAACAAAAAAAAGTGCAAATATTTGTTGCAGGATCATAGACTTGAGTTGTATGTTAGGACTCTGCAGAAATCCCAACACAGCGGAGGCTGTGGGAATTTTCCACAAGTTAAAGCTTCCAATAAGCAATTCTCACATTATTATTCAATCACTACATCATACTAACATAACCTTACTACTTGTTTTTCTAGATTAGAATGGTGCTGGAAAAGCCCTGCAGGTCAGGCAGCATCGAGGAGCAAGAAAATCAACGTTTTGGGCAAAAGCCTTTCATCATTTTCTGATAAAGGGCTTTTGCCCGAAACGTCGATTTTCCTGCTCCTTGGTTGCTGCCTGACTTACTGTGCTTTTCCAGCACCACTCTAATCTTGACTCTGATCTCCAGAATCTGCAGTATTCACTTTCACCTGCTTGTTTTTCTAGTCTATAACTGTAGGATTGAATCTCAGTCTTTTACTGTTCTGCTTTATTTTATAGCTTTATTAACTGGTGTTTCTCATCATATAGAATCCCTACAGTGTGGAAGCAGACCTTTCAGCCCAATAAGTCCACACTGAACCTCCGAAGAGCATCGCACCCAGACCCATGTCCCCCACCCAATTCCTGTAACCCTGTATTTCCCATGGCTAATTCACCTAGCCTGTACATCCCTGGACACTGTGGGCAATGTATATTTATACTCCACAATTGCACTCTATGTTCCAAAGCAAATTGCCTTCCTCTCACTCTTCCTTCCAAAATGTACCAGTTTCCTGTGTGAAACTACTATCTAATTCCATTCTGTTTGCAGATGAGAAGTGTTCACAATGAGCATGTAAAAGATGGCAGATGATTCTAAACATGCTCTTTCAAATCCCTGCACCTGACCATCTTGAGACCGGGCTTTTGCCCGAAACGTCGATTTCGCTGCACTATGGATGCTGCCTGAACTGCTGTGCTCTTCCAGCACCACTAATCCAGCATCTTGAGACCTTGTGATGTTAATCATTGCAGAAAGGGTCACTCTGTTCCCTCTTAATCAAGTCCCACAGCCATGAGTCACTGGTTTATCCTGGCCTCAGAAGAGTTGCATTAGAGAAACGGCAACTTGATTCTGCCTCTTCTGATCATTGTGCCAGTAACAGGCTGTTTACACATTAAATTCCTGAATATAAGCAACAAATTCGTCACTTAATTAAATCAAGCTGTGCCTAGATCAGAAAACTGCACCACAAGAGCCATGAGTTTATTTGACCTCACAAATGCCCTTCTGGATGTCACATTTATATGCAAAGGGAATGATGTCTGTTATCCATTACACTTGGTGCAGTATTTAATTGAATTGTAATAAATTGTTGACTTCCTCTTAAGTTAGAAACGAAGAATGCCAGAACGTTGCTCTGCATATGATTAATATACATCAACATCTGGACTTTAAGCTGCAAATAAAAGAGAATAAATGTACATTTATATAACTCCTTTCATGAACATTACAAACTACTTTTCAGCCACTAAGTACTTTTGAAATGTGGCCACTACTACAATGTAGGAGATGATAGGTGTTATCCATAAAGCATTTATGATGATCTACACCAGGGTCATGTGGCTAGTTTTGTGTATTAATTCATGGGATATAGTGTTGCTGGAGAGACCAGCCTCTATTGTCCATCCCTAATTACCCTTTAGGGATGGCTGATTTTGCATGCATTGTGGGTAACTAGGGTTCTGATGTGTTGAATGGTGAGTGAACAATCTTCCAGCAAGAATTCTAACGAGCTGAGAATCATGCTTGATGTTTTCCAATAAACCACTTCCATTTTACAGTCACTAGAGGGGGCATGCACTGTGTTTTAAATACAAATTGTACTCAGATCCTTTAAGGTAGGTAAAAACAATGACTGCAGATGCTGGAAACCAGAGTCTAGATTAGAATGGTGCTGGAAAAACTGCAGTTCAGGCAGCATCCGAGGAGCAGTAAAATCGACGTTTTGGGCAAAAGCCCTTCATCTGGAATACAGGGACCCCACTGCTTTATTAAGTTATATACAAAAAGAGCTTTGGGTAGGGTATTACTTTGTCATATTAAATTAAAACACTCTTTCTTAGCTAAAGCTGAATAATTAAATAAAGATTGTCTTGGCAATGACTTTAACATCATTGCAGAAACTTCCAGCAACTTCAGGGGTTTACCAAATAATGCTAAAGTCCAATGATACTAGACTCCTCCAGAGAATGCAATCATTGAATTGATAAAATATCACTTTACATTGTTACTCAGAATAACAGCCTGGAAAAGTTACTCATCATTGAACAATACGTAA
This sequence comes from Hemiscyllium ocellatum, assembly GCF_020745735.1. Classification (NCBI taxonomy): domain Eukaryota; kingdom Metazoa; phylum Chordata; class Chondrichthyes; order Orectolobiformes; family Hemiscylliidae; genus Hemiscyllium; species Hemiscyllium ocellatum. The sequence continues at coordinate 11,838,843 of NC_083426.1, read as the reverse complement.
CTCAGTTTTCACCGTAGTACTAAGAACATTCCTATGATTAAACATTCTTAGTGACAGTATAATTTGAAATTTCTCCATTACGATAATAAAAGCTCTGAATTTTCCTTCATTTTGAAGTTTATTTCTGATAATTTAGTTTCTGTCTTAATTCAATCATCATTTGCTATCTGAAAATTTGAATTAAAGATGAACAGCTTTTAATTTCCTGTTTATCTGTCTGTTAGAATAGTTCAAAACGATTGGCTGTTCATTCTGCTTGCTGATGGCATTATCGGGGGAAATTTGGAAATCCTGTGGCAACAAGTGTAAACCGGAAAGGGGAAACCACACAATGGGTACACAGCTTTGTTGTCAAGTTCAAAATTGAATCCACTGGATCGAATTTTCATTTGTGAGTCCCAGTCTCACTATCTGTATGAAATATAGGACCCACACATGGGGGTGTGGGGAATTTTTGAGAGGTACTCAATTAAATGCCTACTTCCAGGAACCCTCTTTAATTCAGGTTGGAAGGTGAACTTCCAAGGTTGGAGGAGCAGCAAGAGGGCCTTCAGCTTGGAAATACAGCCTTAGAGCCTGGAGGTGGGAGCTGTTGAGGTGGGGTAGGTAAAAGAGAAGGTCTGTCAGGATGGAGGCACCCTCTGATGACTTCCTGAGGACTGGAATACTATAAAGAGACCACAGCTGCCAGACCAGACCAGGAAGTGAATCCCTCAATAGGAAAATCTATGGGCTGCATAAGGAAACCTTCATATGTACCATTGGAAGAGAAGGGTTCAGAACAGAGTTAGAGTGTGGGCACCAATGTACTGCTGGACTACAGCTGCTGCTGCCTGGAAAGTTGTATCAGGCCATTGGTTTTAAAAAGACCCTTTAGCTGCCACTGTAGGCTCCCACTCTTGCTGTAGAAACATAGAAAATAGAAGTAGGGGTCTGTCATCCAGCCTGTTGAAGCCTTCTCCACTGTTTATTATGATCAGTATCCTGTTCATATTTGCCCCATACCTTTTGATATTTTTAGCCCTAAGAACTACATCTAGCTCCTTCTTGGAAAACCTCAATGTTTTGACCTCAACCCTTTTCTGTGGCAGAGAATTTCACAGGCTTCCCAACTCTCTGATGAAGAAAAGTCTCATCATCTCAGCCCTTAAATGGCCTACCCCTTATTCTTAGACTGTAACCTCTGATTCTAGACTCCCCAGTTATCAGAAACATCCTTGCTGCATTTACTGTCTGGTCCTGTTAGAATTTTATAGGCTTCAATGAGACCCTCCATCATTCTGCTAAACTCAATTGAGTATTGTCCTAACTGATTCAGTCTTTCTCCATACGTTAGTCCAGTTGTCCCAGAAATCCCTTTGCTGCACTCTCTCCATAGCTAGAGCATCCTTCCTCAGTTAAGGAGACCAAACTACACTCTGGTCCTCTTGATCCTGGTTGATCAGACATCTGAATCTGTAGGTTTTTGTGATTTCATGGTATGATCCATTATATACCAAGAAGCAATGCACATTGGTTAATTTGGTCAAAGTAAACTCTTGCTGAATGTGAAAGTTTTACTGGAATCTGTTAAAGCTGATAGGAATGCTGAGGTTAGGGAACTACTGACCTTTGTCTGTCAGAACTGAAAAGAATTATTCCTGCATGGAGAGCAAGCATGAACAGGAGCAGAAAATCGGCACATATCTTACCGAGGAAGAGATAAGAAATCATTTAAAAATGTGTTCTTTGAGATTCTTAAGAAAGACAATAAAACCAGGAGACATCTCCATCAGTCAGACCTTGAGATGTATGTAAGCTAATGAAGTAGGCCCCGGATCATATTGTAGAACAGAAAGATCTATGGGTTCAGGTACATAATCCTTTGAAATTTGCGTCACAGGCAGACAGGATGGTTAAAAAGGCAATTGGCATGCTTGCTTTAGTTGCTCATACCTTTGAGTATGGGAGTTGGGACGTTATGCTGAGGTTGTACAGGGTATTGGTGAGGCCTCTTCTGGTGTGCTGTGTGCAAGTCTGGTCATCCTACTTTAGGACTGATATTATTAAAATTAGAAAAGATTTACCCGTATGTTGCCGGGAATGGAGAGTTTGCATTATAAAACCAGCCTTGATAGGCTCAAACTTCTTTCACTGAACTGAGGGAGGTTGAGGAGTCACCTTCCAGAGATTCATAAAATCTTGAGGAGAATTGATAAGGTGATGGCAAGGCTCTTTTCCTAGGGTGGGTAGTCAAAAAGGAGGGAGCATATTTTTTAAGGTTAGAGGAGAAAGATTTAAAAAAGGACATGAGGAGCACTTTTTTTTGTGTGTGGAATGAACTGTCAGAGAAAGTGGTGGATCTATGTACAATTATAATGTTTAAAAGACTTTTGGATAAATTCATGAGTAGGGATGATTTGGAAGGATATGGGTCAAGTGCAGGCAGGTGGAACTAGTTTAGTTTGGGATTGCAGTTGGCAGGGACTGGTTTGATTCAAGAGTTCGTTCCCATGCTATATGACTCTCTAACTCCAAGAGATCATGGATAAACAGGAAACTAAATGCAAGTATAGACATGTTCAATTGCTTTATAGTTTAATCACATTACAATACCTTTATCACATAAATGATTATATCAGATTATCTAATATGATATTGTATCTAATTATACTTAATGTAGAACACTGTCACATACAGGATTCGTGTGGTGGTACTTCCCTAATTCTGAACCAAAAATCAGGGGTTCAACTCCCCCTTATTTCAGTGATATGGCGTAACATATTGAAAATATGTAGATTATTACACTTTCAGGTCATTTGACTGCAGAGACATTCTCACATGAGGGTTGAAGTACATTAGGGTGATACTAGGGTGGTACAAAGGTCGACTTTTGTTTTATTTTCAAAAGCAAAGTAACTTCTAGCTTTCAAAATGTTTAAATATCTTCTTCACTTGTAAGTGCTAAGAGTTTCAAGAACTGAGTTCTGCAATGGGTTTTTGTAGCCATACAGTCATTTGAGAAATGAGGGAACATCAAAAGATAGCCACCATCCTTAAGAAGTTGGTTGGAAACAGATTATACGTAACCTAATCAATCAGATTCTGACCTTAATTTCTCAATTTTTCTAATTAGTGATCAAGTATCAGTTGAATGAATTTTATAAATGTATTTTGTGACCTGAACTTGACCACATTGATTGTTCTTTGGTTTTGCAAGAATTTTGTCCAGGTTTTCGGAATGAAGTAACTTTGTAATCTCTGAATTGGGTTCAGTCTGTGTGTCATGTTACATGTTTTTAATTAGCTTTGTTCCAAGTTCTAGTAGTCAATCAACATCCTGGGGTTACCACTGACCAGAAAATGACCAGCATTAGCCACATAAACATAGTAGCTACAAGAATTGGTCAGAGCCTAAGATTCCTACTGGGATTAACTCAACTCATGATTCCCTAGAGCTTGTCCAAAATCAACATGGCACAAGTCAGGATTGTGATGGAATACAGTGCATTTGCTTGGTTGCGTGCAGCTCCAACAACACTCAAAAACCTAAACATTATCCAGAAGAAAGTAGCCCACTAATTGTCACCACATCCACAAGCATCCATTCCCTTCACCACCTAACCTCAGGAGCAGCAGTGTGTACCACCTACAAGATGCACTAATGAAATTCAACAAGGCTGCTTAGACAGCACCTTCTACACCCACAAACATGGCCATCTAGAAGGAATAGGGTAGCAGACATATATACCACCATCTGCAAATTCACTGCCAAGCCACACACCATCCTAACTTGGGAAAAAAAAATCACCATTCCTTCAGTGTTGCTGGGTCAAAATCCTGGCGCTCCCTTCATACGGCATTGTGCACGTACCTACATCAAATGGTCTACTGTAGTTCAAGAAGGCAGCTCGCCACTATGTTCCCCAGGGCAACTAGGGATAGACATTAAATGATTGCCCAGCCAGAAACATCCATATCCCATGAATTAATTTTCAAAAGGTCACTATGAATCATATACTGGCAGTAACACCAATCCTCATGAAAATTCTACAGGATACTTATATATATTGGCATTTGGGGCAATAAGCTGATAAGTTAATCATTAAACCAGACATTCAAAACATTCTTGCATCAAATAAGTAGATACTAAAAATACCTTGAGGCCGCAAGAAAACCAGACGATTTAATGAAACAACAGGAGTATCAAAAAATGATAATGAGAGGGATGATTCCACAGGTGACTGACACTTCAGTGGAACCAGTTGGGGGTACAAGTTAACATCAAGAGATGGAAATCATCCTTAAGAAGTCAATTGGAAACAGATCTAATCAGTCAGAATCCGACCTTACATTTCTCAAAGACTTCTGTGTCTGATAAAAGCTAGAGCACCAGCTTTCAGCATCAGAGTGCAATACTGACAGATGAAGACCAAAAGACTAGGAGCAGAAGTAGACAATTCAATCGATCATGGGCAGGAAGACAGTAGACTCTCGTAAACAGAACACACCAAGAGACAGCACCACAGTCAACCAGGGGGTTTGAATTGTTTATTCAGAATGGAGTGAAGTCACGGTGTATATCACTACCTTTGTAAAGCATCACGTTTTCTGCTTCTTGTGGCTCAGATACAAAATTCTGAGAAGCTTGCAATAGCATACACACAAGCAGCAGACCTGCAGCTCATCTGAACTAAGGATTAGGAACTGATTTCAATGGGTAAAACTTCCAATGTTGAAAGTTACACAAGAAAAATTGTTCGTTTTTTTATTGCAATCTGTTTAGAAAATTTCCGTAGACATGTTTAATGAAAACTTCTCTACCAGTGTCACGTGCTAGCCAGGGTAGAAATGAAAGAATAGGCAGGATGAACACATGGCTTGAGGGATGTGTAAGAAGGAGGGGCTCAGATTTGTGGGTCATTGGTAACGGTTCTGGGGAAGGTGGGACTATTACAAATTGGACGGTCTACACCTGAACCAGACTCGAACTAATGTCCTGGGGGAGTTTTTGCTACTGCTGTTGGGGAGGTTTTCAACTATCTGGCAGGGGGCTGGGAATCAGAAGAGAAGACTGGTAGACAGTGAGGTGGAAACTAGAGAGTGTAAGGATCACAAAGTTAGCATTACCAAGAGGAAGATTAGGCAGAGAGTAGATGAATTCAAAGAACTGGCGGCCTGAAGTGCATATACTTTAATACAAGGAGCATAGTGGGTAAGGCAGATGAACTTAGGCCTTGGATTGGTGCTGGGGATATGACATTATTGCAATCACAGAGACTTGGTTGAAGGAAGAGCATGATTGGCAACTAAATGTTCCAGGATATAGATGCTTCCGACAGGACAGGGAGGGAAGTAAAAGGGGGAGGAGGGGGAAGAGTTGCATTGCTGCTAGGGATGATATCACGGTTGTGTTAAAGGAGGGCACGATGGAGGGCTTGACCAGTCAGGTGTTATGGGTGGAGCTGAGAAATAAAAAAGGATGCAGATACGTTGTTGGGGCTGTATTACAAGCCTCCCAACAGTGAGCGTGAGGTAGAAGAACAAATAGGTAAACAGATTATGGAAAGATGTAGAGGCAACAGGGTGGTGATGTTGGGAGATTTTAATTTTCCCAACATTGACTGGGATACACTTAGTGTCAGTGGTCTGGATGGGCCAGAATTTGTAAGGAGCCTCCAGGAAAGATTTCTGGAGCAGTATGTCAATAGTCCGACAAGGGAAGGGGCCATATTGGGCCTGGTATCGGGGAATGAGCCAGGTGAGGTGGTAGAAGTTGCAGTGGGGGATTTCTTTGGGAATAGTGACCACAATTCTGCAAGTTTTAGAATACTTAGACAAAGATGAGAGTGGTCCTAAAGGACAAGTAATAAACCGGGCCAAGGCCAATTATATCAAAATTAGGCAGGAACTGGGAAATGTGGATTGGACACAACTATTTGAAGGAAAGGCCACATTTGATATGTGGGAGACTTTCAAAGATAGGTTGAAGATAGTGCAGGATCGGCATGTACCTTTGAAAACAAGGGATAGGAAGGGCAAGATTTGTGTATCATGGATGACAGGAGAAATCATGCGACTAGCCAAGAGGAAAAGGGAAGCTTACATAAGGTCCAGGCAGCTAAGAACAGAATAGGTCTTGGAGGAATATTGAGAGAGTAGGACCAACCTTAAGTGAGGAATCAAGCTGGCTAAAAGGGGTCATGAAATAAGTTTAGCGAGCTGAATTAAGGAGAATCCCAAGGCCTATTATTCTTATATAAGAAGCAAGCGGGTAACTAGAGAAAGGGTTGGTCCACTAAAGGATAAGGAAAGAAGGTTGTATGTCGAACCTGAGAAAATGGGTGAGATTCTCAATGATTACTTTGCATCAGTGTTCACTGAGGAACGGGAGGTGATGAATGCTGAGAGTAGAGATAGAAATTTGTTTCCTCTGGATCACGTTAACATAAGGAGGGAAAATGTGTTGAGTAGGCTAAAAGATAGTAAGGTGGACAAATCCCCAGGACCGGGTAGGATCTATCCCAGGTTGCTGAGGGAGGTGGGAGAGGAAATAATTGGGGCCCTGAGACATATCTTTGTAGCATTCTCAAACACAGGTGAGGTGCTGGAGGACTGGAGAGTTGCTCATGTTGTCCCCCTGAACAAGAAAGGTAGTAATGATATTCGAGGTAACTACAGACCAGTAAGTCTGATGTCAGTGGTAGGAAGGTTGCTGGAGAAGGTACTGAGGGATAAAATCTATTTATATTTGGAAAAATATGGGCTTGTCAGTGTGTGGGGGGCAGATCGTGCCTTACCAACTTAATAGAGTTCTTTGAGAAAGTGACCAAGTTGATAGATGAAGGAAGGGGTATAGATGTCATATACATGGACTTTAGTAAGGCGTTTGATAAGGTTCCCCATGGTAAACTAATAGAGAAAGTGAAGTCACATGGTGTGCAGGGAGTTCTAGCTGGGTGGATAAAGAACTGGTTGAGCATCAGGAGACAGAGAGTAGTAGTTGAAGGGAGTTTCTCGAAATGGAGAAAAGTGACCAGTGGTGTTCCACAGGGGTCAGTTCTGGGGCCACTGTTGTTTGTGATATTTATAAATGATCTGGAAGAGGGCACTGTTGATCTGATCAGTAAACTTACAGATGACACGAAGATTGGTGGAGTAGCAGAAGGCATAGGGGACTGTCAAAGAATACAGGAGAATATTGATAGACTGGAGAGTTGCACGGAAAGTGGCAGATGGAGTTCAATCCTGGCAAATGTGGGATGATGCATTTTGGGAAGTCTAATTCTAGAGCAAACTATACTGTAAATGAAAGAGTCTTGGGAAAAAGTGATGAGCTGGAAGTTCAGGTCCATTGTACCCTGAAGGTGATTGCACAGATGGATAGAGCAATCAAGAAGGCATATGGTATGCTTGCCTTCATCAGACAGGGCATTGAGTATAAGAGCTGGCAGGTCATGCTAAAATTGTACAATACTTTGGTTCAGCCGCATTTAGAATATTGTGTACAGTTCTAGTCGCCACATTACCAAAAGGATGTGGACACTTTGGAGAGGGTGCCGAGAAGGTTTACAAGGATGTTGCCTGGTAGGGAAGGTGCTAGCTATGAAGAGAGGTTGAGTATGTTGGGATTGTTTTCATTAGAAAAAAGGAGATTGGGGGGGACCTGACTGAGGTCTACAAAATCATGAAGGGTATAGACAGGGTGGATAGAGATAAGTTTTTTTCCAGGAGGAGGGATTCAGTAATGAAAGGTCACGCGTTCAAGGTGAGAGGTGAAAGGTTTAAGGGGGATACATGCAGCAAGTACTTTACACAGAGGGTGGTAGGTGCCTGGAACGTGTTGCCAGCAGAGGTAGTAAAGGCAGGCAAGGTAGATTCAATTAAGGTGGGTCTGGACAGATGCATGAGTAGGTGGGGAGCAGAGGGATACAGATGCTTAGGATTTGGGTGATAGGTTTAGACAGTGGACTTGGATCAACTCAGGCTTTTGTTCTCTTCCCTACATATTGGTAAGAGGCATATTTCACTTTTTGTAAAGCTGTGTCAATGGCCTACAGTTCATCATCAATTGCAAGGTTGCATAGTTCCTTCACTGAAGTAGAAACTTAAGAAATTGAAGAAATAGACCAAATGCTTCCTGAAGTCTGCTAACTTTCAATAATGTGCCACAAGGATTGATGCTGGGTCCACTGCTTTTTGTCACTTATATAAATGATTTCAATGTGAACATATGAGTTATGATTAGTAAGTTTGCAGGTGACATCAAAATTGGAGGGGTAGGGGACAGCGAACAAAGTGACCTCAGAGTACAAGGGGATTTTGATCAGATGGTTCAATGGGCCTAGGAGTGGCAGATGGAGTCTAATTTAGATAAATGTGAGGTGCTGCACTTTGGAAAGGCAAATCAGGGCAGGACTTCTACACTTAATGGTAAGGTCCTAGGGAGTGCTGCTGAACAAAGAAACCTTGGAGTGCAGGTTCATCGTTCCTTGAAAGTGGAGTCTCAGGTAGATAGGATAGTGAAGAAGGTGTTTGGTATGCTTGTCTTCATTTGTCAGAGTATGGAGTATAGGAGTTGGGAGGCCATGTTGTGGCTTTACAGTGCATTGGTTAAGCCATTTTTGGAATAGTGTGTGCAATTCTGGTTTCCCTCCTATAGGAAGGATGTTGTGAAACTTAAGGTTCAGAACAGATCTACAACAATGTTGCCAGGGCGGGTGGATTTGAGCTATAGGGAGAGGCTGACTAGACCAGGGCTATTTTCCCTGGAGCATCGGATGCTGAGGGGTGACCATATGGAGGTTTATAAAATCATGAGGGACATGGATAGGATAAATAGACAAGGCTTTTTTCCTTGGGGTGGGGGAGTCCAAAACTAGAGTGCATAGTTTTAAAGTGAGAGGGGAAAGATTTAAAAGGGATCAAAGGGGCAACTTTTTCATGAAAAGTGTTGTGCATGTATGGAATGAACTGCCAGAGGAAGTGATACAATTACAACATTTAAAAGGCATCAGAATGGCTACACGAGTAGGAAGGGTTTAGAGGGATAAGGGCCAAGTGCTGGCAAATGGGACTTGATTAGGTTGGGATATCTGGTCAGCATGGATGAGTTGGACCAAAGTGTCTGTTTCCATGCTGTACATTTCAATGACTATAATTTTGTTATTGATCCAGCTCAAATTAATTTTCCTTGCCCTAATTTAGTTATAGGAAAAAAGGTGCAGAGATATTAGGATGCTGGATCACATACGGATGCACTGTGGAACATCTAGAGAGGAAGAAACATGCAGGAATGCAATTCCAAGCTACTTAGAACAACAGAAATGTCTCTGTCAGTACTCTGTAGGAGCCACTAGTAAGTTGAAGGAAGGAGTTATATGAGCACAAAGGCAGAGTTAGCTAGCTAGGGAGGTTGATGGTGGAATTATTACAGAATTGAAGAAAGTTACAAATGTTACGAAGAGATCTCTGTTCAAAATTGTAACTAGAACTAAGGCACTAGCAAATCAGAAGGGAGGAGTTGCAGGTGCACAAAACCATAGGGTGGTGGCAGTGGCAGTGGTTACAGAACTGAAGAAAGTCACAAAAACAAAAAAAGAGATCTATGCACAAAATTGTAGTTTTAGACTTGAGACAGAACAGAAGCAAGAGCTAATGTAAATCAGTTGAGAATTACTTTTTTGAGTGTTGGAATGAATTACAACATTGTTTGAATGTTTAGTTAAATGATAAATATTGATCGTAGCATAACAGAAAACCTCTCTGTTCTTCTTCCAATAACTTTGTGGTATTTTTCATCTTCATTTGAGAAGGTAAGCAGTGCCTCAGTTTCAAATCTCATCCCAAACAGAGAATTTAACTGTGTCGTAAAATAGATTACAAGCTCAGGTCTCAGCAACAGGGCTTGAAACAATGCCCAGAATGTAATTTCCACCGCTGCGTTTCCAATCATTGTTACGTGGATTTGTTCCCTGCCAGAAAGTCAAATTTGCAAGTATTACCTGATTGCGACAGATTTACATTCTTGACATTTTTGCACAAGGCCCTTGATTTGATTCCGTAGATGAAGTTTCCCTTGGCTGGACAACCTACAACCAGGATGACCTTCACTCAGGATCGGTGTCAGCTCTTACAAGAAGGGAAAACCTCTTTTCACAAAGGGTTATAAATCTTTGAAATCTCTATCCTAGGGAACGAGAGTCAGTCCTTGAGTCTATTTGAAGCTGACACCAAAAAGTTATTGGGCACCAAGAAAAGCAAAGAACATGGTGTAACAACAACAAAGATACTTGTGGTCAAAGAGCATCATAGTGTATAGCTGACTATCACAGCAGGTTGGGAGGGGAAAGGATTCTTCCAGACTTAGACAACTTCATGCAGGAACTTTTTCCTTTACTCTATCATGGCATCCCAATAGCAGTCTTTACCCATCCCTAATTGTTCTTGGACTGAATAGCTTGCTAGATCATGTCAGCAGTTACAGGTCAACCACGTGGTTGGTGATTTTGAGGCACATATCGGCCAGACCAGGTAATGGGAGAATCCCTTCCCTGAAGGACATTAGCAAACCTGATCAGTTTTTACAATCAGCAGCAATAGTTTCTTCACTTCCAGTCTTGTATTAATTGAATTTAACTCCCACTAGCATCATTACCAAAATGCCATCATCTCCCTTACACCAATCTCCAGAAAGCAGGGGACAGGCAGTAACATTTCATGGAAGATTTTCTGTAGGTTATGCAATTAGTGTTAGGGCATGATTGGAATATGCGATGTTGATTGCAAATAAAGCAGGTCTGTCAAATCTGACATGGTTAACCCATATGATTACTAACCTGATGCAAAGATTATTGGAAAAATGCAAACTGAACTCGTTGCAAAACAACCGATTCATGGAATAGCCTTCAAATCTGGCTAATAGGAGACAGTACAGATAGAACACACTGATGGAGCTTTGCAGACAATAGAGTCACAGGGAGTCACAGCAAACATTCACAATGAGCTTGGTCTGCAATGAACTTGAAGAAATGGCATAGAGAGTAGAGGTAATGACAGGCTAGTAGGAGGGCTGTGCAGGGAGAACTGAGAGTTGCAGCAAATTGGTCAGAAGTGATTTAAAAAAATACAGAAGGGAAGTCAGGAGGAAAACTGGTCACATCTTTTCATTGGAGGGATCATTACTTATTGGAAATGGAAATTTGTAGCCAGCTTAACAGAAAATTATGACAGAAAGTTTTGCCAAACTTTCTCAGGGATAATGTTGACATGAAGGTTTTGCTTTAATGTATTCGTGTTGACTGAAATAATAATCAATGCGGCATTGATATCGAGTTTCTGAAACTTGTTGTAATTTTTTTTAACGGTATAATGAGGTGATTTTAATAATGGTTGCTCTGTCTTTGGACCATCGTTTTTTTTTGGCTTGAGTACAAAATCTGTTTTTAATTTGAATAAACAAACTTTAGTTAAGCATTTGAGCAAGGTTTTTATTTATTTCTGTATTAGTAAGAATTAATTAATGAAACCACTTTTTGTGACCACATTAGTTCTCTCAGAAACATGACATTAATAATCATGACACTTTACGGATTAAGTGAAGTTTGTGCTCCTGATATATGCCAAGCCAACAATAGCGCCAAACATCTAACAAGTTAGGATGCTGCAAAATAATAAAGTAACACTGCCTGACTAAAGTGAAGCAATGGCATTTCCTTTTGAAGCTGATGATTGACCATAAGAAATAGAAAAAGGAGTAGACAATGCAGACAAGTTGAAGCTATTGAGCCATTCAAAAAGATCACAGCTGATCCTTTACATCAACTCCATTTCACTACCTAGCTGCCATATTGCTTGATTTACTTAATGTCCAAAATCTATTACTCTCATTCTTCATAAGCTCACCACAGTCTAAAATAAACCTGGTCAATATCCTGTTCTCGCACAATGACTGAGATGAACTCTTATAGTGTTATGGAGTCATACAGCACAGAAGCAGATCCTTCGATCCAATCAATCCACACCAATCATGTTTGTAAACTAGTCTCACTTGCCTGGATTTGGTGCATATGCATCCAAACCTCTCCTATTCATGAACTTATCCAAACGCCTTTTATATGTTGTAGCTGTACCTGCATCCACCACTTCCCCCAGTGGTTCATTCCACACATGAACCACTCTCCGTGTTAATGATGTAGGAGCAAGTTACTAGAGATGCTGGTAGCTGAACTGCCAGTAAAAAATGCTGGAGATCACAGTGGGCCAGGATGAAGAGTCACCTAGACTCAAAAAGTTAGCTTGCTTTCTCTCCATGGATACCAGCATTTTTTTGCTTTTAGTCTGTGGAAAAGAAGCTGCCCCCAATGTCCTTTTATAAATATTTTTCCTCTCGCCTTAAAAATCGCCCATCCTAGGGAAAAAAATCGTTATCATTCACCTTATCAATGCCCTTCGTGATTTTATAAATCAAAAATCAACCTCAATGCTTGACAATGGTAGTTTGGCCTCTCCACCAATTTTGTGCCAATTCCAATTCATTCCATTCCTCCTCCATGTTGAGACACCTCCAGCATTTCTGTTCACCACAGCATAATTTGAGAAACGGAGCTGGAAAAATTACTCACGGTTACAGGCCAAACTTCTGCTATGAGTTAAACTCAGGATCAGGTGGGGGTGGGGATAAAAAAACCTCCATCCTACGGTGCTCACAATCTACCCTCAGAAAGATGAGAAAATTGTACAGATAGGCACTCTGGTGCTGTGCCAATGGTAGGTCCTTGCTGGTGATGATCCACATCTGGGAAGATCACCTGGAAATGGGAGCAGGCCAACCTGTTCACTTGAAGGTTTCTGATGGAAATGTCCCAGTCACTGAAGGAGGTGAAGGAAAGTTGGGAATATCCCATGAGATTGCCAGTGAGAACCTTCTTGATGGCGAGAGCAAAAAGTCACTTTATCCAATCGTGTTGACTGGTGAGACTCACCAGTAAGCAGCATCAGGCCTATTAGCATGTGTTGGTCTACACATGGGTTGTCATCTCGCCTCACTAGTATCTGGCTTCCCATTCTCCCACTTATTGAATTAAAATGAGAAGGTGACAATTCCCGACACAAAAGTCAAAGGGGGTATCTGGTGACTCCACTTGATCATCCAATTCTCCTTCAGTTATCAACATCGAAGGGCTGGCTTCAGGGGCAGAAACTGCATACAACCCGTGCACACCCCCCTCCCTTCCCCCCCCATCCAGCAAGACTTCCAGATCCACACCATCAAAGCAGGGCACCAATTACCCTCTGTCCGACATGTTGGGAGCAATTGAAGGCAGCTGCAGACTGACGGTGCTTAACCGGGTCCATGGTTCCCAGCTTAAAGCTCAGAAGTTGGAGTGGCAGGAATGTCAGGAGATCCCAACAGCAACCAGTATTTCCAGCCATGGGAAAATGGGAATGTGTAGGGCACCATGGGAGTCCGGTGTCTAGGTAGTGAGGTGCGTTTGGGAGCATTACCTGAGGAAATTTGTTAGGCCTCATGCAGAGAAAATGTCCATAAAGCTTGCTGAAAGTTACACTGAGCTGATTGGGCCTTATGTTTACCACGTTCCACCCAGACTTGGCGTGAAAGCTACCCACAAGATCAAGAAAGTTCCACAGATAATCTCTTTGACCATCATCTCTCTAAAGGTTTAAAAAAACATAAACCCAGGAGTGGCATGGTAGCTCAGTGGTTAGCACTGCTGCCTCAAAACACCAGGGATCCGAGTTCGATTCCAGCCTCAGGTGACTGTGTAGAGTTAGCACATTCTCCCTAAGTCTACGTGGGTTTGCTCCAGTTTCCTCCCACAGTCCAAAGATATGCAGTTAGCAATAGTAAATGTGAGGTTTTGGGGTTACAGAGTGGGATGCTGTTAGGAGGGGCAGACTGGATGGGCTGAATGGCCTCAAACTCTACTGTAGGGATTCTGCGGAAGCACAAATTAAAATATAAGAAAGAGTATATTCTTAATGAAGATTTTGTAATTAGGTAACAAGAAAAGCTGGTATTTTCTATGTATACCTAGAAGTTGATACATAGGAACACTTCCAGCAGCAGGTTCCCCTCCAAGCCACTCACCATCCTATATAGCTGTTCCTGCAATGTCACTGGGACAAAAGCCTGGAAATCCCTCCCTAACAACAATATATGTGTTCCCATAGCAAATGGGCTGCAGTGACTCATCAGTATCTTCTCAATGACAACGAGACGAGTGGGAAATAAATGCTGACCCAACCAATGAAACCCACATCTGTGAATGAATAATGAAATAAAAAGAAAACCTATATTGCCCCTTACTGATCTAGAATTTTTAAAATCGTTCATGAGATGTGAGCATCGCTGATTGGCCAGCATTTATTGCCCATCCCTAATTGCATGAGGGCAGTTAAGGGTTAACCCACACTGCTGTGGGTCTGGAGTCACATGTAGGCCAGACCAGGTAAACACAGCAGTGTAGTGATTGGAATAAGGCCAGCCAGGTGGACCTCATAGAATATGATTGGGAATGTTAACCTGGTTCAATCAGGGAGCCAGATATAAACTGGAGTGTTAATTGAATAAAGATTTGTGCACTTTGTGTCTCTCACTGTGTCTCACACCTGCACACACACCATGGAAGAGAAAAAGAAAAAAAATAAAAAAATAAACAGGAGTGTTGGCACCACAAGGAGTGGAGTGCATCATTTCCCTGTCCAATTCTATTTTGATTTAATCTCTGCCCTCCCTTTCACCGTTTGATCACCCAGCATTGTCCTTTGATGTGTCACTGGCCACTTGGGTGTTTCCTTTCTTCCTGGTGGTAGAAATTTGAATAAAGATTCGTGCACCTTGTGTCTTTCACTGTGTCTCACGCCTGCGCACACACACAACATGTATGCTGGGGAAAAAATAAGGCAGTAATTTGAAAAAAAAAATCACTCTAGAAAGGCAGCTATGAGCTAGCTGGGTCAATGAGATGTAGTATCGATGTGCGTATAAAGGGTGATTTGATGATGGGATACCGACCTTCATGGAGTTAATTCAGGCAGATTTCCTTCCTTAAAAGACACCAGTGAACCAGATGGGTTTTTGCAGCTATTGACAGCCATTATGCCAATTTTAAACTGCAATATAATACAGGCTGGGTGTATTGGAGGCAAAGAAATATGAAATGTCGCATGTGACATTTCTTTATTAAAACAAAATCTAAACTGGAGTACTTGCGAAAATATCGCTCCTCATAGAATTGTGCATGGTTTCCTGAAATGGTTTTTCAAAGAACAAAACTAGTTATCATCCACGAGCCCCATGAATCATTTTTATTCCTCTGTGAGCAAGAAATCCAGCAAAATCAATATAAAATGTTGCCTTTGGTCTCAGTCGCTGGCAGTCGGGTTGTTTTGATTTCATTATGTGCACTTTTATGCCAGTTATTTCCAGCTTCTTTATGCAAAGGCTGAGGTTATGAGACCTAATATATACTTGGCTGTTAACTTTCCTGGAAGCCTGGAAGTTTCCTTTCAAACCATTTGCAATCACAGTCACCAATGAAAACTAACATGTTAAGCAGCAAGAATCACAGGAAGGTATCCATTCCATCTTACTTATATACAGAATGAGGAATCAAAGTTATGACAGAACAGCAGGCCATTTGACACATTAATACTGCACAGGTAATCTAGCTCCTCAACATAATCTATTTACTGCATGCCTTTTTCTGCGTTCTTTTTCTGTTTTTCTTTTTTCAGGTGCTTACATAATCACCTTCTCCATGATGTTGTCACCTCTGCCACAGTAACCACAAGTGGGAAAGGAGTTCATGTTCTGACAAGGCTCTGATAAATAGTATTTGGAACCTTAATCTTTGCTTACAGACTTGGGCAGCATGGTGGCACAGTGATTAGCACTGCTGCCTCACAGTGCCAAAGACCCGAGTTCAATTCCCACCTCAGGCGACTGACTGTGTGGAGTTTGCACATTCTCCCTGTGTCTGTGTGGGTTTCCTCCGGGTGCTCCGGTTTCCTCCCACAGTCCAAAAATGTGCAGGTTAGATGAATTGGCCATGCTAAATTGCCCGTAGTGTTAGGTGCAGGGGTAAATGTAGGGGAATGGGTCTGGGTGGGTGCGCTTCGGTGGGTTGGTGTGGACTTGTTGGGCCGAAGGGCCTGTTTCCACGCTGTGAGTAATCTAATCTAATCAGACTTGAGGGTACTTGCGTGCGAAACATTGATAGCTAGCACACAGGTGGAGCAGGAAATCAGAGGGTTGGAGTAGGGAAGTCTGGTTGTAACTGTACAAGGTGCTGGTGAGACTACATTGAGAGAATTGTGAGCAGTGTAGATGTCCTTATTTAAGGAAAGGCATAATTTCATTGGCGATAGTACAGTGAAGGTTCACCAGGATGATCCCAGATTTGGAAAGGTTGTCTTATGAGCAAAGACTAAACAGATTGTGCCTCTTCTCACTGGAGTTTAGAAGAATGAGAAATGATCTCATTGAAACATATAAGATTCTTAAGGGACTTGACAGCAATGATATTTCCCCTCATGGGAGAGTCTGGGACGAGACAATACAATCTCAGAATAAATGGGCACCAAATTAAAATGAGGAAGAATTTCTTCTATCAGAAAGTAATAAGTCTTTGAAACACCTTGCCACAGTGAGTTGTGGAGACAAAGCTCTTGTGTATATTTAAGGCTGAGATGGATAGATTTCTGATCAGTAAAGGAATCATGGGTTGTAGGGAAAAGGCAGGCAAACGAACATGGGGAATGTCAGTTCATGCACAATCCTAATGAATGGGTCAAAGAGCCAACACCTGCTCCTATTCCATATGAGCCTACATGGAGCTTAGAGGGAAAATTAGTTCTTGGTTTGACAATGATGCACTGAAGTGTCAACATGGATAATGTACTCAAGTCAGGCTGATGGGCTGAAGGGCCTTTTCTATGATTGGATGTCAATAGAATGGGACTTCAAACCACAACCTTTTAGTGATTAATGTGTGTATTGAGCTCTTTATTGCACTGTTCAGCTGGACTTGAACTTCCCAAGTAATTAGTGACTGTCCTTTCTGTCTTGGCAAAATTGAATATCCAACTCTTATTTGTTATGAACTTAACTTGTTAATTATTTGCCCATTATGCATGCGTGTTCAAGTCTCCTTATGCACTTGCCCTCACTATTCCACCCACCCCCTAACCCCGGTCCCCCAAACCAAATTTGGTTTCATTTACAAATTTAGAAATTGAATTTAGAAATTGAATTTTTGAATTCTAAGTTCCAAACTGTTAAAACAAGTTGTTGTGAGAAGCAACAGCCTCAGCACTGAACCCAATGGAACACCATTTCTTACCTTCTGCCATTTCGTATAATTACCCTTTACTTTCACTAGACCCCATTTCCAAATTATCTCACCTTATATAATCATCAATTATGGGGCATGATTTTGAAAACCCAGATGAAATACATCTACTACTTTACCATTACGTACCCTCTCTGTTAGCTCCTCAAAAATTCATTTCAGTTATCACAGTGTCATCATATAATTTTGTTTTCATAATTCTTCCCTTTATTCCACCCAATCTCACTATGCACCCCCCTTGCAAAAATATGTTTAAATATTGCTTATGAAATTGAATCAAATAGACTTTATTGTCACTCGAATGAGTGCAGTGAAACTTTGTAATTTCATCTCTTTGACGCCATGTTATGTACAGCGTACCTAAATACAGATAATTTAATTATTACAGAATAGTCTAGCATAGACTAACAAAGTTTTTAAAAGGACTTGAAATGCTCGAAGTCCAGAATAAAAATAAAATGTAAGTTTAAAAGTACTCAAATTGAAGTCCTTTTCACTGAGTCTGTGCCCCTTCGGATTCAGAACACAAGGTCATGCTTCCTCCACGCGCCGGCCTCCCACCTGGGACCTGGCTCCGAGACTCATCTCTGGGACCTGCCTCCCAGGTTGGCCTGGGCTCAGACCTAAACTGACAGAAAACCATAATTCCTCTCTGGTCCAAGTAATTGCTAATTCGTGGGAATGGCAGAAAACCACTTAACGGTGGCACACCCATAATTACACAGGTTCTGCACTTATTAAGCTGCTAAATTACTAACAAGCCAGTGGGAACTACATAATGTAGTAATTCAACCACTGAGTGTTAAATACCTGAACAGAAAGGTTCACCAGATGTGGAAAACAAATAAATTTCATGGTAAAGTCTTTGTTCCTTGGCACAGCCACTGATTAAAAATGTAATTGGAAACTGGCATTCTATTTATGAGGCTCCTCCAGGAAATAGCAGAGTGCCACGGCAAAGTCTGAATACAGCTCAGCAAGACTGTCCTGATATCATTCCATCAGCAAATAATCAATGTTTTAATATGGCAATCTATTCACTAATTCCATGCTTGCAAATAGACCCCAATACAAAGAGCACCTGGAGCAGATCTAAGTGTTTTCATTCTTGTCAATAATGTCAGGCTGCATTCCAATGTAGTATTTTAGTCAGCTTGCCAAAAGATAATTTGACTGCTGACATTTTCAATATATCATTTTGTCACATTGTAAAATCACATCTAGTTTTTACAAAACAAATGTATTGGAGAGGAGATCTGTCTCAGGCCATGTCCGCTACTAATTTCTCTGCACCTTGTAGCCCTGCCCTTTCCTCTTCAGTCACTCACAATAGCCTCCCATTTTCAACTTCAATGGATGAATGAACATTTTTAAGTCAGAGGTAGATAGATTCTTGTTTACCAAGGAGATGGAAGTTTATCGGGGATGTGCAGGAATGTAAAGTCTTAGAGACATAGAGATGTGCAGTACTGAAACAGACCCTTTGGTCCAACTCGTCCATGCCGACCAGATATTCTACATGAATCTAGTCCCGTTTGCCAGCATTTAGCCCACATCCCTCTAAATCCTTCCTATTCATGTACCCATCATGATGCCTTTAAAATGCTATAAATGTACCAGCCTCCACCACTTCCTCTGACAGCTCATTCCATACACACACTACCCTCTTTGTGTGAAAAAGTTCCTCTGGAGATTCCTTTTAAATCTTTCCTGTCTCACCTTAAACCCTTATGCCCTCTAGTTCTGGTCTCCCCTACCTGGGGAAAAAAGACCTTCACTATTTATCCTATCCATGCCCCTCATGATTTTATAAACCTCTATAAGGTCACCTCTCAATCTCTGACATTCCAGGGAAATAGCCTTAGTCTATTCAGCCTTTCCCTATAGCTGAAACCTCCAACCCTGGCAACATCCTTATAAATCTTTCCTGAACCCTCTCAAGTTTTACACCATTTTATCCTATAGCTGGGAGATCAGAATTGAATGCAGTATTCCAAAAGTGGCCTAATGACTGTTCTGTACAGCCACAGCATGACCTCCAAACTTCTGTACACAATGCACTGCATTTGAGGTTCAAACCAGATCAGCCATGATCTTATTGAATGGTGGAGCAGACTCGAAGGTCTACGTTGTGTTCTCCTGTTCCTGGATCCTATGTGCATATGTAACCAGGGGAAAGAATAGATGAGATGACTTTTCCATTGCCTTCCGCATGTGCGCTGAAAGGAGACACAAATTGACTTCCTGAAGGAGCTTCTACTCAAGTTGACCTCCAAATTAGTTCAGCCATGTTTTTATCAAATAGCTGGGCAGCCTCAAAATGCTGAAAGGCCTACACCTGCTCCTTGCTCTTACACAGCCACCACTGACCCTCCAGTTTCTTATGCTTCCATTATTGATTCCACCTTTGCCCACTGCTCTAGCCTTTAGCATGCAACCCTGACGTGGGCAAATTGTGACTCATGCGCGGACATGAATGACTGCCTCTCTGCACCACCACTGCTCCCACCCCACCCATCCCCCAACATTCAGTTCCCCCAAAACCATGACAAGTGAACTTGTTATTCTAACAGAATTCTATAGCAAATGTTAAATATTAGATTGTATAAGTAATTATACAGATTAAAGATTTGGAGCTTTTTTAGCTCAGTTTGAAGTTAGATATCATGCAAAAGCCCGGTTGATGTTCTTTCCCGCACAAAGAGCTTTCTTGAGTTTTAATTATTTTCTAATCTGCAACTCAAAAGTGAGATTAATTATATTTTGTCATAAAATCCCTACAGTGTATAAACAGATCTTTCAGCTCAGCAAGTCCACACCAACCCTACATCTACCCCTAATTAACACATCCCTGAATATTAAGGCAAATTCACCTGACCTGCACATTTTTTAGACTGTGGGAGGAAACCAGAGCAAACCCACACAGACACAGGGAGGAAGTGCAAACTCCACACAGACAGTTGCCCAAGGCTAGAATTGAACCCAGTCCCTGGTGCTGTGAGGTAGCAGTGCTAACCACTGAGTCACCATGCCATACACAACTAGTTGTCAGGGAAAATTAATTCTAGCAGTGATAATCATAACTGGCTTTGAATGAAGATATTTTGAGGCTAGTTGCAATGGTGTCTACTTAAACCAACAAAAATAACCATAATTGTATAGTGTATTTAATAATAAAACATCCCAAGGCATTTCACAGATTCAGTTGTGAAGCCAAATACTGCACTGAGCCATGTAAGGAGTTATTAGGTCAGAAGACCAGCAGCTTGATCAAGAAAGTCCGTGTTTAGGAGTAGAGACAAAAATTGCTGGAAAAGCTCAGCAAATCTGACAGCATCTGTGGAGAGAAATCAGAGTTAGTGTTTCTGGTCTAGTGACCCTTCATCAGAACTGCTTTCAGGAGTGTCTGAAAGGAGGAAAGGAGGGCAGTGAGGAGGAGAGATTTACAGAAGGAATTTCAAAGCCTGAACAACTGAAAACATAATCGCCAATAGTGAATTGATTAAAACCTGAGATGCTCAAGAATTAGAAGAGAGCTGATAATTTGGGGGATTATGCACCTGGATAAGTTTATAAAGTTAGGGAAGGGCCTGAAGGATTTGGAAGGCAAAAGTGAATTTTAAAATTCAGATGTTAATCTTGACCAAGAAGCTCAGCAGCGATTGTTGAGCATATTTACTGTGAGTTAGGACACCAGTAGCTCTGTATGACGTCCAGCTAATGGAGAGTGGAATGTGGGAAGGCAGCCAGGGGTGTGTTAGAATAGTCAATCTGAAGGTACTGAAGGCATGAATAAGCAGCAAGGCTAATAACAAGAGGGAATCATTTTAAAGTGAAAGACAGGCTTATTTGAGGGAAAACCATTTCATCCACAGGATGGTGGGAGCCTGGAATGTGTTGCCTGGGAGGGTAACAGAGGCAGGTAACCTCACAACCTTTAAAAGGTGCTTGGTTGAGCATTGAAAATGTCCTAACATTCAAACCTATGGGCCTAGTGATAGAAGGTGGGACTAGTGTAGATTTAGTGTAGCTTTTGTGTCACAGGCATTATGAGCCTCCTCCTCTGTGATTGTATGATTCTAAGGGCTGAGGTCCAGGTATTGTTTCAAAACAGGGAAAAAGCAAAATGGGAAGAAATAGATGGAACAACAAATAAAATCTAAATTGCACTTTCTTTTTTCCTCCTACAGAACACTCCTTAAACTCTATTTTGCCGATGCTTTCTAACATTTCCCATAATATCATCTTTTCTGGCTCAATGTCATATTTTGTTTTATATTTACCTCTTGCCTTTTGCATGATTTTTGTGCTAATGCATCAGCTCAGCAATACTCCTCTTAATGTAGATGTCATGCCTTCAATTGTCATGTCAATAGTTGGCAATGGTGTTATTTTATGGAGATAAATATTGATATACTCTTTGCTGGACTTGTTTTGAACTGCAAAAAGAACTCTTTACAAACAACTTGTATCAATGAACACTATGGCCACAAAGATGGTAGTGCAATTATAATGGATTTTAACTTAAAAGCCGATGATTGTTACATGGATTTACAATTGTCTTTTTAAACGCATGTGCTCTGCGAAATCAAAATACACTTGTTTGATAACTTTATTTTTGCATTCACTGCTTATAATGTGGTCTTCATTACATTTTTAATTTCAAAAAGCTACTTTATTCATGAAAAACATCTTTATATCTAGATATACATAGTCACAAACACACAAGTTGCATAACCATTTTGCAGACGACCTCCACTTGGTCTGTAGGAATGGCCCTGACCCCTCAGATGTTTGCCATTTCAGTAAGACACCTTGCTTTCACGCTAACATTTCTGACCTAGGCTTGCTGCAATGTCCCAACAAAGCACAACACAAATTCAAGGAACAACATCCTGCCTTCTGCTTAGAGACTTTAGAGCCTTCAACTGTCACTATCGAATTCGGAACTTCAGAAACTGACCGCATTCTGTGCGTTCTCCACTTTTCTTATATTCTCCAACTGCACCCCAATACCCCAACAGCTTAGCCTTGTTTGTATCTCTGTGATGAGGAGATGCCAGTGTTGGGCTGGAGTGGACAAGGTCAAAAGTCACATGACACCAGGTTACAGTCCAACAGGTTTATTTGAAATTACAAGCTTTCCGAGCATTTCCATTCATCACCTGACAAAGGGGCAGCGTTCTGAAAGCTTGTGATTTCAAATAAACCTGCTGGACTATACTTTGATCTCACTGGAGATGACCCAATCCCTTCCCTTTGCACCTTGATTCACACCCATTTTATATCAATTTTTCTTGGATCTCTACACCATCTGTTTCCATTACCCCTCTCTGTCAAAAGTATTTTTAAAAATAGTCCAACACCTTTCAGTTCTGCGGAAGGGTCATACCAGACTCGAAACATTAACTCTGCTTCTCTCTGCGCAGATGATGCCAGATCTGCTGAGTTTCCCCAGCATTCTTTGTGCTTGTCCCACATTCTGGAAAGTTTCAGGGAATTCCCAACTCAGTCATTTCCTCAACAGTTGCCTGTTTAAAGAGGCAATGGTTTTTTTTAAAAAAAACATGATTTACTTAATGAAGAGCAAACACACTATTTCAGCGCGATGTGGCGAGCAATTGATCCAATGATCATTTTACCATGGACATAGTGCTGCTATAGCTGTCATGAAAGATTTAAGAAAATAATAAAGAGTTTCTTTTGCAGTTTAAAACAAGTCCAAAGAGTACTGTCGATACTTATCTCCATAAAAAACATTGCCAATTATTGACATGACAATTGAAGGCATGACATGTAAATTAAGACGAGAATTGCTGAGCTGATTTATTAGCACAAAGGAATATGCAAAAGAAAAATACAGGGTGTATTTTCAAAGATGTGTTGAAGCATTGACACCCAGTTTTGAATTAGACAGTCTGTTTTTTTAGTGCCTGGGAAGTTAAACGATAAAAATCCAGACTTTCTTTGTTAAGTGCTCTCCTTCCAGCACGGTACCTTTATGTTGTGAAGACTTTGACATTACAGTGCCTAATAAATTTATGAGCTGCAAATGTATTCAAGAGCTTGAACCTTACCACGCTCACTACCCTCCACCCCCTCCTTTATATCCTGCTTCCGCCTCAGTCCTGGATTTGGCAAAAGACACCAATAGTCCATGTAACTTTGAAAGCAAGACAAATTGATGGTGAAAAGGTTTTATGAAGCAGCTTTGTACTTTGCCTTGCAAATCAACTTAAGCTGCCTTGCAAATCTAACAGCACCTTGTGTAGTGATTGAGAGAAGTTCAGATAGCTGGACCTCATAGATTATGAGTTGCTTGATTGGGGACTGTTAATCTAGTCCAATCAGGGAACCCTGGCTGATATATAAAAAGGGTGAGAGTCAGTGATAACGATACCCTGGTACCTGAGTCTGTAGGAGGCAGCACTAAAGTCAAGGACTACTCACGTGTAAATAAACAATGACTTGGTATGTGATGGGATACTGGCTTCTGTGAAATGATTTTGTCTTGCTCCACATTAAAACCTGCACTTATAAAAATCTTTAAGTCAAAAGAAGGTAAACCAATAGCCAAAAGGCTTCTTATCACCAGAAGCATATTTCATACAGACAATATTACACCTTTATTTAATTAAAGGAAGGAGACAAAAGCCAGACAGCTAAACGTGAGTTAGCTTAACATCTGTTATTGGGAAAATGTTAAAATCTGTTACAAAGGATGTAATAGCAGAGCACTTAGAAATACCTCATATGATCAAGTAGAGTTGTCATGGCTTTGTGAAGGGGAAATCATGTCTGAGAAATTTACTAGAATTCTTTGAGGAGATAACAAGCAAGAGAGGTAAAGGTGTACAGGTAGATGTAACATATTTGGATTTTCAGAAGATATTTGTAACCTAGCACACATTAAGCTGCTTAACAAAATAATAGCCTATGGTGTTGGAGACAGCACATTATCACTGACAGAGCATTGACCAACTGATAGAAGATAAAGAGTTAAGATAAGGGAGGGGGGAGGCACTTTCAGGATGGTAACTGGTGGTGTGCCTCAGGAATCTGTACTGGGGTCACAATTATTTACAATATATTTATATGTTAGTAACTTGGATGAGGAAGGTGAATGTACTATAGCCAAGTTTGCAGAAGACACAAAATTATATGGGAGAGCAAATAGCAAAGATAACACAAAGGTTCTGCACAGGGATATAAACAGGTTAAACAAGAGGGCAATAGCTTGACAAATGGAATATAGTATGGGGAAATGTGAGGTAATGCACTGAGGCAGGAGGAATAAAGGACCTGGATATCATTTAAATGGAGAAAGCTTGCAGAAAGCTACAGACACAGGGGTTTTGGGAATCTGTGTCCACGAATCACACAAAGCTAGTATCCAAGTTCAACGGCTAATAGGTGAGGGCAAATGGAATGTTGGCCTTTATTTCAAAAGAAATGGAGCAAAAGGTGGGGAGGCTTAGGTAAAAATATACAAGGCACCAGTCAGTCCCCAGCTAGAATACTGTGAATAGTTTGGTCCCCGAATATAAGGAAAGATAAATTGGTATTAGAGGCATTTCAGAGAAGGTTCACTTGGCTGAAAGAAGGTATGGAGGGATTGTCTAATGAAGAGAGGTTGAAGGGTTTGGGGCTGTACACATGGAATTCAGAAAAATGAGAGGCAATCTTATTGAAATCTATAAGATTGTTTGGGTCTTTGATGGGGAAAATATGACGATCTGGTATCCCCCTTTGTGGAAGAGTCTATGACCAGAGGGCATAATTTCAGAATAAAGGGGCACATATTTAACACAGAGATGAAGAGAAATTTCTTCTCTCAGAGGATTGTGTGTCTGTTAAATTCTTTCCTGCAGAGGGTTGTTGGAGATGCATCATTAAGTATATTCAAAGTTGAGGTTTTTAATCAGTAAGTGAATCAAGGGTTAAGGCAGGAGAGCGAAGTTGAGGATAATCAGATCAGTTGCGATCTCATTGAATAGTTACTTGATGGACTCGATGGACTGAATGGCCTACTCCTGCTTCTACATCTTGTGATCTTACAGTCTCATGATCGTACCTGTTTAGAGTTAAGGGCAAGCCCAGCATGGGTTTTATTCTCTCAATAATATTCACTTAATTTGTACTCAGCGATTGTTTTAATTCAATGCAGCTCTCAGAGTGGTTTTTCTGGTTTGGACCCGTTTAGTGCTACTCATTGGTAAGTATTTATTCCAAAATGGATTTGAACACTGAAAAGAACTCACGAAACACAAATGCGCTGACTATTCTGCACTAGGGATCCAGCAGTCCTCCCTAACGTGAACGTTCTGTGTTTGAGCATTCAATAAAGCAAATCAACACAAACCTAGACTTCAAACTGGTGTCCAAGCATTGAAAAATTCCTCCTTGTGAGGTTAGATAATATATCTGCTGTTATCTTCTCCATGCTTTGGATCAGCCATTTGTTTAGCAACAGGATTTCCTGTTTTGCTGAAACTTTTAATGACACCAGGCCGGCGTGTGGCTCTGAATTGAAATGAGATCAACAGGTTTCCATTTCATGTCTGCCTCTGACCGATAAATGACAAGGGGCCTTCTGTAATCTTATTAAACTTGAACTGCTTCTTATCAACTAAGCTCTGCGTGAATTTCTGACGTTACTCCCATCTCAAATAATTCCCAAAAGGAAAGCCTGACTCATTAAGACATGTTTGGACAAATCCAACAGGAATTGGAAATCACCCATGTTCAACCTACAAAGGAATGTGTTTATCTTTGCAATTGTTTTGAGCCAAAAAGCACCTACTTCTCTGTAAACTGAGTCTCCAAAAATACTTTACTGCATAAACCACTCTGATGCCTCGCTATGATAAAATATGATATCAGTTTAAGCATTTATTTTGAAAAGGAAAGATAGTGCAGACTGAATGAGGCAAAGGACTTCTGATTCTGTAACAAAGGTGAAGGAAAGTTCAATTTCTCAAATTTGCTCAACTCCCCAATTGTGCAGAATAATTCTAAATGCAAGTTATCAGGTGGATCCTGATGTCTCCTCTGTCTTTTCTCATGAAGGATCTTAGTGTCCACACTTCAAGCGCATCGGTATCTTTCTGGGAATAAAATATTGCCAACGTGTAGTGGATGGCAAGCAATGGTCGGCTTCAAGAAGGATGATCAAATACATGTCTAGAAAGATGGTTTTTAAAGGTCCCCTCAAACCGTAAGAGGGAACTCTTCCCGCTGGGGGAGACAGTTTTCATCAAGATGGAGGTGGAGTCAGTCACCTGAGCCAGGGCTTGTCTGCTCCGACTACTTTCCTTTCTCTTTTCTTTTCACTTACCTCTTGTCCTGAGCTCGAAAACCATCACCAGTGCTGAGGAACCCCAGTGTAAACTCGAGTGGGCCCAGGGCTGATTCAAGTGGGCCCAGAACTGACACAAAAGTGGGCCCAGTGCAGACTCGGGTGGGCTCAGTGTAGACTACAGTGGGCCCAGTGCAGACTCCAGTGGGTCCCATGCAGACTCGAGTGGGCCCAGTTCAGGCTCGTGTGGGCCCAGTGCAGACTCAACCGAGCCCAGTGCGGACTTGAGTGGGCTCAGTGTAGACTCCAGTGGGCCCAGTGCAGACTCGAGTGGGCTCAGTGTAGACTCCAGTGGGCCCAGTGCAGACTCCAGTGGGCCCAGTGTGGACTCGAGTGGGCCCAGTGCAGACTCGAGTGGGCCCAGTGCAAGCTCGAGTGGGCTCAGTGTAGACTCGAGTGGGCCCAGTGCAGACTCGAGTGGGCTCAGTGTAGACTCCAGTGGGCCCAGTGCAGACTCGAGTGGGCTCAGTGCAGACTCGAGTGGGCTCAGTATAGACTCCAGTGGGCCCAGTGCAGACTCGAGTGGGCTCAGTGTAGACTCCAGTGGGCCCAGTGCGGACTCGAGTGGGCCCAGTGCGGACTCGAGTGGGCCCAGTGCGGACTCGAGTGGGCCCAGTGTAGACTCGAGTGGGTTCAGTGCAGACTCGTGTGGGCTCAGTGTAGACTCCAGTGGGCCCAGTGTAGACTCGAGTGGGCTCAGTGCAGACTCGAGTGGGCCCAGTGCAGACTCGAGTGGGCTCAGTGCAGACTCGAGTGGGCTCAGTGCAGACTCGAGTGGGCTCAGTATAGACTCCAGTGGGCCCAGTGCAGACTCGAGTGGGCTCAGTGTAGACTCCAGTGGGCCCAGTGCGGACTCGAGTGGGCCCAGTGCGGACTCGAGTGGGCCCAGTGCGGACTCGAGTGGGCCCAGTGTAGACTCGAGTGGGTTCAGTGCAGACTCGTGTGGGCTCAGTGTAGACTCCAGTGGGCCCAGTGTAGACTCGAGTGGGCTCAGTGCAGACTCGAGTGGGCTCAGTGCAGACTCGAGTGGGCTCAGTGCAGACTCGAGTGGGCCCAGTGCAGACTCGAGTGGGCTCAGTGCAGACTCGAGTGGGCTCAGTGCAGACTCGAGTGGGCTCAGTATAGACTCCAGTGGGCCCAGTGCAGACTCGAGTGGGCTCAGTGTAGACTCCAGTGGGCCCAGTGCGGACTCGAGTGGGCCCAGTGCGGACTCGAGTGGGCCCAGTGCGGACTCGAGTGGGCCCAGTGTAGACTCGAGTGGGTTCAGTGCAGACTCGTGTGGGCTCAGTGTAGACTCCAGTGGGCCCAGTGTAGACTCGAGTGGGCTCAGTGCAGACTCGAGTGGGCTCAGTGCAGACTCGAGTGGGCCCAGTGCAGACTCGAGTGGGCTCAGTGCAGACTCGAGTGGGCTCAGTGCAGACTCGAGTGGGCTCAGTATAGACTCCAGTGGGCCCAGTGCAGACTCGAGTGGGCTCAGTGTAGACTCCAGTGGGCCCAGTGCGGACTCGAGTGGGCCCAGTGCGGACTCGAGTGGGCCCAGTGCGGACTCGAGTGGGCCCAGTGCGGACTCGAGTGGGCCCAGTGTAGACTCGAGTGGGTTCAGTGCAGACTCGAGTGGGTTCAGTGCAGACTCGTGTGGGCTCAGTGTAGACTCCAGTGGGCCCAGTGTAGACTCGAGTGGGCTCAGTGCAGACTCGAGTGGGCTCAGTGCAGACTCGAGTGGGCCCAGTGCAGACTCGAGTGGGCCCAGTGTGGACTCGAGTGGGCCCAGTGCAGACTCCAGTGGGCCCAGTGCAGACTCCAGTGGGCCCAGTGTAGACTCCAGTGGGCCCAGTGCGGACTCGAGTGGGCCCAGTGCAGACTCGAGTGGGCTCAGTGTAGACTCGAGTGGGCCCAGTGCAGACTCGAGTGGGCCCAGTGCAGACTCGAGTGGGCTCAGTGTAGACTCGAGTGGGCCCAGTGCAGACTCGAGTGGGCTCAGTGCAGACTCGAGTGGGCCCAGTGCGGACTCGAGTGGGCCCAGTGCGGACTCGAGTGGGCCCAGTGTGGACTCGAGTGGGTTCAGTGCAGACTCGTGTGGGCTCAGTGTAGACTCCAGTGGGCCCAGTGTAGACTCGAGTGGGCTCAGTGCAGACTCGAGTGGGCTCAGTGCAGACTCGAGTGGGCTCAGTGTAGACTCGAGTGGGCTCAGTGTGGACTTGAGTGGGCCCAGTGCGGACTCGAGTGGGCCCAGTGAAGACTCCAGTGGGCCCAGTGCAGACTCGAGTGGGCTCAGTGTTGACTCCAGTGGGCCCAGTGCGGACTCGAGTGGGCCCAGTGCAGACTCGACTGAGCCCAGTGCAGACTTGATTGGGCCCAGTGCAGACTCGAGTGGCCCCAGTCCAGACTCGAGTGGCCCCAGTCCAAACTAGAGTGGGCCCCCACTTACATTTCTCGGATGAGCATGGCACCTGGCATCAGAATCAATGGCTGCTACATCAGCCAAGGTGACGTCAGCGAAGTAGGCCCAGCAGCAAAAGGTGGTGCCTGAGGATGGGCGACTTTGTCATTGGTTGGGTCTGATGCTGGCAGTGGCAAGACGGTGGTGGGTGGGCATCACAGCAACATCAGCGAGGTGGGAAGAGGTGACATAGGTGGTGGGGAGGCAGTGATGAAGGAAATTGGCCCATCAGCAGAAGATCATGCCTGCAGACATTCGACATTGGCTGTGTCTGGTGTAGGCAGTGGCGAGGAAGCAGAGGGGGGATGGCAGCGAAGGCATCGTTGATGATGAACTCACTGAGGGCTGATGGATCTCACCCCCGCAGCTATTTGTTTTCTTATTCTTAAAATTATTCAATACGCATGACAAAAAACAAATCATTCATACAATCACTTAAGGAACAAGTTGCAGAGCTTAATGTTCAGATAGTTAAATATTTCACCAGTGGGCTGATCAGAAAGGGATGCGTGGGGATGGTGAGTTTCAGCAAGAGACAGGTCATTGGCAGGAGGGTGGGGCTAGAGCAGTCACAGTGTTGGGGAGTATCAAGACCACGAAGAAATATCTTAAAGAACGATGAGGCTTTTGAAAAAATAACAAAGAACTACGAATGCTGGAAATCAGGAACATGGACAGAAATTGCTGGAAAAACTCAGCAAGTCTGGTAGCATCCGTGGCAGGAATACAGAATTAGCGTTCCAGGTTTCAAAAGAAAGATTACTGGAGCCGAAACATTAACAATGAGGTTTTTGAATTTGTTGTGTAGGGTAACTTGGAGTTAATGGGGTTTGATAGGGCTGATTTCTGAGTTGGATTTGCAGACAGTGTGTCAACATATAGCTTTACAAATGTAGCATTTTGAAGTATTAATCTCAAAACTTGTCAGATGTCATGAAATACAACAGAATCTTGAAGTATTAATGAAAATACTTTGCTTTTAATTCCAACAAGTATTAGCCTGATGTCCCAGTGTGGGTCACTGGCTGTGAAGGTCACAGTTTCAGGACAATCATTAAATACCCTTGCACTGCAGGTAAAAGTGAAAAAGACATTGTCTTCCTGCGAGTGCTGCAAGCTAGCCATATCAAAAAGGACCAGGACGAACCAGGTGTAATTAGTGTGCAAAGCCAAGAATCTCAAATATGGTTACTCAACCTCCAATGCTCAACTTGACATCAACAGCAGCTCACCGTCACCTTCTCAATGTTAACTAGGAATGGGTAATAAATGCTAGCCCAGCTAGCAACACCCACATCCTATGAATGAATAAAACTCTACTAGCTACATTCAATGTTGCATAATGAAAAGGCAGCCAGGAAGGGATGGATCTTTCGTGAATTGATTTTGTTGTCACCAACTAAGGGGGACGACATTAAAGAAGGGCAACCAATCCATCCCTTCTCAACCAGGAGCTTGGCAATTTTGTTATGCAATCTGGAACCGTAACTAATTGTGGATTCTCACCCAAGAATATGTTCTAACTGAGCACAGTTTTGGAATAATCAAATAGTAAAGATTTTAGCAGCATTAGCATTAAGATATACACACATAAAAGCACACAGAACATAGGACATTACAACGCAGTACAGGCCCTTTGGCCCTCATTGTTGTGCTGAGCTGTGGAATCAATCCGAAGCCCATCTATCCTACACTATTCCATTTTCACCCAAATGTATATCCAATGGCCAGTTAAATGCCCCTAAATTTGGTGAGTCTGCTGTTGTTGCAACCAGTGTGTTCCACGCCCTTGCTACTCTCTGAGTACATATTTTTAATGGCACTCAGTTGAGTCTTATTTTTGTGGCTAAGTGCGAGTTGAGTCTTTTATTTAAGAGGCATTCACACCATGAGGCCCAGTTGAGATTTCTCCCTGTATGATAGCAAATGCACCTCATTAACTAACTACCCTTCCCCCTCTGGTGTCTCTCACCCTCCCAGAAAAACTCACCACTCACTGGTTACCCATTGTTATGGACCAGACCAAACCCCCTCATAATATTCAAAAGATAGCCTAGACCCTAACTTTTTCTTATCTTAAAGGTAAATGTAAGGTGTTGCATTCCAGATGCAATTTGAATGGTAAAGCCAGTGTACAGGATTTAAAGCGAGACACTTCAGTTAAAACACAAGAAGAGAAAGAAGGAAAAACAGAATTTGCTGGAAATGCTCAGAACTTCTAAGGAAGTAGCCACAAAGCAAAGCTGCCCAGGACACATAGTGACATGGTTGGCAAACCCTTGAATATACCGTCCCACTCAGGCCACACAGTTTACCATCTAAACATGCTCTTCACATCACTGCTGCTCAATGCTTGCAGTAGAGCTTGCAGCTTGTCATTGTCCAATGGGGAACATCACATTCAGGAAGCAATTGGGCAATTTCAAACAGGAGCTTTTATTTGCAGGTAACAAGCAAAACAAACAGAGGCTGCAGTTCTTCCCCACAATACAAACCAAATGCAGGTTTGGAGATCAATGACTAATGTACAGTCCATGTTAGTCTGCCGCAGTCAGCTCTCACCTGGTGTCAGTCAGCTCCTGCCCGGCTTGTAGCACCCAAAGCCGCGTAGCACTGTCGAGAACAGGGAGAGCTTCCTCCTCTCCTCGTGTCCTTATTCCCTTCCTCCTTAGAAGTTTGCTCCTGCTCCCTTAGTTCCTCAGCATCCTTTGCCACATCGCCTTGTGCAGAGCGCAGCACATCATGCGATCCAGTGAAATCTTGTTCATTTGTCTATTACAGCAACAATTATTCTGTGCACACAACAGACTCCATTATCAGTTGTCACGCAACACTGCGCTAGCACATTGGAAATCACCCCCCACAATTCCCAGAGTTGTCAAGAAAGTTAAAAATTGTATCAAAGTACACGAATGTTGCCCAATCCAGCTGTCTGTTCAGTGATTAGGAAACATGGACCAGGTTTTTATACCTAACAGGACTTGCTAGTGCTTATAAATAAATCTATTCTAACTACATAAACAGCTATGAACTGTTTACATATACTGTCTTCTGTTTAAAACTCTACCCTCTTATAAAACTCCCCCAATACACACACATAAAGACAGACACAGACAGACAAAAAAAATTAGTATTATGGATAGAGGGGAAAGAGTACTGAGAAGACAGTTCAATGGCCCGTGTGCATGGTTTATTAAGCAGATCCTTTTGCTAACCGGAACTTAAGAATCATAGTCATACAGCATGGAGACAGGTCCTTTGGTCCAAACAGTCAACACTTACCATGTTCCCAAATAAACTAGTTCCTCCTGCCTGCATTTGGCCTCATACCCCTCCAAACCTTTCCTATTCATGAACTTATCCAAATGTCTTTTAAACATTGCAACTGTACCCGCTTCCACAGTTCCTCTGGCAGTTTTTTTTCCACACACGAACCACCCTCTTTGTAAAAAGCCCCTCTTGTCTGATTAAATCTTTCTCCCCTCAGCCTTAAAAATATGCCTCCTACTTTTGAACTCCCCCACCTTTGGGAAAAGGCATTTACTATTCACCTTATCTATGTCCCTCATGATTTTATAAACCTCAATAAGGTCACGCCTCAACTTCCTACTCTCCAGTGTAAAAAGTCCCAGCCTATCCAGCCTATTTTTATATCTCCAATCCTCCAGTCCTAGTAACATCTTGGTAAATCTTTTCTTAACCCTCTCCAATTTAATAATCTCCTTCCTGTAACAGGGGGATCAGAAGTACAGTATTCCAGAAAAGGTCTCATCAACATCCTGTACAAGCTCAACATTACATTAACCACCGTTTTACCGCTGTTACAAATTTCAAAGAATTGTGTACCTGAACCCCTAGGTCTGCCTGTTCAACAACGCCACCCAAGACCCTGACATTAATTGTATAAGTCCTGCCCTTGTTTGTATTTTCTAAATTGCAGTACCTCAGATTTGTCCAAATTAAACACCATCTGCTACTCCTCAGCCCATTGACCCAATTGATCAAGATCCCTTTATAATCTTTGATAAGCTTCTTCAATATACCATCAGTTTTGGTGTCACCTGAAAGCTTACTGATTATGCCTTCTTTTTTTCTCATCCAAACCATTTAGATAAATGACAAACAAAAGTGGACCCAGTACTAATCCCTGTGAAACACCGCTGGTCACAGGCCTCCAGTCTGAAAAACAACCCTCCATCACTGCCCTCCAGCTCCTACTATAAAGCCCAGGAGTTCTAGGAGTCTCTATGACTGTATAAGTATTGGAGGAAATGTTAGTATTTCTAGTGATTGGTTGCATTTGTCCAAAGTGGTAAATGATTATTCTAGAAGAATGGATGAACCTTACCCTCTTCTTGTGTAGCGAATGAACCTAGGATGAGGTCAGAAACTAAACAGTCCTAGTCACGTCACATTGTTTGGAAACTACCATGTTTCTTTCAAAAGAGATTCCTGATTCGTCCTCACAGCGTTTGTCAAGATTACAAAAAGCTTTGGGAACCATGGAAACCAGTAAGGATTTGAGCCAAGTTAAAATCTTTTTTCAGCATGGACATCGGCCAAATCCACCCCCAGGGTTTGAGAGTCTGATTGAATGAATTTCAGCCATAAGCAATGCTTTTGAATTTACAATACTTTGTTTATTTCAGCCAGAGAACTCCAACAACAATAAGCAGGCATATGTGGTTTCAGAGGTCATTGACCCCTTCTCAGTTCTGCATGATGATAACCTTGTAAATTATGAGCAGCAAGATTTTTGTTTGGTTCAGTTTTTTAAGGAAGATTTGCATTTGTACAATGCCTTCCATAGTCTCAGTATAGCAGAATTTGTCCTGCAGCTCCTGCGGTACTTTTGAAGTACAGTCATTGCTGACATGCGGAAAACACGGCAAACAATTTGAACACAGTTACGTCCAACAAATAATAATGTGATAATCGGAAATTCAGTTGAGCAATCCTGCATCAGGGATGTGGCTTGTGCATAGGGATGCTGTGGAATCCCCAGGAAATCCCAGAGGAATTGCCCAAGAGATTGAAAATTCCACTGGGAAATCCCGCTGTGCCTGGCAACTTCTGGATACAGGAGCAAGTGAGGACTGCAGATGCTGGAGATCAGAGTTGAGGGTGTGTGGTGCTGGAAAGGCGTGGCAGGTCAGGCAGCATCCGAGGAGCAGGAGAATCGACGTTTCGAGCATAAGCCTGCCATCATTCCTGATGGAGAGCGTATGCTTGAAACATCAACTCTCCTTCTCCTCGGCTGCTGCCTCACCAGCTGTGCTTTTCCAGCACCACACTTTTTGACCCTCTGCACATATCCATTCATATCAGAGAATTCAAAGGGTTCTACTGAAATTTAGTAAATACTTACTCAGAAAGGGTTAGTTTATCAAGTACCTGGTCTAACTCTGGACCCAATAGTTTGTTTTGCACTATCCCCAGAGTGGACCTGACTCCCCCCCTAATCATGCTTGCCTATGCTAAACAGCACTGCCCTGCCACTGCACCTGATTACTAGAACCTCTAAGCTTGACAACTCTGTCCCACCATAGACTTGAACAATCCCAGCTCTCACTCTGAATCCAACCCTATCCACCACTGCTGTACCTAAACCTCACTTTGCCCACTCTGAACTTGATTCCACACCAGATCCAACCACCCCAATATTATCCTCCACCAGGATCTGACACATCCCTTTACCCCACTGGGCCCAATATCTCCCTCATGCCTTGGCCTATCAGAAACATTCCTTCCCTTACTTGGTCACCTTGCACCACGTTGTCCTATATACCTGGAAGCCCAACTCCTACACGCTTGGCACCTCACACACCTGGAACCCTATCCACCTGCTCTCCCTGCATCTAAACTGACAGTTACTTCGTGCACTTACATATTCACAGGAACTGTCAACATAGCTGTGGTGCTATGCTGGATGAATACAGCAGCTGGTCCTGGGTGGCATGGTGGCTCAGTGGTTAGTAGTGCAGCCTTACAGCACCAGGCCACTGGGTTCAATTCCAGCCTTGAGCAATTGGCTATGCGGAGATTGCATGTTCTCAACACACCTGCATGGGTTTCTGTCAGTTGCTATGGTTTCCTCCCACAGTCCAATGACATGCTGGTTAAGTGGATTGGCCAGATTTCCAGCATCCGCAGTATTTTAGATTTGTTTCATTAGTTCAATTAATCTCACACCCTTCCTCTTTCCCCATACCCCTTCATTTCATTTTTCTGGGCTTGGCGTATGGAATGTTAACCCTTTATAAACTGAGCCTAACGTTATAAGGGAGATGGTGCCAGAGTGGTAATGTGGCTGGACCAGAGCTTAGATTTACATCACAAGAGTGTAAATATAAATCCCACAACAGCTGCTCGGTATAACTTCAACAGTAAATCATAGAACATACATTCAATATTTAAGGCATATAAAAAGGATGATTTTAATTGCATTGGTCTCCCAAAACCTATAAGTTTCTGCTTTACATCCACTCAATGATTGAGCTTCTACCGTTGACTGTGGTAAAGAATTCCAAAGATTTATCACACACTGAGTAAAGAAATATTTCTTCACCTCAGTTTTAAATAACAGCACAGTTAAAATCCAGCCTTTGTTGCCGGGCCTGATATCCACTCCTGTATTTATTGTTTTCCACTGTAGTCTACATAAGACAAGTTAGCCCCATAATTTAGTCATGAACGGCAATAAACATGGATATAGTCCCATGTTTCATAGAGCTAATCATTACCAAACAAACTGTCTTTTTTTCACAAGCATTTATCAACTATAAACTCCACCCGATAGCTTCTCCTTTAGCTACTGGTGTGCCTGTTTTTTTTACCAAACCACTGTCTCCAAAGAGAACACAATCATTCACAACAAGTAACCATTTCCAGCTCTTGTTAGCCTGGCTTTTAACCTGGAGTGTAGTTTGGAAGTGGGCACAGTGGTGCCATAATACTTCCCTGTCCAACACTGATATTGTGAAACAAGTGTGGGTTCATAAACGTCCACCTTTTGCCTACATAATTCCAGGCAACTACCTGTTCAGAGTGAGCAGGATGGGGCAGTGAACAGAAGCTGTCTTTCTGGCATTAAATAACCAAGCTATTGAGTCTTGGGTTGGGAAGGTCTCACACATGGAGAAAGTCAATGGGGGAGCCCAAGGCAGGTCTGACACACTGGTAACAAACGTGGAGCATGCTGCAGAGAGAAACAGAGTTAACATCTCAAGTCCAGTACGTTTCTGCTTTAGAACTGACATACTGTTTCATGACAGATGTTCCCCAGGATTCACTTTCAATCACAGGAAAGCCATCAGACACTCAAGTATTTAAATTACATTCAGCGCCCAATTGCATGACTGGCCTTTGATCCACATCCTTAAAGAAAAATCATACGGGCTTTAGATAGGTATTCCTGCCACCTGCTCAAGATCACAGAATTAGAGTCGTAGAGCCATAGAGCCATAGAGATGTACAGTACGGAAACAGACCCTTTTGTCCAACTCATCCATGCTGACCAGATGTCCCAACCTAATCTAGTCCCATTTGCCAACGTTTGGCCCATATCCCTCTAAACCGTCCCTATTCATATACCCATCTAGATGCCAGTATTTGTACCAGCCTTAACCAGTTCCTCTAGCAGTTCATTCCATACATGCACCATCCTCAGCATGAAAAAGTTGCCTTTTAGGTCTCTTTTATATCTTTCCCCTCTCACCCTAAACCTATGCCGTCTAGTTCTGTACACCCCGATCCAGGGAAAAGACCTTGTTTGTTTATCCTATCCACGACCCTCATGGTTTTATCAATCTCTATAAGATCACTCTCTATTGCCTTTGATGCTCCAGGGAAACCAGCCCCGGCCTGTTCAGCCTCTCCCCATAGCTCAAACCCTCCAACCCTGGCAACATCCTTGTAAATAGATTCTGAACCCTTCACAAGGAAGGAGACCAGAATTGCACGTGTAAGAGGAGACCATTCAACCCAACATACCTGCACTGGCTCTTCACACAAACAAAAGAACAGATTAAATTGAAGTCAATGGTGCAATGTTAACAGGCACCCCAAGAGTTCCAATAATCTCTGCTGCCCACCACGGGCCATTTTCACAAATGACCACTACTGGCAACTAGTGGTGTTTGCCACCTCTTATTAATATTTGGAGCTGGGTAAGGGATATTTAAGGAAGATTGCTACTACTCTTCTCTCTATTGCTTGTGTTTTATCTTGGACCTTTCTCGTGAGTAGTGGCAGGATGATGTATCACCATAGAGTATCTACAGAAGAGGCACTGTTCTTTCAGAGAATGAATTAGAATTAGAATCCCACCAGTGTGGAAACAGGCCCTTCAACCCAACAAGTCCACACCGACACTCCAAAGAGTAACCCACCCAGATCCGTTTCCTTACCCTATTATCTTATATTCACCCCTGACCAATGTGCCTAACCTATATATCCAGGAACACTATGGCAACTTAGCATGAGCTATCAACCTAACCTGCACGTCATTGGATTGTGGGAGGATACTGGAGCACCCAGATGAAGCTCAGGCAGACATGGGGAGAACAGGCAAACTCCAGACAGACAGTCACCCAAGGCTGGAATCAAACTCAGGTCCCTGGTGCTATGAAGCAGCAGTGCTAACCACTTAGCCACCATTCCACCCAATTTCTTTCTAATATTTGTCTGTTCTCTTGATCTACCGAAGCCTTTTTATAGACTCATTTTAGAATTAGTATACCTGTAGGTTCCACTCCAAGTCACTCATATCCAGGATTGATGAAAATCTCATTTAGAGCCCCTTCAAATCCTCTCATCTTGATTTCACTGGCAAGTTCCACAAAATCCAGGATATGCATATGCAGCTTAACTTGAAATCCACAATTAAACCTGCTGCTAATGACTTATTCTGTGGGAAGGTGGTAAAGTGGTGCATTTTCATTGTACCAGTAATCCAAATAGCCAGTCTAATGTTCTGAGGAACTTATGTTCAAATCTTATGATGGTAACTGGTGGAATTTAAATTCATTGAATAAATCTAGAATTCAAGGCTAGTCTCAATAATGGTGATCATGACACGATCAAAGATTATTGCATAACCAATGTCCTTTGATGGATGCTTGTCATCTTTATGTGACCTCTGTGCAACCTGAGACCTACAGGACTCTTGACTTCCTTCATACAATGGGGTCAAAAGTTACTCAATTCAAAGACAGTTAGGGATGGACAACAATGTCATTGATGCCCACATCTTATGAAACTATGAGAAAAATAACGTCTTATTATTTACATCCTGTGACTGGTTCCCATTTCTAGAACTTAAAAAAGTGACTTCTGCTAGCTTTTTGTTGCATCATCAATGTCACATTTTTCTGGTTAAAATTCATGCTGAAAACCATGATATACATGAAAAACTCACATCAATAGTACTTCTTGTCGTAGGAATTTGTTCAAATGTAGCTGAAACAAAATAAAACATGACCCCTATAGAGTTAAGATATTAGCTATGTTTGTGAGCCAGACGGTTCCAGCCAGAGAAGTGACCAGACTCCATAAAATGAATCGTCATTGTCTGGTTACCATGACAACTGTCAAGTGAGGCGAGTTGCAGAATAAGATACGAGCTTAGTTATTGCCAAGCTTCATTTTACATCATTCAGGCATACCCAAAGGCGTTTACTAGAATT
Source organism: Hemiscyllium ocellatum (assembly GCF_020745735.1). NCBI lineage: Eukaryota > Metazoa > Chordata > Chondrichthyes > Orectolobiformes > Hemiscylliidae > Hemiscyllium > Hemiscyllium ocellatum. The sequence goes on along the minus strand of NC_083426.1, from coordinate 11,800,005 downwards.
TTCAAAGTGGTTAGGCATGTTGCCTTAGTTTTGTTGTGAACATTCTCAAGACTAAGGCTGCACAGTGGCTCAGTGGTTAGTGCTGCTACCTCACAGCTCCAGGGACCAGGGTTCAATCTCATCCTTATGATTGTCTGCATGGGTTTCCTCCAGGTGCTCTGGTTTCCTTCCACAGTCCAAAGATGTACAGGCTAGGTGGATTAGCCAGGAAAAATGTAGGGTCATAGGGATAGGATAGGGGATTGGGTCTGTGTGGGATGCTCTTCAGAGGGTCAGTGTAGACCCGATGGGCTGTATAGCCTGCTTCCACACTGTAGGGATTCTATAAAGCTGCTTGAATGGGTTTGGCAGGGATGAGATGTGGGGATCTGAATCAAAAGAGGTAAGGACCAATAGAAATTGGTCTTTGGGGTTCACCTGCCTATTCAGAGAGAGCAGCCAGTGTAGATTACACCATGGCTGAAAATGTGTTGCTGGAAAAGCGCAGCAGGTCAGGCAGCATCCAAGGAATAGGAAATTCGACGTTTTGGGCATAAGCCCTTCTCATTCCTGAAGAAGGGCTTATGCCCGAAACGTCGAATTTCCTATTCCTTGGATGCTGCCTGACCTGCTGCGCTTTTCCAGCAACACATTTTCAGCTCTGATCTCCAGCATCTGCAGACTTCACTTTCTCCTCGTAGATTACACCATCCCAGACCATTCCCTGAGTGCTACCTCAGGAAAGTAGTTGAGGCCAAAACATTGCATGAATTCAAGAAGCAGAAAGATCTAGCACTTGGGATGAAAGGAATTGAAGGATATGGGGAAAAGCATAAACAGGCTATTGAATTGTTTGATCAGTCATGATTATGGTGAAAGGCAGAGCAGGCACAAATGAAAAGCCTAAACCGCCCCTATTATCAATGTTTCTCTTCTTTGCTTCAGTTTGAGTAAATTCTGGAAGTGGGATTTGGACAATGGAGAGGTGCACGAGATCATTCAGGCAGAGAATTGGGTGGGGGAGGTGAGCATCACTGCTCCTTCTAGTGTGAGAGAATTTAAAGAATATCTGAAAATGACTTAACACAGAAAGATGTTGGAAACTGATTATTAAGGGGTCTTTCCATGAGTAAAAGACTCATTAATAGCACAGTTATGTCCAATTTGGCATCTGTTCAATATCTACTATGACGGGCTACTAGAGTTAGTCATTTTGCATAGAGTGAGAGCACATGAACTAATATGAGTTTGTCAAAGAGAGCTAAGTTAGAGTTGAAGGGGGTACATTATGCCTTGTTAATTAAGTGGAACTTTTGATCATGGAGTGTCCATAGATCTTGTCTATATGAACTTCTAGACCGCCTTAAAAGGTGACATGAAACTATTTGCAATAGAAAGAGGATTTGAGGTAGCTTTTTGACTTTTTTATTTCTATTCTTACATGGGACCTTGGTATCATTAGCTGGTCCGCATTTATTGCCTGCCTCAAGCTGCCCTTGAACTGAGTGACTTGGTAGGCCATTTTGGAGGGCAGGTAAGAGTCAACCACATTGCTGTGTGTCTGGAGTCACATGTAGGCCAGACAAGGTGAGGATGGCAGATTTTCTTCCCTAAAAGACATTAGTTAACCAGATACATTTTTCCTCAACACGCAAGAATATTTTCATGATCGTCAGTAGAATCTTAATGCCAGATTTTTAAAAATTGAATTCAATCCCATCATCTGCTGTGATAGGATTTAGATCCAGGTTCCCAGAGCAATAGCTAAACCCTGGATTAATAGTCTAGTGATAACACTGCTAGGCCATCACCTCCCCAATTAGAATAAAGACTGGTGGAGAAATGTCTACTCACAGTGGGTTATGGAGGCTCAGTCACTGAGTATGTCCACGGCACATTTTGATAGATTTCCAGTTATTAATGACATCAAAGGAAGTAAAGATATTACAGGAAAATGGCGTTGAGATGGTTGATTAGTCATAATCTACATTGAGAGACTGAACGATTGATCTATTCCTATGCTATGTTCACAGCAATACAAACTAAGAAAAGTGATATTCGGATACTTTCGTCAAAATCATAGGTTTTAATTAAAATCTAGATGGAAGGGAAGTAGAAAATCTTTGACTGAAATTTCTCTACATTTCCATCAATTATTTTCCTAAAGTAGTTGGGTGGCACGGTGGCTCAGCAGTTAGCACTGCTGCCTCACAGCACCAGGGTCCCTGGTTCAATTCCAGCTTTGGGCAGACTGTCTGTGTGGAGTTTGTACATTCTCCCCCTGTCTGTGTGGGCACCCTTTGGGTGCTCTGGTTTCATCCACAATCCAAAGATGTGTAGATTAAATGAATTGTCCATAGCTTGTGAGGTGCATTAGTTGGAGTGGGTTACTCAGTGGAGGGTCGGTATCGACTTGTTGGGACGAAGGGCCTGTTTCCACACTAATCTAATCTAAAAGACTATGGGAGGTCAAAGGATAGCATTGGAAATTCTAGCCCTTCATCGTACTCCATTTGCTGCCAATCAAGTCCATTACTGCCCTTGAATGGGGAAATCTGTCAAAGCTTCAGAATATTTTCAAAATGTATGATTGCGCAACTTGAAAGAAAAAAAAAATCCAGATCTCCATTACAGACAGACCAGGCTGAAATGACACACATGACTTATTCCTTTGGCATGTGTAGGCATGTAAATAGATATAGGGGAATTTTTTGTCCTTTTCTCCTACTGTTTAATCTTTCAGAATAAAGGAATTCAGTAATTTTTCAAATGAATTATGCACTGTGCACAACCACAAACAGAATTTTGGGTTTAAATGAAGGACAGATGTGTGCAGAGTTATAAATAATGTAGTGTCAGCAGTAACTGTGAAAGAGCCCGCAGGATTGAAGTTGATGCAATTATCTCCATTGCAATAATGACCTTATACTAAGTGGCTCCATTGTCACTGTACTCTTTGTGCACTACAGGGAATTGACTGGTATCATGTATAAACCCCATGGTGGTTCAATCCTTCCCCAATTTTAAAGATACAGTCCATTTAAAGGGGAAGCTAAAATAGCCAGTCAGAGTCACATCCTGTGAAAGAGTTAAGAGAATGACTGAGGGTTAATCACTTTGGAGCTTTTGAGGGTCGAGAGAGAAATCAAGCCTTATCAGCTCACCATCTCATTGGCACCAATGTGAAGATTCCGATTAAACAAGAGAGGTGCCATCCTTCTAACAGATCGTAAGAAGAGGATGCGAGTAGGTCTCAAGAGTGGTTAATAATCAACTAGGAGTAAGTGAGGACTGCAGATGCTGGAGATCAGAATCGAAAAGTGTGCTGCTGGAAAAGCACAGCAAGTCAGGCAGCATCTGAGGAGCAGGAGAGTCGATGAAGAGCTTATGCTCAAATTGTCAACTCTCCTGCTCTTCAGATCCTGCCTGACTGGCTGTGCTTTTCCAGCATGACACTTTTCGGCTCAAGGATGGTTAATGCCCAGTGTATTCAGGTATGTAGCAGCAGTTCAGAAAGTGATTTAAAAGCCTCACCGTAGGTGGTCGGGGAGTACAAACGTATCAGAGCACCATATCTTAGAGCTACCACAATGCCTACCCCTTACACCAGACAACACACTACAACTCAGATCACTCACTCAACAGCAGGTACCAACACTCAGGATTCACCAATGGCATCTTCATATGCATCTTCCAGAATGGGTGGAGGGCATAAAGGTCATTGCGAGGGAAAGAGTCTCCAAGAGCAGATTCCAAGATGGTGTCAGTGGGGCTAGGCAGAGGAAGGTGGCTTCGAGGGCATTGGTAGTGCAGTGGTGATAGGTGCTCAGTGCTGGACTCATGGTAGCGAAAGTGATATAGCTGCAATGGTGTGAGTAGACCTGAGGCAGGATGCATTGTGGGACGGTTAGGTAGCAGTTAGTCCCAGGCCCATGGCAGGTTGAAGTAGCCAATAGAGCACCAGGACGGAGGCAATGATTATTGTGAGCTGTAACATGAGGGAAATGTGAAGATGAACTCTTTTCCTTTACTTTGTGACTTTATATTCTTTATCTCACATATTAAATTTATATAACTCTTTATACTTGGATTGATATTCTTGCTTTATTTTCTGTGTTTCAAGGTGGCGCTGGACAATGACGACACTGAACAACACTTTTCACTGTATTTGCAATACATATGACAATAAATAAATAAATTGAACCCAGTCATGGCAAAATCACAGACACACACAGATACACAGACACACGCACACACATACACACGTGCACACACAGAGACAGACACATACCGACACACAGACATGCATACACAGACGCATGTGCATACACATTCACACAGACACACACAGACACGCGTGTGCACACAGGCACATACATGCACACATATATATAGACACACATCACTGGGGCACAATTGCACTCAATCACTGATATTCTGCCCTCTGACCACCACATCATCTGCCCATCATCATAGTTGACAAAATGTGCCCAGTGACTCTCTGGGTCAAATGCCACAGTACCTGTACTGGAACCCCACATCGCCAAAGACATGGAGGAAAATGACAAGTTGCTATCTTCTTCCCCCACCCTTCACTTACTCCTGGAAGATACCCTAAAAGGGAAACTGCAGGTGATTTGATTGTCAAGCTGTTGCTTTCCTCCTCATTGGCCACTTCCTTCATCTTAGCCCTCCCCTTATAATTTTGTGTTTTTAGTCAGTCAGGAAATTAAAGGTGTTCACCTTTCAAAGAGCTGTCAGGAAGAGGAAGAACAGCTCCCGGATATGAATAGGTGCAATCACTTGACCTTAAAGTCAGAACTGCAGGCTCAGATACTGACACCGTGCAAGTATTATGGGCTGGCATAGAATTGGGAAGCCACCAGATTTTGATAGGCTGCAACACATCAGGGGATATCCTCAGAAGATAAGACCACAATGGGATACTCAGAAAAGGACCTTGTTTTAGTAAAATTGAAGAAAATGTTGATGATTAGGTTAAGTTAGATTAGGTTAGATTCCCTACAGCGTGGGTGCATTACCAAGTCTGGCAGACTGCCTCTAAAACATTGGCAAGGAGCACAGTGCAGTTGGAGTCCAACCTGCCAGCCAACATTGCTCTGCACTGAGAGTCATGGAGTCATAGAGATGTGCAGCACAGAAACAAACCCTTCAGTCCAACTTGTCCATTCCGACCAGATATCCCAAAGCAATCTAGTCCCACCTGCCAGCACCTGACCCATATCCCTCCAAAGCCTTTCTTTTCATATACCCATCCAGATGCCTTTTAAATATTGCAATTGTACCAGCCTCCACCATTTCCTCTGCTAGCTGATTCTACACACACACCACCCTCCACGTGAAAACGTTGCCCCTTAGATACCTTTTATATCTTTCCCCTCTCACCCTAAACCTATGCCCTCTACTTCTGGACTCCCCCACCGCAGGGAGAAGACTGTCTATTTATTCTATCCGTGCCCCTCATAATTTTATAAACCTCTATAAGGTCACTCCTCAGCCTCCGACGCTCCAGGGAAAACAGTACCAGCTTATTCAACCTCTCCCTATAGCTCAAATCCTCCAACCATGGTAACATCCTTGTAAATCTTTTCTGAACCCTTTCAAATTTCATAACATCTTTCCGATAGAAAGGAGACCAGAATTGCATGAAATATTCCAACAGTGGCCCTAACCAAAACCATGTACAGTCACAACATGACATCCCAACTCCTGTACTCAGTGCTCTGACTCAGAAAAGTAAGCATACCAACCACCTTCTTCACTATCCTATCTACCTGCGACCCTACTTTCAAGGAACTATGAACCTGCGCTCCAAGGTCACTTCATTCATCAACACTCCCTAGTACCTTACCATTCAGTGTATAAGTCCCAACATGCAGCACCTTGCATTTATTTAAATAAACTCCATCTGCCACTTCTCAGCCCATTGGCCCATCTGATCAAGATCCCATTGTAATCTGAGGTAATCTTCTTTACTGCCCACGACACCTTCAATTTTGGTGTCATCTGCAAACTTACTAACTGTACCTCTTATGCTCATATCCAAGTCATTTATATAAATGATGAAAAGTAGTGGACCCAGCACCGATCCTTCTGGTCACAGGCCTCCAGTCTGAAAAACAACCCTCCACCTCCGCCCTCTGTCTTCTACCTTAGAGTCAGTTCTGTATCCAAATGGCTCAATCTCCCTGTATTTCATGAGATCTAACCTTGCTAACCAGTCTCCCATGGGGATCCTTGTCGAATGCCTTACTGAAATCCATGTGGATCACATCCACCACTCTGCCCCCATCAATCCTCTTTGTTACTTCTTCAAAAAACTCAATCAAGTTCGTTAGACATGATTTCCCATGCACAAAGCCATGTTGACTATCCCGAATCAGTCTTTGCCTTTCCAAATACATGTACATCCTGTCCCTCAGGATTCCTTCCAACAACCTACCCACCATCGAGGTCAGGCTCACTGTTCTATAGTTCCCTGGCTTGTCCTTACCACCTTTTAAAAATAATGGTACCACATTAGCCAACCTCCAGCCTTCTGGCACCTCACCAGTGACTATAGATGATGCAAATATCTCAGCAAGAGGCCCAGCAATCACTTCTCTAGCTTCCCACAGAATTCTAGAGTACACCTGAGCAGGGTCTGGGAATTTATCCACCTTTATGTGTTTCCAGCACTCCCTCCTCTCTAATATGGACATTTTTCAAGATGTCATCTATTTCCTCACCTTCTATATCTAGTCCATCCATCCATTGTTGGATATCTCCATGAACATACTGTCAAGCAAGTTTGTCTGCTCCAAAATTAAAAAGCTTGAAGAATAAAACTCCACACTTGTGAAAAGTTAATGTTCAGAGACAGGCTGATTGACAGCAAAAAGAGAAACTTTCGCCACAAATTACCAGTCTTAACAATCACACGTGCCAATGCAGAGGAAAGGAATGAAATCCTGTTTTTATAAAGCTAGTGGCAGCAACCTGGTGCAGCAACATCAAGATATTTCATACTTACCCTTCAGTTCCTCAACTGAAGTAGCTGCACTAATTACACGAGTAATATTAACCTCAACATTATTTTTGGCAAACTTCTCACCCGCTTCTCTACATTTTGGATGAATTACTTTCCTGTTAGGAGTGACCAACTTTTTACAGCATTTCTCAAGGTTAATTGTTGGTGACATTAAGAATTCCATCAAAAGCTGGCTAAATGTTGGTACTTTTTTGTATTCATTTGTGGGGCATGCAGCAAGATGGCACCGGGTTTGGTCAACTCCTTGTGAGCTCCTGCTTGCAGATCTAAGTTTTCTATTTCTTACAATTGTTCTACACTCTTTAAACTTAGACTTTTTAGATTAGATTACTTACAGTGTGGAAACAGGCCCTTCAGCCCAACAAGTCCACACTGACCCGTCAAAGCGCAACCCACCCAGATCCCCTGCATTTACCCCTTCGCCTAACACTACAGGCAACTTATCATGGCCAATTCACCTAACCTGCACATCTTTGGACTGTGGGAGGAAACCAGAGGAAACCCACACAGACACGGGCAGAATGTGCAAACTCCACACAGTCAGTCGCCTGAGTCGGGAATTGAACCCGGGTCTCTGGCGCTGTGAGGCAGCAGTGCTAACCACTGTGCCACCGTGCCACCCACCAAGCTAAATAGCATGCTTTTCTTGTACCTGTGTTTCTGATTTTGCTGCTGTTTACCTATTATTTATTAAATATGCTACTTAATTATGTGATCTGCCTGTATTGCTAGCAAGACGAAGATTTTCACTGTGCCTCGGCACTCGTGACAATACATTCAATTCAACTCATGGGCATCGTTGGCTGGCCAGCATTGATAGCCCATCCCTATTTGCCCTAATGATTATGGTACAATTCGACTCCACTTTAAAGGCCTAGACCCCCTCTACTAGATTAATGGGAACAATTCTGTCTAACTCTACCTCTTACCGATGAATGCTATGTCTGCTCAAGTAACAATTGTCTAGATTTACAGAAACTGAGTCCAGCCCCCACAGTGTTGTACTAATGGCCAGACAAGAGGAGCCAATAACTCAGTCATTTGTCCCACAATTGCACCTGATTTGACCTACGCCTGTCAAGGTGGATAGTGATTTACCCACTGGAGTCATCAAGACAAGAAGTCACTGACCTTTGGAGGAAAGGAATTTCTACAAATAAGTTTAACCTGTTGTATAATGCCATGGTTCTTAAGGGGTCAATGCTCATGCTATGTTGGCTCCACCCATTCTACTCACGTTACAGCCAAGGATTTGTTCCTAACTTTTGGGAGAACAGATATATCTGTAACTGCTCCTGAAGGTCCTAGTAATTACCCCAACCAAATATAGTGCTTACTGCTATTGTGCAATAAACCTTCTTGTTATCTGAGAACATTGACGCTTTGTGTTTGGCTCCATGGGCTGGGGTGTGATTCTCCTTCAGGATATGTAGAGGTAATTTTACCAGATATTGGCCAGGAGTTATTGTTGGTGATTTTCATGGTGAGCGTTCCTTTGAGAGTCCCAGTGAGTTTTCCTGTATTATCTTCTCCAACTTCCTTCATTCCCTCTTCAATACACCCCTAGCCCCCACCACCTTCGACCCTCATTGTATTCCCCAGCTTACTGTAGGTGGGAGTACTTGCCACTGCCAGGATTCTTGGTGCTAGCAGCATATTTACAAGGCTGCCATGTCCCAGTCAAGTGCTGCCTGTCAGGAGTTGCCACACATGGTTTATTTTATCCGCCCCAGACATGGAAGACTGGAGGAAATTGAATCGTGCTTTTTGCGAACAGTGATCTAGAGATCTTGCTCAAAGGTGAGGTGCTGAGAGGGGCCATTCTCTTCCCCCATGACTGGCAGAAGTATCCATGATGCCAGACCCTACCATCCCAGTCCAAGTTTGCCATCTGGTCCAGTGCAGTCGTCACTGTCTGGAGAAACACTCAGCATTAGCATAAGATAACCTCTTCGGTCCTCCAGGGTAAATGTCACCATCTTCTCTCTGCCACTTCACGCTCACTCTATTGCTGTTGTTTCTGCACTCACTTTCCACCAAAGTTCAGCTTCTCTACGTGCACTGTTGCATGGTGAGCAAACTGTCACAAAGGTAACTGGCTCCACCAACACATTGGGAGCCAACTGCCTCAGGCACATGAGCATCTAGCCATGCCCATGGACAGGTTGGCAGCTGCCAGGCAGAGCCAGGTCCAGCAGAGTCCGCTGCATAGATACATAGGCCTGGCCTCCATCACTCGAACCAATGGTGCACAACATCCATAGCGGGGCAGTAGGGGGGACAAGGGACATTGGGCTCACTCTAGTTAGCCCTTCATCACAAGGAATCAGGGTAGTGCTAATCAGAAGTGGAACCATATAAAGATCTTGTGAAGCTTGAAAGGATCTAGAAATGATTTAGAAGGACATTGCCAGGGTTAAAGGGTTTGATCTATAGGGAGAGGCTGAATAGACTGGGATGATTATCTCTAGAGTGTCGGAGGTTGAGGGTGACCTTATAGAGGTTTATAAAATCATGAGGGGCATAGATAGGGTGGTTAGCCAAGGTATTTTCTCCAGGGTAGGGAAGTCCAAAGCAAAAGGGCATAAGTTTAAGGTGAGAGGAGAAAGATTTAAAAGGGACCTTAGAGCCAATGTTTTCATGCAGTGTGGTGTGTAGATGGAATGAACTGCCAGAGGAAGTGGTGGAGAGTGGTACAATTACAACATTTGAAAGGCAACTGGATGGGTATATCAATAGGAAAGACTTAAAGGGATATGGGCCAAGTGCTGGCAAATGGGACGAGATTAATTTAGGATAGTGGATTGACATGGATGAAGTGGATAGAAGGGTCTGTTTCTGTACTGTACATATTTCTATGACTCTAAAGGCCCCCCCCCCCCCAACAGTCTCTTTGCAGCAGAGAGATGGACTGGCCTCCCACCTCCACCTTGCTTGCCATCCTTGTCATCCTGGCCTGTGGAAATTCAGGCCAAGGAGGGTGCATTTCCCTTTGGGCCATCACACATCCATCATGTCTGGAGCCTCTAGACACAAATGCCCCGGGATCATCTGATTGAAACTCCAAGGCCAGAGGGCAGCACTGTAAGTAGTCTCCCTCCACCTCAGCAATGGGCCCCAGGACTACATCAAGATGCAGAGGGAGGGAAAGAGACAAGACCATCTTCTGAGGCTGCATTAGTAGCATGGATGACACTTGATTGCAACTGCACTCTCATAAATGCAAATATCTGCTCATTTATAACATCATAAGGTGTGTGAATGAATGTCTAACTCCCGCAACAATGAAAGAACAGAGCCAAGCTATCCATAGCACCACACAAGGTTTTATGGTTGACCTGAATATTATTGATGTTCCATAGCTTTCTCCATCAGTATCTATATCGTGTAATCTGACAGACACAGTAAGCATTGCATATTGTGGTATTGACGACGATGGGAATAAAGTAATGGTGAAGATGGTTACTGTACTCTATAGTTAGTACTTTTAAATAATGTGTCATTAGGGTTGTGGAGGAAACCTGACTCTTATCACCAGTCATACATGAGAGGGATTATACTCAAGTATTGTATCAAATGCTGACTGAAAACAGCCTGTCTGAGATCTATTGCAACATTACATAAACAATAAAAGAGATGGACTACTTCCTGTTTAAACAGTCACATTTTATATGTGACCTCCTAAACATAAATTGTTGTGGGAAAAATCACTACAAGTTACCTTTAATTGACTACTTACTAATAAATCACACAGATGATTTAGTACTGAAACAACAATTTAAATTTTGTTAAGACCCCTTAAGTATAAGTCTGTGACCCAACTTAGCTATTATCTGATTAGTGGTGAAATATGGCCAAGGTTTCAACCAACAGGGTCTGTCTTTGGACATTTCCAGAACTTGGTCCTTGTGCAATGTTGTTCTTCAAAGGTCTGCTATTGAGTTGTTCTAGTGTCGGATTTTTATACAGTTTTCTCTCTGTCAAGTATGCAATGTGACATTATTGATAACTTTTAGGTTTGTTCATCCAAATATTGATTTTACTTTTGGAGACCTCGAGTCTGTAGCTTACCTTCCTATCAAAAATAGCTTAATTGTTCTTTGTTACATTCAGGATGAGCTATCTGTTTTAAAAACAGGTTTTTTTCTGCAATTAACCTCTTTACTTCCAAACATTGCTTCAGCAGGTAGATTTAATTGGCCATTTGTTATGAGACAGCACATTACCAAGAAGTTGATATCTCTTCTCTTCCCAGGAGCAGCTTGTTTATGCTGTTTTTTTTCCCCAAGGATGGTTAATTCACATGTTGCTGGAATTCCTTTTATAACAGTTTCCCATTGTTCCTTTCATACCAAGAAACAATTTATTCCAGAAAAAAGGGAGTTATTGCTGCTCCTTTCATGTGTAATAGATAATCTTTGTTTAATTTTTCCAATCCAATAATGGTTATTAAAGTTGTGAAGTTTCTGTAGTGATTGTAATGGGATCAGCCAGTTAGAACTCATATTCTATGAGTTCCTTGATTGAGACTGTTCACCTGGTCCATTCAGGGAGCCCTGGCTGACAGGTATAAACAGGAGAGTCAGACATCCTGTTTACTCTGAGAGCTGCCTCTGCAGAAGCTGAACCAATGTCAAGTAGTATGCACGTGAAAATAAAGGGTGACTTGGTGATGGGATACCAGCCGCTGTAGAGTTATTTCAGTGGCGACGAGAGAAAACATATGCTCCTAAAGAAATTCATTTGCATCAGTCATCTTTGAGTTGGGGAAAGCAATTCTGACATCATGCCATTATTTGGGAAGCTTGACTTGTTTTACCCTGCCATCGAATATAGGTATGTGGAAAGAATTTTTTTTCTGCACGATGACACTGGGGCAGATGAAAAGCAATGAGTAATTCTCTTGACAGCCTGTGGACCTGCAGCATTTTTGGCTATTAGGAGCCTATCATTTCCTGAAGTACCAGATAATAAAACCTTTCAAGAATTGACAGATTTAGTTAAGGAATAGTATGACCTCAAGTCTCCTCTAATTCTGAGGTACTATCAGTTTTACTCATCAGTTTGAGAAAAAGAGGAATCCATGTCAGGATATTTGACAAGGCAACTGGCAGGGATGGTTAATTCACATGTGACTTGTGACTTTAGTTTAACCCTTCATGAGATACTGAGAGACTGTTTTGTATATGGAATTAATAATGCTACCATGCAAAAGCGCCTACCAACTGAAGCCCAAGTGGACATCAAACAAACACTACTAATGACTTTGTCATTAGAAAATGTGGCGAGTAGAGCATTTGTGTTGTAAGGTATGCCAATGGAAATGGATACCCTTAGCAGGCCAACTGAACTTGGGGGACGCCAGCTGAGTGAAGGCAATTGTAAAGCCTTACTCAAGACATAGCCTGAACAGAGACACTCAAGGCAAACCCCAAATCAAAGCCAAGACTTGACCAAACGATTTACATTTTCTTCTGGATCCAGGCCAGCAAGCCATTGTAGTTGCTGCCGGTGTGTGGACTTGAGACAGCAAAGGCCTGAATTGAGTAAGGGAACTTGTAGGCCAGTATCCAGGAGTGTGCTTATACTGGAAAGGACACCTACAACTGACTTGGAGCAATTAGATTGCTTAAAAACATCCAAGTCAGAACCAATCAAAATAAATGTCTGGTTAAAAGGTCACCTGGTTCTAATCGATTGCAGAGTGACTGCAAAACCAGTCTTTAACAAAAGTCACTCTAGACTCCAACCTGTAAGTTTGGATAAGACCAGGCACTCCAACTACAGAGTTGACAAGATTGGGTTAGACCCTTTGGAAGATGAAGTGAGGGTGATTAAAGGTGTCCTGGTTCTCACACTTGTATCGGAGCTTAGGTCTTTCCTTGGATTAATGAATTATTATGGAAAGTTCATACATAACCTGGTCTCCATGCTGGCACCCTTACATCTGCTATTGAGAAAGGGTCAGCCTTAGAATGGTCTCGTAGTCAAGACATAGCCTTTATGAAGGGATGAGGCAGCTATCATCACCTAAGATGTTAGCACACCATGGCCTCGGGCGAGATCTGTTGCTGACGGGCGATGTCTCCCTGTGCAGTGTCGGGATAATGTTGGCTCACAGATAGCCCAATGAAGAGGATTTTGGCTGGTGCAAGGACGTCCAGATAAAGAAGGAAGTTTTGACAGTTTTATTTGGTGTGAGAAAGTTCCACCAATACCTTTACGGACTTAAATTGGTAATAGTACCAGACCACAAACCCTGACTAGGGCTGCTCAAAGAGGCTAGGGCCATGCTGCCCATAGCTTCAGGGCAAATTCAGGGATGAATTCTTATTCTGAGGTGCATATAATTACAAGTTGGAACACAGTCTAGGAGGCCAAGTATCAAATGCAGATGCGTTGAGCCACCACCTGCTGGCAGATATTCCACCCGCTGGTGCTGCCACTGGAAGAGTCTGTTCTGGTTTTAAACTTTCTGGACACCCTTCCAGTCACCACTGACAATATCAGACTATGGACACAAAAAGATCCATTCCTGGCAAAAGTAGAACAGCTGGTGGTGATGGGGGAAACAAAAGTGCCATCACAACCAGGATTGAAATCCTTTCGGACCTGACAATAACAGGCCATCACACAGGATGGCATATTTTTATGGGGAACAAGAGTGATTGCCCAAGTAACGTTCAAGACAGATACTGGCTGAACTCCACCAGGGTTATCCAGGGGTGTCCAAAATGAAGGTGTTGGTGAGAAGCTATGCCTGAAGGCCAGGATTGGATGCAGACATGACCACATTATGGGGCGGTGCCCAGATTGCCAACAAAGACAATATTTACTGCAATCAACTCTCCCACATTCATGAGAATGGCTGGGTAAACCCTGGACTCAGTTACATATCACCTGTGCAGGTCCTTTCATGGATTCAACATTCTTAATTATTCTGGATGGATACTCAAAGTGTTTGGATAGACATCGCGTTCATTTGTCAAACACGGGATCAGTGATAGAAAACTGTGCATCTTTTACAACACACGGGCATCTGGAAGTGTTGGTCACAGACAATGGGCCATCACTTCACTGCAGGGTAATCAGTTATTTCCCAACATCAAATGGCATTTGACATGTAAGGACAAATCCATATCATCCTTCGTCCAATTGTCTGGTAGTCCACGTTTTGAAGGCTTATGCTTCATTCAGAGTCACAGAGTTGTACAGCACAGGAACAGATCCCTTTGGTTCAACTCCTCCATGCCAATCAGATATCCAAAATAAATCCAATCCCATTTGTCAGCATTTGGCCCATACCTCCCTAAACCATTCTTATTCGAATAACCACCCAGGTGCCTTTTAAATGTTGTAATTGTATCAGCCTCCAGCATTTCCTCTGGCAGCTCATTCCAGACATGCATCACCCTCTGCGTGAAAAAGTTGTCCCTTAGGTTCTTTTTTGTATCTTTCTCCTCTCACCATAAACCTATGCCCTCTAGTTTTGGACTCCCCTACCCATTGAAAAAGATCTTGGCTGTTCACCCTATCCATGCCCCTCATGATTTTATAAACCTCTGTAAGGTCACTGCCCCCCCCCCCCCCCCAGCTTTGAGTCCAAACTGTCCCGATTTCAATTTGGTCGAACCCACCCCTCATGCAACTACAGGCTTACCTCCAGCAGAGTTTCTAATGAGGAGAAGACTCTGCACCGGGTTAAATCTGATATTCCCAGACCCAGGAAGGGAGGGTGAAACTCGTCTGAGCAAGAGAAACAGTTTACTTCAGGGGTCGAAGTTTGGTATCAAAGCTATGGAATAGCTGCATGGATAAGAGACATGGTCAACATGATGTCAGGTCTCGTGAAAAACAAAATTCAGGTGGGTGAGTCAGTCCTGAGCAAGCACGTGGACCATATGAATGCTGCAAACTCACAAATGGGCTAGGAGCACTTCAGAACAGCCAGCACAGCTTTCGGAACCTCAGGGGTCCTCCCCTTCCTTCCAGCTTCAAAGAAACCTTGGACACAGTGGATGTTGCAGTGCCTTTACATCCTGAAGAAGAGGATGCATTTCTTCAGTGTTACTCTGGGCACAAGAGGCGGACTACAATCCAGTACACTCCACCCACATTGCAAGCTGACTCAGAGCAACCAGACCTGGTGCGTAAAAATGCTTCAGGAGAGGCTACAAGAGAAAGAATATGCCTACATCCCTGGACTTAAGGGAGAGGAACCTTGTAACAAGGTCAGCCAGGATGATCTCATAGAATATGAGTTCCCTGATTGGGACTGATTCAATCAGGAGCCCTGGCTGATGGATTTAAGCAGGAATGTCAGGTTCTGTTAATTCTGAGAACTGGCTCTGATGGGGGTTGGATCAGTGTCAAGTATTATACTTGTGTAATCTACAGGAAACCAACCTCTATGGAGCTATTTCAGTATCTGTTGTCACAAAGTGAACAGATTACTTCTTGTAATCTTCCGTTTGATGAGAAGTGCCACTTATTTATGGAGGTCTTGGACCCCATTTGGTCTATTATCATTTGGTAAGAGGAAGGAGCCCTGGACTATGACTGATAGGGTCAACCCCAGGGTGATGCTGCCGTGCAATAGAAGCCGTTTGTTTCCACTTTACAATCAGTAGCAGCATCCGGCAAAGTTTTTGCCTGATGTACTGTCTCACTTCTTGGCATTGTGCCAGAAATGTGCATGGATGGAAGACTTTTAGCAAAAGTTTTGCAGAGCTGAACCTCTTCTGCACTTTCACCAGATATTTTAGAATTGCGAAATGAAATGCATTCCAACAGCAGCTTATATTTTTACCTACTACGTGCATTCTAATCAAACTATTCAGCAACATTATTACACACATCTGCCGTAGGTGGGACTTGAACCCAGGCCTCCCAGACCAAGCGTTGGGATACTACCACTGTGCCACAATTTATATTCATACCCTGCCTTTTCGATGTCATGAATTTTCTCGAACAGGAGCACTATCAAATCAGATTTGACGCTGCCGAGTCATATAAGGAAATCGTAGGATATGTGACAAAACAATGTGGTCAAAGTGGCAGGTTTTAATGAGCAGGTTAACCAACAAGAAAAATGCTAAGGCAAGGAACTCCAAGGCTTAGGATCCAGGCAGTCAAAAGCTCAATCACCAATGGTAAAACAATCACATTTGAGTGGAACAATAGGCCAAAGTTGAAGGAACACAAAGACTTCGAAGTCTTGGGGTGCCTGATGAGGTTACAGACAAAGGGAAGGGCGAGGCAGCCAGGAAATGTGAATCTCAACAAAGAATGAACATTTTAAAATTGGGGCATTGTTGGTTTGGGAGTCAATAAAGGCACTGGTGTATAAGTGAATTTGGTGCAAGTTAGAATACAGTAGCGTATTTCTCTTTCATGGGTTCAAGGTTAAATGATGAAGTTTAGGCAAGATGTTGCCTCTCACATTAGGTAAATTAAGGTAAATGCAGAGATCCCACTGCACATCCTATATCCTACATGTTATCCCCAGCAGGGAGGAGAAAGTGAGGACTGCAGATGCTGGAGATCAGAGCTGAAAAATATGTTGCTGGAAAAGCGCAGCAGGTCAGGCAGCATCCAAGGAGCAGGGGAATCGATGTTTCGGGCATAAGCCCTTCTTCAGGAATCTTCAGGAATAAGTTATCCCCTGCAGCTTGGTTATAATGAAACAAGGAATGGCAGATGCTGGAGATCTGAAACAAAAACAGAAATTGCTTAGAGAAACTCAACAGGTCTGGCAGCAACTGTAGGAAGAAAGCAGAGTTAAACTTTTGAGTGTGGTGAATCTTCATCAGAACTGTTTTGATGGAATCTAAACATTAACTCTGCTTTCTTCTCACAAATGTTGCCAGACCTGCTGAGTTTCTCTAGCACTATCTGTTTTTATTTCATCTTAAATATAAGTTTCCATTCATTTGATTATCTGTCTTTGGATAGGTTTTTTCACGTAAAATCCTTATCCGATTAACTTCAGTAGAGAATATGCCAAGCATTAGGTTTTTACTTTGCTGATTTTCAATGGAATGCCTCTTCAGTCAGGTTTATCCCCCAATCAGTTTGTTAACAGACATTGAAATTCAAAATTTGGTCAATTAGTCAAGTCACCCATCCAACATAGCACAATCTGTAGCTTTCTCTGCCTGCATGTTCATACTGAGACTCACTGGTTACCATTCTTGGCCCTGAGTCACAGGTTTTGGGTTCAAGTCCTATTCTAGGACTTGGTATAAGAATAAGCACTAGGAGACTGTAGTATAGTTTGGAGGAGTTAGCTTTCAGATGTTAGTTAAACTGACAGCCTTGTCTTCTCTCTTGGGTAGATATGAACATTCTCTTGTCAAAAAATGTGGTGCTGGAAAAGCACAGCTGGTCAAACAGCATCAGTAAGCTCTTGTCAATTCCTGATGAAGAGCTTATGCTCGAAACATCCATTCTCCTGCTCCTTGGATGCTGCTGACCTGCTGCACTTTTCCAGCGTCACACTTTTTGATTCTAATCTGCAGTCCTCACTTTCTCCCATAAACATTCCCGAAGCAATACTTCAAAGAAGGTCATGTGATCTATCCCCAGTATCCTGGCCAATATTTATCCCTAAAATAGCATCACAATAACAGACTATTTGGTCATTTTCATACTGCTGTTTGTGAAAGATTGTTGTACACATAATCACGGCTAGATTTCCTACATTACAACTTGGACTACTGTACATGGTTTGCCTGTATTGACATTAATGGAGCTGAGGTGGCAATGATTGAGAGCTCGAGTTTGTTGGAGTGACGATCACCAACAATCTGTCCTGGATCACCCAAGTTGATGCGATAGTCAAGAAGGCACAACAAAACCTCTGCTTCCTCAGGAGGCAAAGGAAATTCACCCTGTCTATCATGACTTTTATCAATTACATAGATGCACCTTAGAAAGCATTCTGTCTGGATGCATTACAGCTTGGTACGGCAACACGGAATATCATAAGTTCATAAGATATCGGAGCAGAATTAGGTCATTCAGCCCATCGAGTCTTCTCCACCATTCGATTATGGCTGATATCCTCATTACCATTTTCCTACCATCTATCCATAACCCTTCAACCCATTACCAATGAAAAATCAATCTAATTCCTCCTTTAATTTACTTACAGTCCCAGCGCATTCCACAAATTCACAACCCTTTGGGGGAAGTAGATTCTCCTCAACTCTGTTCTAAATTTGCTACCTGTTATCCGAAGACTATGACCACTCATCCTAGAATGCTCCACAAGGGGAAGAATCCATTCCATGGAGTTGGAAGATCATGTGGCTGTACAATACTTTGAGTAGCCCACTACTGGAATACTGCATGCAATTCCCGTCTCCCTACTCTTAGGAGGATGTTGTGAAACTTGAAAGGGTTCATAAAAGATTTACAAGCATGTTGCTAGAGTTGGAGAATTTGAGATACAGGGGGAGGCTGAATAGGCTGGGGCTATTTTCCCTGGAGCGTCAGAGGCTGAGGGGTGACCTTACAGAGTTTATAAAACCATGAGGGGCATGGATAGTTTAAATAGACAATGTCTTTTCCCCAGGGTAGGGCAGTCAAACCCAGAGGGCATAGGTTTAAGGTGAGAGGAAAAAGATATACAAGGGACCTGAGGAGTAACTTTTTTCACACAGTGGGTGGCGCATATATGGAGTGAGCTGCCAGAGGAAGTGATGGAGGCTGGTACGATTACAACATTTAAAAGGCATCTGGATGGGTATATGAATAGGAAAGCTATAGAGGGAAATGGGCCAAATGCTGGCAAATGGGTCTAAGTTAATTTAGGATAGTTGGTTGTCTTGATAGATTTGGACCGAAGGGTCTGTTTCCAGGCTGTACATCTCAATGACTCGATGACTCTATACTCCGCCCAGGACTGTAAGAAACTACAGAAGGTTGTGAACACTGCCCAGTCCATCACGCAAGCCAACCTTCTATCCATTAACTCCATCTACACTTCTCACTGCCATTTGGAAAGGCAGCCAACATCATCAAAGACTCTGTTCACTCTGGTTTTAATCTCTTCCATCAAGCAGAAAATACAAAAGCTTAAAGATATTTTACAACAGCTTCTTCCCCACTGTTATTAGACATGAATTGATAGACCTCTCAAATTTCAAATCTGATATTGATCTTGCATTTTGCACGTCTTTTGTGCGGTCATAACTTTGTGTTCCTTGCTCTGTTCTGTCTCCCTATAATCTTTGTATGGTATGATTTGCCTGTAAAAACAAATTTTTTCACTGTGCCTAGGTACATGTGACAATAATAAATCAAAACACATAAATCAAATCAGAAATGTTCAATTAGCTGTGAAGCACAAGTGGTGAAGCACAAATGGAAAGTATTACATAACTGCAAGTTTCTTTTTTTTAAGTAATTCTTCATTGAAAACTGTAGCAAGATTTTGACAATAACATCTGGGTTTTTGTCTCAAAGATTAAATCAGGCACTGATTTAGGCCTGGCATTTTCCACTTAGTGCTACTTCCAATGTTTTTCCTTGGTAGCCCCTGGTTCCTGTCCATGGGTGGAATGCCAAGGAATTAAATGTTATTGGAATTGCTGCCATTACATTCAATATGACTCTATAATTTTCTGAAGAAATGTCAGCATGGAAAAATAATTTTTTTAAAGAGTTCCTTTGGTCCACTACCATTGGCCTGAATGGAACAGAGCTTAAGATTCATACTTCAACCAATTATTTTTACATTTAATAGGACAGCAGTCCCTTTGCACTTTACTGAAGAGTTTAATCTGGAATACTGGGGCGCATTCCCATGGGTGTTCTTAACTGCAGTCTACCCTGATGCTGCGCTGCTGTATGGGAGGTGTGGAAGTTTTGGACATGATATTAAACCAAGGTCACATTTATGCTTACAGATGGATGCAAGAAATCCCATGGCTTTAAAGAACAGAGGATGATATTCCTTAGATTTATTCTCTATGATAAATGATGAGGGGCTTATGCCCAACATATCGATTCTGCTGTTTCTGGGATGCTGCCTGACTGGCTGTGTTTTTCCAGCACCACACTCTCAACTCTGATGTCCGGCATCTGCAGTCCTCACTTTCTCCTAGTTTATCCTCTAACCAACTTTAGTCAGAAAAAGTTACCACATCAGTATTACTACTTGAAGGAGTAGTAATACTGATGTGGAAAATTGCTATGACCAAATTGTTTGCTATGCTTTCTGTATTACAATGCTTCAAAGTATGCAATGGAATGGAGAACACATTGAGTTGTGAAAGACTGCAGAAAAGTTATACCCAAAACGTTGACTTCTCCACTTCCTGGTGCTGCCTGGCTTGCTGTGTTCTTCCAGCCTCCTGTTTGTCTACCTTGGATTCCAGCATCTGCAGCTTTTTTTTTGTCTGTAACTATGGCTACACCATCCAAGTAAATGAGCAACCAGTCTTAAATGTGCTTTCCAGCATTCGATGTGTGTCCCTGGTGGCATCGGCACTTGAAGAGCAGACCCAAAGACCTTCCTCTACTACCCTCTCAGGCGGCGAGTTCCAGACCCTGAGCAGCCTCTGAGGGAAAAGACTTTCTTCATTTTCCTTCTTGATGACCTGACAGAAAGGGTTTCTTCCCCAATCATCCTCACTCTCACCTTATCTAGATCCCCACAACTGAACTGTACTCAAAGTGGCCATCATCATCATTGTCAGCATTCCCTTTTATCGAGAATTATTCTTCCTTACAGATGGCTAAGGCTAGTTTTAAGTGAGATGTGAGATTGCAGTACTGGAACTGTGTTCGTAAATATGAGTCTTACTTTAACCTTGTCGCTCTTCCCTTCTTGAGGAGGTGTAGATGGTAGGCGGGTTGCCAAATTTTTATTTCAGGGCAGTTGTTCTCTTTCAGTCCCTCTCCCCATTCTCTCTTGCTGGCTGGTCTTGTTGATTGAAAGAAGTTGGCACCGTGGCTGATGATGCAACAAGCTTATGGTTTGTCATCAGTTTCCCATGTGTTGATATTATTAGAGCACACCTCTATGGAGATTTTGAGATAAATTAATAGGGAAGACATGAAGTCAAGGATGCAAAACACAAAGTGCTCCTACACTTTTCCTAATCTGAGGGGAGTTGGTGATGGTAATATCATTGCATTATCAAGTCAGAATCCCAAGACGATGTCTTAAGGACATAGGGTTCAAATTCCATCATTGCGGATAGTGAAATTTGATTTTTTTATACAGTCTGGAATACTAAAAGTTCACTTAACGGTAACCATGTAATCTCTGTCGACTGTCATATAAACCCATCTGGTTCACTGATGTTCTTTAGGTAAGGAAATCTGGTCTGGCCTACATGAGACTCCAGACCCATTGCAATTATTTGCAACTGTCCTGGGGCAATTAGAGTTGGGTAATAAGTTCCAGTGGTGCCTACATCCCATGAATTAACATTTTTAAAATGCCAGTGTGAACCAGAATTATTCTTTGCTGTCCTTGTGTTATCCAAAAGTAGCAGCAAGTTTAGTTTCAAAATTTCATGCAAAAGTATTAATAATACTTAGAGCTGGAAACTCTAGTATTACATCTTCCATTGAGAGAACTTTGTGCAACATTATTCAATGATTTTGTTTCTCTATCTGCAGTCTTAAGTTGTTTCAAATTTAAGTTTAATTGGAATTTTGGTAAACATTTTCCAAAGATCAAATGGAAGGTTTCTGCTTTATTGTTTGGATCAAGGTGTGAAACGTGAAAGGGTTCAGAAAAAATTTACAAGGGTTTTGCCAGGGTTGGAGGATTTAAGCTTCAGGGAGAGTCTAGGGCTGTTTTCCCTGGAGTTTCGGGAGCTGAGGGGTAACCTTATAGGGGTTTATAAAATCATGAGGGGCATGGATAGGATAAATAGCCAAAGTTTTTTCCCTGGGGTTGGGGAGTCCAGAACTAGAGGGCATAGATATAAAGGATACCTATGAGGCAACTTTTTCACTCAGAGGGTGGTACAAGTATGGAATGAGCTGCCAGATGAAGTGGTGGAGGCTGGTACAATTGCTACACTTAAAAGGCATCTGGGTGGGTATATGAACAGGAAGGGTTTGGAGGGATATGAGCTGGGTACTGGCAGGTGGGACTAGATTGGGTTGGGATATCTGGTCGGCATGGACGAGTTGGACCGGAGGGTCTGTTTCCGTGCTGTACATCTCTATGACTCTATAAGTTGACATAGGCAGCTCAATTGCAAATAAAAGAAATTATTGGCATGCTAGATATCTGATAAAGAAATAAAAATTAGTGGGAATATGCAACAAATCTTACAGCATCGGTGAGGGAGAACTTCAAGCTGAATCATTAACTTGGCTTCTGTCTTTAAGCTTTTGCCAGGTATGTTCAGCACTTTTCTGATTGCATGTTAATTTTGTACAAATTTCAACCCAATGAGATGTTGCTTCTCTGGGACAGCCAGAATAAATCCAGCTAAGGACACAGTGTACCAGCAAGCTGTTTCTTTGGCCACAACTATTCTTTCACAAACATTGCTTTGTAAAGAAATGGAAATTGTAACAGGATAAGCAGCTAATTGGCTCCTTTGCAGTTTAGCAATTAAATGCTCTCGGTGTAGGATGGGAACCACTCAGTACATGTTAGGGATAAGAACTTAGCAATAGGAAGAGACTTACTTGGGAAATCTATGGATTCCTCATTAGAGGAATGGAATTTTCTGAACAACAAAAAAAAATTCTTGCATTTATGTTGCACTTCTCCCAACTGCAGGGCCTGACCGAGTATTTTCGAGTGAATGAACTACTTTTTAAATGTAACATGTTGAAACAAAGATCTGCGACTGCTGGAAATCTGAAAGATAACAACAATTGCTTGAGAAACTCGGCAGGTCTGGCAGCATCTGTAGAGAGAACACACAGTTACCCTTTCTGGTCCAGTTGCCTTTCTTAATGAGTGATCTAAGTTTTGCCCAGCAGGGTATCTCCCCTGTTATATGTGGTTAATGTGGCATTTAAAGATCTAACAGATGTTTACACAGCTGCTCATTGTACACAGTTATTACATTCACAGGCACAGATGTGTCTGGACTAGTATTAGGCTATCTGTTTGCAACTAAGCAACACATTTTCAGCAGCATGACATGCTTCAAGGGATCCCAGGAAAGATGGCATTTGAAATCTTTATGGCCACGGGTTACTTGCTACAGTACAGTGATGTTATTATGGCCATGGTTCTTAAAGGTACATTGACTTACAATGAGACATAGCTCAACAATCACCATTGGAACTTGGAACACAGCAGCCATTTTGCACAAGACCGTATGATGAGACCCAGCTAATCTGTTTTTGTGAAATTCATTAAGGAATATTATTCAGGACACTAGGAATATCTCCGTGCTGTTCTTTGAAATAGCTCTATGGGATCTTTTACATTCACTTCAAAGAGCAGACAGGGCCTCTGTTTAAGACCACACCAGGTACAACAGATGCAGTAGATGACATTGGGAGAGATACAGGTAAATTTCTGATGGATGTGGAAGGAAATTTACCTGTACATCTACCAATGTCATCTACTACATCTGTAGCACCTGGTGTGGTCTCCTCTACATAGGAGAGACAGGGTGCCTTCTTGCAGATTGTTTCAGAGATCATCTGTGGGACACCCACACCTACCAAACCCACCACCCCAGGGCTGAATATGTCAACTTGCCCCTCCCACTCCATCAAGGACATACAGGTCCTGGGCCTCCTCCATCGCCAAACCGTTACCACCCGACGCCTGGAGGAGGAACGCCTCATATTCCGTCTTGGGACCCTGTGACCACACGGGATAAATGTGGATTTAAACAGCTTCCTTATTTCTCCTCCCCCCACATTATCCCAGTCCCAAGCCTCCAACTCGGCACCGCCCTCCAGACCTGTCCATCACTCCCCCCTCTGACCTATCACATTCTCCCTCACCTTCATCCACCTATTGCTTTCCCAGCTACCTTCCCCCCAACCCAACCTCCTCCCATTTATCTTGTAGCCCTGACCCACAAGCCTCATTCCTGATGAAGGGCTTATGCCCGAAATGTTGATTCGCCTGCTCCTCGGATGCTGCCTGATCTGTTGTGCTTTTCCAGCAACACACTTCTGACTCTGATCTCCAGCATCTGCAGCCCTCATTGTCTCCCTGTTTAAGATCTGTCTAAAGCTCAAAGTTATAGACAGGTGCTTGAGGCCATTACATTCTGACTCAGAGACAGAGCAGGTACAACCAAGCCATAACCAAAGCACTCATTTTCTGAAACCCTATTTGTCAAAAATAAGATGCTTAGAAATGACCTTAGAACAAGGATAACAAATAAAATCTGTCCAGGTCATTTTACTCATTGATCAATCAAGAATAAGCCCACTTCAAGAAAAAAAATCATCTTTCTTGTTTTACGTCTCGGTCTTTGAGTATGCTTAAGGTAAAAATTGCTAGATTTCTGATTACCAGTGATGAACAGGGTCATGGGGATTGGGTAAGTAAAAGGGAACAATGTGTTTGATCAGCCATGATCATATTGAATGGCCTACTCCTATTCCTACATTACCAGGTGCAAAATATTAACAATGTTGTAGTCCTTCAGAAAGTTGTTTGTGAAGGCATGTAGTATGTTCACTGATTTTTTTATCAATTCGGAAGCCAAAAGAAGTGTGTAATCACCCACTATCATCCACAGGAACAGGTTAACTGGCCTCACTCCAGCTACCTGGCACTGTTGGAATACCGTTGTAGACTGAGGTGCGGCAAGAACTAATTGTGTCATTTACTGCTGACTACAAACAACCTCAACAACTGTGCCCAGAGTTCTACATTCAATATTCACAACATCACATTCTTTTAGACATTACCTGAATAGTATTACACAGTGCACCATAGTTACACATTAATGTAAGTTTGATTCAGTGAGTGCATGAGTAAGTGTGCGAATGGGTAAAGAAGTGTGTGAGTGAGTGAATGAATGAATGTGAATGAATGTAAATGAGTGAGATGGAGTGAGTGAGAGTAAATGTGTAAGTCGTTTTGTGAGTGGGTGAGTTAACAGGTGAATGAGTGTCTGAGTGAGTGAGTGAGTGTATGATTGAGTGAGAGAGAGACTGTGAGTGAGTGACAGTGCAAGACTGTGAGCGGGTGACAGTGAGGGAGAAACAGGGTGAGTGAGTGAGTGGACAGAGAAGAAAGTGCACGTGTTAGATATTTTCAATACAAATGTTTCGATAAAAAGGAATTTAAGAAAGTTGGAAAGCTTTGGAGTAATGCACCTCTCCAGGACATGGTTAAGATAAGGGCGATGAGGGATTGGGAACATGAGCTAAGGGTAAAATTGTAATAATTCACAGACCCACATTCCAACCTATTCATTTCTGAGTTTAACAGAGGAGCCAATCAGCTCTCAGATCCCTGGTCATGAAGGAATCTTCAAAGGCATCTTCCATTTTAATCATGATTTGGAGACATCTGTTGAACTGGGATGTACAGAGTTAAAAATCACACAACACTGGTTATAGTCCAACAAGTTTATTTGGAAGCACTAGCTTTCAGAGTGCTGCTCCTTCATCAGGTGGTTGTGGAGAATAAGATTGTAAGACACAGAATTTATAGGAGAAAGTGAGGACTGCAGATGCTGGAGATCAGAGCAGAAAAATGTGTTGCTGGAAAAGCGCAGCAGGTCAGGCAGCATCCAAGGAGCAGGAGAATCGCTGTTTTGGGCAAAAGCCCTTCTTCAGGAATGAGGAGGGTGTGCCAAGCAGGCTAAGATAAAAGGTAGGGAGGAGGGACTTGGGAGAGGGGCATTGGGAATGCAATAGGTGGAAGGAGGTTAAGGTGAGGGTGATAGGCCGGAGAGGGGGTGGGGGTGGAGAGGTCGGGAAGAAGATTGCAGGTCAAGAAGGCGGTGCTGAGTCCAAGGGTTGGGAATGAGATAAGGTGGGGGGAGGGGAAATGAGAAAGCTGGAGAAATCTGCATTCATCCCTTGCGGTTGGAGGGCTCCTAGGCGGAAGATGAGGCACTCTTCCTCCAGGCATCATGTTGCTATGGTCTGGCGATGGAGGAGGCCAAGGACCAGCATGTCGTTGGCAGAGTGGGAGAGGGAGTTAAAGTGTTCCGCCACGGGGTGGTTGGGTTGGTTGGTCTGGGTGTCCCAGAGGTGTTCTCGGAAAAGTTCCGCAAGTAGGCGGCCTGTCT
The DNA here is from genome assembly GCF_020745735.1 of Hemiscyllium ocellatum. Lineage (NCBI taxonomy): Eukaryota > Metazoa > Chordata > Chondrichthyes > Orectolobiformes > Hemiscylliidae > Hemiscyllium > Hemiscyllium ocellatum. The sequence goes on along the minus strand of NC_083426.1, from coordinate 11,773,770 downwards.
CCCCAATGTAGAGGAAGCCACATCGGGTGCAGCAGATGCAGTAAATGATCTGTGTGGAGGTGCAGGTGAATTTGTGATGGATATGGAAGGATCCCTTGGGGCCTTGGAGGGAAATGAGGGGGAGGTGTGGGCGCACATTTTGCATTTCTTGCAGTTGCAGGGGAAGGTGCCAGGAGTGGAGGTTGGGTTGGTGGGGGGTGTGGACCTGACAAGGGAGTCGCGGAGGGAGTGGTCTTTCCGAAACACTGATTGGGGAGGGGAGGGAAAGATATCCTTGGTGGTGGGATCTGTCTGGAGGTGGTGGAAATTACGAAGGATGATACGAAGTATCTGGAGGTTGGTGGGGTGGTAGGTGAGGACCAGTGGGGTTCTGTCCTGGTGGCTATTGGAGGGGCGGGGTTCAAGGGTGGAGGAGCGGGAAGTGGAGGAGATGCGGTAGAGAGTATCGTCAACCACGTCTGAGGGGAAATTCCAATACCGAACAACCCAGATGGCCTCCTTCTTCAAAGACCGCAATTTCCCCTCAGACATGATTGACGATGGTCTCCCTGTGTGAGGCTGTCTGTGCCAGAATGGTCAGACTGATTCTAATCTAAAAAATGGATTTATAGAATCTTACATGTACAAACTCACCCCACAAACTTATGTGTGTGTGCATGTGGGTGGGTGTGTGTGTTGGGGGGGTGGGGCGGGGAGCTGGGTGGGGGTGGAGTGTGGTTATGAGTGTCTGTGAGGGAATGTGTGTATGTGTGTGAGTGTCAATATAAAGGGGTTTAAGTCTGTGAGAGGGTGTGTGTGGGAATGTACGTGGGAGTGTATAAGAGAGGGTCTGTTAGTTCAATACCCATGGGGATGGCCTCAACTGGGACCTTGGGTTCATGTCACACTACAAGTGATCCTGATTTGGAGATGCCAGTGTTGGACTGGGGTGTACAAAGTTAAAAATCACACAACACCAGGTTATAATCCAACAGGTTTATTTGGAAGCACACTAGCGTCCACACTATTGGAAAGCTTGTGTGTTTCCAATTAAACCTGCTGGACTATAACCTGGTGTTGTGTGATTTTTAACTCCATTTTAATAAGATTTGTAGTTTTAAGAATGGAGGCTGAGTTTCAGAAATTTCAGCAGATCAAAGGAGATGAAAAGGTCAGATCTAATAAGGTATATAATTTGATTTCTCTAATTGGCTCCTTAAAGTGATTTTTGTAAAAGGAGTTTTTTTTTAGATTAGATTACAGTGTGGAAACAGGCCCTTCAGCCCAACAAGTCGACACCAACCCACCAAAGAGCAACCCGCCCAGACCCATTCCCCTTCACCTAACACTATGGGCGATTAATCATGGCGAATTCACCTAACCTGCACATTTAAGCTTGACCTGTTCATCCTACTTGACTCTCCGCATGCCTTTAATCCTAAAGGTTTTCATGATGGCTTCCTCAAAGGCACACAAAGCCTTAATGCCCTGTGACTCCATCCCATTTCCCTTCTATCATGAAGCATTTTGTCCTGGAAGTAGAGATATGTTGTGAAATTTGAAGAGTCATCTCCAACTCTGAACATTGTAGCCCACGTGTTCTATAAACGAACACTTGGTTTATCAGAAGTATCTGGTGTAAGGCTTTTTTAAGACATTTATTCCACATGGGATCAGTGATGAGTTGGAGGGATGGGGATCTCATGCTGTGTTACACTCAGGGCTTTTATGGTAAACTTTCAAACGGTGTTTACATAATGTTCATGCTTTGCAATCAATGCCTGACGGGATTTAAGAAAATCTTTATGGTAGGCCCATCAACTTAAGAAGGGTATGAGTAGGTTTATTATCTTGACTGACATTTTCAGGCTTGAATCTTTGCTCTGAGAATGTTATTCCTGATGAAGGGCTTATGCCTGAAACGTCGATTCTCATGCTCCACAGATGCTGCCTGGCCTTCTGTGCTTTTCTAGTCCCCCACTCTCGGCTCTGATCCCCAGCATCTGCAGTCCTCACTTTCTTCTAGAGTGCTGCAATTGGCTGCGGTAGCAGGAAATCTTGTCACCCCTTGGTTTTTATACCATTCTTTGTTGCTTCACTGTGCTGTCTGACTTCAACCTTGATGTCATGTTTGATACTAAGACGTGTTTCCAAATCTCACATCCATGCTATCAGGAAGGCATTCTATCCCCTTCCACCACATCTGACTTTACCATGGTCTCTGTCATCTGCTGCTGAGACCCTCATTCATGTATTTGTTTCCTTTTGACTTGACTGTTCCAATACAGGCTGCACGGTGGCACAGTGGTTAGCACTGCTGCCTCACAGCACCTGAGACCCGACTCAGGTGACTGACTGTGTGGAGTTTGCACGTTCTCCCCGTGTCTGCATGGGTTTCCTCCGGGTATTCCGGTTTCCTCCCACAGTCCAAAGATGTGCAGGTCAGGTGAATTGGCCATGCTAAATTGCCCATAGTGTTAAATAAGGGGTAAATGTAGGGGTATGGGTGGGTTTCGCTTCGGCGTGTCGGTGTGGACTTGTTGGGCCGAAGGGCCTGTTTCCACACTGTAAGTAATCTAATCTAAGTAATCTAAAAAAAAAACACCCTCTGTAAACTTGAGGTCATCCAAGCTCTGTTGCCTGTCTCATAACTGTCATGATTTGGAGATGCCGGTGTTGGACTGGGGTGTACAAAGTTAGAAATCACACAACACCAGATTATAGTCCAACAGGTTTAATTAGAAACACACTAGCTTTCGGAGCGTCGATACCACCTGATGAAGGAGCGACGCTCCGAAAGCTAGTGTGCTTCCAATTAAATCTGTTGGACTGTAACCTGGTGTTGTGTGATTTCTAACTTTGTCTCATAACTGTCAGCAAGCCCCATTCACCTGTCAGCTCAGCACTCACTGACTTACATTGGCTTTTAGTCAAGCAACATTTTGATTGTAAAATTCCTATTGCTGTTTTCAAATCCTGACATGGCTTCACCCACTCCATCTCAGCCACTTCCTGCACTCGACAACCCATTGACAAAACTCCACTCTGTCCATTCCAAATTTTCATCTCTCCCCATTGATGATAAGGCTTTCATAGGTCTAGGCTTTAAGGTCTGGAATATGGTCCTCACATCTTTCAGACTCTCTACCTCATTTTGCTTTTTAAGACATCCTTTAAAACCTGACTCTTTGACTAAATGTTTGCTCATCTGACACAATATCTCCTTATATAGCCTAGTAGGGGATCAGTTAGCTTAAATAGCTGGCTTCCTAACAGGCCAGCAGAATGAGTTTAGTTCCTGCACTAGCTAGGGTTACTATAAAGGACTCTTCTTCTCAATTTACCCCTCAATTGAGGTGTGGTGACCCTCAGGTTTAACCATCACCAGCTGTATGTGCACATGTCTCTCTAGTGAGAGAGCAACACTACAGATTTTTAGGACTATGGTGACTTTGCTTTGGCCTATCCCAGTCTTTGTTTTGTAATGTTGTTGTGAAGTACCTTGAGATTTGCCATTGTGTTAAAGGCGCTATCTGAATACAAGTTCTTGTTACTGTTATGCTACAACAACAGACATCACCTTGTACCTGCTGTTCCACTCTTACCCAAAAGGTTAACTGCTTTGACAGTATAACTATCCATATGTAAGGATTGAGAATTCAGGAAACACTTCTTCATGACAGATAACACTTGCTTTCTAGTAAACTGGAAAACATAGAAACAACTCACCCTTAATCATGAAGACAGGCGACCATGACAAGTTGAAACAGGGAAGGGGCTTTACTGGAACAAGAACTGCATTGTTCTCCTGCCTCAGTTTATGACTCCAATGAAAGACCTTTCCTCAAACACACTCTGAAATAAATATTTCCTGCTGTCACTCCTCCTCCTCCTCCCTGGCCTGATCAAACTCATCAGGAATGACTCAGCAAAACAAACAACCAAGTGCCTGGTTTAATTATTAAACTCTTGGCTTGCTCAAAGCTTTCACAAAAAGTGAAAAGAAATCTCATCCCATGGCAGAATTGAAAAAGAATCCAGCTGTATACTGACCAAGACTACTGGATTTGGAATAAAATGGAGCCATTTGTGGCAATCTTAGTTTCACATGGACTGGAACTCTGCATTTCTATTTGGAGTGCATCCACATCAAACAATTCTATTCCTTGTGAAGATAAAGACCTTGACCTGAATCTTGCTCTGGAATTTGGCAGAATATTGCATGGCCAGGGATTTGGATAGCTTCCTTTTAATTGAGTTTCCTATTTAGCCTTTGAGGTCAAATGCTCCCTTTGTAAATCACATTTGTTTTAATTCTTGGCAGCCAGCACTTCTACAAAGATCAACCCAAGAAGGAAACAGAATTATCAACGATCCATGCAGTGTAGAAATTTAGGCAGTTTTTGATTGAAGTAATTCAAATCCAGAGCTCTGATTCTTCACGTAGTAACATTCCAATCTCTACTCATTAAAAATTGGGTTTGTTCCTTTCAAGTGCCTTTTGATCAGAAATCATAAACCATCTCTACTTGCAGCGTGCTCATCGAAAACATCTTCAAGATCATTACTGTATTGATTCCTTCTGTTACCTATATGAAGTGCAAATGAAGTATGTAGATCATATTTATTTGAGGATCTCTGGTGGATTTATTTACAGTGAAGATTAATACATACTGTACAGAATAACCTATAAACACAGCCTTGACATGGAGTTTTGCAACACAGACATCCCGGTCCCTGAGCAATTCTGGCGCCTCAATGTTGATAAACCAACTGCTCCACCGAATAAGTCACATGACAGTGATTGTCATTAATAACTGCAGTCACATCCATTTTACAACGAGACTGTCGAAAAAACTCAAAATGTGAAGGAGCTGGTGTTGGACTGTGGTGGACAAAGTTAAAAATCACACAACACTAGGTTATAGTCCAACAGGTTTATTTGGAAACACTAGCTTTGGGAGTGCTGCTCCAACCATCTGATGAAGGAGCGGCGCTCCAAAAACTAGTACTTCCAAATAAACCTGTTGGACTATAACCTGGTGTTGTGTAAAAGAAGCTCAATCTATACCTAGCGTGTTGACATGTGCCTCAATACATGGGCAGGACAAGAAGTTGGCCAGCACTTTGGTCCAAAACAATAGAGGAACAGTTGGTATAGAGGAAGGTAGGTTGGGCTGATAGTGCAGCTGTCAGTATCGATTCATTCGCCAGTTTAAATATACATGCCAATTAATCTCATGCAAGATCTCCTGAGATGCTCTGCAGTAATGTTCTATGGTTCAGACTCAGTCATTGAGTATATTCAAGAAAACGATTGATAGATTTATAGATATTAAAGTTATCAAGGGATTTGGGGATAATGCAGGAAAATGTTAGTAAGAAAGGAAGCTATGATCTAGCTGAATGATTGAATACCCTTGGGGGCAGAATGGCCTACTCTTTCCAATGATTAGATTCCCTACAGTGTGGAAACAGTCCTTCGGCCTAATCAAGTTTGCACCGACCCCCTGAAGAGTAACCCGCCCAGACCGTTTTCCCCTCTGACTAATGCACCTAACTGTATGGGCAATTTCGCATGGCCAATTCACCTGACTTGCACATCTTTGGACTGTAGAAGGAAATCGGAGCACCTGGAGGAAACCCACGCAGACACAGGAAAAATGTGCAAACTCCACACAAGAAGTCACCCAAGGCTGGAAGTGAACCTCGGACCCTGGTGCTGTGAGGCAGCAGTGCTAATCACTAAGCCACTGTGCCGCCCTATATTCTTTTCTCTCCTGTACCAGTGGTGGCTCAGATGGAAACACATTCAACTCTGGGTCAGAAAGTTTGTGAGTTCAAGTCTTACTCCAGTGGGTTTGAGGATGTAGTTTGAGCTAGCACTGCTGTCTGATACTTTAGCCCCTCCCCCTCCCTTCCACCTCTTCCAGCTACCAACCATATTCATTCCTCTCATTGACCAACCAGGTCGTACCCTCTACCTGTCTTCACCTATCCCCACTTCACCACCTTGCCCCACCACCCCCTTTACCTGCAGCTCTTCCTACACCCACTCCTAGTCCTGAAGATGGGTTACGCCCAAAACATCAACTTCTCCATCTCCTGATGCTGCCTGGCTTGCTGTGTTCTCCACCAAACGCTTTTACATCCTAAAGATCCGTAAGGATAAATGGTCCTATCTGTGCCATGCTTCATCTGTTGGAATGTCAACCTTTAATCATGGTGTGTTGGGAATGTGCCTCAACCACACTAACCCAATATTTCAAAACATTGGTCTGGATACAATGTGTCTCCAATTACTCTGATTCAACTCAGTTTTCTTTGGCTTTCAATCTTATACAAGTTTTGACAAAGCAGACCATCTGACAATTGAATGAGCTCAGTTTAAGGCAAAATCCAGCACAACTTGGGAATTTAGGCATGAGGCAAAGTGCCAGTTAATGGGTAGATCATCCGAGAGAGAGAGAAAGAGAGAGAGAGAGAGAGAGAGAGAGAATGTGAGAGGGAGAGAGAGTGAGTAACAGAGAGAAATGCGGAAAGAGATGGATTGAAAGAAAAAGAGGGAAAGTGAGAAAGAGTGAATGAGGAAGAGACAGACAGTGAAAAACAGGAAAGTACATAGAGAGATGGATTAAAAGAAAGAAAGTGAGGGAGAAAGAGAGTGAGAGAGAGAGTGAATGAAAGAAGGAGTGAGAGAGTGAAAAATAGAGAGAAATACAGGACAGATGGATCAAGAGAAAGAGAGTGAGGGAGAATGAGAGTGAATGAGACAGGGAGAGAGTGTGGGTAAAAAAATAGAGAAATGCAGAGAGAGATGGACTGGGAGAAAGTGAGCGAGGCAGAGTGAGACTGAGAGAGAGAGTGAATGAGAGAGAGAAAAGAAAATAAGAGAAAGAGCGAGCGAGATCTGATAGTTCCAATGTACACAAATTTGGAGACAGAAGTGGGCTATGCAACCAAACCACAAAAACTAAAGCATGGCAGTCACCAACAGGAATCATCGCTATTAGTTTATTTCTTAACGCAGCTAGCTATTATTCTCATGTTCAAATTAATCAGGTATTTGTTAATATTATAAATGAGCATGTCAGGACTCAGGCCAGCCCCTCCTTCCCATTGCTCAATAGTAAGCACGTTATGTCACAGCTCAGTGCAGGTAGGAAAGACTCGCTCTAGTACGGTGTTATATTTGTTGTTGCACTGCAAGACAATGCAAGCAATTGCAGCAATCGGTCTATGTGACTCTCGATTAGAAGATATTTGACTGAAGTTTCTATTCTTCGCTATTGCACTTGGAAGAGAGCCTCAGTCCAACAGTGTTTCCAAGGTAAGCTGATCAAGAGTGGGTGGCAAACCTACCCCTTGCAGAGCTACCCACAGGTCAGGCAGAGTTATGTGTGGTTATGGAGAGAGAGCAAATCTGTAATGTCTGTCTTTTGGAAGATGCTGACCTTGGGAAAGGTCAGAAGAGAGAAAATTCAGAACTGACGCAGGGGCTCATGGAAATTCAAAAGATACAAAGCAAGTGAAGCCAACAGCCGGTGGATTCTCAGGTCCAAAGAGTCGAATCTCTAATGGGAGGATTGGACAGTAACACTTGAGGGATAGCACCATCCTACTGTGCTACATCCATGAAGGCTATGGCACCGGGTGGGCTGACTCTGTGGAAACCCCTCTGGAAAAGAGATGACTATATGGAGTGAAGGGTCTCAGTTCCAACTCATTGTTAAATTGCACGACCTTGGCCAGGGTAACAATTAGCTGTGGAAAAAAATCAATACCGAGAACAAGCCATTTGGCCCATCAAAGATTTCCCTCCACCATCAGAGTCTTACTTTGAATACTTGCAATATTCTTGAGTCTCCTTAAGCATGCAGTTTTATATAAGACTTGTTTCAAATTCACTTTTCATTTCCATTCAAATTTATGATTCTTTTACTCCATGATCTGCTTCATCTCAATGTATTCCCAGCCCATCTCCTCTCTACTGTGGGATACTTTACCAACACTGTGATAAGTTATAGTATACAATATTTTATAGCACTCAGAGGTTGAGGAGCAGATGCAGTAAATGACAGCCATGGGGAAAGTATGAAAAACTCTGGACCCTTAATATGTAAAATAAAGCTTTTGAAAAGTCACTGAGGAATCCTTTTAATATTTTGGTATCTAGATGCTGAGCTTACATTTCTCCCATTTTTCATCATGGTTCAACCTCTCTAAGCATGACCTACTTCACCTCCGTTATGGGTAAGAAGATTACATGCTCAGACACCAAGCTGAGGAGTGACGCAAGTCATCTATCATCTTTTTTTATATAGTCCAACAGGTTTATTTGGAAGCACTAGCTTTCTGAGCACGGCTCCTTCATCAAGTAGCTGTGGAACAGCATCCTTTTGTGTTTAATAGATAGTTTATTGAAAATTTAACATGTTTTTACAAGCTTACAAGTAAAAAAAACACAAGTACAAACACTAATATACAATTAAATCTTAAATAAATAATAGCCAAAAGCTGTCAAACAAAAAGAAGAGATACAGAGAAAAAAAAAGAAAAAGACAAAACTCAACTAACTACTCATCTAACCTATAACTAACCAGAGCATATGATAAATACGCTACTCAAGAGAAATAAATACATTACTCAAGAGAAAGAAAAGGATAACATAGTAATTCAATAATGAAGTACATGCTCAGAATGAATTAACATCAAATCTTAAAAAAACCCATATTGATGCGGGATTCCTACCCCAAGGGCCCCTGGACCAGCCAGAACCTTTACCTCAACTCGATGAAAGCCCTTGACAAAATGGCCGAAATATCTGTATCTATGTAATTCAAGAAGGGCTGCCATATTTTACAGGATAATTGAGTTTTTTGGTGCACCATATTTGTAAGGAAGGCAAAGGGAATACATTCCATGATTAATCTGTGCCTATTCGGAAGTCCTGCAGGGCCCTCAGCCACCCAGTTTACTAAGTTATTTTTCTTTGCACAAAAGGAGAGAATGGAAAATAATTTCCTCCCGTGCACATCCAGAGAAGGTAATCTTGAGAAGCCCAGGAGAAGAGATATTGGATCTACTGCAATTTCCATTCCCAAGATTTCTGTCAAGACATTTGCGACTTTGGTTCAGTATTTGTGGATCTTATGGCATGTTCATATGCAGTGTGTGAGAGTGCCCACTTCTGTTTTACATTTGGGACACACTGAAGTCGCTCCTGCCCTAAATTTTGCCAATCGTTCCGGTGCCATATGGGCCCTATGAAGTATCTTTAACTGAATGGCCTGGGTTCTGTTACAAATGGAGATTTTTCTGGCATTTTCCCAGATGTCATCCCACATTCCTGTAGAAATTTCCAGCCCCAATTCCTGATCCCATGTTCTAAGCAGACGGTCCATGTCTTCCGACACTTTATTATGTAATCAATGATAAAGAGTGCTGACCGAGGGTACACCCATTGGCCACAGCACTCTACGTTCTCTATCTGATTTATAAAGGCTATCTAATAGTGCAGTCTTCTTCTGTATCTAATCTCGAATTTGGAAGTATCGAAAGAGGTCTCCATTAGGTAATCCAAATTTCTGATGCTGCTATTCAAAAGACATCAGGACTCCCCCTCCTCAAACATTCCCCTAAACAGGAGATACCCCTGGACCTCCAGGATTTGAATGTGGCGTCTGTGAGCACTGATTGAAAACCTCATGACCCCACTATAGGACTAAAGGGGGATGTTTTATGTGAATTACTCTCGTTTTATCGCATTATATTCCAGGCTTTAATTGTGTTTAATACTAGAGGGTTTTTACAGTGGGCCATAATGATTTTCATCTTAAATCCATCATCTTAATGCTTCATTGCGCTATTCAGGGAGTGGCACTCAGAGGGAGATTCCATAGGGGCCCAGTTTATCATCTCAGATGGACATAAAGGACCTCATGTACTATTCAAAGAAGAGCAGTCAAAGTTTTCCTGATGTTCTGGTCATAATTAATCCTCACTAAATGAGCTGAGCGTGGAATCTTACTGTGTGCAAGCTGGCTGCTGCAATTCTTCCATTACATAACCAAGTGCATGTCTAAGCCCGCTTTAACTGTCTGGAACGGACATTCTGAGATTACAAATGGCACTGTAGGAATGTAGCTTGCAATGCAACTCGAGTTCCACAACAGACAGGAAATAGCTCATCCAATGACTCCTGCTGATCACTTCCCCAAGTCAAGTGTACCATTGACACTCATACGTGAAAGCATTTAGGAAAGATGCTCATAAAGCTCTGATTTAACAAGTGTCAGTACATTTTGAAAAGATTGTAACATCATTGGCGTCACTTTCATAGATTGCTTCTCCTCAAAGATGCTGCTTGCAGCCTAGTGAAATGAAGAAATTTCGCCAGCGTCATAGGAATTATACTGAAGAATCATTTCTTAAAGTCGTTTGAAGGATTTCTGGTGTGAGTGGTTGGTCCACGACATCAACAAGGAATAATGTTGGTGATTCTGACCAATCAACACCAAAGCTGGAATGGACAGTGGAATGGGATTGCTGATTCCAGTTTGCAGCAAGTTCACCATAAAGTCAGAACATGATGACTCTACAACAGCTCATATTTCAGAAAACTATGTGTGACAATTTAATACAAGTCAACTAAATTAATTCCAACTGACTCTTTGAAAGGATATGTGTGTCTCTTGTCATCATTAGTGTCTTTCCATCTGCAAGAATTGATGGACATTCCAAAAATCAATGGGCATTGAGGTAGTGATACACAATAACAGCTTTACTGCTGGCTGAAGAGACCAATCTGAAGGAGGTGGGTCTTGATACAAGTTCCTATACAAAGGGTCACTGTGGAATGCGTGTTTTGGCATTGGCACCCAATGATCAACACTGTGGTGCACAGCAGCCTATGGATAATGTTGTCCCTGTAGTTGGACAGTGCATCTAATTTTTACTAAGGGATTTTCAGGGGATTTGCTCGACATTGTAATTATCCTTGAAGCAGTGTCCTACTGGCCTTCAGGTTCTAGGTACATTCCTGTCCAAGAGTATCCTTCTGAATACATCACTCTTCCACCTTGTGGATGCGCTTTCGAAGTGGAGGTCATCTCTATCTGATGAGTGCCAAAATGTTTGGGAGATTTGCTTTTGAAGAGGGCTGTTGTAATAATGGACTTCCGGGAGGTAAAATAGCCCACATCAATTAAATAAATTTCAGTTATCTATTAGAAAGGATGGCTTTGTGACCCATATTGTATCAGACATCCCATTAAGCTGAAATATCACCTCTTTTTTTAATAATATATTTTTATTAAGAAAAAATAGATTTTTAAATATTACAACAAATACAAAACAATGCAATTCAAAACAGTACAAAAAAGTACAAAACTAAACCTAAATAATAAAAAAACCTCCAATACGAATGTATAAACATATATAAAAAAGTATAAAATTTTAAAAATCCTAAACTAGCTATTTAACTAACTAAATAAATACCTAACAACAAACAAATAAATAGTAATAACTCAGCCCAGCCAAACAAAACACTCATACATTCACAGTTCCTCCTCCATGGAAATTGAACTCGTGAAACATAATCGTTACGGCTATATAAAAGCCCTTGTTAGTGGGGCAGATAAATCTGTGTCCAGGTATTTCAAAAAGGGTTGCCATGTCTTGTAAAAATTCTCAGTTTTGTGGTGTACCATATTTGTGAGAAAATCCAGAGGAATATGCTCCATAACAATCTTCCGCCAACCCGACAGGCCTGGGGGGGTTTTCTGATATCCAACCTAGCAAGATATTCTTCTTTGCACAGAATGTAAGAATATTGAAAAGTTTTGCCTTATGCTAGTCTGCAGGAAATACAATGGCTAGGCCCAAAAGGAACGAAATAGGGTCCTTCTCCACCCCTACACCTAAAATCCTCTCCACTGCACCCACCACAGCGCTCCAATATGTTTGAAGCCTGTCACAAGACCAAAGACAATGGGTAAGAGTACCCGTACAGACCTTGCACTTGGGACATGCTGAAGATACCCCTGGTTTAAATTTTGACAAACGGTCTGGGGCTAAGTGGACCCTGTGGAGAATCTTCAACTGTAAAGCATGGGTCCTATTGCAAATTGATATCTTCCTTGCATTCTCCCAAATATCCTCCCATGCCTCTGAAGAAACTTCAACACCCAGCTCTCTTTCCCACATCTTGCAGAGCCGATCAGACTCATCTGAGGTGGCGCCCCCCAATTAGTGATATAGACTACTGACAGAGAGTGTGCTCTTAGCCCTTAGTACCCCTCTTTCTATGTCAGATTTGTAGGGATCAGTCAAAAGTGTGGACTTTTTGAATAAAATCCCTAACTTGAAAAAAACGAAAGAGTTCTCTATTAGGTAACTCATACTAACTGATTGAAAGACATCATTACATCTCCCTCAAATAAATCACCCATGCAAGATATACCCCCCGCTGCCCAACGTTTAAATCCTGAATCTATCATACCTGGTTGAAAACTCGGCATACCCACTAAAGGTTAAACAAAGATGTTTTGCCAATATTACCTTCTCTCTGCTAAATTGCCCTCCATGCTTTAACAGTATTGATGACTATTGGGTTATGGCAATATTCCCTAACTGTCCTCACCTTGTCCAAAAACAGCAAACTGTTAAGGGGGCACCTTGCCTGATAGACTTCAATATCTAGCCATATTGAAAGAGGGTCCCCACAAACCCAATCACTTACGTAGGTCAAAAGCGAGCTTAGTTGGTCATTTTTAATGTCCAGAAGGTCTACTCCCCCCAATCTGTGAGGCAAATGCAGTTAATTTAATGAGGGGCTAATCTAATGAGGGGCCGTTTACAGTGCCAGATAAAGGAGCTGAACCAACTGTTCAGTCTCCTGAGTGTTTGTTTATTGAAAATCAGGGGGAGCATCCGTGTAGGGTATAGCAAAAGAGGGAGAATATTCATCTTAATAAGCGCTGTCCGACCCAACCATGAGACTGGAGGTGTCTGCCATCTTTGGAGATCTTGTTTAATTTTTTTCAAATAATTGAGTAAAATTGGCTTTGAACAGCCAATCCAGAACTGGAGTAATGAATATGCCCAAATACACAAAACCCCACTGTGACCACCTAAATGGGAATCTATAGTCACTCCTAAGAGCCAACTTTTTTCATAAGACCACCCATAGGCATAGCCTCTGATTTAGCAACATTAATCTTATACAAGGTTTGTGCGAAGATTTGTAGCTCGGGTGCTCGTTGTTGTGGTTCTGTTCGCCGAGCTGGAAGTTTTTGTTGCAAACGTTTCGTCCCCTGGCTAGGCGACATCATCAGTGCTCTGGAGCCTCCTGCGAACCGCTTCTTTGATGTTTCTTCCGGTATTTATAGTGGTCTGTCCTTGCCGCTTCCGGGTGTCAGTTTCAGCTGTCCGCTGTAGTGGTTGGTATATTGGGTCCAGGTCGATGTGTTTGTTGATGGAGTTTGTGGATGAATGCCATGCCTCTAGGAATTCCCTGGCTGTTCTCTGTCTGGCTTGCCCTATGATAGTAGTGTTTTCCCAGTCGAATTCATGTTGCTTGTTGTCTGCGTGTGTGGCTACTAGGGATAGCTGGTTGTGTCGTTTCGTGGCTAGTTGATGTTCATGTATGCGGATTGTTAGCTGTCTTCCTTCAATCTTCTCTTGACACCATCATACGATTTTCGTTTCTGGTTCACCGCTGCTGAAAAGTCCTGAAGAAACATGATCTTAGACCCCTCATAAATTAGGGCCTTTGGATCCTTCCCCTGGAGTCTGGAAGCCTCCATGACTCTCTCCTTACCCCGGTAATGATGGAACCGCACCAGGAATGGAAGAGGGCGTTGACCCAGACCCGACCTCCGTGCTGCGACTCGGTGAGCCCTCTCTATCTTCAATCCTCTCATGCCAGTCTCCAAGTCAAGGAATTTCAGAAGCCAATCTTCAACAAATTCCGCAGGCCGCTCACCTTCCTTACCCTCAGGCAGACCAATGATCCGAATACTTTTTCTCCTGCCCCTGTTTTCAAGAGCATCCACTTGGTCACACAAATTACAAACCTGTGTCTTCAAGGCTTGGATCTCTTCCTTGAATGAACTGGCATCAGCTTCCACCGCTGTGACCCTGTGCTCCACCTCTTCCGTCCTCGTCTCCAGGTCTCCCAGCTGCTGCTCATGCTTCTGCAGCATGAGAGAGACTGGAGCCAGCTTCTCTTCAATCTGTTTCCCCAACATCTCGCGAGATTTCAAGAGCTGGTTCACCAGGTGCTGGAGAGTAATCTGCTCTGAGGCTGCTGCAGGCTGAGCTGCAGGCCTGGTCTCAGATGCTCCTCCTCCCTTTTTAGGCATTTCTGGACAGCTGAAAATACAGGTAAGTCAATTTTTAAATGTTTCTTGGGGCTCCGCAATCTTTCCAACACCCCAAGAAATCCAGATGACCTGGGTTGGGTGGGTTAAAGGACTGTCCTGCCCCTGCTGCGATGCGAAGCTCTGCAGTGTGATCTTCTCAGATCGCCGCCATCTTAGATCCCCATGAAATCTCACCTCTCTTAAGCAGGAAAGTAGAATTGTGCTCCACTCACTATCATTCAGACATCAGTTAATGATCAATCTGAATATTTCAAGTACATGATTTGCTACCAGGTGAAAAAGGATTGAAGCCATTGATTATTTTTCTTTGAGCACCTGAGCACCATGGGGTTGGCTTTTTTGGGACTTTTGTCATTGTGCCACCCCACCTTCAAGAAAGCCGATGCCATGCCACCATTTTACACTGGGCACAACGTTAATTGGCTGGTGGCAAGACTGCTGCCTCTATGTGAGAAAGAGGTCCCAACACAAAAGGGCTGTCAGCAAGTGGTCTGTGATCCCAGATCTGAGCCATGGTCACAGCTGGGACTGGAGTATAGTCAGGCCCCAAGGAAGCAGAGGTAATTGAAGCTGGACTGAATACGAATAGGGCCTTGAAGAAGTTAAAATGCTTTGCTTCTCTTTCAAGACACACTGGGGACTCAAGGGTTAAACATTGCACTACCGAAGGACTTGCTGCAGTATCAACTGAAAACCTGTACTCTTACACCTCAGTAAGGGGGAAGCTGACTGTATCTCAGAAATGGACCCTAATGGAGCCACACATGTGGATTCCCCCTGTAGCCCCAGACAGAGGTTATTTGCCCCTTCCAGGCAAGACTGATAGCTTTGACCACAACCCTGTTATACTGCCTCCCGTTTCCATTTGTCTTACTTCCCTTCCATAATAACATAGGTGTGTGAATCCCCCATTAAGAACAGGCAAAACCCTTCTGCCTTAATCTCTTCCCATCAACACATCACCATGAACAATACGATAATCAGTTCCTGTAATCCATTCACACGTTATGACAGAACATTGACATTCATTGGGGTTTGTAAATTCATAATTGCCTATTTTAAATTATGTTATGACAATCGCCCATGTGACTGATCAACCTTTTGTTTAATTCCTCTAAAATATACTGTCTCTGTGTTTAGGGCAGAGATTCGCGGAGATGTGTCACCACAACTGGACACACGGCTACTCTGGGGACATTTTGAATCTCTCATCAGCTGTCCAATAATAAAGCATCTATCATTGTACAGAAAATTGTGTCGTCTGGATTTGTGGAACAAAATATACATCAATAGCCTGGCCCATAGGCCCATTGTGGAATTGAGGGAGAAGGAGAATATGGGTTTGAGAGGCCAGGGGATGGGTCAGGAATAGAAGGGCTAATGGCAGGGCTAGAGGAGGGTTATGGCCTTAGAGGTGGAGGGTGTCTCCAATTGGAGATCACAACTACACAATTAAAGTGCACCTTTTTCTGCCTGATGACCATCATTCCAGTAAATGTTGCTCGGGCTCCCACTTGGTCTGTGCCTGCCCCTGTAACAAGGGTGGAATGAGGCACTTAAAGGCTAGTGCTTAAAGCCTCCACTGTTTCTGTAAAATGAGAGACACATCAGGAGCTGGCGGGATGTCATGGGGCATGCCACGCACTGCATTTTACAAGCATCTCTCCTTTGAAAAATATTGGTGAGGGATTGTACAATTTAGCCCATGGCTTCATTCAAGATTGATTTTTCACCGGGCAGCATGAAGTACAAACCCACTATTTATGGACAGTGTTTGACGTTACACAGAGCAGATGTCAGCAACACAAATAATTCTGCACAGATACAAACTGCCCAATGTAACTGGTCTTTAAATGTTTTATTGATCTAAAAGGGGGATCGTGTG
Organism: Hemiscyllium ocellatum; assembly: GCF_020745735.1. Classification (NCBI taxonomy): domain Eukaryota; kingdom Metazoa; phylum Chordata; class Chondrichthyes; order Orectolobiformes; family Hemiscylliidae; genus Hemiscyllium; species Hemiscyllium ocellatum. Next base: position 11,757,519 of record NC_083426.1, on the reverse strand, counting down.
TGCATGATATAGTATGTGCATAACTAACCCTCAGTATTGATATACAATATTCCTCATCTTGTACATGAAAGAATATTAGCATAGTCTGTCGAGGTAAGGAAAATGTTAAAGCCACATCTCACTGTGGCTTCATCTTGAGACAAAGCTGCAAAATCATTTAACATCATGTTACTTCCTGTGCTGATGTATATTTTTTCCTATTATATATCACTCTGATTTAACCACAGTCTGTCAGATTAGATTAGATTAGATTACTTAGATTATATTACATTACTTACACTGTGGAAACAGGCCCTTCAGCCCAACAAGTTCATACCGACCCGCGGAAGCGCAACCCACCCATACCCTTACCTGACACTACGGGCAATTTAGCATGGCCAATTCACCTGACCTGCACATCTTTGGACTGTGGGAGGAAACCGGAGCACCCGGAGGAAACCCACGCAGACACAGGGAGAATGTGCAAACTCCACACAGTCAGTCGCCTGAGGCGGGATTTGAACCCGGGTCTCTAGCGCTGTGAGGCAGCAGTGCTAACCACTGTGCCATCGTGCCGCCCTATGTGCCACCGTGCCACCCTGTGCCACCGTGCTGCCCTATTTATTCAATTAGTAGTAAGGCCCTGGGGAATGTTGCCAAACAAAGAGATCTACAGAGACAGATGCATCGTTCCTTGAACGTGGATTCGCAGGTAGACAGGGTGGTAAAGAAGGCATGCTTGCCTTCATTGGTCAGTGCATTGAGTATAGGAGTTGTGGTGTCATCTTGCAGCTTTATAGGACAATGGTGAAGCCACTTTTAGAATACTGTGTTCAATTCTGGTCTCCCTGCTATTGGAAAGATTTTGTTAAATCATAAAATTATAGAATCCCTACAATGTGGAAACAGGCCCTTCAACCCAACAGGTCCACACTGACCTTTCAAAGAGTAATGGGACCACCCAGACCCATACCCCTACCTAATTATCCCATACTTACACCTGCCTACTTGAAAGGGCTCTGAAAAGATTTGCGAGGATGTTTCCAGCATTGGAGAGTCTGAGCTATAGGGAGAGGCTGAAGAGTTTGGGGCTATTTTCCCTGGATGATCAGGGGCTGAGGGGTGACCTTATAGAAATTTATAAAATCCTGAGGTACATGGATAGGATAAATAGAGAAAGTCTGTTCTCTGGGGTGGGCCAGTCCAGAACTAAAGGGCATAGGTTTAAGCTGAGAAGAGAAAGATATAAAGAGACCTGAGAGGCAACTTTTTCACAGAGTACAGTGTGTGTGTGGAATGAGCTGCCAGAGGAAGTGGAAGAGACAAGTGCAATTGCAATATTTAAAAAACATCTGGATGGGTGCATGAATAGCGGAATATGGGCAAAATGCTGCCAACTGGGACCACTTCAGTTTGGAATATCTGGTCAGCGTAAAAGAGTTAGACCGAAAGGTCTGTTTTGTGCTGTATAACTCTATGCCTTATACTACAGATGCTACTTGTTTCTTTTTGAATGTAGACCTTACATTAAAGTGGCAGAATTGTACTAGCTCAGCTCAGAGTTTATGCATTTCACATGTTGTTTTTATACTATTCTGCAGCCTCGAGTAACCCAGCTCATGAGTAATGCCGGCAACTCGCATCCTGAATTGCTTTTAAGAGATAATGACCCAGATAAACTATTGTTTTAATTAATGGGGTCTTTCTGGTTGTTGCCAATCTTCCTGAGATCAAGAAAACTTGCACTTAGGCATGCGTAATGTCCAAACTGTTTCACCCAGGCTCCATGTCTGAGAATTTGAATCTTACAGGCTTTTTTGATAAATAGAACTGGCTGTTCACAATGTGGAAAACCCATCACTGCTCCTTGTCCCAGTGCTTGGTTGGAATATGCAGGAAACATTAAAAATGTGCATCATATTTGGCACAAAATAAAAATATTTTACTTTGCTAATGTTATCACACTTGAGGTTTTGGTGTAATCTAGTTGGAATAGATTGGAAGAGGGTATAACAGGAGTGGGAGGGGCCTTTGATTATGTTGGTTGCTGACAATCATAGGAGCAGAAAGCTAAACAAAAATCATTATCTTCTTTGAACTGCATTTAATATTTGGATAACCAGTTCAAAGTATTTATTTTCCACTTTTGCGATGCAAAGATAAGTGATGGTTTAAATATTCCAGTGATCTTGGCAGGACACATGACACTGCTCAATTCTTGACAGCCCATCTGCACAGATCAAGCTGCAGCCAAGTTGTGATGAATGCTTCTGATACTCTTATCATTCACAAACTTTCTTTTTAACTATTGTTGTCTTGGAGTCACTGGTAAGGCTACTATTTGGAGCCTAGCTCTAATTCCTCTTGAACTGATTGGCTGTGTAGACCATTTCAGGGGGGAATTGGGAGTCAACCACATTACTGTGGGTCTGGAGTCACCTGTAGACAAGGCTGGGTCAGGATGGAAGATTTCCATCACCAAAAGACATTAGTGAAACAGAAGGGTTTATTTCGCAATTGACAATGGTCACCATGGATAAGCTTTTAAATCTGGATTCTTCTTAATCTGACGATCTGTATGAGACCGGATCTGAACCTATACCCACTAGAACGTTACTCTGGGGCCTTTGAATTTCTAGCCTATTGGCATGAGCACCTTAGCACTGTGCCACCATCTTCCCTTGAACTTGGATTCTAAACTGGAGAATTGTATGGCTTTGACTTTGACCCGTATAGGATGGGGGCTTTCAAGACTGGGGCACATTGTAAGGTGAGGGAAGAGAGATTTAAAAGAGACATAAGAGGCAACCTTTTTACAGAAAGGGTGGTTTGTGTGTGGAATGAACTTTCTCAGGAAGCAGTGGATGTGGGTATAATTACATTTAAAGACATTTGGATAGATGCATGAATAGGAAAGGTTTGGAGGGATGGGGTCAGGAGCAGAGGTGTGACTAGTTTAGTTTCTGCATGGACTGGTTGAATCAAAAGGTCTGTCCATGTATTGTCCAAATCTATAACTCTATTTCAAGGTAATGTGTATTAAGAAGAGAAGGACAAGAGGTGGAATATTCCCCTTTTAATCCTTATTCCCTTATCTCTTATATTCCCTTATCTTCCCAAGCTACCAATCCTTCTACTTTATGATGTTTCCACTCATTCACTGAGATACCTGACTACATTGCCAGCTTCAATTATCACTACCAACTGCTCCTGCTTCTCCTTCCAACAGACTCAATCCTTCCAATTGTCTCCTCACAGGAAAAACTGGTCCACCCTCTGGACTCACGTCCCAATATCACCCTGAATATCTTCCTGTAACCCCAGCCTGGGAACAGAGGCTATGTTAGGATCCAAAAGCAGATGTCCAGTTGTGCTGGGATTGGGGACAGGGTCACTGTGCCCAAATTGGGGGATGGGGTCACTGCGCTTGGATTGATAGTGTGGTCACTGTGTTGGGATTGGGGTGGGGTCACAATGCTTGGATTGGGGACAGCGTCACTGTGCTGGGATTGGGTGTGGCATCACTGTGCTTGGATTGGGGGTGGGGTCACTGTGCTGGGATTGGTGGTGGGGTCACTGTGCTTGGATTGGAGGTGGGGTCACCGTGCTGAGTTTGGGGGCGGGGTCACTGTGCTGGGTTTGGGGGTGGGGTCACTGTGCTGGGTTTGGGGGCAGGGTCACTGAGCTGGGATTGGGGATGAGGTCACTGTGCTGAGATTGGTGGTGGGGTCACTGTGTTGGGTTTTGGGGTAGGGTCACTGTGCTGGTATTGGGGATGAGGTCACTGAGCTGGGAGTGGGGATGGGTCACTGTGCTGGGATTGGGGGTGGGGTCACTGTGCTGGGATTGGGGAAAAAGTCACTGTGGTGGGATTGGGGACGAGGTCACTGTGCTGGTATTGGGGATGGGGTCACTGAGCTGGGAGAGGAGATGGGTCACTGTGCTGGGATTGGAGGTGGGGTCACTGGGCTGGGATTGGGGACGAGGTCACTGTGCTGGTATTGGGAATGAGGTCACTGAGCTGGGAGTGGGGATGGGTCACTACTGGTGGGATTGGGGAAAAAAGTCACTGTGCTGGGATTGGGGGCAGGGTCACTGTGCTGGGATTGGAGGTGGGGTCACTGTGCTGGGATTGGGGATGGGGTCACTGAGCTGGGATTGGGAGCTGGGTCACTGTGCTGGGATTGGGGATGGGGTCACTGGGCTGGGTTTGGGGGTAGGGTCACTGTGCTGGGATTGGGGATGAGGTCACTGAGCTGGGAGTGGGGATGGGTCACTGTGCTGGGATTGGGGGTGGGGTCACTGTGCTGGGATTGGGGAAAAAGTCACTGTGGTGGGATTGGGGATGAGGTCACTGTGCTGGTATTGGGGATGGGGTCACTGAGCTGGGAGAGGAGATGGGTCACTGTGCTGGGATTGGAGGTGGGGTCACTGGGCTGGGATTGGGGACGAGGTCACTGTGCTGGTATTGGGAATGAGGTCACTGAGCTGGGAGTGGGGATGGGTCACTACTGGTGGGATTGGGGAAAAAAGTCACTGTGCTGGGATTGGGGGCAGGGTCACTGTGCTGGGATTGGAGGTGGGGTCACTGTGCTGGGATTGGGGATGGGGTCACTGAGCTGGGATTGGGAGCTGGGTCACTGTGCTGGGATTGGGGATGGGGTCACTGTGTTGGGTTTTGGGGTAGGGTCACTGTGCTGGTATTGGGGATGAGGTCACTGAGCTGGGAGTGGGGATGGGTCACTGTGCTGGGATTGGGGGTGGGGTCACTGTGCTGGGATTGGGGAAAAAGTCACTGTGGTGGGATTGGGGACGAGGTCACTGTGCTGGTATTGGGGATGGGGTCACTGAGCTGGGAGAGGAGATGGGTCACTGTGCTGGGATTGGAGGTGGGGTCACTGGGCTGGGATTGGGGACGAGGTCACTGTGCTGGTATTGGGAATGAGGTCACTGAGCTGGGAGTGGGGATGGGTCACTACTGGTGGGATTGGGGAAAAAAGTCACTGTGCTGGGATTGGGGGCAGGGTCACTGTGCTGGGATTGGAGGTGGGGTCACTGGGCTGGGTTTGGGGGTAGGGTCACTGTGCTGGGATTGGGGATGAGGTCACTGAGCTGGGATTGGGATGAGTCACTGAGCTGGGTTTGGGGGTAGGGTCACTGAGCTGGGTTTGGGGACGAGGTCGCTGTGCTGGGTTTGGGGACAGAGTCACTGTGCTGGGATTGGGGGCTGGGTCACTGTGCTGGGATTGGGGACGGGGGTCACTGTGCTGCGATTAGGGGATGGGTCACTGTGCTGGAAGTAGGATCAAGGTCACTAAACTGGGATTGGGGATGGGGTCAGTGTGCTGGGATTGCGTACGAGGGCACTGAGCTGAGATTGAGGGCAGGATCATTGTGCTGGATTGGGAACGAAGTCACTGAGCTGGGATTAGGGGCAGGGTCAATGTGCTGGGATTGGGAATGTGGTCACTGTGCTGGGATTGGAAATGGGGTCACTGTGCTGGGACTGGGGACAGGATCATTGTGCTGGGATTGGAGATAAGGGCACTGAGCTGAGATTGGGGGCAGGATCACTGTGCTGGGATCGGGGACGAGGTCACTGAGCTAGGATGAGGGGCAGGGTCAATGTGCTGGGATTGGGGATGAGGTCACTGAGCTGGGATTGGGGACGAAGTCACTGTGCTGGGATTAAGGACAAGGTCGCTGTGCTGGGATTGGGGACGGGGTCACTGTGCTGGGATTGGGGACGGGTTCACTGTGCTGGGATTAGGGACATGGTCACTGAGCTGGGATTGGGGACGGGGTCACTGAGCTGGGTGTGGGCACAGGGTTAGTGTGCTGGGATTGAGGACGAGGGCACTGAACTGAGATTGGGGGCAGGATCACTGTGCTGGGATTGGAAACGAAGTCATGAGCTGGGATTAGGGGCAGGGTCAATGTGCTGGGATTGGGAATGGGGTCACTGTGCTGGGACTGGGGACAGGATCATTGTGCTGGGATTGGGGATGAGGTCTCTGAGCTGGGATTGGGGACAGAGTCACTGTTCTGGGATTGGGGACAGGATCACTGTGCTGGGGTTGGGGACGGGGTCACTGGGCTGAAATTGGGGATGGGGTCACTATGGTGGGATTGGAGATGAGGTCTCTGTGTTGGGATTGGGGACAGGGTCATTGAGCTGGGAGTGGGGATGAGGTCACTGAGCTGGGATTGGGGACGAAGTCACTGTGCTGGGATTAAGGACAAGGTCGCTGTGCTGGGATTGGGGACGGGGTCACTGTGCTGGGATTGGGGACGGGTTCACTGTGCTGGGATTAGGGACATGGTCACTGAGCTGGGATTGGGGACGGGGTCACTGAGCTGGGTGTGGGCACAGGGTTAGTGTGCTGGGATTGAGGACGAGGGCACTGAACTGAGATTGGGGGCAGGATCACTGTGCTGGGATTGGAAACGAAGTCATGAGCTGGGATTAGGGGCAGGGTCAATGTGCTGGGATTGGGAATGGGGTCACTGTGCTGGGACTGGGGACAGGATCATTGTGCTGGGATTGGGGATGAGGTCTCTGAGCTGGGATTGGGGACAGAGTCACTGTTCTGGGATTGGGGACAGGATCACTGTGCTGGGGTTGGGGACGGGGTCACTGGGCTGAAATTGGGGATGGGGTCACTATGGTGGGATTGGAGATGAGGTCTCTGTGTTGGGATTGGGGACAGGGTCATTGAGCTGGGAGTGGGGATGAGGTCACTGAGCTGCGATTGGGGATGAGGTCACTGTGCTGGGATTGGGGACGGGGTCACTGTGTTGGGATTGGGGATGGGGTCACTATGGTGGGATTGGAGATGAGGTCACTGTGCTGGGATTGGGGACGGGGTCACTGAGCTGGGATTGCAAATGGGATCACTGAGCTGGGATTGGGAATGGGATCGCTGTGTTGGGATAGGTGACGGGGTCACTGTGCTGGGATTGGGGATGGGGTTACTATGCTGGGATTGGGGACGGGGTCACTGAGCTGGGATTGGGGATGAGGTCACTGTGCTGGGACTGGGACAGGATCATTGTGCTGGGATTGGGGATGGGGTTACTATGCTGGGACTGGGGACAGGAGCATTGTGCTGGGATTGGGGATGGGGTCACTATGGTGGGATTGGAGATGAGGTCACTGTGCTGGGATTGGGGACAGGGTCACTGTGCTGGGATAGAGGATAGGGTCACTGTGCTGGGATTGGGGATAGGGTCACTGTGCTGGGATTGGGGACGGGATTGCTGTGCTGCGATTGGGTCGGGGTCACTGTGTTGGGATTGGGGATGAGTTCAGTGTGCTGGGATTTGGGATGGGATCGCTGTGCTGGATTGGGGATGAGGTCAGTGTGCAGGGATTGGGGACGGGATCGCTGTGTTGGGATTAGCTTTCAGCTGCTGAGCTTGTTTTGAGATTTTGGACCAGGAGTAGCACAGGGGCCCCTGCTTTCTTTCTTTCGCCCTGTCTGTAATCCCCAGAATCTTGCACATGATCTGTGGATTTGACCCAATGCTCAATCCTTGGTCTGTAAGGAAATGGATCCCTAGTTTCAGGTTACACCAAGTGCCTTACTGCCCTGGAGTGGTAAGGTGTGTGCCCTTTGACTGTTGCAGTAGCCCCTGACCAGTGGATGTTCCCTTCACTACTCAAGATTGCTGCTCTTTGACTTTCTAACACAGTTATTTACTTGATGAACATGTAGCGTGTGTACCCTGTCAACTGTTGATGCACACTGCAGATCACTGTAACATGATGCACATGTGCTGGGTTGTGTGATGGATTGAAAATTCAGTGTTCCTTGGTATCACATAAGGCTTACCTGTCCCTCTGTGCTAAAAACCAATGCACTGAGGCTGGCAGCTCAGAGTTCAGTGTGGAAGTCAGTGAGAGTGCCAAAGAAAGCTATGTGAAGTATACCAAGACTGGCAACCTCCAGGTAAATGGTAAAATAAGTCAGCAATAAGCTAACAAGGTAAGTGCGGTAACATGTGTGGGTCCATGTGAGTTCAAAGCATCCTGTTAATATGCCAGGCTGGTCTTGTGCAGACAGGACTGAATTGTCAGAAGGGTAACATCGACTTCTCCACCTCCTGCTGCTGCCTGGCTTGCTGTGTTCTGCCAGTCTCCTGCCTGTCTACTTTGGATTCCAGCATCTGCAGGGTTTTTTTTATCTCTAACCAAGGCTGTTCTTGTGAGCAAATAATCTGGCCAGAGCATTCAAATCTTAGACATCGCTGAGCTCCAACATAAAGGACTGAAGCTCTAATTTATTCCGAGAGCAGGCACAATGATGTGGTGAGGCTGGTGGTTTGTCGATACCAACTTGTCTGGATGACAGGTCAAAAAGGGTGGTGGCCACAGAAAATGCTGCAACTTTGTTCTGAAAACCCAGTTGCATGGTGTCCAGACAAGTCCTGGGCGAGCTGTTGTTGCCAGGTGTCTGCTCTGATTTACAGTATACTTTGAAAATTTATTCTACTTTCTCAATGAAGGAGAGGCTAATTGGAAATGGCAATGTAAATAATATAAAGTGGGGCTTAAATAAGATGTAAATTCACAGACATAAATTATAGGCCATTGGATCATAAGGTTCTGAAGTCACTACTAAAGGCTTGAGCGGAAATTCAGAAAACACTTCCAGACAAATTTCTTCATTCTAATCATAATTCCCTACCTTTCTTCCCTTAATTTATGCCACATCATGGAAGGGAAAATTCTGTCCAGAGTTTCACTTTCATTTTGAGTTCTACGAGTGAGACTGGGCTATTTGAACGTTTGTTTACCTGCATTTTTAGGTGTTTTCTTGAAATGCTTGAGACGCACTAGGAATCGAGTAGAAGAGAGAATATGAAAGGGTCATTGATTAAAGTTGACTAAAAATGACGTCATATGGCACAGGCAGGCAGAGACAGATACAAGTTCACTCAGGAAGACAGACCACAAGTTTCCTTCAGAGAGAAACAAGTCATTCAGAGAGAAAAGACCTGTAAAAACAGCAGTAGCAGCCTCCAAAATTGTCATGGAAGAAGAAATCAAGTCCTGAGTAGTTTAGAAGCTAACAAGGAAGACTTTCCAGAAACAAAAACATTTTAAGGCATCAAGGAGGAAGACATCGTCCAAGTCTTTGAATGTATGACTTTAAAATTAAAGTGTCAGTGACCTGTTGTAGCAGGAAGGACCATTAACTGGAGGAAGATAAGAGTGAATGTAGGAGTTTTCGAGAAAAAAAGCAATTACAGCCATGCCAACTTAACAAGGAATTTTAACAATAGAGAAATGATGACCTTTCACTGAGGTCTGAGTATCTGTAAGGTTATTGTTGAGGGTAAACTGATTGCATCTTTATTTCTGATATTTGTATTATGACCATTTTAACTCATTCTTGCATAATGTCATACAGATAGGATGCTTTCTTTTGTGTGTATGTTCTTTTATTTGTTGTTCTTTTGTTCAAAGTATATTGCAGCCTCTTGGGAATGTGTTCAGGAACTAACACCATGCTAAACAAATAGCAAAAATAAAACTTATGATCTATCATGTCAGGTTTCACTCTGCGACCTGATGTGCTCAAAATTACCATTAACTGGATAGTAACAAAGTTGCACCAAGAAAAGATGGTTTTCCAGCTAAAGTCCTCCAAGATTGGTTCAAATCCCAGCTTTGGATAAATGGCAGGGTAGATGGAAGTTTTTCTTTGACAATGCAGTGACTGAGAAGCTGGTACTTGTGCTTGGCAGCCTTGGCAGAGATATCAAAATTATTTCTACATCAAATTATCTTTAAAATTATTAATTTGCATTTATATAGTATCTTTGAAATCTTAGAGTGCACCAAAGCACTTACAGCCAATGAGATTATTCATGTGTACTCACTGTTGAAAGGTTGGAAATAAAGCAACCAGTTTGTGCACAGCAAGATCACATTAGAGGCAATGAGGCAAACTGATTTTAGTTGGCCAGGACTAATACTGAGAGTTCCTCTGTTCTTATTCGGAAAGTACTACAGTAGTTTAATATTTGAATGTGACAGCCTCAGTTTAATGCCTCCTCTAAAAGAAAGGCACCTTGTGCAACGTAGCGCCCCCTCAGTACTGCACTGAAGTGACATCCACTGATTATGTCTCTGAAATGGTTTTGAAAACTGCACCCTCCTGACCCAAAGGTGGGAATGTTAGTCAGGCACATTAACATAGCAGCCGATCTATAGCTGCAATTAGATCAATGATCAATTAACTTGGCTTTTAATTGAGGAAGAAGGAATGCTGGTGAGGATGCTGACAATGTCCTTTAGTGTTGTGGTATTTTTGCTCTCCTTCTCAACAGGAGGACAGAACTTCCTGCCAATGTAGTTCGTGTGCAGTCTTCTTATAATGGAGCACTCATGTAGTGTTGTACGAGAATATCACACGATGAAATGAAGTCCTTCATCAGCAATCAAGCTCACAATCTTGTCGTCTCATGTTATAAACTGAAATAACATGACAAGGATAAATTGAGTGTGACATTCTTCCTCCCAGCCCAGAGCTTTGGTGAATGGTCTTGTGGTGTTGAAAGGACAGGCAGATGGGCAGAATGGGGGCAAGGGTAGGTTATTATTAAAAAATGAAATTAAATTGAAAGCAAGAAGAAACACTGGATTGGAAGGTGGAGAATCTGTGAGGGTAGAGTTGAGGCGCCACAAAGGAGAAAAGACCCTGATGGGGGTCATTTACAGGTCGCCTGGCAGTAGTCAGGATGTGGGGCAGAAAGTAATTCAGGAGATATAAAAGGCTTGTAAGAAAGGCACTATTACAATAATCAATGGGGGACTTCAATGTGCAGGTGGACTGGAAAAATCAGGTTGGTATCAGATCCTAACAAAAAGAATCTGTTGAATATGAGTGAGCTTCTTTCTTTTTGAAGCAGCTTGTGGTATAAACCCATGAGGGAACAGAGAATTCTCAATTTAGTGATGTGTAACAAGACAGACTTGATTAGGGACCTTAAAGTGAACAAACCCCGAGGGAGCAGAGATGACAATATGATACAATTCACCCTGCAGCTTGAGAGCGAGAGCTTGAATCAGATGTATTACAAGTGAGTAAAGGCAACTACAAAGACATAAGACGTGCTGGCTAGAGTTGATTGGAAGGGGAGCCAGGGAAGATGTTGGAGCAGTGCTGGCAGGAGTTTCTGGGGGTAATTTGGGAGGCACAGAAGGAATTCATCCCAAGAAAGAAGAGAGCACGAGGCAACAGTGGCTGTTAAGGGAAGTCAGGGATAGCATAAAAGAAAAGAAAAAGCATACAGTGTGATGAAGATTAGTGGCACGCCAGAAAATTGGGAAACCTTTAAAACCCAGCAGAGGTCAACCAAAAAAAGCAGTAAGGCAGGGAGAAGATGAATTATGAGGGTAAGTTGGCTAGTAATGTAACAGCAGCTTGCATGAGTTTTGTTTTAGATATGTAAAAGGGAAGAGAGAAGCAAGAGTAGACATTGGAATGCTGGAAAATGAGGCTGGAGAAGTAGTAATGGGGAACAAAGAAATGGCAGAGGTACTAAATAGGTACTGTACTTCAGTCTTCGTGGTAGAAGATACCAATAGCAGACCAGAACGTCAAGAGAGTCAGTGAAGAGATGGTCATCAGTCAGGAGATGTTGATGGGGAAGCTGAAAGATCTTAAGGTGGATAAATCACCTGGACCAGATGGACAAACCCCATGAGGAGGTTGAGGAGGCTTTGATGGTAATCGTTCAGGAATCACTGGAATCAGGGATGATGCCAGAAGGCTGGAAAATGGATAATGTAGCACTCTTGTTTAAGGAGGGAGTGAGGCTTAAGATGGGATACTATAGGCCGATTAGCTTGACCTCAATTGTTGGTAATATTTTGAAGTCCATTATTAAGGATGAAATTCCAGATTACTTGGAAGTGTATGGTAAAATAGGGTTCAGTCAGCAAAACTTCGTCAAGGAAATGTCATGCCTGACAAAACTGTTAGAGTTCTTTGAGGAGGTAACAAGCAAGTTGACAATGGAGAGCCAGTTGACATAGCCTCTTTGGATTTCTAGAGGCCTTTGACTAGGTGCTGCACAGAAGCTGCTAAATAAGAAAAGAGTCATAGAGTCTTAGAGATGTACAGCATGATGGTGTAAAGTAAAAGGTATTGGCATTATTGGAGGATTGGCTGACTGCAGAAGTGAGAGAGCCGAGATAAAGGGGTCTTTTTCAGGATGGCAGCCAGCAACTAGAGAAGTTCTGCAAGGATCAGTGTTGGGGCCACAACTACTCAGGTTATATATTAACGATCTGGACAAAGGAGCTGAGGGTATTGTTGCTAAGTTCTCAGATGACAAAGAAGTGGGTGGAGGAATAGATGTTGTTGAGGAGGCTGGGGGGGTTATAGTAAGATTTGGACAGGCTAAGAGAGTGGGTAAAGACGTAGCACATGGAATAAAGTGTGGGAAAGTGTGAGATTATACACTTTGATCGGAAGAATAGAGATGTAGACTATTATCTAAAGAGGAACAGGCTTTGGAAAGCTGAAGCGCAAACGGACTTAGAAGTCCTACTTAAGGATTCTCTGAAGGTTAACATGCAGGTTCAGTTGTCAATCGGGAAGGCAAATGCAGTATTAGCACAGAATGCAATGTTAGAGTAGAATACAAGAGTTGATGTTGTATCAAAATGTGAGCTCTGTATCTGGGGAAGTATATGAACTTGGAGGGGGTCCAGAGGAAGTTTACAAAAATGATCCCAGGAATGAGGAGATTGCCATATGAGGAGCAATTGAGGACTTTGGACCTGTAGAGGTTTAGAAGGATAAAGGGGGATCTGACTGAAGCTTACAGAATGCTGAGAGGCCCTGTTACAGTGGACGTAGAGATATTTCCATGAGTGGAAGAGACTGGGACATGAAGACAAAATCTCAGAGTGAAAGGATGAACCTTAATGACTGAAATGAGGAATTTTCTCAGCCAGAAGGTAGTTAATCTGTGGCACTCATTGCCTCTGAAGGCTGTGGAGGCCAAATCATCAAGACACAGATAGGTAGGCTTTTGAATAAGGCAATCAAATGTTACAGGGAAAAGGCATGAGAATATCTCCCAATATGCAGCTAAAAAGGCAGCCCTCATACTCTCTAACTTAAAGGGATAATGACTAAGAAGACTAACCTACAAAACATATATTCTGGCACTTGTCATAGATCCTGAAAAAGGCATTTGGTATGCTTCCCTTTATTGGTTAGAGCATTAAGTATAGGCTTTGGAAGGTTATGTTGCGGCTATACAGGATGTTGGTTCGACTACTTTGGAATATTGTGTGCAATTCTGGTCTCCCTCTTATCGGAAGGATGCTGTGAGACTAGAAAGGGGTCAGAAAAGACTTACAAGGATGTTACCAGGGTGAGAGGATTTGAGCTACAAGGAGAGGCTGAATAGACTGTGGCTGTTTTCCCTGGAGCGTCGGATGCTGAGGGGTTTATAGAGATTTATAAAATTATTGTTTCCAAAAGCTAAGATATGGCTGTGTTTTTATAATCTTTCCTTATAGAGGTTTATAAAATCATGAGGGGCATGGATAGGGTAAACTGACAAGGTCTTTTCCATGGGGTGGGAGAGGCCAGAACAAGAGAGCATAGGATTAGGCTGAGAGGGGAAAATTTAAAAGAGACCTGGGGGCAATGTTTTCACACAAAGAGGGTGTGTGTATGGAACGAGCTGCCAGAGGAAGTGATGGGGGCTGGTACAATTACAACATTTAAAAGGCACCTGGACAGGTAAATGAATAGGAAGGGTTTAGAGGCATATGAGCCAAATAATGGCAACAGAACTAGATTAGGTTAGGATATCTGGTCGCCATGGACGATTTGGACTGAAGGGTCTGTATGATTCTATGACTCTAACCTCTACAGTGACCCCTTTCTAGCTTCACAGCATCCTTCCGATAAGAGGGAGACCAGAATTGCACACAATATTCCAGAGTAGCTGAACCAACATCCTGTATAGCCGCAACATAACCTTCCAAAGCCTATACTTAATGCTCTAACCAATAAAGGGAATGAGGCCATTCAGTCCACATTGATCCTCCCAAGAGCATTCCACCCAGACTCAGCCTCCAACAGTATCAACAAAACCTTGTATTTCCCATAGTTAATCCATCCTGCTTGCACACCCCAGGTCACTGTAGCATGACCAATCCACCTTACCTGCACATTGTTGGACTGTGTGAAGAAACCCATGTAGACATAGGGAGAAGGTACAAATTTCATACTGAGAGTCACCTGAGGCTCGAATTGTTCCTGGGATTCCTGGCACTGTGAAGCACCAATGCTAACGACTGAATTACTGTACCACACTATTTGAAACTGAGCTCCCTATTCCCATTTCTTATCCATTGTAAGGGCATTTCCTCTGAATGGTTTTGATCATGCTCAGAATGTATCTGCCTTCAGATGTGAAGAATTTGTTTTTGCATTGGTTCCAAAATCTAAGACATGGCTGTATTTCTATAATCTTTCCAAATTTAGAATTGTTGGCTGATTAGGAGAAATATCATGGGTTTTTCCTCAAATTGTTCTGTTTTTCTTAGATTGGCATCAGTTGGTCAACTTATATGAAACTGTTAATGTAGCAACTGTTATCAGCTGGTGTTAAAAAGACTGAACAATTAGAAATAAACTTGAAGTCCCAGGCGCCTGTATTCTTAGAGGAAATAACTTTTAGATATCCTTATCATAGAGATCCTCAGTGCACTAACTAAGAATAATTTGTGTTCCTGGTTACCACACTAGCACCAAAGTACATCAGAAGTCAATTGTTGCTGAGTTGTTGACATGAACATAAGATTTTTTGGGTGATTCCAGTGTCATGTTCCAACAGCCGAGCAAAAAATCTTGTCAGCTCTTGTCAAAGCTTTCAGAAATAGACATGAATGGACTAAGTGTTCAACTCTCAGACATAGCAAAAACAGTATTACACATTGAAAGATAATGAGAATGCCCGGGTCAAGTAAAGGTTGTTCTTCCATCAAGTTTTCTTTTATAATGAATGCTCTATCATCAGCCCTACCCATTTTATCCTCCAGTGAGATATCACAGACAGCTTTACCCCTTCTCCTCTTAATTGAGTGATGTGATTATTATACAGCCAGCAGTGACATAAATTCTATGGGTGGACTTGGCTGTATATCAAGTCCACCCAAATACAGTGAACATAACTGTAAACAAAAGAAACAAGGACGCATGTTCCTGGCATGCAACATTGTCAGCTGTCATGGAAGGGGTTTTAAATATTAACAAGCCACTTTTGAATAATTAATTCAGGTCTTAGATAGAAGAAATTTTCAATATAAAAGTTTCAGATACTTTTCAAATCTGCGTTCCTTGGCCATGCGACACAACAAGAACTTGATTGTAACTGAATTAGCTGCCTTCAAAGCAGCAGATGGAACGTCGGTGTTACAGAATGTTAGTCAGAGATAAAATGCTATTTATTTCAGTGTGGTCTAATTGTCCTGATGGTCTGGAAAGAGCTACACGAGAGGGCTGTTGAAACAGATATAGTGACAGCATCTCAAAATGGTGTCATATAAATACATGAAAAGGAAAAGCTTGCAAAACTCAGCAGGCAGACCAGAGGAGTGAAACTAATCAGATAGCTTTCTTGTAGTTGGCATCAAGGTGATGGACTGAATGGTTCTCTCCTGTGATTCATAATTCTATGAATGCAGCATACAATAGTTCAGATCAATGGACAAAATTGTACTCTGCTGGGCTATGGAAGTAATTGACATTGTGTTGCCAGAAAAGCGCAGCAGGTCAGGCAGCATCCAAGGAGCAGGAGAATTGACGTTTCGGGCATGAGCCCTTCTTCAGGAATTCAGGGTTCATGCCCAAAACGTCGATTCTCCTGCTCCTTGGATGCTGCCTGACCTGCTGCGCTTTTCCAACAACACATTTGTAAGCTCTGATCTCCAGCATCTGCAGTCCTCACTTTCTCCTCCAAGTAATTGACATTGATCATGATGACTGTAACAACCACCGGATAAGTAGATACCAGTCCCCAAACTACGTTCGTCCTAAATTGTGCTGTGTTTCCCACTCTTCACTCTCAGCTTTCATCAGCAGGTACTCACTTCCATTATTCACTCCCACACGATGGGTTGGTGCTGCCAGACCAATGAATTAGCTCATGATTCCCCCATTTCAGCCAAGAGAATAGACTAAAATGAAAACCTCCTCTGTGCCTTTAAATAGAAAATGTCATTAGCTTAAAAGTATGAATTTTCTTAATAGTGACACTAAGAGTTAGTTCACAGGTCAGCACAACATCGAGGGCCGAAGGGCCTGTTCTGCGCTGTATTGTTCTGTGTTCTATGTTCTGAGAGATAGAAGTAGACACAGATAAACAGTGAGGTATTGGAAAAGGCTTAATCAAAGGCGCAGGATTTTAAAAGAGCTTTAAATTGAATCAATGGGAAGGGCATAGAATTGTGAGGGGGTGGAGTCAAACAAAAGCTTTATTCATAGGAACATAGGAACTGCAGTAGGTCACTCAGCTCTGTTCTGCCATTCAATAAGATCATGGCTGATACTCCTGCCTTTGACCTATGTTAATTAATACCTTTACTTAACGAAAATGTATCTGTTTCAGATTCAAAATGAACTGATCCAACATCCACTACCATTGAATCCTCTCAATGTTTAATTACTAAATGCTAATCTAAGACACATATACCATGAGTGAATAATAAGAAAAAAAGACTGGATATTTAGCGATTGCCTGAAGATACAAATGCCAGAGAGATGGACTATGAGGTGTAGAACATATATGGTTCCTTGATACAACATCTGTGGCTGATGTTATTAAGAAGCAAAAGCAGATAAGGAAGAGAATGGGACCAAGGACAGATTCTTGGGAGATTCCCCAGATATCCTTTTAAAGGCATGAAGAAAATCCTTTGCTAGAAATATTTGGCTGCAGTTTGGTTAGGTGTGATGGAGCCAATTGATGGTCAGTCCATTGATTTGAATAACAAAGGAAGTTACTGAAAGGTTGTGCAGTTGACAAGGTAGAGTTGAAAACGTAGAGCGATTGAACACAACTATTTCATTAACTCTCATTTCAGAACAAAAATATATTGGAGTGATTCAAACAGCAGCACGGTGGCTCAGTGATTAGCATTGCTGCCTCACAGCACTAGGGACATGGTTCAATTCCCTCCTCAGGCAACTATCTGTGTGGAGTTTGCACATTTTCCCCGTGTCTGTGTGGGCTTTCTCTGGGTGCTCCTGTTTCCTCCCACAAACCAAATCTAAACATGTGCAGATTCGAGGAATGGAACATGCTAAATTGCCCATAGTGTTAGATGCATTAGTCAGGGGTAAATATAGGGAATGGGTCTGGGTGGGTTACTCTTTGGAGGGTTGGTATGGACTTGTTGGGCTGAATGGCCTATTTCCATGCTGTAGGGAATTTAATCTAATTTGGACATACTGTTGCAAGAAACATGGCTTCAGTTTCAAAAATATTTTAATGTGATAAGTATTAAGCAACATTTGTACCACACAAATGCCAGGTGATGACCAACTCACCATTAATGAGATGCAATCTTACTATCACTTGTTGACATTCAATAGTGTTACCATCTCTGAATTCCCCCACTCTCAATATCCTGGGGATGACCATTGACCAGAAATTGTACTGGACCAGCCACGTAAATACAGTGGCTGTAAGACCAGGTCAGAGGCTTGGAATTCTGCAGTAAGTAACTCACTGCCTGATTCTCTAAAGCCCGTCTATAAGGTTTGGAGTGTGTGACCGTACTATGGCTTTAAGAGATATATTTTGTCTTGGCTTTGTTTTGAAGAAAGTTTTTGAGCCATAGATGCTAAGATGTCTCTTCTAAGCCAATAAAATAAACAGCTTGTAAGACCTTGTTTTTTTTTCTAAAGTTGGAACAATAGAAGCAGCCTGAATGGGTGATTTTTGATTTATTGTCACATGTACCTAAGTACAGTGAAAAGTTTTGTTTCCAGCAGTACAGGCAGATTATAGTAAGCAAGTATGTGCAGACCATAGAGTGAAAAAAACTTGGACAGAGTGAGGCATACAGGGTGCACCGTACAGGTTGTGTGGATGAGTTAAGACCACCATTAACAAAATCAACATTATTTGAAGTTAGAGGGTCCATTCATTAGTCTTATAGCGGGAGGGAAGATGCTGTTCTTGTGAGTCCAGCTCCCACAGAAACAGGATTTTAGTTTAGCTTTCAGTAGTTGTTGGGGTATTGACATTGATTGTGGAAGTTGTCTCCCTCTCACTCTCTGTGCTATAGCTAAGAGCTGGAGTTCTCTCTCTGCTGCCAGAATCACATGTGTGACCACCTGTTTTACTGACTTTACTCTAGCCAAGGGTGTGTTTATGGGTTGTTACGATATTGAAACAGTTGCAGTTTATTTGTTTTCCAATAAAGTTAAAGTCTTCTTTCATCTGTTTGCATTTTAACTGTTGGATAAGAATAAAGTGTGTTTTGCTTAAAGCTGAGGAGTATAACCAATTGAATTACATTTAGAACACCGCAAGTTACACTTGCCTTAAATATGATAAAAGTTAGTGTCTAGGCTACCTCTTTGATATATTTGGTCTGGTCCATAACAAGTGTGATTGAATATTGTCTATTTTCCTGAATGAGTACTACGCCATCAACACTGGAACGCCATCAAAAATGAAACAGCTGACTTGACTGGCACCCCAACGACCAACTTAAATATTTACTCTGCACTGATGCATGTGGCAGCAGTGTGTACTATCTACAAGATGCACAGCAGCAACTCACCATGGTTCCTTAGACATTACCTTTTCAACCTGTAACTTCTACCATCAGTCAATGTAGAAATTGTTATCAGTTGATTTTTTTTTAAGACTCTGAACAATTAGAAATAAGCTCGAAGTTCTTGAAGCACAGGATCACATGAAAGTTCCTCTCCAAGCTACATAGTGTCCCAACGTGGAACTATTTCGCCATTTAGAGTCATAGAGAAGTACAGCACAGAAACAGACCCTTCGGTCCAAATCATCCATATATCCTAACTTGTTCTGATCCCATTTGCCAGCACTTGGCCCATATCCCTCTAAGCTCTTCCTATTAATATACCCATCCAGATGCCTTTTAAATATTGTAATTGTACCAGCCTCTACTTCCACTGGCAGCTCATTCCATACACGCACAACCCTCTGTGTGAAAAAGTTGCTTTTCTTCAGTGTTGCTGGGTCAAATTGCTGAGAACTACCTTCTTAGCAGCACTGTGAGTGTACTTATACAGAATGGACTGCAACAGTTCAAGACAGTGACTGACCACCATTTGCTCCAGAGCATTTGGTAATGTTCAACAAAGGCTGGCTTTTCCAGCAATGTCTTTGTGCTGTGAAAGAATATCATTGAAATAGAAGCCTCAAAAGTGGAATTGAATAAGTAATTAAAGGAAAAGAAAATTACAGTTTAAAGAGAAAATGTGGATAAGTGGAACTGACTGGATGGTTATTGGAAGGATTCAAAAAGTTTAAGTTTTCCTCTGAGATGTGGTATTCTAAAATTGAAGAACATTGATGAGAAAATAAGTTATATTGAAGAGGTGGCTTAACAAGGAGACAGGGATCAAAGGTGAGTTTTTACTGAGAGGATTATACAAGGAGATTCTATCAGAAAGTGGCAGCAGAGTGGCGCAGCGGGAGCGTGCTGGGCCCATAATCCAGAGGTCGATGGATCGAAACCATCCTTTGCTAGTGGGCGGCACGGTGGCACAGTGGTTAGCACTGCTGCCTCACAGCGCCTGAGACCCGCGTTCAATTCCCGACTCAGGTGACTGACTGTGTTGGAGTTTGTACATTCTCCCCGTGTCTGCGTGGGTTTCCTCCCACAGTCCAAAGATGTGCGGGTTAGGTGAATTGGCCATGCTAAATTGCCCGTAGTGTTAGGTAAGGGGTAAATGTATGGGTGGGTTACGCTTCGGCGTGTCGGTGTGGACTTGTTGGGCCGAAGGGCCTGTTTCCACACTGTAAGTAATCTAATATATCAGCAAGTGTTTGACTGGTGGCCTATTGTTTATTAGCCGTGCTGATTTTATTGAAGCATCGACTGTGACTCTGATTTAAGTGCCGCTGATTACTGATAATCTTTCAGCCATGCTAATGGAGCCTAAATTCCAAAAGATGAACAAAGGTCCTGAGAATTTTCGACAAGATTCTGACTGTCTGTTACCCAAATCTCCATTCCAAGCAAAAGGCTTAACTCACAAACTATTTTGCAGATGTTGTAAACTTTGCCAAACTCGTTTTCAGTAAACATGATTCTGGAGCTGAAGCTGGGGGTGGGGATGGTTCTCACCACGTTTCAGCTCCTTGGAATACTCTCATTATAATTCAAAATTATGTGAACTCCAGACCCATTCCAATAATTAAAACCTGAACACTGGCCAACACTTCAGTGAAGCACTTGGACCACGCTGCACTGCAGAATGTGACATTTTTAAGGGAAGACGCTCAGTTGAGGAGGTGTTGTCCTCTTTAACTGGATGGTAAAATCTCATAGCATGATATGAGATGGGGCAGTCATAATTCCGTGAGGTAAAACCAATGACTGCAGCTGCTGGAAACCAGTTTCTGGGTTAGAGTGGTACCATGGCCAGACTTAAACTCTCAACCAAATCGTGTGTGTGTGTATGTGTGTGTGGATATGTGCATGTGTGTGTCAGTATGAGTGCGTCTGTGTATATATGTGTCAATGTGAGTACTATATGTGTTAGTGTGAGTGTGTGTCAGTGTGAGTGTGTGTGGATGTGTGCATGTATGTGTCAGTATATGTGTGTCAGTATGAGTGTGTGTGGACGTGTGTGTATATGTGTGTATGTGTGTGTCTGAGATTTGATTTTCTGCAGTAACCTTAGATGTGGTATATCCAGCTATTAGCCTTTATGTGCATTGCTGCAGAAATCCCAATGACCAAGTGGTCTTTTCTGCAGTACATCTGGCAATTCTAAATAAGGACAAAGCAGAAATCCCAATACAGCTTTCCTAAGGGAATATGTGAAGGGAAATTGCGACACACATGAACATGAGATTTATCTGCAAAGGAGGAGGGACTGATGACTTGAATCACTCCACCTCCTCTACAGGATCTCTTCTGGGAAGACAGGAGTGAACCAAATGAGTCATCATCATCATCATCATCATCATTATCATCATCAACAATCATAGAATTACAGACATGTACACAGAAATAGACCCTTCAATCCAACTCGACCTGATGCCCTAAATTGATCTAGTCCCATTTGCCAGCATTTGACCCATTTGCCTCTAAACCTTACCTATATAACATTTAAAAGGCATCTGGATGGTGTGTGTATATATATATATATATATATATATACAGCCTCCATCACTTCTGGTAGCTCATTCTATACATGCACTACCTTCTTTATGAAGAAGTTGCCCCTTTGTCCTTGTTATATCTCTCCCCTCTCACCATAAACCTCTGCCCTCTAGTTTTGGGCTCCCCTAACCTGGGAAAAAGATCTTGACTATTCACCCTATCCATGCTCCTCATGATTTTATAAACCTCTTTAAGGTCATCCCTCAACCTCCAATGCTCCAGGGAAAATAGCCCCAGCTTATTCAGCTTCTCTGTATAGCACAAAAACCTCCAACCACGGCATCATCCTTGTAAATCTTTACAAGGGTCTCACATGCATTAATATCTATGCTGGATTTCTTGGGAGAAGCCTTCAGTAAATCCTTGAAATGCTTCCTTGGTCCTCCACATATTGGCCCCGACATCCCTATTCTGCATGCCTCCCCACAACCATACACTCCACCTTCTCCATACCTACCAACTGTGCTCACCACAACCACTCCTTGTTCACTCATTGCCTCATCCTCGGCTTACTGCAGTTCAGCCTGCACCAGATGCAAACAGCCAATCAATCCAACATGCAACCTGCAGAAAAAAACTAAAATCAAACACATCCTTCACTTAATATTTGAAACACACAGAAACAGAAATTGCTGGAAGAACAATTCTGGAAAAGGGTCACTGGTTGCGAAACATTAATTCTATTTCCTCTCTTCAGATACTGCCAGACCTGCTGAATTTCTCCAGCAGTTTCTGTTTTAGTGTCTTCCAGATCTCTAGTTCTTTGTCTTATTCCATTTAATATCTGGAAATGCAAAATCCTAGACTTTCTGTTTCAAACCTCTGCCCTCCCCTGGCTTTTTACACATCCCTTGGTACTCGTGATCACAGCATTTGCACAACATTAGCAGCCATCAGAAAGTACGTGCGCATAAATGTAAAGCAGTCCAGGTGCTGAAATCTGAATTAAAAGCAGTAAGTGTTGGACACACTCAGCAGGTCTGGCAGTGTCTGCATATTCCAAGTCCATCACTCTTCTTTGGAATGGCAGGAGAGATTATTTGGAATCACTGACACATCTGTGAAATTGTATGCTGACTATACCGCTGCTCAACCACTTGACAGGTGATAGTCTCCAGAAATTGGAGAATTTCTGCTTCATGGATAAATTACACAAAATAGGACAGAGACTAGAAGATAAAATAAATACAGGAAGTTTAAGAGAAACCCAGGCATGTCCAGAATCAAGGGTGGAGAAAAAAACACAGTTAACATTTCGAATCAACGATGACTCTTATGCAGTTCCAAAGAAGAGTTATATTGGACTCAAAAAGAGTCCTACAATCAAAAAGAATAAGAAACTAAACAAATAAAGCTTGGATCACCCTGACTTTCAAGAGGTCATAATAACTCACTCACCATTTCCAGATGGAGGTGGGTATCAG
This sequence comes from Hemiscyllium ocellatum, assembly GCF_020745735.1. Classification (NCBI taxonomy): domain Eukaryota; kingdom Metazoa; phylum Chordata; class Chondrichthyes; order Orectolobiformes; family Hemiscylliidae; genus Hemiscyllium; species Hemiscyllium ocellatum. Next base: position 11,734,689 of record NC_083426.1, on the reverse strand, counting down.
CTAAGAAAAAAATACTCCAATCCAGCCTGTAGCTTCAGGCTATAATAAATCCTCATTCCCTAAGGAAATTCACAGGTACAATTTCCCTCCACTCGCTTTGGAGTCAAACTATAAAACAGTGGCTTGTTTCTCTCTCTACAGATACTGCCAGACCTGATCAGTTTCTCTTATGAATTCTGTTTTTAATTCAGATTTTAAGCATCTGAAAACTTGACTTTTATTCATATGATAATAGAATGTACTTTCCCACAATCTGTATGGAGTTTGCACATTCTCATCGTGTCTGCGTGGGTTTCCTCCGGGTGCTCTGGTTTCCTCCCACAGTCTAAAGATGTGCTGGTTAGGTGAATTAGCCATGCTAAATTGTCCATAATGTTAGGTGAAGGGGTAAATGTAGGGGAATGGGTCTGGATGGGTTGCTCTCTGGAGGGTCGGTGTGGACTTGTTGGGCCGAAGGGCCTGTTTCCACACTGCAAGTAATCTAATCTAACTGCCAATGTGAAGCACATACTGTGATCACTGGCATCTAATTCTTTTATTAGCTTGGAGCTGACCTACTCACTACACACAAATAAAATGAATGCATTAAGCAATCTTTCAGGAACAGTCCAAGATTTTACCTCCTACAATCAAAAAGAATAAGAAACTAAACAAATAAAGCTTGGATCACCCTGACTTTCAAGAGGTCATAATAACTCACTCACCATTTCCAGATGGAGGTGGGTATCAGCTAAGAAAAAAATACTCCAATCCAGCCTGTAGCTTCAGGCTATAATAAATCCTCATTCCCTAAGGAAATTCACAGGTACAATTTCCCTCCACTCGCTTTGGAGTCAAACTATAAAACAGAGGCTTGTTTCAACCCTCCTCCCCCAACATCAGCATAAACCCTGCCTGACCCCCATTCCATGTCCAAATAACAGTTGGAAGGATGCCAATGTTGTGTGGTTCATACTGTTATCTCCATTCATAAAACAATACCTTGAAATTGTGTTATTGCCACAAAGAAAAAAATTCCTTTTTGACCACTAATCTGAAAACTGCTTTTCTTTGGTATAAATTAAAAATTACGCAACACCAGATTATAGTCCAATGGCTGTATCTGGAAGCACTAGTCTTCAGAGCGCCACACCTTCATCAGGTGGTTTCTTTGGAATGAATGAGAAAATGATTGTTTATCACTTGAACACCTGGTCCTTCTTTTCTCCTTGAACGTATTTTTTAAAATGAAGTTGATCTTTTTTCTGCCAAAGATGAAGACCAGAGGGCATGAAGCGAAGTCCTAAAGATAATGCTATTCCCTTCTATATTTTGTGTTTAAATCCTTTAAATAAAACAATAATGTTTTGTGTGCAACTCCATGAACCCAACTTATAAAATGAAACTCAACATATAATTTAGTTTCAAGAGCTTAATAAACCCAATTGTCTTTCCAGCTAAATTTGACACAAGTGACTTGGAGGTGATGCATTTAAAATGATGGGGGTGGGGGGAGTTCAAAGGAGGTGTGAGGGGCAAGTTTTTGATACAGAATGTGGTAGGAGTCTGGAATGCACTGCCAGAGGTGGTGGTGGAGGCAGATACTATAGGGGAGTTTAAGATAAGCACAGGAATATGCAAAGAATGGATCCATGCAGTCTAAGAGCAGGTAGAAAGGATTAAATTAATTTGGCATCATGTTCAGCACAACATCATGGGCCAAATGGCCCTTTCCTGTGATGTACTGTACAATGCTGTGTGTATTATCTGCCTTCAGCTTTGGAAAATGTCAAGGCTCATTATGGTAAATCTAGGTGCGGATGCTTTTACTTACCCCATCACCTCATCTTAGGAACTCTTCAGGTGGAGGAAAAGCTACAATGTCGGCTTTGTGACCTTTCAATCAGCACCTGAGATTCCTGCCTTTTGTACGACTGAAATTGGAGATGGTTGAATTCCATAAATATAAAATCCTGTGATTGAAATGAAGTTGTTGTTTGATCTTCACATGAGTAGCTGAACCCCAGGCTGAACCTGCAGTCTATACCAAATGCTTCGTCCAAATTGAAAAGAAGCCTATACCCAGCCTGCACAAAGGTACTCAGATCAGCTCATCACTCATGAACTTATCATTAGGCACCGATCTCCGTGATATTACAGCGCCATGAATTGATTTTAATACTTCTGGATTTGCCAAAACTTTTAATTATCTCCTCTCCTCTTCTGTCTTCCTTAATTTCCAGTGTGTCCGCATGTGTGAATGGAATAGAGAAGTAATCCCCTCACATTTTGAATGATTTCCCAATAAAGCTTATCTGCGATGCAGTTTGTTTCAAAATTGAAATCTACAAACCACAAATTTACTGAGCCTACTATAGTAAGCAATATGACTGAAGTGACGGGAGTGCAGAGGGTAGCAGGATTGTACACAGGTGTGAATAAAACAGTCAGATGGCCATGACCAGCGCCACAATCTCAGCAATAATACCAATGAAGGGTATCAGTCCCTGTAGTAGGGCTGTACCCAATGAGCCCAGCCAGGAGGCTGCCCAGTCCCATAGGTTTCAGTGGGAGTTCTCCTCATGCAGGACAGAAGCTGCATGCCAAATATGTGAGGCCAGGTCTGTGATGTTGTTGCTGGGGTCAAGAATGTAAGTGCAGCAGTCAGTGCCAATGAGGGCACATGTGCCCCCTTTTGCAGCAAGCAGGTAGGCCAGGGCCATTGTGTTCTGCAGAGCTACAATACGAATGGCAAATGTGTTCATCTGGGTGAGTGCTTCAGCTGTGGAGTTCGTCACTTCCTTCGTGTGGCGGCTTCTATCTGTAACCTCAGGGTTGCTTAGGAGGTTGCCATGAGGTAGAGAGCTGCTTCATTGGCAGTGAGGGCTCATTGGCTACGGGGTCATGGCTGGAAGGGAGAGGACTGGGAGTGATAAATGAACAGTACCGCATACTCGACATAGCAACTCCCTGCCCAGGACAACAGCAGCCAGATAACAGTTAGCCACAGAAAACTTATGTGCCGTTGTAGGTCCGGAGATGGTGGGTCTGGGTTCCTGTCCAGACAGTGAAACAGGTGGTGCTCTGGGTGGCCCTGTTGAGAACCTGTAGGTTTAAAATGCTGCCTTCTGCAGCAGATCAGTGTGCTACAGGAGTTAGGAGCAGGAAGTCAGTGCACCAGCTCCAGCCAGCCTCCCATCCGGATGGATGTGTGCGTTTCATGCAGATGGATCCCGCAGGTGGCCCGTGTGTGTTAGTGTCAGCAATGGTCAGGGCTGGGGAAGAGGTTGCAGGCTGGGTAAGGCCATGCTTTAAATTTGTCCAGGTGGTACCCTGCCGACCTCCAGCGGACTGGGCTGTTGTCCCCGTAGTTGGGCATGGCCAGTGTGGTAACCTCAGGGGACCTGTCTGGGTCTAGCCACCATTCCACCATGTCAGAGATGTTGAAGGGGATTGAGGCTAAGGGGATACTCCCATGAGAGTGGGCGGAGACCCTAGTGCAGACCCAGCAGCAGGTCTGATTAAATCTCTGAGCATAGCCATGGGCCATTCTCAGAAAAGTGTTGGCCCACAAGTCATGGCAGATTATTAAATGTCTTGCCCCTTGTTCCCGTTTACCAGCAAGTCACAGTGTGACAGTCAGACAGATCAGGCTGACGGTGCTGATGGTGTTGGCTGCTGGATCCATCCTTTGTGGTCAGAGTGGCGTCTTCTTCTAACTGGTCCCTGTTCATAGGTTGTGGAGCTCTTTTGCAGCAGGTGGCATGTGTCCATTCAGACTGTCCTTCCAGTTTCACAGCTGTCTGGGTCGTTATCAGGATCAGCTAAGGGCCATTCCACCTAGGGGGAAAGAATCCTTTTCTAGTGACATTATCATGATATAGTCCCCAGGTCAGAAAGGATGAATGGGCATTGATTGGGGTGTAGGCAACATGGCCCTGACCTGATCACATGTAACACTAATACTCCTGCTAAGGGCCTGGACGTGATCTAGCAGGGTCTCTTGTGTCAGGAGAAGGTCTGTAACTGTGGAGAGTTTTGGGGATTTGGTAGCAGTGGGCATAGGTCTTCCCATCAGTACTTCAACAGGGGTGAGCCCAGTCATACGGTTTGCCTGCCCACGTAGAGTATAGAGGGCAAGTGACAAGACATCTGGCCAGGTCAGCCCTGTTTCCTGGGTGATCTTGGTCAGTGTGGTCTTAAGGGTGCCATTCATCCGTTCGATCATGCCTGATGACTGGGGTTGGTAGGGGATGTGGTGTCGCCATGGTATCCCTAGTGCCTTGCTAATGCCAGTTGTAAGCCTAACAGTGAAGTGAGTCCCCCTCTCTGCCTCAGTGCTACCAGGGACCACAAATCTGGGGATGACATCCTTTAGGAGGCATTTTACTACCATACAAGCATCATTCTTTCTTGTGGGAAATGCTTCTACCAATTTGGAGAACATGTCAATGATGACCAGGATGTACTTGTAACCCTGTTTCTGGGGCATGTGTGCCAAGTCAATCAGTAAGTGGCTGAAAGGTCCCTCAAGAACTAGCAGGTGGTCATATTTGACAACAGGCTTTCCTGCATTGTTCTGCAGGCAGATAAGTCACTGAGACAGCAGGGCTTGGGCAGCGACAGCGAATCCTGGTGCACACCAAGACTACATTACAGTGTGTATCATGCCCCTACTGCCAGTGTGGCCAATGCCATGGGCTGCTAGGCCCAGTATGTGCAGGTGGGCTCTTGGGCAAATGATATGGCCAACAGGGTGTATTAGCAGCTGTAGAGAAGGTGACTGTGTGGCCCCAATGTGGGCCCAACTGTCCTTTTCCTGCTGTGGAGCAGCCTGTTGGGCAGCTCGCACTGCCTCCATGGGCTCAGGGGATACTGGGACCTTTGCTATTCTGAGAGCCTGCATAACATAGATGGTGGGGTGCAGTGTGGCTTCCCAGGCTGCTGTGTCAGCTGAGGCATTCCCAAGGGTGACAGGGTCAGTGGCAGAGGTATGGCCAGAGCGTTTGATAATTGCTAGGGCTGAGGGTAACAGAACTGTTTCCAGGAGGTTAGAGATCAGCGCGGCATGTTGTAGTGGCCCCCCTGCTGACATGATGAAGCCTCAAAATCATGGATGACTCCGAAGGCATATCTGGAGTCAGTATAAACATTTGCATTCGTGACCTTTGGCAATGATACAAGCCTAGTGAGTGCAAATAACTCCACAGCCTGTGCAGATGTGCTGTCCAGCAGCATTGCAGATTCTAGGACTGAGAAAGGGGAGCAGATGGCATATTCTGCCAGTGTGCAATGGTATGAGGGCATGAAGGAGGAGCCATCTTTATAGAGTACGAGGTCAGGATTGTCTAGAGGAGTTCCAGAGAGATCAGGGCATGGGATGATGATCTGCTGAACAAGGTCTAAACAGTTGTGATCATCCGGAGTGGTGTTCTGAGTGAGTGGGAGCAGGGTGGTGGTGTTCAGGGCAGGGACACGTTGTAGGGATAGGTTAGCTTTGGATCATAATGTGACCTCATAGCCAGTACTCCAGGTGGCAGTGAAATGTTGGGTTGCTGCAAGATTTAGCAGCAGGGAAACCGAATGGGGAACCAAAACAGTGCATGGGTGATCTAGGACAATGGGAGTGACCTTCTCTCCTGTTACCACGGCTGCTGCCACAGCTCTCAAACACACCGGCATTCCCCTTGCAGCAGGCAATAAGTGTACAGAGTAAAAAGCAACAGGGTGCTGGGGATTCCCAGGGAGCTGTGTTAGGATGCCAGATGCAAACCCCTTGGATTCGTTGACGTATAGGTAGAAGGACTCAGTGTATTCTAGGACCCCCAGGGCAGGAGCAGAGACCAGTCACTGTTTTAATTCAGTGAATGCTGTTCCATCTTTGGTGTCCAGGTCACTTTCACAGGCTGCTTTGGTGAGCCTCGCTTAGGGGCTCGTCAATGGTCTGGGATCCAGTGCCTGCACTAACTTACCATCCCCAGGAAAACCTGCAGCTGTCTTGTGGCTGGCAGAGGAAGCTGAGTGATGGCTGCGTCTCTCTCTCTCTCTCGAGATAGTGCCCTGAGGTCATGTGAGAGTTCGCACCCCAAGTACTATACTGTATGGTTTCACTTGTCAGCCTGCTTGGTCCCTGCTGAGGCATTCTGGGTGTTTTTGGCATAGTTTGGCCAAGTTTGCTTTCCTATGTTCTATGTGGCCTATTATGGGTAGAAAGAGTGGCAGATCTTTCCCCACAAGGGGAAAGCAATTATAATTTAAAATTACACACATTCCCCTTTGTTTATATTACAAAGCTTCCCCTCAACTCTAATTTATCCTTTGCAGGGTTCCTCTAAATGAACCAGAGAAAATAATCTCTCCAAGACAGTCCCTGTTGAAAACCAGCAGGTGTCCACAGCACAGTAAGCATTTATCACCAATCATGTGATTTACAGGAAACATTGTTTAAAAAAAATCAATATGCACAGTGAACTGCCAATTACTTCTTTTAAATAAGCCAATTTATGCAGTTCCACAAAACTTGCAATAAATAATTTTTGATCCAAAATCCTTCAAATCACAAGTCCCCCAAGCAATATTAAACATAAAGCACCTTTATGTGCTATTCACAAAGTCTTAAGATGTTTATGCTGCTCTGACTTGCAACTCTTTCTACACTTTGATTGCCTTGCTCTGAGAGAGGAAATGACGTGGAAACAATGTCTTGGGTAGTAATCCAGAATCCCAGGCTAATATTCTCACGGCATGGGTTTGAATTCGACCTAGGCAGATGATGAAATTTGAATGCAATTTTAAAAATCTAGAATAAGAAGCCACTGTCAATTGTCATAAAAGCCCATCCAGTTCCATCAGTGTTGAAAGAAATCTCATGTCATGAGCTGATCTGCCCTACATGTAAACCCGGACCCTCAATAATATGGTTGGCTCTTACATACCCTCTGGGCAATTAGGGATGGCCAATGAACACTGGCCAAGACAGTGACATTCATATCCCACGAATGAATAATGTGGGAGAGTGGGGGCACCCATGATTAACCAATCAAGAACAGTCAGTATTTACCGTGAACAGCCTCAGGTAATTGAACACAAAACAATTGAACACTGCAGGTTTAAAAATTGCAATTTTGGAGAGGGTGGGCTTGTCAATTCTGAGAAATAACTCTGTTTCCCAAAGGTGCCCCCACCCCTTGCTTAGCCGCCAAAATGTGCCAATCACAACACCAACCTTTTAATCTTCCTTCAAGAACAGAATTAATTTAACCAGAGGTAAATGGAAGAAGATTGATTACACAGGTCGTAAGAATCATGAAGTAGACAGGCAGGTGGCTGAAAGAACACAACAAGCCAGGGAGTATGAAGAGGTGCAGAAATCAAGGTTTCAGTTATAACCCTTCTTCAGGAGTGGGTGTGGGTGTGGGTGGAAGCTGCAGATAAAGGGGGTGGGCTGGGGCAGCTGGTGAAGTGGGGATGGGTGAAGACAGGTAGAGAATACGACCTGGTTGGTCAACAACTGAGTAAGAATCATGGAGGCAGATAAATTATAACTCTTAAAGAGGAGTTAGATAGGTAGCAGTAAACAGAAAACAATGCACAGCTGTGTGTCTAAACTAGGGACAAATTGGAAAATGTTATCAAAGATCAGAAACTGGAACCACAACGGCTTCGTTTTGTGTTGTAAGATTCAAAAGTTACTTCCCCAATGAGCAAGCCTCACATTCAGAAAATTATATGTTGTGAAACTTGAATTCAGAAAAGATTTACAAGGCTGTTGCCAGGGTTGGAGGATTTGAGCTAGCAGGAGAGGCTGAACAGGCTGGGGCTGTTTTCCCTGGAGCATCAGAGGCTGAAGGGTGATTTTATAGAGGTTTACAAAATGATGAGGAGCTGGATAGGATAAATAGACAAAGTCTTTTCCCTGGAGTTGGAGAGTTTAGCACTAGAGGGCATAGGTTTAAGGTGAGAGGGGAAGATATAAAAGAGACCTAAGGGGCAACTTTTTCACGCAAAGGATAGTACGTGTATGGAATGAGCTGCCAGAGGAAGTGGTGGAGGCTGATACAATTGCAACATTTAAGAGGCGTTTGGATGTGTATATGAATAGGAAGGGTTTGGAGGGATATGGGCTGGGTGCTGGCAAGTGGGACTAGATTGGGTTGGGATATCTGGTCAGCATGGACGGGTTGGACCGAAGGGTCTGTTTCCATGCTCTACATCTCTATGACTCTATGACTCCACTGCTTCAGCATTTCTGAGAAGTTTTAAATTATTTGCTTGAATCATGTTGTTCATTGGATGCATTACCTAGGACGAAATTATTCCCTGCAAAACAAAAGCTGACAAAGTTTTCACCCCAATCAAAACGTGAAGTGAGGACAATGTGTTTGTCAATGCATGCTTAGATACTTGATCTCAGCTCTTCTGTATCCTTTCCCTTGTCTGTGTTGCATCTGCCCTGTACAGAATGAAATTCAGCTTGTCAGTGTGCTCACTGAGCTGGAAGATTTGTTCTCAGAAGTTTCGTCACCATGCTATGTAACATCATCAGTGAGCCTCCGGTGAAGGGCTGGTGTTCTGTCCCACTTGTGATTTGTGAGTCTTGGTCTGTTGTGGTGGGTGTTATCATTCCTGGTTCTTTTTCTGAGAGATTGGTAGATGGGGTCCAAATTGATATGCTTGTTGATGGAGTTCCGGTTTGAATGCCAGGCCTCTAAGAATTCCAGTGCATGTCTTTGTTAAACCTATCCCAGGATGGATGTATTGTCCCAGTTGAACAGGTGTCCCTCATTATCTATGTATAATTGGTCATGTGTTTTGGTGGCTAATTGGTGTACATGTATCCTGGTGCGTAGTTTCCTGCCAATCTGTCCAAATAATTTTTGTTGCAGTCCTTGCAGGGTATTTTGTAAATGGCCTGCAAAGTTCATAGTTTAGAATTTGAACAGACCTTAAGACTGGGAATTATGAAGAAGTTTTTAAAAATTCCAAGTGAATGCGGGCATTACTGTCTGGGTCAGCATTTATTGCCCATCCCTAGTTGCCCTTGAGAAGGTGGTGATGAGCTGCTTTCTTGAACCAGTACAGACCAGATGCTCAGGTCAACCCACTATGCCATTAGGAAGGATTATCAATTTTGACTCAGCAGCACTGGAGGAACAATGATATATTTCCACATTGGGATAGTACGTATATTGGTGAGGAACTTGCAAATGGTGATGTTCCATATATCTGCTGCCCTTATCCTTCTAGACCATAGAGTTCATGGGTTTGGAAGGTGCAGCTGGCCTTAGAGCTTAATTGACATATTATCATTCACCTTTGCCCCGTTGTCTTAATGCCACTGTGACCTCTTCCCAAGATCCACAAATTTCAGCCTCCATAGTGTGACATGAATCCATCGATACAGATCCACCATGGATCAGGTATAGTTTCTAATGAAGGGCTATTGTGGTGCAGTGGTCAAGTCTCCACATCAGGCTTCAAGTCCATCTGAGTTGATAGTGTATCGCTACATGACTGAACAGTGTAATTAACAATAATCTAAGTTAAAACTTGCACAACACCAGATTATAGTCCAACAGGTTTGTTTGAAAGCACAAGCTTTCGGAACACTGCTCCTTCATCAGTTAACGAGCTACCTGACAAAGGAGCAGGGCACTATATATAAACGTATATCACTCCTGAGTTTCATTTCTACCAAAGGTGGATGTGGTCACTGCAATTTCTCGATTGCACACATCAGAGGCAGCCTCTTCTACATTTTAGATTAAATTAGATTAGATTACTAACAGTATTCAGAGAACAATTTTCTCAACAGCGTAGCCATAAAAGGTCAAACCTTCCAGACTCCAAATTAGCCTGCCACCCACATTATTTTGGAATATATTAGGATAATTGCTTTCAACATCAAATTTCCGTCAATTTAACAGAAGGGGTCAGTGTACATTGAAGTTACTCACAAATTCAAGTAACATCAGGATCTTACATTTATATAGCACCTTTAGATTAGATTAGATTCCCTACTGTATGGAAACAAGCCTTTCAGCTCAACAAGTCCATACCAACCCTCTGAAGAGTAACCCACTCAGACGCATTCCCCTACCTCATATTAATCCCTGACTATTGCACCAAACACTATGGGCAATTTATCATGGCCAATTGGATTGTGGGAGCAAACCAGAGCACCCGGAGGAAACCCAAGACACAGGGAGACTATGCAAATTCCACACAGACAGTCGCCTAAGGCTGGAATCGAACCTGGGACCCTGGTGCTGTGAGGCAGCAGTGCTAACCATTGAGCCATCATACCACCCCAAATATGGTAAAATGGTATGGTAGTATGGTCAAATGACTCAACATGCTCCATGGGAAAGTATAACCCAACAGACATCAACACTGAGCCAAAGAAGCAGACAATAGAGGAGGTGACAGTTTGGTCAAAGGGAGAGGTTTTAAGGAGGATAAAGAAGGAGAGAGATGGAATGGTTTAGGAATGACCTGCAGAGCATTTCATGCTGGTTATCTGAAGAAATAGCTATTCCTTGAGAGGGGGATCGATAAAGAGCCAGTTTCAGAGGGTTGCAGACTTTTTCATCGCTTTAAGAATTGGTAATGGGGGAGGAAGTTACCAAGGAAGGGGTGAACGAATCAATGCAGGAACTTGAGAATACAAATTCAAGAATCAAGACATACAAGACCAGGGAATCAGGATTGATGGATGAATACATTGGGCTCGGGGTGAATTAAAATATGTTCAGCAGAGTTTTTAATGAGCTGATATCCAGGTAGACTGAATAATGGGAAAATTATCATGGGAGAACTGGAAGAGTTGGACATAGATGAAAGCACAAATGGAGAATTGGGTTGGTTTGCGACATAGAACTTAGAACAATACAGTACAGTACAGGCCCTTTGAACCTCAATGTTGTGCCTGCCTTTTATCCTACTCTAAGATCAAACTAACCTACATACCCTTCATTGTACTAACTTCCATGTGCCTATTTCAAGAGTCACTTAAATGTCCCTAATGTATCTGACTCTGCATCCCACACCCCACCACTCTCTGTGTAAAATACCTACCTCTGACATCTCCCCTAAATCTTTCCCCAATTACCTTAAAATTTTGTCCCCTTGTGATAGACATTTTTACCATGGGGAAAAAGTATCTGGCTATCTACTTTACAGAGGAATCTTGATTTTCTGAACGCCTCAGGCCGGGAGTATTTTGTTCGGATAATCAAATGTTCAGATAATCAAATGTCGGATAACACAGTTTAGCCAAGCATCGGGACATTGCAATCTTGTCCGGATAATCTGAAGTTCGGATAATCGAATGCTGGATAATCGAGGTTCCTTTGTTTATCTCTCATCATCTTGTACACCTCTATCAAGTCATCTCTCATCCTTCTTCACTCCAATAAGAAAAGCCATAGCTCCCTCAACCTTTCTGCATAAGACACGCCCTCCAGTCCAGGCAGCATCCTCATATATCTCCTCTGCACCTTTTATAAAGCTTCCACATCTTTCCTCTAATGCAGCAACTAGAACTGAACTCAGTATTCCAAGTGTAGTCCAACCAGGACTCTATAGCTGCATAACCTTGCAGCTCTTAAACCCAATTCCCCTACCAATGAAAGCCAATGCACTATACACTTCTTAACAACCCTACTAACCTGGGTGGCAACTTTGAGGTATCTATGGACATAGATTCCAAGATCTCTCTGTTCCTCCACACTACCAAAAATCCTGCCTTTAACCCTGTATTTGACCTTCCAAAGTGAATGTCTTCACATTTTTCCAGGTTGAACTCCATCTGCTAGTTATCAGCCCAGATCTATATCCTGTCAATGTCCCATTGCAACTTACAACAGCCCTCCACGCCAGTGATTCTCAACTGTATTCTGGCCACAGCCTCCCTAGGAACTCTTCTCAGGTTCCAGGTTCCCCCTTTCAAACAGAGGTACAACACAAACAGATAGACAGAAAATCATTTTGTTATTGAAAACCAAGAAAACTTGAATATTCTGACATACTGGACAAAACTTAAAAAAAGACTGTGTGAAATTAAACATCTGTCAGGCCAAATGTGAATCTTGAGTTTGGTGCTTTTCTCAAGCTTCATGATATCAGGCTCCAAATTAGACAAGGACAGTCAGAGGTCACCTCTTGGTGCGATATCAATTCTGTTCCTGCATCTGTCCCCAATCAGCTTTTGAAAGTTCTTGCCTAATGCTGTCAAAATTGGTCTTTCTCCAATTTAGAACTTCAACTTTTAGATCTGGTCTATCCTTTTCCATCACTATCTTAAATCTAATAGAATTATGGTCGCTGGCCCCAAAGTTCTCCTCTATTGACACCTCAGTCACCTGCCCTACCTTATTTCCGAAGAGTAGGTCAAATTTTGCACCTTTTCTAGTAGCAACATTCACATACTGAATCAGAAAATTTTCTTGTACACACTTAACAAATTCCTCTCCTCAGTGGTTAGCACTGCTGCCTCTCAGCACCAGGGACCCGGGTTCGATTCCAGCCTCAGGGACTGTCTGTGTGGAATTTGCACATTCTCCCCGTGTCTGCGTGGGTTTCCTCCGGGTGCTCCAATTTCCTCCCACAGTCCAAAGATGTGCGGGTCAGGTGAATTGGCCATGTTAAATTGCCCAAAGCGTTAGGTGCATTAGTCAAGGGTGAATGTAGGGGAATGGGTCTGGGTGGGTTGTTCTTCGGAGTGTCGGTGTGGACTAGTTGGGCCAAAGGGCCTATTTCCACACTGTTGGGTCTCTTATCTAGTCTAATCTAAATCCTTAACATTATGCCATACTCCATTGGAATATTGTTCTCACCTAAGTAACTTTTGACTTCTTCAAAAATGTTCCTGGCAAACAACATCTCTTCCATTAGTTTGTTTCTGCTCCAGAATCTCACATAAACCATGAGAGGAGTGCTGTTATCTTTAAAAGTAGTTTTGTCTCATTATAAAGAGAATTCCTTGAATTGTCATGAACTGAACAATCCCTCTTCAATGCTCTGTGCCAACTCATAGATTCTTCTGACAACATTAGAATTACAAAAGGAATAGCCTGAATTGGCACTCAATTTCATGAGGAGAAAATGAGGACTGCAGATACTCGAGATCAGAGTCGAAGAGTGTGCTACTGGAAAAGCACAGTCAATCAAGGGCTTATGCTTGAAACGTTGATTCTCCTGCTCCGTGGATGCTGCCTGACCTGCTGTGCTTTTCTAGCACCACACTCTTTGAGTCAAATTCATGACATCAGATATTACTATGGACACTGAAGGCAGAATAAGTGACTCACCAATATCGTGAACATTTCCAGTTTTAGCTATCAGTTCACTAATTTCGCATGATGCAACAAGACCTTTCTCCCATGTTTGTGACGTTTGAGAAAGCATTTGTTTCAGCATTGGCCTTTTCTCGAAATTATCTCGAAGATTTCTGAAGAAATCTAAGGGATTATCCTTCTTATCTGGAAGTGAGTATCAAGATGTTTTGTTTTATTTGCTTGGTCTCATGTTTTCATTTGGCAAAGTGGTCATACAGTTCAAACACATGGGCAAAGATGGGTTTTATTCAGATATGATGAAACCATACGATGAATGCTGCCGATACATTTTTTCCCCAAGCAACTCAGTGGTAGAAATATTTCTGAAAACAATAAAATACTCGTGAGGTACTTTTACAAGGAAATTAATGAAAAAATGAACTAGGATAAAAAGAACTAGCAAGACAGGCTGATCTTCGGATAATGAGGTATAGCGATAATGGGTGCAAGAGCCCTTGATTGAATACAGTCTGATTTGCGACTGACTCTGAAGTGACGCTGTGTGGGAGGACCTTAAGCAATTAATTTACCAATGAATTCAAACAGTGCGTTGGAAAGATATTATAAATGAGAGGGAAACTATTGACTCCAATCAAAGTTGTTGCTTGGGTATTTCATCAGTTCTGAAAATGTGTTGCTGGAAAAGCGCAGCAGGTCAGGCAGCATCCAAGGACCAGGAGAATCGACATTTCAGGCATAAGCCCTTCTTCAGGAATGAGGAAAGTGTGTCCAGCAGGCTAAGATAAAAGGTAGGGACGAGGGACTTGGGGGAGGGGCGTTGGAAATGCGATAGGTGGAAGGAGGTCAAGGTGAGGGTGATAGGCCGGACTGGGGGTGGGGGCGGAGAGGTCAGGAAGAAGATTGCAGGTTAGGAAGGTGGTGCTGAGTTAGAGGGATTTGACTGAGACAAGGTTGGGGGAGGAGAAATGAGGAAACTGGAGAAATCTAAGTTCATCCCTTGTGGTTGGAGGGTGCCTAGGCGGAAGATGAGGCACTCTTCCTCCAGCCGTCGTGTTGCTATGGTCTGGCGATGGAGGAGTCTAAGGACCTGCATGTTCTTGGTGGAGTGGGAGGGGGAGTTGAAGTGTTGAGCCACGGGGTGGTTGGGTTGTTTGGTCCGGGTGTCCCACAGGTGTTCTCTGAAACGTTCTATAAGTAGACGACCTGTCTCCCCAATATAGAGGAGGCCACATCGGGTGCAGCAGATGCAGTAAATAATGTGTGTGGAGGTGCAGGTGAATTTGTGGCAGATATGGAAGGATCCCTTGGGGCCTTGGAGGGAAGTAAGGGGGGAAGTGTGGGCGCAAGTTTTGCATTTCTTGTGGTTGCAGGAGAAGGTGCCAGGAGTGGAGGTTGGGTTGGTGGGGGGTGTGGACCTGACGAGGGAGTCACGGAGGGAATGGTCTTTTCAGAACGCTGATGGGGGAGGGGAGGGAAATATATCTCTGGTGGTGGGGTCCGTTTGGAGGTGGCGGAAATGACAACGGATGATACGATGTATATGGAGGTTGGTGGGGTGGTAGGTGAGGACCAGTGAGGTTCTGTCCTGGTGGCGATTGGAGGGACGGGGTTCAAGGGCGGAGGAGCGGGAAGTGGAGGAGATGCGGTGGAGGGCATCATCGATCACGTCTGGGGGGAAATTGCGGTTTTTGAAGAAGGAGACCGTCTGGGTTGTATGGCATTGGAACTGGTCCTCCTGGGAGCAGATGCGGTGGAGACGAAGGAATTGGGAGTATGGGATGGCGTTTTTACAGGGGGCAAGGTGGGAGGAGGTGTAGTCTAGGTAGCTGTGGGAGTCGGTTGGTTTATAGTAAATGTCCGTGTTGATTCGGTCGCCCAAGATAGAAATGGAAAGGTCTCGGAAGGGGAGGGAGGAGTCTGAGACGGTCCAGGTAAATTTGAGGCCGGGGTGGAAGGTGTTAGTAAAGTGGGAGCACGAGGCAGCGCCGATGCAGTCATCGATGTAGCGAAGGAAAAGGTGGGGGGTGGTGCCAGTGTAGCTGAGGAAGATGGACTGTTCCACATATCCTACAAAGAGGCAGACATAGCTGGGGCCCATGCGGGTGCCCATGGCTACTCCTTTGGTTTTTAGGAAGTGGGAGGATTGGAAAGAGAAGTTGTTCAGGGTGAGGACCAGTTCAGTGAGTCGAAGGAGGGTGTAAGTGGAAGGGTACTGGTTGGTACTGGTTGGAACCCTCCAACCACAAAGGATGAACTCCGATTTCTCCAGTTTCCTCATTTCCCCTCCCCCCACCTTGTCTCAGTCCGATCCCTCAACTCAGCACCACCTTCCTAACCTGCAATCTTCTTCCTGACCTCTCCGCCCCCTCCCCCACTCCGGCCTATCACCCTCACCTTGACCTCCTTCCACCTATCACATTTCCAATACCCCTCCCCCAAGTCCCTCCTCTTTACCTTTTATCTTAGCCTGCTGGACACACATTCCTCATTCCTGAAGAAGGGCTCATGCCTGAAATGTCAATTTTCCTGCTCTTTGGATGCTGCCTGACCTGCTGCGTTTTTCCAGCAACACATTTTCAGCTCTGATCTCCAGCATTTGCAGTCCTCACTTTCTATTTCATCAGTTCAGTTATCAGAGCCCCCATAAACACTTGGGGCTCCCCCTCTCACAGTTTACAATCTGTGGCCCCCTTCCAATGTGCCAGAGCCGCTAAGGGGGCCATATATCCCCCCACTGAGAATGGCTGCTCCACACTATCCACAACTCCACCAACCTTTGTGTCATCAGCAAACTTATTAACCCAGCCTTCCACTTCCTCATCCAAGTCATTTATAAAAATCACAGAGCCGAGGCCCCAGAATTGATCCCTACAGAACACCACTGGTCACCAAGTTCCAGGCTGAATGCTTCCCATCTACCACCACCCTCTGTCTTCCATGGGCCAGCCAATTCTATATCCAGACAGACTGGTTTCCCTGGAGAAAGTGAGGGTTGTAGATGCTGGAGATCAAAGTCGAGAATGTGGTGTTGGAAAAACATAGCAGGTCAGGCAGTATTCAGGAGCAGGAGAATCGAAGTCTTGGACATAAACTCTTTTGAAGGGCTCCTGCTCCTCAGACAGGTTTCCCTGCATTCCATGCCCTCCTTACTTTCTGAATGAGCCTACCTTGGGAATCTTATCAAATACTTTGTTAAAATCCATGTACACCTCATCCAGTTCTCTACCTTCATCAATGCGTTTTGCCACATACTTAAAGAATTCAGTAAGGTTTGTGAGCCATGACCTGACCCTCACAACACCATGCCGACTATCTCAAAACAACTATGGTTTTCTAAGTCGTCATATCTCCTGTGTCTTAGAATCCTCTCCAATACTTTGCCCACCACTGACATAAGACTGACTGGTCTGTATTTCCCAGGGTTATAGAACATAGAACAATACAGCACAGAACAGGCCGTTCAGCCCTCGATGTTGCGCCGATCTGTGAACTATTCTCAGCTCGTTCCCCTACACTATCCCAAAATCATCCATGTGCTTAACTAAGGATTGTTTAAATCTCCCTAATGTGACTACGTTAGCGGGTTGTGCATTCCATGCCCTTACCACTCTCTGCGTAAAGAACCTGCCTCTGATATCTGTCTTAAATCTATCACCCCTCAATTTGTAATTATGCCCCCTCGTACATGCTGAGGTAATCATCTGAGGAAAAAGACTTTCATTGTCTACCCTATCTAATCCTCTGATCATCTTGTATGTCTCTATCAAGTCCCCTCTTAGCCTTCTTTTTGCCAATGAGAACAGGTTAAAGTCTCTCAGCCTTTCTTCATAAGACCTTCCCTCCAGACCCAGCAACATCCTGGTAAACCTCCTCTGCACCTCTTCCAATGCTTCCACATCCTTCCCAAAATATGGGGACCAGAACTGCACACAATATTCCAAGTGTGTCCGCAACAGCTTTTTGTATCGTTCCAGCATGATATTGAGGCTCCAGAACTCAATCCCTCTACGAATGAAACCTAACACACCTTATGCCTTCTTAACAGCACTATCCACCTGGGTGGCAACTTTCAGGAATGTATGTACGTGAACTCCAAGATCCCTCTGTACATCCACACTACCAAGAATCTTTCCATTGACCCAGTACTCTGCCTTCCTGTTATTCTTCCCAAAATGCATCACCTCACATTTAGCTGCATTGAACTCCATTTGCCACCTCTCAGCCAAATTCTGCAGTTTATCCAAGTCCCCCTGCAACCTGTAACATTCTTCCACACTGTCCACTACTCGACCGACTTGAGTGTCATCTGCAAATTTTCTAATCCATCCACCTATGCCTGCGTCTAAGTCATTTTAAAAAATGACAAACAGCAGTGGTCCCAAAACAGATCCTTGTGGCACACCACTAATAACCAGACTCCAGGCTGAATATTTTCCATCAACCACCACTCGCTGCATTCTTTCAGAAAGCTAGTTTCTTATCCAAACTGCTAAATCACCCTCTAATGCATGCCTCTGCATTTTCTCCAACAGCCTACCATGTGGAACCTTATCAAAGGCTTTACTGAAGTCCATGTATACCATGTCAACTGCCTTACCCTCATCTCCATGCTTGGTCACCTTCGCAAAAAACTCAATAAGGTTTGTGAGACACAACCTGCCCTTGACAAAACCATGTTGACTATCCCCTTCCTTGTTTTCTGGATTAGTGGTGCTGGAAGAGCACAGCAGTTCAGGCAGCATCCGAGGAGCAGTAAAATCGACGTTTTGGGCAAAAACCCTTCATCAGGCGTAAAGGCAGAGAGCCTGAAGCCTGGAGAGATAAGCTAGAGGAGGGTGGGGATGGAGAAAGTAGCATAGAGTACAATAGGTGAGGGGGGGAGGGGATGAAGGTAATAGGTCAGGGGCAGGGGGAGGGTGGAGTGGATAGGTGGGAAAGAAGATAGGCAGGTAGGACATGTCATGGGGACACTGCTGAGCTGGAAGTTTGGAACTAGGATGAGGTGGGGGAAGGGGAAATGAGGAAACTGTTGAAGTCCACATTGATGCCCTGGGATTGAAGTGTTCCAAGGCGGAAGATGAGGCGTTCTTCCTCCAGGCGTCTGGTGGTGAGGGAGCGGCGGTGAAGGAGGCTCAGGACCTGCATGTCCCCAGCAGAGTGGGAGGAGGAGTTGAAATGTTGGGCCACAGGGATGTGTGGTTGATTGGTGCTGGTGTCCCAGAGATGTTCCCTAAAGTGCTCTGCTAAGAGGCGTCCAGTCTCCCCAATGTAGAGGAGACTGCATCAGGAGCAACGGATACAATAAATGATATTAGTGGATATGCAGGTAAAACTTTGATAGATATCCCCTTCCTTGTTCCTATTCCCTTTCTTGATCAAAGGAATAACATTTGCCACCCTCCTATCATTTGGTACCAATCCAGTGGAGAATGAGGAGGCAAAGATCATTGCTAAAGGTGCAACAATCTTTTCCCTCACTTCCTGTAGTAACGTCAGGCATATCCCGTTTGGCCCAGGGATTTATCTATCCTTACGATTTTCAAAATTGTCAGCACATGCTCCTTCCTAACTCAACCTGTTCTAGCGTATCAGTCTGTTTCATGCTGTCCTTAGAAACCCCAAGTTCCCTCTCAATAGTGAATACTGCAGCAAAGTATTCATTCAGGACCTCCCCCACTTCCTCCGACTCCAGGCACAAGTTCCCTCTACTATCCCTGATCAGCCCTACCCTCACTTTGGTCATCCTGTTGTTCCTCACATTAGTGTAGAATGCCTTAAAGTTTTCCCTTAAGGCTTTAAAGGGAAGGCTTTTTTATGTTTCCTTCTAGGTCTTCTAAGTCCATTCTTCAGTTCCTTCCTGGCTACCTTGTAACCCTCTGGATCCCTGCCTGATCCTTGCCTCTTTAGCCTTAAGTAAGCTTTCTTCTTCATCTTGACTAGATGTTCCATATCCCTTGTCATCCAAGGTTCTTTCAACCTACCATCCCTTCCTTGCCTCAGTGGTACAAGCCTGTCCAGCACTATCAGCAGGTGCTTCCTAAACAACCTCCACATTTCTGTTGTGCATTTCCCTGAGAACGTCTGTTCCCAATTTAGGCTCCCCTGTACCTGCCTAATAGCATTGTAATTCTGTCTCCCCATATTAAATACTTTCCCATAGCATCTGCTCCTATCCCTCTTGGAGAACTTGAGCTATAGGCTGTTTTCCCTGGAGCGTCGGAGGCTGTGGTGTGACCGCATAGAGGATTATAAAATTATGAGGGGCATGGATAGGATAAATAGACAAGGTCTCTTCCCTGTGGGGGGGGGGGGGAGTCCAGAACTAGAGGACATTGGCTTAGGGTGAAAGGGGAAAGATATAAAAGGGTTCTAAGGGGTAACTTTTTCATGCAGACGGTGGTACGTGTATGGAATGAGCTGCCAAGGGAAGTGGTGGAGGCTAGTACAATGCGACATTTAAAAGGCATTTGGATGGGTATATGAATAGGCAGGGTTTGGAGGGATATGGGACAGTTGTTGCCAGATGGGGCTAGATTGGGGTTGGATATCTGGTCGGCATGGGCAAGTTGGATCGAAGGGTCTGGTTCTATGCTGTACATCTCTATGACTCTCCATGAGTATAGTAAAGGTCATGGAGGTGTAGTCACTATCACCAAAATGCTCTCCCACTGAGAGATCTGACACCTGGCATGGTTCGTTGCCAAGCACCAAATCCAATATGGCCTCCCCTCTAGTCAGCCTATTTACATTTTGCATCAGGAACTCCTCCTGGACACACCTGACAAAAACTGTTCCATGCAAACTTTTTGAACTAAGTAGGTTCCAATCAGTGTTATGTAAGTTAAGGTCATCCATGACAACAACCCTGTTACTTCTACATATTTCCAAAATCTGCATCCCAATGTGCTCCTTCATGTCTCTGTTATTGGGGGACCCATAGAAAACTCCCAATAAAGTGACTGCTCTTCCTGTTTCTGACTTCCAACATATTGCAACAGTTACATAACGGGAGACGTGACCAGGTCAGGGCATTACTTATTGAGTGCAAATAGTAGATGGACAGTTTAATACTAAATAGCATTTTGTGGTTTGTGGCAATTTCCTGTTCCGTATTGGTTTTGACTTATTGACAATTGGATAAGTTTTTGGAAGGCTTGTTGGGATAGTTAAAAGTTGGCTGGAAAATGAATATGGGATGGAATTCCAGAAGTTTTATTTGCTTTACACTTAGACAGAGCCAGAAAAAGAAAATCTCTGTTTGACAGATAATCAGCAGCTGTTAACTATATATGGGAGTTGACTGGTGTTTGGAAAGGTGGTGGTGTAGTGACAACATTACTGGACTGGACCTCAAAGCCCCAAGCTAATATTCTGGGGATGTGGATTTGAATGTCACCATGGCAGATGCCAAAATGAAATCCAATTGAGAAACTTAGCATCAAGTGCTTAATAATGACCATTATTATCGAGGTTATAAACCCATTTGGTTCAGTAATCCCATTTAGGGAATGCAATCTGTCCTACATGTGACTCCAGACCCTACAGCAAAGCAAATGACAGTTAATTGCCCACTAAAATAGCCATATAATCTACTTAGTTGTAACAACAGCTGCAAAACCTAAACTAAGGAAAGAAACCAAATTGACTGTCCACTCCTGACCAAGGAAATAACAATAACAAACACAACCCTGTCAATCCTGCAAAGACTTTCTTCGCAATGTCTGGGACTTTGTGCAAAAAATGGAGAGTACGCTATCTGGCAGACTAGTCAAGCAACAGCCTGAGAAAAGAGCTGAACTCCCAAAAGTGAATGCTTTTGGCATTAAGGCAGCATTTCACCAAGGAAGCCATGCAAAACTAGCACTTCCTCTCTCTGCAGCTGCATAGTATCATGTTGGCTCAAGGCTGCACCATCTCTGTTTCCACTTCATCCTCTGGCCAGCACCTCATTTTCCGCCTGGGGACCCTGCAGTCTTCCAGACTCAATATCAAGTTCAATAACTTTAGCGCCTGTGCTCTCCAATATCCTTACCCAATCATTACAATTAAGCCTTGTTTTAACATCGTCTGCTATTCCACACAACCCATTGTTAGCCACTAACAGTTTCCATTTACATCTAATCATCTTCCAAGCCTGATCATTATCCTCTCTTGTCTGTCTAATTGCTCTTTTCTCTCTTTGGGCTCTATCCCCACCAATCGTTTACTCCTTATTGCTTCCCCCCATCCTATCTTCTGCATATCAATTGAAACCTGCATCCCCATTCTAAGTGATTGAAAATTAATAGTAATATAGGTTTGTTCAAAACATCACATCAGCTGTATGACACTTTGATCTTTTACTATAAATTCGGCGTCCTGTGATCACTGGTTACCTGATGAAGGAACAGAGTTCCGAAATCTTGCACTATCAAATAAACCGGTAAATATATGGATATATGATTGATAAATGTACAGACCTGTATATACAAAAGATAAATTCTGATCTCTGTATGTAAAGAATTTGAGTGTTTATGTATGTATGGCATGACCAATTGTACGGACGATCAAAATATTTTATGAATAAAGTATATTTTTGAAATTAAAAAAAAATCAAATAAACCAGTTGCCTTATAACCTGGTGTTGTGTAATTTTTAACTTTGCATATGAACTGACATTTTCCCAGCTACCATCAGTTCTAAGGAACTATCACTTGACCTGAACCGTTAACTCTGATTTCTGCTCACAAATGTTGCCAGACCTGCTGAGCTTTTCCCGCAATTTTGATTTTTGGCTCCAATAGACAGCAGCTGCTGTTTTTATTTGGCATTTATTTGAAATGGGGCTTGTCTGCTTCTTTCCTTTTTTCCTCTTTCTCTCATTTTTTTTAAAAATGGCCACAGTGTTCATGGCCCTGGCTTGTTGCTGTTGTCAGGCTGTTCCAGTAAATTTTTTTCGAAGAAGATAATACCAAAGTTGTTGAGAATGGTCAATTCAGTGATGTTTGTCACTGAAGATCAAACAATGTTTAGATTCTTTGGTTTTGGAGATGCTTATTCCCTGTCATTTGTGTAACATGAAAGATGGTTGCCCCAAATCAGCTGAAGCCTGGATAGCGTACAGGCCTTGGTAAACGTGGAGCTGGAATGCTTTAGTGCCTGAGGAGGCATGAATGATGCTGAACCATACAATCCCCATTTCTGATCTTATGGAGGAAAGGTCATTGTTGAAGCAGCAGAAGACGGTTGGGTTTTCATTTCTCGGGATTGAGATGATCAACCTCCAATAAACATGACCATCAACCTTTGGGTCAGGTATGAATGCAACCAATGGAAAGTCTCTCTCACACACACACACACACACACACACACACACACACACACACACACATGCACGCACGTACACACGCACACACAAACACAGACAAACACACGCATGCGCACACACACACAGACACACGCATGCGCACACACACATACACACAAACACAGACAGACACGCGCATATACACACACACATACACACACACACACACACACACACACACACACACACACACACACATACAGACACACACATGCGCGTGCGCACACACACAGCCACATGCACTCACACACCCCACCAGCCACCGGCACCTTCCAAATGTCATCCACTTCAGGAGAAAGTGAGGCTGCAGATGCTGGAGGTCAGAGTTGAACAGTGTAGCACTGAAAAAGCGCAGCGGGCCAGGCAACATCTGCAGAGCAGGACATCGATGCATTGGATATAAGCCCTTCATCAAGAATGCTACTGTTTTGCTAGCAGCAAGCTACTGCACATGCTGGAATCTGCACAGAAAACAATAAATGCTGGAGATCACAGCAGGTCAGATAGCATCCAAGAAAAGAGAGCAGGATAATGTTTCAGGTCTAGGTGAGTCTTCATCAGAGCTGAAGTGAAATGTGGAGGGAACGGCTTTCATGCTATAGCTTGGGGGTAGTGGAGTGATGGTAGTGGATGCCGGGTGCTGGTGGAGAAAGGATGTTGATAGTTCACCTTTTCTTCACCAGCATCATACATTCACGACCTCCATATCCCACTGCTCTCCCCCCATAAATGCTGCCTCCTTCCACACTTCACCTCAGCTCTAGTGAAGAGCCATCTAGACTCAAAACGTTAGTTTGCTCTCTCTCCATGGATTCTGTCTGACTCGCTGTGATCTGCAGCTTTTCTAGGGCTCCTTGATGACATATTCCATTAAATGATACTCGATGTTAAGAACAGACACTGTCACCTCATCTCTGGAGTTCAGTTCTTTTGTCCATATTTGGATCAACGATATAATTAAATCAGGAGCTGAGTGCCCCTGATGGACCCAAACTGTTCTTTAATGAGCAGGTTATTCCTTTGCAAGCATATCTCAATGGCACACTTGATGGCTCCTTCCATCTTGTTGTTGATGAACAAGAGTAATGGGACAGTAATTATTTGGGTTAGAGTCATAAAGTCATATAAGTTTACAGCATTAAAAAGACCCTTTGCCCATTGAGTCTGCTCTAGTCAAAAACAAGCACCTAATTATTCTATTGCTCAGCACTTGGACAATAGCTTTGTATGTCTTGGCATCACAAAAACATATTTAAATACTTCAGAAATGTTATGAGAGTTTCTACCTCTACCATCCCTACAGGCAGTGAGTGCCAGATTCCCCAACTCCCATTAAATTTTTTCCTCATATTCCCTCTAAACCTCCTGCCTTAAATCTATAATCCCCCGGTCATTGATCACTTAATCAAGGGGAAAAGTGCCTTCCTGTCTACTCTACCTATGCCCTTCCTGTTTTAGCACATCTCGGGTGCTCTCCTGCATTTTGTGAACAGGACATACCTGAACAATTTTCCATTTAAAAGGTAGATGCTAGTGTTATAGCTGTATACGAACAGCGCAGGGAGGGCTTGGGTAGTTGTGGAGAACAAGTTTTCCATACGTTGCCAGAAAGTTGTTAGAGCCCATAGCCTTTGCAGTATCTAATGTCTTCAGCTGTTACACAACATCCAATGGAGTGAATCAGACTGGCTGACGATTGTCATCTGTGATGCCAGAAGGATGTTGAGATGGATCATCAGCTCAGCACTACAGGCTGCAGCCTTGTCTTTGCCCTGATGTATTGGCCTCTTCCATTATTGAAGATTGCGATATTTGTGAACCCTCCTCCTCCAATGAGTTGTTTAATTCCCACCACCATTCAGTAACAGGACTGTTTCTGATGTTTGGCATTCAAGCAATGTTGTATTGTAGTTTTAGCAGGTTGACAACACAGTTTAACATTTGTCTGATGCAGGTCCTTGCCTGCCCTCCTGCTCTCTGTATTGAACCAGGGTTAATCTCATGGCTTGGCAGTAATAGTACAGTGGGAGGGGGAGTGTGTGGGTGTTGGTGGTGGGGGTGGGGAGCGGTGCAGGGGCCCATGAAGTTACAGATTTCAGTTAAAAACAATCTGCTGCTTCTGGCCCATGATATTTCATGAATGTCTATTTTCAAGTTGCTTGTCTGCTCAAGGTCTGTCCCAACTAATACTGCGGTAGTGCCTCACAACATAATGGACGGTATCCTCAGACTGAAGCAAAACCTTGGTTCCACAATGGCTGTGTGTTGATCGCTCCTGCCAATATTGTCATGGATGGACATGTCTGCAGCAGGTAGAATGATGAGGACAAGTTCAAGTAGATTTTTCCCTTGAGCTGGTTTCTTCACCACCTGCTGTAGACCCAGCCTAGCAAATAGATCTTTTAGGATTCAGCCAGATGGGTCAGTTGTAAGGCTACTGTGCCACACTTGAAGATTGGAACTGAAGGCCTCTATAAAGAGTATATTTTATGACCTTGCTACGCTCAATGATTCAAATTGCATTTGATGTGAGTGAGTTTTAATACATCAACAAAGTTTCCTTGCCCATGTTTGTTTGAGACATCATGGCTTTCAGAGTCAATGTTAAAAATCACACAACACCAGGTTGTAGTCCAATAGATTTATTTGGAAGCACTAGCTTTCGGAGCGCTGCTCCTTCATCAGGTGATTGTGGAGACAACCATCTAATGAACGAGCAGCACTCTGAAAGGTAATGCTTCCAAATAAACCTGTTGGACTATAACCTGGTGTTGCATGATTTTTAATTTTGTACACCCCAGTCCAACACCAGCGTCTCCAAATCATGAGAGTCAATGTTGAACACCCCAAGGGTGACACCTTCCTGACTACACTTCTTTGCCACTATCTTTGAAGAGTCTGTCCTACCAGTGTGACAGGACATATCCAACGATATTGATGGTGGTGCCTGGGACTTGGTCTGCAAGGTATGATTCTGTAATTATAACATGTCAGGCTGTTGCTTGACCAGTCTGTGAGACAGCTCTCCTAATTTTGGCACAAATCAGATGTGAGTTGGAAGGACTTTGCAAGGTTAGCAAAGTTGCACTTGCCACGGTTGTTTCCAGTGCCGGTGTTAACGCCAAGTGGTCCATCCAGTTTCAGAGCTTTGCTTCAGTTGATACAGTTGGCTTGCCAGGCCATTTCAAAGATCAGTTAAGTGCCAACTGCATTGTTGTGGATTTGGAGTCACATATATGGAGACTTGATACGGACAACAGATTTCCTTCCATGAAGGGCATTCATGGTTTTTTTTACAATAATCATCATTCAAGATTAATTCAAGTATTCATTGAATTCCAATTTTACCAGTGGACACAAGACTCCAGAACATTAGCCCGATTCTGAATTATTAGTCAAATGATATAGTTATTACACCATCATCTTCCCCATTGCAGCAAGACTTCTTTATTCTTATGCTGTCCTGTCAAATTATCCTTGTTGTATGCAGCCTCACATTTGAATGCATAAGCTTAATTATGTACCATACTTAGATTTCCAGAAGGCATTTAACAAGATGTCACATAATAAGTTATTGCACAATGTAAAAGCACGTGGTGTTGGGTTAACATATTAAAATGCACAGGAGCTTGGTTGTTGGCAGAAATTATACACAATGGGTCTTCTTTTAAAAAGCAGGACAAGCAGGTAATGTCCTATAGTGGTCTGAGATCAACTTATCACAATTTATATTATTGACTTAGATGAGGGGTGCGAAGATACTGTTGGCAATTTTTCAGAAATCAATTTGCTGTGAAGATTTTGGTGGTTGAAAACGCATTTAAGTAGGATGAGTGAGTGGGCAAAAATCTGGCCAATAAAGTAGGATGTGGAAACATGTGGAAATTGTTCACTTTGGCAGGAAGAGTAACAAGACAGAGTATAAACTAAATGGTGTTTTCATGCATGAGTCACAGAATTTATAATGCAAGTACAGCAAGTAATTAAGGAGGTTAATGGAAATCTATTGTGTATTATGAGAGGATTATAAAAGTAGGCATTGTGTGCTTCAGTTACACAGGGCAACGGTGACACCATTTCTTGAATACTTTGTGCAGTTTTAGTCATCTCATTTAGTGAAGGATATAAATGCATGAGAGCATTTCAGAGGAGATTTTGCTAAAGAACTATCTGAAATGAGTTGGACAGTGTGGTCTTGTTTTCACTGGAAGTTTTAAAAAACTGAAAGGTGATTTGAGAGAAGCTCATACAATTCTGAATGGTCATGACAATGTTGCCATGGAAATGATGTTGCCTCTTGGGGTAGAGTCCAGAATTAAGGGTTTTAAAATTCGAGGTAACCCTTTTAAGACAGAGATGAGGAGAACGTTTTCCCCTCAGATGGTTGTTCAGCCTCAGGATCTGTGGTGACAGAGCACAGCGTAGGTCGATTCATTGATATTGGTCAGGTGGAGTTAGATAGATTCTTGTTAGGCAAGGAAATCAAAGATTATTGGGCTGTAGATGGGAATGTGACTTTCAAAACACAAACAGATTGGCCTTGAGTTTATTCAATGGCAGAGCAAGTTGAAGGAATGAATGGTCTCCTCTGTTCTTAATTCATATATTTAATGAAGCAGGAACTGAAAATACCTTTGTGTGATAGTGCATTTGGAATAACTTAAAAGGAACAAATTGTGAGTTTTCAGTGAGTGTCTTTGTAACTTGTTTCTTGCATCCTTCCTCAACCCCCCATGTCATTTATTAGGAACAATGGCTTGCTGTTAGGGTGAACATACCATTTATCTTCCATATTGTTAATTGTATGTTTCACTATTAACTTCTGTGACTTGTATACAGGAGCAACCAGCTCATGGTATCAAACAGCAGGAGAAAGCCATGATCCACGGTGCTGTAATAAACTTCATACATCAAAGAAGTAAGACAGTGTAAAAATGTTGCTGAAACAGACCCTTGAGCCAGGAATTTCCTTTGACTACTTGAGTTGCTTCTGTACCATTCTGATTGTGAAACATCCCCAGAACTAGTATCCTGCCCAGAACCCAATGAATTGAATTTGAGACTATGTTTTTGAAAGTGTAAATGAGAATATATAAGGCACACAATCGATGTGTAAAGAGTGGTTCTGTTCGCCGAGCTGGAAGTTTTTGCTGCAAACGTTTCGTTCCCTGGCTAGGGAACATCATCAGTGCTATTGGAGCCTCCTGTGAAGCGCTGCTTTGATGTTTCTTCCGGTATTTATAGTGGTTTGTTCTTGTCGTTTCCGGGTGTCAGTTTCAGCTGCAGTAGTTTGTATGTGGGGTCCAGGTCGATGTGTCTGTTGATGGATGTTCTTGCCGTTTCTGGGTGTCAGTTTCAGCTGTAGTGGTTTGTATATGGGGTCCAGGCCTATGTGTCTGTTAATGGAGTTTGTGGATGAATGCCATGCCTCTAGGAATTCCCTGGCTGTTCTCTGACTGGCTTGTCCTATGATGGTAGTGTTTTCCCAGTCAAATTCATGTTCCTGGTTGTCTGAGTGTATGGCTACTAGGGATAGCTGGTCGTGTCGTTTTGTGGCCAGCTGATGTTCATGGATGCGGATTGTTAGCTGTCTTCCTGTTTGTCCTATATAGTGTTATATAGTGTCCTATATATACCATGCAAGGACTGCACAAAACACTATATAGGACAAACAGGAAGACAGCTAACAATCCGCATCCATGAACATCAGCTAGCCACAAAACGACACGACCAGCTATCCCTAGTAGCCATACACTCAGACAACCAGGAACATGAATTTGACTGGGAAAACACTACCATCATAGGACAAGCCAGACAGAGAACAGCCAGGGAATTCCTAGAGGCATGGCATTCATCCACAAACTCCACTAACAGACACATAGACCTGGACCCCATATACAAACCACTACAGCTGAAACTGACACCCGGAAACGGCAAGAACATCCATCAACAGACACATCGACCTGGACCCCACATACAAACTACTACAGCTGAAACTGACACCCGGAAGCGGCAAGAACAAACCACTATAAACACCGGAAGAAACATCAAAGCAGCGCTTCACAGGAGGCTCCAATAGCACTGATGATGTTCCCTAACCAGGGAACGAAACGTTTGCAGCAAAAACTTCCAGCTCGGCGAACAGAACCACAACAACGGACACCCGAGCTACAAATCTTCAACCAGACTTTAAACGATGTGTAAAGAAATCGATGAGCTCAGAGCTGAAAGAAGATATATCAAAATTCAAGCCAGGGCAATGCCTTTCTCCATTATGTGTTTGTCTGGGTTCTTAAATGTATCTACACTATCCAACTCAATTACATAAGTTCCACATTCTAACCACTCTCTGGGTAAAAGTGTTTTTCCTGATTTCCCACTTGGTTTTTTTTTCGTAACTGTTCTTAATTTGTCTCAGTTCTTGAAGATAGAACAACAAGGATGAGATGTTCGATGGCTGTTAGTCTGACATTCTGGCACAAAACAACAGCTGTTGCTGAACATATGCAGTTGTCTCTGGGGGCCTTTGAGGATGCAATCATCCACAAAATATCAGAGAACTCTTTCATGGGATTCTCATGGCGATGGTAGCTGGACCAGAGCTTTGTTAGTAACAAGCTTTTCCAGAAATCGGAGAAATGAGCTGTGAGGCTTCTTTCTTTCAATAGATTTCTTTCCAACTATCCCAAACAATATCCAAAGCAGAAACTGGAACCTGACAGTGAACCCAGGCAGGTGCTCTCCATTAAACAAGCAATCAACACAAGACATGTGGCTGCCGAGAAATGCCTTATTAAGAAAAAGATCCAAGCCATTTCATTGACATCATTAAAAAAAAATCCAAGTATCTGCAATCCTTCAAACTTGAGTTCACAAAGATTATTAAATGTTAATTTTTAATAACACTGTTAGTTACAATATCTCAATCTATTGGTATTTCTGTGACTTGTTTTTGTGCCTTCTCCAGTGCCTCTCTATGACAGTATTCCAAACGTGGCCTCCTATTGTTATGTTTCATGTTAACTTTTTCTACTCTCAATTCCTATAACTGCATTTTAAATAGGTATTAGCTTTTATGATGGGTGTCAGCAATTCCAATTTTTAACCTGATTCCTAATGCTACATTTCAGTTAACATTGAGCACTACAATTAAATTATTTTGCAATCAGATGACACATTACTGCTATACATTAACCCAGTTGAACATAATGTACGGATGTAGGACATGCCAACAACAGAGATCATCAAGCTAAGTCTGTTTTAAAATTGATAAATAAGAAGCACACACAAGTCAGACTGGTTCCTTACCTAATTATTTTACCTTTTGCAGCTACGTAGACCAGATCCTTATGTCATAAGATACCCTGTTAATTAAATTTGTAGTTCCATTATCATGTATGTCATAGACACATTTTGAACAACAACAGTGAATCACACAAACAACTTATTGTCTCACGCAAAATTACCAAAGATGCTATAATGGACACCTGTATTGAGGATGATAATAAACCTATACCTGATGCTTGATGCAATTTTAGGAATCCCATTGACATTGTCCAAGGTAACAACGTTCTACTGGAAACAAACACTGAGCTAAACAAAAACAGAAAATGCTGGGGAAACACAACAGGTCTGTCTGGGCCTGTGGAGAGAAAACAATGGAGTCAAAATATTAACTCTATATTTCTTGGTATAGATGCTGCCAGACCTGCTGAGTTTCTCCAGCACTTTTTGTTTTTGTTTCAGATCCCCCACATCCACAGTCCTTTATTTTGTTGTAAACATGATGCCAAACTCTGCATCAGGAGATTTAATGACAAAAATTAGCATGAGGCGAGCTTTTCATTTCAGATTTTTCCTGAAATCAAACTTTAACCATTTGCCATTGTAACATTTGCACCCATGTCCCCAGAATATTAGCCTTGGGTTCTAGATTATACCAACATTTCCCTACAGAGCAGTGTATCAAAGATATGACTGAAGACTACATTGGAAACTCTACCAGACATTGAGTCAGAGATTGGACTGTAAACTGTGTTGATTGCAGCACTCAGCAATATTGGGGTCAGTACTAAAATTTGAACCAAACTGTATGTTAAACACTGTTAGGAACTCTACTGAACACCTTACGAACCCAACTGACCATTAAAAAAAAATTCGTTCAAGGGACATGGGTGGTGCTGGCTAGGCCAGCATGTATTGCCAAATTGCCTAGATGGCAGTTAAGAGTCAACCACATTGCTGTGGGTCTGGAGTCACATGAACACCACACTGGGTAAAGATGGCAATTTCCTTCCCTAAAGAGCGCTAGTGAACCAGATGGGTTTTTCCTGAAAAAACTCAACAGCAGATTCATCAGTCATCATTAGATTCTTAATTCTAGATTTTTATTGAATTCAAGTTCCACCACCTGCTGTGCTGCAATTTGAACCTGGGTCCCCAGATCATGTGGGTGGCACGGTGGCACAGTGGTTAGCACTGCTGCCTCACAGCACCAGAGATGTAAGTTCAATTCCTGCCTCAGGCAACTGTCTGTGTGGAGTTTGCACATTCTCCCCTTGTCTGCGTGGGTTCCCTCCCACAGTCCAAAAATGTGCAAGTTAGGTGAATTGGCCGTGATAATTGCTTTTTGGAAGGTTGGTGTAGACTTGTTCGTCCAAAGGCCCTGTTTCCACACTGTAAGTAATCTAATAAAAAAAAGCGCAGCATCTGAGGAGCAGGAGATTTGATGTGTTGGGCGGCACGGTGGCACAGTGGTTAGCACTGCTGCCTCACAGCACCAGAGACCCGGGTTCAATTCCCGCCTCAGGCGACTGACTGTGTGCAGTTTGCACATTCTCCCTGTGTCTGCGTGGGTTTCCTCCCACAGTCCAAAAATGTGTAGGTTCGGTGAATTGGCCCGTAGTGTTAGATGCAGGGGTAAATGTAGGGGAATGGGTCTGGATGGGTGCGCTTCGGTGGGTCGATGTGGATTTGTTGGGTTGAAGGGCCTGTTTCCACATTGTACGTAATCTAATCTAATCACCTGAGCTTCTGGAGCAAAACACAAGTGATAATACCACTTGGCCACTACTTCCCATGACAAGGCGAATAATGAAATGTTATATTGTTTAGACAATTCCCACTCAATATTTTATTTGGGAACTGCACTTAAAACATTGTTGAACTGTACTAGATACTAGGTAACATAACTTCCATACCTCGATATACTTTAGTCCTTGACATATAATGGTCATGAAATATTAGTCATTTTGTTTATTTTATTTCCCTGTAATGATCGAGATTGGAGAGTTTCCTACTTCCCTTTCTGGTCCCACTCTTCCAAATGTCTCATCAACTTTTATATGTAATCAAGTTGGTGAGGTGGCCATTTACAAAGGCTTCAAACTATGTCAGATGTAATATTAACAACAGTCAGGTTTCTTTGGTCAATATCAAATAACTGGTTTATTACCAAAAATAAATTTATTCAAGTACAAAGTTAATTTGCAAACTATTTTGGTTACATATGGGTGACATACTGTATATGCCCTTTTAAAAACAAAGCTATCACACACTTATGATGAGAAAGAAAGTGAAAATGACAGGGTATTAACTCCAAACCACTTAGTTAAAAATCACACAACACCACGTTATAGTCCAACAGGTTTATTTGGAAGTACTAACTTTCAGAGTGCTGCTCCTTCATCAGGTAGCTGTGGAGCAGGATCATAAGGCACAGAATTTATAGCAAAACATCACAGTGTCATGCAAATGAAATGGTATATTGAACAAACCTAGATTGCTGATAAGTTTTTCATCTTTTAGAATGGGTTGCAGGCTCCATTCATTAATACTAAATCCCAGAACTTCTTTTAAGTCACATTCTTGAGATAATTTAAGGTTTTATCAAAGAAGGTGACATCTCAGCCCAGACAATTCAGAAAGGTGTGAGATTAGAATCTGTCTGTATCCCAATCTTGAGTTAGACTAGTTCTATTTCCGAAGTAAGAGTTTATAAAATATTACATGGATTGACTGCCTGTAGATTGTGCACTATTTGAGCCAAATAGTGTATCTGCAAATGCAAATTCACCCCAGGGACTTATATGTGTTTGTGCGTGCATGAGAGAGAGTGTGAATGCACGTGAGAGAGTGTGTGTTTGCGTGTTTGCATGCTGGGTAGAGTGTGTGTATGTGAGTGTGATGGAGCATGAGCCTGTGAGAGGGTGTTTACATGGGTGTGAGTGTAGGGGTTGTATGTGTGTGTATAAGAGAGAGTGTGTATATGAGACAGGGTCTGCGTGAGTGTGTGAGTATGTCAGAGAGTGTGTGTGTGTGTGTGTGTGTGTGTGTGTGTGTGCGTGCGTGTGTGTGCGTGTGTGTGTGTGTGTGTGTGTGTGTTTGAGAGAGAGAGAGAGAGGGAGAATGCATAGTGTTGTGGGGCACCTAAAGTGTGACATGAACCTAAGGTCCCAGTTGAGGCCATTCCCATGGGTGCAGAACTTGGCTTTCAGCCTATGCTTGGTCACTTTGCATTGTTGCCTGTCCTGAAGTCTGCCTTGGAGGATGGTCACTCAAAGATCTGAAGCCGATGTCCCTGATTGCTGAAGTGTTCTCTGACTGGGAGCGAACATCCCTGTCTGGTGATTGTTGCGTGGTATTCATTCATCCATTGTCGTAGTGTGTGCTTGGTCTTGCCAATGTACCATGCGGCATATGAAATAGACAACGGTGGCCTAGTCACATGAGTACCTGCCGTGTGCATGATGAGTGGTGTCCCCAGGTGTAATGGTGGCATCCATGTCGACACTCTGACATGTCTTGCAGTGGTTGCCATGGCAGGGTTGTATGGTGTTGTGGTCGATGTTGTCCTGAAGGTTGGGCAGTTTGTGGCGAACAATGATCTGTTTAAGGTTGGTGGTCGCGACAGACACCTGAAGATGCTGAAAGATACCCTCATAAGAATAGGGTATGACGCTGAACTCATCGATTGCCAGTTCCAATGTGCCACAGCGAGAAACTATAATGACTTCCTTAGGAGACAGACATGGGATGCAACTGTTAGGGTACCCTTCACTGTCCAACCCTTCCCAGGAGCGGAGAGATTGCACAGCCTCCAACACATCATCGATGAGGATGAACACCTCGCCAAGACCTTCCCTCCGCCTCCAATTCACACTTTTAAATAACCGCCAAACCTGAAACAGACGATTGTTCAGTTATAGAGCCTTAGAGTCATAGAGATGTACAGCACAGAAACAGACCCTTCAGTCCAACTCGTCCATGTCGACCAGATATCCCAACCCAATCTAGTCCCACCTGCCAACACCTGGCCCATATCCAAACCCTTCTTATTCATATACCCATCCAGATGCCTTTTAAATGTTGCAATTGTACTAGCATCCACCACTTCCTCTGGCAGGTCATTCCATTCACATCCCACCCTCTGCATGAAAAAGTTGCCCCTTAGATCTCTTTTGTATCTTTCTCCTCTCACCCTAAACCTGTGCCCTCTAGTTCTAAACACCCCCACCCCAGGATAAAGACTTTGCCTATTTACCCTATCCATATCCCTCATGATTTTATAAACCTCTATAAAGTCAGCCCTCAGCCTTCGACGCTCCAGGGAAAACAGCCCCAGCCTATTCAGCCTCTCTCTATAGCTCAAATCCTCCAATGACAACATCATTGTAAAGCCTTTCTGAACCCTTTCAAGTTTCACAACATCTTTCCGATGGGAACGAGACCAGAATTGCACGCAATATTCCAACAGTGGCCTAACCAATGTCCTGTACAGCCTCAACATGACCTCGCAACTCCTGCACTCAGTACTCCGACCAATAAAGGAAGGCATACTAAATGTCTTCTTGACTATCCTATTTACCTGCGACTCCATGTTAAAGGAGCTATGAACCTGCACTCCAAGGTGTCTTTGTTCAGCACACTCCCTAGGACCTCATCATTAAGTATATAAGTTCTGCTCTGATTTGCTTTCCCAAAATGCAGCACCTCACATTATTCTAAACTCCACCTGCCACTTCTCAGCCCATTGGCCCAACTGATCAAGATCCCGTGGTAATCTGAGATAATCCACTTCGCTGTCCACTACACCTCCAATTTTGGAGTCATCTGCAAACTTGCTAACTATACCTCTTATGATCAGATCCAAATCATTTGTAGGAATGATGAAAAGTAGAGGACCCAGCACCAATCCTTGTGGCACTCCACTGGTCACAGGCCTCCAGTCTGAAAAACAACCCTCCATCCACTACCTGCTGTCTTCTACCTTTGAGCCAGTTCTGTATCCAAATGGCTAGTTCTCCCTGTATCCCATGAGATCTAACCTTGCTAACTAGTCTCCCATGGGGAACCTTGTCAAATGCCTTACTGAAGTCCATATAGATCACTGCTAAGCAACCCTGACATGGCATTGTAAGCATCGCACACTCGCCAACCTCAGCATTACCCTGGTCAGTATAAATCACATCCACCGTTCTGCCCTCATCAATCCTCTTTGTCACTTCTTCAAAAAACTCAATCAAGTTTGTGAGACATGATTTCCCACGCACAAAGCCATGTTGACTATCCTAATCAGTCCTTGCCTTTCCAAATACACGTACATCCTGTCCCTCAGGATTCCCTCCAACAACTTGCCCACCATCGACGCCAGGCTCACTGGTTTATCCTTCCCACCTTTTTTAAATAATAGCACCACGTTAGCCAACCTCCAGTCTTCCAGCACCTCACCTGTGACTATTGATGATACAAATATCTCAGTAAGAGGCCCACCAATCACTTTCCTAGCTTCCCACAGAGTTCTAGGGTACACCTGACCAGGTCCTGGGGATTTACTCACGTTTATGCATTTCAAGACATCGAGCACTTCCTCCTCTGTAAAATGGACTTTTTACAAGATGTCGCCATCCATTTCACTACATTATATATCTTCCATGTCCTTTTCCACAATAATTACTGATGCAAAATACTTGTTTAGTATCTCCTCCATCTCCTGCATCTCCACACAAAGGCCGCCTTGCTGATCTTTGAGGGGAAAGTGAGGACTGCAGATGTTGGAGATCAGTGCTGAAAATGTGTTGCTGGAAAAGCGCAGCAGGTCAGGCTGTATTCAAGGAGCAGGAGAATCGATGTTTCAGGCATGAGCCTTTCTTCAGGAATGAGGAAAATGTGCCAAGCGGGCTAATATAAAAGGTAGGGAGGAGGGACTTGGGGGAGGGGCGTTGGAAATGCGATAGGTGGAAGGAGGTTAAGGAGTGAGTGATAGGCCGAAGTGGGGGTGGGGGTGGAGAGGTCAGGAAGAAAATTGCAGGTTAGGAAGATGGTGCTGAGTTCGAGGGTTGGGACTGAAACAAGGTGGGGAGAGGGGAAATAAGGAAACTGGACAAATCTGAGTTCATCCCTGTGGTTGGAGGGTTCCTAGGCGGAAGATGAGGCACTCTTCCTCCAGCCGTCGTGTTGCTATGATCTGGCGATGGAGGAGTCTAAGGACCTGCATGTCCTTGGTGGAGTGGGAGGGGGAGTTGAAGTGTTGAGCCATGGGGTGGTTGGGTTGGTTGTTCTGGGTGTCCCAGAGGTATTCTCTGAAACACCTCTGGGACACCCGGACCAATCAACCCAACCACCCCGTGGCTCAACACTTCAACTCCCTCCCCCACTCCACCAAGGACATGCAGGTCCTTGGACTCCTCCATCGCCAGACCATAGCAACATGACGGCTGGAGGAAGAGTGCCTCATCTTCTGCCTAGGAACCCTCCAACCACAAGGGATGAGCTCAGACTTCTCCAGTTTCCTCATTTCCCCTCCCCCCACCTTGTCTCAGTCCCAACCTTCGAACTCAGCACCACCTTCCTAACCTGCAATCTTCTTCCTGACCTCTCCGCCCCCACCCCCACTCCTGCCTATCACCCTCACTTTAACCTCCCATCGCATTCCAACGCCCCTCCCCCAAATCCCTCCTCCCTACCTTTTATCTTATCCTGCTGGGCACACTTTCCTCATTCCTGAAGAAGGACTCATGCCTGAAACGTCGATTCTCCTGCTCCTTGGATGCTGCCTGACCTGCTGATCTTTGAGGGGCCCTATTCTCTCCTTAGTTACCCTTTCCTTAATGTATTTGTAAAAACCTTTCGGATTCTCCTTAACTCTATTTGCCAAAGCTATCTCATGTCCCCTTTTTGCCCTCCTGATTTCTCTCTTAAGAATACTCCTATCGCCTTTATACTCTTCTGAGGATTCCCTCAATCTATCTTGTCTATACCTGTCATACAAAGGGATGGGATTTTTGGAGCTTTCTAACTGCAAAAGGCAATTAATACTGGGTCACCTGTTAGTTTTAAATCTAAGATTGCTAGATTTTGTTCACTGATGGTACAATGGGATATGAGGTAGAGGAAAATATGTGGAGTTTAATGGCAGGTCAATCTCTCTAAGTATTAAGCGCCCTCTTCCTGTTCCTCGGTTTTCTACTGACATCTGAATGGGTTAACACTGGATGTATTGAGATTGTACTGATCACTCAACAGGAACTGGAACGATTGAACATTCCACTAGACACTGGATTGGAGAGTAAATTAAACATTGTGTTGATACGCAGCATGCACTGGAATAACCTTGCACTGCAGTTAGACTGAATCCTCTATTGAACATTGCATTGAACAGTGTGGTGTGACCTTTACTAGACAAGCACATTATCTTAAGGACCGTTCTGAATTAGGGACGTCTACTGGAGCTTAAATGTGGGGAAGTTACTGAGCAGCGGAGTGCCCTGGGTAGCATTGGAGACTCTGTATTGGACTGGATAGTGGGGGCTGTCCTTCGCCCAGGATCAACTTTGGGGATGGTGCGAAGTAAAATCATTTCCACCCCACCCCAGCTCAGGCACAGACACCGGTTACCGAGCCAACGCGAACAAACTACACGACTGTGCTGGGAAATCACATGTGAGGGGGTGGGTTAGCACACTTCACTCGCGGTCTTGTCTGTGTCAGTGTGTGTGTGTGTATGTCCGAGCGCTCGATCGGGATATGTGTTAGCAGCAGCCTCCCAGCGATGTGAGCTGCTCCTCAAGATCAAGACCTTTAAAGACCAGGAGTTAACACCCAAACATCTACTCCCTATGAAGAAATTAGCTTCCCTCTGCAAACTCCAGGTAATGAGCTCTTTCACTCGGCTCTGCGGGGGGGGGGTTGTACAAGGGGAACTTTGCTCTGAAGTGCAATGCAAAAATAAGAAATAATAATTTGGCAGCGGATGCATGGCGTTGGGGCTGGGTTCACCTGAACGCGGGGGGTTAGGGGGGAAACTCTTTGATTACTGATCTATTTGTTCGGCCCCATCTTTTAATTCTGCTTTCACTTTCTCTCGCGAGTGTCGCTATTGGGTTCTCTCGTGATGTGTGTGTTTTTACATAAGTTCAGCTTTTAAGTCAGTTGGAGATCTGTCTTTTTTTCTGTGTGTGTGTGTCCAGGTACTCATTACCCCTTGCTTCTTTGAGTTGCTATGCCTCAGGTCAGGAGAGAGAGTGTGGATCAGGAACGCGTGGCCTCGCTGTTAATAAGTAACGAAGTTCGGTCTGCAGCGCCCAGTCTTGGGGAGGCGGGGTGGTGATGGTGGGGAGGAGATCAGTTTGCGCTTGAATTTATCCCACTTCCCTTCCCTGCTGGGAATTACACTCTCCCTTCTTGATCCCCCTGGGATGTGGGGCAGCAGGAAAGCATCCAGAAGAGAGTGGCTTCTCAGAAATGACATGGGAGTGCTGTCAGGGATGAAGTGCAGAAATATAGTGCAAACTGTATTTTCAAAAGCAAATTAAAACAAAAACTTGTCCTAACATGTGCGCATGCTACTCGACCCAGGACCTCCTAGCCCAAAGGTAGGGACACTGCTAATGTACCATATTACCCACTCAGGTTCTGTCTTTCAGATTCATGTATGTTAACCCATTAATGTAACACAACTGGTGAGCATTCTACATCTGACAACCTTCATTTAGGTCTTGCTGCCTTAATCTCCATAATATGGCCCGATAGGGAAATCCAGTTTGCATTGTATCCTTCAGATATAATATAAATACATTGATGTGTCCAGTCATCCATTTTTCAAGTAAATGTATTAGAAATCAAAGCAGAAAGTGCTGGAAATATTCAGGCAGCGTCTGAGGAGGGACAGACATGAGTTAATGATCATTCCTCATTTCTGGTGGAAAGTTATCGAGCTGAAATATTAACTCCGTTTGTCTCTCCACATATGATGCCAGACCTGCTGAGTTTCTCCCAGCTTTTTCTGACTTTGTTTAGGCAGGACCTCTTTACCCGGAGATGTGAGCTTGCAGTCACAGAGAGAAGCTGTGGTGAATAGAAGCAAAAGTGCCTTGAAGGGGAAGCTGAATGAATACATAAGAGAGAAGTAGATTACAACACGTGCAGGTAGAATGAGAAGGTATGGAGCTTAAGGAACAGCACAAATCACATCAGCTGAATGGGCTGTCCCTCTGCTGTAAATTCAATGTTAAAATCCAGCTGGCTTTAAATATATAATGCCAGACCTATTTGCTTTCCCCCTCTTTCACTTTCTGCCATGGGGAAAGTGAGGACTGCAGATGCTAGAGATCAGTCAAAAAGTGTGGCACTGATGAAGGGCTTATGCTCGAAACGTTGATTCTCCAGCTCCTGGAATGCTGCCTGACCGGCTGTACTTTCCATCACAACACTTTTCGACTCTTCCTCTCTCATCCAAAGCAAAAAGAACGTTTGGGGATGAGGAGAAATTTCTAAGCGATACAGATAACGTGGGTCATTATAAGCTGAATTGTTTGGCCTGAAGTAGGTCCGCCATTAAATATTTAAAGCCAGCTGGATTTTAACATTGAATTTACAGCAGAGGCACAGCCCATTCAGCTGATGTGATTTGTGCTGTCCTTTAAGCTCCACTCCTTCTAATTCTACCTGCACGTGTTGTAATCTACTTCTCCCTTATGTATTCATTCAGCTTCCCCTTCAAGGCACTTTTGCTTCTATTCACCACAGTTTCTCTCTGTGTCTGCAAGGTCACATCTCCGGGTAAAGAGGTTTTGCCTAAATTCCCTTTTGGGTTTAGTATGGCCATCTTTAATTTTTCACCCCTGACTTTTGGCATGCCTGCCAGCAGAAACATTTTTGGGCCCATCCAATTGAACCCTTTCACAATGTTAAAAGCCACTGTTCTATTGTCCTCCCCAGAGATTGCTGTTGTAGAGAAGGAGGCCCCAGACTCTTCTCTTACTTGGAAAGGAATGATCTTCTGGGCTGTGAGCCAAGTGCAAGAGGAATGAGACTAATCCAATAGTTTTTATCAAATAAACCAACGCAGATAGGATGTACTGAGTGATCTCCTTCAACTCTACATTATTCTGGCTATGGGTGTGAAATTTGTTGTTGTATTTTTGCTTAATAATCAGCATAAGCTCTGAATGATGTTGCAATTTGGAATTTAAGAGTCTTTCAGCTCAACTGATTCATGTATGTGACCATGTAGGATATAGGAGCAGAGCTGAAAATGTGTTGCTGGAAAAGCACAGCAGGTCAGGCAGCATCCAAGGAGCAGGAGATTCGATGTTTCGGGCATGAGCTCTTCTTCAGGAATGAAGAAGGGGGCTCATGCCCAAAACATCCGATTCTCCTGCTCCTTGGATGCTGCCTGACCTGCTGTGCTTTTCCAGCAACACATTTTCAGCTCTGATCTCCACAGGCAGGTGGGATTAGGTTAGTTTGGAATTATACTTGGCATGGACTGGTTGAATCAAAGGCTCTGCAGTCCTCATTTTCTCCTAGGATATAGGAGCAGATTTAGGACATTCTGCCATTCAATCATAGCTGATACATTTCTCAACCCCATTCTCCTGCCTTGCCCCATAGTCCTTATATACCACACAAATCTCTTCCCACCTTACTCTACCTCACTCTATCAACATTTCCTCCCATTCCTTTCTTCTTGCAGGCGCTAAGGGGAGATGGTGTTGTAGTAGTAATATCTGTCGGTGAGGAGAGACAGGATAACTCTCGGAGGTATGGGTTTAAATCCATCTTGGAAAATGGTGAAGTTAAATTCAATTTTTGGGAAAACAAAATGGAATTAAAAGTCAGTTCAGTTATAAGCACCATTGTTAAAAACTCATCTGGTTTACTAATGTCCTTTAGGAAAGCTATTCTGCTATCCTTACCTACCCTGGACTAAATGTGATTCTCAGTCACAGAAGTTAAATCTTAAATCTCAAATATTGACCTTGTTGATGATGCCCAGCATCCCACGTGAGAATTAAAAAAATATAATTGGGTGCCCTTAAATACATCGTTGTTTGATTTTTTTTTAGATTGTGTTGCACTTGCTTAGGGATTGTCCCTGAAGACATTTGGCAGGAGCTCATTAATAGAGTTGGAGCTGTCAGATTCCAGTGTTTACCTAACCTCAGGTTTAAAGCATTTGTTTCCTCTCTTCATTCAGGAAGGCCTTTTAGCTCTCCAGTCTATAACTGGAAATTTGAAATCCTCTGCTGAGAGTTGTTTAGGGCTTCAATGTATCCTGTATCCTGGAATAGGAAAACGACAGGTTAGGCTGGAGAACTGCCAGGGCAAGTCATGAGACATTTGGATATGTACATGAATAGGAAAGATTTGGAGGGATATGGGCCAAGCACAGGCAGGTGGGATTAGGTTAGTTTGGAATTATACTTGGCATGGACTGGTTGAATCAAAGGCTCTGTATCCTTGCTGTATGACTCTGTGACTGATCACTGTCTGAATATGATGGAATATTTCCTTTGTTAATAAGCTCGTAGATCCCTACAACAACTGCTTGCACTTACCTAGCGCCTTGAATGGTACAGAATGGCCCAGAGTGCTTAAGGAAAGTGGACATAATGATTGTCAAATTGGTCATGATCCTATTGAATGGCAGATCAGGCTGGAGAGGCCGAATGGCCTACTGCTATTGCTATTTCTTATGGTCTTTAGAGGAAACCATCAACAATATTATTCAGCCTGGAGGTGGGCGGTTTTTGTTCTGACAAACTCAGCAGATCTGGCAGTACCTGTGGAGAGAGAAACAGAGTTAATGTTTTGAGTTTGGTATGGCTCTTCTTCAATGATGTTCCTCTGGAGTAGGTAGGACTTGAACTCAGGCCTTCTGACTCAGAGATAGGGGCACTACAACAGTATCAACTGTGCAGTTTCTTCTGACAGATTAACTATCAAGAAAAGCTAGCTGTGGTTCTCCTCCGAAGAAAGGCAAGGATTAATTGGAGACTGACTAAATATATGTAAAACTATGAAATAATTTGATAGAGTAGGTGTACAATGTATGGGTGAACCAAAACTGAGTCGTAACTATAAAACAGTTAATAATAAGTCCAAGAAGGAAATCAGGAAACTTTCTTTAGCCAGAAAGTGGTTAAAATGTGCACCTCGCTGCTGCAAGGAGTAATTGAGGTGAAGAACATTGAACATTTACAGGAAAGTGAGAAAAACATATGAAGGAGAAGTGAATAGAGAATGATTGACAGGTTTGCAAGAAATGAATCAGTGAATGCTCATGTGGAGCAATAAAACTGCCATGCTCTAACTGGATTGAATGAGTTGTTTTGGTACTGAACTTTACATTCTGCAAACATAGAAATTCAAGAACTATGTCAGGAATCAAATTTCTTTACTGTAACACACAGTGTAGAAGCCATACAGAGGGGAAGACACATGGGTGTCACTCATAATTCACATTCAGTATAGGATTTGAAATTGTATTTGCTTTCTATTTGCTCAGTGAGGAAGAATAGCAGTGGTCAGTATGTTACACATTTGAATGGTCAGCTTAAATTATAGCTTTAGTGTGGCCAGACAATTGTGAAAACTTCCTAAAACACAAATAAACATCTCAACCTCAACCTCAGAGAAAGGTCATTTCTGAGATGTCACATTTAGAATATGGGTTCAAGACATTACAATGGCCCCAAAAAGTACGCACACATCTGAACATTTTTTTTGTAAGCATTTCTCAGTTAAGGTAATGATGTTTTCCATTTTAAGGGAAGGTAGTTAAAGACATGAGGGAGCAGGGTTTAATGGTGGTGGGGACTGGATTAGCTGAAGAGCAGATGGAGAAGGTTTCAGAAGAGAATGAAGATTACCATGTATTAGCTGGCTCAAATAATCTGCTTCTATACTTTACATTCTATGGAATTTTCAGTCCCAGACAGTGAAGGTAAAAATCTATCCTAGTGTGCACAAACACTGTCCCAGGCCTGAGGAACAAGTTGGGGTGTACTGCCCCTCCGAACCACGTCTTCTGTTGGCAGTGGCTTCCTTGGTTTTCATTTGAGAGTGGCCTATCAGGAAGGAGCAGAGGTGACATACAGCAGTGGGAGTCAGCGCAAGAAAAAGAGAGAGAAAAAAGATCATGCCTGAACCTTTGGCAACCTAGCGATAAATAACCAAAGAAGGATGTGACCTGTATCCTCAGTCTGAAATATTTCGTAGCTTCTGTGCAATATTGTTGTGTTAAACTGGGTGGCTCAGTGGTTAGCTGCATCACAAAACCAGGAACTTGGTTCCATTCAAGCCTTGGCTGACTCTCTGTATGGAGTTTGCACATTTTTACCCTGTCTGTGCGGGTTTCCTCCGGGTGCCCTTGTTTCCTCCCACAATCCAAAGGCATGCAGGTTAATTGGCTTGGCCACACTAAATTATCCATAGTCTCTAGGGCTATGCAGGTTAGGTGGATTAGTCATGGGGAGCACAGGGATGGAGAGTCTGGGTGGGATACTTTTCAGAGGGACAGTGTGGACTCAATGGGCCAAATGGCCTCCTTACGCACTGTAGCAATTCTATGAAGGTATTATTAGTATGACAAAGATACCTGCTTTAGCACAGCCCAAAATTGCAGTGTGTTTTTTTTTTCAAAGTCTGAAGTTTAAGGTTTTTCTTCATGAATTGTAAAATCTAAAGTCCAAATTTCATGCTTCACGTAATAATAAGACTGAAGCAGCCCGTTACTTTAATGCAGGAGTATGTGTCCCCAGCTTACCGGATTGCTGGTGTTTGGGGTGG
This sequence comes from Hemiscyllium ocellatum, assembly GCF_020745735.1. Taxonomy (NCBI): domain Eukaryota; kingdom Metazoa; phylum Chordata; class Chondrichthyes; order Orectolobiformes; family Hemiscylliidae; genus Hemiscyllium; species Hemiscyllium ocellatum. The sequence goes on along the minus strand of NC_083426.1, from coordinate 11,690,994 downwards.
CACACTGGCTCAGTGGTTAGCACTGCTGCCTCATAGCGCCAGGGACCCAGCGCACATTCTCCCCACGTCTGTGTGGGTTTCCTCTGGGTGTTCTGGTTTCCTCCCACAGTCCAAAGATGTGCAGGTTAGGAGAATTGGCCATGTTAAATTGCCCATAGTGTTAAGTGCATTAGTCAGGGATAAATGTAGGGGAATGGGTCTGGGTAAGTTGCTCTTCGGAGGGTTGGTGTGGACCTGTTGGGCCGAAGGGCCTGTTTCCACACTGTAGGGATTCTAATCTAATCTATCTCCACAAATTTCTAGAAAGGGGCAGAACACTGCCAACAGATTGGCATAGGTTGTCAGTCAGGCTCAGGGATAGCCATGCTGGAGGTTAAAGCATTAATTTAGGTGATATTGGATCCCCTGTTGAGGTTACCGTTAAAATGTGTTTCAGAGATAAAAGCTTTTTCACTCATCCAGCCATGCTATAATTGGTGTGGGTGTGGTTTGTAATCAAAGTTGATTGTCCAAAAGTGTTACATTATAAACAGTAATTTTCTTCCTCATTGAGCAAGTGAAAACCATTTAACACCTGACAATATCTGATCACAATCATAAGTATCATCCTGCTATGCATGTATAAAAAGAGATTTTTAAGGTACTAATTGCAATAAAAATAATTAATTTGACTTGTCCTGAATTCTTGCTTTTATAGAGATGCATAAAATGTAAAACAAACCAACTGTTTCAAACCAATTGTTCATGTTATACATGAGCTTTCTACTGCCCCTCTTCATCCAAGCCTATTTGAGTATTCTTCTGTTTTACTTTCCCTCATTTACTTGTCTAACTTCACCCTAAATGTGTTAATGTTATTCACAACCTTTAGTTTTGGTCTCCCCAACAATTGGAAATATCTTCTTTATGGTCAAAACCATTGTCAAACTATTTCAGGATCTTAAAGATTCTCTGTCCTTTGCAGTTCCTCTAACAAAGTAAACAAGGAAAGATAACAGATTAGAGGAAGAGCAGCCTTAAAGCAGCGTTGTTGAAATGTTTCAATAGACATGAATCCGTGCATTGATATGGAATAATTTACATGAGAAATCACAATCCACCAGTAGCCCACTGTCCATCCAGAGTAATTAATGTTCTGTGGTCTTTGTGTTGTCACAGCTCACCAAAGGAAAATATAACAACAGCTGGGATTCAACATATTACAATAATGTCACTGTTCCAACTAAACCTTCTGCTATATTGCATAATTGCTGATGACACAATTGTTGAGTTATGTTGCAATTAATCCCTTATAAGAAGCATACTATTCTGCAATGCTTTATCCCAGTGATCATTATCATTTCTGAGAATAAAAGGACTTACATTTTTGTAGCACACCTTCACATCCTCAAGGCATTCCACAATATTCCTCAGAGAATTAATTACTGTTGCAGTGTAGTCACTGTTATCTTATAGACCAACATATGGGCAGCACGGTGGCACAGTGGTTAGTACTGCTGCTTCACAGCGCCAGAGACCTGGGTTCAATTCCCACCTCAGGCGACTCTCTGTGTGGAGTTTGCACATTCTCCCCGTGTCTGCGTGGGTTTCCTCCGGTTTCCTCCCACAATCCAAAAAAAAATGTGCAGGTTAAGTGAATTAGCCATGCTAAATTGCCCGTAGTGTTAGGTGAAGGGGTAAATGAAGGAGAATGGGTCTGGGTGCGTTATGCTTTGGCAGGTCGGTGTGGACTTGTTGGGCTGAAGGGCCTGTTTCCACACTGTAAGTAATCTAATAACCCCAGGAAACTGTGGGATAATTAATCTTAATCTACCCATGTGATTTGAGAGATGCAGGTTTACCCGGGTCACAAAAAGAGAGCCTCAGTTACATCAAATGATGACGTGGAACTTTTTACATCTACCTATTAGACACCCAGGATGCCCTGCTCCAGTACTGCATCCAAAGCAGAGGACCGCTCTGTCAGTACTTAAATACTAACTTCAGATTATGTACTGATGTTCAACAACAGAATATGAATCCACGTGCTTTGAATTCAGAGAACAAGGCTGGGACAGATGAGTTTAGCTGAGTATAGCTGTCAGGAGGTTGCTTGGTGTTCCCAATGAAGCAACAAGTATATCCGACTTTGTGCTCCACATTCTGCCAGGGTGCTGAAGAGTACTTGATATTTATAAAACTATCTACCAGCAAAATATCCCCCCTTCCATGAATGGCAAGAGGAAAATAAGACACTTTCTAATTTTTAAAAATAAATTATTCCCAAACAATTCCATTGTTAATGTTGTCATTCCATAGCTCCCAACTTATTGTCTTTATAAAATCACGACCATTTACAATCCCACTCCTCCTTCCTGTCACTATATCCTCTCTCCTTTCTCAACTCCTCGCACTCGCAACCAACAGCCTTTCACTCTGTTTGCCTGGGAAGAAATTTTAAATTGGAGATCACACATTTTAAATTATTCTATTCTCTCCACAAGGGGAAACATCTTCTCAGCATCCACCCTGTCAACTCCTCAGGCTGTGATAAGTTTCAATAAAATCCTTTCTCATTCTTTTAAACTCCAATTGATACAGACCCAGCTGTCCAATATTTATTTGTACGGTAACCCTCTGCCTTCAAATCCAGCTAAGAGTTGAGCAAGCCTTCTTTAAAATGCCTTTAATTCATTTACATCTCTTTTTAAATACAAAGTCCAAAACTGTATATGGAACAGTAGATGTGGTCTCACCAACAATGTAACAAAACTTAATTATGTTCATATGTTCATATTTTGCAATTGTTTACATAATAGATGGAGAGTTTTATCAGGGAATGACAAAGCATAGGATTCAGGAAGCCATAATTAATGAGGAAAAATTAAGATTGAATGCACAAATCTTTGGAGTCAAAAGATCAGAGTGGTTGGTAGTAGGGTATGAATGGTTGTGGAGATGGGGATCAGAGGCATCGGATTCAATAAGATTAATGTTACTGTCGAACATAATTTCTCACTGTTCCCAAATCAGTGTATTCTGTACTACATTACATGGTGCTCTGTAGTTATAGAATCAGAGAGTCATAGAGATGTACAGCACGGAAACAGACCCTTTGGTCCAACTCGTCCACATACCACAATCTAATCCAGTCCCATTTGCCAGCACTTCACCCATATCTCTCTAAACCCTTTCTATTCATGTACCCTTTCAAATGATGCAATTGTACCACTTCCTCTGGCAGTGCATTCCATCCACACACCACCCTCTGTGTGAAAAAGTTATTCTCTGCACATTTGGTAGCTGAACTACATTTGTCATTCTCCTTCCCGTCTCCATCTCCCCTCAGTGTAACAATTGTGCTTATCAGATTGGAAGTAATATTGAGAGAATTCATTCATTATTTCACCTTAATTCATTATTGTTAATTTTGAATGGTTAGTTATTAACTTTTATATTTATGAAACAATTCCTAAAATTGACCAGTGGAGTGCCACAAGGATCGGTACTGGGTCCATTGTTTAAAGAAATTATTTGGATGTGAGCATAAGAGGTATAGTTAGTAAGTTTGCAGATTACACCAAAATTGGATGTGAAGTGGACAGCGAAGAAGCTTTCCTCAGACTAGAATGGGTTCTTGATCAGATGGGCCCATGGGCTGATAAGTGGCAGATGGAGTTTAAATTAGATAAATGTGAGGTGCTGCATTTTGGGAAAGCAAATCTTAGCAGGACTTATACACTTAATGGTAAGATCCTAGACAGTGTTGCTGAACAAAGAGACCTTGGTGTGCAGGTTCATAGCTCCTTGAAAGTGGAGTCGCAGGTAGATAGGATAGTGAAGTTTGGTATGCTTTCCTTTATTGGTCAGAGTATTGAGTACCGGAGTTGGAAAGTCATGTTGTGGCTATACAGGACACTGGTTAGGCCACTGTTGGAATATTGCATGCAATTCTAGTCTCCTTCCTATCGGAAAGATATTGTGAAACTTGAAAGGGTTCAGAAAAGATTTACAAGGATGTTGCCAGGGCTGGAGGATATGAGCTATAGGGAGAGATTGAATAGGCTAGGGCTGTTTTCCCTGGAGCATTGGAGACTGAGGGGTGACCTTATAGCGGTTTATAAAATCATGAGGGGCATGGATAGGATAAATAGACAAAAGTTTTTTTTTCCCCTGGGATGGGGGAGTCCAGAACGAGAGGGCATAGGTTTAGGGTGAGAGGAGAAAGATATAAAAGAGATCTAAGGGGCAACATGTTCACACAATAGATGTATGGAATGAGCTGCCAGAGGAAATAGTGGAGACTGATAAAATTGCAACATTTAAAAGGCATCTGGACGGATATATGAATATATCATACATTTGGAGGGATATGGACCAGGTGCTGGCAGGTGGGACTAGATTGGGTTGGGATATCTGTTTGGCATGGACAAGTTGGACCGGAGGGTCTTTTTCATGCTGTACATCTCCATGATTCTATAACTAAGCAAAATTTTGCAAATCCCTCATCTAACAGTGACTTGGATGAAGTACTGTTAGATTGTGCTTGGCTGACAATAAGATGGTGAGTATTATTTAGGCTTTACCAAAATTGAATTTGAAGTGTCCAAACTTTCCATTCAATGTTAAAATGTCAAAGTATAATTTACATAACAAGGGGACTTACTCTTCTTACATTGCTAATGTAACTAAGACAGAATACAGCCCCACTGGTGCCAAAAGACCTCTGGCTTTGTGCTCCTCAATGACATCCACAATAAAATTTAGTTTTATTTGAATTGCTTTTGAATTCTATTTCTAATGGATTTGGTTTTCTGTCAGTCCATTACAACATAGCATTGAGTATTGTCAGTCTCTTGTTCCTTGCACAATAACATTATGATTGCTTCTAATTCCTCATTTGCTGTTAGCTGTAAATTAGTGCCCATTTCCCTCCTGCTGGCAATGTGGAGAAGGTGGGTTTGTATGTAATCTCTCTATAAGATGTTTGTGAAGTCTAGGATTTTACTTCTGCAGTGCTGGCAGTATGATGATTTCGATGTTTTCTTTTGTCAAGCAAACAAATATTTTGAAACTTTTACTTCAGTCTTTTAGATATTTATGTTAAATGTGGCACATTTGTGAAGAAGTGATTTTGGATCAGTGCTTTCCAAAGCTCTTCGTCACCAGGTTTTTCTCCCCTCAGCTTCTCAGTCAGTTGTAGACTCACTGGAAAAGATGAATCACCATAATCGGCATTATTGTTGTATCTTGAGACTACTAAGATAGTGGACGATAAATGATGTGGACCTTGACCATTTCCTGCTAATAATTCCTATTGTTCCCATTTATTGGCAATGTTTTAAGGAATAATGGCCATCCTTCCATAATTATGTATCTTGTAGAGCAATATTGCTTGGTCTCTAAATTTCAGTCTATCTTCATGCATCAAAAATTTTCCTCCGTGCACATCTCCTGCAAGATTTCCCATTCTTATTTCCTTACAGAATCTAGAAGATTTAGAATACTGTACAGTGGGCAAACAGATCACTCAGTTATTTTTTTTCTTTTTTTTATCTCTTACACCTAACTGCGGTAGTGCTTATTTTTTCCCCAGCACCCATGGTGTGTGTGTGTGTGTGTGACACAAAGTGCACGAATCAGCACTCAGTTATTAAGTAAAGACACAATTGATATAAATTGGAGATGATCATCAAATATACTCACCCCCACCCCCTTCCCAATCATCACCATATATAATCTTTAATGCCATACTGCAGGGAGGTATAACTACATGATGACAAATTTGCGGAGTCAGTCTCTCATTTTAGATTAGACTCACCACAGTATGGAAACAGGCCATTCGGCCCAACAAGTCCACACCGACTCTCCGGCAAGTAACCCACCCAGACCCATTCCCCTATCCTATATTTACCCCTGACTAATGCACCTAACACTATGGGCAATTTAGCATGACCAATTCACCTGCTCTGCATATCTTTGGATTGTGGGAGGAAACCAGAGCATCCAGAGGAAACCCACACATGTGCAAACGCCTCACAGAGTCGTCCAAAGCAGGAATCGAACCTGGGTCCCTGGTGCTGTGAGGCAGCGGGGCTAGCCACTGAGTCACCGTACTGTCAATATGAAGTGTGGTCAATATAAGGAGACCCTTATCCAATGAAAGATTAAAATGCAAAGAAAGCAGCAAAGAAGAAAAGAACTACACTTCATTCTCACAGTTCTCATAGATTCAGGATTCAACAAAGTATGTTTCTATCATTGTAGTAATTTTGAACTACTGTAACAAGCAAAATGACACAGCAATATGCACACAGCAAGCTCCCATAAACAGCAAAAACAAGAAATGACCAGACAATCTACTTATGAAATTCTGATCTCTCCGTCTCTACTTCTCTTGATATCTACTCACTGTCTTAACTCCAAACTTCACGGGTGACCAACAAATAAGATATTAAATTTGCGATGCATGCTTCAAGGTCTGTCACATGCAGCCACATTTGCAGTCCTGCATGCCCACCTTAGATGGATCCTCTCACAATCCAGAAATTTCAGTATCCTGCACGTATGCCATGCCTGAGAAATACAACTTGATTGTGGCCATTTGATTCAACTAAGCCTGGTCTTGTGTTTTGGGTTAAAATGGGAGTTTATGTCAATGAGAAGGCAGTAAAGAGTCTGGGCAAACAGAGACTAAAATGCACAAAATGTTTCAATGCAAGTAATGCCATAAGAAGTCTTACATAATTTGGATTTTATAAATAGGACAGACAGTGTAGGACTATAAATACAAAAATAATTTTATACATAATATTAGTTAAACTATAGATTGAGTATTGTGTAATTTTGAACCCATCACTACAGAGAATGCCACAGGAATATGGAACACAGGAGCCAGGAGTAGGCCATTTAGCCCTTTGAGCCTGTTGCAGCCTTTAGTAAGATCATGGCTGATCTAGTTGATCACCACTACAATCTCCTGCCACCACCTCAGAGTCCTTACCACTCTCTGCTATCAAATATCTGCCAAGTTCAGCCTTGACGAAATTTAAAAACCCAGCCTCCGTTATCAGAGTTCAAGAACCAGGGCTCAGTCTAAGGATACAGGGATACAGCGTAAACCGTATAGGACTGAGATGAGAAAGAATTTCTTCACCTGGAGAGTGATGAACCTGTGACATTCACTACCACGGAAAGTGGGTGAGACCGATTTATCAAGTGCTTTCCAGAAGGAGTTAGGTTTAGTTCTCAGGGTTAAAGGGATCAAAGAGTATAGGAAGAAATGGGAACAGGGTCCTGAGTAGGATGATCAATCGTGATCAAATCGAATGGCAGAGAAGACTCAAAGGCCTACATCTGTTCCTATTTTCTAAGTTTTTATGTGTATTATCTGGGGAAAAGAATTTCACACTGTAATGATTCTCTGGGAGAAAGAAAATCTCTGTATCTTTGCTTAAGATGCAGCAGCACGTTGACTGAGTGGCTCAGTGATAAGCACTGCTGTCTCACAGCACCAGGAACCCAGGTTCAATTCATGTCTCAGGTGACTGTCTGTCTGTGTGGAGTTTGCACGTTCTCCCTGGTTTTGCTCTGGTTTCCTCCCACAGTCCAAAGATGGGCAGGTCAGCTGAATTGGCCATGCTAAATTACTCATAGTGTGAGGTGCATTAGTCAGGGGTAAGTATAGGGGAATGGGTGGGTTACTGTTTGGAGGGTCGGGGTGGACTTGTTGGGCTGAAGGGTCTGTTTCCAAATTGTAGGGAATTTGATCAAAATTAAAGGGTAGATCTCTACTTCTTCTTAATTTACATTCCTTAATTTTAACCTCTTCCAAAAGAGGAAACATCTTCCTGGTACCTACCCTGTCAGACACCTTCAAGCTCTTCAGTCTTAAACTCAAGTGGATTTAGGCCTAACCACTTTAACCATTGTTTGTAAGATAACCCTTCACCCAAGGGCTGACTCTAGCAAACTTCCTCTGCTTCAAAAGTATTTATTATTTTTTGCAAATAAGGTGACCAAACTGTACACTGCAATCCAGATGTGGTCTCACCAGTAAATCTTCCCTACGTTCACATTCCTTTTCCCTTACAACAATCACAATCCCAACCCCCCCCCACCCCCCCCCCCCACCATTTCATTGCCTTCCTAATAACTTGTTGTATCTCCACACTAACTGTATGTGATTCATTCACTAGGACACCCAAATGCCTCTTAATATTGATTTCTCCATTTTAATTGCTTTTGATTAGATTAAATTAAATGCCCTACAGTATGGAAACAGGCCCTTCAGCCCACCAAGTCCACACCGACCCTCTGAAGAGTAACCCACCCATTCCCCTACCCAATATTTACCCCTGACGTGGCAATTTAGCATGGCTAATTCAACTCACATGCATATCTTTTGGATTGTGGGAGGAAACCGGAGCACCTGGAGGAAACCCACGCAGACACGGGGAGAATGTGCATACTCCACACAGGCAGTCACCCATCGAACCCGAGTCCCTGGCGCTGTGAGGCAGCAGTGCTAACCACTGAGTCACCATGCCACCCATTTCTATTCTTCCTGCTAAAATGGACAAATTTGGATTTAGATACTACAAATCTATCTCAATCAACTTGTTCATATTCCTTTGTAGACTTTCTTACTCCTCTTGACAATTTACTTTCTTACCCATCTTGACATCATTAGCAAATGTAGCTGTCATACATTTTGGTCCTTCATCCATGTCATTGCCATGAATTGTGAAAATAGTCAGCAGCGCAGCACTGTTCCCTGTGGCACTCTACTTGCTCCTGCTTCTCAACCTCAAAATGAACCACTTATCCCAACTAATATAATACTCCCTGTACCATGCACTCTATCCCTATACAGCAAACCTTTAGATGTGGCACATTATCAAATGTATTTTGAAAACCTGAGTACCTACACCTACCAGTTCCCCTCTATCTACTGTAAATGTTACATTGTCAAAAAGATTAAATAGATGAGTTAAACACAATGTCTTCTATCCAAAGCGTTCTTCATTCTGCCTGATTGCATTGTAATTTTTTTAAAATCCCATTTTTACCTTCTTAATAATGGATTCTCTTACTTTCCCTTATCTTAGTCAAAGTTCTTTTCAAAATCATTCACTAAGGTCATGCTGTGGATGGGCAGTTTTCATTAAGAGCTGAAAAATGTGTTGCTGGAAAAGCGCAGCATCCAAGGTGCAGGAGAGTCGACGTTTTGGGCATAAGCCCTTTTTCAGTAAGAAATTAGATTAAAGATTCTGGGAGTACTAGTATTGCAGTAAGTAAACTAAATTTAGATTGATATTGACTGTTGTAGCAAAATGAGACTGGTCTGGATATTAAGATGCTTGAGGTACATAATGATTTAACAGTGACATCTGCAGCCACGTGCGAGAAACTGTGAAGAAAGGATGAAATGATTTGCTTTCATGAGAAATGTACTGACAGAGGAGTGTCATGTGCAGTGGTGTCAATGAAAGAGCTTTCAGAAAACTAATAAACAACGGGGGGAACCAATGCAGGCCACAAACTATCAGCAGAGAGGAGAGTCACTTCTCCAATGTTCAGAATTGGAACCCTCATGCTACAAGGCTTGTGGCTACACAAGCCAGTTATTAATGTTACAGAAAGGTTTGATAGCCTGAAGAGGAGATAAAGGAGATTTCCTTTAGTTAGTGTGACAGTGTTAAGAGGGTCATCAATTTAAAATGATTGCTGACAGAATATGGAGAGTTTTTGGAAGAATTTTCTGCACACGGTGATTGCTTTCGGACGGTCTGCTGTACTGCAGAAAGTAGTCAAGCTGAGATGAATGCATCGGTTTGGGACAAGTTGGATAAAAGTTTGAAGAATGAAATGCTAGACCATAGGCATTGGTCAATGAGGATAGCTTTGGAGCAAAGGAGCCAGCAAAGAGACAATAGCCTTTCCTCTGCTGTAAATAAACATGTTTCCATAATATTTGCTGATACCTAAAGCAGTGAAGATTAAGGTCCCCAATCCCATTTCCTTCCCTCTGCTTCCAGTCCGGCGCTTTCTTATCAGCGTTAAGTAATATATCTTCTCAAACAAGATTGGGAAATCAAAATTGTGCTCCCTTCTGTCACGTACGACACGTGCACACGCATGTCTGTCACTTACTCACACACGCATGTCTGTCACTTACTAACTAACACACACACACACACACACACACACATCCTTTCAGCTGTCTAGTCTTTTTTACTTAGCGCCAATCCCCCACCCTTTCCCCATAACCCTGTGCATTGTTTCTACATAAATAATCATCTAGTGCCCTTTTCGATGTCTCAATTGTGCCTCCATCAAAATTTCAGGGAGTGAATTCCACACCCAAACCATCGCTATGTAAAAAAAAAAAAAATTTTCTCACTATATACATTTACTTCTTTTGCACCGCTCTTTTTAAGCTGTGCAGAACTATCCAAAGATATGCTGGTTAGGTAGATTGACCACGCCAACCAAATTGCCCTGTAGTGTGCAGATTAGGTGGGTTAGCCATGGGAAAACACCCTATACGGGCTCCAAGCATGGGATGGTTACAGACTTAATGGTCTGAAGGGTCTGTTTCTGCATTTAGGGATTCAGTGATTCTATTTTATGACTCTATGTGCACTCTGTTTCTTGATTCTTTTACAGTCATGAACAGTTTCTATCTATGTTATTCAAACCCCTCATAATTTTGAAAGCCTCCATTCCTACATAATCTTCCACAGTCCCGACCACTCAAATCTTTCCTCTTACCTGATGTGCCTTATCCCTGGAAATATTTTCAAAGAACCCAAATGCATACTGTTTCAGGACTGCGCAGAACAAGCCTTAATCTGGCCCCTGTGTATTAGCTAGCTGGGGCTTAGTCAATAGAGCCCTCTCCCTTAGCTCAGAAAGCTGTGGTTCAAATCCTGTCCCAGGATTGGAGGGATCAAGGCTGAATCCATAGTGCAGTACAGAGGGCATGCTGCTCTGTTGGAGGTGTTGCCTTCTGGATGTGATGTTAGACCAAAGGCCCACCTGCCTTGTCAAGTGAATGTAGAAGATTCCTGAGCACTGCTTCAAGGAAGAGCAAAGTTGCCATTAGTGCCTTGGCCATTAATTATCCCTCAATCAGATCATGGAAAAAGAAAACAGATCATCAGGCTGGTGGCTAGAATGCATTTTAGAATGTTCAGAGGATACTTGTTGGAGGCACTCTACAAATGCAAGACTTTTTTATATCTTTGAAGGCTCAGTTTTGCTTATGCGAATGAGGTTGGTCGAGGCTGAGTTAGTGTGGGAGGTTTGTGAGTAGACTCACCATGCCTGAGGGTCACCACACCTCAGTCAAGGGGCAGGGTTAAGAAGGTAGGACCTTCATTAGTTGTCCGTAATTGGTGAGAGAATCAACAGGGGCAGGTGGTGGTCCACAGAGTGAACTTTTCTTAGGGGAAGATGCTGTTTATTTTGTTCTGTTCAGAAGGAATATTGAAGATTTATAGATTAGTATCGGTTTCCGGAGGAAAGTATTTCCATGTGGCGTAATTAACACAAGAGATATCTCTGCCACTTTTAGATATAGGGCTAAAAACAATTGTCATTGTTTCCCAAAGGATACCTGCACAGTTTCCCACTCTGGGTTAAGATGTGGTCATTGGAATATGGTCATTCTCACCACAGGGTAGTAATATTGTTTGACAATATCCACTCTATCCAAAGATTGGGGATCAATTGCAAAAGCAATAGAACAGACAATCAATGAAAGCCACCTTTAGATCTCAGTGTATATCCATATTTCTGTATTAAAATGAAGTTCCTTCAAATGGCCCATCTTGCTTTTACTGTATCATCCATTACAGAGAAGAATGGCCTCTGGCGACCCGTTACACAGTGGGATGGAAGAGAGGGACTGTTAACTATACCACTTCAGCAGATTGTACATTCGCAAGCAATATTCATCAATGCACTTCTAACCACAAATCATCTTGAACTGCATTTCCATTACATCTGTAACATGAAGGTCAAGTGCAGTGCAATAAATCTGGGGTCAGTGGAAAAGCAGTTTCAGGAATGGAATGGATTGAAAGACTTAAACTATGCCAGGGGATGAACGCCAGAGTAATGAAAACAAAAAATGCTGGAGATCGCAATGGGTCAGATGGAGAGAGAGCAAGCTAACATCACATCCATGGAGAGAGAGCAAGCTAATGTTTCGAGTTTAAATTTGAAACATTAGCTGGCTCTCTCTCCATGGGTGCTGCCTGACCCACAGGTCGCCAGCATTTTGTTGCTGTCAGTACAGATTCCAGCGGTAATTTACTGTTAGCACTAGCTGCTCGGACTATTTTTGCTGGAGCAGAGGAGTCTAAGTAGAGATTTGATAGAGATTTTTATTTAAACGGTGAAAGGAAATGATTGGGGAATGCTATCGGCTGGAATTTTTTTGGGACTTCTTTCACTGGAAGTTTGGCAGGAAATGATGCATTTCTCTGGGCTGTGGAAGTGAAGTTTGATCCCAGGAGGCAAATGACTTCTCTGCGTGTTGCTAGTTCTAGGGACCCCTTCTCTAGTTAGTGATGTTCTTGATCTCTAAACCTGTTATCAGAGAAAGCCTTGGAAATTCCAAGAGTAATTTCCTAATGAGTAATTGACTATTTGTGAAGCCATTATTTGCTTAGTCATGTGAGTGGTGTTGGGTCGCTTCAGTCATCTAACGTTCCAAAATGCCACAAACCATTCTGCTGTTACCAGCATTTGCATTCCATTTGTGTAACGTTGCTGTCTGTCACATGATTGAGTCAAGCAAGGCCACAGAAAGAAAATGCAGTAGCAACACTTGGATGAACAGACTGAACTAGAAACTTTATGGCAGAAAGACATTTACATATCTGTTCACTGATGTAAAATTGGACCAGTTAGAGAAAGTTCAGGAAGACCAGTTAGGGTATCAAGCCACTACTTGCCCCTTACCCCACTCCCACCACTGTTCTTTAACTCCTGTCGCCTGTATAGTACAGTATTCTCGTTAGAGATGTGATACTGTTTGTGGTTAAATTGCAGCATGGTAATTAGAACCAGATATTAGAAGATGTGAGAGGCTGTGGTGAACTCATATACAGGGAAGTTGCTCATAAAAAAACATTGCATGGTATAGACATTTAATTGCAGAACTTTGATTGAGATTCATCTTCACACTAAAGTTCCCAATAAAGTTGAATGGAACTGCACAATGTAGATTGGATAAAGTTTAAAAATCACATAACACCAGTTTATAGTCCAACAGTATTATTTGGAAGACTAAAACCTGGTGTTGTGTGATTTTTTTTAACTTTGTCCACCCCAGTCCAACACCAGCACTTCGATTATAGATTGGTTCAACTCAAGTCATACGCTATTTAACTAGTTCTGGTTTTGAAAAGATTGGCATATTTTGGAGGGGTTGTTGTTTAGTGTTGCTTCTGATCACAGAACTGATTTGGTCTTTACCCGCATGTATCAGGAGATTGCCTGCAGAAGGCTTATAAATTTCCATACATTTGAACTACTGCGTAAAAATTCTGGGTGATTTTAAAGAAAGTCAGGCTTTTCAGTGCAGCCCTGAGAGAGTACTGCACTGTCAAAGATTTCATCTTTCACGACTCTGTGTCAGGTGGATGTAAACGTTTCTATGGCATCTTTTGAAGAGGAGCTCCTTACACTTTGACTGACATGTTTTCCTTCACCAAAAGACATTATGCGAGGCATAGACAGGGTAGATTGTGAGAATCTTTTCCCCATGGCAAATGTGTCTAATACTTGATGGCATATGTTTAAAGTGAAGAGTAAATGGTTTAGAGGGGATCTGAGGAAATTTTGTTTTCACCCAGAGGTGGTGGATAGGGCGGCACGGTTGCTCAGTGATTAGCACTGATGCCTCACAGCACCAGGGACCCATGTTTGATCCCAGCCTCATGTAACTGTGTGGAGTTTGCACATTCTCCCCATGTCCGCAAAATGTTCCTTCAGATGCTCTGATTTCTTTCCACAGTCCAAAGACGTGCAGGCTAGGTGGATTGGCCATGGGAAATGCCAGGTTACAGAGATAGGGTTGGGTCTGGTGTGATACTGTCCGAAGGGTCTGTGTGGACACTTTGGGCTGAATGGCCTGCTTTCACACTGTAGGAATCCTATATATGGAATATGCTGCCTGCGAGGGTGATGGAGGCAGACTCTATTAACTTTAAACAGTCATTTAGCAAAGTGATGTTTGTGGAATATTGCTGTGTGAAAATTTACTGCCACTCTCTGAGATCCTGAGGATCTGAAAGGCGCTATGTAAATGTCAGTCATTCTTTTAAGGCTTTTTCATAAAAACCTTGAAAAATAGGGAAGTGAAAAGGTCTTCCAGAGAAGGAGACAGATTGTAAAAGTCTACTTTCACCACTTTTATTAGCGTTTGAAAGGGACACTTCCAGCTAGTGACTGAATCCTTGCCATGGAGAGTGTAATTTCTACATCTTCAGAGTGAAGCCAACAGCACAGGTTCAATTCCTACACCAGCTGAGGTCACCACGAAGGTCCCATCTTCTCAACCTCTCCCCTCGCCTGAGGAATAGTGACTGTCAGGGTAACCTCACCACCAGTCACTCGCTGTCTGAGAACAGCACTGTGGTCCTCTAAGACTAAGGCAACTTACCCTTGTTTTACCTCTTCAGTTCCTGAAATCACAGAAGGTTACAATGCAGGAAAAGATGGTTTCATAGTGGTAATATCACTTGGCCAGATATGGGTTCAAATCCCGCCATGCTGGGAAATTTGATTTCAGTAAAAACCTGGAATAAAGTGATGGCCATGTAACCAGTGTTGATTGTCATAAAAGCCCGTCTGTTTCTCTAATTCCCTTTAGGGAAGAGAATCTGCCAATCTTATCTGATCTGGACTACATGTGATTCTAGACCCACAGCAATGTGATTGACTCTTAACTGCCCTCTGGGCAATTAGGGATGGGCAATAAATGCTGGCCTGGCCAGCGATGCCCCCCATTCTGTGAATGAATAAAAGAAAATTGCCATTCAGTCCATCACTTCTGCACAGGGGAATGCTCTCCAAATTCATAATTCACTTTGTGTGCCAAACCCTGCCTTCTCTACAAAGCCCTGAACATTCTTTCAGACAGCGGTCCAATTGCCTTTTGACTGCCTTATCTGAACCTCTTTCTACACATTCTAAGGCAATGCGTTCCATTGTATATGGGTCTACAAGGGTTAATAGTTGATTGAATACAGAGTACACCATTCACTGTGATAATAATATGGGAATCTGGTCAGGGTAAAGTATGGGACAGACCTGAGGTAATGTGCTCCTATATTCTCTATAAGAAAGTAGGTCAAATTCACATAGCCTGTAAATAACTGTAAATTTGTATTCCTCACACTGTTTGATCACCCTATGATCTTGGTGTCTTTGTATATTATGATCTGCCTCTACTGCATACAAAACAGAGCTTTTCACTGTACTGAGGTAGATGTGGCAATAATCAATCAAATCAAATAAATAGTTACAATAATGCAATAAAATTCATATTATTCATTCAACACAAGTCTTCTAATTTGAACCGAAATGTAGATATTCTAATCTATATGGACTACTTCAGGCTTGAAGGAAAACATATTCTAGCAATTTCAGAACTTAATCACTAGACGCATGAATATTTTTCCTCCTGTCACCTTTGTCCCTGCTGCCAGTTACCTTAACATTGTGTCCTTGTGTGTCTGGTCTCTTCATGAGTGTGAATAGTTTCTCTGTATTTGTTCAGTTCAGGCCTCACAAGATTCTGAATGCCTTGATCACATCTCCTCTCAGCCTTCTTTTGTTCCATAGAAATAGCCCTAAACTCTCAAATCTATCTTCATAACTGAAGTGGCACTTTGTTGTTTTAAAGTTATGACCAGTGCTCTGCATGTGTACTAAATGGTGAGATTGTAGTGATGTAGCTAAAGAAAAAGAGTAAAAGAGAGAAAAATATCTGTTTGTGATGTGTGTTTCTCTCTTCTCTTCTGGCTAAAGCCAAAGAACATCTTTAAAATGTGTGTATATTATTTCATGGACCCAATTGTAGATGGACCTGTGTGATTTGCATAGTTTGACAGTATGTAATTTATGTCCCAAACTTTAGACACAGGGCTCCATGGAAAAGCAGGAGTTTACCAATGAGCTGTGCCTGTATATTTCAACCCATGTCACGACAGTGGAGCATTATTACCCAATGTGAAAATTGCAACATCTGATAAAATCTAAACTCTGACCTGACAAGATTTTTGTTTTCCTTCTCATCTTCCTGTAAGAAGTCGTGCAGAGGCCAGCCCCTGAATTTGGCTCAAGCAATGTGATCAGAATAGAGTCAAACTTTAAAATTTATGGGATTAACCCAAAGGGGAAGACATTCTCCATGGGGGAAAAGCAAGTCCTTCAGAGGGAGAAACACAATGGAGAGAGAAACAGAGCCAACATTTCAAGTCCAATATCATTCTTGTATCAAACTCTGGGGCTACAAAGAAAAGTCATGTTGATCTGAAAACAGCAACTCTGTTTTCTCTCTCCACAGGCTTTGCCAGACCTGCAGAATTTCTTCAGCACTTCCTGTTTTTAATTCCTTACCTCCAGCATCCACATAAATTTGCAGTAATCATTGAACCTGTGGTTGTGTTAACTAGAAAGGGAAAGGGAATGAGAACTGGTCAGTCTCTTAATATTGCACATGTTCATGGAAATCCAGAGACAAAACTTTTACGAACCCTTGCTTCAATGTTGTGTTTAACTGAGACCCTCAGCTCAGGAATTCCCTGGTTCTGTTACCGAGTGAGTTTATCTTGGCCAGAGAGGTGCAGTTGGGAGGAAGAGGAGGAGGACCCTCAGCCTCAGTCAGATTGATGAGTAATCTGGAGGGTTGGTGAGCTAACTCTAATGTATCCTAGGCCTGGTCACTAACCAGTGACCCCAGTGGAACAGTGTGTGTACTGAAACATATTGATAGGATAGTGAAGAAGGGATTTGGTATGCTTTCCTTTATTGGTCAGAGATTTTAGTATAGGAGTTGGGAGGTCATGTTGCAGCTGTACAGAGCATTGGTTAGGCCACTTTTGGAATATGGCATGTAATTCTGGTCTCCATCCCATTGGAAGATGTTATGAAGCCTGAACAAATTCAAAAAAGATTTATCAGTATTTGAGGATTTCAGCTGAAGAGAGAGGCTGAATAGGCTGGGGCAGTTTTCCCTGGAGCATCAGACGCTGAGGGGTGACCTTTATAGAGGTTTATAAAATCATAAAGGGCATGGATAGAATAAATAGACAAGGTCTTTTCCCAGGGGTGGGGGAGTCCAGAACAACATTACATAGGCTTAGGGTGAGCGTGGAAAGATTTAAAAGGAACCTAGGAGGCAACTTTTTCCATGTGCATATGGAATGAGCTGCCAGAGAAAGTGGTGGAGGCCAGTACAATTACAGCATTTAAAAGGCATCTGGATGGTTATATGAATAGGAAAGGTTTTAGAGGGATATGGACCAGATGCTGGCAAATTGGACTAGATTAGGTTGGGATATCTGGTCGGCATGGACGGGTTGGACCGAAGGGTCTGTTTACGCTGTAAATTTCTATGACTCTATGAATGTATGTTGCCAAGATGGGCAATATGGTCCATTACTGCCCACAATCCAATAGGTACACAGAAGAACATCCTTGAGGATGTTGGAACAACAGTGGTGATTCAAGGCATTGTCTATTTATTTCAAGATAAACCTGAGAGAAGACCTGTAAATATGAAATCAGATTCTTTGAACAGGAGACATTTCATTAGGAAACTGGGTTTGAAATCCCAAATAAACCGCAGTGCTGGTGATGCAAGTTGTGTGTGAGATGTATCAACTAGAGATGGCTGTGCTCTTATTGCTTTGTTATGTTTAGGCAGTGAGCAACTTCCTGGCCAGGTCTCCAGGATTGGCATTTCTGAGAACTACAGATTAATCTCTTCGACACTGCAGAAAGTTGCCCTTCAGGAAATATCATAGAGGCACCGGAAACAAATGTTTTCATTTCATTTTCTTTGAGTGCGTTATTTGCTAAAAATCAATTGGAGCTGAGGGCAGAATGGCTGCTTGGCTGGATGGGGATGTTGTGTGATGGAAGCTCCAGGAATAAGTCAAATCCTGCATGACTCCTAATCTCTTTGCAAATTGCATGTGCTAGTTATACACTTATACTTGTCAAAGGCCGGGTCCTAATAACCCGTGGCCAGTTTAAGCTGGGGTACATCGCAGTCGATATGACAGAAATATTTTCATTATTTCTGTGCAGGACTTCATTGATGTGGAGGATGTGGGAGGAAATTTCAGTTTCAAAGTCAAGTTTCTTACAAGGCAAATTGCTTCTGCCTCCGAGACAACTGGACTGATTGAATCTGGGTGGGGGATTGAAGTGACATCCTTGTTTTATTCAATGCAGAACCCAGAAATGATCCCGGAATTTGCTCAGTGTCTGATGTAGACAAGAGCGGGATGCCATGATGTCAAGAACACCAGTAAGAGTAACATTTCAAATTTACCTAGCTAACACATATCTAGACAAATGTTCATGCACTCAGTAAGCACAACTCTACTAATAAATAGTGAGAATTAAAGTGTGGGCCATATACCATTTGATAATCCCCATCTTTCATACAGTTAATTCGGGATTACTTAAGGGTTGGACTCCTGAACTTGGGTTCTTTTGAGCTTTCGCAAGAGAAACGAAGAGAAGAATATCATTGTCCTAGGAATTGTACATTGAAATATCCCTTAGGATCATTTCTCAGGGATTTTCATCAGATGATTATGTGTCAAAATTTGAGACATTCTTTGAATTCTTATAGGAAGCTGGTTGATGGATCTGTTTATTTTAAACTGAATATAAGGTATCTAATTGATAATAGATTCCTTACAGTGTGGAAACAGGCCCTTCAGCCCAACCAGTCCATACTGACGCTCTGAAGAGTAACCCCCCCAGACCCATTTCTCTCTGACTAATGCACCTAACACTATGGGGCAATGTAGCATGGCCAATTCACCTGAACTGAACATCTTTGTGACTGTGGGAGGAAACCGGAACACCCGGAGGAAACCCACGCAGACACGGGGAGAACGTGCAGACTCCACACAGACAGTCACCCACAGTTGGAATTGAACCTGAGACCCTGGTGCTGTGAGGCAGCAGTGCACTGAGCCACCATGCCACCCTATTGGTATCTGGGTAAAATGTTTACATTTTATGTTATGGTCAGTGGAGTAGTGGGGTTAAAGGGAAATACATTATACCCCTCTCATCTTAGTCATTATCTATTGGACACAAGATGATGAATGAGATAGTGGAATGTTAGCCTTTATCTCTTTGGACTATCCAAAAGGGTAGAGATAATGTTAAGTTATGCCAACCTGTCTTTGCACCCAAGTTCAATTGCAGGCATTGATAGAGAGGGTATTTTTGTTAAACAAAGGTATCAAAGGCAAGTAATTGGAGTTAAGCCACGCATCAACCACAATCTTGGTGAATGATGGGATAGGTTCAAGGGGCTGAATGGACTACTCTTGTTCCTTCATTCCTATTGTATCTGAGGAAGGATTCATTTGCCTTGAACTTTGACCATTGTAATGCCATATGATGAAAGGAGTGGGTAGTTCAGATAGAATTATTTTCTTGTGTATAGGAGACCAGAGTAAGAATGGAAAGCTTCCATTTAGAGCTAGGCTATGCAGTGGTAATATCAAGAAACATTTCTTCACACGAAGCATGGTGGCAATCTGAATCTCTCTTCTCCACAAAAAAAAATCTGAGATTAGTTTACTTCTGAATTTGATAAATTTCTTTTTAACAATAGCAGCCAGTATAGCAGAGCCAAAGTAGGTAAGGAGGACTTGCAATTCAGGTCAACCATGATAATTGAATGATGTCATGGGCATGAAGGGCAGAGTAGCATCCTTGTACCTATCTGCCCATTCATTTTATTTATGTGAAATTTTCCTCGGCATGGTGGCTCAGTGGTTAGCACTGCTACCTCACAGCACCAGGGACCTGTGTTCAATTCCACCCTTGGGTGACTGACTGACTGTGTGGAGTTTGCCCATTCTCCCCGTGTCTGTGTGGGTTTCCTGCATATGCTCAGATTTTCTGCCACATCCAAAGATGTACAGGTTAGATGGATTGCCCATGGGAATGCAGCGGTAAGGTGGGGGATGGGGGTGGTTGGGATGCTGTTTGGAGGGTTGGCTTGGACTGGTTGGGCTGAAAGGCCTGCTCCCACACTTGTAGGGATTCTGTCTGTTATGTTAATGTGCAGGTGTTTATTGTTCATTCAGATAGAGCCTGGATGTCATTGCTGAGTTTTTTGTGGGTTGTGGCTATCAGGAATTTTCACTTCCTGGTGGATTAGTAATACACTGCTTTATTCATTCCAATATTACCTCAGCAATATCTGTCCAATAGCGTGGCACAGCAAAAAAAAAAGTGGGCTCTGATAAAACACAGCTGTCAGTGCGCTGTTTGTACACTGTAGTGGTTCTGTTCGCCGAGCTGGAAGTTTTTGTTGCAAACGTTTCGTCCCCTGGCTAGGAGACATCATCAGTGCTCTGGAGCCTCCTGTGAAGCGCTTCTTTGATGTTTCTTCCGGCATTGTTTGTACACTTTTAGTAACTTCAGCAAACTAACTGGTTAGCCTCAGTGCTTTGTTGTGACCTCCTTACTGATGGCCGTTGTCCTTCAGGCCAGTCAGGTGGGTTTTAGATTAGATTAGATTTACAATGTGGAAACAGGCCCTTCGGCCCAACAAGTCCACACCGACCCGCCGAAGCGCAACCCACCCATACATTTACCCCTTACCTAACACTACGGGCAATTTAACATGGCCAGTTCACTTGAACCGCACATCTTTGTGACTGTGGGAGGAAACCGGAGCACCCAGAGGAAACCCACGCAGACATGGGGAGAACGTGCAGACTCCACACAGTCAGTCGCCTGAGTCAGGAATTGAACCCGGGTCTCAGGCGCTGTGAGGCAGCAGTGCTAACCACTGTGCCACCGTGCCGCCCACAATTGGTTATTGGTTTTATCTGTGAGTAACTATCCTTTTGTAAAGAATTCTCAGCAATTATAGGCAGTTAACACTAACCTGCACTTGCTGAAGTTTCTCCAAGGTGTTTGTAATGTAGCAACGTAATAAAGCCTAAGAAAGTATATACAGAGAGGCTTGCATTGGATTGGATTGGTCCCCCTGCTCAGAGGGTTGTCCTATGAAAAAAAAGCTCAGGAAATTGAGTTGTTGTTCTCCACAGTTTAGAAGAATGAGAGATGATCTCACTAAAAAAATTGCAGGATTTTGAAGAGGCTTGACACTGAGAGGCTGTTGTGCTTGACTTGAATGTGGAGGCACAGGAGAGATGGTGATGTAGTGGTCACGCTGCTTGAGTGAAATCTAGAAGCCCGCAGTAATGCTTCATTCATAACCCAATAATGGACCCACACACCCTGCCACCGATAGTATTTGCTGTTCACCAGTGGGTCAGATGCTCTCTCTGCCGTTGCTGTTTGTCAGTTTCCCCTCCCGGGGCACCTGGGTATGCCAGAGACACTCAGAATAGTTCACTCTTTTGCGGATGCTCCTTCTCTGATGATTGCCTTTGGATTTGCCTTTTATTGGATGGTTGGCACCTTTTTTTTAAAACAAATTTAGGTCATGGGGCCTTTCGGAGTGAATGAATGATCCAGTGGCAGCAGGAGGAGATGGGGAGGCAGCAGCAATGGCATTGTGGGCCGATGTGGGAGCATTGAGTATCTGCAGTGTTAGCAGCATTGAAAACAGGCCGCTGAGGTTTCCCAGAGAGTGGAGATTCATCAAAGCTTATGGAACTTTTAACTTAATTGCTTAATTTTTCCGGTTCATATTAAGAATTACATTATTGTTAACTATTATTTATTTATTTTTCTACTTATTTTGTAAGCATAATGCTTAACCTTTAAGTGTATCTTTTACTAATTACTTTTGTAACTAAGATAGTGCTGTGTATGGCAACATTAGTTTTCACTGTAATTCTATTTCGCAAAATTATATTTGCAGATACATTCTACTTTGCTCAAAAAATGCATAACCTACCTCCATGTAATATTTTGTAAATTCCACTTTGGAAATAGATCCAGCCTGACTCAAGATTGGGATACAGGCAGAATCTAACCTCACACCTTTAATGGATTGTCTGAGCTGAGATGGCACTTTTTTTATAAAACATTAAACTATCTTGAGAATATGACTTAAAAGAAGTTCTGGGATTTACATATTAAACCAAAACTGGCAAACCCATTCGAAAAGATGAAAGACTCAATCTCGGTTTGTGTTATATATCATTTCAGCTGCATGACACTAATCTTTTGCTATAAATTCTATGTCTTATGGTCTTGCTTCACAACCACCTGATAAAGAAACAGTGCTCTGAAAGCTAGTGCCTCAAAGTAAACCTGTTGGACTATAAGCTGGTGTTGTGTGATTTTTAATTTTGTCCACCAGCTCCTCCAAATCAAAGCTAGGATGAGACTAAGCACTGAATGCCTTCACTTGGCATCATCCACAGTCTTACTGCACAAAGAAATACCATGTGGATTTGATATTTTTCCAGTGCTGGTGACAGCATGAACACAGAATGCAATTCGTAGGAGGTGAACAACATGAATCAGAAATCATATCCTGAAGTTTTCATGAATCAGTTAGAATTTCTAGAAATTTCCTGGAGCATTACCATCTTTAAGTTTTTACATCTGCTTGGTAGTCTCATAGGAAGTCTAGAAAGGGAATTAATTTGTTCAGACCAAATGGTCTGTTCATTTTCTGGATGCCCTTGGGACTTGTTGAGTCAATAAATAGATTTTGGAAAAGCTAAGCTAATTTATTGCATCATCTGATCAAAGTAGCAATTACCATATTTCATGTCTTCCCATTTGTCATTATTCAGTCTGGGACAGTTTTGGCCAGATGATACTATGGGCCAGATCTGATATCATCTGAAAGAACTTTGTGTCCTGTAGATTTGTATTGGATTGTTCTATTTTTATAGAATGAACCAATCTGGAATACCAATAGTTAACCATTGATTTGTTTTCGGCTGGTATTTACCACAGTGAGACTGTGCTGTGTCTGAATTCTGGACTTGGAACTGTGGGCGTTTTTGAAATCTCCTTTTCTTTTGCTGCTAGTTAATTAAGTTGGTGGCTGTGAGGTTGCATGTCATGTGTTTGGAAATAAGTGGATGATTTTCTCCAACAGCATTAAGATTGAGGGTCTGCCTGCATTTAACTGATCCAAGAGATTGAGGATCATGAACAGTTCTTTTGACTGGTGTTGGTAATGGATGATGTAAAATTCTCATTGGTCTTTGTCATGGTTCCAATGTGGTTATGCAATTCAGAAACCTAGATCCTTGAATTCTCACTGTATTTTGCTGAAAACCATCATTAGAGACATCAGACTTTAACTATCACTCATCAAACTGGATAATTTTGTATGAAAATGAAACTTAAACTTTAATTAACCCTGCCCACTGCATAGTTTGGTAAAGACCATCCATCCCTCTGCACATCCTTTCCTTAATTCCCTTTGTTCATTCATGTGTTTATCACTGTGCAAGTATATGAGCATTTGCAAGAATCCTGGTTCTCTCTCCCTCACTACTAGCTTGCAACCTACTGAATGATGTAAGTTGAAGACTTATGGCAAGATGTAATTGACTTAGTAGATGATAATGTTGAAAACATTTGCTGTGTGACACTGTCGTTTGTCGCAGAATGGAGACTTGGCATGCAAGTGGGTTAACACATGAGTTTCGACTGTTCCCCAGCTCAATTAAAGTGTCAACACGGTTGTTTCCAAGGTTAATTCCTCCTTTGAAATGGCACACAGTTATTTCTTAGAAGGGTGTGAATGTTGCATATATATTGTGCAGTGATTTTCACCACATTGTAATGGCAGGTGTTACTCATGTGATATGAGTTGAAAAGTGCAGTGCAGGTGGATTCCAAATATCTGCACTCCCTTTACAGTTTCAGAAAGGTCAAATCATAAGCTTTTTGATCACAGTCAAAGCCCATGTCAACTACTCTTAATAAATTGATCACTTTTGCTGACAAACAGTAAATGCTCATTGCTTATCACATGGAAACATGAGATTTAAAATTTTTCTGAAAGAGTATTAAAATCTGGGTAAACTCTTAAATGCAGACCCATTTAAAATGCTGCATTCAGTTCTGAGCACCATGTTTCTTTAATGATGAGGTGAGGAAGAGTACAGACTTAGTTGAACAATATTTGGACTGGAAGGATTAAATTGCGAGGATGGTTGTATTGACAAGACTCTGAGTATAGAAGATTGAAGGATGATCTAATTGTAAGGTGATTAAAGAAGCTAGTTGAGTGGATAGAGAGCAATGTATTCCTCTGATGGAGAAGAGGAAAGCAAAGGGTTCACAGATTCATGGCTTTAACATTGGAAATAGACCGTTCATGGGTTCTTCCTCCCTCTACAAGGAGTTAAGTGAGTCCCTCTCTCACTGCACACCCCAGGTCATCTCCTCTGCCCAGAAGCTCTTCAGCCACATTCTCAAACAGACTCGCTACCACAGCCACATCTCCTTCCGCAGCACCTGCCTACGGAACCGACTGACCCCGCACGGACTCCGAACTACGTTATTTTTTTAAGGAAGAAGGGCTCATGCCCAAAACGTCGATTCTCCTGTTCCTTGGATGCTGCCTGACCTGCTGCGCTTTTCCAGAAACACATTTTCAGCGTTCATGGGTTCTGTAAGGGAACACTTACACAAGTGTAAGGTGATGGGAAGCAGAAATCTGGGATTTTTCATGCATCCCTCCCACACCTGAATGCTGTTAAATTGATTGAAAATTTCAAGACTGAGACAATAGCTTTTTTAAGGGGTGGGGCATTGAGAACAAAGTGAGAACTGCCAAATCTGGAGATCTGAGTCAAAAGGTGTGGCGCTGGAAAAGCGCAGCAGGTCAGGCAGCTTCCGAGGAGCAGGAGAGTCGATGTTTCAAGCATAAGCTCTTCATCAGGAATATTGGGGGGTGTCTCAAGGGAGATAAATGGGAGGGGATGGGGCTGAGGAGAAGGTAGCTGAGAATGTGATAGGGAGATGAAGGTGGGGATGGAGTTGAGGTGCAGATAAATGAAGTTGTATCTGAATGTGGGAGGAACGGGGGAATTGAATGGCATATTTAAGTTCTTAAATGTTCAGTTTTCACAGCAGAGCTGAAGAAGTCAGTGTAGAAGTGACTTGTGTTGCGTGGAAAATATTTTCCATTGTGCAGAGCTGAGGTCAGTTTGAAGTGAATTGAATTGAATTTATTGTCACGTGTACTGAAGCACAGTGAAAAGCGTTGTCTTGTGAGCAACACAGGAAGATCACAGAGTTAAGTAGCATAGATAGTAAATAATAGGTAAACACGACAAAAACAAAAACACAGGTACAGGCGAATGTTAAGAGTTTGAGAGTCCATTCAGTATTCTGAGAACAGTAGGGTTGAAACTGTTTCGAAACCGGTTGGTGCGTGTGTTCAGGCTTCTGTCCCTTCTCCCCGAGGGTAGAGGTTGTAGAAAAACATTGCCAGGGTGGGATGGATCTTTGTGAATGCTGGTGGCCTTTCCTTGACATTGAGCCTGGTAGATGGATTCTATAGGTGGGAGGTTGGCCTTTGTGATTGTCCGGGCCGAGTTCACCACTCTCTGTAACCGTCTCCGATCTTAAATGGTACAGTTGCCATACCAGGTAGTGATACATCCAGACACAATGCTCTCATTGGCGTACCTATAGAAGTTGGCAAAGGTATTCGCCATCTTGCCAAATTTCCTCAGCTGCCTGAGGAAGAAGAGACATTGTTGGGCTTTTGTAACCAGCGCGTCCACACGAAGTGTGCAAAAGCCAATATGCCAATCGCTATGCAAAGCAATCTCCCATTGAGACTTTGGAACTGACCCAGCTTTCAGTCATGACTACGTAAAAGGAAGAAATTGAATTTATATAGTACTTTTCTTCACTTTAGGTTTTTCTGAAACATTTTCCAGTCAATGAAGTGTAGGCACGGAAATTGCGGCAATTATTTTTGCTGCAGCAAACACCCATAAACCCCAAGTCTAACGAATAGCCAGGTTGTCATTTTCGGTTTTTGGTGAGGTATAAATTTCAGATTGCTTGCTGGGAAGAACTTCTTGCTAGAAAATTTTACATCAGTTAAACATTTCACCCCAAACATAGCATTTCTGACAGTGCAGCACTCCCTTAGAACTACAGTGAATTGTCATCCTTAATTATCTGCTCAAGTTTGTGAAGTGGGACTTTAACTGACAACTTCAGGTTAGGAGCAAGAACAGGCAATATTCAACTATCACTCGGTAAGTAATTATTTGGGATAGACTGTGGCAGTGAATGCACATCAAATGAAAATCAAAGGAGAATTATAAAATGGCATAAAAGTATAAAGATTGCTGGAAAAGCTCAGCGATGCTGGCAGCATCTGTAGAGAGAAATGAGAGTTAACGTTTCAGGTTGAGTAACCCTTCCTCAGAACTCAGAGAAAGGGTCACTCCACCCAAAACGTTAACTCTAATTTCTCTCCACAAATGCTGCCAGACCTGCTGAGCTTTTCCAGCAATCTCTGTTCTTGTGTCTGACTTACAGCATCCGCAGTTGTTTTGATTTTTGTAAAATGATGTGTTTGGTCACAGAATATAGTGAAAGTCTTAATCCTGCTATATAGAAATCTAGAAAACAACTTTCTTTTGGCCTGTACTTTCCTTGCTGCTCTGAACAAAAGAAAATCCCCCAAATTCCTTTTTGATTTCTCTGGCAATTTTTTCAAATTCTCTGCAGTGTCTATTAATTGGAACCATCTGAGAGAGTCAGGCAGCTCCAAAATCCCAGTTATCTCACTGTAAATGTCAAGCATATTAGGAACTTCTGAATTAACAATTGTTTATACTGAGTTTCCTAAAGATTTATAACGCGTCATAGTTGTGGGAATGTTAGCTAGCTGCAAATGTTATTTGCAGATTTTCCATCCCCTGTCTAGGTGACATCCCAGTCAAGATTAGAGTGTTGCTGGAAAAGCCCAGCAGGTCAGGCAGCATCCGAGGAGCAAGAAAATCGACGTTTCGGACAAGAGCCTTTCATCAGGAATGAAGGGTTCCTGACGAAGGGCTTTTGCCCGAAACGTCGATTTTCCTGCTCCTCGGATGCTGCCTGATCTGCTGTCCTTTTCTAGCACACCACTCTAATCTTGACTCTAACCTCCAGCATCTGCAGTTCCCACTTCTGCCGAGGTAACATTTCAGCTCAGTGAACATACCCACAACTACAATAAACCAGCACCCGAGCTGCAAATCTTTACATTTTAGAATTTTTTTTGAATTTAGAATAATTGGTTTACAGTCAATCTGTGAAGATATTTTCTCAGCCACCTGGTCAGAAATGTTTTTCCACATCTCTGGAGCAGGTGGGACTTGAACCTGGGCCTCAGGATCTCTACCTTGGCATCCCACACAAGCTCCTCTCAATCTGCACAGCTGACAGACTGGAGTTTGCAGTTGATGGCTTGTTGGGCTCAATTACAAAGGTGCACCTCTGTGCTGGCTTATTCCATTCCTCTTTGCCCAGATCATTTCCAATGTAAGACAAAAGCTTCAACAATTTCCCACCACAGACGATAGACTGACTGGTCTCCAGCATTCTCTTGTTTGTTTCATGATAAAGCTATTGATTGTCAGAGAGAAGTATTTAGCTTCGGTGTGCATGGTTCCAAATGACGACATCATCCAGTTGCAGTTTCAAAACACAGCAAAGTCTTTTCTGTTCCAGTGTCAAAAATAAATTTCCTGCGGTCACAACAAAAGATTTACTCAAGACACAAAGGCTGTTAACTTAAGGATTCTGATGTTGGCTTTTCACTTGTACAAACTGAGTTCAAATCCAGTTTAGAGAGATGAGACAGAAGCTCTGTATATCTTATGGATGGATACGTGAAATATATTTGAATGTTGGATCTCCAAAAATCATGGGCCTAGAATTTGACAATAATTGTTGCCACAGGGTCACACAGAGATATGACAGGATTACCCTGAGGTCTTGTGGAGGAGAGGGTAATGTTCTTACCACTATGTGGTTAGTACAGAAGGTGTGCCGTAACACAGCCGAAACACATGATGGTCAATCTGTAAATCCTTCTGTAAGAGTGGGAGTGCCTCTTGGTCAGCCAAAATCAGGTGGTCGCTGCAGTGCAACAGGTTTGCCGGGTTAAAAGTGGATGGATCTAAAACCGTGAGCAATCACGGTCAGCCCCAGGCACGTACAAACAAAGCCAGGATTGCTTGCCTGGCCTATGCTGAGGGGAATTGTTGAAGCATAGTATCATAGAGTTATACATCGTGGAAACAGACCTTTCGGCCCATCTCACCTGTGCCAACTATGTTTCCTAAACTGAACTAGTCCCACTTGACTGCATTTGGACCATATCCTAACAGACCTTTCCTATCCATATACTTATTCAAACATCTTAAACGTTGTCATCATACCCACTTCTACCCCTTCCTCTGACAGCTTGGTTTATACAGGCACCACCCTCTATGTGGAAAAGGTTATCCCTCAGGTTCCTTTTATAACTTGCCCCCTTCACCTTCAACCTATGCCCTGTAGTTTTGAACTCACCCACCCAGGTAAAATACCTTGTTTATTCACCCTATCCATGTCCCTCATGATTTTACAAGCCTCTATAAGGTCACCCCTCAGCCTCCTACACTCCAGGGAAAAAACTCCCAGTCTATCCAGCCTCTCCTTGTGACGCAAACCTTCCAATGTCAGTAACGTCTTATGGAGGAGGCGTTGCTTTGCATCTGACTTGCTGTTTCTGAACCATGAATGAAGCATTGAAACGTGGAAAATAGGAGCAGGTGTAGACCATTTGGCCCTTTGATCCTGCTCTACCATTCATGATGGTCCAACTCAATGGGGTGGCGCGGTGGCTCAGTGGTTAGCTCTGCTGCCTCACAGCGCCAGGGACCCAGGTTCGATTCCAGCCTCGGGTGACTGTCTGTGTGGAGTTTGCACATTCTCCCCATGTCTGCGTGGGTTTCCTCCTGGTGCTCTGGTTTCCTCCCACAGTCCAAAGATGTGCATTGGCCATGCTAAATTGCCCGTAGTGTTAGGTGCATTAGTGAGGGATGAATGTAGGGGAATGGGTCTGAGTGGGTTTCTCTTTGGAGGGTCGCTGTGGACTTGTTGGGCTGAAGGACCTGTTTCCAAACTGTAGGGAATCTAATAAAATCAAACAGCCTATTTCTGCTTCTCCCTCATATCATTTGATCTCTTTAGCCCCAAGATTGCTTGATATCACCACTGACTAGCATTAGCACTAACTTTAATGGACATTATGTTCACAATAAAGGTTTAAAGAAAGGAAAAAGACACACATAATTATTGTCGACATACTAAGAGGAATCTAGCTAGAAATAAAGGTAAAATAACCACAATCTTACTGGACCATAGGGTGGCTTTCTCCTCAGGGAGACTTGACTGGTGGTGGTTTAACCTATGGGTCACCATGCCTCAGGTGAGGAGAGAGAGATTGAGAGGCACATCTTTCATGGTAACCTCAGCCAATGCAGGAATTGAACCCAAGTTATGGCATTACTTTGTGTTGCAAACCAACTGAGCTAACTGTCATCCAGATGAAAGTGAAAGTACTAGAGCGATATATTGATTGAATTGAAGGTGTGACATGGGAACAGCAGTAGATACTAGTTGGACTGAATGGCCTGTTCCCATGGTATATATGTGCATGCTAATGTATCCAACTGGTTGTTAGGCACGGCTAGTAATGATCATTTCTGTGTTTTATTATAGGCACTCTGCTGCTTGAGTCTTCTGGTATTTCTGCCTGTTATTGCAACAGAAAGATGGTGCAACAGCCCCGATAACTTCAAATGGCTAACGAAACAGCTTCAGATTAAGATCAACAATCTGGTTAGAGAAACAAAGCAACGCAACACACAATTTTCACTGTAACTTCAGCCAGACATACTTCCTGTCATCCACATTCTTATAAATCCTGTAACTCTTATTTTAACATACCTACTACTTGAGCAGTAGTCAGCCCACTACGTTTTATGAAAAATTTGGTCTCAAAATCTTAATTTTTACACAAGTATATGTGATGATTTACACTGTATGCTTTTAATCCCTCACAGTAGTGCTACTGACTTTGATGCAGCTTATAGTGCTTAATATAATACTTCCTGACTGTCTTACATTCCTCAATATACTTCAGTTTCAATCAGCATCAGTTGCCTCAGTTGTAATAGTTTCTAAGGGCCTAACTGGATCTTTCTTTCCCAGAATGATAATCTGATCCCGAGTATGATAAAGTACAACACCTTTACAAATGTGAAAACTGCTGTATTGGTAAGTGACCCTTGCTTTGATTTCATGTTGAAACAGAACAATTTAACAATTATACACCTGAGGCAGGGAATTGCACAAACTCATCACTCTCTGAGGGAAGAAATTTCTCCTCATCTCCGTCCTAAATAACCTGCCATGTATCTTTAGACAATGAGCCCTGGTTCTCCCTGGTCACTGGGGACATCCTTCGTGCATTTACCCTGTCTAGTTCTGTTAAAGTTGTACAGGTCTCCATGAGATTGCCTTTTTTTTTCTTCTAGTAGGAGACCTTGGACTGCGATCCACCAGTAGTCTAATTAATGCCCTTCAGTAGGCAATTAATTTCCACTTAAAGGCCACTTAGGAAGGGTCTAAAGGGATCTAGACCAAGTGCTGACAAATGGAACTAGATTGACTTAGGAAATCTGGTCAGCATGGACAGTTAATAATCAGTTGGACCAATGTTTCTGTGCTGTACATCTCTATGACACTATGTTGAGATTTTGTAAGTGTTACATGCCAAGTGACCAATCGACAGGATACCCTCCTCAGATTCAGGTGGAAGGGGGAGTGGGAGAGTTCCCTCCTTTTCAAACCTGTTTTTCATAGGGCTTCCTCAGGCCACAGCCATGACTTCAGTCTTGGGGATTGCGTTCTGCTCTCCCATCCCACTCCCTTGCCTTGTCACTGCAAACTGCCCACAGTCACCAAAGGCCTCCCCTGCCCCGTGTAATATCACTGGCAGTACAGGAGAACTTCCAGCCTCTGATTGGTCAACGGCTGTCTGAGGCAGAATTTCCTAATGCTGAGGAGAGCAGTACTTCCTGGAATCAATGAATGGAAAAGCCGCCAATGGTAAATGGGTGTGGGCCAACTGTTGGTCCTTCAGGTGGACTTCCCTCAGCTTTTAAACTTGGGGGAGTGAGCATGGGTTAGGTGTCATTTAAATTCAGTCTATTTTTACATTATTCTATTTCACAGTTTGAATAATGTTACTATATAACGTGCAGTACAAAAGCCACTGCAATAAGATCTAAATACAATTTCACATAACAAATGTAAATTTGGAGGCAAGAAATATCAGCTTGCCAGTGTGTTTGACTATTCCCTGTTTTTAATATGACGGCTGTTACAATACTGATCCTTTTGTTTTGGTTGGGATGGTGGGATCACTGGCCGGTCAAGAAGATGGTGGTGAGCTGTCTTCCTGAACTGCTGCAGTCCATAATGCTGCTGAAGGGATTCCTGAGGGAATTCCAGGATTTTGGCCCAGTAGCACTGAAGGAATAGAATCCCGTTTGGCCCAACCAGTCCACACTGACCCTCCAAAGAGTAACCCACCCAGACCCATTCCCCATTACTCTACATTTACTCCTGACTAATACACCTACCCTACACATCCCTGAACACTATGGGCAATTTAGCTTGGCCAATTCACGTAACCTGCACATCTTTGGACTGGAAACTGGAACATGCAAAGGAAACCCACGTAGACACGGGGAGATTGCGCAAACTCCACACAGGCAGTCGCCTGAGGGTAGAATTGAACCTAGGTCCCTGTCGCTGTGAGGCAGCCGTGCTAACCACTGAGAGATGGTGAGCTATTTCCAAATCAGGATGGTGAATGGCTTGGAGGAGAACTTTCAGGTTCCCAGGTAGCTCCTGCCAAATGTTACAAATAGGTCTTGCCATCAAAGGAAATTTGATCCTCAACAAATATGACTTCAGGCCAACTGCGTCTGCACCAGGTCATTCCTGTACTAAAGGTATATGATAACTCTGATCTTGCCTCTCCTCAGCGAATTTAAACTAATCTACAGTATAAGTGAGGCCTACTGCCTTGAATGGCCATTAGCTTGTGCAAGACTAAAATAATATCTTTCATTAGCATCATGCTAATATTTCTAGAACTTCAAAATAGCAGTATTTAAAACCCTACAGATTGTTTTTTTTTAAAAAAATGCATTCTTGCATGGAATGTGGGCATCACTGGCAGAACTAACATTTCATTCCCATCTTGAATAACCTTTGCAAAGATGTTGATGAGGCACCTCTTTTCAGTAGTCGTGGTGCAGGTATACACACAACGCTGTTAGGAGGAGAAAGTGAGGACTGCAGGTGCTGGAGATCAGAGCTGAAAATGTGTTGCTGGAAAAGTGCAGCAGGTCAGGCAGCATCTAAGGAACAGGAGAATCGACGTTTCGGGCATAAGTCCTTCTTCAGGAATGAGGCCTACTGCCTCATTCCTGAAGAAGGGCTTATGCCCGAAACGTCGATTCTCCTGTTCCTTGGATGCTGCCTGACCTGCTGTGCTTTTCCATCAACACATTTTCAACACTATTAGGAAGCAATTTTCACCCAACAGTCATGAAGTAATAGCAATATAATTCCAAGTCAAAATCGGTGTGTGACTTGGAAGAGAACTTAATGATGGTGGTGTTCTGATGTATCTACCTCCCTTATCCTTCTAAATGGTAGAAGTTGTCAAAATGTTGCTTCAATTAACATTAGACACTTCTCAAGAAATCCAATAGGGAATTGGAAATAAGCCTCTTCACCCAAAAAGCACTTGAGAAAGTAGTGAACTGTTCAAGTATTAATCTGTTCCAAAATTCTATCCTCTTGCCAAAAATCAAAGTTGGTGCCAAAATTTCTGATTGTTTCTAGTGAGATTGATACAAATAATTTTATTTACAATTACAATGGCTCATACAAAACGATTAGAACATTTTCCTTCCATTTTTATCCCAAAGTGCTTAAATGAATTATTTCATGAATATATCTGCTCTTACTCTGCATGCATGTATGACAATTAGTTTATGCACAGAAAATCCTCATTAAAAGAAAGATTGCATATTCAACAATGCAACAGACCCTCAGTGTTGCACTGGAGTGTCAGCTGAGATAATATGCTGTGTTTTCTGGAGTGGCATTTGAACTTTTAAACTTTTGTCTTAGAATTGAGAGTGCTACCACAGAGCCAAGGTGACACACATGTTAATGTCTCTTAACATCCTGTTAATACATTCCTAAACTCACAGCATCCAATTCCTGCCTTTTGATTTGTCCTGAGATGACTCCTGCTGGTCTGTGGTTCCAAACAGCTTTCTGTGACCGTCATTCCCGGCCAATGCAAACTTGTTTGTGGGTGGCACAGTGGTTAGCACTGCTACCTCACAGCACCAGAGACCCGGGTTCAATTCCAGCCTCAGGCGACTGACTGTGTGGCGTTTGCACATTCTCCCCGTGTCTGCATGGGTTTCCTCCGGGTGCTCCGGTTTCCTCCCACAGTCCAAAGATGTGCAGGTCAGGTGAATTGGCCATGCTAAATTGCCCGTAGTGTTAGGTGAAGGGGTAACTGTAGGGGTATGGGTAGGTTACGCTTCGGCGGGTCGGTGTGGACTTGTTGGGCCAAATGGCCTGTTTCCACACTGTAAGTAATCTTAAAAAAAAAAATTTGTGATTATCCATTCGAGGTGTAACCTTAGTTATAGTCAGAAGGTTATTTGATAGTAGGACATTATAGTTTGCCCTACTGTTCTGGTGTTCATACTTGCAATCAAGGTAGGCAGTTGGCTCACAAGATGGTGATCAAATGTGGAAATTTGCCTACTTTCCCCTCTCTATCTCAGAGGCAGAGATGTCAATTACATTGTTCTGTTATCTGCTAATTTACTACACAAGGATAAATTTCTTTACCTGTGAAATTCTATGCCTTAGCAAAAAGCAGTTGAGGGCTAAACATTGAATGGATTATAGTTAGATATAGTTCTTTGGGCTAAATAGATCAAACGGTATGTAGAGAAAGAGGGAACAAGGTACAGAGTTGGATGATCAGACATGATCATATTGAAGGACCGAATGACTTACTCTGCTCCTACTTTATATGTTTTGATCTTGTGAACTTGTGAACCCAACTTAGTGCATTTTGAATCTGCAAGACCCCAATCCAAGTGTAAGGGCCTGGCTCAGGATCGCTGGCGCACTTCACCCTGATTTTATGGTCATAATGAGAGCTCGTTTCTCACTACTATCAATTTTTAAATTATTTTATTATTTTCTTCCTTCCAGACTGATCGCTGTTTTATCATTGTCACTGCTGAGCAACTCAACGATTCTCTTCAGCTCCTGATGAGCCACTTTAAGACGAGCTCAAGCAATTACAATCTGACTCAACAAGTGGTGAAATTCCTGAATAAACTTCACACAGATTGTTCTGATGAAGTATGTGTTTATCTTTCTTGCTGTTGTAATATTAAGCAATATTAAAACAGGATTACCCCAGAGCCAGTGACTGAATGGAGGAAAATTGCTTCACTCAGAAGCTAGTGACTTTTTGGAAATCTCTACCTCCGAGGACTGTGGATGTTCCATGATGAATATATTAAAAATGGAGATTGGTAGTTTTTAAAAAAATTCCAGGGGAATTGAGCACAAGGAGGATAGAGGGAGAAGATGGAGTTGAGGGCATTTACAAACTGTGATTGTATTGAATGGCAGAGCAGACATGAGAGACCTTCTGGTCTACTCCTGCTCCTATTTCTTACATTCTTCAGTAGCTCTTGGGAAGCCGGCCCTTGTAGGTGGTGCATAGGTATTGTTGAGTCAGACAGCCATGTAAGTGTCCGGTGGGCAGTTAGATGCTACCAAGTCTCCTTCAAGAATTCCCTCCATTCTTGAGAGACAACTCTCTGAGTGACACTCACCCATGTGAAATGGGCACTTGGCTGCTTCCATGCTGTTCTCTCCAGAATTCTCATTTTTAACGCTGGCGCTGAGAATGCTTTGAAAATGCACCATGTACAGGGGAACCTCGATTATCTGAATACCAATTATCCAAAAATCGGAATATCAGAAGGAGATCTCAAGGTCCTGCTAGAAGCATTACATCAAAGACATGTTTCGCATCTTTTGTTTACAGTGATTAAACAGGCACCATCTCCAAATGACTGACCTCCCGCCCTCTCTCTCTCCCACTTTCCCTGGAGTTCTACAGAGGGGTGTACCCTAAACCCCCACTTCCCCAGATAATCTCTCCAACATTGTCCTGTACAGGGCAGCCCTGGAGAGGGAGCGGGGGTGGACGGAGGTGCGGTCACTGATATTGGACGCGGTTGGGGGCAGGGGCAGGGGCAGGGGATGATGTTGAACGTGGTTGGGGGGGGCGGAGTTGGACGGGGTTCTGGAGGTGTGTGGGGCGTGGTGTTGGAGGCAGGAGCTCACATGCTGTGTGCAGCTGCAATCTCCTGAATGGGGGACAGACTTTAAAAACTCCGACCCCCAGAGGAAAGGCATTTAATCGATTAACCGAGTAATCGATTATCCGAACGAAATAGTGCCCGCCCATCTCATTTGGATAATCGAGCTTCCCCTGTAGCTATTTCTTCCTTAGTGTCTCATGGTAGGTACCATTATCCGATTTTTGATGTTGCTTTCCCTTCCTCCAAAGTACGGTTGTTGTTATTAGATGGTTAATCAGGCGCACAGCTACTTCCATAGACCTTCTACTAGCATCAACTAGGAGAAAGTGAGGACTGCAGATGCTGGAGATCAGAGCCGAGAGTGTGGTCCTGGAAAAGCACAGCATGTCAGGCAGCATCCGAGGAGTAGGAGAATCAACATTTCAGGCAAAAACTCTTCATCAGGAATTCCGAACTTTTGCCCGAAACATTGATTCTTCTGTTCCTCGAATGCTGCCTGACCTGTTGTGCTTTTCCAGCACCATCACACACACACACAGACACACACACACACATCTATTGAAGTTGTGGGGATAGATGGGATCGTGTTGCACAGACCTGAGAAATGATCCAAAAATCATTTTTGAATTGTAAAATGTTTCTGAAAA
Source organism: Hemiscyllium ocellatum (assembly GCF_020745735.1). NCBI lineage: Eukaryota > Metazoa > Chordata > Chondrichthyes > Orectolobiformes > Hemiscylliidae > Hemiscyllium > Hemiscyllium ocellatum. The sequence goes on along the minus strand of NC_083426.1, from coordinate 11,654,672 downwards.
AGTAGGGGAGGGGAGTCCTATTGGGTTGGTGAATCAAGGATGTTGGTCTGGTCAATTGCAGAAGAGAAGGAGAAAGAGGAAGATAAAATAACTAAGGCTTCATGGAGAGCAGTCAGGAAGGATAATGCATCAATCTTTATTTTGAGAGAACTTCAACTATATTTGGAGTCTTGCTGGATCTGTGGCCGTTACTGCACTAAACTACTCTCAATCACTATTGCATTTGCTTCAGACCCTGCCTTTTTTTTTCTGTCATACCATTTAAGTCCTGCTTCTGACAGTCAATATATACAAAGCATTCCAGAGAAAGAATTTATTTCCTTACTGTGTGCCTGACTACGATGTTTCATTTGTTTGCCTGTTGTGTGTGCGCGTGCGCGTGTGTGTGTGTGTGTGCCCAAAACATCGATTTTCCTGCTCCTCGGATGTTACTTGACCTGCTGTGCTTTTCCAGCGTTACTCTAATCTTTTACCACTGAGTCTCGAGATTTAAGTGCCCAGTCAGTGAGAGGAATAGCTGTGTTGACAGGCCCCCATCCCTCTGTGTGACCCTTCTGACTCAACTGTGGCATTCATGCCAAATCATGTGATACTTTCTCCCAGAATTCCCAGTTGTCTTTTGCGTAGGGAATGTACCTCAGCATTCAAGTGAACTGGCCAAATCCAGTGAGTACCACAAGCCCTTCTCAATACCTGAGAGTTCCTGTGGGAGGCACAATCATGATTGCGTTGTTTGTATATGAAGAGGGAGTTGCATTAACAGCAATGCTGTAAGAGAGGGGAGCCCCTAAATTATGCAGCAGCAGGACTGCTATTTGCAGAGAGGCCACAGTTCTATCTGGAAGGAAATCTGTCACCACTACTTACAGAGACTATTGTGCTACAGTGACAGTATACATGTTGTCCACATTTCATGGATTCAGCATTCTCGTTACCTGAACACCCATACAGGGATACAGCTTACAAGCTCGGGTCAGTATCTACCAGATACACATAGTTATTGCTGCAGTGTATATAAACAAGCACAGTGTAGGAGGTCAGTTAGCTGGACAGCAAATTTGCAATACAGAGTTATGCTGATAGCATGGGTTCAACTCCTGTACTGTCTGAGTTACTGTGAAGGACTCACCACCCCTTCAATCTCTCCCCCCACCTGAGGTGCAGTGACCCAGTTCTCTCTCTCTAATGAGGGAGCAGCTTGATATTCTGGTAGAATATGCTGCCTTGACCTTTTCATGTAAAAACTAATACAAGGTTGATTGATGGGACTGTATTTGGACAAACATGACAGAGCCTGGAGTTTGCAGGAGTACTTTAAAGGAGAAACGAGATTATGGGAGAGAGGAATTTCACAGCTGAAGACCTAAGCAGCTGATGATAAAGTGATGAAAATCAAGGACATGAAAGAGGTCAGAATAGGAGAAAAATACAAGATCTCCAGGCATTCAGATTGAGGCCTTGAGGGAAGTTTATCATGAGGGAAGGATTTGAAAACAAGGGGGAGAATTTTGGAACAGAGAAATTGCCATCCTGGTGCAAACTGGTGAACCAGCACTTCGTGTGAGTTAGGATACAAGCAGCAGAGGTCTGGATGAGCTGAAATTTGCAGAACAGCATGAGAGGATACAACACAGTAAGTGCAGAGCCAACCTGGATGATTGCATATCAAAATTGAGCATATGAACTGAAAGGTAGGGGTGGAGACAATTGATGTTACATAACTGGGAGTAGACACTCTTGGTGATGAAGGTCACAGAGTCATAATCTTAACACAGGGTCAAAATGAGTAGAAATCTTTATTTGGCTGCCATGATTAGAGGTCATGAATCCCAGGCAGTTGGCCGATTGATTCAGTACCCAAATTTGCTCCAAACCGGATAGCCAGTCTTATCTCTGAATTTTCTTTCCTACTCATATCCATTTCAAATCTTCAGAGTCCCTTTAATTTGATTAATTTTGATTTTAACTTTTGTTTTAATCATTCACTCCTGGAATATGGGCCTCACTGACTGGACCAGTATTTACTGCTTATCCTTAGCTGTCCTGGGATTAAATGGAGTACTGTTCTTGGCCACTTCAGAGAGCAGTTAGGGATCAATCACATTGCTGTGTGGGCCTGGAGTCAAATGTAGGCCAGGTCTGGTAAGGACAGCAGTTTCCTTCCCTAAAGGGAAGTGAACCAGACTGGGTTGTTACAGCAGTCATCTTGTGGGCATCTTGAATTCCAGGTTTTTTATTGAACTGAAATACCACCATCTGCTGTGGTGCGATTCAAACCCAGATTCCCAAAACATTCTACTGGTCTCTGGATTATTAGAGTAATAATCAGTAGTTGCTTCCCTCTTAGAAGACCCCAGCAATCCCTGGCCTGGCACGCACCCAACAATCCAACTCAGTACCTGAAGGTGCTCAAGGAGGGAAGGTAGAAGCCATTTTCTGATTGTTATGCAGCTCAGACTCCGAGTAATGTAGCAACTAGTCAATGGTTAAAAGTACAGGTGGAATGCTGCCTTGCATCACCTTCCCATCTGTATTTGCTCCACTTCTATTCCAAGGCAGTTTCCGCATGAATTCTGAAACTATTTGCTGCTCTGTGCGTGTCAGAGGAATTGGAAACCTGACACATCTTGTACTCCCTGTTGTGAGCAAGACCTCTTGTTATTCTAACCGAAAATCATCACTCTCACCCAGCCAGCGTGGTTTCCTGAGCAGAGGAGATAAAGACTGAAAAAGGGTCTGCCAGGGAGGAACTGTGAAAGCAAAATCAGTCCGTCCTCTTGACAATGTTATTTCAACCAGTGCTGTGTTTTTTTATAAATGGACGAGATACATATCTTTGACATAGTTAATTTCTTTTAGTCAGAAATAAGCACTCTCCAGTCCCCTGTCTCCTACCCACCTTCACCAACATCCCCCCCCACCCCCACTCCCCCCACCTCCCGCATCATGCTCACTTCACAGTCATCAGTGACATTTCTGGTGATTTTAGGATTTGAACCTTTTCTGTTACTGATTCTGGTTCACAGACAATCCAATCCTGAAAGCATTTGCTGCCTTTTCTTCATATCCATCGATACAGTCACTAAACAAAGATCTAACCGTCTCTATTTTGAACATTACAATTAGCCTTAGAGCTATAGGGAAGAGAGTTTCCACTTGTTCCTTTTGTGAAAATGTGTTCTCCAATTTGATTCATGAATTTGAGCCCAGTTTAAGATTGTTGTGTTTTGATATAAAGGCCCCGTACCCACCTAACTATAGAAAATGATATCTCTTCTTTTTGAAACTTCATGGGACATGAGCATATCTGGCGAGGCCAGTACTTGTTTTCCATCCTCATTTGCCTGTGGGGCAGTTAAGTATCAATTGCATTGCTGCATTTTCCTCCCTAAAGGACATTAATGAGATTTTATAGTAAGTGATGATGGTAAGTTACATGGTTTCAGGAGACTTGCTTTTATTCAAGTTTCATTGAATTCAAATTTCAGCAGATACTGTATCTCAAAATATTGTCACTGAAAGAAACCAGTCTTCATTTACATTTTAATGAATTGTTAGTGAACTGCTGACATCTAGGTTATTCCTTTGTTGTTTCTGGGACTGTTTTAATTGTTATCCATGATTATACTTTGTTATTGCTTTGTTACATTAAGTAAAATAGCAAAGTGAAACTTACAGCTTACATATATTGATAAATGTAATGTAAGACATGTCAATGATCAGTAAGGTAAAGGGCTTGACTGATCAAAAATGTTCATACTGCAGAACTGGTCAAGTAAAGATTTTGATATACTGAGAAATCGAAGTCAGGAGTAAAGACTCACAGAGGAAGATACCTCTAATGTACAACAATCTACAAGATAAAATACTACTATAACACAAAGATATTTGGTTAGATATCTGAGTTGCTGCATACGCGTCTGGAATCTGCTCTTTAGGAAGGATATATTGACCTCGAAGGGAGTGTAATGTAGGTTTACCGTGTTTGCAACTTGGCTATCTGAAGTTAAATTATGAGGAGAGATTACATCAACTGCATTTCTATTTCCCACAGTCTTGAAGGTTAAAGAGCAATTTGATCTCTGTTTTGAGAAACAGATAAGGGAACGAAGCTAGAATATTAGCTATAGCTCAGTCAATCAAATTCTTGCCCCTGAACAGAATGGTCCTTTGGTTTAGGACCCACCCTAAGGCTTGAGCACATAAATACTAAGAGAGCATGAGACTATCAGAGGTGCTTCAAGTGAGGCTTTAAACTGAGACCCTGAGTGAATGTACCAGATGCTGTGGCACTACTTCAGAGAAACACAGAGGAATTATCCCTACTGTCCTGCCAATATTTATCCCTCAGTCAGCATCATTAAACAAGATAAGCAAATCATTATCACAATGTTAACTATACTTATAACTTTAAAACTTTTGGTGCAATACTGGCATTAGTCTGAGATGATGTCAGAACCAAAGTACCAGTTGCAGAACTAAGGGATAAAGTTTAAAAATTAGACCCACTTCTTTAAAGAGCAAAATTAGGAAATGCCTCTGTGCACAAAGATTGTTAATAAATTAGTACATTTTAAGCCTGTAATTGATAGATGTTTATTGACCAGGCATGGGCCAAATGGAGTTAGAACAAAGATCAGCTTTGCTCTCAATGAATCACAGAACAAATAGACTTTAGGAACTGATGGAGAGAGAATTTGGAAGTTAGAGGTGAGAGGTTAATCTATCGTTTGGCATCCTAGTTTTCCCTATAGTTTCTGTCAGTGAATGCGAGAGTTGCACAAAAGCTGAAATAATTGAGCAGCTTGAAGTGCTGGAATTATACCAAATGATCAATTCAGTTATCATTCTTTGGAAAGTGCCCAATATAGATTTGTTTAACTGGACTTTGTTTATGTTTACTATAAAATATACATTGGGATTTGGAGGATGCCTTGTTTAAAAATTGGAATTAAACACTTCCTTTACTTGTTTTGTTTTACAGAACTCCCATCAATGCTTGAAACCACATACGAAGGTTGTTACTGGGTGTAAAAGTGATCTGTTTGCTTACTTCCATGCTATCTTGAATCACTATATATACATATTTGACCAGTGCAACCCAGTAAAAAAAGCCACAGAGCAGTCAGAGGGCTATCTTTCCTTCCTGAAAGGTAACTGGGATTCTTTTGAATTTCATGGCTCTAGAGAATTCATTACACTTCCTTTGAAAAACTAACTATAATCCCTATTACCTAGACTTTCCACATATCCTTGTAGCTTTCTTCTTCGTTCTTAAACTTGTCTGCTGTGTGCCTTTATTTCCAAAGTTTAATAACTCCTAGATTTACTTCAAAAGCACTAACTTCTGTTTATCTCAATTCCATATCTGCCTGCTTCTTTACTTCCTTTGAAGTTTAATTGTGAACTTTGTACATTTTCTGTGTAGTCTCCCTTCCCAAACGTGGCACATTTGAACAGAATCTTCTGCCCAGCCAATCTCCCTTCTTATATAATGTTCTGTATTAACTTCCAATATTACATAATATGGCCAAATACAGGTTTATGGTGTTAGTTTGTAGATTGGCTAGGAGTGATGTAACAGACTTGAAGGGCTAAGTGGAAAGATAGTGGTGAAGTGATAATGTCACTGGATTATTCATCTAGAGCCTCCATCTCTGGAGATGTGGGTTCAAAACTCAACATTGTAGCTGGTGGCATTTAAATTTATTTTATTAAATCTGGAATATAGAGTTGATGTCAGTAATGGTGACCGTGATGGCTCCATTAATTGTTGTTTTAAAAATAAATTCCATAAATGCTCTAAAGGGAAGGAAACCTACTTTGCTTACCTGGCCTACACGTGACTCCAGACCCACAACAAAGTGATGGACTTTTAACTGCCCTCTAAAATGTCCCCACAAGCCACTCAGATCGATAGCAATTATGGATGGGTAACAAATGTTGGCCTTGCCAGCAACACCCACATCCAGTAAAATAACAAAGGGATAAAAGTCCCCATCTCTTCAATTGTACATGGTCCAGTCTCTACAATATTGTCTTTTATCGTGTTATCTACTGAACTCTGCTATTCTCTCCAGCTCCCAATCTTTATGGCCACCATCTCACCAACATTATTTCCTTTCTGTTAATGTTTGTTGAAATTGGGACAGTTAGTATCCTTTCTAGTGATTTTAACCATGGCCTATACATTTATTGTACTGTTCCTCTGTGGATGATGTCCTGCGAAGGGCTCATTACAGGGATGAGCCAATTAGACAGAAAAGAATCTTTAAAGCAGCTCAAGAAAGTGGACAAATATCTTAAAGAAAACAGCGCCATAGACCCGGGTTCAATTCCCACCTCAGGCGACTGACTGTGTAGAGTTTGCACATTCTCCCCGTGTCTGCGTGGGTCTCCTCTGGGTGCTCCGGTTTCCTCCCACAGTCCAAAGATATGCGGGTTAGATGAATTGGCCATGCTAAATTGCCCGTAGTGTTAGGCAAAGGGGTAAATGTAGGGGAATGGATCTGGGTGGGTTGCGCTTCGGCAGGTCAGTGTGGACTTTGGGCTGAAGGGCCTGTTTCCACACTGTAAGTAATCTAATCTAATCTAATCAATTTATTCTGACAGCCTCTGAGATCTCCATTGCTTCAAACTGTTGCCTGGTTGACCTGCACAATGGATCACATTCAAGCCATCTTTACAGAGACTCTCCCACAAAACCTTTGTATAATGTCAGCACACCAGAGCCTTTCTGCTCCTTGACGTCTCCTACACAGAGTGTAATGGGTTACAAGCTTATTCCCAGCACAGAAGCCACGTCTGCAGTGACCAACATACTCACAGAAGACAAAAGCACTGTTACTAAAAAGGATGTCTTGTTTGGCAGCACGACTGATGACCCACATCACAGCACTGGCAATTTAATGCAAACAGAGGTTAATAATGGTGGAAGTACTGTGTCTAATATGCTGTCTGCATCAATCTCTGCTGCATCTCCATCACAGACTCTCAGTAAACGTACTGGTGCTGCAGGAAAAGCTAGTCTACATGAAGACAAGCAGCACACAAACACCCACTTATTTCAATATCTATTCATAGGAACAGTTGTTGCACTGGTTCTGACACTCTCCGCACTCGTTCATTCGCACTTCAAGATAAGGGTAAGAAGTTGTTCTCGTCACTTCTTAATCTGACATGACTCCCATGTTCCATCTTAAGCTTCTATTGGGTTTCATTTAGTCACTGAGAAAAGAACTAATAACTCAGGGGAGCTGAATTTGCCTTTCAGAAGTGGAGCAAAAGCCAAAGCTGGGAGAGACACATTTGATGGTATTTAATAGAAGGTTGAAACCATGGGGAAATGGGGGGGAGGGGAATGTTCCACTGGCCAGTGAGGGGTGTGGTGGAATATAGACTTCCATGTCAATGAAAATCAACTGAAGCAAAGGAGAAATGAATGGAACGTATTGGAAGTTCAAATGATGTCCACACCGAGTGAAGATTTCCAGTCTACACTTTCTAGATGCCCTGAGGGTACTGTAAATGTGAATTCTGAATCACTCTCACCAGCTGTCTGCTAGTTCTTGCTACTTCTGTAGGGGTGTCTTTATTTATTATTGTCATGGGATGTGGAAGTCACTGGCAAGAACAGTGTTTGTTCCCTCATCCCTAATTGCCCTTGCTTTTCTAGGTCATTTCAGATGGTTAAGTGTCAATCACATTGCTGTGGGTCTGTGGGCTAGGCCAAGTAAGGATGGTAGATATCCTTCATAGAACACCATTAGTGAACCAGATGGATTTCTACAGCAGCGAATCATCATTTCGTGGTCACAAATTCGAAGACTAAGTTTCAAGTGCAGATTCTTGTTAATTGAATTGAGTTTCCATCAGCTGTCAATATGGGATTTGAACCATTTCCCCAGTCATCAGCCTGGGCCTACTGGATTCCTTGTCTATTGCCATAACCACAATAAGTGGTGGGGGATTGTGATATACCTGGTCAAAAAGTGCAAAAATGCTCCATAAATAACAGAAGTAGACTTGTTTGATATCATTTGTGTCCTCACAATGTTGGACAGCAAGGTCACCTTTTCACCCTAGTTACCCAGTGTCACTATGGAGAGTAAAGAGGGTCATATCAAATGAAAAAGACAACTCAGCTAATCCTTGAGCAGTTGTTTGCAGAGGCTTGCACGTTGTTAATGTAACTTAGTTCTCCACTCTCTATGTTATAGGACAGTGTCCTTGCTCACTGGCCTATATTGGGTCTCATTCTCCTAACATCTCAAATATAAAATGATTCTCATGACCTTGCCCCCCTATAACCCCTTTCAGTCCTAAAATCCCCACCTGAATTCCCATGCCCTGAGTCTACCTGCTTCTCTGGAAGTGCGGGCTATAGAAAATCTGATGTTGTCATCATAGACTACAGTCTGCTCTCTTTTTTTGTTGCTCCTCTTTGGGTGGAGTGTGACCCACTCGCACAGACTGAAAAAACAAGTTCATGACTCACAAAAACACCAGTCAGCCAGCAAGTCCTGCACTGTGCTAGAGTTTCCATTGCAAACACAAAGCACGTCATGTTTTGACAAGCAAGACAGCGAGATTGAGGCAGAGACTACATCTGCAGTCACACCTCAGGGTCCCTCAAGCCTGTCAATCTTGTTCCCTGAATTCCCTCGCAACAATTTCTCAGCTTCCAGACATTCTACAACCTTCTGTAATGATCCACTGGTCGGAGTAGGATAGCGTAGTACCTGCTTGAATGCTCACAAATGATGCTGTCACTGCTGGCTTGCATCGTCTTCCAGTTCAGATTAAAATTCTCCATAGCCTCTGTGGTCCTGCCTCTCCCTGTCTCGGTAACTACCTCAAGCTTCACAACCCTCTGCTCCTGTTATTCTGCTCACTTGCACGTTCCCAATTTCCAATGTCCTGTTGTTGGCAACTTGTCATCAAATGTCTTAAATGATAACTTCATCAACTAGGATGGGATAGCAGAGCAGACAGGATGGGCCCAATGGTGTAATTCTGCTCCTATATTTTATGGCTGTCTAGAAATTCCTTTCCAAGCATTCCCAGCTCTATCTCCTCCAGTACAGTGTATAAAGCAGTCTGATATAGTTTGGAATGTTACCCTGGCATAAACTTAAGATATCCTTGCCAACAAACCGACCTTCTGAATGCACAGTATCCAACTGCTTCAGTACAGTCAGGCATGTGCTGAACTGCTTTCTTCACAGCAACGTTATTTGAATTTACCCAAAATAAAGATAAAGAGGCTGAATGTGGATAAATGAAAAATGGAAGCTGAGTTGTATATGATTGTGTGTTTCAAAGCATTTTCTAGGTTGATAAGCTATAACAGGGCACTGCTTGACAAAGGGGAGGGGTAGAATGGTCATGTTACTCATACTGGTGTTTAGGCTAATCCTCTGGAGGAGTGAGGTCAAATTCCATTGCAGTTGGACAATTTTGATTCCATTCAAAGAAAGCTGATGGTATTGGCGATGAATGTAAAGCTAGTAGATTATTGTGAAAAACATATTTCATTCAAAGTGCCCTTTAGGAAAGAAACTTGCTGTTATTACTTGGCCTACAAAATGACTCCCAACCCTGAATAACTTGGCTGACTCTGACTGCCAAGCTAGCCACTTAGTTGCATTCAAAAACGTGGCTCACCGCCATTTTCTCAAGCAATATTAGAGTTGGGTAGACCCAGCCAGAGAACAAGTGAAGAAAGTGGTTTAATTCTGTTTCACTAACTTGTCAGTGATATTAGTGAGGGGAGATGGTACTGTAATGTCAAAGTCACTGGGCTAATCATGTAGAGGCTCAGAATTATGTTCGGGGAACATGGGGTCAGGTCCCACTACAGCAGCGGGTGGAATTTAAATTCAATGAAAACCAAAAGCTTATAAAATCCTGAGTGGCATACATAAGGGTCTTTTCCCTAGGGGTATATTTTTAAGGTGAGAGGTGAAAGACTTAAAAAGGACACAAAGGGCAACTTTTTTACACTGCAAGAGGTTCATGTGTGGAATGAACTGCCAGAAAAAGTGGTGGATGCAGGTATAGCTACAGCATTTAAAAGGCATTTGGATACGTTCATGACTTGGAAAGGTTTGAAGTGATATGGGCCAAGTGCAGACAGGTGGGAGTAGTTTGGGACATGGTCAGTATTGGGTGGGTGGATTTTAGGTTCTGTTTCTGTGCTGTATTACTCTATAGAAATCAGGAATTGAAAGCTAGCCTCAGTAGCGGTGACCATGATGAGTATCATCAATTGCCACTACTTTCCATTTGGGCATCTGCCATCCTTACCAGGTCTGGCCTACATGTAACTCCAGACCCACTGCAATGTGGATGACTCAGCCATTTCATTTATCAGAAGGGCAATTAAGGATGGGCAACAGATGCTGATCTTGCCAATGGCACCCACATTCCACAGAAGTATAAAGAAAAGCAGTTCATTATTGTCTGTGACATAACAGGAAACTGGCTTACTGATGAGCTCCCCTTTATACATTACCTTGTACTCCTCCACATTCATGAAAAGCATCAAAGATGTGCAGTTCAATTTGTTGCTTTCAGAATTTCTCTCAGGAATTTGTGTTTCTTGGATTCTGGGACAGTATTTTGGTCAGGGCTGTCATCATTAATGCCATGCTGACTACTACCCTTGTCAGGAATGGACATTAGCAACAGGATTGATGGGGTCACCATGGTCAGATAGTTAATGGAATACTGTACTTAAACTGGAACCATGCCATGCCATCTGTAGAATTCTGCTGGCTGAGAAAGGAGAATGAAGAGAAATGACAGGAAGGGTTAGGAGAAAATTATCTCGGTGCCACCTCTGGACTTAATGTGATCTGGTTTCTATTTGTTACAGAGGCTGAAGCAAAGATTGTGGAATAAAAACTTGGAGGATCGCGACACAGAATCCAGGTAAAATTTGACAAAATTTTAAATTCTGTAGTTTCCTTAAAATATATCACACGCTTCTCCTTCTTCCTGCTTATGAGAAAGCAAACTGGTCACTCTTTCCTTTCTGTTAGCAGAACACAGAGACCAGGAGTCAACTCCCTCTCCCCATTGGTGCCATCTTCTCATCAGTTGCTTTTCAGTCCCCTTTCTCCACGTTTCTACCTCGTTAGCAGTGACCGCACCTCATGAGCCAGCTACCTTTGATACGCTTATCTCTATCTGAACCCTCCTGCTTGCGTGTCAGTGGAACAGGAGGATTTTACACAATAGCTAACTTTGTTTGCAGTCACACTTTTGACTCCCCCTAGGTAGGCCATCGCAAGGGCTGGTGGTGCAGTGGGTAGTGTTCCTACCTCTCAGGCAGAAGGTCCAGGTTCAAGTCTCATCCCGTAACTTGACAGCCAAGGATGTGGGCGTGTTCATAACATGGCCAAAGAGGTCAATGGTCAGCTTGCAAAAGCTTCTAACATATAGATAAGAGAGATTTCTGGTCACCCATGTGATGTAACAAACATTGGAATGTCACATCACCATTCATTGCTCCACAATATTGTGTGTGTGTGTGTGTGTGTGTGAGAGAGAGAGAGACATCGACATCGACATCGACATCTGAGGCACATCTATCCACATGCTAGTGTCAAGTGAAAGGAATTTGTGCGACAGAATATCACATAGTTTCTTTGGTTAGTGAGAAAACCAAGCTGAAAGGTCAAGGGCTGTGGCACAAGATATGTAGATATTGAAAACAATTAGCAGAATAGGCAATGTCAGATTAATTAGATTCTGACAGCTAGTAGATTGTGAAAGGATGTAAAGTCTGAAAGGTGTCCAGATGAGAATGGTTAGGACTAGGAGTTAAACATTTAGCTTGTAACACGTGGATAAGAGATCTAGTATCTATTTATATCTCTGTACTTCAACAACTCTGCCACTCTTCAGTAATCATGCAGTTTTAAAATATTTCATTATTTCATAATGCTACGTGTATAGTGTTCAGCCTGTACATTGAGTACTGCATGACATGTAACATCATAACAACAGGCAAAGTGGCTGTACAGGTTGAATGTGAATTCTTGATGCAGTTTATCTTTAGCATAAAAACAGTGGCTCAGTGGTTAGCACTACTACCTCACATCACTAGGGACCAGGGCTTGATTCGAACCCTGAGCGACTGGCTGTATGGAGTTTGCATGTTCTTCCAGTGTCTGAGTTGTTTCCTCCCAAAGTCCAAAGATGTGCAAGTTAGATGGGTTGACCAAGATAAATTGCCCATTGTGTTCAGAGATGTGTACATTAGCCATGGGAATACAAGGTTATAGGGTGGGGGATTGATCTGAGTGGTAGGGTTGGTGTGGAATTGTTGGGCTGAATGGCCTGTTTTCATACTGTGGAGATTCTATTCCAAATTAAACTTTGTGACATGAAATTCTCATTAAGTGTTGTAAAAAATATAATAGTCCCTTTGTCCAATCTGAAACCTACATTTTTGTTTAATAACTGACCAAAAATGAATGAAAAGTTACAACAAACAAGGTCCTGTTTGAAGTTCAGGCTTGAATTCCCTAATATGATGAGCAACATGGAGGGGAATTTACAAGTAGTGGTATTCCCTTGCATTCCAAGCCCATGTCCTTCTAGTTGTTAGGGATTTAAAGTTTGAGAGGCACTGTTAAAGGTGGCTTAGCAAATTCTTGCAGTGCATCTTGTGGATAGGACACATTGCAGACATGACTGCACTGATGGTAGCTGGAGTGAATGTTGAAGGTGCTAGACAGTGAGCCAATCAAGCATCTGTTTTGTCCTAGATGCTGCCAAGCTGCTTGAATGTTTACGGAGCTGCACAAATCTATACAAGCCGGGAGCATTCCTTCACCCTCTTGGCTTGTGCCTTGTAGAAGGTGAACAGGTTTTGAAGAGTGAGGAGGTGAAATTAGTCACTGCAGAACACCAAGCTTCTGATTTTTCTTGTAGTCATGTGTGGATGGTCCAGTTCAGTTTCTTGTCAATAGTAGTGCCTCTACCCCAGAATTGATGATGCAGATGAGGTCACCGGTGACGTGGACCATCCCCAATCATGACTTATACTGTTGATATTACTCTGAATCGACCTTACCATTTAGCCAAATAAGCTAATCAACTTTGGCAGAAATATTTCCCTACAGTAGAACTGATGATTTCATATAGTTGCACAACCTTTATCTGCTGTCAAAACAGTAACACAGAAAACCCGTGTAAACAGCAGTTCATAGTTCATAACCACAAGCCTGTTTATTTTTAAGTTGGTAATTCCTCACCATCACACCGCAAACATTAAACTGATCATTGCACATGTGACTTCGCTCAAAATACATGAGCATGGATAGAGGATTAGCTAACTAATAGAAAACTAATAGTTGAGATAGATTAGATTAGACTTACAGTGTGGAAACAGGCCCTTCGGCCCAACAAGTCCACACCGACCCGCCGAAGCGCAACCCACCCATACCTTTACATTTATCCCTTACCTAACACTACGGGCAATTTAGCTTGGCCAATTCACCTGACCCGCACATCTTTGGACTGTGGGAGGAAACCGGAGCACCCGGAGGAAACCCACGCAGACACGGGGAGAACGTGCAAACTCCACACAGTCAGTCGCCTGAGTCGGGAATTGAACCCGGGTCTACAGGCGCTGTGAGGCAGCAGTGCTAACCACTGTGCCACCGTGCCGCCCACAAGATAAGGGAGACATTTTCAGGATGATAACCTGTTATTAGTGAAGTACCACAGGGATCAGTGCTAGGGCCACAATTACTTACTAGATAAATGACTTGGTTGAGGAAAGTGAATGTACTATAGCCAAGTTTGCTGAAAACACAAAAATAATTGGAAGGTAACTGGTGAGGATAACACATAGACTCTGCAGTGGGATACAGGCAGGTTAAGCGAGTAGGCAAAGCAGCAGATGGAATATCATCTGTGGAAATGTGAGGTTATGTACTTTGGCAGGAAGAATAGAGGATCTGGATATTATTTAAATCAAGATTCCCGTCCATGAATCACACAAAACTAGCATCCAATTTAAGGGGTAATAGGGAAAGAAAATGGAATGTTTACCTTTATTTCAAACAGAATGAAGTATAAATGTAGAAAAAAAAATTTGGGGCACTTCTGAGAATAGTTGTAGGCTCCTTATCTAATGCAGGATATATAGGCATAAGAGGGACTCCAGAGCAGGTTCACAAAGCTGATATGGAAATAGTCAGACTACCTTATGAAGAGATGTTGATTAGATTAGACCTGGACTCATTGGAAAATAGAAAAATGAGACAATTTTATTGAAACATTCTGTGGGCAGATGTGGAAAGGAAGAGTCCTGTTGGAGCGTCTAGGACTGGAGGGTATAATCTCAGGAGAACGAGTACACATTATTTTCTCTCAGAATGTTGTAAATCTATGGAATTCTTTACCGCGGAAGTCTGACGAGGCTGGGATCATTCAAAACATACAAGATTCAGCTAAACAGATTTTGAATCATTAAGGGTTTTGGAGTAAAAGTAGGAAAGTGCACTTAAGGACTATCAGATTGGCCATGATCTCATTGAATGTTGGAGCAGACTCGATGGACTAATGGCCCACCTCTGCTCCTATATCTGATGGTCTTATGGTTAAGCAGGTTTTGTAAATGACTAACATTCACTGGGAGAGGGCTAGCAACCATAGTAGACTAATTGGTAAAGTTAGATTACACGTGATTCAGAGTGAACTTGCCAGTTGGATACAAAATTAGCTTTCTGGTAGGAGACAGAGGGTATTGGTGGAGGGTGTTTTTTTTAGGCTGGAGAGCTGTGACCAACAGTGTTCCACAGGGATCAGTATTGGGTCCACTTTTGGTTGATATTTATATAAACGATTTGGATGAGAATATAGGAGGCATGGTTAGTAAGTTTGCAGATGACAACAACATTGATGGTATAGTGGAGAGTGAAGAAGGTTATCTAAGAGTACAAAGAGATCTTGGTCAATTGGATCAATGGGCTGTGGAGTGGAAGTTGGAGTTTAATTTGGATAAATGTGAGATATTGCATTTTTGAAGTACAAGCAAGGACAGAACTTATGTAATTAATGGTCGGGGCCGGGATGGTGTTGCAGAACAGAGAGTCCTAAGGTTCAGGTACATAATTCTATGAAATGTGCCTCATAGGTAGACAGGGTGGTTAAGAAGGCATTTAGCATGCTTGCCTTCATTGCTCCTTACCTTTTGAGTATAAGAATTGGAATGTCATATTGAGGTTTTACAGGACGTTGGTGAGTCCTCTTTGGAGTACTGTATGCAGTGCTGGTTGCCCTAATAATAAAGGATATTATTAAAGTGGAAAGGATTCAGAAAACATTTAGTAGGATGTTGCTGGGCACTGATGGTTTGCAATATAAAACTGGATCAGAAAAACTTGGACTTTTTTCGCTGGAGTGTAGGAGATTGAGAGACAACTGTATAGAAGTTCATAAAATCAAGAGGAGCGTCGACAATGTGAATAACAAAGATCTTTACCCAAAGGGTAGGGGAGTTCAAAACTGGGAGATATATTTTTAAGGTGAGAGGAGAAAGATTTAAAAAGGAAGAGGGGCAACATTTTTACATGGAGAGTTGTTCATGTGTGGAATGAACTGCCGGAGGAAGTGATGGTTGCAGGAAATGTTACAAAGTTTGAAAGACATTAGGGTAAGTACATGACTAGGAAAAGTTTTGAGGGATATGGACCAAGTGCAGGCAAGTGTCACTAGTTTAGTTTACAAACATAGTTGGATGGAAGGGTCTCTTTGCATGCTGTTTTAATCTATATGTTATCAAATGGCAAATTGGTTAAGATTTGGCACGCAACAGGTCTAAGTATTGCTGAGACTGTCCACCAATATCCTGTAATTTTCTCATTGCAGCAAAAGTTTCCTGACAACGGAAATCTAAGGGCAATAAAGGAGCGGGAGAACGGTAAGTCTAAACTGTATTTCCCAATGCATGTAATTGTCCAGTGGGTGGAGATGTATATACAAGTCACCATTCTGCTGTTGGCAGGTTTAGTGTCACACGCTTTAATTGGCTCAGGTTTTATCCCACACCCTCACCAGTGCTGCAACTGTCCTACTGTGGCAGTGACATCAGACTGCTAAAAGACATATTCTGACTGTCATTTGGTTGAGCTGTTAACCCAAGGCTCAGTCTTCCCTCTCAGGTTAATATAAAGGGTGTTGTCACAAAGAAGAAAATGTGGCTTCTGCCCACTGTCCCTGCCGGTATTTTTCCCACCACCCATGTTGCAAGAGATGATCAAATCATAAATGCATCGCAGCTTCAGGGTGTTTGCAAAATGCAAGTTGGCTCCTGTGCTTCAGCAGCAACCTTGGCTCAACGATTTATTCTATTTCCAAGCATTCTATTAGTTTGTAAACAAATTTACCTTATGGTGTGGCATAGAGCTGTGCAGAATCATGAGGCAGCCTTGTCATGCGTGGGCTATTCATCTGAAAAAAGTAACAGTTTGTCCCAATTTCTCATTGTTTCCCCAGAACTCTGCATTATTTTTTCTTTCAAATTATATCCAATTCCATTAGAAAATTAACATTGAATCTGCTTCCACTATCCTCCAGCATACATTAAGATCTAATTGAGATGATCGAGTAAAAATGTCAACACATCTGATTTCAACCCAATGGTATATTCCTGTCAGAATGAAAGGGAAGGCTGATAGGTATAGGGAGTGCTGGATGACTAAAGAAATTGAGGGTTTGGTTAAGAAGAAGAAGAAAGCATATGTAAGGTGTAGACAGGATCGATCAACTGAATCCTTAGAAGAGTAAAAAGAAAGTAGGCGTATACTTAAGAGGGAAATCAGGAGGGCAAAACGGGGACATGAGATAGCTTTGGCAAATAGAATTAAGGAGAATCCAAAGGGTTTTTACAAATATATTCAGGACAAAAGGGTAACTAGGGAGAGAATAGGGCCCCACATAGATCAGCAAGGTGGCCTTTGTGTGCCACAGAAAACGGGGGAGATACTAAATGAATATTTTGCATCAGTATTTACTGTGGAAAAGGACATGAAGACATAGACTGTAGGGAAATAGGTGGTGACATCTTGCAAAATGTCCAGATTACAGAGGAGGAAGTGCTGGATGTCTTGAAACGGTTAAAGGGGGATAAATCCCCAGGACCTGATCAGGTGTACCCGAGAACTCTGCGGGAAGCTAGAGAAGTGATTGCTGGGCCTGTTGCTGAGATATTTGTATCATCGATAGTCACAGGTGAGGTGCCGGGAGACTGGAGGTTGGCAAACGTGGTGCCACTGTTTAAGAAGGGTGGTAAAGATAAGCCAGGGAACTATAGGCCGGTGAGCCCTCCCTCGGTGGTGGGCAAGTTGTTGGAGGGAATCCTGACGGACAGGATGTACATGTATTGGAAAGGCAAGGACTGATTAGGGATAGTCAACATGGTTTTGTGTGTGGGAAATCGTGTCTCACAAACTTGATTGGTTTTTTTTAAGAAGTAACAAAGAAGATTGATGAAGGTAGACCAGTAGATGTGATCTATATGGACTTCAGTAACGTGTTCGACAAGGTTCCCCATGGGAGACTGATTAGCAAGGTTAGATCTCATGGAATACAGGGAGAACTAGCCATTTGGATACAGAACTGGC
This sequence comes from Hemiscyllium ocellatum, assembly GCF_020745735.1. Taxonomy (NCBI): domain Eukaryota; kingdom Metazoa; phylum Chordata; class Chondrichthyes; order Orectolobiformes; family Hemiscylliidae; genus Hemiscyllium; species Hemiscyllium ocellatum. The sequence goes on along the minus strand of NC_083426.1, from coordinate 11,637,027 downwards.
TCAAAGGTAGAAGACAGAGGATGGTGGTGGAAGGTTGTTTTTCAGACTGGAGGCCTGTGACCAGTGGAGTACCACAAGGATCGATGCTGGGCCCTCTACTTTTTGTCATTCACATAAATGATTTGGATGCGAGCATAAGAGGTGCAGTTAGTAAGTTTATAGATGACACCAAAATTGGAGGTGCAGTGTACAGCGAAGAGGGTTACCTCAGATTACAACAGGATCTGGACCAGATGGGCCAATGGGCTGAGAAGTGGCAGATGGAGTTTAATTCTGATAAATGCGAGGTGCTGCATTTTGGGAAAGCAAATCTTAGCAGGATTTATACACTTAATGGTAAGGTCCTAGGGAGTGTTGCTGAACAAAGAGACCTTGGAGTGCAGGTTCATAGCTCCTTGAAAGTGGAGTCGCAGGTCGATAGGATAGTGAAGAAGGCATTTGGTATGCTTTCCTTTATTGGTCAGAGTATTGAGTACAGGAGCTGGGAGGTCATGTTGCAGCTGTACAGGACATTGGTTAGACCTCTGTTGGAATATTGCATGCAATTCTCGTCTCCTTCTTATCGGAAAGATGTTGTGAAACTTGAAGGGGAGAGGCTGAATAGGCTGGAGCTGTTTCCCCTGTCGGAGGCTGAGGGGTGACCTTATCGAAGTTTACAAAATTATGAGGGGCATGGATAGGATAAATAGACAAAGTCTTTTCCCTGGGGTCGAGGAGTCCAGAACTAGAGGGCGTAGGTTTAGGGTGAGAGGAAAAAGATATAAAAGAGACCTAAGGGGCAACTTTTTCACACAGAGGGTGGTACATGTATAGAATGAGCTGCCAAAGGTTGTGGTGGAGGCTGGTACAATTGCAACATTTAAGAGGCATTTGGATGGGTATATGAATAGGAAGGGTTTGGAGGGATATGGGCTGGGTGCTGAGAGGTGGGACTAGATTGGATTGGGATATCTGGTCGGCATGGACGGGTTAGACCGAAGGGTCTGTTTCCCATGCTGTACATCTCTATGACTCTCTGACTCGATGACAACACTAGCTTTACTGAGTCAGGAGCAAGCTCCCCTCTTAGAGGCAGGCTCCACATTCTTGCAAATAGTTATGACAGTGAGGCCTCTACCATTTTAAAGTTGGGATAGGGGTGTAGACATCGATCAGAAATGCTTCAGGACCCCTAAAGAAATTCTAGCCATGCTGCAGTTTTGCACACAGCCATGAGGATAGTCCTTAAGAACTTTTCTCATTGTATTTTGCAAATAGATGGGAACAAGAGAAGACCTTTCAGCCCCTTGAATCTTCTCCATTGTTCATACATCACATCAACTCCATTCACCCTGCTTAGCTCCATATCCCTTCATTCATCTAGCTAGCAGAGTAGAAATGAACTGATGACAAGGTCACACAAGTATGTTGAGAATAAATGCTATACAGTCATTTGTTTTTAGTGTCTTACTCCCTGCAGATGGTAATGTTTTTGTCTTGTTTCTTGCAGCTTGGTGAACTCCATGGGCACTTGGCTTCCATGAAGCAGCAAGTAGCTTTTCTTCGCAGCTGGAAATCCCCTCAAATTTCCCCAAAATGTTCAGTGAGACATGAAGAGACTGTCAACATTGTGCTGGAAACTGGCTGAGCAAACTTGGCTGCACACCAAGCAGTTAGAGCACTGGAATTAACAGTGGTGAAAAGACAAACAATACAAGATCCCTGCAGCAAACAAAGAGGCTTTATATCTTATGTGACATCAGCAGCTGGACAGTACTGGCAGCATGATGAGCGGTTTTGTGTTTAAAAACAGAGTAAGAGTGTGAGCCGAATAATTTCACCCAACTTGCCCCATACCTGGATGCTTCAAGTTAATCGAGGGGAGTGTGAGCTACAACAGCCCTTCAAGACTTTCTGCAAGCAATTGCTTCCTGATGAGAAATTATTTTTATATTTACAAAAGAGAAACTGCATAAAGAGTAGGATAGTAGCCAAAGCAGGTGTTACTGATCAGAGTCTTCAAACGTTACCAATATTCATCGAGCTTATAGACTGGCATCACCAAGTCACATCAAGTTACCAATCTGTGGTCACCACAGCATCACTGATTCAACTTGATGCAGTATCACTGTTGATTTATTAATCCATTAATACTTGGTCCTTGTATAGCTTCTAATCCAATGGAATGACAGATCACTGGATTACTGTCGCACTAACAAACCAATACCATAAAGACATCAAGAGACTCACCTGAAACCTGTAAATTGTAACTCTGCTTCAACTCTGTTACAACTTCTTCCAGCTATGAGAATTCTGTTGATAAAGAAATTTTGTTTAGTTTGTTGGTCCCTGATAGCACTGACAATGTTGGAAACTTGAGATGAATAGATTTTTAAAGTCATTTCCACAGTGTTCATGGAAAAATGTGATTTCAGAATAACTTTGTTCGAATGAAATTTAGTGTACTGCTGTCAAGCTTTCTTGACTAATGTGTGGACATACGATGTTGAATTTTCACCAATTTCATTAGAAAATTTATATGTATCAGTGCTTCCATTTTCTCAGCATTTTTGTACACCATCAGTAATTGTTCATAATTTGTCCATTTTTCTTTCATTATTTTAGGGATGCGATAGGTTTTGTTCCATTGCTCAAATGGTTTTCTTCAGTATTATCAATTGCCACTAATTATTAATGTCAAAATCCTAATCCATGCCTTTATCAAGTCCAAGCTTCCAAAACTGCTTCTCCCCATTATATACCCCTCCAACTCCCTCAAGCAGCCACATGTATGAGTTCCTTGGCCTCTATCATAAGAGGTCACGGGCCATTCAGCCTCTCAATCCTATTCCACTGTGCAGTGGTGAGTACTTTCAACTGATGATTGTAGATTTCACTTCTAATGCCTCTTTTCCCTCTGCTGGCAGGCCCCAGGAGGCACGACTTGCTTCCCTGGCACAGTTTGGATCCTTGTTCTTTCTGTTCCACAGTCAGTTCCATAGCTGCTAAAACAAAAAAAAATCAAACCGCATTTCTATAGCACTTTTGGTACTCCACGGAAGGTTTCATGAAACAAAATCTGTCAAATCTGTCAAATATTAGAATAGGTGACCCAAGGTTTTGGAACACAGGTATCTTAAAGGATTATAGGGTTTGAGGAAGCTATAGAGATAAGGAAGGGAATGGTCATAAATAGTGTTGGCAGACACTAGATGTACAGGAACTGGTGAGATTGCACCTTAACTTCTTTCCTTAAATAATTTTTATTAAATTAGATTCCCTACAGTGTGGAAACAGGCCCTTCAGCCCAACAAGTCCACACCGACCCTCCGAAGAGTAACCCACCCAGACCTATTTCCCTCTGACTAACGCACCTAACTTATGGGCAATTTAGCATGGCCAATTCACCTGACCTGCACATCTTTGTGTGCTGTGGGAGGAAACTCGAGTGCCCAGGGGAAACCCACGCAGACACAGGGAGAATGTCTCCACACAGACAGTCGCCCAAGGCTGGAATCGAACCTGGCGCTGTGAGGTAGCAGTGCTAACCACTGAGCCACTGTGCCACCAAGGAAAGAGTTTAGGGGAAGTTCACTTGGCTGATTCCAAGTATAGAGAGGCTGTCTTATGAGGAAAGGTTGAGTAGGTTGAGCTTATACTCTTTGAGTTTGAATGAATGAGAGATGATTTTATTGAAACATGTAAAATTCTGAAGAGATTTGACTGGATCGACACTGAGATACTGTTTCCTGTCATGGTGGAATCTCAAACTAGGGGACACAGATTAAATATTAGGAGTCTCCTGTTTAAGAGGAAGAATTGCTTCTCTCAGATAGTCTTGTCTTTAGAATTCTCTTCCAGAGTGAGCAGTGGAGGCCAGATCATTGAATATATTCAAGGTTGAGGTAGACAGAGGGGGTCAAGCATTCGGGTTACAGTCAGGTCGATTATGTTTCTGTTGAATAATGGAGCATGTTTGAGGGGCCAAATGGCCTTTTACTGCTCCTGGTTCTAATGATCAAAACAAAAATGATGATATCTTGGCAAGCAGAGAGGATAAGTAAATGGGCTTTGGTGCAAGTAGAATATGGACAGACTTAGTAATGAAGAGGATTTGGGATTTCTTAAAAAAATCTTTTCTGATCTCTTTACTGTCCCACTATTGTGTTACTTTTAAAAAACAAAAAGACCTCTCTTTAACTTTATTATCAACCGTCTTCTCAATTTCTGTTTTCTCCTTCTCCCTCTTGCTTTCAGTTCTTTTCTTACTTTATGCTGCATTGCTTTTTGAGGTATTGCTCTCTGTATTCAGAATTGACTTTATTGTGAGCCATTTTCATCCACTTGAGCTTCCAAAAATGATGATACTATCAACTGCACGTTTGTCACTGAATTATCATACAGCAAAATAAACATTTAATTGGGAAACTATTGGCACCAATCTGGGAATAATATAATTTGGGAAGAAAGTGAGGTCTGCAATTGCTGGAGATCAGAGCTGAAAATATGTTGCTGGAAAAGCGCAGCAGGTCAGGCAGCATCCAAGGAGCAGGAGATTCGACGTTTTGGGCATAAGCCCTTCTTCAGGAATGAGAATATAATTTGGGAAATGAGAATGAGAATAATATAATTTGAGAAAGGAAGTCATGTAGCGGTGACAGGTTTGTTTTGTACTGATGATGGAACAACATATCAGAATAGTTTTAATTATGTATTTGACACTATGAGCATACCAGAATGTAAGCTGGACTGAAGATGGGGTTGCCTACTCAGGTTTGACTTATTCCTTAAGCTTTCTTTCATTTGCCTTCACCTACCCTGCCTGGTCAATCAACCCTTTTCTTGCCATCTCCTGTAACTAAAGAGAATTTCCAAAGGCTATTTTTTAAAATTATTTTTCTCCCTAGCTGTCCTGGAGATTAATCTTTAATTCCTAGTAATGCTCGGGCAATGCTGGGAGTTTGGAAACCTGTAGATCTGTTGTGTTCTTCAAACATCAGGGGTAAGCTTTTTCATGTGCATGTAACCAAAACTGTATACCCAGTTTAAACAGCTTCTGTATTTTGCTGTACAAAGTGTGCATAAACAACCTTCTCCACTGAGTCTTTCTGGGTACGTGACCCAGAAAGAAGATTTGCGATACTTAAGCTGGCTCACTAATTGCATATCTTGCTGAGATGGATTCATAACATGAATAAATTTCTTAAATGTGGCTTTGCAACAGGTTCAACAAAGGGTTGTGGTGTTTTAATTTGAAGAAGAGAGCTTTGTGCACCTTTGATGTCAGCTGGAGCGTGGTGATGTAAGAAGCACATCAGTGAGGTTTACAGACATTCTCATGGAAGGCCATGGTGGTTTGCAAGCTGATTTAAATTCAGCCTTCCAGCTAGGCTTTAAGTGTAACAACCATACTGCAAACGTGACATACTGATGTATTTGATGCTTGGCTTCCTCTGAAACCTGACATGTTTTGACAAGTTGGATGGTTTACCAGTGAAGTGTAACTGCCTTGATATTGTTTGATGTATTGTGTGTTTCACCTGATGAGGAGACATGACATGAGCTGGCCTTGTGTTGAAGATTGCTTCTGCTTCTGTTTTCATATTGCATTCAAAGCACAGAGCATAGGCAACTGCCGATTAAATGTACCAATTGCCATGTGGTTTGTCTTTTGTCTTATTCTTTCATGGTGTGTTGACAACCCCCAGGCTCTCCTGCCAACCGTTGGGAAGTTGAACTCTAAACACTACCCCGCAGTAAGATGTACACAGTGTCTTGTTAATATTGTAGTGTTCGGTATGCAGTTAAAGCTCACGTTTTGGTAATCTGGTGCCTAAGACATATTAATGCAACATATTAATGAATAGACCAAAGAGTTTAAAGTAAAGCGCTGCAAATCTCAAATGAAGCACAAACTCGTGAGGGGACTGGACAGAGATGCCAGGAGGATGTTTCCTTGTGTTGGGGGATGCTAAAATTAGGGAGCATTATGTTGAAATAAGAGCACCACCTTTTAAGTCAGAGATGTTTTTTCCCCCTCACAAGGTCTTTTATGGAATTTCCTTCCCCTTAAGATAATGGAGGCCTGGCCTTTGCATTTACTTATGTCGAGTTGATTAATTTCTGATGGACACGGAAGTCAAGGGTAATGGGGGTTGGGGTGCAGAGAGGAAAGCTAAGCCAAGACAATCTTACAGAATACTGGACCAGCCTTAAAAGCCTGAATGGCCTTGACGTTCTCTTCTGCTCCTAAAATACCTGAAATCTGATAAAATCTGAAAAACAACCATGGAGCTGAAGCACTACTAATTTCTCTCTCCGTAGACTCTGCCAGATCTGTTGGCTATTTTCAGCATTTTCTGACTGCGATATCAGCTGGTCTGACTATAGCAAAAGTAAGGTTTTTGACGAGCAATCACAGACAATCTACAGATTCCACAAGTCCTACTTGAAAGGACTACATTGTACTCTGCTTATCATTTTTCTAATCAGTGCTTGATGTTCCATTGCAGAGGTTCAAGGAATAGTTGCCATAATTTGAGTGTGGAGCTTAGTGTGACTGATTGGAAAACTAATGTGAATTCTTAAGCGAAGAAAAAGTGGCTGCAAATTGTTCCAAGACTGTCACTTTTTGCAATGAAACTGCTCAAGCTTCTCTCTCACAGAAAATTAATCAACTGTGTTCAAATAAAAAAAACCACATCATGTTGTGTGGGCTACCATCACCAAATGGACTGCAGAGATCCAAGAAAGGAGCCTGCCACCACCTTTTCAAGGGCAAGTAGGGATAGATAATGCTGGTCCATCCAATGATGCCCACTTCCCATAACACAAATAAAATAAACTCATGCATTTTTACCTATTGCCTATCGGTTGCAGTATGTGAAGTATAAAAATAACAATGATCGTAGATCAGATTTCATTTCAAAGTTGTTTTGACATAGTTTTGCAGGATTGGATAATTCCTATCCAACCTGTTCATGACACACCTCTGCTGTAGTTGGACCTTGAACCCAAGCCATCCAGGTCAGAGGTAGGGACACTACCTCAGAACCCTCTTGCACAATTAGTTCAAACTGGCGTGAAGATGAGAATGTGATCATGTTTCAGCAATGTTATGTCAATGTTTTATCAAACAAAAATCTTGATAAGCCAAATTATTTTCAATTAAACTGTCACTGATGTAAAATCTAAACAAGTCATGACAGTACCAACACAGATGATCACTGAGGGAGTTGGATCTGTTTGCTGTTGAGTAATAGTTGAATGAATGGGAGCCTTGATCAATAAAATCTAATGTAAAATAAGCTCACGCATGTAATCAGGTGGCATTGCAGAAAGAAAAGAGACTAGTTTTTGTAAAGTCTGCAGCAATCCTTCTGATTTGCACTCCAACTTCAACAGGAGATTCCACTGTAGCATTTTGAAAAAGAACAAGATGGAGGGAGATGGGGCGTCTCTCTTATAGCCAACATTCATCTCTCAGCCAGCAGAAAATCACAGAATCCGCACAGTGCAGAAAGAAGCCATTTGGCCATCAAGTCTGCACTGCCTACCCCCAACCCCTGATCATTGAGATGGTAATTGTTATATGTGGGTTCCTGCTGTGCACATAGAATCTGTTGCATTTCCTATTTTGCAACACTGCTGAAGTACTTTATTGATGGTGACATTCAGAAGCTGTGAAAGATGCTACATAACTGCAAGTCTTTGTATGGGAGAAATGAACATAGTAGGAATTCTACCTCTAGCAATGTTATATATAATAAACAGATTATTAACTTCCCATTAAGGAGATTACTAAAAGAGTTCATGGGACAATTTTCAATGTAATACCATACCTTTCACTCAATGTGAACAGGGCAGGTACTTAAAAACTAGGAGCAGGAATAGGGTATTTAGCCCTTTGAGCCTGCTCTGCCATTTAATATGATGATGGCCGCTCCCATCTTAGCCTCAACTCCACATTCCTTTCCACTCTTCATAACCCTTCAACCCATTACTAAATCAAACATTTGTCCATCTCCGCCCTCAATTTACTCAATGTCCTGGCATCCAATGCATTCAGGGGGAGTGAATTCCACAAATTCGCAACCTCTGAGAGAAGTAACTCGGTATGTTTTAAATCTGTCAACCCTTATCCTGAAACAATGACCTCTTCAACTAGATTGCCTCTCAACATCTACTTTGTCAATTCCCTTGAATTGGGGCAGCTCAGTGGTTAGCACTGCTGCCTCACAAGTTTGATTCCAGCCTTGGGCGACTGTCTGTGTGGAGTTTGCCCATTCTCTCCGTGTCTGCGTGGGTTTGCTCCAGGTGCTCCAGTATCCTCCCACTGTCCAAAGATTGACGGTGTGTCGGTGTGGACTTGTTGGGCCGAAGGGCCTGTTTCCACACTGTAAGTAATCTAATCAAAGATGTGCAGGTCATGTGAATTGGCCATGCTAAATTGCCCATAGTGTTAGGTGCACTGGTCAGAGGGAAATGGGTCTGGGTGGGTTACTCTTCGGAGGGTCGGTGTGGACTTGTTGGACTGAAGGGCCTGTTTCCGCACTATAGGGAATCTAATCTGAAAATGAAGGGTCTGTTTCTGTGCTGTATGACCTCTATATACCTCAATTAGATTTCCTCTCATTCCTCTAAACTCTAAAGAGTATAGGCCTAACCTGTTCACCTCTCTTCATAAGGCAAACCCTTTATCTCTGGAATCAATCTAGTGAACCTCCTCTGAGCTGTCTCCAAGATAACTATGTCCCTTCTCAAGTTAGGGAACCAAAACATGATGCAAACCTCCAGGTCTTACTCATACCTTGTACAGTTTTCAGTATCACGTGCCTTTCAATATCACTTGAAGGAGGATGCTGTTGTTCTTGAGGGAGTATAACAAAGGTTTACGAAGCTGATTCTGGGAATGGCGGATATGCGGAAAGATTGACTAGGTTAGGATTATTTTTACTGGAATTCAAATGAATGGTGGGGGAATCTTATAGACACTTATAAAATTCTAAGAGGACCAGATTGGGTAGATGCAGGGAGGTTGTTCCTGATGGTAGGTGTGTCCAGAACCAGAGGTCACAGTCTGAGGATTTGTGGTAGGCCATTTAGGATGAAGATGAGGAGATATTCCTTCACCCAAAGAGTGGTGAGCCTGTGGGAATCATTACCACAGGAAGCATTTGATGCCAAAATATTGAATGTATTCAAGAGGTGGCTAGATAGAGCACTTGGGATGAATGGGACCAACGGTTATGGGGAGAAAGCAGGATGAGGTTATTGAATTGGGCGATCAGGCATAATCGTGATGAATGGTGGAGCAGGCTCGAAGGGCTGAATGGCCTCCTGCTCCTATCTTCTTTGTTTCAATGCTTTATATTCTTTTCCTTTAGCAATAAATGCCAAAATTCCATGAGTCTCCCTTTTTAACTGCTGTACCTGCACATCAGTTTTCTGCAATTCATGCATGAGTAAACTCAGATAACCAGGTAACAAGACAAAATTGGAAAGCCAATAGGTCAATGCTGAGTCAATTCTTAAAAAACTAACTTGCACCTGCACACACACACACACACACACACACACACACCATGGGTGCTGGGGAAAAAAATAAGCACTACCGCAGTTAGGCGGTAGTGTGGGGGATTTTAAAAAAATATATAACCAGGAGATTTGCCCTTCACTGTTTAAAAAAAATAAAGAGGAGTGCTCCCTCCCCTTCACTGTTTGATCACACAGCATTGCCCTTTGATGTGAAGGGCACTGCTTGTCACTGGCCACCCGGGTGTTTTCCTATCTTCCTGGTGGTGGAAATTGAATAAAGATTAGTGCACTTTGTGTCTCTCACTGTGTCTCACACCTACACACACCATGGGTGCTGGGGAAAAAAATAAGCACTACCGCAGTTAAACGGTAGTGTGGGGGTTAATAAAAAAGAAAAAAAAGAAAAAGAGAAAAAAAATAAAAAACTAACTTGCCTTTTTTCACCAAGGTATGATTTAAATGACAGCTTCTCCTGTGAGAGCCTCAGTAGGATCCACAGTGGATGCACGTTGGTGGGGTTTCATTGAGCCAATTGGTTGTGCCATTTTAAAAAGCCCCAATGAGTGGAACTCATCCTAAACTGGATAAACCAACAAAGGGGCAACTGCAAAACCTCTCCAGCTAATTTATTTTTACTATTCTTCAGAGGTCATGGAAGCAACATTTACAGTGGTTCAAGAATGAAAGGTTTACATGGATTACATTTTCTGCTATTGCTGGAACTTTTAATTCTAAAAGGTTACATTCATCTGTGCTGTACAGTTTGCAACTTAAATGAGAAGTCAACAAAGAGATCATGCAGTATAGTTGTTACTTCTAATTTGGTAGTTTATGAGTCAGCCTAAACTGTGATATTTCCGTTCACAGTGAAGTTTGGTGTGCTGGTGCAATCATGTAATTAGTGCTTTTTCAAAATAAAAATGCATTCTTGGGATGTGTGTGCTGTTAACTAAACCAGCATCTTATTACCCATTCTAAAAACCCAGAAGGATGTGATGGTCACCTGCCTTTGTGAACCAGGTTTAAGGTCAGTTTAAGGATTCACTGAGCTGGCGAAAGTGAGGACTGCAGATGCTGGAAAAGCACAGCCAGTCAGGCAGCATCCCCGGCTGTGGTGGGGTCTGCAGGTGCTGCGGATGCTGCCTGACCTGCTGTGCTTTCCCAATACCACACTCTCATCGCTGAGGTGGTGCATTGGAAATCAAGCACCAAAGTCATCATTAATGTGAGAGATTTAGCTCAAAGTCCCCCGTTTACCTGACTGATGGGCTCAGGTTAAAAGGAAACAATTACTACATTCTTGTACTTTACAAGAAAATAATTGTTTATTATGAACACATTGTCTTTATTCAATGGCAGTTAGTAAATATGAATGTGAACTTTCAACAGTCCAACTTAAACTTGTAAGTTCCCCTCTTCACAAACAGACAAACACACAAAGACAGACAAACACACACAGACAAACACACAATGACAAATGCACAAAGACATACAACACACAATGACAGACAACACATAAAGACAAACAATACACAAAGACATACAACACACAAAGACAGATAAACACACAAAGAGAGACAAACACACAAAGACAAACAGACACATGGATATTAAGGTGAAAAAGGAGAAAATCTCAGGGAACACAATTCAATGGCACTAGTCTGGACCACAGGATTCAATGAGTTGCTTCCTTTCTTCCCCTTTCAATTCCTTTTTAGTTCTTTGTTGTTAACACAAATTTGTATACCAATACTCTCTTTCATTTGTTGGATGAAATTCATCTAGTAATCGAAAACTGTACAAATTAATTAAGGTAGAGAGATCATAATTTATTAAGGTGATGAAGTCAAAACAGAAGAGTAAGGAAGATTTTACAGACACAGAGCAGTGTGGTGGGGCCACATGTAGCGCAACATGACGGTTGAGGCCGTCTCAGTAGGTATGGAACTTGGCTATCAGTTTCTGATCAGCGATTCTGTGTTGTTGTGTATCTCAAAAGCTGCCTTGGAGGACACTTACCTGAAGATCAGAGGCTGAAAGTCCTTGACTGCTGAAGTGTTCCCCGACTTGTGCTGTGTCCATTCATCCATTGTCAGACCATCAGCATGGTCTCGTCAATACACCATGCCTTGGGGCATTCTTGCCTGCAGCACATGAGATGGACAATATTGGCTGAGTCACATGAGTATCTGCATGTACTTAATGTACTAGTTCTATTACTTCTTTTATTAATTCGTGAGATGTAGGTGTCTCTGACTGGCTAGTATTTATTGCCCAAGACAGACCTCATTGCCCTATTGATCTGATTGGCTTGCTGAGGCCATTTCAGAGATTAATTAACAGTCATCCACATTACTGTGGGTCTTAGGACTAAGGAGATAAGAATGACAGATTTCCTTCCCTAAAAAGGACATTAGTGAACTGTAAAGCCTAGCTACGTGAAGAAAGGCATCTTAATCCTATGCACCTGTATGGATTATCAGATTTGAGAATGTAGATTTTGTATGTGTAATGATTTGGAGATGCCGGTGTTGGACTGGGGTTTACAAAGTTAAAAATCATACAACACCAGGTTATAGTCCACCAGGTTTAATAGGAAGCACACTAGCTTTCGGAGCAATGCTCCTTCATTAGGACCTAATGAAGGAGCGTCGCTCCGAAAGCTAGTGTGCTTCCAATTAAACCTGTTGGGCTATAACCTGGTGTTGTGTGATTTTTAACTTTGTATGTGTAACATAGTGACAAGAGCATTTTGAGTCTGAAATCCATCCAATTCCAATTGGACCTTGAAGATTTGTACCAGATCAATTGCATTTAGTTGCCTTTGATCTATATCTGTTCTCTGGATAAGCTTATTCATGAATTTTGTGGTGTTTAATAATCACCCTTTAGGCTTAATGTAATGGAAACTCTACCTTGTATAATTTTTGCTGGCTGTTAGTGGAAAAGAGGACATTGAATCAGATTGTATCAGAGGAGTTCCGAATGGTTCTGTTTATAATATTAAATACCATGGAGGTGATTTGGAGATAGTCCCTTAATCTATTCAAAGGTTTCTCTGTGTTTTATTTGTGGTGCATTCATGTGTAAAGCATCATTGAAAAAAATCTATTTTAACTGGGGATGAGCAACAGTCATTACTACCCCTTGTGATTCACTCACTGACCACACACTATTTAATGTCTCAAAAATGTTCATTTCTTTCCTTGTAACCTATTATTTTAGCTCCACAGACTTGTTAATTCCACAGAGAATGGCAGACAACAGGCTATTTTGCTAATTGAATTCTTTTTCTTAGAAAAAAAACCTTCTTTCATTTTGTCTTGACTTTATTTTTCAGTTATTTTGTTACTTTCCCTCAATGCCTTCAGAGTGAATTATGGATTTTTCAATTGCTCATTCTTTGCAACTCCTTGCAGTCGGGCCAGAGATCTCTCCAGTTACAATTGGGAATGAAAAAGGAAATTTGACTTTCTCCAAGAATCAGGAAATAAATGAACTTGGCAAGTTAGTGCTGGGTTTTTTAACTAAGAAGATCTTAGTCCAACTGTCAGCCTGTGTTAAGTTGACTGAGCTCTGGTTTGTTGGTGCATCCAATCTCAGCACCCTGCTTAGTTGCTGCAGAGACTTGCTGTTGATACTGAGTGAGAACACAAAGAAGCTCTAATGTTCCTTTCCCATTGTCAAATTTATCAAGCATTTAGAATAGAATCCCTACAGTGTGGAAACAGGCCATTGGGCCCAACAAGTCCACATTGACCCTCCAAAGATTATCCCACCCAGACCCATTCCCCTACCCTATTACTCTACATTTACCCCTGACTAATGCACCTGGCCTACACATCCACGAACACTATGGGTAATTTAGCACAGCCAATTCACTTTTTGGATTGTGGGAGGGAATTGGACCATCTGGCGGAAACCCACACAGGGGGACACATGGAAATTGTGCAAACTCCACACAGACAATTGCCCAAGAGTGGAAGCGAACCTCGGTCCCTGGTACTGCGAGGCAGCAGTGCTAACCGCTGAGCCACTGTGCCACCCATCTATGTGCCCGTATTCTGGCTTGAGTCACAACCAGTATCAAGAATGTGGTGCTGGAAAAGCACAGCAAGTCAGGCAATATCCAAGGAGCAGGAGGATCGACATTTCGGGCATAAGTCCTTCATGAGGAAATCCAATGCAGCAAGGCATCTTAATTCTGTTCACCAGTCTGTATGGCCAAAATTGGGCCTGTAGATTTTGTACATTGGAACATAGCAACAGGAGCAGAGCTTTCAGAGAGTATTTCTTCGGATTCCAATTAGACCTTGATGATCAGTACCTATTCAACCTCATTTACGTGGCTTTGATTCATACGTGTTGATAACCTTGAGATATGATGCAAATTTTTTGATGTTTAAATAATCACACTTGAGGCTTGAAATAATGAAAACTCTATCTTATTTAATTCTTGCAGGTTGTAGATACTGAAGAGACCACAGAGTTAGGTTTGCACCAGAACAGATCCTTCTGGTTTTGTTGCTCATTACATGCTTAGCAGCCATGAAATGTTCCTTATTTAAACATTTAAACTTAGCTGTTTAATTCCCCGCTGTAATTCGCCTTTCTGGTGAATCTGGAATGTATCTTCTCAAAAACTGCACACAGTATTCTTGATGCCATCTGGTTAAAGTTCTTGAAACTAAATATTTGATTAAAATCTACCATCTTGATTATCCAACATAAGCACCAACTTTTGATAATTTATATATATGAACAAATGCATCCTTTTACTCCCATTAGGGAGAGGCAGTGGCATCAATGTCACAGGATTAGCAATCTAGAGATTCAGACTAATGTTCTAAAGACACCAGTTTATCTCTCACTACAACAGCTGATTTAAAGTTAAATAGTACATCTGGATTTTAAACGCTAGACCTCAGTAACTATGAAACCATTGAGGATCTTCAAAAAAGAAAACCTTTTTCTTGGCTTCTACTTCAGGAAGGAAATGTACCATTCCTAGCTGCTCTGATTTGCATAAACCTCCAGACACACAGCAATGTTGTTAACTGTTAAATATCCACTGAAGTGGCCCAACAAGTCACCCAGTTGTATCAAAGCGCAACAGAAAAATCAATGAAGATTGAAACCAGATGAAGCCTTTTGTGTCAGGCTGTCAAAAGCTTGAAGCTCCCTGACAGCACTGTGGAAGTCCCTACGATCCACATGGACTGCAGCAGGCAAAAAGGCAACTCAGCACCACCTTCTCAGTGGGTAATCAGGGTTGTGCAATAAACCTTGGCCTGGCCAGTGACGCCCACATCCTACAAAATAATTTTTTTAGAGTTCTAGAAAATATGCTGTTTTGTCAATCTTGGATCTAAATGGATTGCCTACTGTAAAGCTCCATCTAACAGAATTTTGTCCACTGATTCAATCTGCCTTTGTTCTTTTGAAATGATCTGTTCTTAACTACACAATTTGATGTGCCTTTTAAATGCATTGTAATATTGGATATACAGTTGTCTATTCCTTCAGTAAAGCTACTAAAGTATCTGGTGAATAGCTGAGACCTCATTATGGACCCCTGGGAGAATCTCTTGTCATCAATCAACATGTGTTTCCTTTCTCCCATTTCTCTGCATTCTACATGTCACAAAGCTCTCCAATTCAATACACTTTTACTAAAACTTTGTGTTAAATCTTGTCAACTGTTTTCAGGAAGTCCCTATAGAAAGGTTCCCTACATATTTAATGATGAAGGACTTTTGTCCAAAACATTGATTCACCTGCTCCTTGGATGCTGGTGCCTGACCAGCAACACACTCTCGACTCTGATGTCCAACACCTGCAGTCCTCACTTTTGTCTAACATCTCACAAATGTCAGGCAATGACTATCTGCAATTATAGAGAATGTAACCATTGACCTTTGACATTCAATGATGTCACTATCATTGAATTCACCACTATCAACAGCCTAGGATTTAACGTAGGCCAGAATCTCAACTAGACCAGCCACATAAGTACTCTGGCTACAAGAGCAAGTCAGAGGCTGGAAATCCTGTAGTGGATAACTCACCTCCAGACTCACCAAAGCTTGCCTACCATCTACAAGGCACTCATCAGGAGTGTGATAGATTACTCTCCACTTGCTTGGGTGAGTACAGCTCCAAGAACACTCAAGAAGCTCAAAATCATTCATAAAGAATAGCCCACTTCATTTGCACACACCTGCAATCTTAAACATTTCGTCCATCACTGACATATTATGGCAGCAGTGTGTAGCACCTTCCAACCCTGTTGTCCCCACCCCCTAGAAGATCAGGAACACCAGATAAATGGGAACAACACCAATTCCAAGCTCCCCCTTCAAGTCACACACCATCCTGATTTGCATAGCTGGACCCCAAGTTCTTTCATAGCTGCTGGGTCAAAACACTGGCTCTTCCTTCCGAAAAGCATTGTAGATGTACCAATTCTCCGCACCACCCCTCCCCCCCATTCCCACAGTCCTACCACTATCATCTCACACCCTTCTCTGCACCAAGGACGGCAGTGTTTCAAGAAAGTGCTCACCACCATTGTCTCAACAGGAATTAGGGATAGATAATAAATTAACGTGGAGGTGGTAGCAAAGTGAGAATGTCACTGGACTAATAATCCAGAGACGATGAGAAAATTAGAACCGCAGATGCGGTGGAGCCAAAGTCGAAAAGTGTGGTGGTATAAAAAACACAGCAACATTTCGCAGAGTCAACATTTCGGGCATTAGCCCTTCATCAGGAATGTGGAGGGGGATGGGGGCTGAGAGATAAATGGGAGGCTGGGAGTGGGTCTGGGGGAAAGTTAGCTGGGAAGGTGAATGTAGGTGGAAGGTGATTGAGATAGGTTGGTGGGGAGGGTGGAGTGGATAGTTGGGAAGGAAGATGGACAACCAGACGGCATCAACATCGACTTTCACTAATTTCCAAATCTCCCCTCCCACCACCTCATCCCACATCCAAACCTCCAACTCGGCACTGCCCTCTTGGCCTGTCCTACCTGTCCACTTTCCTTCACACCTATCCGGTCCACCCTCCCCACTGACCTATCAAAATCACCCCCCACCTGCATCCACCTATCGCCATCCCACCTACCTTTCCCCAGCCCCACCCTCCCATTTATCTCTCAACCCCCTTCCTCACACCCCCGCCCCCCACATTCCTGATGAAGGGCTCATGCTCGAAATATTGACTCTGCGGCTCCTCGGATGCTGCCTTATCTGTTGTGCTTTTCCAGCATCACACTTTTTGACTCTAATAATCCAGAGACCCAGACTAATGTTTCTGAGGTCATGGGTTCAAATCCCACCAAGACAGATGGCTCAAATTTAAATTTAATGATTAAAAAGCTAGCTTAATAGCAATCCTGAAAACTCTGCTGATTATTAGATTAGATTAGATTAGATTCCCTACAGTGTGGAAACAGGCCCTTCGGCCCAACCAGTCCACACCAACCCTCCAAAGAGTAACCCACCCAGACCTAATTCTCTCTGACTAATTGACCTAACACTGTGGAGCAATTTAGCATCACAAATTCACCTGACCTGCACATCTTATTGTAAAAATCATCTGGTTCATGAATGTCCTTTAGGGGTTAGCTGTCCTTATCTGGTCTGGAGAAATGTGATGACTCCTATCTGTTTTTTGGACCATTAGGGATGGGCAGTTAATGCTGGCCCAGCCAGAAACAGCACATTGAATGAGGAAAATGCCCAATAACAAATGAATAACTTCTTCCAGCCATCCCAAATTGTCTGAGCCGAATGCTGACTTTGTTTCTTTCTACATTTTTTGCTCTAAACAAGATGTCTGGTCTTCAAATAACAGATGAAACTTTTCACATTTACAGTAGCGCCTTGATTTACAAACTTAATCCGCTCCGGGACCCCGGTTCGCGAACCGAAAAGTTTGTGAACTGAATCAATTTTTCCCATTGTACGGATGGCGTAAGAATGCTTGGACGTAGCAACGAACGCTGTTCACAGCGCACGCGCCAAAGATGAATTTATGAGATCACACGAGGCCTGAGAGTTTTGCATTCAACAAGTGCGTAGCAAAGCAGAACAATGAAACCACATGGTCGCACATGGGCTTTTTGCGTTTGTACCTGGAATTTTGTACGTACGTTGAAGCAAAATTTTAAGTACAATCCTTTTTGTAAACCGATTTGTTCATGTCGAGGTGCTACTGTATTTAGAATGTAGATCCCACAGAGACTTGCACAAGGCATAAGTGGATCCTTCGGCTTGTCCAGGTACAAGCTGACCAGATGGGTTTAGTATGGACCTTTGAAGGGTTTGAAGAATATTTGTTAATCAAATTCTTTTTTTTGAGGTAGCCAGTAAGTTAGATAGGAGTGTGCATAGCGACATTATCTATAAATGGACAAGAACCTGCATTTCTTAAGGGATGTGAAGACATTATCTATGCAGATCCAACAGCTGTCTATCTTCTCCACTATGTTGTGCCTTACACTGTAGAGCTCAAGTTACTAATTGCTTTTATTTCATTTATACAAATGGGAATACTTTGATTCTTTTGAAGCTCACTACAAACACTTTAGTTAGAAGAGGCCAGAGTGACTTTTGTTGCAGGCCTTATTAAATTTTAATCCTACCTCAATGCCAATGAGAATTTAATTTATTGATGGTCAGTTGCTATCAGTAACAATCTCCCACTTCTGCCCTCCTTGTGATCAGTAATGTCTAACTCTCCCCTTGTGTTCTGTGACAAGGGAAAGGAGACAGTCACTTAGCTGAACTAGGCTGTCTCACAGGAAATTCTAATCAGATGGAACGAGGGTTTTTTAAAAACAAATTGTGTGTGACTCAGCATTGTTCTTGTTAAAGAATATCAGATACCACATCCTGTCATTATCAGCTCATGCTTAGCTATTCCAACTCTTCCTGGCCTTGTTTGGTTCACCTTCTCCAGATATTGAATCAAAAATCCTCCTCCTCTTTTTGGATACTTCACTCTGTGGAAAATCTTCTTTTACATCTGTTACTTGTGGTCTTTCAGCTCTCCCCCTGCTGGAAACTTGTATCCACTTCATAGAGTCATAGAGGTGTACAGCAGAGAAACAGACCCTTCCATCCAACTCGTCCATGCCAACCATATCTCCTCAATTAATCTAGTTCCATTTGCCAGCATCTGGCCCATATCCCTCTAAACCCTTCCTATTCATATACCCATCCAGATGTCTTTTAAATGCTGTAGTTGTACCAAGATCTAACACTTTCTCTGGCAGCTCATTCTGTAAGGCACCACCCCTCTGTGTGAAAACATTGCCCATCAGGTCCCTTTTAAACATTTACCCTCTCACCAGAAAACTCTGCCATCTATTTTTGGACTCCCCTATACAGAGGAACCTTGATTAAAGAGAGTAGAATAGAATAGAATCCCTACAGTGTGAAATCAAGTCAGTAGAGCCAACAAATCTGCACCAAAGAGTATCCCACCAAGATTGAATTTATTATCCAGCATTCAATTATCCAAATTTCGGATTATCCGGCAGGATCGCAAGGTCCCAATGCTTGACTAAACTCTGTTATCCAGCATTCGATTATCCAGCATTCAATTAAGCGAATGCAATACTCCCCACCTATGTCCTTCAGATAATTGAGGCTCCTCTGTACCTGGGGAAAAGACCTTGGCTATTCACTCTATCTATGCTCCTCATGATTTTATAAACCTCCATAGAAGTCACCCCTAAGCCTCCAATGCACCAGGAGAAACAGTGCCCCAGCCTATTCAGCCTCTCCCTATAGATCAAACTGTTCAACCATGGCAACGTCCTTGTAAATGTTTTCTGAGCCTTTTCAAGTTCCACATTTTTCCTACAGCAGGGAGACCAGAACTGAACTCAGTATTCCAAAAGTGCCTTCCCTAAATTCATCAACCTGTCCTGCCCAACTTTCGAAGCCTTCTGAAAACCACTTTTCAATTAAGTTTCTAGTCACCATGGTGATCAGTGTCTCCTTCTGCTTTCTCTTAATGTGATTTTTACTTCTCTGCAAAAGTATCTTGAGATAGGTTCAGCAATGAAGCTTTTATGTCAGATGGTGACGACCCAAAAGAAGCCATCATAGCTCTACTCTCTCCAAATGTATCACAGCTAGTGCTACTGTCCTCCATTTTCCATTTGCTCAACAAATTGTTCCTCCTCAGATAATTATCCAATTTTTTGTTGAAAGCCATAATTGAATCTGCATTCCCCATACTCTAAGGGAACACATTCTACAGTCCAACTGGTTACTGCATTGTTCTGTTGTTGCTTCAGTTAAATTAGAATTAGATCAGTTTGCATAGTTGAAGGATTATTTCTGGTGGCAATTTAGGCAGCTTGATCGATCCTGCAGTATTTGAATGTACAGAGGAAAGTTTGCTTCTGAATCCAGCATTGAAACAAGCCAGTTGAAAATGTGTTGCTGGTTAAAGCACAGCAGGTTAGGCAGCATCCAAGGAACAGGAAATTCGACGTTTCGGGCATAAGCCCTTCATCACCCCTCATTCCTGATGAAGGGCTTATGCCCGAAACGTCGAATTTCCTGTTCCTTGGATGCTGCCTAACCTGCTGTGCTTTAACCAGCAACACATTTTCAACTGTGATCTCCAGCATCTGCAGACCTCATTTTTTATTGAAACAAGCCATTCAACACAAACAGTCTATGGTCAGTTTTCATGCCTCACTTCTGCCTTTTCCCATCATTGCCCATGTAATTCAATCAACATAATCTAGATATTTTGAATTAACCTGTTCAGACATGGCACACCTTTGGAACAGGTGAGACTTGAACCCAGGCTTCCTAGCATAAGTATAAGGATAGTACCACTGCACCGCAAGAGCCCTAATATAACCTTCCATTCTCCTGTCCCATACATGCATATCAAATATCTTTGTTATTTGCCTCAACTACTCCCTGTAGTAGCAAGTTCCATGTCCTCAGCACTTTGTGGATATAGAAACGTTTTCTGAATTCTCTCTTTGATTTCTTGCTACAGGCACAGGTTTAATGTGAGAGAAGAAAGGCTGAAAAGGGGCCAGAGGGGCAACATTTTCACACAGAGGGTTGTGCATGTACGGAACAAGCTGTCAGAGGAAGTAGTAGAGATGGGTACACAGCTTTAGAGGGATATGGGCCAAATACAGGTCAATGGGACTCATTCACTTTAGGAAGCCGAAGGCTCATTATGACACTATGACTATTATTTTACAGTCATGGTCTCTGGTTCTGTTGTCCCTGCAAGTGGAAACATTCTTTGTCCACTCTAGCAAACATTTTCATCATTTTAAAGATCTCTATTAAAGATCACTTCCTTCATTTTTCAAGGAATAAGAATTAGAATCAGGATAAGAATTAGCCTGTCCATACTTTCCTAACAGGCGTATCCCAGCTGCTCTGGTCTCATCCTTTCCACTCCCCCAAGTGCTTCTATATCCTCTTAGTAACTGTGACTAGAATAACATTTGACAGATGTTTAATATAACATTAATTTTGCTGAAATAAAGCAGGGAAAGTAACACTGGGGCCACATGTCAACCACCCTCTTGTCCAATAAATTCTGACCCAATTCTAACATAGCTGTACCCTGTGTACAGCTCCACCCCCTCACTGAATCATGTTTCTGATATTTGAGCCTCTTACAATGAAACAGTTTTTTTTGAGCTTGATTCCTGACACTTATTCCTAACAATCCAGTCTGATGTGTTAAAACCCTGGCTAATCCCTATTGATTTTATACAAAGTGTATCATCATTCTTTTCACTTTGATCACAGATGTGTCATGGACTGAGGAGTCTGTTGCTACAACACAGACCCACACTTTTAGAAGCACCAGCTGGAAGTTCGACATTTCTCCTTTGGGTTGGTAGCTGAAGGACATACAATGGCGTCTTACTGTATGACAAGAGAATCACAAGATCATTACAGCATGCTCTTATATCTGGCTCCCCAAAACATCTTGAATTGTGAATCCCCTGAGGATGAGTGCAATTCAGTCTATAGACAATAAACCAAGAATTATAATAACTTTATGAGTGGGGCAAGTGGATAAACACTGCATCATAGTTATCTTCCGTAACAAATTCCTATCAATTTTACACAATGTATATCATCAAGCGGTTCACTCTGACCTCAGAGTTAGTTGCGATGACAATGGCTGTTCCTTTATGTTAACGAATGCCAGTGAATAAGTTTAAGGTTGCCATTTCAACCAACACCTGGGCTGGGTTATCTCACACACTACATCCTTCTCATCTTACTTTTTACGCCAAATACTCGTGAGAGACTTGGTAAATCATACAGAACCAACAAGAAGGAAGTTCTCATTTCTGAGAGGTCAAAGATTCTACCGAATCCTGTTTCTAGCGAAGGATTTCACTAGGAATCATCCTAATTAATCTTCTCCAATTTGTCTCAAAGTAGATAATATCTTTTCTTCAACAAAGGGGTCAACTCCCCACTTTTGGAATACTGTATGGAGTTCTGGTGTTGTTCCTATAGAAAAGATGCAGTGAAACTTGAAAGGGCTCAGAAAGATTTACAAGGATGTTGTCAGGATTGGAGGGCTTTAGCTAGAGAGAAAGGCTGATTAGACTGAGGCTGTTTTCCTGGAGCGTCAGAGGCTGAGGGGTGGCCTTATAGAAGTTCACAAAATCATGAGGGGCCTGGATAGGATAAATAGACAAAGGCTTTTCCCTGGGGTGGTGAAGTCCAGAACTATGGACCTTAAGTTTGGGTGCCGTACTGGTTCTGCATTTACAACTGTCAGGAATGCATTCCGAATCATTGGACATTGCTAACATTAACTTGCAAATGAAATAGCTTCAATGAGAGGCATGGTGTGAGAAAATTAAAGAGAAATGTATAAAAGAGACTGAAGGGACAACTTTTTCACACAGAGGGTGGTGTGTGTATGGAATGAGCTGCCAGAGGAAGTGGTGGAGGCTGGTATGATTACAACATTTAAAAGACAACTGGATGGGTATATGAATAGAAAGGGTTTAGAGGGATATGGACAAGTGCTGGCAAATGGGACTAGATTTATTTAAGATATCTAATCGGCATGGATGAGTTGGACTGAAGGGTCTGTTTCTGTGGTGTACATCTCTATGACTCTATGTGATCTGGTTTCACCAGCACCATGTACAGTTGCAGTAAGACTTCCCAACTCTTATACTCCAACCTTCTTGAAACATTCCATTAGCCTTCCTGATTACCTGCTGTTTCTGTGTGCTAGCTTTCTGTGTTTTGTGCACAAGTCCCTTTGTACTGCAGTTTTCTGCAGTTTGTCTCCATTTACATAAAACTTTAATTATAAATTATTTGCTAAGAATGTTTTGTTTTCTGTTCTATTTTTCTTAAAATCTTCTTGAAATAACTCCACAGACGCCAGGATGTCACCAAGGCACCAAGTGATTTACACATGAACAGTCCTTGACTTTAGTACTGCCTCATTCAGAGTCAGTTACCAGAGTTCAGTATCTCTGACCCTCACTCATATTCATACGATAGCCAGGGCTCTCTGATTGGACCGGATTAACAGCCCCAATCAGGGAACTCATATTCTTTGAGGACCAGCTGGCTGACCTAGTTACAATAATTACATTTCTGTATCATTAACTTTCCAATCTATATTTTAATATTCCTCTGTGTTTAATTTAATTCATGCCTTTTCTAAAATGCACCCACATTTCCAGCACAGGCCCAAGAAAAGGCACCCAATTCCTACCTATATTAGACACACAAATATCCAGAGACACAAATCTTCAGACTCTCATGTGGACATTGACATCTATAAACAATAAAATAGAGTCAGCCTATGGACCACAAGGTCATTCTCTCAGTAAAAGCAAGACAACTGGTGTTAGTGTAACGTGAGAGTCACCATGCCTCAGATGAAAGGAGGGGAGAGGTTGAGAAGGAAGGTCCATCATGCTAATCTCATCCAGTGTGGGAATTGAACCTATGTTATGGGTGTCACTCTGTATTGCAAATCAGCCTTTCAGCCATCTGAGCTAATTAAAGCCCTTAACTACAACACATGCAGAGCACACTGACATGCAAATAAAGATGTGCACATAACTGGTTAATACACACACGCACATACACATGTATAGACACAGTAATGTTCTCATGTATCATCGTAAAGACAAATAAAAGGACATGCAACTATGCACCGTAGTAGACGATTACGCAGACAGACAGACAGATCACACGCAGACTCCAGTTCCTGATGATCTGATCATATTTCTTCCTCACCAAGTGTTATGAAAATAGATTCTTTAGTTATTATTGCATTATTAATTCATCCATTAGTATAGCACCTAAAACTCAAATTTATTTCACTGAATGTAAAGTGTTTTTGAGACATGCTGAGATTGCAAAAAATACTGCAGAAATACAGGTTCTTTCAGTTGCTGCATTGCTTGTCCAGGCTACGCCTGTGCTGCTCAGTTAACCCTAATTCAAGTTGCTTATCTGCCAGTGTTGGCACTCACCTCACTATTCAGCTCAGAATAAGATGCTTTTCACACCTTTGATCTTAGGATTTCCATTGACTTAGTGAGTCATTCACCGTTGGTGTAATTCATGAGAAACTTCTGCATTTGGTCATCAGTGTTGAAATTGATGGCACTATACGAAGTAGGGATTGACGCTGGGTGATGGACGGCTGTCCAGAAAAAGTTTGTTGGCCAGTCTGAGGCAACTTTTTCCACTGTGAATGGTGTGTGTCATCTTCCCCTTAGGCAGCTGGCCAGATAGTGGAACATTTCCATCTATTCCAGCCATAGTACAACAAGACAGCTGTTAGTCACTTGTTACACTGACATTTCTAATGTGCCCTGTGGCAGATTATTGGCAGAGTCCTAGCAGATCAGGTCCCTGCCATACAGATGGTTTTCTGCTACGTTTTGTAAGAGGAAGCACAACCTCAGCCATGACTGCACGGGTGAAGTATAGGATTCCTGATCAGTTTTCTCAAACTCTAACCCCAAGGATCTGAGAGTAAAACAGAGAACGCATTGCAAGAACTATATATACAAACTAAACGTTGCCAGGCAGTAAGGCATGTGGCTGGAAGGGCCACTTAAAATGGCAGACTTACGAAAAACTGGATGATAAATAAAGCATGCTGGGAAATCAATTGGCCATAAGCATCTGTGCTAAAAGCACTGAAGTAAACAATTCACTGACCCAGACAAGCTGCAGCTGCAGACAGCATGATATATAATCGACCCAGCCCATTACCAGAGCAATTGGAAACATTGAGTTGTTCTACAGAATAAAGGGGCAACTCACACCCTTATTTGGCAAAAGCTACCTGACCTACGTGCACCTAACGCCTTCAGGAATGGAGGCTCAAGGACCATTAACACATCAACGTCTGATTGGATCCATCAATTTCCACACTGATGGATCAGGGTGATCAAGCCCTGATCGAGACATTGATAGGAATCGAAGACCCTCCCAAAGGGGCTTGAAAGCTCCCAGGTGTAAGAATCACTGCAGCACCATCCTTGGGTGCAGTAACTTGAGACTATCAATCATGAAGAGGAGTCAACCTTGGGACCACCAGAAGAAGATGACCAGTCAATGGATCAAGGCCAAAATCTCGTGTGGTGGTATTTAATCATTCTAAGTTCAGTTAAACTGTAAGATAGAACATAGAACAATACAACACAGAACAAGCCCTTCAGCCCTCGATCTTGTGCCGACCTGTGAACTAAGAATTAGATTTATAGCATTGATTGTTAGTTTGCAGTGTATTACTTGTGTTAAAATAGATAAAGATCATTTCTTATCACTGTTAAGAGTCAACTGGCAGTTCTTTGCTGAATATAAAGGTCAAAACACACGCCCTTCTGTAAACGTGGCTAGTACATCAGGCCTGGAAAGTGGAGAAGTTAGAATGCATCTCACCCACACAATCAAATCCTGGTAGCACGTAAAAAAGGAGTTGAAGAAAGCTGGCATGGTACGAGTACAGTAGAGATTACTAGGTCAAACACCAGCTCGAAGCATGCCAATCCTTAACTTTATCCTCACAACTTGTAATCCATTTAAAATTGACATCTCCCAAGTATTTATAGACTTGTCCAAGAATACCATAGCAGAGGCAGACAATCCATCAAAGATAGATTGTATGAAAATGTAGCATGCCACAAGTAACAGTCAGGAACAAATTGATGAAAAGGGTCATCAGTTAGGAATGGGTAATCAATGCTGATCCAGACAGTGATGTTCAAATCAGGTGAATGAATAAATTTAAAAAAGAAATGATTCTCTGTTAATGTTCCACCAGGACCTATCGATCCTACTTCTTAATAAAGCCTTGATTCAAATTGGGTTCCTGGGACTGGCCTCTCGGGATGAGGTTAGAATGACTGCCCTTGGCATCAAAGCAGCATTCCAACAAATGTGAACAGCATTCCATACGCCCTAGTAATGTCAAAGCTATTGGGACCAGAGGAAGGTCTGCCACAGATTGCAGTGAAAAGGAAGCTGAATTGTGAAGGTTGGAGGACTATTACTCAAGATATCAACCGTATTTGTTTCCCAGGTCGGTGTAGTAGGCCCAATCATCTTGAGCTGCCTTATTAATGATGTTCCTTCAATCGTTAGAGGTCAGAAATGTGTCTTTTTGCTGATTATTCTAAAGAGTCTAGCTCTGCTTGTATTTTATAATGTATTTAAAACCTGAAAGGGTTAATTGACAGCATGAGGTAAGCTCCATCCATCATGATATAAAGGTCTACTCCTTAAAGCAATGACCAGAGAATTTGTTCTAAGACCAGTGTCCCAGTACTCATTATTTTAGAACAAAACCAGAAATTTCTTGGGAAAGTCAGCAGGTCTGGCAGCATCTGTGGAGAGAAAGTAGAGTTAATGTTTTGAATTTAGCAATCCTTCTTCAGAACCCATAATTCTAGTGTTTAGTCCATGTAGCTAACCGTAAGAGATAGTCGCTCTTAAGTTGAGCTGATGTCAACTGGAGACCATTATGTATGTCAGATGCACTATAATTAGTTATAATAGGCAATGTAATTAACCTGTTTATCAAGACTGGGCCTATCTTCTGCTGAGGCCATTGTGAGGCCATCCTTTTGCACATTGTATCATTAACTTGGACGAACTTCAATAAAAAAGATTGTTGGCTGTGAATCTACACACAGCTTTTCAGCTACACCATTACAGCAAACTGGCACCCGAACATAAATCTGCCTGTAACTCTTCTGATAGTTAGGTGATTTATGCCTGCTTGCATAAGATGCTGCATTTAGCCAACTTCTTGTATGCTTCAGAAAAATTGAGACCTTTGGAGTGTGAATGCTTTTATGCATTCTTAACAATTCCGTACACAAAACATAAGATAACTGCAGAGGTGCTTGAAATATATAAGGACAAAAAGAACTTTAAATAGTGACACTCAGGAAAGAAAATGTCAGTATTTCAGACATTTGATCAGAGCTGAAAATCTACACAGGAATGTGGAAGGCATCAGAAAAGGAGATGGATCTAAGTGCAGTTAGATGATAGATGACATAGTGCAATTGTAGACGAGCTACAGTGGATGTGTGAGAATGGGGCAAAACAGACAAGTGTGGAGCATCATGGCAGAGGAACTCCTGAAAGGAGTTCTATAAGCAGCAGCAGCTCATAGAGGTTGAAGCTGGGAAGTGTTCAAATTCTGGCTATTAACTGTCAAGTAAAATTTATGCTAGAGATTTGTCAGATAATGACTTTCACCAACAAGGAGCAGAATACTGCCCCTCTTTGATAGTCAATGGTATACCATTAGTGAAACACTCAACATCAACATTGTCACTATTGACTAGCAACATAACTGAAGAAGCCACATAAATGTTGGAGCAACTTGAGAGATTCCAAAGTTGAGCATAGTGTTGGGCTTCTCACCTCTTGACCGCCCGCAAAGATTGGGTCATCGCCAACAAATGTGCGCTAGTCAGAAATGCTGTTAATTTTCCTGAACTAGTGCAGCAACACAGCGAGACATCAAAGCAGTCAGCTTGATTGGGACCTGATTCATCAGCTTGAACAACCAACTCCTCCATATGGAAGCAGCATGTACTATCCACATAATGCAATTGCATCAACCTACTCAGACGATCCTCAATGGTATAAATCTTCATCCGTCTCCGGTCTCACATCAATATGGTTTAATCTTTCCTATTCCCCTAAGTGGCCTAACAAACTATTCCTTTGGTATTAAACTAGTACAGTTGTTCCAAAAGAAGACAATTGATAAATGAAGCAGTCCATGGATTTGGAAAGGATCCCACATATCTTAGTATTATCATTAAACATCAATTGCCTTGTTGAATACAACAATAATTATACCATTATTCCTGCTCAATAAAGCACCCATAACATTTTATATTCAACAGCAAGCTGCAATCTCACTGATACCACATGTTTAACATTAGCCTGGCTGAATCAGACATTAAAATCAAGAACCATATATTTTTTGTTAAGATAATAAACAACAAAACATTGGAAATAACCAGGGCAGGCAGCATCTGTTGGGTAAGGGACAGAGCTAGCTTTTCAGGTCACTGACCTTTCATGGAGACAAGTTAGAGATGTTACGGGTTTTAATCAAGTAGAGATTCAGAGAACATGGGAAGGGGAGGAAAGAAGAAGAGTGAAAGCTTATGATCAAGCAGAAGGCAGAACAGGTCACATTACAAAATGGATATAGGTGGGGAAAAAAAGAAGGAAGGGTAATGGGAATAAAGAAAGAGACAGCAGAAGATACCAGCAACAGCAAAATCATTATCAGTTAGAGGCAATGGTTGGCTTTGTCTGACTATCAATATTGCAAACTATGGAGAGGCCATCCAGAAGCTGCCCTGTCACTGCTAACCCTTTGCCTGTTGAGTATATCGTTACTCTCATCACCAGATTACTGCTCCTGATAGTTCTTGAATGTCATAGTACATTGTATGTATCAACTCATCTTCCAGTGCCTCATGCAATTCCAGGATGTGAAAGCTAGAAAGCAAAATATTTCACGCTGCTCATCTTTCACCTGTTATGTCCAGGCAACAGCAACCTCACCCTCTAAGTGCCCAATCCACAATTGTAATTCCTTAATGTTGGCACGCCATTTGTGCTATTCAGTGATGCCTTCAGTGTTAGGAAACAGTTCACATTCCCAACATTGCTGCTCCCTATCTTGAATAGCTTGAAGAGTGATATTTTATGTCAATATACATTTCTGTCCTATAATTTCACAGCAGTCAGATAAATTTGACCTTGTGTATAAGTGAATTATATCACGCAGGACAGATTTGGTGGAAGAGAAAGTGGAATCCCATTCCATATTACAATGTCCTGTTGCTAAGATAACCATAATATACAAAAATACTAACAAGGAACAGGAGTGGTCCATTCAGCCCCCTGAGCCTGTTCCACCATAGAATCCATACCATGTGGAAGCTGGCTGTTTGGCCCATCGAGTCCACATCAACCTTCCTAAGAGCATCTCACACAGACCTATAATCCTGCATTTCCCATGGCTAATCCACCTAACCTGCATATCCTTGGACTGTGGGTGGAAACTGGAGCACCCAGAGGAACCCAACACTGACATGGGGAGAATGTGTAAACTCCATACAGACTGCCACCGGAGGCTGGAATCAAACTTAAGTCCCTGGCGCTGCAAGGCAGCAGTGCTAACCACTGTGTCACTGTGCTCCCATGGCTGACCTGACTGTAACTTCAAATTCACATTCCCATCTACATGGATTGATTCTCCCACAAAAGAAATCATCCTCTCCATATATATCCTATTATGACCCTCAAGATCTCTTATGTATCAATCAAGTTACCTCTTCCTCTTTTAGATTCCAGCAGATAGCCTGTGCAATTGTTCATAAGAAAATCCACTCATTCCAAGTATTAGTTTGATCAAACTTCTCTAAATATTTTCCAATATATTTACATCCTTTCTTAAATAAAGAGACCACTACTGTACACAGTACTCCAGATGTGATCTCACTAATTCCCTGCATAATTGAAGCATAACCTTCCTACTTTTGTATTCAATTCCCCTCATGGTAAATGATAATATTCCAATGATAATATTCTAAGTCTTTTCCCTGGGGTCGGGGAGGCATAGATTTCGGGTCAGAGGGGCAAATTATAAAAGAGACCTAAGGGGCAACCTTTTCACGCAGAGGGTGATAGGTGTATGGAAGGAGCTGCCAGAGGAAGTGGTGGAGGCTGGTACAATTGCAATATTTGCAACTGACTGTGTGGAGTTTGCACGTTCTCCCTGTGTCTGCGTGGGTTTCCTCCGGGTGCTCCGGTTTCTTCCAACAGTCCAAAGATGTGAGGGTCAGGTGAATTGGCCATGCTAAATTGCCTGTAGTGTTAGGTAAGGGGTAATGTAGGGGTATGGGTGGGTTGCGCTTTGGCAGGTCAGTGTGGACTTGTTGGGCTGAAGGGCCTGTTTCCACACTGTAATCCAATCTAATCTAATCTACTCTAATCTAAAAAGGCATCTGGATGGGTATATGAATAGGAAGGGTTTGGCGGGATATGGGCTGTGTGCTGGCTGGTGGGACTAGATTGAGTTGGGATATCTGGTCGGCATGGACATGTTGGACCGAAGGGTTTGTTTCCATGCTGTACATCTCTATGACCCTATGACTCTAATAGTGTTCCTAATTATTTAATACATTTGTGATTCATGCACTATCCAGATCTGTCTGCATCTCCGAGCCTTGCTACCTCTCACCATTTAGATAATATTCTTTTTTTATTATTTCTGCCAAAATGGGCAATGTTATATTTTCCCATATTATATCCGTTTTGCCTCATTTTGTCCACTCACTTAAACGATCCATATCTGTCTGTAGTATCCATGCTTTCCTGTCCATCTTTGCATCGAGAGCAAATTTGGTAACCATCCCTTCTATTCCTTCATCTAAGACTGTTACATAAATTGAGAACTGTTGAAGTTCCCGCAGTAATTCATGTGGCATGCCATTTGTTCCACCTTGCCAACCTGAAGAAGATATAAGTTTGCACAAGCTCTGTTGCCTTCTTTGCAGCCATTATTCTACACAGACTAATCTGCTTTACTTCTCCACAACAAAAGCGTTGATGTGGCACTTTAACAAGTGTCTTCTGAAAGTCTAAGCACCGTACATCCCCTTTATCCACTGCAAATGTTTCTTCCTCAAAGAACTCTGATAAATTGGTTAAATCTGATTTCTCAAAACCATGTTGACTCTGCCTCAGCACTTTGATTGTATCTAAAAACCGAAAGAACTGCGGATGCTGTAAATCAGGGACAAAAATACAAATTGCTGGAAAAGCTCAGCAGGTCTAGCACCTTCTGTGGAGAGAAATCAGTTAACGTTTTGGCAGCTTCCTCATTACTTTGAATGTATCTAAGTGCCCTGCCATAACATATTTAATAATAGTTTCTAACATACAGCTTTTAATATATTGGAGCACCAAAGGAAGAACGTATTTTGAACTAGACTTTTAAACAGTGAAAGCATCTTGCACACAGAGGCCCTTTGGCCCTTCACACCTGTGCCAATGTTTTGGAATCGTTGTTCAATTGGTTCACTGTTTGTAGTCCTGCAAGGTATCTAAGTATATAAGCAATATGTAAGATCTATGTCGCCCATTATTAAAGAAAGTAAAATCTGAAGTCACTATACTTTATAAAAAGGCCTACAGGTTATGTCAAAGCTTCTGTTTGAGCTTTCTTGCTATTTTAACTATTCTCAGCAGTATTAATGGAAACTCATATGGACATCGCGTTCCATCTCGTGTACTATTGTTCAGTTTTCTGATCATAGTGAACAATCCAATTCATGAATCTACATGTTGTGGTAGACCAAAAATCAACTCCTGTTTGCGAGAATTGGAACCTGTCTAACAACCAGTTGCAAGGTACTACTTAAGAGTAATCAAATCAATTGCAAGGTATAATTTGAGGCTATCCTCACCATCAGATCAGTTACAGAGTGAAACTGAAGTAAACCATTCAAATGAGATGATTGAATGCACCTGTAATTGAAGGGAAAGAAATAACTTCTGATATGATATTTAATTAGACAAATAGGAATACTCTCAAATTTCATAACTGTGTTGGAGGATCATCAGTGAAAGACCGCATGAATAATGTCTCACAGTTCCTGAAAACCCCAAATAAATTGTGGGAACCTCCCACTTTCTTCTACCCATGTCCCAAACTTGTTTTACATTGCATTGTATTAGACTAGTATTACATTTTTTTCAATCCATTTGCAGCTGTTTCTTTTCATGTGTTTCCTGGTGTGAAAGCATGAACCTGGCATTTGTGATACTGTGCAGTCCAGAAGGGAGAAGAATTGAGATTGAAGTAGAATGGAGATGCAGTTATGACAGATGTTGCTCTGAGCTTCCCATCATTAGAATGTTGCTGCAGTACTGATAACTGTAGTTTTCACAATTGCATTGGATAAGCTGTAGCATGTGGTGATAGTATTTACAAGCTTGCTTACCCAACCCAGTCGCAATGAAGTGCAGTGATGAGAAAGTGGTTGCACCATTTCTATAATGCTTACTCTGCCCTCAGGACATCCCAATGTATGTTGGAATAGCATAGTTATGTTGGGGTGCAGACATCATTGTAAAATAAAAAGCACATTTCATCATTTTGCACGCAGTTTGTGCTCCACGGGCAGCAATGAGATAGACCACTTCATGGTTTTGAGATCTTGATTGATAATTACTCTGGGTCTAGAATGCTGAGGAAAACTCTTTGCTTCTTCTTTGAATAGTACTGTGGGATTTCCAACATTCCCTCCATCTGGACCACCCACAGCGCCTGTAGTGGGAGTCCCATGGCTTCTCACTGAACCTCCCATATCGCTGGCATTGGACCTTTCACACGTTGCTAACGAATAGCTGATTCCCTCTTCTATATGATGTGTCTCATCCTCTCAGTCATGGACAGTGTGTCTGATAAGGAGAGGAAGAAGTGGTGGAATACAATGAATGGGTTACAGTCATCTAGGTCTCCTGTCAGCATATTTTGTTCAGCTGACTAAGTCTAAGCACATTTTGCAGTCTTTTATGTATGAGTAATCAATGATCTTCTTCCAACAGTTCAGTTAAAGTTATGTGTTTGCATCTTATGAATTACTTGAGTAAACTTGCAGTGGAAAACTGCCACACAGCTGTTGAGATTAATAAGGAGGTCTTTCAGTTTGGTTTATTTGTTCTTTTAAAACTGGTTATTTTTGTAATTTTAACACAATACAGAAAGAGTCACAGGAACAAAGACTCCACAGTTAATACGGAACACCAAACAGGAAACATTAGATTTGTATTGTCAGCCACATTTAAGCAAATCACATCATAAAATATACACAATAGAGGAGCAGGTGCACCCAGAAGCAAGTTTCAGATGGGTGAGTGAGGGGTCTACTTTTAAACCATTCAAAATGGCAAAGAAGTCAGTACAGTGCACAACAATAGGAAAGCACCAGATTGTTCTCAGTCTGTGCAGGGTGTTCAATTCCCACAATGTAGATAGAGGCCGTTTGGCCCGTTGAATCTGCATCAACCCTCCAAAGAGCACCCCATCCCCACCCTTATCCTTGTAATTCTACGTTCACCACTACTAATCTACATAGACTGCATATCCCTGGACACTACAGGACAGCTTAGCATGACCAATCCACCTAATGTACTTGGACTGTGGGAGAAAACCAGAGAGCCCAGAGGGAGCCCATGCAGCCATGCAAACATGCAAACTCCACACAGACAGTCACCCAAGACCCAAATCATACCTGGCTCCTTTGTGCTGTGAGGTAATGGTGCTGATCACTGGGCCACCATGCCACTCCCTCCTCTGTCTATGATGACTTGGTCATTTCTTGATTCCTTTTCATCTTTCACTCATCTCCCACTTCACTTAAGCAAGTTTCTTTAAAAAAAAACTTGAATAGAAATTACAACTTGTAGAACCTTGTGGCTTTAAACATTTTTGGTCAAATGAATATAATGTTCTGGGAAGAAAATTCCCCCAAGGTTTCTTCCCTTTCAGCCCTTTAACCCTGTTCTTTCATCAGTTATAGAGCAAGGCTGATTAGGGGAAATGCCAGCCAAGTGACAATATCACAAGACCTATTAATTCAAGAAATACAAGTAAGATTCTGGGGACCTGGGTTCAAATGGTGAAATTTGAATTCAATAAAAATCTGAAATTAAGAGTCTGATGACAATGAAAAAAAAAACATCTGATTTACTTATGCCCTTTAGGAATGAAACTGCCAGCCTTTGTGGGACTCCAGATCCACAGCAATGTGGTTGACTCTTAACTGCCCTTTGCTGTTTTCATTGGAGAAAAGAAGGTTTGAGGTGACTTGATAGAGGTGTACAAGATGATTAGGGGTTTAGATAGGGTTGACCGTGAGAACCTTTTTCCATGTATGGAGTCAGATATTACGAGGGGGCATAGCTTTAAATTAAGGGGTGGTAGGTATAGGACTGATGTTAGGGGTAGATTCTTTACTCAGCGAGTCGTGAGTTCATGGAATGCCCTGCCAGTAACAGTGGTGGACTCTCCTTCTTTATGGGCATTTAAACGGGCATTGGATAGGCATATGGAGGATAGTGGGCTAGTGTAGGTTAGGAGGGCTTGGATCGGTGTAACATCGAGGGCCCAAGGGCCTGTATTGCGCTGTATTTTTCTATGTTCTATGTTTTATGTTCTATGCAAATACTGGCCCACATCCGGGAATGAAGAATAAAGTTGTTCCTGCACAGTTTGTGCAATTTTACTGTTCCTGCTTAATAAAAATCCATGAATTTCAGTTTTAAAATTTGCAGTTCCAGTTGGGACAAGCAAGTTCCAGATTTCCTCTTTCTGTTGCATTAAGCAATGCTTTCAAAATCTGATGGTCCCTCTAATTTTTTTTTTGTTGGTGGCTGGACACATGGAAGCAGCATCTGAAGCCAGAGGTCAATGCTTTGGCCCATACATTGGCAGGTGCAGAACCTCAGAGCAGCAGCACAGCTTGTAGGGAATGTTGCTAACAACACTGTGAACAGCCACACTCCAATTCTAAAGTTTTGCACCTCTGTTTTAGGTTCTCTGTCCAGAGGAAATGGTTTCACTCCATCCCATGTCAAATCCTTTAATTATCTGAGACACTTTGCCAGTTGCCTCTGATGGAAACTGCCTCTACATGGAAGGAAGCTTCAAGCCTGATAAAGAATGGCTAATCAATCACGCCATCAGTTGATGTCTGCAGCATCATGTCCTGTTGAAAACCAGCAGAGTACAAAAGGCAAGAGGAGGGAAATGTATTATATTAAAGAAAAACATATGGTCCATGCAACATTGAAATGGGACATCATTCAAAGACAAATACTGAACATGATTCCTGTCTCAAAATGGACTTGGTTCCTGACAGGGAGGAATGGAGGATACAAAAATCGAGTGCCACTTAATTTGAAATTCCACAGATTGTTTAGTTAATCTTAAGCAGAAGATCCTGAAGAAATGAGCTTTAAAGTTCACTTTATTGGCTTAGTAATTCTGCTAACCCGATAGCAATGGAAGTCAGAGGCTGTACTTAAGGTGGTCAGGTTACATTGCCTGGATCCTGTTTCTTTCCCAGCGTCTCCCTGCATTAACCCACTCTTAACTGATATTTACGCAGGCTTGCAATCACTCCCATCAAACCTGCTGATTACTACGTTCTCATGTGTCCCTGCCAGTAGCCCACTGCCCATGGGGTTCTGTGCCTCCTACTGCTGACCAGGTATTGATTACATGACAGCCCAGACTTTGGGGCTGGAATCTGATGTTAAAATCAGCAGCTCTTCCATGTCCCCACTATAGTCAGATTTATCGCTCCACCCTGGGATTTTACGCACCCTCCTCCTTCTCCTCCTCTGCTCTACTCATCATGAACATTGATGATACACAAGCCCAAAGCCTCTGTGTTGAAGAACAGCAACTGAAAGCAGTGGAAAAACCCAAAACAAAGATTCATCAAGGATGTGGTCTCTCACACACACATCAAGCTACTGCCTTAGGTACCCGTCTGCATGTCACATTTGTGATAGCATCTCTGAAAGGTGTGATTAGCCATCAGTCATGGAAGATAGTAGGTGTTTGTTTGATCAATTTTCACTTTAGACCATGTAATATGGGACCAGAAGTAGGTCATTCAGCCCATCAAGTCTGCTGCAACATTCAATGAGATCATCGCTGATCTGACAACCGTCAGCTTCACCTTCCTGCCTTCTCCTCATAATTCTCCGTTCCCTGTCTGAGTAAAAATCTGTCCAGCTCCAAATATATTCAATGACTCTGCCTTGACAGCTCTCTGTGGTAAAGAGTTCACATCATCTCTATCCTCTGAGAGAAGAGGTGAGAGAAAAGAGGGACTTTAGCTCCTCTAAAAGTGTAGTTTAATTCTCATCTTTCAAAGTCTAGTTTCACATACAGATTTATTACTTTTGCCAACCCAGGAATGGTGACATTGGAGTAAAGTGAGAAAGCTTGAGGAGGGGGTCATGGTCATGACTTCTGCTCCGATGACACTTTGCTGCTGATAAAAGATTTTTTAAAAGCAAAACACAAACCCTTTCCACAGTGGTACACAGGAGAGAGTAGTAAAATATATATTGGTAAGGAAATATCCAGGGCACGAACTCAAAAAACATAATTTTCCATTGACAATGACAATCTATTACACCCACATGCTGTTGGCATGAATGTGCATGATATGACTCTTAACAAATCCTGATGATCCGTGAAAACTTTCTTGATTCAGTGTAATTCAAGAATTTTGGAGAAATTAAATACTACGTGAAGATCCTCATTTGGACCAGTCTTCTCCGTGGGTTAGTATGCTGCTGTACACATTCAGGTCAGCATTTTGATTAAACAAGAGACAATAGAGGAAACCATCAATTTATGCAATAGCTCTGGTCTTCAGAGATTGAGTTGCCCCGCATTCTTGCAACTCTCTGAAGAAAGCTTCCCAGTTTCACTTTTCAGTTCCACTTAACATGATTCAATATTATGACCCAATGCAAAGGGATAAGTTGCCTCCCCTTGGTTGAACGCTCCCAATTAATTACAATGAAGGTTTTAAGTTCATTTTAGCAAAAAGCTATGCTCCTCTCCAGTTAGTGTATGGTTGACAAAATTAAAAATCACACAACACCAGGTTATAGTCCAACAGGTTTATTTAGAAGCACTAGTTTTCAGAGCGCTGCTCCTTCATCAGGTGGTTACGGTGCAGGATCAAAAGATTACAATGTCATGCAACTGAAATGATGTATTGAAGAAACCTAGATTGCTGTTAAGTCTTTCATCTTTGAGAATAGCTTGCAGGTTTCAGTTCAGTAATATGCAAAGCCCAGAACTTCTTTTAAGTTATATTCTCAAGATAACTTAAGGCTTTACAAAAAAATAGTAACATCTGAGCTCAGACAATGCATTAAAGGTGTAAGGTTAGAGTCTCAATTTTGAGTCAGACTCGTTCCAAAGTGGAATTTACAGAATATGACATGGATTAATTGTCTGCATTGACTGCCTGCAAATTGCACATTTTTTGAGCAGAATGGAGTGTATCTGCAAATATAATTCTGCACAACCTAGTGTTGTGTGATTTTTAACTTTGTCCACCCCAGTCTAACACTGGCTCCTCTACATCATGAATATTTGACTACATG
This sequence comes from Hemiscyllium ocellatum, assembly GCF_020745735.1. Lineage (NCBI taxonomy): Eukaryota > Metazoa > Chordata > Chondrichthyes > Orectolobiformes > Hemiscylliidae > Hemiscyllium > Hemiscyllium ocellatum. The sequence continues at coordinate 11,599,747 of NC_083426.1, read as the reverse complement.
GTAACCACAGTTAACTAACTTCACTGTCAGCAATGAAGTGACAATGATGACTTTTCTTTTTGAGCTAAAGCAAGAACAAAGTCCTTACCTGTTAAACCTATGAAAATGATAAAAATGGGTCATCAAGTATACCACCCTGTACAATTTCTTGGACTCACCTACTCACGCACGCAATTGAGCAGATGGTCGTGAAATTGCACTGAGTTTGGTGAAAGATTAGGTTGAACTATCTTTGATCTCTGCCCACATTTTATTTCTCACACATGATAAGGAGCTAGTTCTCAGAAAGATAGGCCCAGCTGCAATCATTTCTTAGTATCCTGTTCTCAAGTGTGTGTTTTTGCTACCATTAAGTTTTGAAGGTAAATGATAAGAAAAAAGGCAAGATTTGCAATATTTTGTGTCTCAAGGTTGTATTTGATTTGTCTTAATAAATTGCAACATAAATGTTACCCCTGAACTGTTTCCCTGGATGCTAATTTAGGTTCTAATTGGTAAGTAACAATATTGTTGCAGAAAATCAAAGCATGTTTTACCAATGAAGACGTATCTATCCAATCACAAAGGGAGTCCTCAGTGTATTTGGTTAATATTATTGTTCATAATATAAAATAAAAGCAGAAAGTGCTGGATATATAAATGGTCAGAAAGCAAGTCAGGGATCAAGGAGCCCTAGCAAAACGGGAGTTAATAGGAATCGAGGGAAAACCCTCCACCGATTGGCGCTGTACATAGTATAAAGGAAGATGGTCATGATTGTTAGAGGTCGGTCATCTCAGCTCCAGGAAATCTCTGCAGGAGTTCCTCAGGGGAGTGTCCTAGGCCCAACCATCTCCAGTTGCTTCCTCAATGATCTTCCCCCCATCATACATTTGGGCACGTTTGTCAATGATTGCAAAATGTTCAGCACCATTCACTACTCCTCAGATATTGCAGCACTCAGTTTGACTATAAGCAATAGATTTCAAAATTAAATGAATGAATCTTGATGAAATACTGATACAGGTGATAACAGAGATGCTGACACCTCTGATCCAGCTTAGTAAGAAGTCCCTCCACCTCAGTTCAGGGACAATTTTATGAATGGGCAACAAATCATTGTCTTGAGAGTGCTGCTGTCCATGCATCCTTAAACTGTGTTCAGGGATCTGGACTCCCCAGTCAATGGGAATATGCTTTTTGCGTTTTCCCTGTCTAGCCCTACTGGATAGCCTTCTATGAGATTTCATCTCCACCACTCTAATAAACTCCAGTGAATAAAATCCTAGCCAATCCAGTCCTCCTTTATATATCAGTCCTGCCATCCCAGGAATTCGGTTGGTAAATTTATGCTGCACGTCCTCCATCCAGGAGGGAGCCAAGGTGGCAACCACCTCCCAGCACCAACTCTGCCAATTAGCCCCCTCCAATCTAATCTAAAACATTATAAAACTTCCATTTGGGATCTCCAGCTGAGGAAAGTAGATACTGTAATTTCGATATGAATCATAGTGTTGGTAGATGTCTATTGTGCTACTCTGGAGTACTCTCTGTGTGAAAAAACACATTTAATTTAGTTTCAGTGGGGCTTGATTTATTCTGAATGAGGCAATTTCCTGTTTCGGAAATTTCCTGAAAGGTTTCATTAATGGTTTTTAGCAACAGAAAATCCCCTCTTTATGATTCACACAAGGGAGAAAAGAACAAAAGGAAACTTGACTCATAATGCAGTGTTGCAGAAGATCAGGATCACCATCCCACTCACCTCCCCCCCCCACCAGCTCCCCGCAAAACCACGAGACTGTCTGTGAAGACCCAGCCGATATTGTTGAGTATGTCCATGGCATTATGGTGTTATTATTGCATGATAAGCATTGGTGGCATTATGGCATCTGTGTTACAGGGAGCATGCCCTGAGGTCCCGAGGTTCTTGGAGCTACCTCTCATTCAAGAATATTAAGACAGATGATGGAAATCTGTACTAAAAACTGAAATTGCTCAAAACGTCAGCAGGTCTGACAATACCTATGTAGAGAACCCAAAGGAGAGTCACATCAGACTTGAACCATTACCTCCGTATCTTTCTGAGGAATCCTGATGAAGGGCTTATGCTTGAAACATCAATTCTCCTGCTTCTCGGATACTGTCTGACTGGCTGTGCATTTCCAGCACCACATTCTCGACTCTTGTAATGCAGTGTAGTGTTGTGATTTTTTAAAAAATCCCAAAGTTCTTACATACAACTGAACTTTGTTTTTCCCATCAATAAATCATCCTGCTTGTTCTATCTATTAACCGCCATTAGTAAATCACTGATGTTTTCCAGTCGAATTTTTTACATGCTAAGCCCGTTAAGGGCAATGTAAAGCGTCAAAGATGAGGGAGAGGTAGGAAGATGGGGAGGGGGTAGTATAACCATTATGTACCACCATTATGCTGGAAAGGGTGGTACAGTGGCTCAGTTGTTAGCACTGTTGCCTCACAACACCAGGGAACCGGCTTTGATTCTAGCCTCAAGTGACTGTTTGTGTGGAGTTTGCACATTCTCCCAGTGTCTGTGTGGGTTTCCCTCCACAGCCCAAAGATGGTGGATTGGCCATGCTAAATTTCCCAGGAGAAAGTGAGGACTGCAGATGCTGGAGATCAGAGCTGAAAATGTGTTGCTGGAAAAGCGCAGTGGGTCAGGCAGCATCCAAGGAGCAGGAGAATCAACGTTTCGGGCATGAACCCGAAATTTTCAGCTCATGTTAAATTTCCCATAGTGTTCAGGGGTGTGTAGGTTAGGTGCATTAGTCAGGAAATGTAGAGTAATAAAGCAGGGGAATGGGTCTAGATGGCTTACTCTTCGGAGGGTTAGTATGGACCTTTAGAGCCAAATGGCCTGTTTCCATTTCATTCTAGGTGTCAGTTCAAATAAGTAGCGATGATCAAGAAACTACTTTGCTGCTATGTAAATGCATGTTTTCATGAACACCCTTTTGGAAATGATAGTTATCATTCCTAAATGACCAACATGCAATCCCAGACTTGGTAAGGAAGGACCCATAACTTAATTGCCTTCTAACTGTTGTTTCAAAAGGCTTAGAAAGCAATTCTGTTGTATCAACCCACCACAACCGGGCACAGGGAGTATTGGCTAAAAAAAGGCATAATTTCTTGAAGTTTTTCATCTTGCACTCATCAGGGCAGTTCTGAAGCATAACAATCTAAAAGGAAAATAATATTTCTAACAAAATATAGGAGAATGCTGATTGATCTCATACAGTATCTATGTTATTTTCTTTATACATTGACATTTCTTGTGAATTGGGCTGGTCAATATAAGATGAAAAGCTTTGACGAAGGGTGTCTTTTTATCAGTCAATATTCAAATACTGTACTACAGGGTGAAAAAGCACAGCAAATACCAATATCGAATGGACTGCAGTAGCTCACTAGCATAAGGGCTCACCAGCGATGAGGGAAGGTCAGCAAATGTTCAAATTGTAAGAATAATTTTGTTTAGGTCCATTCTAACATCACCTACCCTGTTTCTACATGGATGTGAGGATACTCTCTGCTGTTGTGTGTTTAAACATAAAACTAATAAACATAAATATTAGTGATCACTTCTTTGTATCAGTGTCTTTACTGTAAGTTTGAATTGTATTTATGTGCATTATGTGTAACCTTGTTAGTGTGATTAATACAGCAAGCAGCCTGAGGTATACCTCAGAAAAATCTTTTCCCGCATTATCATCAATGGCTCTGCAGTGCCCACTACTGGTAATGTGATGAATCATTCCATGTGTTTTGAAGAAATTGTCAGTTTGGCTTAATATGACGAAAATATTGAGATAGTTTGACACTGCACGAGATTAATCAGCATTCTCCTCTCATTCATTAGAAATATTATTTCCCTCTTATACAGTTATGCTTCAGAACTGCCCTGATGAGTGCAAGATTAAAAGCTTCAAGAAATTATGCCTTTTCTTAGCTAATATTCCTTGTGCTTTATGACCCTGTCGTGGTGGGTTGATACAATGGACTGACTTTCTAAGCGGTTTCAATCAATAATTAGGAGTCAATCAAGTTTTGGGTCTTTCCTTACCAAATCTAGGATTATATGTTAGAAGGAACCAGATAAAGTAAACAAGGAGGGAATGATGTCAATAGGGTTTGATGAAGTAGGATGAAAAGTGGTTTGTGTAGAATATAGATGATGAGGGTTTTGTCATATGAAGAGAGATTGAACAGTATACCCTCTGCAATTTAGAAGAATGAGGGGAGATCAAGTTGAGGCATTCAATATAATAAGAGGTGTGGTTAAAATAGACATGGAGTGGATGCTTCCTCTTGTGGGGCATTCTAGGACAAGAGATAATAGGTAGCAAATTTAAGACAAAGTTGAGGAGAAAATACTTCTCCCAAAGAATGGTGAATCTTTGGAAGTCGCTACCCCAGGCACAGTGGATTCTGGGACAGTGAGTAAATTTAAAGAGAAGTTAGACAGATGTTCAACTGATAATGGGTTGAAGAGTTATGGGTGGAAGGCAGGTAACTGGGGTGAGGAGCGTATCAGCCATGATCAAATGGCGGTGTAGACTTGATGGGCCGAATGGTCTAATTCTGCCCCGATATCTTATGAACTTATGAACTATAAAACACTGACATAGACTACTTGAACTGAATGGCCTGTCCCTGGACTGTAACTTACATTTATCTGATTTAGCCAAACAGAAACTGACAGTGAGCAAAACACCTCACATAAAGTAGACAACAGTGTTATGTTAATAGTAAAAATGAAACATTATTTTTTGAATTCCATCATCTGGATTATAACACCTGGAAAACTTCACAGACTAAAATGGTTTTATGGTCACAGCAATACCCTCACACCACAGGCTGATCCAGTTCAATATCAATGCCAATATCAAAAACAAAAGTATCAATAAACAAGACCCAGTCCGAACTGAAATTAACATGTCATCAAAATTTCTGAAACCAGTCACTCAGAGCTGTATCCCCGACTTGATTTTTAGCTTGCTGGAAATGTCACACATTGGGTTGAAAGCCACCTTATCTCTTGGATGAAAAAAACAAAGTCAAGCAAAGAAACACATTAAGTTTCCGCAATTTAGGCAATTGCTTTTGGGCAGAGCAGAGAGAAGAGTTCTCTGCAGTACTGGATGGCTTCTCCTGATTTTTCTCTCAATGTTTTCAGAAACAGCATCCATAAAGCAAATCGCAGAAGTATCCATTCTCCAACATAACTCCAGGATATCTACAAGTTTCATTACTGTTAAGGATGCAAGTCATCAATTAAACAACCATGATCCCAAGTTAAAATATAATGCCTCAAAGTTTTAAGGACTTTTAAACTGTATTTTTTTCTTCCTTTTTGAACTAGACATTCTCAACTTTTAAACTTTAAACCTGCTTTATGTGTCTGTTTGACATTTCAAACATACAGACATACAAATGAGAGTAGGCCACTTGGCCCTTCCACCTTGTTTGCCATTTAATAACGTCATGGCTAATCTGATTTTGACCTCAACTCTATATTCCTGCATACCCTCGATAATCTTTCATCCCCCAATCGTCAAGAATCTGCATCCACTTTGTTTCGAGTAAGGGAATTCGAAAAATGTATCACCTTCTGAGATAATTTGTTTTCCCTCTCAATGAGCAACCATTTATTTTAAACGATGAACCCGAGTTCAACTTTCTCTAAGAAGGGCCAACATTCTTTACACTATCCACCCAGTCAAATCCCCTCAGGATCTAATATATTTCAGTTAAATCACCTTTAACTCTTCTAAACACCAAAGGAGACAGTCCTAGTCTGTCTTCTCTTTTCTTAGAAGGCAATCTACTCATTCCAGGTATAAGTTGAGTAAACCTTCTCTGAACTGCTTCCAACACACTAATATTCTTCCATAAGTATGTTGGAGGGGATTCTGATGATCAAGACTATATATGCATTTGGGAAGGCAAGGATTGATTAAGGATTGTCAGCGTGGTTTTATGTGTGGGAATCATGTCTCACTAACCTGATTCAGTTTTTTTTTGAAGAGGTGACAAAGAAGATTGATGAAGACAGAGCGGTAGCCATGGTCTAGAGGAATTCAGCAAAGTGCTTGATAAGGTACCATCTGGTAGACTGGTTAGATCACATGAGATTCTGGAGTAGAGTGGTGCTGGAAAAGCACAGCAGTTCAGGCAGCATCCGAGGAGCAGGAAAACTGACGTTTCGGGCAAAAGCCTTTCAGCAGGTATTCCTGATATAGGGCTTTTGCCCGAAACATCGATTTTCCAGCTCCTCGGATGCAGCCTGAACTGCTGTGCTTTTCCAGCACCACTCTACTCCAGAATCTGATTTTCAGCATCTGCTGTTTTTACCTAGATCACATGAGATCCAGGGGGAGCTAGTCAATTGGATATGAAGTAGCTTGAAGTTTAGTGATAGATGGTTGATTTTCAGAGTAGAGGCCTGTGACAAATAGTGTGCCACAAGGATCAGTGCCGGGTCCGTTGTTTGTTGTCATTTATATACAGTCAGAGAGATATACAGCATGGAAACAGACCCTTCGGTCCAACCTGTCCATGCTGACCAGATATTCCAAACCGATCTAATCTCATCTGCCAGCACCCGACCCATATCGCTCCAAACCCTTCCTATTCATATACCCATCCAAATGCCTTTTAAATGCTGCAATTGTACCAGCCTCCACCACTTCCTCTGGCAGCTCATTCCATACATGTACCACCTTCTGCATGAAAAGGTTGTCCCTTAGGTCTCTTTTATACCTTTCCCCTCTCACCCTAAACCTATGCCCTCTAGTTCTGGACTCCCCCACCCCAGGGAAAATACTTTGTCTATTTATCTTATCCATACCCCTCATAAATTTGCAAACCTCTATAAGGTCACCCTCAGTCTCTGACATTCCAGGGAAAACAGCCCCAGCCTGTTCAGCCTCTCCCTGTAACTCTATCCTCCAACCCTGGCAACATCCTTGTAAATCTTTACTGAACCCTTTCAAGTTTCACAACATCTTTCCAGTAGGAAGGAGACCAGAATTGCATGCAATATTCCAACAGTGGCCTAACCAATGTCTCGTACAGCCGCAACAACTCCCAACTCGTGTACTCAATACTCTCACCAATAAAGGAAAGCATACCAAACACCACCCTCACTATCCTATCTACCTGCTACTCCACTTTCAAGGAGCTATAAACCTGCACTCCAAGGTCTCTTTGCTCAGCAACACTCCCAAGGACCTTAGCATTAAATGTATAAATCATGTTAAGATTTGCTTTCCCAAAATGCAGCACCTCACATTTATCTAAATTAAACTCAATCTGCCACTTAGCCCATTGGCCTATCTGATCAAGATCCTGTTGTAATCTGAGATAACCCTCTTCGCTGTCCACTACACCTCCAATTTTGGTGTCATCTGCAAACTTACTAACTGTACCACTTTTGCTCGCATCCAAATCATTTATGTGAATGACAAAATGTAGAGGACCCAGCACCGATCCTTGTGGCACTCCACTGGTCACAGGCCTCCAGTCTGAAAAGCAACCCTCCACCACCACCCTCTGTCTTTTACCTTTGAGCCAGTTCTGTATCCAAATGGCTAGTTCTCCCTTTATTCTGTGAGATCTAACCCTGTCAACCAGTCTCCCATGGGGAACCTTGTCGAACGCCTTACTGAAGTCCGTATAGATCACATCTACCGCTCTGCCCTCATCAGTCCTCTTTGTTACTTCTTTAAAAAACTCAATCAAGTTTGTGAGACATGATTTCCCAATCATAAAGCCATGTTGACTCTCCCTAATCAGTCCTTGCCTTGCCAAATACATTTACGTCCTGCCCCTCAGGATTCCCCCCAACAACTTGCCCACCACTGACTTTACACTCACTGGTCTATAGTTCCCTGGCTTGTCCTTACCACTCTTCTGAAACAGTTGCATTACGTTAGCCAACCTCCAGTCTTCTGGCACCTCACCTGTGACTATCGATGATACAAATATCTCAGCAAGGGGCCCAGCAATCACTTCCCTAGCTTCCCACAGAGTTCTAGGGTACACCTGATCAGGTCCTGGGGATTTATCCACCTTTAACCATTTCAAGACATCCAGCACTTCCTCCTCTGTAATCTGGACATTTTGCAAGATGTCACCATCTATTTCCCTACAGTCTGTATCTTCCATATCCTTTTCCACAGTAAATACTGATGCAAGATACTCGTTTAGTATCTCCCCCATTTTCTGTGGCTCCACACAAAGGCCGCTTTGCTGATCTTTGAGGGGCCCTGTTCTCTCTCTAGTTATTCTTTTGCCTTTAACATATTTGTAAAAACTATTTGGATTCTCCTTAACACTATTTGCCAAAACTATTTTATGTCCCCTTTTCTCCCCCCTGATTTCCCTCTTAAAATACTCCTACGACCTTTATACTATTCTAAGGATTCACTCGATCTATCCTGTGTATATCTTACATGTGCTTCCTTTTTTTTCATAACCAAACCCTCAATTTCTTTAGTCATCCAGCATTCCCTATACCTACCAGCCTTTCCTTTCACCCTGAGAAGAATATATTTTCTGGATTCTTGTTATCTCATTTCTGAAGGCCTCCCATTTTCCAGCCGTCCCTTTACCTGCGAACATCTGCCCCCAATCAGCTTTTGAAAGTTCCTGCCTAATACCATCAAAATTGGCCTTCCTCCAATTTAGAACTTCAACTTTTAGATCTGGTCTATCCTTTTCCACCACTATTTTAAATTGAATAGAATTATAGTCGCTGGCCCCAAAGTACTCCCCAACTAACACCTCAGTCATCTGTCCTGCCTTATTTCCCAAGAGTAGGTCAAGTTTTGCACCTTCTCTAGTAGGTACATCCACATACTGAATCAGAAAATGTTCTTGTACACACTGAACAAATTCCTCTCCATCTAAACCCTTAACACTATGGCAGTCCCAGTCTATGTTCGGAAAGTTAAATCCCCTACAATAACCACCCTATTATTCTTATAGATAGCTGAGATCTCCTTACAAGTTTGTTTCTCAATTTCCCACTGACTATTAGGGGATCTATAATACATTCCCAATAAGGTGATCATCCCTTTCTTATTTCTCCCATGTGGGAGGCATGGTTAGCAAATTTGCAGATGGCACCAAAATAGGTGATATAGTGGACAGTAAAGCAGATTATCTCAGAGTAAAATGGGACCTTGATTAGATGGGCCACGGGGCTAAGGAGTGGCAGCTGGAGTTTAATTTCGATCAGTGTGAGGTATTGTAATTTGGTTAGGCAAATCTAGGGCAGAATGTATACAGTTAATGGCATGACCCTGGGGAGTGCTGCCGAACAAAGAGACGTGGGAGCGGGTGCATAGTTCCTTGCAAGTATAATCACGGGTGGTGAAGAAGGTGTTTGGCACACTTGCCTTCATTGGTCAGACCATTGAGTATAGGAGTTGGGATGTCATGTTGTGGGTGTACAGGGTATTGGTTAGGCCTTGTTGAGAATACTGCATACAGTTTTGGTCTCCCTGCTAAAGGAAGGATGTTGTTAAGTTTGAGAGGGTGCGTAAAAGATTTATAAGGATGTCTCCAGGACTGGAAGGTTTGAGTTTTAGGGAGAGGCTGAATAGGCTGGGGCTTTAACCTTGGAGTATTAGAGGCTGGGGGGGGGTGACATATAGAGGTTTATAAAATAATGAGGGGTATGGATAGGGTAAATAGCCAAGGGTGGTGAGTCCTAAACTACAGGGTGTAGGTTTAAGGTGAGAAGGGAAAGACTTGAAAAGGATATAAGGCCGAATTGTTTCATGCAGAGGGTGGTGTGTGTATGGAACTAGCTGCCAGAGGAAGTTGTGGAAGCTGGTACAAATACAACATTTAAAACACAGCTGAAAGGTTATATGAATACAAAGGGTTTGGAGGGATATGGACCAAGTACGAGCTCAGATTGAGATATCTGCTCTGCACAGATGAGTTGAACCAAAGGAACTGTTTCAGTGATGTCTGACTTTATGACTCTATGCCTCTATGGGGGGGTCTATAACTTGCAGAAGCTAAAAGGTCTGAGGTGGATAAATCATTCAGACGAGATGAACTACAACCCAGAATTCTGAAGGAGACAGCTGAGGAGATTGTGGAAGCATTGGTGATGATCTATTGGGAATCATTGGGGTCAGGGAGGGCCACAGAGGACAGGAAAATGGCAAATTAAACACTTCTGTTAAAGAAGGAAAGGCGACTGAAGTCATGAAATTATAGACTGGTTAGCCTGACCTCAGTTATTGGTAAGATTTTAGAGTCTTTTTTTTAATAGATATTTTTATTGAAAATTTAACATCTTTTTACAAGTTTACAAATTTTTAAAAAACCCAAGTATAAACATTGATATACAATTAAATCTTAAATAAATAATAACCAAAATTTAACAAAAGAAAAATACCGAGAAAAAAAACAAAACTCAACTAACTACTAATCTAACCTACAACTAACCAGAGTGTATAATTAAGTCTCTACATTATTTAAATAAGAGAGAAAAAAAACAACCGATGGATAACACAAAAATTGGGTAGCGAGATACATGCTCGGAATGTGTTAACGTCAAATCGTAACAAAACCCGTATTCGTGCAGGATTCCAGGGGGCCCCGGACCAGCCAGGCCCACCATCTCAATTAAATAAAAGCCCTTGTTAGGATGGTCGAAATATCTGTATTTGTGTAATTCAAGAAGAGCTGCCATATTTTATGGAATAATGCGGTGTTTTGGTGCACCATGTTTGTAAGGAATTCAAGGGAAAACATTCCATAATTAATCTGTGCCAATTTGAAAGTCCAGGGGGGCCCTCAGCCACCCAGAAGGGTCTATTTTTTAAGCATGAGATTGCAGAGTACTTGGAAGTGCAAGGTAAAATGGAACTGAGTCAACACAGCTTCATCAAGGGGAAATCATGCCTGACAAATCTGTTAGAATTCTTTGAGGAGATAACATGTTAGACAAAGGGGAAGCATTGAACATGACCTATTTGGAATTCTAGAAAGTCTTTCATAAGGTTCTAGACAAGAGGCTACAATATACGATAAGAACCCATGGTGTTAGGGGCAAAGTACTGACATGGATAGAAGGTTGGCTGACTGGCAGAAGGCAGAGAGTAGGGATAAAGGGGTCTTTTTCAGCATAGCATGCAGTGACTAGTAGAAGTCTGCAGGAGCCAGTGTTGGAACCATAACTATTCACGTTGTACATTAATGATCCGGATGAAGGAACTGAGGGCATTGTTGCTAAGTTTGCAGATAACACAAAAATAGATGGAAGGGCAGGTAGTGTTAGGGAGACAGTCTATAGAAGAAATTGGACAGGCTAGGAGACTGGGCGAAGAAGTGGCAGATGGGATGCATGATGCACTCTGATAGGAGGAAGCGAGGAGTCGATTGTTTTCGAAACAGGCAAGGCTTTGGAAATCTGAAACACAAATGGACTTGACAGTACTCTTCAGGACTCTATTAGGGTTAACATGCAGATTCAGTTGGCAGTTAGGTAGACAAATGCAAAATTAGCATTCATTTTAAGAGGGCTAGAATGCAAACCTTCATGCTGAGACCATATAAGGCTCTGGTCAGACCAGCATTTGGAATAATATGAGCAGTTTTAGGTCCTATATCTAAGGAAGGATGTGCTGGCGTTGGAGTGATTCCAGAGAGGGCTTCCAAGAATTATTCCAGGGATGAAGGGATCGTCATCTGATGAGTGGTTGAGGATTCTGGATCTGTGCTTGATGGACTTTAGAAGGTGAGTTTGGATCTCATTGAAACTTACAGAATACTGGGAGGCCTAAATAGATTGGACAAGAAGATATTTGCATTAGCAGGAGAGACTCGGACATCGGGGCACACCCTCAGAATGAAGGGACAACCCTTTAGAACTGAGGTGAGGGGGAATTTCTTCAACCAGAGGGTAGTAATCTGTGCTACTCATTACTGCAGAAGTCTGTGGAGGCCAAGTCATGTAAGATGCAAATAGATTTGTTGCCGACTCATAAGGGGGATCAAAGGTTATTGGGAGAAGCCTGGAGGATGGGGTTGAGAAACATACCAACCATGAAATCAAATGGCAAAGCAGAGTTGATGGGCCGGACGATCTAATTCTCCTCCTATACCTATAGTCTTACATCAAACTGGACTGCTGAACTGGCATGACTCCCTTACAAACTGTAAAGGCAAGATGCTGGAAATCTGAGACAAACAGGGGACAATCAGCAAGTTTGGCAGCATCTATGGAGAGAGAAACAGAGTTATTGTTTCAAGTCCAGTATGGCTCTTCCTCAGAACTCATACTCCAGCACCACCCCATTGCTGATAGTTGCTGTAGAGTAGGATGGAGTCTGTAGCTAAAAGTACAGTTTGCAGCAATCTGATAACTTAGCAACACTGGAAGAGTGGTGGTGGTGAGGTGCAACTGAGGGTTTGTTAGTGTATATTTGGAAACCAGAGTTGTGTTTTCCGATAATGTTGCTAAGAGGTAACAATCCCTCAATCGACATAACAAAAGAAGATAACCTGTCTGTATGCACGGTATAGACATTGTTTGTGAATTACAACAATGGTTACACTTCAAATTGGCTGTAAAGGGACATGCTGGCACTGTGAAAGATGTTATGTAATTGCAATGCCCCTCTCACTTTCTCCTTTTGAAGGAGTGAAGCTCTGGAGATGGATCAGCAAAGTCCACAAGACCTTTAGGTGCAGGTGCTGTATGCCATTCAGCCCAATGAGTCTGCTCCACATCTGCCTTGGCTGTGGAGTACAGAAATTGCACCTTAATTGAAATTAAACAATTCCACGTGACTATTATTTTATTAGAAAGGTTGCCACCTTTGAGAAGTTGTTCATTTGCAGAAATACTCTAAAGCACAGAATATCAAGCAATAAGAAAAATGAACGCCCGAACAGGGACTTGAACCCTGGACCCTCAGATTAAAAGTCTGATGCTCTACCGACTGAGCTATCCGGGCTCTGAGCATATTCACACCCACTGCCTATAAAACCTTTAACAGCAGAGCTGTACTAGCTTTATGACTGAGTTATTTTGGATGCTTCAATTCATCACATAAAAACGCCACACAACACATGGAATGAAATGCATATCAAATTGCCGAAGAAACCGAATAAATTTATTGCACAGAAATAAATTCAAAAAGTTAGCTGCCCTCAGGAAGAAGCTCCCCGTGACGGTTTGAAGGGCGCCATGCTTGTTGCTGGCAGAAGAGCACAAAGGTGGGTGGAGACGGCTTTTTTTCTCTTCGTGAGGCTTAAGAGGTAGCTTCCGGCAGGCGCTACGTTATGAGTTGGCAGGGCGCCACGAACGGTTCCTGGCAGGCGCCATGTTAGTTATTGGCGGGGCCCTAGACCGCTTCCGGTGGGCGCCATGTTTTGAGTTGGCAGGGCGCCACGAACGGTTCCTGGCAGCCGCCATGTTAGTTATTGGCAGTGCCCCAGACCGCTTCCGGCGGGCGCCATGTTTATTGCTGGCGCTCCAGAGGCAGGCGGCGGTGGTGGCGCCGCGGCGTTTGGTCTCGACGGGGGGGTTCGATTATAGCCGCGGATTGCCGGTCCCAGACCCGCTCTTGGTACTGGTTTTACCGTTATTACATCGCTAAGTCAGTGAGGGATGAGCGTAGTTGGCGCAAAGTCGGGCTTTAAGTCACTTTAGGTCGAGCGGATCGAAGGAGCGGGTAGGCCGCGGGGGGTCGGAGAGAAGCCTCGAACTCGCCTGAGAGGGTTCCCGGGCGCAGTGGCTGGCTGAGACCAAGAGGCCGGTGTCCTGCAGGGAGTACGGGTGAGATTCGACCAGAGGATCTCTAACCTTGTGTTTTTTTTCTCCAAGTTGAATTGATTTTATAATGTTTGTATCCGAGCACCTTTTTTTTTTGAATTTTTTTTTGGTGTGGGTGGGAGATTTTGAATGAACCTTTTTTTGATTTTTATTTCTCTGGCATGTGTCAGTAATCAGCCTGTGGTGGACTTCCTGAAGGTCTACTTTCACTCGGATTTGACGTGGCAACACCATTGCCCTTCTTGGGTATTAATCCTAGCTCCATTTGCTATCTCCCATTTTATGATTGTAAAGCCTAAGTGCTGCTGGCTCTGTGTGTGTTGCTCATGGCATTCAAGGATCAGCTGATCTTTTTGTTGGGCTCTTCTTTCTTGATAACCCGTGTGAGGTACCCATGCCTTTGGACCTTGCCACTGGGGTAACCTAACGTCCCTTGTAAATCATGTTGCTGGCTAAATATGAAGTTAAAAATCACACAACACCAGGTTATAGTCCAGCAGGTTTAATTGGAAGCACACTAGCTTTCGGGGCGACGCTCCTTCATCAGTTGACTGTCAACACCGGCATCTCCAAATCATGGCTAAATATGAGTTTGTGAAATTAAATCTGCCCTTTTCTGAGGGGTGAGATAGATCAATCAGGCTGAAGGAAGTTGGCCTGGTGTTCCTGGTTCTAATAAAAAAAACATGGTTATGCTCAGCTTCAGTGAGTGCTGAACTTTTAAAAACATTTTTGGCTATTTGCCCTTCAACTTGGGTTGATTTGATATTTTCCCTTTTTTTGTCTCATGTTTAAGTTGGTTCCTCTTAATTTTTTTTTGCAATCCTGCCTTGTAAATTGCATGGCAGATGATATGCGATGAGTGCATCATTTACCTATTGGGTAAATGTAATGGAATATGATTAAAAGTCATGGATAGGACAGTAATGATTATGGGTGGTTTTTTGGCTAAATTAAGTAGAGTTGCTTGCTATGCCACAAAATCTGAATGTCATTTTTGTATATTGTGGCATTGTTTTGTTTTAAGACCTCTTCTGATTGTTAACTTAATTCCTTCTGTGAAGAGCAGTCCTTAAACAAAGCATTCTGTTGATGTAAGTTCCCATTAATTTCTTTTTTAATGGAAACTCAGTTTTTGACTGAGCAAATATATGGCTTTCCTTTAAGTTGTCACTATAGAATGACCTGGATGAGATGACATGGTTTTGCAAGTGCAGAGGATATGTAATTGGCACTGGGGGAAGGCATCTTTCTCATTGCGTTTTACTAAGTTTGTGCTCTTCCCAGGCTATGTTTAAATTTTGCATGATTGTCTGCAGAAAGCAGGGCAACACTAGCCTCTATTTGTGATTAAATGTCCTTTTCTGTGTTGTCCCACTATTAATACACTTTTGTCTGTGGGGACTCTGCAAACTATAAAATAGGTGCATTTTAACAAAAGCTTAAGCATGTGTTTGTACAGGCCTTAAATCACTTTTTTGGTATCATACTTAAGTAAAGCGCAATGAGTAACAGATGAATGCAGATACCAGTGTGTAGAGCAGCATTATGTCTCTTATGCATAACATTCCCCAAGTGGGCATTCTGCTCAAATTGGTGCACTTTTGTTCTCTATGCTCCTGCCCAGCCCTTGAGCGGGTAGTCGAGCTAGGTGAAGCTCTGATGGAGCTATTCATCTGGGAACCCTACCACAAGCATGGTCTATTTTCAGAATGTCAAGTAATTAACCAGATGTTGCATCTTTTGTAAATATCTTGTATTCAGATGGAGACCAAGCCCACTGACTTTAACATTTGCAGTTATCCCCAGAATTCAAAAACCCCACCCCATCCCCTTCTCCAGGTACAACCGCTTCTGAGATGTGAGGTGCTGTGAAAATGCAACGCTTCATTTTGTTGTTTTTGTGTCAGTGTTAAGAGACCTGTCATTTTTGTGCCCAGTGCATCCTGGTGGTTGAGTGATCAGCATTCAAATCCCATTTTAAATTAATCAGTTCCTGAGTGAAAATGTAACTTTGTTTTGCAATTGGAAGTTTCTAAATTTCCATTTGTTCTCTTCAATGGGTATAACTGCAGAATTTTTATTTGACACGTATTCTTATTTGACACAACCTAACTGAATCCTTCCCTTTTAGATAAACTGAATCTGAATTTGAATCCCAGCATGGACGAGGTGCTCCTTCTGAATGCAGTGTTAGCTACTACTAATTTTTAGCTATAATTTTGTGGTTTGAAAGCTAACTGGTTGCAGATAACTCTAGGCATTCACATTGAAAGTATTGAACCATCCTGATTTTAAAGCTGCAGTATCTCCTTTTGCACATAATGTGTTTCTCTGTCCTAGTGATATGTTGATCATGAGGTATGGTTACTTGGGAGAATATTTCATCCTGTTATCAAGTGGATGAGTTGTGCTTCAAGTACTCCGTTCCCTGCCAAAATGGTGCTTTGCACAGAAATCTGTAGTGCCTTCACTTGATGAAAAAGCTGCAGAGATTTCTCACACAAGTCTGACTTCTGCATGCTGTTGGCTATGGTGGGTGTTATGAAAAGTCCTCTCTGGGTACACTCCTTTAAAACCTAATTTTCTCCAAAATATTCCTGCTGCAGGTACTGAATCCTGGCAGGATATTTGCAGTGTCTATTTTGATTCACTTACTTCATTTGGCACTGCTTGAACTTACCAATTTTTTGATCACATTCTGAGGAGTTGTTCAGACAGGAGCAGAGTATAACCCCACCGCAGGGTGTGTTAAGTCTTTTTGCAAATGGGGATACTCCAGTGAAAAGGTGTTTTTGTTGACGGAGGTCTGAGTATCAAAGCATGCAGGGAATGCTGCTTACAAGTTTGGGGAGGTTGTTTGTGCTTTTCTTCAATAGGTGCAGCTGTCCTGGAGAAGCAGAATTGGACCCCGTGTGTTTTTAAAATTAATTAATTTAGCCATTTTCACCACAAAACAAATCCATAATCCAAGGCCAACCAAGGCTGCGGAATCTCGTGGAAGATTATAGAAAAAAAAATAGGATGTTTCCCATCCGCTGTAAATGTAGCCGATGCCTGGCTGCATGGTTATGAACTTTTTATCGGAGGAGTTGATTTTTTAATCCCTGGCTTCCTGCAGTTCAACAGAGAAGAAGATGGACTCATGCTAACACCTTCAAGTAGAGTATTTCTCAAGCACTTTGTGCATGCAGATCCCAAATATTTCTGTGCAGTATGTGAAGATGGAGGTGATGCTGATCCATTTATAACTGATGGATTGAGTGTTGGTTGGCCTGCAGGATCACGTTGACTGGATATCTGAAGAAAACCAACCATATTGCTGACTATTCAAAGGTACATGTACTGTTTCTTTCCAATAGGATAACTTTCCTCCGCTACTGTAGTGTTAGTTTGCAGTAAGTGTATACTGGCTTCAGTATTCATGCAAGCATGGATTTAAAGACACCCCCTTGTATTAACCGTTTTATTATTAGTTTTCACGTTATCAGGCCCAAGAGCCGATGAATATAAAGCCAATGCAGTATTGGTGTGGTCGGGGATTGAGACCAATTCACTTGGTCCTTGAAGCTAATATATTCATTACTTTTGAGGCATTTCACCATTGCATTTGAAATGCTGCCTGTAAAATATCTGTAGACTACATATTGATTGTGTCCTTTGAGATTAAGGCATGGTTAGTACAATTTTCTTTACTTTGCCTTCCTAATTTATTCTGAAATACATCATAGACTAGTAGCATATTGCTAATATGAAGCCCTTCATTGTAAACCGCCACTTGAGTTGAAGCTATTTTGTGTACAGTCGGTTTTGCTATAATATGGTAGTTCTGTTCTCATGCAATCCCGTGTTATAGGAAAATTGCATAATAGCAGCACCATTGAAATTAATGGGACTAGAATTGCGTTGTAACCAATACATGTTTTAAAAGTTCGTTCTTTAGAAACAGTGTTCCTAGTTCGTCAATTGCGTTACAGTGAATTCGAATGAAATAGATGAAAACTGCCATGTTGGTTGTCTCTAATGGGTGAAGCCTTTTGTATTTCATAGAAGTTAATGAAATTTAAACTTTATATTGTAACTACAACATGTTACCCTCTTGTGTAAATCACTCACTTTGCAATCATGTTTTTCTTTTGGTTTAGATAAAAGGTGAAGAACGTTCCAGAAGATTAGCATCTTATCGTCGCGCCGGGCAGATTATCTTGCATTGCAACTGAACAGATAGGAGTGTCAACAAAGTAACAGTGAAATCTTTGGTTTGTTTGGAAGGAGCTGTTATAATCCAGCCATGACTCATCAAGGAGATGATTGCTACTTTTACTTCTATTCTACATGTGCCAAGGTTAGAATGCTGCATCTTAATTGAATTATTGCGAAGTTGGTAGGCAGTTCTAAATGAAGTCGACCAGAATAAAGCTAAAATAATTCTGTCTTCTAGTGAGGTTAACTTTTCTAGTATTTTTTAATATCATTCTCAACTAGCAACCTTCTAATTGACTAGTAGGATATGCAGTCAAACTAGTAAATAGTTAGTGTATACCACTAGATAAATTAAACACTGAGCTTACATTCTCAGCAAACTTGTACACTTATCAACTAAGCATTGTATGTCAATAATGTAGAACATTTTTAACAAATTCTAAAATGTCTGGAAATTAGCTTTCCCAAAATGCAATTTTGTTTAAATAAGCATTTAACAAAAATATATTTTACTTATTTTTACTAATGCACACAACAATAATCTTTTGAGAATATCGTTCCTCTCAGCACTTGAGCGCTATTAAGAAACTACTGACGGTAACCTATCCTTGTGGTGTATCTCTAATTCAGTGGCAGGAGATATATTAACTAAGTTTGTGTTTGTTAATGAGATGAAGAGCAGGCTCTCTCATGTATATTATGTTTGCTTGACAGGGTGACAACTGTCTTTTTCGGCACTGTGAAGCAGCCCTTGGCAGTGAGACCATTTGTACCTTATGGCAGGAAGGGCGTTGTTTTCGCCAGGTCTGCAAATTTCGTCACATGGAGATTGATGTAGGTTGTCAATCAAGCTTCACTATAAGTACATGTAGATTCCAGGTTTCGAGCATGTATGGAAAGACGCTTCAGGTCATATTTTCCAAATGTGCGCCCAATTTTTGCAACCTTTTGTGTTCACTTAATATTTATGGTGTTTGTAGTTTTCTCGCTTCTCTGAAGTTGCGCCCTTGAGTTGTGCTGTTTAGACTATTGGATAAAAACTAGGTAAAAACGAGGACTGCAGATACTGGAAACCAGAGCCTAGATTAGAGTGGTGCTGGAAAAGCACAGCAGGTCAGGCAGCATCCAAGGAGCAGGAAAATCGACGTTTTGGGCAAAAGCCCTTCATTTAGACTATTGTCAGATTGTGATTTGTAATGAGATGGATATGTGTGATATTGCAACTAAATTGTCATGTGCCATCTTGTTTAATTTTCCTTTTAGAAACGGCGGAGTGAGATTCCATGCTACTGGGAGAAGCAGCCCACAGGGTGTACGAAGTTGAATTGTGCTTTCCGCCACAGCATGCCTCGCTTCGTTGAAGGAGTGTTCTTCCCTGCTACGAAAGGTCTGAGCAGTCTATTCATTGCTGGCGTATACCTTGAGATTAGTAGTCTGGCCTTTTTTTCTGGCAGTCACATTCTTTATAAATATTTCTTCGTTATGACCACGTGTAACATAGCAGAATTCGGTAATACGAAACTCTTGAGTTATGCAAACTAGGAAGCGCTTCCATTTTTTTTCAGTGGTATGGATGATGCCTGAGGGGGTGGCAAAGTCGATATCTGGAATCATTTGTGCCACATTTTTGGTTTCCTTTCAAATTTGATCAAATGAGCTGTCATTATACAGCTTCCATATTATTTAACAGCTCATTTGATGAGCTAAGTGACAAGTTTGTACGTGAGTTATGGAGACAATCTACAACAGGTACCAAAACTTTACAGCAGTGTTCAGGCATGTTTTTTTTCCACCAGCTTTCAGTATCTTTTAGAGTAGAAATTATAAAAGTTGCAAAAGAATAAATGATAACCCTTAATTTTTTCCTGCATAGTTTGTTCTGCAAGGGAAGTCTGACATCCTTAGCTGGTCTGGCCTGCATGTGATCCACACCCATAGGAATATGGCTGCCTTACAGCTGCTGTCTGAGCATTGAGGAATGGGCAATAAATGTTGTCGTTACCAGCGATGGCCTCATCCTGTAAATGTTTTTTTAAAAAAGGAATTTTACCTTTTTTTTTCTTTACAATTATATTTCAGTGAATCTGTTCACTCAGTAGCAGCAATTATAACGCTGTTTAGTTTTGGGGAGTTCAGAACAATGGGTGGCAACAAACCAATTGTGATAGAACTAAAATTTTTCATTTTGGTATTCAAAATCTTGTATCATATGAATTCTGAGCAGAAATGGCTGTTTGGCCCTCCAGGTCTGCTCTGCTGTTCTGTAAGATCAAGGCTCATATCCTCCTCTACCAAAATTGCCTTTGATTCTGTTGCCCTCATCACTGCTGCCTCACAGCGCCAGAGACCCGGGTTCAATTCCCGCCTCTGGCGACTGACTGTGTGGAGTTTGCACGTTCTCCCCGTGTCTGCATGGGTTTCCTCCAGGTGCTCCGGTTTCCCCTCTCAGTCCAAAAAACGTGCAGGTTAGGTGAATTGGCCACGCTAAATTGCCCGTAGTGTTAGGTGCAGAGGTAAATGTAGGGGAATGGGTCTGGGGGGTTGAGCTTTGGCGGGGCGGTGTGGACTTGTGTGGGAACAGGCCCTTTGGCCCAACTAAGTAATCTAATCTAATTATTAAAGAGTATTCAATGATCCCATCTCTCCTGAGGCACAGAGTTCCAAAGTCTCAGCATTGTGAAAGAAAAAAATCAACATTTATGTCCTGGAAGAGCAAGCCCAAATTTTAAGTGTCTACTAGCTATAAGAGTAAATACCCTTTCAACACCCACTTTGTCAGGACCATTCAGAAGCTTATAAGTTTCAAATAAATCATCCCTCTGTTTTCTCAACTCTGGTAAAATCAAGCCCAAATAATGGTCTGTCTTCATTGTTTGGAGGGATGTGGGCTGGGTGCTGGCAGGTGGGACTAGATTGGGTTGGGATATCTGGTTGGACCGAAGGGTCTGTTTCCATGCTGTACATCTCTATTCCAGGTATGAATGTAGTGAACCTCCTTTTAACCACGTCATTGCATTTACATCCTTCCTTTAAATAAGATCAAAGCTATTCAAGGTGTGGTCTTGAAAAGCAAAGCATAAAAGCTTTGCTTTTTTCTTGTTCAATTCTACTCCAAAGGAGAGCATTCCTTTAGCCACCTCTATCCCTTGCTGTACCTGCTTACTAACTTTGGTATGTTTTGTGCCCTAGAACACCTAGATCCCTCTGCACCTTGGAGTGCTATAGTTATTTGCAGTTAAATGATATACTTATTCTTCCTGCCAAGATGAACTACTTCATATTTGATCCCATTATACCTGATCTGCCATTTTGTTTTGCCATTTGCCTCGATCAACAGGTTTCAAAACATACTTTCACACCTGTCTTTGTATCAACTGCAAATTTAGCCACTATACATTTACTTAGCTCATCTGAATTATTGACATAAATTGCAAAAGTTGAGATCCTGTCCAAGACTCTCTCTTGTCGCAACTTGCCATTCTAGAAAAAGACGCTCCTTTTGGTTGGCTGGCTGAAAACAGTATGCAATCTTGTATTGCTGCTGGTATGTTATCCCTTTACAATGAGCTCCTGCTTTATGCAATAGCCTTTGATGTGGAATCTTTTTAACTATCTTCAGCAACTTTATGTATTGTATACCAGCAGGATCCCTTCCTCCACAGCTAACCTTCCTTCCTATTTATCCTTATTTTTAACATTGTTTGTTTGCTAAAACCATGAAATGACTTGTAATGTTAATATTATCTTCCCCCTTAAAATTCTGTATAATGTGTATACTTTGCTGTGTTTGCTGCTGTGATTCTCCAAAATGCATCATTGCCAGTTATCAACTGACTGCAGATTTTTCCAACAGGTGAATTTCTTGCGATTTTAGTGTTTAATATTTAATCTCAACTCTAGTGCTCACAGTGATTTCTTCACTCCTGTTCTTAGGTGTCCAAACCAAGCAGGAGGTATCTGAGGCAGCTGATGAGCCCATATTACCACAGTTACCTGTAAACCAGCTGCAACAGCCCAAGATTCCAATTCAATCTAATCCATCCCCTCAAGTTCGGGGGGTAATGAAACTAGAGGCATCAGAAAATGTTCCAAGCCCCACACACCCTCCAGTGGTTATCAACGCTGCAGATGACGATGAAGATGATGACGGTGAGTGAGTTTTATATTCTTGTGATGTGCCTGTCTCTTCCTCCTTTTGACAGTTTATTCCCTCTCTTTCCCTTTTTTTGATTTGAAGGTACTGTTTCAGAGTTCCATGTATGTAAACTTTCTTTTGCAGTATTTATAAACTCTACCACTCTTGTGTCATCGTCTATATTAAGTCAGGAAGTTATGTGGCATGCCTTTAATTAACACTAGAAGTGAAAGTGTCTTCAGGAGTTCAGTTCCTCCCTTCAAGATAAATTTGGAGTCTCGCTGGATTTAGGAATTGAGTATCAGAACAGGATCTAATGGTATTATGGTTCTGTTCACCGAGCTGGGAATTTGTGTTGTAAACGTTTCGTCCCCTGTCTAGGTGACATCCTCAGTGCTTGGGAGCCTCCTGTGAAGCGCTTCTGTGATGTTTCCTCCGGCATTTATAGTAGTTTGTCTCTGCCGCTTCCAGTTGTCAGTTCCAGCTGTCTGCTACAGTGGCCGGTATATTGGGTAGTGTACAAAATCCCATGCAAGGACTGCATAAAACACTACATAGGATAAACAGGAAGACAGCTAACAATCCGCATCCATGAACACCAATTGGCCACGAAACGACACGACCAGCTATCCTTAGTAGCCACCCACGCAGATGACAAGCAACATGAATTCGACTGGGACAATACTACTATTATAGGGCAAGCCAAACAGAGAACAACCAGGGAATTCCTAGAGGCATGGCACTCATCCACAGATTCTATCAACAAACACATTGACCTGGACCCAATATACCGACCACTGCAGCGGACAGCTGGAACTGACAACCGGAAGCGGCAGATTCAAACCACTATAAATGCCGGAGGAAAGATCACAGAAGCGCTTCACAGGAGGCTCCCAAGCACTGACGATATCACCGAGACAGGGGACGAAATGTTTGCAACACAAATTCCCAGCTCGACGAACAGAACCACAACAACGAGCACCCAAGCTACAAATCTTCTCCCAAACTTTGAGGATCTAATGGTGTTATTTAATTATAAATTTAATTCCATACTTCCATCTCCCTCAGTTGTAAGGAAGACCTTTCAGCCAGTAAGCCCATTTTTAAATAAAGTCTGGCTGGTGTGTTCTCCACCCTTGAACCTTCAGTTTATTTATTTGCTGCTTGTGACTTATCTGGTCAGTTTCAGACTTTCACACATCCATACTGTAAAGAGATGTAAAATCTAATTGGATATTATCAGTTGTCAGCAGATTACTTGCCATCGTTTTAGTTTCCATTTGTTTATTCATAAAGATTAATTCAGATGTGGGACTCAGATCACCAATTAGGATAATAACTCATCTGCAATCAAAGTCTCTTTGGAATCATTGAGACAAGAAATTATAAATGAGAGTTTGGGGTTGATTCTTCCTCTCATCTAAAACAATGTCACTAACGTAAAGAACCTTTTTTTTTCTTTTTGTGTATCTTAAAACCAAATTGATTTTGTAGTTAGAGGAACCTCGATTATCCAGCAAGATTACGAGGACCTGATACTTGACTAAACTATTAACTGGCATTCAATTATCCGGAGTTCCTTTAACCAAATGACATACTCCCCGCCTGTGTTCTCCGGATAATCGATGTTCCTCTGTACTTTGTTCAGTGGTTTTCTGGAACCTCGATAACTGGCTAGCAGTGTTTAAGTTTCCCCATTGCCTGCATTGAAATCTTCAAATGCTTGAAATGGTAGTGCTTTAAAATTGATATTGGTGTGTTAGGCATGAGCTGCTGTGTTTCATGTTGTCAGGTTCTTTAGTTTCGCGTTTGTAACTGTACTCACTTTATGTGCATGTTTCTCAAATTTTTTTTTGCCCTTTTGCATGTTTAACCAATGTACCACCGTAACAATCCTGCTTTATAGATCACTGTGTTGCTACTTTAATATGATGGTTAAGATGGCCACCATTGGTTAATGGGTCTTTAGTCAGTCAGAGATCTTGTATAGACTCAGTTGGCTGAACAGCTGGTTAATGATGGAGTTGATGCCAGCAGTGTGGGCTTAATTCCTTCACTAGCTGAGGTTAACATGAAAGATTCTACTTGGCCTCTCCCCTTGCCTGAGGCATGGTGACCCTCTGGTTAAAGCACTGCCAATCATTTAATGAGAGAGCAGTCCTATGATCTGGTAGGACTATGACAACTTTACCTTGTATAGTTACAAGTATATTGGATGGCCATTGCCTTTATTTGAGAACTGCCACAGTTACCTGTAAACCAGTTGCAATAGCCAATTGGGTCTAATACTTGCCCTCAAGTTCAGGGGATAATGAAACTAGAGGCATCAGGAAAACGTTTCAAGCTCTACGGCCCCTCCTATGGTTACCAATGCTCTAGTATGGTGGCTTGTAAAGAGACAAACATATATTTCATTTTACTGTTTTTTTTAAAGAAAGGGCTGGGGTACTTTAGGGTTAGTCACTAATATTTCCATTCTCATTGCAGATCAGTTTTCTGAAGGAGAAGAAAATAAAAACACTCAGCCTCCTACTGCAGAAGAACAGAACGGCATCCGCGTTACTTCTGCCAAGAGACAGGCTGTCCCTGTTAAAAAAGGTAATCCAGAACTAACTAGAAACGTGGGCCCACTGGAATTAGTATTTGAGGTTACAGTCCTAGTATCTATTTACAAGCTTGTTACTACAGTTTAAGTGGATGTCATTTGGAAGCAATTAATGGGAGACAGATGCTTCCAGAAGGGAATGAGAAAATATCTATTGTTCCGGTGTTATCTCTACAGTCTTTCCTGACCAAACTAGTTTTTGTTCCAATGGATGCTGATTGACTTTGTTGAGATAGTAAAGATCTTGTTTTCTATCACCAGATTGCACTTTGGATTTTGGTATAAAAACCTTGGAGCAGATTAGACAGAAGAAATTCATGAAGGAGAAAGTGAAGAAAATGGGTAAGTTTTGCTTGCTGTCTGACTTATTTGATGAGCCAAGGTCATATTGTACAGCAGGGTGAGCTCGAAGGGCTGAATGATCTCCTCCTGCTCCTAGTTTCTTGGATTCTATGTTGTGTATGTGTTCTGGGGAGGTTTGGTGGTGGTAGTATTTATTGTTTTGAAGGGTGGTCTGTGTGGAGAACGTAAACTTTGTTCCATTTTCTTATCATAGATGAGCTTTCAACAGATCTGGCAACACAGACTCAAAAGGTGGAGCCGAATCGTGAAAACCTAGTCATTGAAAAGGAAAATGTCAGAACGGTTTTCCGAAAAGTAACTGTATCTCCAAAGAAATGTGAGTGTTTTAAATCAAGGCAGGGTAGTATTTCGTGCCAATTCATAAAACTTGGAAAATGGAAGAGACGTCAGGCTGTAACAGTACTTCATTGATTACATTAATATTTGTCATTGTCTAATTGCTTTGAACAATGGTCATTCCTAGTTGAGTCTTTATAAACAACAACTCCTTGTTTGGTCACGTTTAATTATTTAATTTTTAGAGTTTGTTTGTTTTGAAAAGTTTAATATCCAATTTGTGATCACCATTTTAATCAATAGTATATTAAAGAGATTGGAAGTGTGGTCATAATGAAGGTTTGAGTACAGTTATTCTTGGGAGTATTTTTTTAAAAAGTCAGAAGGCAGTGGATTCAAAGAATGCTTTTAACAGTACTTTTGTCACTCAGTCAGTGAAGTACCTGCAAGTCCTAAAGACTAAATATACTCCAGAAACTAGTTTGACAATTGGTGATTTCTCTGGTAAGGGGATTAAGAACGAAATTGCACAGTGTCATTCTGAGCATGTGCTCTGCCAAAATTTGCTGATTCTTGTTCTACACTAAATTATGCAGCCATATCCATGTTTGTATACAGTGGTTTGGACCCCTGTTCCCGTATGTATTATATAATGGTCATATAATGAGGAATTAAACAAATAGTGAGATGATATGAATTAAAGATAATTTTCCTTGTTCAAGAAAGTGCTGGAGAAACAGTAGTCAACATTGTGGGTCCAATAATTCTTCATCAGAATACAGTCTAAAAAAGGGTTGCTGGATCTGAAGAGTTGGCTATGTTTTCTCTCCACAGATGCCGCCAGCCCAGCTAAGTTTCTCCAGCAACTTCTTTGTTTCAGATTTCCAGCATCTTTGTCAGGAAGTGTCAGGTGTAAAGTGCAAAATCTGGCATAATTTGTTCTTTTGATAGAATACCTAAAATTGGGTTGGATTGCTCGCTATTTGCCAAAGAGAATATCTATTTTCATTTTCTTTTCTCCTCTAGTAGCCATTAACGAAGGTGAATTGCCTTTTAAACGCAGTCTTGCCGAAAGACTTGGCAAAAAGAAAGTGATGCCAAAGGAAACCCCTGAAGAGTTGCCAGTCAAAGGTATCTTTTGCTCCATGCTCAAGTTGCTAACATTAGCTATGTGGTTGAACATCTCTGAAAAAGGGACTCATGTTTTATACAGCACTTTTCACAACCAAATATTTGTGGAATATTGTCACTTTTGTGACTTAGGAGATGTGACAGACAACTTATGTGCAGCAAGTTCACACACACCAATATAATTTGATCTTTTGGATGTTCATTACAATTGCTATGTAACAGTGTTAATTACTTGTGTTCTTGACATTTTTCATTCTTATGTTTTAGAGACATTGAGGTGACTTGGTCTACTGAGATGTTGTAACTCCAAATCAATTTTGACCAAGATTAATTTACACTCCCTCCCTCTAAATCTCTAAGCTTTTCTCTAACCATCCTATGTATCTGGAGATTCCAAATTAAAACATTAATCTAGTTGTTATGTCCCATGCTATTTGTAGTGAAGCAAAAGAGTCTTTGCTTGACTGTCGTTTTGCTAATTACATACTTTGTAAAAATGGCATTTTAAATAAGGTTTCCATTTTAATTTTTGAAGCTGAGATTGAAACAACTTTAAAGCGCAACCTCTCTGAGAGACTTGGCAAAAGGAAGATACTGGCTGAGGATGGCTCTGAAGAAGTGGCACAGAAAGGTACAGAAAACACTGGTGCAAATTAGAATTTGCTTAGCTGCAGTGTGACACTGAAGCTATTTTGATGAATAGGAATATGGAATACCTTTCATAATCCACAGTTCAAGGTGGCATGTCTAGCAACAGAAGAAAGTCTTCTCTCAGATCTGTCACAAACTCTAATCTAACGGTGGGCTTTCAGGAGTCAGCAAACCTTGATGCTTGCTAATTTTTCTGAGTCAGTCAGAAGCAGTTCTTCAGACTACCAAAACTGATGACTAGTATATCTCGCTTTGGAAGGTTTGCATTTATTAGGCAATTTGTGCACTAAATATGCCATGCTGACTCCTGATCGAAGTTGGCAAATCCCATTCGAGCATTTGGGGAATGCATCAACCTAAAGTGGAAAAGGTGACCCGAAGTGCATCAGTGTATGAAGGGAAGACGCCTGTAGGAACCAGTTCAAAGACTGTTGTTGTGTTTGAGCGGGACTGCCAAGTAGCAGGTTTATTTTTTGCCTTCCATTCACTCTCTCCTGTGGCAGTGCTGTAGAAAATCAGTTAGTGCCATATATACATTTTTTACTTTGTCCCATTTCTGTATTATTTTGCACATCGCTCCGCATAAAGTTCAGAATTCAGGTTATCTTTAATTCTCAGCTTTGCCCTATTCACTGAAAGGTACATAAGGGTGGCTTAGTGATTTGACCTAGAATTTACTTTCCATTTTCTGTAATAACACCCGTAGCCTTGACGATATTTGCCTACTCAGTGCTCTATTGCTGAATAGTCATCACAAAATTCAGTGTTATATCTTCTAAATATTGAGATGAATGATTCCCAGTGCTCTACAGTCACTCAGATCTGTGTTTCTTTCTTTGTTTCAGTTCAAAATCCCAGGTCCATAAGAGAGAGGCTTGGTCTGCCTGCAGATATTTCCGCAGCAGAAAATGGTAAGTGGAAAGTTTGAAAAGCTACTTCTTGTAGTATGGAATGACAAGTGTTTATTTCCCCTGACCTGAATCTACCTTCAGCAATTGGGCACTTTTATATTTCCAACACTTGTTTCTTATCCCTAGATGACAGGCTGTGTTGTAGTCTTGGGTCCCTCAAGTGCACCTCGCTTATCATTCTGTATGTATTTAGCAGACAGCTTTTGTTTTTATTTTCACACCTTACCCTGCGGCTTCAGTTGTGAAATGTGAATTTTGTATTCGGAAACATCGCTTGCAACCCAATACTTCAGTGGATCATGCTTGCACCGTGATCCATTCCAAAAGCGATTGTGCCAATCACAGAGCTTTATATCTATCCCTCGGATTCTTCTTTCTTTTCACTGAAACAATTCAGCTGGGTCATTTCAAGTCTGGTCAAACCTCTGCATTTTTCAGTTAGTCGTGTTCACTGGTTTGAACAAGATAAAAGCTGGCACACTTGCTTCTGTCCCTCAAAGGATCAATATACTGTACTCTTATTTTTCTTTCTGCATTTTTATCAAGGAACAATGAATGTTTAAGATTTGCATTGGGAGGATGGCCAAAATATTATCAAATGACCTTGTTATTTACTTGCTGAACATCTCTTCATCCCAATCCATAACCTTGTTCTATTGGCAGGGTGCAGTGACTTGTTATATTCTGCTCATCCCAAAAACTTTTCTTTTCTTTTTGCCATGCAGCATTATAGATCTTGGGTAGCAAATGATATACATATGACAATTGTAGAAACATACAGAACTTTGGCATGATATTGCACTTCTATTGACTACTTGTTCTTGTCTGTTGTCTGCATATCAGCTTTCAATTTGCATTCTGCCAAGAATCGCAAGTAACAAAATTCATTCCACTTTACAGAAAAACCTGTTACTAAAATGGAAGGCTCTGGAGAAATAAGAGTGAAAACCTTGGATGAGATTCGCAGGGAAAAGGCTGCAAAGAGGGACCTTGTTGATGGCAATGGAGACTTTATAGTTGGTGTTGCAGGTCTTAATAAATCTACCCAGGCCTCTAGTTTCCTGGAGGAAGCCTCTCAAATTATTAGGACAGTACAAGTAAAATCAGCCTCGGACTCTCTACTGAAGAAGCAGGGGCAGCTTCCAGAGGAAACTGGAAAGAACAATCCATCCAAAAAGCACCCTGAAGCCACTCCAAGAAAGGAACAAAATCCTGGACTCGGAAAAGGCAAGGGTGAGTGGTGTCCCTTTTTGTGGCCTGTTATTTTAATAGTGTAGCTTTACAGCTGTCTGTGTATTCATTAGCACAAGTTGTTTTTTTATCTTGTTACCCCAGATGAAATGAGAACTCTACCAAGCAGCCTGTGTCTACTGCATATCAAAATTATAAGAAGGCCAAAACAATTGCGTTGTTACCCCTATCTCAAACTCCATTTCTTACACACCTAACACATTCCTCTCCTAAGCAACTGTTTGCAGCCAAGCCACACTGTTCATGTTGCCCGCCAAGATTAACTTTAAATCACAAATATGCATTCCATCACTAAGACTTTTTTAAAAATCTATAGTACTGCCTGACTTTGTTTTGAGTTAGGTTGTCTATTGAAACCATCATCCGTGCCTTTTTGTTATTTCTAGATGTGTCAAATCCAATGAATTCTTGACCTCCTACTTTCTTCACACCATAACATTAAACTCATCTAAAACTGTGCAACCATGTCCCAATCACAGCAACTCCTATTCACCCTTCAAGCTGACTCAGGTTGGCTCCCAAGTTTTGAATTTTTCGTTTTTCGCATCCCTTAATAGCCTTGCCCCTCCCTTTCACTGTCATTTCCTCTAGCTGTCTAGACCTCTAAGTTGTTAATGTTCTTGAAATACTGACCTTTTGGCCTCCAGTTTTAATGCTGCTTATTTGGCTGTCCCTATGGCTATCAAAGTCCCTGGGATTCCTTCTGTAATCACCTCCTGTAAGGCATTTCTCAAAATCTATCTCTTTGACCAAGCTTTTGATCAACTGCCCTATTATCGCATTGTGTGGCTCAGTAATATATTATCTGCATGATGCTGCTGCAAAACTCCTTTGAATGAACAACGCTGTATAAATAGATGTTGGGTGTTTTCTGGTGGAATAAATTGGCTTTTAAGTATTATTGTAGAACTTTGTCAAACACATCATACCTGCATATGTGCATGGTTATAGAGATGTACAACATGGAAACAGACCCTTCGGACCAACCTGTCCACGCTGACCAGATATCCCAACCCAATCTAGTCCCACCTGCCAGCACCTGGCCCATATCCCTCCAAACCCTTCCTATTCATATACCCATCCAAATGCCTTTTAAATGTTGCAATTGTACCAGCCTCCACCACTTCCTCTGGCAGCTCATTCCATATACATACCACTCTTGGCATGAAAAAGTTCCCCCTTAGGTCTCTTTCATATCTTTCCCCTCTCACCCTAAACCTATGCCCTCTAGTTCTAGACTCCCCAACCCCAGGGAAAAGACTTTGTCTATTTATCCTATCCATGCTCCTCATAATTTTGTAAACCTTTGTACAGTCAGTCCTCAGCCTCTCATGTTCCAGGGAAAACAGCACAGAGCTTAGAAAGAAAAACAAGACTTGCATTTACCTCGTGCTTTTTATGCCTATAAGCTCTCAAAGCACTTTATGAAGTGTAGGCATTGTTCTAATGTAGTCAGTCAAATGCAAAGCAAATTCCCACATCACCAATGGTATTGTACTTCAGGTGTGTTCAAATGCTCCTTGGATGTTTTTATTTTCTTGTTTCTTTTAATTTGCAGTACCGCTTCACCTGAAAGCTTTTACTTAGAACTTGTTACTTCATTGAAAGTTCCCTGTTCACTCCTTTTTTTTTTGAATCTGTGGTGTCCTGCAGGAAAAGGTCAGAAGGTAGCCCCTGATGAAGTTGTAACTAAGCCAAAGCCGCTGGAACAAGTAAGAATTAAAACTCTTGAAGAGATACGACGTGAGAAGGCACTGCGAAGACATGGGAACCAAGAGAGTCTCGCAACACATCAGGAGAGTGAGAAGCCAAAGAATGAGACTCCACCTACCCGCAAGAGACTGCTGCGAATCACCAAACCTATAGGTGTGCTGTGATTTAATATGAGGCTAGATCAAGGTGGAGATGTAATACTGTTAATCATTGGTGTTGTTACAACATGGGTTAAACCCCTCTGGTAATTTAAACCAGTCACACAGGAAAGATTCACCCCGTGCTATCCTCTGTTAAAATTTCTAGAGGCAAAAAGCCATCCCAGAGGTCACTAAAGTAAAAATTAACAATTTTTATTCTTTAAGTCCAACAGAGAATATTAAAACCAACAACTATTTACAACTCCTTTCTCTTAAACCTATCTTTTACCTCCCACTCTACAATACTATCCGATTTTTAAAATCCCGAATAAGATTTTTAAAAAATTCAACTTTCAAAACCGGTCTGCTGTCAAATCTTCTCTTTGTATCTTCCTCAGATTTTCCTCTGTCTTTTCAATGTTCTGCTGCGCAAACTTCTTACAGACAGGTATCTTTCAAAGAGCTCTTCTGGCAGTCTGTGCTTGGTGGCTTGGCAGTTCTCCCTCGAGCTGTTCAAAATATCCGGTTTTATACCTCAAAACATCAGATTGTTTCATTGATTTTAATATTATCAAAATACTAATTTCAAATTTGATTGGATTCTGGTATCTTGGGGCATAACTTAAATTGGCTGGCTGAATTTGAATTTGATTTTTGTGTTCCATAGCAACACAGCTGTACTACTGGTTTCGACTAAGTGTTATATTGTTACCTTGTTCTAGACTCTCTGTGCTTTGTCCTTGCTAGCTTTTCAACTCTCTTAAAGGTACAGTACCTCTGCGCCTTCATAACAACAATGTGGCAGTGAAAGATGGCCTTGGTTCACAAGACCATGGTGTGGAATGTTTTTGGATGGAAAAAGGGGAATTGAGTTACTAATGGGAGTGAGCTGCAGACCTCCTGACAGTAGCCACAATGAGGGACAAAGTATATATAAAATATCGAATGCTTGTGGTAAAGGGACGTCAATCTGTGTAAAACCTGGAAAGATCGCATTAGAAGTAAGAGCATGGATGAGGAGTTCAAAGGATTCTATTAAGCTAGTTTCTTAGTGCAGCATGTTCTGCAACAGGCTGTACTAGACTTAGCATTGTGTAATGTGACAGGATCAATGAATGACTCAGTTAATTCACATTATTTTAAAGAGTCAGAGCATTGAGTACAGGAGTTGGGAGGTCGTGTTGCAGCTGTACAGAACATTGTATAGGCTACTTTTGAAATTATTTGCATTTCCTGTCAGGGATGTTGTGAAACATGAAAGTGTTCAGAAAGGATTACCAGGGATGTTGCCAGGGTTAGAGAATTTGAGCTATAGGGAGAGGCTGAATAGGCTGGGGCTGTTTTCCCTGGAGCATCGGAGGCTGAGAGGTGACCTTGTAGAAGTTTATAAAGTCATGAGGGGCATGGATAGGATAAATGGACAAGGTCTTTTCCCTGGGGTGGGGAGTCCAGAGCTGGAGGGTATAGGTTTAGGGTGTGTGTGTGTGTGTGTGTGTGTGTGTGTTGATATCCATCCAGATGCCTTTTAAATGTTGTAATTGTATGTGAATAGGAAGGGTTTAGATGGGTATGGACCAAGTTCTGGCAAAAGGGGCTGGATTGGGTTTGGATATCTGGTGGGCGTGGATGAGTTGCACCAAAGGGTCTGTTTCTGCGCTGTACCTTATGACTCTAATAGCTGTATATCAGGAAGTGGAAGAATGAGAGAGAGAGACTTAGCAAAATTGTAAACACAAGGCAAGTGGTACTGCTGGACCTCTGGGCTGAAAAGCCCCCATGTCCGGGTAGACTTCATCCTAAAGGCTTATGAGGGAGTGGGTATGTTGATGATTTTCCAAAATTCCTGAGTTCAGGAAAGTTTCCATCAGACTAGAAAGTAAAATATACCCCCTCTAACCAAGAAGGGAGGGAGACATAAAAGAAAATATAGGCCAGTTAATTTGACACCTGTCTTTTTTTTTAAACTGTTATTTTCTATCTATCTGTGTGAAGTTCAGAATTTAGAACATTGTGTAATCTTTTGTGCAGAGGCTGTCCAGCCAGAAAAGGCTGATGTTGAACCGATGGACGTCCAATCAGTGGATGCTGCCGCTGCCCAAGGAGACACAAGGGAACGTAATAAGGTCAGTACAATATATGAGGACATTTAAGGATCCTATAGACTTTGCAATAGCCTGTTAATATGCTCAAAAATTCTTTGCATACAAGATAGTCAGTCTGGACATAAATCCTGGAAAAAATATTGTAAGCAAAATCTATCCTGAATACTAAAGCAATCTGCAAATTTAATATTTTGTGTGTTTGTGTATGAGAGAGAGAAAGAACCTTAGCACAGATTGAGGAATAACCTTGAATGTAGTTGACATGAATTTTAATGATTTTTCAGTGTTTGCTAAGAAAAATAGAGACCGTATATTACTTGGAAAATAAGAATCTTTAAGGGTGGTAGTAAAGCAAAGGGAACAAGAAGTACCAATGGACAAACACTCTGGTTAATTTCTAGAGGAATAAAATTGAAAAGCTAGGGAGTTAATAAAACTATATCGAGCCTTGGTTTGATCACACTGAAGATTACTGAGCAGTTCTGGTTGCCACATTATAAGACAGGATGTAGAGTGACTGGAGAGGGTGGTGAGAGGATTTACCAAGGTGCATACTGCAGGATTGATAGACTGAATCTTTTTTTTTCTTTTGAGGGGTGCAAAAATGCAGGCTGACAAACTGATAGGTTTTAATAGTGAATAGAGACCAGGCTTCCTCACGAGGAAGAGTATAAATAATGACACTTTAAGATAGTCATCAACAAATCTAATAGTGAATTCAGAAGAAACTTCCTTACCCAAACTTTGCTATTTCAGGGATTAGATGAAGTGAATAACATCGGAGGAAGCTGAGTTTGAGAGAGAGGGAGAGTGTGAATAAGCATGTAGGGCTTAGAAGTATGAAGCAGTCATTTGGACCTTCATGTCTATCCTTAGCATTCAGTAAGTTCGTAGTTGATGTGGCTGTTGTCTCAGCTCTACTTCCCTCTCAGCCCCCAGCCCACTTCCTTCTCTTTTCTTTCTCCTTTCTCTCCCCACTCCTTCAACTTCCTCCTTCGTCAGAAATCTATCTAACTCAGCCAAGACTCTGGATCAGGGTCCCTCTTCAGAGGGTCAGTGCAAACCCGATGGGCCAAATGACCCCTTTTCACTTGATCGGGATTCTGAGCACTCGTCCACTGCTGCATTCTAGAGAAGGGATTTTGGCACTCTTAATTCCCGTTATTGAGAAAAAGCTTCTCCTGGCATTTGTCTTTAAACCACTTTCACCACATCCTCCAGTTTTCATCTTTGCAGCGGTAGAATTTAAATGAGAGAAATATTGCAAAAGGCTCAAATGGAGCATAAATTAATGTTGCGTGGATACTTTGAACCAGCTTGTCTGATTCAGTCTGGTATATTGCATGTAATTCTGTCAAATTTGTTGCAGTCTGCAAATGGAAAAGAAAGCCCAAGGTTGCCGAAGGTACAAGTTAAAAGTTTTGAGGAAATACTGAAGGAAAAACGCCTTCGGCAGCTGCAGGAAATTGAGAAACCGCCAAATCAAACTTTGCCAGGAGAAGAAGCAGCCGCAACTAAAATGGGCTGTGACATCCAGGCTGGTGACCAGAATAGTCAGTCTGCCGCTTCAGAACAGAGAACAAACAATCGACTTGGAACTGAACAACCAATTATGACAGATGGGAAGCTGACTACTGCCAGACCTGAAGTGGCAGAACCACCACGTGCTCTGAAAGGTATTAGTCTCTTGAGTTTGTACTTTCGTTTACATCTGATTATTGTTTGTTTGCTGCTGCATTTTTTGACCTGTATCTCCAATGCTTTTCCAGTTAGTGAGGAAGAATACTGATTGTTATCATGTTAAGAAATATTCAATTCTGATTGCTAAAATTTTAGCATGCTTTAAAATGTTATGTTTTCCTTTTCTCCCTTACCTCCATAAGATCATCGTAGTTCAATACTAATTGCAATACCATGCACAAAGAAGTACATGTTTCTGTCATAGCATTGATGGAGGTTCAACACAGTTGAGTTGGAGCATTGGCCTACGTTTCACTGCTGGAGTGTTCTCAGTTGCACTGTCTCTAGGTTATGTTGCTAAGACCTGACAGCCCTTTTCTCTGTCTGATATTTATGGGCATTTGAACCATGGTTAATTCTGATGCATATGTTTCTTTGTGAGACAAAGGCATGTTCTTAATCAGTGAGCTTCTGAGTCTGCCCTGAGTTTGAAAAGTCTGTCCTAACTCTAGACTATTAGAGTATATATGCCAGTTATTGCCTGCTCAGTTGCTAATGGGTAGCTGATGAGTAGATAAAGACATTTCATGATGTTTTTGCATAGTAGCAAACAACATAAACCAATAGTAAAGCTTTTGAACTGTCTCATTGAGGTTACGCCTATCTATGAGCTAGCTATCCATTACTCTAATTTTGTGCTGTGTTTCTGTATTAAGAAATTTAGTTTTACCATCTCTTAAGAATGTAATCTTTTCACTTCACCAAGATCTTTGTGGGCGGCACGGTGGCACAGTGGTTAGCACTGCTGCCTCACAGCGCCTGAAGACCCGGGTTCAATTCCCGACTCAGGCGACTGACTGACTGTGTGGAGTTTGCACGTTCTCCCCGTGTCTGCGTGGGTTTCCTCCGGGTGCTCCGGTTTCCTCCCACAGTCCAAAGATGTGCGGGTCAGGTGAATTGGCCATGCTAAATTGCCCGTAGTGTTAGGTAAGGGGTAATGTAGGGGTATGGGTGGGTTTCGCTTCGGCGGGTCGGTGTGGACTTGTTGGGCCGAAGGGCCTGTTTCCACACTGTAAGTCTAATCTAATCTAATCTCTGCTTTGCTATGTTGCTTCCCCCATTTTTTATTTACTAAATTTGCTCGTTTACCCTTGAATCCTGCATCTTTAGTTTTTCTTCTCGCTCGCTCTCTTCTCCTCACCCTCCATAATCAATATCTGGAGTACGCTATAGCAAGCGACACTTACTTGAGCAAAGGGCGGGCACTATTTTGTTCGGATAATCAATTTTAAATGCCTTTTCCCTAGGGCACGGACTTTTAAAATTCTGCTCCCAGTTCAGGAAACTCTAGCAGCACCCATCCTGCTAGCCCCCAGCCAACACTGCTGCTTCAACACCACCCCCCACCCTGGTCCAACACTGTTTCCCTACTCTCTGGGGCAGCCAGACTGTATACCTAAATAACAAGGCTGCTGCTGCCTTTGTGGGATAAGTCTCCAAATAGTGCGCGCCCACACCT
The DNA here is from genome assembly GCF_020745735.1 of Hemiscyllium ocellatum. Lineage (NCBI taxonomy): Eukaryota > Metazoa > Chordata > Chondrichthyes > Orectolobiformes > Hemiscylliidae > Hemiscyllium > Hemiscyllium ocellatum. The sequence goes on along the minus strand of NC_083426.1, from coordinate 11,563,254 downwards.
TTTGACTGCAACTTTTTGACAGGTTCCACGTTTGCCCTGTACAGGGAAAATGTTGGAGAGATTATCTGGGAAAGGAGGATTTAGGGTACACCCCTCTGTAGAACTCCAGGGAAGATGTGGGGAGAGGGCTGGAAATCAGTCATTTGGTATTCGGATAATTGAAGTTCCTCTGTACATAAACGCCTATTCTTCATGGAAAATGACAACTCGCCAAAACTGGGAAAATTTAACTGCAGAATGTTATCTTAAAAATACTTTGATCAAGCAATTCTTAAACGCTGGAAAAAGAATGTCACCAGTTGGGCAAATGTTGGTCTGCAGCCGAAGTCACTTTGTACACGGTTTTAGACCTGGGGTGCCTTCCCGAACTGAGTCAGTCATGGCAGGCTGGATTCTCTCTCTCTTTTGTTTTGGAGAGGGCGTAGTTTATACAGAGGAACCTCGATTATCCAAAGGATGCGGGCAGGGAGTATTTCATTTGTTTAATCAAATTCCATATAATGGAGGTACTTAAATGTCACTTATACTGATGAGCTTTTCCAGCAGGCTTTCAATTCTCAAACTTTGCTCAAAGAGCGCCAGCACAGACTGTGTTTGATACAAGTTATCACAGACTTTCTGCACTCCAGTTATCATCTTTAACCTACAAACTGGCTCATGTGATCCCAGAAGGTGTTGCAGGCTTGGCATCTCCATCCCAGCCAACATGTTTTTTTCCAAATGCAAACATTGTTGCTTTATGTCTTCTGCTTTATGGTGTTATTTCCAAAATAATATGTTTAGCTATTGATGTTAGAAACTTGATATTTTGGATAATATGTTTCATAACACTAGTTAGAAGCTTGGACTCAGGAGGCTAACCTAGCTTCTTGCTGTGCTGGGAGCTGGAGATTGGATCCTTAAGTATATTTTTAAAAAGAGTATAGGGTTGTTGAATGTTACATTTGTTTCTAATGTCTAATTTTTGTTGGGTTACAATAATGTATTTTCTGACAAATGACTCTAATCTTTTACCTTTTTTTAGTGAAACCCAAATTAAATGTGAAACCATCATTTGTGAAGAATTCCTGTCCTGTGAGACTCAACCCAAAACGCAAATCGCCTGACAGCCATCCCTCCAGTATTATGGCAGTTAAACCACTGAATACTGGAGCTACTGATCTGACAAGGCAGCCTCCAGCAGGGACGACTATTGCAGTAAGAATCTCACCTGCTAATATCCCTAATAAATTATTCAACCTACATTTCAGATCATTTTTATGGGGTGGGCTAAGGAATGATTCTAATTAACTGAACAATTGGAAAACCTTTCTTTCCTATATTTTTTAAAAAACACAAAGACAAACAACTCTACAGCTCTTAATGTCAAGAGAATCTTTTCTGGATTTGAGATGTTTGTTTTAGGTGCAAAATAGTAACATCTGGTTAACTGCTCTGTCTTATGTTGTGGCAAATGGAGGCCTTGCAGGAACTTTACTGGTATATTTTCTAAATATACCAATTGTATTTAGTCCCCTTGCATGTAATTTTGAATTCCAGGATACTCTACATCTGATACACCTGTAGAGATCCTTCTTAAAGAACAGTTAGTCGTTTTTCCTTTTGTATGATCTGTATGTTCATTAATTTCTTGTACAGTAACTTGCCATCAGCTTTCTTTGACACCGAAGCAGAACAAGCATCTTATGAAGAGAATATTCAAGACGTACTTCTGTAATTTTTAAAGTTTTCTGTCTTCAGCCCACAGCATTGCCAGAACAGGCAGAAGAGGTAACCTCCCTGACTTCGCAGGTGCCAGAAAAATCCAAAGAAAGGTGAGATGTCAGTTTCTTCATCTTGCCCTCAGTGTTTACAAGAAGCAATTTGCTTAAGGCCAAAAAAAGGGAGGCAGTCTTCTGAATGCAGGCCATTACAGGGTCACTGAAAACTTACAACAGGTTGTGTAATCCTGTAGTAACAGCAGGATTTAGGTTTAATGAGTGGTCAAACCTGGCATGTTGAGTTCAACATGTGGAGAAAAGAACATCTATTTTGAATACAATAAAAGCAAATCTGAACACTGTCGTAATAGCCAGAAACTAGAAACTGGGGAGGTTGGGAAATGTATGTCAAGCTACAGAACTCAAAACTAGCATACAGGGAAAGTAATTAAAAGGTATAGAAACACTTTGGTTTATCTGTAAGGTCTGAAATAAAAAGGAAGCAGTACCTCCCACATACAGAGCCTTGGTCAAACTCTGCCACAGTTCTCATTACAGAGTCTGAAAAAGGATGTCGTGGCCCTGGAGGAGATGTGGCATAGATTCATCAAAATGTTATCATAGTTAGTTTGCTTCTTAATGCTCACCATCAAAATCAGACAGGAGTAATGGGTATCTGAGGAAGTGGAAACCTGTTGTACTGCATAATTGATCAAATTCTGCATGGGTGTGGAGGTGGCACAATTAACCACACTCCTGCAGTAGTTGTCTGGCACCAAATGATTATTGCAGGTCCAAGGTTAACGTTAATAGTTCTAGTTTTGAAAAATTTGAAGAGCGAGGAAAATAGTGAACTTGAAATGATTGCCAAAAACAAATTCTCTGGAAAGCTGACTTTGTTCATTTTTATTTCCAGGAACATTGATCTTGCTGGACAGGGGAAGTCGACAAGCATCTCACAGTCGGAGATAAAAAGTTTTTCACCTCCCCAAGTGCCTGCTAAAGCTCGGAGGTTGAGCTCTACTGCATCTAAGTCTGCCACAGCTGAGGATGATTTTGAAGAGCTGATGAAAGAATTCTCAGATGATAAACTTGAAGCAGAAATTGATCTGGACCCTGGAAAGGATGAGGATGATTTGTTACTTGAACTATCTGAGATGATTGACAGTTGAAAAACTTAAACATTGTTTGGACCCACTCAAACAGATTCAAACTCTGCCTCTGGAATAAACAAGGACATTAACAGTGGAACTACCATTTTGTATGCAAAGGGGCTGTGTAATTTATAAAGCTGTATACAAAGTTATGACTACATACCGTGTACAGATAGAAACCAGATCTGTTTTAAGCACATGCTGGTTTTATGACCAATGTAATTCATTTATTAATTACGAACTTATGACACCCCCACCCTCACCCCCCCCAAAAAAATGCATCCGGTCTTACACCGTTTGAAGAAAACCCAGTGATGAAGCTTATTAGCAGCTGGAAATATTTTTCAGTCAGCATTGCTTGAAAGAGCCTTGCCCGTATCTTGACAGTTCAGCACTAATAGTTGTGTGTGTTCTTTCTTTTGTAATGATAATCCCCCGTGGGCTTGGCACCTTGGCCTTTCCTAACCTCATCTGACTTCAGAAATGAGGACACTTGAGGCTAATTCACTGGGTATTTCATTTATATGTAGAGCTATACATAATCTAAAGCAAAGTGAAAGTATTTGGTGCAGCCTGGTTTATATTTTTTTTAAATAAAAACTTTTAGATTGTACACATGGGCTTATAATTGAATCCTGATGGTGTATGCTTCAGAAAAATGATTTCAAATTTAGCATTTAATCACATTAAACCACTTTGAGAGAAATTAGGATTTCAGGGCTTCTAAGCATATTTTAAAATGGGATAAGCTTAAGTCTGTGTCCAGAATATTGTTATAAACTGTCTTGTCTGCAGTTCTTGAATGTTACTGGGACTATTATGAAGTTATATTAACAGTTTGAGAAACATATGTTTTTAGTTCCCAGAGGGTTTTGGCTTATATTTGGGTGGTTAATTTGTCACTTTTTTGCAAAAAAAAATGGTGTTTATCTCTTAATGTATGTTTTTTTTCCCTCTGCCAACAGTTTACAACCCATTGTTAATCTATCATTATTGTCTCAAGTTTGCTTGTACCACACCATATGCTTGTGGTCAAGTTGGAGGAAGCTCTGATCTGAATGTATGGGTATCTGCAGAGAATACTTGGTATTTGCAGACCATTCTGATCTCTGTCCATGGACATATATAGCTACTTCATATAATTTGTCGTGTTCACATTATGACTATAGTATAACAGCAAGTCTAAGAAAGTGTGGTTACTCTGAAGTTTTCTTAAAGTAATAGCCAGTGAACAGAAGATGTTGAGATGAAACTGGTATTAACTTGAGGTATAATCTTCTGAATACAATCAGTGTTTTGGTTTGGGAAGGTGGCATAGTCTCTAACAAAAAATCAAATACATTTGCTGCCACTTCAGTTGCTAGGCTGAGCATTGAAGAGGATTAGACTCATTGGGGTGTTCTATTTGGTGTGTAAAGCTAGAAGATTCAGCATCTGTAACTTGAACACATTTGAAGACATGACCAGAGATTTCTCAAGGATGGAGTAAAGCTACCAGTAAATAATCCATTGGTGTCCAATAAGCTAAACCACTGTATTTTGTTGGCCAGACTTTGTCCTGAAAACAGCCAATGTTGAAAGATAACTACCCTAAGGACTCCTTAATATGCAGTCTTCATGTGCAAATGTTAGTATTGTTTATCTGTGAAGCCTGCTATATGCCAATTGTTGATATTGTACTGGGATTACAGCCAAGCTTTTGATTTTCTGCTCCCTATGTGTTGGACTGAAAGAACTGAAGAAAATCTGCTCCAACAGGATGTATGCTTATAAACGTCAAAAAGCTTTGCAAGGAGCAGAGTCAATTAGATCGTTGGTAAAGGCTTGTTGTTGAAGCATACCCATCTTGTGTGGAGCTTTGTTGACAGAGATGGAGGAAGGCAAATTGGTTTCCTCCAAGTCTGGTAAATTTGTAGTGCCTTAGTTTAAACCATTTGCTTTCTGCACCGCAAAGTAGTTTGATTTCTGCCACCCCTTGCCCAACCAAACCTCCAAATCTACCACCAATCAAAGCAGTAAATTATAAATATGCATCCAAAACACTGCAACTCTGATTTCTGTGCTCCAGAAATAATTCTGAAATGCTATTTGAAAAGCAGCAGGAACTGCACTGTGGAAATCAGCGCTGACATGGTCCTGAACTGGTAAGAAAAAGACAACCAGAATGAAAGTGCTGGAGCTGCAGTATTAAAATCCAGGAACTGGTTGTTTTGCGTCAAAGTAGACTTTTTAGCTGCTGAAACTACGAGAAATAGACAAATCGGTTGTGATCATGGAGGTCACTACTTGTGTTTTTATTTTTCATTTGCCAGTTGTTTGTATCTTTAAATTGATGGACTCCACTCCTGCCCAACTGGCTGATGAGAAAACAAATGTTTTTAAAACAATTGAAAACCCTACACATTGCATTTTACTCGGAACTGTATGCTTATACAAATGCAACTTCATGTTCCAGAGCACATGCTATCCTGTAAAAATACTAGAGGTGCTTCTTCAAAGCAGCCTGTCAATATTCTGCAGAGGCAATGCTAGCTTCCTTTATGAAACATTGTAAAATCTTTTTGTTCAATTATGGTCTGCATTTGGGTTGACTAATAGAATTTGTGTGTTTTAGGATCTAAAGCAGATGGTCTTGTTTTTCTAATATTTCTGTATTTGTGCCCTTTGACTTGTGTACTTTTCTTTTTATTGTTCAGACATACATCCATGCTACTGGGTGATTTTATTTATGATTGTGCACACACTGAATATATGACCTTTTTCTTTGTAATAAAAGGACTATATTGTTCAAATTTTGCTATGGATATAACTTTGCATCGTTGGAAAAGGCTAGGAAAATGTCACCTATCAGCACAAATTAGAACAGGTCATTGCTTTTGTTAACTGACCACAGGAGAAAGATCAAGATTTGAGTTTCATTGCTGGCCTCTTTTTTTTTCCCCCTTTTTTTCTTTATTTGTAATTTTCTGAATATAGGCCATTTCGCCTTTATTGCCTGCTCTGTCACTGTTAAATGGGGGCTGAACTACTTTGTGTTCCCCTCCTATTCCCATATCCCTCAATTCCCTTCAAGACTAATTCAGTTTTGAGTGCTATCTTAAATATGTCGAGTGTGCATAACCTGATGGATCGATTTGAAGTGGAATTCTTACTACAATCCTCTTTTTAAATCATTCCTTAAAATCAAACTTAAAAAAAACCAAACTGTTGGTCAGTTGTGCTCCTTAAGGCAAGTATAACTTTTTGCATAATAAAAGGTAACATCTTCAAAGTCTGCTGGACCATAGTGCTGTTCTCCCATTCAAGAGGTGACTGGTAGTGATTTAATCTGAAGGTTCCCCATGTCTGAGGTGAGGGGAGAGGCTGAAAGGAAAAGTCCTTTGTGGCAGCCTCAGTAAGTGCAGGAATTGAACATCTCAAACCAGCTACCCAGTCCACTGAGCTAACTGACTACTTTATTTAAATACTAATAGAACATTCAAAGCCAAACTGAAATGATCAAGGAGCAAAGGCGCCCCTCTGCTTGAATACAAAGTTGCTCAAGGCAAAGAGTGGTGCAAACAAAAGCAATATACCACATGCTGGAAATTTAAAATTTAAAAAAAAACTGCTGGAAATGGGAAGCAGGTCAAAATATTATGGAGAAATGGCAGATCAGAGTGGTTGAGGATTATCAGATCCATGATCTCATTAAATGGCAGAGCAGACTGATGGGCTCAGTGATATCTAAGAAGCAAAATAGTTAACGTTTTCAGGTTTAAGGACAATCAGAACTGAGGAAGAAAAGCAAAAGAATAGATTTTCAAAACCTCTTGCTGCTTTCCTCTGTTCTAATGAAGGGTCAAGTAGCTGACCTGTAGTGAGGAGATTTTCCACATTTTCTATTATTTCACAGTAGTAATAAACGGTCATTTGTCTGAAACATTGTGTCATTTCCCAGTGGTTGATAGCCACTGCTGCTCTTGGGACATTAATGAAATTGATTCAGTTAGCAATTTCAAAGTCTGTAGATAGCAGCATAAATTTGGGAAATGTAGTAAACAGACTTCAGGGGGACATGAACTGGTAAAATGGGTAGGCACATGGATGGATGAAATGTAACTTGAGGTAAAGCATTACATTTTGGTCAAAAGAAATATGAACTAAATGGTACAAATTTAAAGGAGCAGAAATTTGAGAGTGTATTTCCACATAGAAAACAGAGAAAGCTTTTAATAGACATGAAATTCTTTGCTTTAAAAAAAAGTCTTCTCACAAACAAGGATTGTTTTCTAAAACTGATGAAATGCTGGTGTAGGCCCAGCTGGAGTATTGAGTCTGATTCTACCAGCCACAATGTAGGAAGGATATCAAGGCTTTAGGTTTAGAGGATCTTAATGAATTGGGCAACAGGGATGGAGGGAATAGACAAATTGGAGATTCAGTAAAGTTGCTTATAATACCATGAAATATTTTGCTTAGAATAAATAAGGAAGTGTTATTTTCAGTATGAAAAGGCTTGATAAGTCATGCAATGGATTAAAAAAAAACTGGCAATAGAACCAGCACGGTGGCACAGTGGTTAGCACTGCTGCCTCACAGTGCCAGAGATCCGGGTTCAACTCCCTCCTCAGGTGACTAACTGTGTGGAGTTTGCACGTTCTCCCCGTGTCTGCGTGGGTTTCCTCCGGGTGCTCCAGTTTCCTCCCACAATCCAAAGATGTGCGGGTCAGGTGAATTGGCCATGCTAAATTTGCCTGTAGTGTTAGGTAAGGGGCAAATGTAGGGGTATGGGTGGGTTTCGCTTCGGCAGGTCGGTGTGGACTTGTTGGGCCGAAGGGCCTGTTTCCACACTAAGTAATCTAATCTAATCTAACCAGTAGTGACAAAAGGGGTGTTAGAAAAATGGGGTAAACCCTTCTAATTTAATTCTAATTTAAACCAGACTCAAAAGCTCACCTCACCTTGTAATCTGTTGAAGTATGAGAGACAAAGAACTACCCAAATCCCACTATTTAAAGAAAATCTTTCAGCAATTTAGTTTTGAACTCCTCGGGAAAATGTCCGAGTCTGAGCTTTTATCTGCCACCTGCTTCATCCTATGCTGTGCCCTCTTTAGATTGTTTAGTTAACTCGCCTACTCAATTTAATCTCTCCCTCACCTCCAGTACATAATCTAAATGTGAGATCTCCGACTTTGTTCCTGTCAATTTCTCTGTAATTAATTTCAAAGGTCCTTTCACTTCATTCCTGAATATTAACTCAAAGAGAGTAAACAGAAGATTCGTTTGGGGCATCTTTCATGGCAAACAATATGAATGGGATACCTCTATTCCAATCATTCGGGTAATCCTGACAATTTGGTCTCAAAATGGTCTTCAGGGCCTGATGCCACCTTTCTAAAGCTCCCTGGGATTCAGAATGATATGCACTTGATTTAAAGTGCTGTAGACCTAAGCTATCCATGACTTCCTTAAACAGCCTAGCATTAAAATCAGACCCTTGGTCTGGTTCAATCTTTTTGGGTAGCCCACACCGCGTGAAGAAAGCTACTACTCTACCACTCTTTTTGCCTTAATATTTCGTAATGGAATTGCCTTCGGAAATCTGATAGATACATCCATTATGGTTAGCAACTACTGATTCCCACTTTTAGTCCTCGGGAGGGGACCTACACAATCAAGTCCCAACCATGTGAAAGGTTCTTTGAATGCGGGAATTGGCAACACAGTTGCTGGTTTTGTTACTGCCCGTGGCTTACTTACAATTTGGCATGTATGACACGTACGGCAAAATTTAACCACATCCTTGTGCATTCCAGGCCAACAGAAATGCTTTTGTATCTCAGCCTGAGTCTTCTGTACACCTGTAAGTAAAAAATGAGGTCTGCAGATGCTGGAGATCACAGCTGCAAATGTGTTGCTGGTCAAAGCACAGCAGGTTAGGCAGCATCTCAGGAATAGAGAATTCGACGTTTCGAGCAACAGATAGATTATGTACTGCCTGTAACAATTCCTGTCTGCTACCGTCAACACAATCTGGTGCACTTCTGCCCATTTCTCTTCTGCACTAACCTGCCGTGGTCTCCACTTTCATCCTGGAATTCTATCTTTCAGATAATAACCCTCAGGAATATTCTCTGCCTCCTTTTCAGAATACGCATCCACATATATATCTTTTATCGTCTTGTCTTTCTGTTGTAAGTCCCCTAGCCCTTCAGGACTAAACACTTCTGTTTGACCCTCTGCCTGTTCAGGTTTTTCCTGCACCATTACGTCAAACATTTAACTGAACCTCAACTCCTTCATCTTTCTCTTTAGTTTTTGCTTCGTGCAGTGACTTATGACAGTGGAATCTTGTTACCACACAGTTTAAGAAAATACCAGGATATTCTTCTTTTAACTCCTCAGTTTCCTGGTCTTCCTTGGGCTTCTCCACAACAAGAGGTGTCACGCCCACCTTGGACCCTGCCAAATTGTTCCTAAAAACTGTGTTCCTGGAACTGACATTCTGTCAATCCCTCCCACTGTTACTTCCCCAGTCTTGAGTTGGCACTCCAACCTGATCTTACATAGGGGAGCACTAAATTTCAGTCCATCTATTCCACAAATGATCACTTTCTCAGGTAACAGCTCAGAAAGAATGCATACTCGCTCATCCCTTACTATCTGCGACTGGTTAGATCTTGTATCTCTCAAAATTATAACTTCTTGCCTTCTCCCTTGTTCTTTCTGAATAAACTTTACCTACAAAGGCGAATTCTTTGTAGAGATCAAGCACTAACTCCATACGCAGCCCCTGCCTAGGCTGTGCACTCTCCTGCAGCTCCTTGAATTTTTTTTAGGATTTCCTTCACTACTTTCACTAATGTCACTGGCTTATGTTCTTTTCCCACATTTATTCTCACAGTGCATTTCTGTAATGACCAGCACTGTGACTTTATGTGTTCCACTTTATGGCATTGAAAACACCTTCACCCAGTGCCCTTCTTAAACCACTGGTACTGTAATTTTCTGTGTCCCACTCCATTACAGTGGAAACAGCTGAGGCTTTTCACTTCCTTTTCACCCTTTTGGGGTTCTTTTGGAACCTGTGGGAAACAATTACCAGTGTTCTCTACTCTTTGTTTTGTAGTGTAAGATCTCCCCTTCTCTCAACTTGTATCCCTTACAGGATGAAATTCTTGCTGGAAGCTTGTCTTATGCACCAATGTGTACTCATCTGCCATCTCTGCTGCTCTTCTCATTTCCTGAACTTTCTGTTCATCCACATGCATTCTTATCATCTCTGGAAGTGGGTTTTTTAAACTCCTCCAGCAGAATAATCTCTCTTAGAGCTTCATTGGTCTTATCTATTTTTAAGGCCCACATCAATCTATCAAAATGATTGTTTAATTCTTTCAAACCCAACCTAAGTCTTACCTGGTTCTTTCTTTATGTCTCAGAACCACTGTCTATAAGCATCTGATACCAATTTGTAGGCACTTAACACAGCCTGTTTAACCTCTTCATAATCCCTCGTCCCCTCATCTGACAGCGCTGCAAATACCTCACTAGCTCTGCCTACCAGTTTAGTCAGAACTAGCATTACCCACAAGTCCATCTGCCTAGCCAATTTTTCAAATGGAATAAAGAAGGCTTTGATATCTTTCTCATCAAAATGTGACAATTTATATATATCACTACTTTCTCTCTTCATTTCCATCCTGTTAACTTGACTTTCTTAAGGTGCAAATTTCTGAAGTTCAAATTCTCTCACTATTTCTCTTTCTTTTCTCTCTTTTTCTCTCTCTTTGCTCAGCTAAGAACCTTCTCTCTCTTTCTTTTTCCTCTCTTCCTCTCTCTCTTTCTTTCTTTATCTTCTAACTCAATTTTCCTCAATTGTAATTTAATTTTTTTCTAACTCTACTGCACTTGTCTGTTTCTCTGACACACCCACTTGTTTCAGTGATTCCCTTAAAATTTCAGCTTCACTTCTGTCCCAATTTTAACCTCTTTGTTAATTCTGTAAGTATGATATTTTTTCTTTCCTTCTAAACTTTCTTGGCAAATTTGGGAATCATCTTCAAACCCAGAACCTTTTTAGCCATTTTAAGAGCCATTTCTCTCTATTTTAATTTAACCAACTATATGTAACCAAAATTAAACAAAGTGTCTCATCTGTGTTTTATTTAAAGATCTAGGACACTAACTGGCAAGCATTTAAACCGACTCAGCTTTTCCCATACCCCAAATCTATTCAAACCTGTCCAAATTCCAGATGAAGGGCTTTTGCCCGAAACGTCGAATTTCCTGTTCCTTGGATGCTGCCTGACCTGCTGCGCTTTAACCAGCAACACATTTTCAGCGCCAAATTCCAGATGAGCCCCCAAACTGTTATGACATGGGGTAAACCCTTCTGCTAATTTAAACAAGACACACAGAAAAGCTCACCTCACCTGGTAATCTGTTGAAGTATGAATGACAAAGAACTACCCAAGTTGCACTATTTAAAGAAAAATCTTTTAACAATTTATTTGCTAACTCCACAAAAAGAGAATATTAAACAACAACTATCCACACTGTAAGCCTACTTTGTCTGTTCGATTTATCTACCTCCCACTCTACAACAATATACTGATCCAAAAAAAACCCTGATTAAGGTTTTCAAAAACATCAAGTTTCAAAACCAGCCAGCTGTCCACCTTCCCTTTGTAGATTTTCTGGTGTGAGTTCTTCAGTCTTCGGCTGCTCAGGTCTTTCATAGATAAAGGTACCTTTCAGGAAATGATTCTGTGGGCAGTCTGTATTTGTGCTCTTTGCTGCTCTGGCTAACTGTTCAAAATGCCCGATATCTATACCCAAAACACTGATTTATTTCACTGGTTTGATGTCATCAAAACTGTAAAGTTCAAAATCAATTGAGTTTGACTGGGTCAACTTCATAATGGGGGAAAAGAATCAAAATACTGTGATTTATATTCTATAATGCACTACTTGAAAGGGTAAAGAAAGTAGGTACACTCCCAACTTATAAAAGAAAATTGGACATAAGTGAGAAAGAGTAGAGGAGAGGAATTAAGGGAATAGCTTGCAACAGCCTGAACATCCATCTCATCGAACCTGACTTGACAATCACCTGATGAAGGAGTGTCGCTCCGAAAGCTAATGTGCTTCCAATTAAACCTGTTGGACTATAACCTAGTGTTGTGTGATTTTTAACTGTGTACAGCCTCACCAATGGCAGGGTGTGCAGATTCACGTCGGACTGTTCAGTTACCTCAGGATTCACAACTCGTGTTACCAGTGGTTGGAACAGCCCGCTGGATATCAAGCCTTGCCAGAAGATGAAAATTTTATCAGAAGTCACAAAGTTACCAATTTTCCTATATGATTGACTCAGATTAACAGTAAATGTGCACCAAGCTTCTGTACATAATGAGCTCCTATTTGTTTGATTTGAATAGTTGTTTACCTGTAGGGAGAATCTATGAACAAGTTACATATTACTCTACTAACCCTTTTTCATAAACACCTCCTACACACACATGCATGCCAACAAAAAGACAGTTTAAGGATGAAAGGGTATTAAATAGTGGTGAAACAGTTCAATAGCATCTGGCTTCAGAATTCAATGGAGGAGTTCCTTTTATTTCTTAAGTCCTTCAGTCCTCTTATCCTTTGGATTCTTTCACTCCTTTACAGGAGGCACAGAGCAACTATTTCACATATTAAATGATGTTTGCCTTATTCTTTAAAAACAACAGCTTATATCAACAAATGTGTGAAAGAAAAGTGGTTTTCTTTAACTTCAGGTAATCTAACAGAAAGAGACAGCCTACCACTCCTTCCAGAAGTCTAAGGGCTTCTTACTGCATTGTTCACACCCACAAATCTATCAGCAGTCCAGAAACTAACCTGACAATTATTAGCATCCATAACTGGTCACAATTCCACAAACCAATTAATTTGTTGTTGCTGGCCAAATCTTTGCACACTGGTATCATGCCATCTATTACATCCTCCCCCGTTGCTTGCAAAGGAAAAGTGTAAAATCACTTACAATATGTTCAGTAACTTGCCTTTTAAAAGTACCACAGTTCCTTCCTCAGTTGTTTGATATGAAATAGTCATTTGCCCAAATCAATACACAATCAAATATAATGTAACATTAAAACATACATTCTTTACACTGCAGAGTAGAAAGAAGTCATCCTTGGTCTCAAGAATCTGGTTAAGAGCATGATATTGCTTTCTGAACAATCAGGTTGAACTCAAATGTTAACTCTGCTTTCTCATCACAGATTGTGCCAAATCTGCTTAGTTTCTCCTTTTATTGCCTGAACAGCAGACCAAAATTGCAATCATGTCACAAAGTTGCACATTACTGAATATAAATAGCACAGAAAAGGCATAGTTGGAACATTCCTCACTATAGTGGACTAGAACTTCACAGTCTTGAGAACATATGGACATGAACACACAAAGAAGTTTAGTCCTTACCTAACATAATAAGTCAGAGCCTTATATATCAATGATTAGCATGTACAACAACATTTAATGTATAATGAATATAGAATAATAGAAAGTAGCACAAGTTGGCGACTGGGCCCTTTAATTCTGCTCCCCCATTCAATATGTTCATGGCCAATCAATAGTGTTTATTTGAGATCTAAATTTGAGCTTGGTCCTTGGTTTTGCTTTGCCTTCAAACAGTCTGTAAAGAACCCAAAATTAATGGTGTGGCATCAAACCACACAATAAGGAAATGCTGCTCATAACAGAAGACACATTTTCTTATAAATTTCCTCTTGCACTCATCAGGTGAATTTTAAAAAAACTTCATGGGAAAACCAATGTTTATTTCTTTCAGAGCAGGGTGCTCATGGATAAATGTGTTGGCATAGAAATTAATACACCAAATAATGATGAGTGACAGTTAACTGTCAGACTTAGTTTAAACTTTACACCAGGCTGGGGGGGAAAGAATAAATATCTCTAAATGTTTGTTCAGTGACTCCCCTACTCCAGTAAAAACAGAAAGGTTTGATAAGAGTGTCATTCTAACTTGTTGTGGGGATAGTTTCCCAGAACCAAGATCTCCCTGTGTAGCAGGTTACAGTCTCAGGCCCCGCCCATTAATTACGTGTGAAACTAGGCTCCGCCCATTAGTTACCATGGAAACAGCGCCCCGCCCATTCGTTACCAAAGAAGCTGCGCCCGCCTCCCAGAATCCACCGCGCAGCTCTGGGGGGGAGGTCAGAGGTCACGGTGCGTGAAGCGGGAGCCGCCATTTTGTCTCGGTTTTCTGTTGGTTGTGTTTTCTTCTTGAGGCGGTCGCAGCCGGAGTCATGGCGTACCGCGGGCAGGCACAGAAAGTGCAGAAAGTGATGGTGCAGCCCATCGTATCCTTCCAGTGGGTGGGGATGGGTTCCGATCGCGGGCGGGAAGGAAGGAGGATCAAGCTGCAACTCGAGGCCGGGGGCCTGGGCCTGACCCCGACCCTCCGGACCAGACTCTCGGCCCGGGCCTGCACCCGGCATCGCGGCCGTGGAGCCAGCTTGCCCCTCTCTGTCTCCATGAGGCCCCCTGTGTCGGTCAATTCGCCGTGTCATGGATGGCGAGCAGCTCCGCAGCACGAGCTCCATGTGCTGCCGGAGTCCGCCCTCACTCCCGTTGAAACCCGGCTTTTTAAACGCATTGTTTTGTTTTAAAGTTATATTCCGTCCCGTGTTTACGGCATCCTCAGGCTGGAAGGGCCAGTTACTCCTAGGAGTTTATAAGAGACTTTATTGAAACAAAGTGGGATTTTAGGGAGGTGCAGAAAACGTTTCGCTTTGTGGGGAAGTTTAGGTCTAGAAGATATAACCTCTCAGAGCGTTTAAAACAAACAGCGAACTTATTGTGTCCGGTGGTAGTGAATCTGTGGAAGCTTTGTCATTGAGTGTATTAAAGGTTGAGGTAGATTTTTAATCCGGAAATGAATCTAAATTTATTGGTCAAAAGACAGGAAAGTGGAATTGAGGATTATCCGATCAGCCACGATCTCATTGAATGACAGAATAGTCAGTGGTCTAAATAACCTACTTCTCTTATGTTTTGAAGGAATTGTTGAAACTAATAATCTGATATGCAGTGTAATATGTTGTGTAAAGTAGTTGCTCAGTTGTGTGGCACGTGGGGAGCCCTCACAAAGTATGATTGACATTTATGTAGCGCCTTTTAAAGTAGTGAAAAGCCATGAGTATTACTGGACAAAGGTTGTGTCCAGGCCATGTGAGATATTTGATTAGATGGCAAATGCCTGGTTAAAGAGGTAGATTTTATGATTTGTCTGAAAAGTGGAAAATGGGGTATGCAGTTAAATATATGCAATCATAAATAACAAAGCACCTATAATCAGGGATGTTCAAGAGGTTTGAATCAGATGAGGGCAGAGATTTGAAATTGCTGGAGAAGTTCACCAGGTCGGTCAGCATCTGTTCAGAGGAAGGGTCACTCAACTAGAAACATTAACTGCTATCCCTGCGCAGATCCTACCAAACCTGCTGGACTTTTCTAGCAATTTCTATTTTTGTCTTTGATTTTACAGCACCTGCAATTCTTTTAGTTTTTATGATGGATTTGTATAGTTGAGCTATATTGCATGGTAGAACTTGAAAACAAAGATGAAAACTTTCACATTACACCACTGTTTACCAGAAAACATTATAAATTGATTGAGTGTAGGGGTGGTGGATGAAAGAGCTATATGTATGTTTGAATTGAAGTTAAATACTGCAGGATAAATGACATGGGAATATGTGCAAAACTCTGCATCATTTTGAAGCCACTTTATTATGCTACCATTAAGAATTCCTACATAAGGGCAATTTTTGGTATAATACTGTTGCCCTGTATTTGTATCCATTCTGCAACTGAAGTTATCGAGAAAATGTAATTATAATGTTGCTGTATTTACATGATCATGATAAATGTGGGTATGGCAGTTTTACTGAGTGGAAACTTTTGTAAACATAGGAATCTAAACTTTCATCAGGATCTGGACATTAATATGGGTTTAGTCTCAGACCTGAATGTCACCTGGGTAGTGGAGTTAGCTGTCAGTACAAATTTGGATGCACCCAGCTTCATTGATTTTTGTTTTTGTCAGAGCCAGGCATAGACTTGTCTTCTGAGTTTAATTCTATAGGTTAAAAAGGGGAATACCACTGGGGTTCATCTTCCTGATACCCCAGTATATGCATTCTGAAAATGGTTGTTTGTGAATGTGGGATGAGGGTACCATTGAGTTTATGATGCTCTGCAGTTTGTAGACAGTTACTTGAGATACATTATTAATAACTATTTTTGGATTGACTTCAATGCTGACATCAATCATAGTGGCTGCCTAGGTAAACACAACAGTACTGTGACTGTAAACAATTTTGAGGTAAGTATGACTATGCATCATATTTTCATTAGAATGGTGCCCATACCACAAACTGGTTATCCAACCAAGACGAGTGGAGAGTATTTTGTTCAGATAATGTATTGTTTGGATAACGGATCTGATCGTAAACAAGCGGTAATTTGAGTGCCAGTCATTCAAACATGCCTCTGTTATCTGTCAATGTCTGCCATAATGCCGTTTAACTGATAACTGAATGCTGAGTTGCCTAATGCTGTTTTTACAGGACCTTGGGATCTTGTTGGGATAATCTGAAATTTGGATAATTGATGTTCAGATAATTGAGGTTGCCTGCCCATCTCATTCAGATAATCAATGTTGTTCTATGTACCTTGCATGCTGTCTATAACCAGTCTGGTATGGGCACCATTCTAATGAAAATATGATGCCTCTTATGAAGGAGATGTTTATTATATAACACATATGTAAATATGTTCCTTAACGGAGAGTACAACAGAATCTTATTTTCAGATACCTTCAGAATGTAAGCACTTACTGTTTAACTTCCGTCTTTTTACATAATTAAGTATTGTGGCAGTGATGTTTGATTGTACCTGCTCATAAGTGAACCGCTTAATAATGACTGCTGCATAGTTCATCAAAGAGCAGTTTAAATCTCAGCTTAATTGCATCCTTTTTGCTGAGTCAGATTTTGAGTTCATACCCATTCCAGAGACTTGAACGCAATCTAATCTGACTCTATTGCATTACTGAGGGAGTGTTGACAGCTTAGAGGTGCTGTTTTATTCAAACTATCTGGAAATAATTTGTTTCCGACTTAAAATACTTTTTTTCTTTACTTCAGAGATCCAGGATCCAAGTATGGTTATATGAACAAGTCAACATGAGGATAGAAGGCTGTATAATTGTAAGTATGAAAATTAGCCTGGAGTTCTGTTGTGTAGTTAATTGGATTGTGAAAAGTGAATCAAGCTGTTTTGGCTGACAACAGACCAGAAAACCTGAAGTTGCATCAAATCAGTGCAACCATCAGATGTTTTCTATAAGTGTGATGCCAGCTGTAATTGCGATGTACCGTTTCCTTGTGCAAACTTGTACAAGATGGAACGATGGTGGTTTAAACTATAACCGATCCCAATAATGCAAGCATGAGCCCTAATCTCAAGACTAGCTATACAACAATGCAACCTTGAAAGAATTAGCTTTATATGCTTTTGGAGTTGCCTGCATGGTACCATCAGTAGAAAATGGTGAAAAATACAGAGGATTTGCAAACCTTTATCTATAACCGAACAGCAAGATAGATTAATGAACTTGGAGTCCTTAATTTGTGGTTTATCTGCAGTTATTAACATGAATGACCATACAGATAAGGAGTCCTCTTTACCTGCTCTGTTATTCAGTCAGATTATGGTTGTTCTGATTGAATAGTCACAGGTCCACATTCCTGCCTACTCGCAATATTCATTCACTCCCTTGTTAGGCAGGAATTTATCTGTACAGTCAGTCTCTTGGTTGCAAGCAGGTTCTATTCTGGGGTTTGTTTGCAAGTCGATTTGTACACAAATTGGAACACAATACAGTGCAATATAAAGGAGTTGTTCATAAGTTCAGGAGATGTACATTTGTTAGGTCTTTAATAAAAAACACCACTGTATGAGATTGCATTTGTAAATTGGGACCATGCTGGAATAGTATCCTCTTGTGGCTATTTGTATACTGTATATGCTTGTACTGGAATAACTTTTAATTAATTGTAACTCCATGTGCTGCACATTGTTCTTGTCTGTCCTGTAATGGTATTATATTTTTTTGGTGGGGATAATATTGCATATATCCCTAGCTGATCAAATTTCATTTTTTAAACTTCCAACAAACCAGTAGAAAAACTGGCTCTCATTAAATTCTTTTTGTTGAGAAAAAGTTCTTAAAATCAAATCTTGGTGGAAACTTGTTTGTACATGCATGGACAACCTTTTTGAAGTTGGTTGCATAAGTAGATATTATTGGGGTACTGGGAGAATACGTTTGCGTAAGAACTTTTCATTGCATATGTGATGTGTCCTGAATGCTCTTGCTAATCCAACTGTTAATCAGAGATATTATGGCCAATGGGGGAGGATAAGAATGATATTTCTGACAGAGGCCTGAAAACATATGAAACATTCAAGAATTTGCTCACTCCGGTAAACCACTGTGATACACTTTGTCAGCTTGAGCAACAGTATAAGTTCAAGCCACTTGCAGTTGCAGAAAACTACTGATTTAGTTATCATTTACCCAGTGAGGACATATGGCAAAATTGATGTTGCTTTGTTGGAAAAAATCTATCCTTCTGTTGTAATTTAAAATTTTTAATGAGAGCATCTGGGACAGATTTGTGTGTGGTTTATAAAATTAGAGAGCATCTATAGTAGGTTATTGGCATTGGTCAAATCCTGAAAAGATATCATGCAGATGCCCCTATTTTCTGGGGAAGAGAATTCCAAAGACTTGGGAATGTCTGCGGAAAAAAAGAAGTTCCTTATTTCTGCCCTAAATTGAAGGTCATTTCCTTCTTAAACTGTGTCCCAATTTTTCCCACAAGGAGATAGATCCTTATAGCAATAGACAATAGGTGCAGGAGTAGGCCATTCAGCCCTTCGAGCTTGCACCGCCATTCAATATGATCGTAGCTGATCATTCCTAATTAGTATCCTCTTCCTGCCTTATCTCCATAACCCTTGATTCCACTATCTTTGAGAGCTCTATCCAACTCTTTCTTAAATTAATCCAGAGACTGGGCCTATACTGCCCTCTGGGGCAGAGCATTCCACACAGCCACCATTCTCTGGGTGAAGGAGTTTCTCCTCATCTCTGTCATAAATGGTCTACCCCGTATTTTTAAGCTGTGTCCTCTGGTTCGGCACTCACCCATCAGCGGAAACATGTTTCCTGCTGCCAGAGTGTCCAATCGTTTCATAATCTTATATGTTTCAATCAGATCCCCTCTCAGCCTTCTAAACTCAGGGGTATACAAGCCCAGTCGCTTCAGTCTTTCAGTGTAAGGTAATCCTGCCATTCCAGGAATTGACCTCGTGAACCCACGCTGCAGTCTCTCAACAGCCAGAATGGAGACCAGAACTGCACACAGTACTCCAGGTGTGGTCTCACCACGGCCCTGTACAGCTGCAGAAGCACCTCTTTGCTTCTATATTCAATTCCTTTTATTATGAAGGCCAGCATACTATTAGCTTTCTTCACTATCTGTGTACCTGCATGCTTGCCTTCATTGACTGGTGTACAAGAACACCCAGATCTCTCTGTACTGCCCCTTTACCTAAATTTATTCCATTGAGGTAATAACCTGCCTTCCTGTTCTTGCTACCAAAGTGGATATCCATACATTTATCCACATTAAACTGCATCTGCCATACATCAGCCCACTCCCCTAACTTGCCCAGGTCACCCTGTAATCTCCTAACATCCTCATCACATTTCACCCTGCCACCCAGCTTTGTATCATCAGCAAATTTGCTAATGTTATTGCTGATACCATCTTCTATATCATTAACATATATTGTAAAATGCTGCGGTCCCAGCACGGATCCCTGCGGTACCCCACTGATCACTGCTTGCCATTCCGAAATGGAGCCGTTTATCATTACCTTTTGTTTCCTATCAGCCAACCAATTTTCAATCTAATCTAGTACTTTGCCCCCAATACCATGCGTCCTAATTTTACTCACTAACTTCCTGTGTGGGACTTTATCAAAAGCTTTCTGAAAGTCCAGGTACACTACATCTACTGGATCTCCCTCATCCATCTTCAGAGTTACATCCTCAAAAAAATTCAAGAAGATTAGTCAAGCATGATTTCCCCTTCATAAATCCATGCTGACTCTGTCCTATCCTGTTACTACTATCCAGATGTGCCATAATTTCATCCTTTATAATAGACTCCAGCATCTTTCCCACCACTGAGGTCAGACTAACTGGTCTATAATTTCCTGCTTTCTCTCTCCCACCTTTCTTAAAAAGTGGTATAACATTAGCCACCCTCCAATCCTCAGGAACCGACCCCGAATCTATCGAACTCTGGAAAATAATCACCGACGCATCCTTGATTTCCTGAGCCACCTCCTTCAGTACCCTGGGATGTAGACATCAGGCCCCAGAGACTTATCAACCTTCGGACCTAACAGTCTCTCCAACACCAATTCCTGGCAAATATAGATTCCCTTAAGTTCAGGTCCTTCAGCCACTGTTACCTCAGGGAGATTGCTTGTGTCTTCCCCAGTGAACACAGATCTGAAGTACCCATTTAATTCTTCTGCCATTTCTTTGTTCCCCGTAATATATTCCCCGTTTCTGTCTTCAAGGGCCCAATTTTAGTCCTAACCCTTTTTTTTGCCTTGCACATACTTTAAAAAGCTTTTACTATCCTCCTTTATATTATTGGCCAGTTTACCTTTGTACCTCATTTTTCCTCTGCGTGTTTCCTTCTTAGTAATCCTCTGTTGCTCTTTAAAAGCTTCCCAGTTCTCAGTTTTCCCACTTATCTTTGCTATGTTATACGTTTTCTCTTTTAACTTTATATGTTTCTTAATTTCCCTCGTCAGCCACGGCCGCCCATGCCTCCTCCTGGGATCTTTCTTCCTTTTAAGAATGAACTGATCCTGCAACTTCTGAATTATACACAGAAATATCCGCCATTGTTCCTCCACGGTCATCCCTGCTAAGGTATTGCACCATTGAACTTTGGCTAGCTCCATAGTTCCCTTTATTCAACAGAAGTACTGTCACTTCCGACTGTACCCTCCCTCTCAAATTGCAGATTGAAGCTTAATGTATTATAGTCACTACTTCCCAATGGCTCCTTCACTTCGAGGTCTCTGACCAATTCTGGTTCATTACACAATACCAGATCCAGAATTGCTTTCTCCTTGGTCAGCTCCAGCACCAGCTGCTCTAAGAATCCATATCTGAGGCACTCCACAGAGTCTCTTTCTTGAGGTCCGATACCATCCTGATTCTCCCAGTCTATCTGTATGTTAAAATCCCCCATAACAACTGTAGTAACATCTTTGCGACAGGCCAATTTCAGCTCCTGATTCATCTTACATCCGACATCCAGACTACTGTTTGGGGGCCTGTAGATGACTCCCAAGAGGGTCTTTTTACCCTTAGTATTTCGCAGCTCTATCCACACTGACTCTACATCCCCTGACTCTAGGTCCCTCCATGCAAGGGACTGAATATCCTCCCTTACCAACAAGGCCACCCCACCCCCTCTGCCCGTCAGTCTGTCCTTACGATAGCACATGTAGCCTTGAATATTCATTTCCCAGGCCCTATCCACTTGAAGCCACGTCTCAGTTATCCCCACAATGTTGTATCTGCCAATTTCCAGAAGAGCCTCAAGCTCATCCATCTTATGTCTAATGCTTTGTGCATTCATATATAGTATTTTTAATTTATTACTGCTCTCACCCTTCCCATCAACCCCTATTTTACTCAACCTTACAGCATGATCCCTTTTTGAGTTTTCTGCCTCATTGATCCAGTTGTCTTTCTTGACTTCTCTTGTTCTAACTTTCCCTTCAATTTCTTTTCTAAACATCCAGTTTGTCCCCCCCCCCCCCCCTTCTCGCTACTTAGTTTAAATGTAGCGGTGTTGCAGTAGAAAACCTACCTGCCAGAATGCTGGTCCCTAACCTATTAAGGTGCAAACCATCTCTCTTGTAGAATTTATGCTTACCACAAAATATGCCCCAGTGATCCAAGAATTTAAATCCTTGCTTCCTGCACCAGTTCCCCAACCACACTTTTTCAAGTCCATTATCTCCCTGTTTCTGGCCCCACCAGCCCGAGGAACTGGAAGCAAACAGGAGATAACCACCTTCGACGTTCTGCTTTTCAGCCTTCTTCCTAGTTCTCTGAAGTCCTGCTGTGGTATGTTCCTCCCCTTCTTCCCGCCATTATTTGTGCCGACATGTACCACCACCTCTGGCTCTTCACCCTCGTCCTTGAGGATTTTCCGCACTCTGTCTGTGATGTCTTTCACCCTGGCACCAGGAAGGCAACACACCATCCTTAAATCCTGTCTGCTGCCACAAAAACCCTGGTCAGTTCCTGTCACGATGGAGTCCCCTATTACCACAGCTCTGTGCGATGTCCGACTCTTACGCTCTGCCTCTGCGCCAACATTTGATTGACAGACCTGGCCGCCTTGCGAACTGGCAGTGTCATCAGTCTCTACTGTTTCCAAAAGCTTCGACTTCTTCCTGACAGGTACTTCTCCCGGGGTCTCTTGCACCTGTCTCCTCTCTGCCTTCCTCATCGTCTGCTCTCTTCTGGCATGATTGGTGTAATAACCTCGCTGAAGGTCTTGTCCAGAAAGATCTCGTTCTCTCGGATGAGCCTTAGGTCCTCGAGTTTTTTCATCAGCGCTGCCGTATGCTCGGCCAATAGCTGAATGTGCACACACTTTCCACACATATGTGAGCCAGACACACCAGAGTCGTTGACTCCCACATTAAGCGCATAGCGCACTGAACCAGCTGGGCAGTCATGTCTTCACCCTCTTCAACTGTGTCGTAATCACTTCACTCAACCTCCTTGTCAAAGACTCCTGAGCTGAAGCCTCATTCTTCGATCCAAACTTTCTTAGACCCTCTTTTTGTGGCAATGCACCCTGTTAGTTCATTTCAGCATCTTGTTTATGTCAATTGTATCACCTCTCCTTCTAAACTCTAATAGGTACAGACCCAGCCTCTGTAACCTTTCCTCATAAGATGAACCCCTGCTGTTCCCTGTGTATCCTAAGTATCGGTCAAGTGGACCTTAACTGAAATATTTGTAATGCTATTACATCCTTTCTTAAATAAAGACTGTTCATTTCTACCATTTGTAATCTGTATAGTTGTGCTCTTGAAACTTATTGAAATCAATGGATTAAATTGTATGTTGTTGGGGTGACTCTTTGTGTGAGATGTTAAGTTACTGTGCTGTCTGCCTGTTGCACTGGATATTAGATACTATGGCACTTTTTCACGATCTGTGTTCTGGTGTCCTGGTCACCATTTCTCCCTCAACTGATTGTATCTTTTTCAAAATTTTAGTTTTTTTTCAGGAATGCTGCTGGTTTTTTTTTGTTTTCATGGGGGCATGAAGGTGTGTGTGTTTTGATCCCAAACACTGGTAACATTCAAGATTTGCAGACTGAGAGCAACATTTGATTTAACTATTACCTCAAAACCTGATGATTTATCATTGATGTGACAAAAAAAAGTACTCAATTAGTAAGAAAATCTTTGGACATCTTTTCTGTGGGTTTTTGGTGTGTTAAATCGATTTTCCAGCAGTAGAGTTCTCTGGTTTCAGTAAAATCTATTAGCTGTATTCCCCTGCACAATTCTGGAGCATGGCTGAAATTCTCTAGCTTGAGTTTGTGAATGTGGATTTTGATCCTGATTTGTGATTAATCTTCTTCTCTTAAGCTTGGCAAATGACAGTCCCAGCTGTTATGGAAAATAATGACTTTTTTTTAAACCACAGGGGTTTGATGAATATATGAACCTTGTTTTGGATGATGCAGAAGAAATTCACATGAAATCAAAATCAAGAAAACCATTGGGTAAGTTGGTTAACACAGTCCTCCTCTTTCAATAGAATATCTTTATTAAGAAATAATTGGAAGAAATTAATTGTGAAATCTCTTTTCTCCGTTTAAGCTTTCCAAGATATGTTCTCCTACAGTGGTATCTTTTCTATTTAATCTGTTTTCTTCCATTAAAACTCTCATTGATGCATTTGACATTTCAGTCTTTCTTTCAGGAAGAAATTTTATAGTCTGTGTTCTTTCTTTGGACATAAGTGTCACTGTCAAGGCCAGCATTTGTTATTCATCCCTAATTGACCTAGAATTGACTGAAATGGCTCAGCAACAGAGAGCAGTTAAGAGTCAGCCACATTGGTGTGGATCTGGAGTCCCATCTTGGCTAGAGCAGGCCCAATGACATTATACACCACTAAATCAGGGTGTTTGTTTCAGATTATTGTCAGGTTGCTCTGTGAAATTACTGGATCTGCTTAACTTGGTGCTTAATGTACCAAAGTAGTGTGATATAATAGCGGGGAAAATGTTGAGTAAAATGACTACGGACAGTGTAGCACTATAGTTAGTATCAATTCTTCATGGATAGTAAAAAGGCAAGTCTGTATGGCTTACTGCCCTGATTGTTATCTGCAGTTAACAATGAAAGATGTTAATTATGGGTGGAGTGTGGGTCTGATTGTGTTGCACTTCCAGGAATGTTAAAGAATTTCATTCAAGTGGCAGCCTTTTGTCTCGTAAGATGATGGTTTGCGGTAGGGTGGTCAACTGTGTAATAAGTACGTTCACCTTTTTCTACAGAGAAAGACTTAGCTGAGTTTTTTTGAAGAAGTAACAAAGAAGATTGATGAGGGGAGAGTAGTAAATGTGATCTATATGGACTTCAGTAAGGCGTTCGACAAGGTTCCCCACGGGAGACTGATTAGCAAGGTTAGATCTCATGGAATACAGGGAGAACTAGCCATCTGGATACAGAACTGGCTCAGAGGGTGGTGGTGGAAGGTTGTTTTTCAGACTGGAGGTCTGTAACCAGTAGAGTGCCACAAGGATCGGTGCTGGGTCCTCTACTTTTTGTCACTTACATAAATGATTTCGATGCGAGCATAAGAGATACAGTTAGTAAGTTTGCAGATGACACCAAAATTGGAGGTGTAGTGTATAGTGAAGAGGGTTACCTCAGATTACAAAAGGATCTGGACCAGATGGGCTGAGAAGTGGCAGATGGAGTTTAATTCAGATAAATACGAGGTGCTGCATTTTGGGAAAGCAAATCTTAGCAGGACTTATACACTTAATGGTAAGGTTCTAGGGAGTGTTGCTGAACAAAGAGACCTTGGAATGCAGGTTCATAGCTCCTTGAAAGTGGAGTCGCAGGTAGATAGGATAGTGAAGGCGGCGTTTGGTCTGCTTTCCTTCATTGGTCAGCGTATTGAGTACAGGAGTTGGGAGGTCATGTTGCAGCTGAACAGGACATTGGTTAGGCCACTGTTGGAATATTGCGTGCAATTCTGGTCTTTTTTCTATCGGAAAGATGTTGTGAAACTTGAAAGGGTGCAGAAAAGATTTACAAGGATGTTGCCAGGGTTGGAGGATTTGAGCAACAAGGAGAGGCTGAACAGGCTGGGACTGATTTCCCTGGAGCATCAGAGACTGAGGGGTGACCTTTATATAGAGGTTTACAAAATTGAGGGGCATGGATAGGATGAATAGACAAAGTCTTCCCTGGGATGGGGGAGTCCAGAACTAGAGGACATAGGTTTAGGGTGAGAGTGAAAAGATATAAAAGAGACCTCAGGGGCAACTTTTTCATGATGAGGATGGTACGTGTACGGAATGAGCTGCTAGAGGGTGTGGTGGAGGCTGGTACAGTTGCAACATTTAAGAGGCATTTGGATGGATACATGAATAGGAAGGGTTTGGAGGGATATAGGCCGGGTGCTGGCGGTTGGGATAACTGGTCAGCGTGGACATGTTGGATTGGAGGGTCTGTTTCCATGCTGTACACCTCTATGACTCTGAGAAGGTGCACTGCAGATCTATTTGTATAAGTTCATTGGCAGGAAAGTTGCAGTTGAAAAAGAAAACAAATATCCCATCCTTGAATTTGGTCTGTTTTATCATTTCAGTTGCTGAAATTTAATTGTACTGTGGAAAAATTCAATTATATGTTTACATCATACAATTTTTTGATGTAAGGAATAATAATTGCCTAATGGTACACAGTGTAACATCCAGTGCAGTGTCTCAAATAGTTAACATTAAAGAATACATGTTGTCCATTTTTGATACTTAAAAGTTTTTGCATCATTATTTTGCCAAGGCAGCCAACTGGAAATTACACAGCATTAATTCTAAATTTTTATAGTTGAAACAGAAGTCCATTCCCTTTTTGCTTCTAGTTATATGCTTTTGGTTGTCATTCATCAGTCATTTACCAGCTTTGCTGAGTTGCTGGCATTTTCTCATGAGTGTAAAGAGTTATAGATCTGAGTCTTATTCTTGCAATTTATAGCATTACAATGTTGAAATGTCAGCCTAGCTTCTGAGAATATGCTTGTAGTGAGGGTAATGTCACCTTTGGAATGAAGTATTTACCTGAACACAGAAAAAGGGTCTCAGATAAAAGATTCCAGGCTTCTGATTTATTGGCTATAGTGCTTTGCATACCAAAAGCCTTATTTGCAGTGTAGTATTCTGGAAGTATTCTTTCCTAATTTAGTCAGTGATAGTTGCTGGGTTGTGAAGCACTCTAGTAAAACAAACCACATTATTCTTTGTATTTCTAAATGTATGGTAGGCATCCCAGAGCAAGTAGTGATTGGTTACTCCTGTTGGGAGTCAAATGCTATTGCTTCTATTTCAATTTGCACCAAAATGCTAATTCACTTCAATAGTTTTGTGATCTTTTTAACTGCACTAGTGTTGAGAACTTTCTTAATCATTTCTGTTGAAAATGTGTTGCTGGTTAAAGCGCAGCAGGTCAGGCAGCATCCAAGGAACAGGAAATTCGACGTTTCGGGCAAGGATGCCTTCCTTGAAGAAGCTCTAAAAACACATTTTCAGCTCTGATCTCCAGCATCTGCAGACTTCACTTTTTACTCTAAGATTTTAACCTACTGCGAATCCTCTTGCAAGGATGCCTTCCTTGAAGAAGCTCTAAAAAGAAGGGCTTATGCCCGAAACGTCGAATTTCCTGTTCCTTGGATGCTGCCTGACCTGCTGCACTTTAACCAGCAACACATTTTCAGCTCTGATCTTCAGCATCTGCAGACCTCACTTACTACTTAATCATTTCTGTACCTATTTAAGTCATAGAAAGGCCTCCCATTAATGTATTGGGCAGGGAAGCTGACCACATTATCCTGCTGTTGAAACAATAATCTCTTCCTTTTTGTACAAGCAGACATTGGGCCTGTGGGTTACTTTGTCATTGAATGAATACAGCTCCCCTTTAGGTAGTGAGTTTTCTGCTGAACTTTAGAGGAGGATTTGAATCCACAACCAGCTGACTTTGCTGCCAACTGACTCAAATTGATAGGGAGTAGATAGAAACTGGACCTTTTAGAGTAAGTAAGAGTCGAGAGCGGGGGGGTCACTGATCTAAATTAATTGACAAAGGAACCAATGACAACATAAAGATAAACATTTATGGGAGTATTTATGAACTGAAATCTGCAATGAATATACCATACTGAAAAGATAGTGGAGGCAGTTTTGATTACTGTTTTAAAAATTAAATTTTAGTAAGCTCATAAAGGAGGAATGAAATGTCAATATAAGGGGAAAAGGGGATGTGATGCTGTAACACGAAACATCGTACTATTATGGTTGACTGTTGACGCAGAAGTTAAAAGGAAATGGTTGTATTCTTTCGATAAAGTCTGTTCTTAATGAGTTTTTCTCTGTCTTTCAGGTCGTGTTATGCTAAAAGGGGACAACATCACCTTATTACAGAGTGTCCACAGTTAGGACTGGATTCACTGGCATTTCATTGCCTTACTTACTATGAGAAAAATTGAACACAGGCTTTTAATTACATTTCAGATACACTGTCGAACGAGTGACCTGGGCTTATACTTTTTTTGAACCTCACTACAGTAATAATTTTGAATAAAAAAAGTTATAACTGTCTATCCTTCCATGTTATTTGTAGTTGAATACAAAGATTTATACAATCTTATTTACTTCAGTTTGTTACTGTAATTTCTGACTACTGTCAGCACAAACTGGATAGTATGCCATTTGGCACCAAGGGAAAGCATGTTAGGATGCCTGGTGAAGTGATAGTCTGCAGTTTATTGTCTTGTGTGAGTACATAATGTTGCATTTTCTATTGTCTGGCAATCAAATGTTGAAACCAAATAGATTCATCCTCCAGCTGATGACTTGCGTGAACCTGACCAGAACAGCAGCTACCTGTTGATCATTTTTGGAATCTGGCAGAGTGTCAATTATCATCTTTGCAGTTAGTGAAGAAAAAGCAGGAGAATGCCTAAAACTTAAATCTTTGATTAGCATATCATTGAAAAGAAATGACATTGTAAGATTGCTATGAGAGTATTGCAGGCAAAAACATTCTAGTTAAACTTTTAACGGTATGCCAATGAAAATTTGACTCGCCCAGTATCTTGCATTTAATATTCCGGTGAAATTTGCTTTTTCAAATGGTTTAATATTTTCTCTTAAGAAAAAAGTTACAGGCTTGTACATGGCACCAAGAGATGGACAGTATAGTACAATGTTAACAACTGCCTTTGTACAAAGGGTTTCAGTGTGAGAGCTACCTGGTATTCCCTGTTTCCCACTCTGAGAAAGTAAATATCATTATCTCACTGTTACATTAGGTCAAAAGTGAATTCAGTAGAACACTAGCAGTATAATTTTTAACTTACAAATTTTAAAAATTGAGAATTTTGTAATTTTACCATAGAACAAAGTTTATGATGAACAATTGTATGACAAACAAAGTCCTTTTTGGGTTACCTTGCACAGACTAGGCGATGTCCTGTTTAATGTAAAACCTGTTCTTCGTTATTTTCCTGTCTTTGCAACAAAAGAATACGCAGTTGGTCTTCCCAGTGGGCATTCAGAAGGCAGAGGTGTGATCACCTATCCATTGGCTGTGTGACTTGTTCTCAAGGCCTGTCAGCAATAGAATACATGTTAGCAATTGATGTATTCTACGTTTCCTGCAATCTTTTATTCAATCATGGTAGACCTGATGGATCAGGCAGTGGGCACAATGATGTTTTGTTTTTCTGCCTTGACTTATATAACTAAACATTCTCTGTATGGCATACCATATTGTTTCTTGCCCTTTCCACCACAAGCTGCAGCTGACATGTCAACTTCTAGACACAGTTTATCAACTGTCACCCAACAGTGAACACCATCTTTATCTGAATATGACTACATGATTTCAGATAGTGACATTGTACTGCTTTACTCGCAGTAAATTCTTTTTTTATTATGTATACAACTGATGTAATGTATGCATAAACTTGCAGTGTTAGCATCATGATTCTCTTAATTCTGCATATTCAGCAGTTTCATGGGTTACATTCAATGCTGTTTATATGTTGAGAATATTTGAAACAGCTGAAGTACTAAGTTGTCAAAAGGTAAACTTTATTCCCTTTACTGACCTCAAAGAAAAACACATTAATCTGGTTTTTGATTATCTTGTCATTATGCGAAGTTGCAATGTCATCCTGTATAAAAGCGTTTCCTGCAGCTGCTTTTGACATTTTCACTGTTAAAACAGTTACCTTTTTTGGAGGATAAGGTTGATAAAACGTAGAGAACGAATTAATGTGTGTGGGTTGGGGGTTCGAGTCATGTAGAATGTGTTTCTGTAGGTAGTATATATAGAATCAGTGAAACCTTTGAGTTGTCATATAACCTGCAATAAAAGAAGACAGTAGTAACACAAATTTACATATTCAAAGTCAAGTTAAATGTCACTTAATATATAAAAGCAACATTTTTTGATTTATCTCTGGGTAATCCAGGATGGAGGATGGGAAAAATTTCTGGCTGTAACAGCTGCTCCTTTTTTTGAGGTATTTTAAGTGTTGGAGGTGATTTCCTTGAATTCCAGAAGCAGCAATTACTGTTTATTCTGTTGCATTGTTTTGGAACTTTTGGAGGAATATAAAGTCAAAGCAACACATTTTAAAAGGGAGAGGAACAGACAAAGGGAGCACATGGTAGATCAGTGCAGCAGAGGGAGCGAGAAAGAAGCCCACACTGCTAACTGACAGCAGTGAACCTGCACAGTTACTGCCTTTGCTCTTTGAATTCATGTGTTGGTGGACATCGGAGTGTGTCTGGGAAAATTAACAAGCAGTGAAATTCGCAACTAATTTTGGAGGAACTTGGGATTCTGGTCTCCTTCCTATCGGCAGAATGTTGTCAAACTTGAAAGGGTGCAGAAACGACTTACAGGGTTGGAGGGTTTGAGCTATAGGGAGAGGTTGAATAGGCAAGGGCTGTTTTCCCTGCAGCGTTGGATGCTGAGGGTGACCATATGGAGGTTTATAAAGTCATGAGGGACATTAATAGGATAAATAGTGTTTTTCATGGGGTGGGGAGTCCAGAGCTAGAGGGCACAAGTTTAGGGTGAGAGGGTAAAAGTATAAAAGAGACCTAAGGAGCAACATTTTCAAGCAGAGGGTGGTGCGTGAATGAGGTGCGAGAGGAAGTGGTGGAGGCTGCTACAATTACAACATTTAAAAGGCATCTGGATGGGTATATGAACAGGAAGGGTTTGGAGGGATATGGTCTGGGTGCTGGCAGGTGGGACTAGATTGGGTTGGGATACAAGTTGGACCAAACGGTTTGGTTCTGTGCTGTACATCTCTATCACTGTAACCGAGTGAACTTCCTCTGCACTCCTTCCAGTGGTGTTACATCTTTTCTCCAGGAGACCAAAACTGTACACTACTCCAGATGTAGCATAACCTCATTCTTTTTAAACTGCATCCTCTAGCAATGAAGGGCAAAACTCTATTTACCTTTATAATTACCTGCTATTTCTGCAAACCCTCTTTTTTTTTGTGATGTATGCACAAGGGCATCCTATTTTTCTGCACATTTAGTTCTTGGGGCAAATGAGATCAAAATGTAAATGGTGAAAGTGAGAACAGGGTTCTGAGTTGGAAGATCAAACATGATATTGTATAGTGGAGCAGGGTCAAATGGCCTTTTTTCCCCCATTTTATATATTTCTAAAGTAAATCTAAGGCTTTGTGCTTGTTTCCAGTGTAGTGTTTTAAATGCTGTGAAGAGTTTTGCAGAATCTATTGCAATAAACTATACCCTGAAGTTTTCTTTCAAGTGTTTTAGCCACTTGTAAAAAGCCTTATGATAATCTCCAAACAAAAAAAACTACAGTGGGTGATAGATATCCAAGATTAATTTACTCTATATTAAGTAACTTCTGTTTTGAGGGAATAATCTATTCAAAGGCCAAAAGTCCCTCTTTGCTCTTATTTATAATTAAGAGACAATGGGTGGCACAGTGGTTAGCACTGCTGCCTCACAGCGCCAAAGACCCGGGTTCAACTCCCGCCTCAGGCGACTGACTGGAGTTTGCACGTTCTCCCCGCGTCTGTGTGGGTTTCCTCCGGGTGCTCCGGTTTCCTCCCAAAATCCAAAAATGTGCAGGTTGGGTGAATTGACCATGCTAAATTGCCCGTAGTGTTAGGCAAAGGGGTAAATGTAGGGGAATGGATCTGGGTGGGTTAGGCTTCAGTGGGTTGGTGTGGATTTGTTGGGCTGAAGGACCTGTTTCCACATTGTAAGTAATCTAATCTAATTTAATCTAAAAGTGATGGGTAAAACCAACAAAGATCGAGAAGAAAATATGAAGTAAATTGAGCTGAAGTGTTTGGTGTGAATTTTTAATTTTAAAGCCTCAAAATAATAGACGAAGGAAGTCAGGGATTTCTGATCTTTTATCCAGGAACTGAACTTGGGAATGAATAATGGAACTTAAAAGAGACAAATGAAGTAAGTTCTGAGGGAGTGGTTCAGAGAATTGCTGGAGTGCACAAGGAGTCTTTAGCTATCTATGGAAGATCTGAGTGAGCAACGCACTTGGTGTATTTTTCTCATCATCCTGCTCTTTCTTCCCGTTCAGATAATCCAATCCTCCATTGAATGCTTCAATTGAAGCTGTATCTATGCATTTGGTAAACAAGTTCCAGATCGGAACCAGCCACTACTTGGAAAAGTTTTGAGTCTGAATTGGGTTTTTTTTGCTAATTATCTTAAATCAAGTTCTCTCTCTCTCCTTCTTGACCCTCCGATCAGCGAAGCTGTTTTTATTCCCTATTTACATTGGGGATTTGATCTGGGCATCTGGACATTCAACCTTCTCTAAGGAAAAACCTACATAATTGGAATTCCGCATTTCAGTTCCGAATCTTTTCTGTGCTCTCCTGAATGTCTTCACCTCTTTCCTAAAGTATGATACCTAGAACAGTCACGGCAAAACAGTTCTGTATACAAGTTTCTCATAAGCATGTTGCTGTTATGCTGTATACCCCTGTTGAAGCTTGGGATGTTGTATGCTTTGTTAGCTATGCTCTCAATGTATCCTGCTACTTCAATGTTTCATGCATAGCTATCTCAAAGACACTCTGCTTCTGTATCCTTTTCGGTTTGTGCCATTTAACCTACAATTCTATCTCTGTTTCCCTGCTAAAATGATTCACTTTATGATCTGCCTCTTGCTTGTCTGTGCCACTGGTCTTTGTCCTTTGTTGAATGCCTGCATTATTCTCACAGCTCCCAATGCTTCCGAATTTAGTATCAAGCATAAATGTTTTTTCTGTCATTAATTATACATTAGGAAGAGTCAGGGGGGCCTTGGGAGTAAGGGAGCACTGACCCCTTGGAAACTGCACAGCAGGCCTGGAAAGCATCCATAACCACTAATTTCCGTCACTCAGTTAATATCCATTTTGCAGCTGTTCCTTGAGGTTAATGGTGAGAATATGATCATCCCATTAGACAAAGTGCCTTCTGTTGTATCCTACTTTTAAGAAGAATCTCCAGATTTGTATTATCCATTGAAATGGACATCATTGGCTGGGCAAGCATTTATGCTGCATGCCAGATTATCATTGGGGAACAAATAGTGACCTAAACATTGAAGAATTCCTCTACTTACCCTCGAGTATTGGCTTCAGTTCTTTTGCATCCACCTGAAAGGTCATTGCCTTATGTGAAATAGCACCTCTGGCAATGCAATATTCTTCTGGTGTGTATCAGCCTGGATTATTTGCTGAATTTTTAAAAATTTTCATTTTGTGTAATGTGCACAATGCTGGCTGTTTATTGACTGTCCTTATGTGCCCTTGAGAAGAGGTAGTGAGCCACTGCAGTCCAAGGTAGGGCTAAGACATTGAGCTGCATTTATTTCAATACAAGGGGCCTAACAGTGAAGGCAGATGAACTCAGGGCATGGTTAGGAACATGGGACTGGGATATCATAGCAATTACGGAAACATGGCTCAGGGATGGGCAGGACTGGCAGCTGAATGTTCCATGATACAAATGCTACAGGAAGGATAGAAAGGGAGGCAAGAGAGGAGGGGGAGTGGCATTTTTGATAAGGGATAGCATTACAGCTGTGCTGAGGGATGATATTCCTGGAAATACATCCAGGGAAGTTGTTTGGGTGGGACTGAGAAATACGAAAGGGATGACCACATTATTGGGATTGTATTATAGACCCCACCCCCCAGCAGTCAGAGGGAAATTGAGAAGCAAACTTGTAAGGAGATCTCAGTTTTCTGTAAGGATAATACGGTGGTTATGGTAGGGGATTTTAACTTTCCAAACATCAACTAGGATTGCCATATTGTTAAAGGTTTAGATGGAGAGGAATTTCTTAAGGGCATACAAGACAATGTTCTGATTCAGCGTATGGATGTACCTACCAGAGAAGGTGCAAAACTTGACCTACTCTTGGGAAATAAGGCAGGGCAGGTGACTGAGGTGTCAGTGGAGGAACACTTTGGGGCCAGCGACCATAATTCTATTCGTTTTAAAATAGTGATGGAAAAGGATAGACCAGATCTGGGTGGCATAATGATTAGCACTGCTGCCTCACAATGCCAGAGACCCGGGTTCAATTCCCACCTCAGGTGACTGTGTGGAGTTTGCACATTCTCCCCGTGTCTACATGGGTTTTCTCCAGGTGCTCCGGTTTCCTCCCACAGTCCAAAGATATGCAGGTCAGGTGAATTGGCCATACTAAATTGCCCATAGTATTAGGTGAAGGGGTAAATGTAGGGGTATGGGTAGGTTGCGCTTTGGCAAGTTGTGTGGACTTGTTGGGCCGAAGGGCCTGTATCCACACTAAGTAATCTAATCTAAATTGGAGAAAGGCCAATTTTGACGGTATTAGGCAAGGACTTTCGAAAGCTGATTGGAGGCAGATGTTTGCAGGTAAAGGGACGGCTGCAAATTGGGAAGCCTTCAGAAATGAGATAGTCTATTCCTGTCAGGGTGAAAGGGAAGGCTGGTAGGTATAGGGAATGCTGGATGACTAAAGAAATTGAGGGTTTGGTTAAGGAAAAGAAGGAAGCATCTGTCAGGTATAGACAGGATAGATTGAGTGAATCCATAGAGTCATAGAGATGTACAGCATGGAAACAGACCCTTTAGTCCAAACCATCCATGCTGACCAGATATCCCAATCCAATCTAGTCCCACCTGCCAGCACGCAGCCCATATCCCTCCAAACCCTTCCTATTCATATACCCATCCAAATGCCTCTGAAATGTTGCAATTGTACCAGCCTCCACCGCACCGTCTGGCAGCTCATTCCATCCACATACCACTCTCTGCATGAAAACATTGCCCCTTAGGTCTCTTATATCTTTCCTCTCTCACCCTAAACCAATGCCCTCTAGTTCTGGACTCCCCCATCCCAGAGAAATGTCTATTTATCCTATCTATGCCCCTCATAATTTTGTAAATCTCTATAAGTTCACCCCTCAACTTCTAACACTCCAGGAAAAACAGCCCCAGCCTGTTCAGCCTCTCCCTGAAGTTCAGATTCTCCAACCGTGGCAACATCCTTGTAAATCTTTTCTGAACCCTTTCAAGTTTCACAACATCTTTTTGATAGGAAGGAGACCAGAATTGCACGCAATAATCCAACAGTGGGCTAACCAATGTCCTGTAGAGCCGTAACATGACTTCCCGACTCCTGTACCCAATACTCTGACCAATGAAGGAAAGCATACCAAACACCACCTTCACTATCCTATCTACCTGTGACTCCACTTTCATGGAGCTATGAATCTGCACTCCAAGGTCTCTTTGTTCAGCAACACTCCCTAGGACCTTACCATTAAGTGTATGAGTCCTGCTAAGATTTGCTTTCCCAAAATGCAGCACCTCGCATTTATCTGAATTAAACTCCATCTGCCACTTCTCGGGCCATTGGCCCATCTGGTCCACATCCTGTTGTAATCTGAGGTAACCCTCCTCACTGCCCACTATACCTCCAATTTTGGTGTCATCTGTAAACTTACTAACTGTACCTCTTATGCTTGCATCCAAATCATTTATGTAAATGACAAAACGTAGAGGACCCAGTATCGATCCTTGTGGCACTCCACTGGTCACAGGCCTCCCGTGTGAAAAACAACCCTCCACCCCATCCTCTGTCTTCTATCTTTGAGCCAGTTCTATATCCAAATGGCTAGTTCTTCCTGTATTCCGTGAGATCTAATCTTGCTAACCAGTCTCCCATGGGCAACTTTGTTGAACGCTTTACTGAAGTCCATATAGATCACATCTACCCCTCTGCCCTCATCAATCCTCTTTGTTATTTCTTCAAAAAACTCAATCAAGTTTGAGACATGATTTCCCACACACAAAGCCATGTTGACTGTCCCTAATCAGTCCTTGACTTTCCAAATACATGTACATCCTGTCCCTCAGGATTTTCTCCAACAACTTGCCCATCACTGACGTCAGGCTCACTGGTCTATAGCTCCCTGGCTTGTCCTTACTACCCATCTTAAAGAGTGACACCATGATAGCCAACCTCCAGTCATCTGGCATGTCAGCTGTGACTATTGATGATACAAATATCTCAGCAAGAGGCCCCCAGCTTCCCACAGAGTTCTAGAGTACACTTGATCAGGTGCTGGGGATTTATCCACTTTATGCGTTCAAGACATCCAGCACTTCCTCCTCTGTAATATGG
Organism: Hemiscyllium ocellatum; assembly: GCF_020745735.1. Taxonomy (NCBI): domain Eukaryota; kingdom Metazoa; phylum Chordata; class Chondrichthyes; order Orectolobiformes; family Hemiscylliidae; genus Hemiscyllium; species Hemiscyllium ocellatum. The sequence continues at coordinate 11,527,200 of NC_083426.1, read as the reverse complement.
ACATTTTACAAGATGTCACCATCTGTTTCCCTACAGTCTACATCTTCCATATCCTTTTCCACAGTAAATACTGGTGCAAAATACTCATTTAGTATCTCCCCCATTTTCTGCAGCTCCACACAAAGGCCACCTTGCTGATCTTTGAGGGGCCCTATTCTCTCCCTAGTTACCCTTTTGTCCTTAATGTGTTTGTAAAAACTCTTTGGATTCTCCTTAATTTTATTTGCCAAAGCTATCTCATGTCTCCTTTTTGCCCTTCAGATTTCCCTCTTAAGTATACTCCTACTTCCTTTGTATTCTTCTAAAGATTCCCCTCGATCTATCCTGTCTATAACTTACATATTCTTCCTTCTTTTTCTTAACCAAACTCTCAATTTCTTTAGTCATCTAGCATTCCCTGTACCTACCAGCCTTCCCTTTCACCCGAACAGGAATATACTTTCTCCGTTATCTCATTTCTGAAGGCTTCCCATTTTCCAGCTGTCCCTTTTATCTGCAAACATCTGCCCCCAATCAGCTTTCAAAAGTTCTTGTTTAATACTGTCAAAATTGGACTTTCTCTAATTTAAAACTTCAACTTTTAGATCTGGTCTATCCTTTTCTATCATTACTTTAAATCTAAATGAATAATGGTCGCTGGCCCCAAAGTGCTTCTCCACTGACACCTCAGTCACCTAGGGAAAAACAATGACTGCAGATGCTGGAAACCAAAGTCTAGATTAGAGTGGTGCTGGAAAAGCACAGCAGTTCAGGCAGCATCCGAGGCGCAGTAAAATCGATGTTTCGGGCAAAAGCCCTTCATCAGGAATACAGGCAGCGAGCCTGAATGGTAGAGAGATAAGTGTGAGGAGGGTGGGGATGGGGAGAAAGTAGCATAAAGTACAATAGGTGAGTGGGGAAAGGGATGAAGGTGATAGATCAGTGGGTAGGGTGGAGTGGATAGGTGGAAAAGAAGATAGGCAGATAGGACAAGTTGTAGGGACAGTGCTGAGCTGAAAGTTTGGAGGTGGGGGAAGGGGAAATGAGGAAACTGTTGAAGTCCACATTGATGCTGTGGGGTTGAAGTGTTCCGAGGCGGAAGATGAGGCCTAATTACACCTGCACCACTCCCCACCTCTTCCTCCGCTACATTGATGACGGCATTGGCGCCACCTCGTGCTCCTACGAGGAGGTTGAGCAATTCATCAACTTCGCCAACACATTCCACCCTGACCTTAAATTTACCTGGACCATCTCTGACACCACCCGCACCCCCACCCTTCCTGGACCTCTCCATTTCCATTAATGACGACCAACATTTTTTACAAACCCACCGATTCCCACAGCTACCTGGATTACACCTCTTCCCACCCTACCTCCTGTAAAAATGTCATCCCATATTCCCAATTCTTCCACCTCCGCCGTATCTGCTCCCAGGAGGACCAGTTCCACCACAGAACACACCAGATGGCCTCCTTCTTTAGAGACCGCAATTTCCCTTCCCAAGTGGTTAAAGATGCCCTCCAACACATTTTGTCCACATCCTGCACCTACACCCTCAGACCCCACTCCTCCGACCATAACAAGGACAGAACGCTCCTGGTGCTCACCTTCCACACTACCAACCTTCACATAAATCAAATCATCCACCGACATTTCCGCCACTTCCAAATGGACCCCACCTCCAGGGATATATTTTCCTCCCCACCCTTTTCCATCTTCTGCAAAGACCATTCCCTCCGTGACTACCTGGTCAGGTCCACGCCCCCCTACAACCCACCCTCCCATCCTGGCACCTTCCTCTGCAACCGCAGGAATTGCAAAATCTGTGCCCAAACCTCCTCCCTCGCCTCCATCCAAGGCCCTAAAGGAGACTTCCACATCCGTCAAAGTTTTGCCTGCACATCCACGAATATCATTTATGTATCCGTTGCTCCCGAGGCAGTATTCTCTACATTGGGGAGACCGGACGCCTCCTAGCAGAGTGCTTTAGGGAACCTCTCTGGAACACCCGCACCAATCAACCACACCGCCCTGTGGCCCAACATTTCAACTCCACCTCCCACTCTGCCGAGGACATGGAGGTCCTGGGCCTCCTTCACTGCTGCTCCCTCACCACCAGACGCCTGGAAGAAGAACATCTCATCTTCCACCTCGGAACACTTCAACCCCACGGCATCAATGTGGACTTCAACAGTTTCCTCATTTCCCCTTCCCCCACCTCATCCTAGTTTCAAACTTACAGCTCAGCACTGTCCCCATGACTTGTCCTACCTGACTATCTTTTCCACTTATCAACTCCACCCTCCCCCCTGACCTATCACCTTCATCCCCTCCCCCACTCACCTATTGTACTCTATGCTACTTTCTCCCCACCCCACCCTCTTCTCACTTATCTCTCCACCCTTCAGGCTCTCTGCCTGGATTCCTGATGAAAGGCTTTTGCTCGAAATGTCGATTTTACTCCTCCTCGGATGTTACCTGAACTGCTGTGCTTTTCCAGCACCACTCTAATCTAGACCTCAGTCCCCTACCCTGGCTTATTTCCAAAACTTTTGCACCTTTTCTAGTTGGTACATCCACATTCTGAATCAGAAAATTGTCTCGTACATACTTAGCAAATTCCTCTCCATCTCAACCCTTAACACTATGGCAGTCCCAGTCTATGTTTGGAAAGTTAAAATCCCCTACCATAACTACCCTCTTATTCTTACAGATAGCTGAGATCTCCTGACAAGTTTGTTTCTCAGTTTCCCTCTGACTATTTGGGGGTCTATAATTCAACCCCAATAAGGTGCTCATCCCTTTCTTATTTCTCAGTTCCACCCAAATAACTTCCCTGGATGTATTTCCAGGAATATCCTCCCTCACCACAGCTGTAATGCTATCCCTTATCAAAAACACCGCTCCCCCTCCTCTCTTGCCTCCCTTTCTATCCTTCCTGTAGCATTTGTATCCTGGAACATTAAGCTGCCAGTCCTGCCCATCCTTGAGCCACATTTCTGTAATTGCTTTGATATCCCAGTCCCATGTTCCTAACCATGTCCTGAGTTCATCTGCCTTCCCTGTTAGGCCCCTTGCATTGAAATAAATGCAGTTTAATTTATTAGTCCTACCTTGTCCCTGCCTGCCCTGGCTGTTTGACTCACGTCTGTTCTCAACTGTACCAGTATCAGATTGATCTCTTTCCTCACTATCTCCCTGGGTCCCACCACACCCCCCACCTTTCCCCACACCCCCCCCACCACCACCCCCCACCTTACTAGTTTAAATCCTCTCAAGCAGCTCTAGTAAATTTCCCTGCCAGTATATTATTCCCCTTCCAATTTAGATGCAATCCGTCCTTATTGTACAGGTCACATCTATCCCAAAAGCGATTCCAATGATCCAAAAATGTGAATCCTTCCCCCATACACCAGCTCCCAGCCATGCATTCATCTGCTCTATCCTCCTATTCCTGCCCTCACCAGCTTGTAGCACTGGAAGTAATCCAGATATTACTACTCTCAATGACCTCCTTTTTGAATTTCTGCCTAACTCTCTGTAATCTCCCTTCAGAATCTCAACCTTTTCCCTTTCTATGTTGTTGGTTCCAATGTGGACAATGACCTCTTGCTGGCCCCTCTCCCCCGTGAGAACATTCTGCACCCTCTCTGAGATATCGTTGGTCCTGGCACCAGTGAAGTAACACACCATTCTGCTTTTTCTCTGCTGGCCACAGGAACGTCTGTCTGTACCTCGGACTACAGAATCCCCTAACACAATTGATCTCTTGGAAGCCGACGTACCCCTCATTGCATTAGAGCCAGTCTCAATACCAGAAACTTGGCTGTTCGTGCTACAACAGAATTCGTTATATAAAGTGCAGATGTTTGGGTATGATAAAATCAGGAGAAAGTGAGGACTGCAGATGCTGGAGATCAGAGTAGAAAGGTTTGGCGCTGAAAAAGTGCAGCAGGTCAGCTGATGAAGGGCTTATGCCCGAAACATTGACTCTGCTGCTCCTCAGATGCTGCCTGACCTGCTGTGCTTTTCCAGCGCACACCTTTCGAATATGATAAAATCAGGTAATGTCAATGCTGAGGCAAAAATGGGTACTGCAGGTGCCAGAGATTAGAGTCAAGGTTAGAGTGGTGCTGGAAAAACATAGCATGTCAGGCAGCATCCGAGGAGCAGGAAAATCAACCTTTTGGGGCAAAAGCCCTCATGTTAAGTGCTGACCTCTCTTTGTGAGAAGTGGAGTTGCAGGACCAGTTGTTATCATTAGGGGGCAGCAGTGTTCTTTCTAAATACAAACTTTGCTTATATGATCCATTGAGTATTATTAATTACTCCTCACCTAGTGTCTTGAATACAGTTAATTTATCATTCCTCCAACCCCTTTGGCATTTTGCATATTTTTTTGTGTAAAATGGATGAGAATGTAGGATAAAAGAAATGCTTTACTCTGTTCTGCATTTTACATAGCAGATAGAATATTCTGCTTGTTTTCATGTTTTTCTGAAAAATGATTTGAGTTCTGTTTCCATCCTGCATTTTCTACCTGTGATGTATTAGAGTCAGGAACAAAGGTATCTGTTATGTTCTTCTGTTTTGATGGAAATGTACCAATTCCATGAGGCAATAATGTATCTATTTGAAGGTAAGACCTATGCACAGTTATAGTGTCATAGAGGTGTACAGCAGGGAAACAAACCCTTCGGTCCAACCCGTCCATGCCGACCAGACATCCCAACCCAATCTAGTCCCACCTGCCAGCACCCGGCCCATCCCTCCAAACCCTTCCCATTCATATACCCATCCAAATGCCTCTTAAATGTTGCAATTGTACCAGCCTCCACCACTTCCTCTGGCAGCTCATTCCATACACGTCCCACCCTCGGCGTGAGAACATTGCCCCTTAGGTCTCTTTTATATCTTTTCCCTCTCACCCTAAACCTATGACCTCTAGTTCGGGGCTCCCCCACCCCAGGGAAGACTTTGTCTATTTATCCTATCCATGCCCCTCATAATTTTGTAAACCTCTATAGGGTCACCCCACAACCTCCGACAGTCCAGGGAAAACAGTCCCAGCCTGTTCAGCCTCTCCCTATAGCTCAGATCCTCCAACCCTGGCAACATCCTTGTAAATCTTTTCTGAACACTTTCAAATTTGGAGACCAGAATTGCATGCAATATTCCAACAGTGGCCTAACCAATGTCCTGTACAGCTGCAACATGACCTCCCAACTCCTGTACTCAGTACTCTGACCAATAAAGGAAAGCATACCAAACACCTTCTTCACTATCCTATCTACGTGCGACTCCATTTTCAAGGAGCTATGAACCTGCACTCCAAGGTCTCTTTGTTCAGCAACACTCCCTAGGATCTAACTGTTAAGTGTTTAAGTCAGGCTAAGATTTGCTTCCCCAAAATGCAACATCTCTCATTTATCTGAATTAAACTCCATCTGTCACTTCTCAGCCCATTGCTAGAATTCTTGATTTAGGATTCTAAGTGCTGATATTGCTGTACTTAAAAAGAAACTTGATTCTGTGATACTGTATCTGTAAATTTGTTTTACCGTGAGATGATTTTGCAGTTTTGACAGCTCATAGGAGAAAAGATATTTCATTTTAGGATCCAGCCTATTGTTGGAAAAATGGCAATGTTTCTTTAATGATCTGCAATTTCTTTTAGTTGATGCTTTAATCTGACAATAAGTTTGACTGAGTAGGTTAACAATGGACAAAGACAGTAGAATCACTAGCAAAATTTCTCTTCCAGTGGTGGAGTTATGGACAAGACATAATCCCTCCCTGATAGGATTGTGGGTCTACCTTCAGCACATGGACTGCAGCAGTTCAAGAAGGCAGCTCACTACCACCATCTCAAGGGGCAAATAGAGGACAGGCAATAATTATTGGCTCAGCCAGTTCTACAAATGAATATTCATATTTTCTAATCAACCCATTCAGAGATGTTAGGACACAACTCTGGAGCAGGTGGGACTTGAACTTGAGAGTCCTTGCTCAGAGGTAGGGACATCACCACTGCATCACAAGTGAGTGTAAAAAGGATCTAAAATTAAAGTGAGGAGTAATATTGGAAAGCTTTTTTTTGTACAAGATCCTCAAAATGTAGAACTTAATTCAAAACAGCCGTCGGCAGTTGGTCAGTTCTGAGATCAAGAGCTTTTTTGTTCAGCAAGGGTAACATAGCTGGGGAGGTTAAAAATCTCACCACACCTGGTTATAGTCCAACAGGTTTATTTGATTCTGTAACCTGGTGAAGTGTGATTTTTAACTTTGTCCAACACCAGCACCTCCACATCATAACAAAGGAGGGTATATAGATTTGAGATCAACTGTGATTTAGCTAAATACTGGACCATGCCCAAGGAGCTGAATAATCTCCTGTTCCCAATATTCCAATGTTCCTAAGCAATCAGGAGCAGTTAATAATTAAAACGATGCTGGGAATGCAAGGAAAATTGTATATAGCAAGCGGGCGATGGATGGCGTCTCTTTAACAGAGAGTAATGCCTGGTGACGGTGTGGTATCAATGGTCAAATGAAAATCGATTCCTTAGACAAGCACAGAATGGAAAATGTAGGAGAAATTTCCATCACACAGGTGAGTTAATCATTTGCCTGGAAATTTTATATTTTTTATGTTCATTTTCCCTGCAGTTAAGCTGTGGAATGTGACTGTTGGCAATTGAAACTCTTCCTATTTCTGAAGCACGATTACCCCTCCATTGAACCAACAGCATGAACCCCAGAAGAACATCCCCATACTGTGTTAGTCTGATCACTTCCCTTCTCCCACGCTCCCACACTCACCCTTCATGAAGCACTCTGACTGTTGTCACTGCTGTTAAAGAAGAACATAAGAAACAGGAGCAGGGGTAGGCCATCTGACCAATCGTGCCAGCTCCTCCATTTAATACTGGTCTTTTCATGGACTCAGCTCCACTGACCCACCCACTACCAGTTACAGGCAAAGTTAAAAATCACACAACACCAGTTTATAGTCTAACAGGTTTAATTGGAAGCACACTAGCTTTCAGAGCAACGCTCCTTCATCAGGTGATAGTGGAGGGCTCAATCCTAACACAGAATTTATAGCAGAAATTTACAGTTGATATAACTGAAATTATACATTGAAAAATTGATTGTCTGTTGAGTCTTTCGTCTGTTTGAATACCATGATAGTTTCACCAGGTATACACTAGGTACATTGACGACATTCTCTTCCTCTGGACCCATGGCAAGAAGTCACTGATAAAAACTACACAGTGACATCAACAAGTTTCATCCCACCATCAAACTCACCCTGGACTACCCTCGTCTTTCTGTCTCATTCTTGGACTCACGCATCTCCATCAAGAATGGACACCTCAGCACCACACTCTACCGCAAACCCATCCCCTATGGACAAGCCCTACGCATACACCAGATCTGCTCAGATGAGGAGCAACGTGACGGACACCTGGAAGTACTCAGAACTGCCCTCACAACAATGGGGTATGATGCCCAACTCATCGACTGCCAGTTCCGATGTCCCACAGCAAGGAACCATAATGACCTCCTCAGGAGACAGACACATGCTGCAACCGACAGGATACCCTTCATTGTTCAGTATTTCCCAGGAGCTGAAAGACTACGCCATGTTCTTTGTGACCTGCAACACATTATCAATGATGATGAGCACCTCACCAAGACCTTCCCCACACCTCCACTGCTCATCTTTAAACGACCGCCAAACCTCAAACAGATCATTGTTCGTAGCAAACTGCCTGGGTCTCAGGACAAGTCCATACAACCCTGTCACAGACGCTGCAAGACATGTCAGAGTGTGGACATGGATACCACTATTACACGTGGGGACACCTCCCACCTTGTACATGGCAGGTACTCATGTGACTCAGCCAACATTGTCTATCTTATACGTTGTAGGCAAAGATGCCTGGAGGTATAGTACATTGGGGAAACTGTGCAAAGGCTACGACAACGGATGAATGGGCACCGCACAACAATCAACAGACAGGAGGGTTCCCTCCCAGTTGGGGAACACTTCAGTGGTCCAGGACATTTGATCTCGGACCTTCGGGTGACCATCCTCCAAGGTGGACTTCGGGACAGGCAGCAGAGGAAAGAGGCCGAGCAGAGGCTGATAGCTAAGTTCGGTACCCATAGGGAGGGCCTCAACCGGGACCATGTCACATTACAGGTGACCACCATTGCACTATATACACATATACACCTACACTCTCACACACAGACAGGCACTCCTATACACATATTCACGGACATCTACACACACCCTTACAGACATACACAGTCCCACACTCACACATGCACCCCCACACAGACTTTAGACACTCTGCCCTCACTACACACACACACTTTTTCACACTCACAACCCCCAACCCAGACAGACAGACACACACGCACACATATATTTTGTGGGGTGAATCTGTACTTGCAGAGTTACATTTTTAGATTAGAATCAATCTAAACATCATGGCATAGACAGAGAACACAGGTGGCCAACACCTTTAGCATATTGTCTAGCTATCACCATTGTTAACTGCTAACCCGAGAATGCAACTTTTAAAAAAAGGTTTTGTGATTTACATATGAAAGAAGTGAAACTATCATGGTATTCAAACAGATGAAAGACTCAACAGACAATCAATTTTTCAATGTATAATTTCAGTTACATCATTCTGTAAATTTTTGCTATAAATTCTGTGTTAGGATTGAGCCCTCCGCTACCACCTGATGAAGGAGCGACGCTCCGAAAGCTAGTGTGCTTCCGATTAAATCTGTTGGACCATAACCTGGTGTTGTGTGATTTTTAACTTTGTACATCCCAGTCCAACACCGGCATCTCCAAATCATAGTTACAGGCAATTGTGTGTCAGGGTTCCAAAGCCACTGGCAATTAGTTGCTAAACCCATTACAGTCTACTTATGGAGCATTAATCCTACAAAGCTACTAAACCCATCTGCCCTGTCTGGTGGATATAAAAGATTTGGCAAGAAGAATAAAAAAATTATTTAAAGAAATTGCAGAGCTCTGAGACGCAAAGCATCCCAAATGGTTAATAAGCGAATAGAACAAGTAATTACTAAAACGTTTAGAATGTTTTCGTTTACTGTGAGGGACATTGAATCCAAAAGTAAGGGGTTTGAAAGAGGAGTCTTATGGTACATGCAACATTAATTCTGTTTCTCTTTCCACGGATATTGCCAGACCTGCTGAGTTTCTCCAGCACCTTGTGTTTAATTTCAATTCTCCAGCATTTGCTTTACTTTGCTTTATTACAGTAAGGAGGCAATTTTTCAGTTTTATAGGGCCATATCTGGAGTATTGTGCACAGTATTGTTCCACTTATTTAAGGAGATGTAAGTGTGTTGATTCTAAGATTCCAGCACTTTCTGTTTTTATTTATCATTTCCAGTATCCTCAATACTTTACTTTTGCCAGACTAACACTTGGAATGAGTGGCAGTGGAAAAGCACAGCAGGTCAGGTAACAGCTATGGAGCAGGAATTCCTGATGAAGGGCTTATGCCCAAAACATCGACTCTCCTGCTCCTCGGATGCTGCCTGACCCGCTGTGCTTTTCCAGGGCCATAATTTTCGACTCTGACTCTCCGGCATCTGCAGTCCTCTCTGTCTCATAACACTTGGAACGGCAGATTGCCTTATGAGGAAAGGCTGGTCAGACTGTGCTTGTATCCAGTGCTGTTTGGATGAGTAAGAGGCAACTTCATTAAAACATAAAGGATCCGGCGCACACTTGATAATATGAATGTGGAAAGGGTGTTTGCTTTTGTGATAGAATCAAGAACTGCTCAAAAATATAAGGGTCACCCATTTAAGACAAAGGAGAAATTCTTTTCTCGCAGACAATGTTAAGAGTTTGGAAGACACCTACTCAAAAGGCAGTGTAAGCTGGATCCTTGAATATTCCTAAGGCAGAAGTAATTAGATTCTTAATAATTCATGGGTTAAAAATTATCAGGAGGGGAAGGAAAGTGGATTGTTCTTCTTTTTTGAGATGGCAAAGTGGCTCAGTGATTAGCATGCTACCTCACCATACCATGGAACCAGGTTCGATTCCATCCTTGGGTGACTCGCTGCAAGGAGTTTGCATGATCTGTATGAGTCTCCTTCAGGTGCTCTGGTTTTATCCCACGATCCAAAGATGTGCAGGTTAGGTGGATTGGCCAGGCTAAATTGCCCTGTCGAGTCCAGGGATGTGCAGGCTAGGTGGGTTAGCCATGGGAAATGGCAGATTAAAGGGAAAAGGTGGGGGAGGTGGGTCTGGATGGGAGGGTCTGGATGGAAAGGTCAGTGTGGATTCAAATGGCCTGCTTCTACACTGTCGGGATTCTATCCTATTTAAGGACAGATGTAAATATGTTGGAAGCAGTTTACCAAGTGAAGGTTTACGAAGACTGCAACACTTTTTAAATTAGTCATAACCTTATTGAATAAGGAGCATCCTGAAGAATCAAGAAAGGTAATGAAACGTTGGCCTTTAAATTTAAATGACCATAGCATAGGGATGCAGAAGTTATGCTGCAGCTATACAAAACCCCAGTTAGGCCCCACTTGTCGTTCTGTGAGCGGATGTGTGTGCCATACCTGAGGAAAAATATACTGCCTTGGAGGGATGATGTTCATAGGAATGATACCTGGCCTGAATGTCCCTATGTTCTGCTCCTAATGCCGTATGTCTGTATGCACACCATGACACAACGCTGAAGAAAAGCAACGTTCTCTCCTGGTCCAGGCCAATTTTCACCCCTCAATCAACATTTATTTGATTCAATTTATTATTGTCACATATATTTAGATACAGTAAAAAGTTTTATGTTGCGTGCAGTACAGGCAGATCATACTGTACAAAGTACATTGGGGTAAGTGGGTGGCACGGTGGCACAGTGGTTAGCACTGCTGCCTCACAGTGCCAGAGACTCAGGTTCAATTCCCGCCTCAGGCGACTGACTGTCTGGAGTTTTCTCCCTGTGCCTGTGTGGGATTCCTCCCACAGTCCAAAGATGTGTGGGTCAGGTGAATTGACCATGCTAAATTGCCCGTAGTGTTAGGTAAGGGGTAAATGTAGGGGTTTGGATCGGTGTGGACTTGATGGGCCGAAGGGCCTGTTTCCACACTGTAAGTAATCTAATCTAATAAAACAGGCGAATAATACAATGTTATGGCTGCAGAGAAGGTGCACGACAGTACGATGTACATTTAAAATTTGAGTAGTCTATTCAGAAGTCTGTTCTTGTATCTATTCTTAGGTGTACGCAAACTTTTAAATCTACTTTCAGGTTTAAAGATTCTAAGAGAGCATTGTTAGTAATTCTGATAGTCTTGGAGTTGGGGTTTAGAAGGACAGAGTGAATATGTGAGAATAACATCTACTTTAGATGGCTCGCAAAAAGTCTCAACGCTCTGGTGTCATCTTGAATATCACAAAATACTGACTATCCCATCATTATGCCATTGCAATTTGTTGGAACTTTGGAAGATTGGCAGCCATGTTGCCTTGCAACAGGGAGAAAGCGAGGACTGCAGATGCCGGAGATCAGAGTCGACAGTGTGGTGTTGGAAAAACAGTTGGTCAGGCAGCAATGAAGGAGCAGGAGAGTCGAATTTCGAGAGTAAGCCCTTCATCAAGACTGAGGCTTGTGGGCCGGGGTGCTCAGAAATAAATGGGAAGGGGCTGGGGGTAAGGTAGCGGAGAATGCAATAGATAGATAAAGGTGGGGGAGAAGGTGATAGGTCAGAGAGGAGGGTGGAGTGGATAGATGGGAAAAACAATGGACAGGTCAAGAGTGCAGTGCCATGTTGGAAGGTTGGGACTGGGATAAGGTGGGGGGAGGGAAAATGAGGAAACTGGTGAAACCCACATTAATCCCATGTGATTGCAAGGACCCAAGGCAGAAGATGAGACGTTCTTCCTCCAGACTCTGGGTGGTTAGGGTTTGGCGATGGAAGTGGCTCAGGACCTGCATGTCCTTGGTGTAGTGGGAGGGGGAGTTGAAGTGTTCAGCCATGGGGCATTGGGGTTGGTTGATGCGGGTGTCCCAGAGATGTTCTCTGAAATGACCTGCAAGTTGGCATCCTGTCTCCCCGATGTAGCAAAGACCACATCGGGTGCAATAGATACAATAGATAACATTTGTGGAACTCCAGGTAAATTTCTTTCGGATGTGGAAGGATCCTTTGGGGCCTTTGGGGAGGTATGAGCACAGGTTTTGTACTTCCTGCGGTGGTAGGGAAAGGTGCTAGGAGTGAGGTAAAGGCTGGGGGGCGGGGTGGGCTGGGGGTGGTGGCGTGGATCTGACAAGGCCCCTGTACAACAGGGGCCACACTTTATTTTTTAAAGTGTTGGGTTTGGGACAGGTATGATGTAATTGCAAGTCTTCCTCTAAATTAATTGGACCAACACAACCAAGAGTGGAGAAGAAACGGTCTTTTGTAGAAATTGGCAAAAAAAAGAGAAAATGCTGAAAATGCACAACAGGTCGGTCAAGATGTGTATCAATACAAAATGGCAACTGTACATTGATATTTTAACCCCCATCAGTCAATGCTGGATTTGACTCAACTCCCTGCAGTGTTGAAACCATCACACCATACAGTTTATTTTTTATTCTTTATTGTACAACAAATCTTTTATTTCTGGTAGTAAGAGCTCAGCATGGTGAAGAAAGGAAACTGAGAAGTGCAAAAGTTGGAATAATTTTGATTGTTTACGGGTGGCTTTTGCTGATGGCTATTTTCATATTTTGTCCTGATTTTCACAAGTAAGTGTCACAGGAAACCATTCTGTCACTCCACCCAGCAATAAGAATGTAACCGATCTGATTTAGATTTTATTTCCTCTTTCATATCTGCCCCAATAACCTTTCAGTCCCCTGCAGCTCAAAAATCTGTCAAAATTATTCTTGAATAATGGCCCAGGCTCCACCACATTCTCGAGAATTCTAAAGATCAATTGCCCTAACAGAGAAAAGAAATTCCTCCAACTCCCATCATAAATGGGAGGTATCTTATTTTGAAACTGTGCCCACCCCGCTTCACACCATTTCTCAATTTCCCTCATGGAGAAAAATTGTTTCAGCAATTACTCTATCAAGATGACTCAATCTTACATTTCTGTTTGCCTGTATTAAGTTGGTATTGGTGTATCCTTACCTGTTCAGTTGTGACATTTTTTTGTTTCATTTTTGTCTTTTGCAGTGTTGCAATGTACTTGTGACAGAGACCTATACAAATAGGCACAGTCAGTCCATATTTGGGATATTAAATGAATCCCCATCTGTCCCCCATGCTGTCATGTTAATGTAAAAGATTCCACAGTCTTACTTCAAAGAAGAGCACAGTGCCCTGACCAATCCTCACTCTTCCATCAACATCACTGAAAGTGAATTATCTGGTCATTATCACTGCAGCTTATTGGAGTTTAAGATACGAGATATACTCATTGCCATTCACTGTAATCTACCTTGACTCCAATACAAATTGTATCCTTTTATCTTCTCAACGTCCAGAATTCTATCAATTGTGGACTTGAACATTCTCAATGACTGAGAATCTGCTGTCCTTCAAGTTAGAGATATCTAAAGATTTGTATTCTTGAGTGAAATTCATCCTTATCTCAGTCTGAAATGATCGACCCTTCATCCTGAAGTTCTGTCTCCTAGTTCTAGACTCCCCAGCCAGGGGGAAATAACCTGTCAGCATCTACTCTGTCAAATACCTTGAGCATCACATATGTTTCAAAGAAATCACCCCACTTTCTTCAAAATTGCAGACAGTATCAAGCCAATCTATTCAATTCTGTCCTGCGGAGTCAATGGCCTCGTGGTATTATTTCTAAACTATTAATCCAGAACTTCAGCTAATGTTCTGGGGTCCTGGGTTTGAATCCTGCCACGACAGATAATGGAATTTAAATTCAATACAAAAATATTTGGAATTAAGGATCTACTGATGATCATGAAACCATTATGCACTGGGGGGAAAGAAAACCATCTGGTTCACTAATATCCTTCAGGGAAGGAAATCTGCCATCTTTATCTGATCTGACCCACATGTGACTCCAAACTCACAGCACTGTGGTTGACTCTCAACTGTCCTCTGAAATGGCTGGAAGAGCCACTCAGTCGTATCAATTGCTCAAGAAGGTTCAAGAGGTAGCTCACCACCACATTCTCAAGGGCAACTAGGCATGGGCAATAAATGCTTACCAGCCCACAACACCCATGTCCCATGAGCAAATAAAGAAAAAAAAATCTCTCCTTAAAGGATCGAGAAGTAACAGCTGTCTATTTTCTGTAAACAATCGCTTTGGAAATTTGACTGTAAGCAAAGCACAGGTGTTACTCACATCTCTGATCTTAGCATATCCTCCTGAGGTATCAGCCCAATCTCTGAGACAAAGTGAACAACATCTTACCACTGTCAGCTGGTAGCTTCTCCATAAATCTTTCTAAAATAAAAACAACAAAGTGAAAAAAAATCAGATCATGAAGAAAGATTGTCTTGCATTGCATCACTTTTTAATTTGAGGTGATTCATTATTACGTTTTATCAGAGATTTGTATATTGTTGTTTAGGTCCTCAATATGTTTGTATACATTTCTCTCTTTCCAAGATGGCCTTTCTCAAAGTGTGTTTTTGTTTTAACTTTCCATCCACTTGTCTCTCCACAAGGAAAAATCAAATGGGCTGGTTGTTATTACCAAATGAGCAAGATGGGCTTGCAGTTAGAGACTGAGAGAATTGTACTAAGACCTTTGTAGAACCAGCTCCCAGGAACACCAATTCCACCACAGAACAGTCCACATCCTGTACCTCCGCCCTCAGACCACACCCCTCCAACCGTATCAAGGACAGAACGCCCCTGGTACTCACCTTCCACCCTACCAATTTTCGCATAAACCAAATCATCCACCGACATTTCTGCCACCTCCAAAAAGACCCCACCACCAGGGATATATTTCCCTCCCCACCCCTTTCCGCCTTCCGTGACTACCTGGTCAGGTCCACGCCCCCCTACAGCCCACCCTCCCATCCTGGCACCTTCCCCTGACACCACAGGAACTGTAAAACCTATGCCCACACCTCCTCCCTCACCTCTATCCAAGGTCCTAAAGGAGCCTTCCACATCCATCAAAGTTTTACCTGCACATCCACTAATATCATTTATTGTACCTGTTGCTCCCGATGCGGTCTCCTCTACACTGGGGAGACTGGGCGCCTCCTAACAGAGCATTTTAGGGAACATCTCCAGGACACCCGCACCAATCAACCACACCGCCCTGTGGCCCAACATTTCAACTCCACCTCCCACTCTGCCGAGGACATGGAGGTCCTGGGCCTCCTTCACCGCCGTGCCCTCACCACCAGACGCCTGGAGGAAGAACGCCTCATCTTCCGTCTCAGAACACTTCAACCCCAGGGCATCAATGCAGACTTCAACAGTTTCCTCATTTCCCTTTCCCCACCTCACCCTAGTTCCAAACTTCCAGCTCAGCACTGTCCCCATGACTTGTCCGGACTCGTCCTACCTGCCTATCTCCTTTTCCACCTATCCACTCCACCATCTCCTCCCTGACATATCACCTTCATCCCCCTCCCCCACTCACCTATTGTACTCTATGCTACTTTCTCCCCACCCCCAGCCTCCTCTAGCTTATCTCTCCATGCTTCAGGCTCACTGCCCTTATTCCTGATGAAGGGCTTTTGCCCGAAACATCGATTTCGCTGCTCCTTGGATGCTGCCTGAACTGCTGTGTTCTTCCAGCACCACTGATCCAGAATCTGGTTTCCAACATCTGCAGTCATTGTTTTTACCTACCTAAATAAATACCATGGCTAGTCCAAATGGCGGTTCAGGGCCAGGACTCCTGTGGTGAGTAACTCATCTCCTGACTCCCCAAAACCTGTTCACCACCTACAAGATACAAGGCAGGCGTATGATGGACTTACCCTAATGGGTGCAGCTCCAACAACACCCAAGAAGTCCAACATCATCCAGGACAATGCTGCCCACATCCATCACTTTCAATATTCACTTCCTCCACCACCAAACCATCTACAAGTTGCACTGCAGCAACTCAGCAAGGTTCCTTAGATATTGTTTTCCAAACCCCTACCAACAAGAAGGACAAGGACAGCAGATAAATCATATGCTACCACCTGCATGTTCCCCTCCCATCACACAGCTTCCTGACTTGAAACTAAATCATTTCGTTCTCTGTCAATGAATCAAAATGCTGGAACTCACTTCCTAGCAGCGACTGTGGGTGTTCCTACACCCCATGGACTATAGCATTCAAGAAGGCAGCTCACTACTGACTTCTCCATGGCAAATAGAAGTGGCCAATATATGCAATACCAGCCAGCAATGCCCATATCCCATTAATTAATTTTAAAAAGTATCTTGATCTATCCTAATCAATTCCAAAGTGGGCAATCTCTCCTCTAACTACATTGAAATCTGTTTGCCATTGTTTTGTCCCTCCCCTTCATCTATCAATATCTTTTTGTATTGTTATCTCCTTCTATCTATGTTGCAAGCAATATTGCTTACCTTAGAGTCACTGTCAAATTGAATGTGTAGCTTTCCATCCCAGAACCTAAGTCATTAATAAATATGGTCAGTCTGATAGCAGCAGTTCAATGTTAAAATGCTCCTTGCATGTGTTCTTCCGTAAGCAAACATCATCCTTGTTCTGACGGTCTACCATTCTCTCTCACATGCGCACTCAAATATGGGGAATACTCAAGACCTAAACACAATTCCTTGCAGAACACGAGATGCCAACTGGAGTCCATACTCCTATCTGCCTCCTTCCCTACAGCCAATTGGTCGGTGTTGGAAGGAATGTGTAGTGTGGTCTAGATATAGATTTGGACAGATGTCAGCTGGCAAATGGATACTGTGCAGTGAGATTCCTGCATTGAAAGAAAGAACCCCAACAAACATAGGGAATTGATCTTTGGTGTTCATTAAAATAATTTGCTCCACAGTAGCTCACCTGATTAAAGAAGCAGAGTAATTTTCAGGCATGGTTTACTTTGAGGAGATGGGCAGAGATAATGGCAGCTGTACTGGAGATCAGGAATTTTGGCTGGGCCACGTCCATATTTAAATCATAATAAATCCAACACCTGCTCCACTAATGTAGTCATGCATTACCTTGTGAGGTCTGTTATAATGGTTAAAGAAAAGATGATCAATTTTCAAATTTCATTATCATTTTATTATTTAGTTCTTGAGACAGATCTTGAGCTAACTTTTTTTTTTGAATACAGGAGTGAATACTGATTAAGAAAGCATCAGTAATCACTTGACACAGTTGAGCCAAGCTTGTGAAACCAATATGGGAGAAACAAAGACAGTCTGAGGCAAAATTAATTAAAACTGAAACCAAAGTTAGGTGTGAAGAAATTCTCGGCTCCTATTTTTGATTCACACCTTCACATCTGGATGTTTTACAGATTGGGATGATACCTGAGAGGAGGAAGAAAAACATAATTCTGCTCTGTTAGTTAGAAGGATTTGAGATGGAAATATCCAGGAGTGTTCTGCAGATTGAACTCCAGAAACCAGAATGATTCAATTGTCTTGAGGTGAAATTTTCGAAGTCTCTCTTATGGAGAAAGGTTTTACCTCATTAACGAGTGACCATTCCTCACACAGTTGGTTGTAATGACTTTTCATTTCATCCCTGACACACTCTGCTGTGTAATTAAGATCACCAGGCCTTCGGTTTTGCCTCATTAGTTTGCTCAACCAGGCAACATTGACTGAGAAAATTGACTCATGTTCCCCAGTTTCTCAGATATTATAATGCACCATTATATTACAAGTGTAAATTGAATCAGCTAAATTCTGTGATAAGTATTTTAAATTGGAATTAGAAATTTAAAAGGAACCAAGGTCCTAGAAAAAAATTGGGTGACCTTTGGTCTTTCTTGGAGTGGACATGATTGAAAGGTTATGTTTAAAAGAGAGATTCCTTTTAAACAGCGAGACTAAGACCCTGGTCAGCAATTGATATGCAGCCAAATGCATTGTGAGGATTTCCTACTGGCCTTCTAATTAAAAATGAGATGACTCCATCACTGTCCAATGTGTTGCGATATTAAAGGGCTGGTTTCTCTGTGTAAATAGGAATCTGTAACTTGCTGACTGTAGGGGTATTAGTGGCAGAAACTCTAATCACCTTAAAGAAATATTTTGATGCGCACTTGCAATGCCAAGATTTACAAGGTCTATTGCTGGAAAATGGGATTAGAATTATTAGATGATTGTTTTGATCAGTAGCAGACTAGATGAGCCATATGAGGAGAAAGTGAGGTCTGCAGATGCTGGAGATCAGAGCTGAAAATGTGTTGCTGGAAAAGCATAGCAGGCCAGGCAGCATCCAAGGAGCAGGAAATTCGACATTTCGGGCATAAGCCCTTCTTCAGGATTCCTGAAGAAGGGCTTATGCCCAAAACGTCAAATTTCCTGTTCCGTAGATGAGCCATATGGCCTTTTCTGGGCTGTAGACATGGATTAGTGGTGCTGGAAAAGCACAGCAATTCAGGCAGCATCCGAGGAGCGGCATTCCTGATGAAGGGCTTTTGCCTCCTCGGATGCTGCCTGAACTGCTGTGCTTTTCCAGCACCACTAATCCAGAATCTGGTTTCCAGCATCTGCAGTCATTGTTTTTACCCTGGTGCTGTAGATGTCTACGACCCCAAGTCTGTTCTGCCATTGTCAATCTATACCTCATTAGTTTCACATCCTCTAATATCCTTTCATCACAAATAGATCAGAATTTAGAAATTATATCTTCGTCTCTCCTTGGGCCATCCATTGGGATTCAGGGTGAGATTTGGTGCAGGTTTTTCCCAATAGTGATTGTAACACTAAGGATCAGGATAGGATCTCTGAGTCTGCCTTGAGTCAGTTAATGTAAGGTGTCTACTGAAGACTTCTAGGTGATTCTATTGGAAGAAAAGCAAAAATCTTCACTCCTGATCATTGTCTAGTGACTCAGAGAGGGCAGGACTGAAAGGGTGGATGGTAAGTTACAGTTCTGTGCAGATCCTATCTGGAGTGCCATGTTCAGTTCTGGGCATCACAGTTCAGGAAGGAACATCGCTGTAGGGTGGGTACTTTGAACACACTCATTCACAAGATACCATGACCAAAAGGGATAGGTTATGAGGGCCATGTTGCATAGACTGAGCTTGTATTCCCTTTCAATTTCAGGGCTAGAGTGATACATTATGGGGATTGGTTAGCTCAGTTGGCTGGATGGCTAATTTGCAGTACAGAGTAATGCCAACAATGAGGGTTCACTTCCTGTATTTGCTGAGGTTACCATGACGGAGTCTTTCCCGCATCTGACCCATGCTTTCCCTCTGTAATGAGAGAGGAGCCATGTGCTCTGGTAAGACTATGGTGTATTGCCTTTTACCAAAAGAGAATAGGGACTGACTGAATTGCTCTACAGAGAGCTGGCATTGATTCAATGGGTGAATACCCTCCCTCTGTGTTGCAATGACTCCATGACCCTGAGATAAAAGAGTAAGGGATTTTTCTGATGATGAAAGAAGTCCATCAGGTAAGGAGAGAGAAATGTCCTTTGATAGGAAGTGCAGAACATTAACCTTCAAGTTCAGCTGATGTCAGTAGCAATGCAGCTCGTCGCATGGAAGAAATCTGGAAAGCACAAAACTGCTGAGGCTCTGGATTAATTGATCCTGAAATAATGCAATTACCCTCACTGATTTCCAGCCTGAGTCTGCCCAAACTGGAGAAGAATCATCTGCAAAGGTGCCAAGTGGATCAATGTCTTCGACAGGCCCAGATGGAGGCTAAGCACAAACAGCGGATTGCCCAGGACATTCAAGGAACCCACCCATTTCAGCAAACATCCCCTGTCCCACCTGTGACAGGGAGTTCAGGGTCCAGCATTGAACTGTTCAGTCAGCTTGGCCTCCACAACTCCAGAGTGGAAAGATCTTTTCCTGATTCCCACCACCTGGCCCAAGGAGAGATGAAGAGATCATTTCTAGATTCCTGTGAGGAAAAGGTATCAGAGGATGTGAAACCAATGAGGTACAGATTGGTCATGATCTAACCAAATGCCAGAACAGGCTCAGTGTCATCAAGATCTACAGCACAGAAAAGGCCATTTGGCCCTTTGAGTCTGTGCCAGTCAAAACAACCACTTAAATACTCTAATCCCATTTTCCAGCACTTGGCTCAGAGTCTTGTATGCAAGTGTACATTGAAATATTTCTTTAATGTAATGAGAGTTTTTGCCACTACTACCCTTGCAGGCAGCGAGGTCCAGATTCCCATCATCCAGTGAGTGAAAAGAATTTCCTCACATCCCCTCTAATCCTTCTACCTCTGTTCTACAAACCATTCTTTATTGCTGTTTTGCAAATGCATGTGGAGGGTCTTGTGACGATTATTCTGAAACAGTAGCTGGACACTCTCCAGTTCTGAAGCATCACTGAGGGTCTTGAAAGGAACAAGTTGCCTTTCTAGGCTGCTTGGCTTTGACAAAGCCCAAGAAGGAAGGACCACCTGCAATATCCTCTGGACAGTACTCCAATTTGATGCTCACGTGGTGACAATGACGTCCAGCATTTAAAAAGAAATGCATTCGCACAATTACTATTTAAGCTGGTGATGAAATGTTGTGGCTCTCTCTGCTGGAGCAGTAATGGGTTAACCTTGAATTGAAGATTGTGAGTTCCAATCCCACCCCATTTATTTGAGCCCAAATTCTAGGTTAACAAATCCAGCGGTGTGTGGCACTGTCAGAGATGGCATTTTTCAGTTAATGTTAGCCAATGGTGTCATTTTCCCTCGCAGGTAGATTTGTGCCACCATCTGACCATGTGGGTGGCACAGTGGTATGCACTGTTGCCTTACAGCGCAGGAGACAGGGGTTCAATTCCCACTTCAGGTGACTGACTGTGTGGAGTTTGCACATTCTCCGGGTGCACCGGTTTCCTCCCATAGTCCAAAAATGTGCAGGTTAGGTGAATTGGCCATGCTAAATTACCCATAGTATTAAGTGAAGGGGTGAATGGGTCTGGGTGGGTTGCGGTTCGGTGTGGGCTTGTTGGGCCGAAGGGCCTGATTCCACACTGTAAGTAATCTAATCTAAGGAATCTTGGAAATGAATAGGAGAACTCACTATTTGGCCTGAAATCCTGGCCAAATATTTATCCTTCAGCTCACATTAATAAAATAAGTTTGATAGTCTCATTGTTATTGCATTGCTGTTTGTCAGTAAGCTGATCGCTGAAACTCAGGAGTGCTTTTGTTGGCTGTGATCCACTTTGCAATCCCTTGAGGTTATAAATGGTGGCATATAAATGCAATTTTTTTTGTCACTGGTTCACCAAAAATCCCACATGAGATAGGGATCAAATAAAACAGTTGAAAAGCTGTCAGTGAATTTCTCAGATTTCGAGGGATAATACCTGCCAAGGTTACTGTTGGGATTAGTGTCATGTTGTGTGGGACAACGGATCCTTCCAAATTGATATTGGTTGACACAAATACAATTTTTTAAAGAAAACCTAACAATTTTGACAAAATCTCACTGGACTCGAAACGTTAACTCGGTTTTTCTCTCTGCACAGGTGTTGCCAGACCTGCTGAATTTCTCCAGCAACTTCTGTTTTTGGTACAGATGTCCAGCATCTGCAGTTTTTTTGTTTTTACTTTCACCATCTCTGTCGTCTGCTTCAGCTCGACACCATGTGACCTCCCTGAGACCTCCTGATCGTGAAGATGGCTGACTACCACTAGGAGTCGCCAATCCTTCAGCTCAATGACCAACCTCTCAAACATCAATGGCACTAACCAGATAACCGCAAATGAATCCAATGAGTATCTGCTCCGAAATTTCCACGGCGGTGTGTTTGTGAATATTACTTGATTTATTTATTGTCATGTATATTTTGTTATTGGCAAATCTCTATGACTCACCAATAGAGTTGGAGAATCATAGAGATATACAGCAGGGAAACAGAAACAAAATACAGTGAAAAGTGTTGTATAGTGTCACCCCTCTCTGACGCCATCTTAAAATGCAAAAAAAAACCAAAACATAGAATATAAGGGCAGAAAAATGAAGAAATAAAGAAAAAACATTCAACGTTACAGTCTTTCTTGTTAAGTGTTCCACCATGGCCTTGGTGGCCAGGCTCAAGTCCCCTTCGCCACATCACCACCATTGGAACATAAGTCGGCATCATCTCACCTCCACTGATGCCCTCACCACTGGGTCTTCAATGGACCTCACCAATGTAGATGCCGCTGATATTCTCACCACTCCTCAACAGTCCGCACCAATGTATTGCTATCAATGCTCTCACCACTGGGTCCTCAACAATCCACACCAATGTAGATGCTACCGATACGCTTACCATTGGGTCCTCAATGAAATTCACCAACGTAGATGCCACCTATGCCTCTAAAAGCCCAAATTTGACTCCCCTGCTCCCATGAGTCTGCTTCGGGCCCACGTTGCCACTGCAGCAGAATATGATGCTGCTCACAAAGCTGACTAGTAATTGTGTTTTCTCAGCAGAGGATGTGTGCCATCTCTGGCCTCCCAAAGGGTTTCTTTAATGAGGCTGCCATGAGATGTGACTCTCCCATGGAATTGTCCTGGATTCTCCAGAAATTGAAAATAGACCTCGGGGAGACCAGGCTGCAGTGAGCAAAACTGGAGATAAGTCAGCAGGGTATTGAGCCAGATTGCACATAAAATGGATACATATATATTTTGTTTTGCAAAAACTCTCTTTGAACAATTTTCACTAACTCAATATAAAAAGGCACAGGGGGATGGGTGAAAGGGACTGTTAAACAAAGTTGACAATCAGTTAGTGATTGTCTGATTGGTGTTCGCAAGAAGAACGTTAGCTCTGTCTCTCTTTTTCTCTCCACCAATGCTGCCAGGCCTGCTGAGTTTCTCCAGAACTCTTTGTTTTTGTTTGTTTCAGGTCTCCAGCAACTGTATTTCTTTGTTTTGTTTTTGACAGCCATCTGGAGTGCCATGTTCGGTCCTGGGCATCACAGTCCAGGAAGGAACATCGCTGTAGAGTGGGCACTTTGGACATACTCATTCACAAAATACCGTGACCAAAAGGGATAGGTTATGAGGGCCATGTTGCATAGACTGAGCTTGTATTCCCTTTCACTTTCAAGGCTAGAGTGATGCATTTAGGGGATTGGTTAGCTCAGTTGGCTGGATGGCTAATTTGCAATACAGAGTGATGCCAACAATGAGGGTTCAATCCCTGTATTTGCTGAGGTTACCATGATGCTCTTTCCTCCATCTCATCTTTGCTTTCCCTCTGTAATGAGAGGGGAGCCATGTATTATGGTGACATTATCTTTTACCTAAAGAGAAAAGGGACTGAGTGAATTGCTGTACAGAGAACTGGCATGGATTCAATGGGCTACATCCTAGAGTTCTGAGAGAGGTGGCTGAGGAAATAGCAGAGTGACTGAACATCTTCCAAAATCACTGGAGTCAGGGAAAGCCCCAGAAGATTGGAAGATTCACTGGTGTAATCCCCTTGTTCAAGAAAGGATCAAGACAAAAGATGAAAAATTATAGGTTGATTAGACTAACCTCGGTTGTAGGTAAAATTCTGGATAAAATTGTTAAGGATGAGATTTCTAAATTCTTGGAATGCAGGGTCGGATTAGAACAAGTCAGCATGGATTTAGTAAGGGAGGTGGTGCCTGACAAACCTGTTAGAAACCTTTGAAGAGGCAATAAGTAGTTTAGACCAGGGAGACCCAGTTGATGTTATATATCTAGACTTCCAAAAGGCCTTTGATAAGGTGCCTTATGGGAGGCTGCTGAGCAAGGTGAGGGCCCATGGTGTTCGAGGTGAGCTTCTGGCATGGATTGGGGATTGGGGATTAGCTGTCTGACAGAAAGCAGAGAGTTGGGATAAAAGGTTCTTTCTCGGGATAGCGAGTTTTGAGAAGATTTGTAGCCCAGGTTGAGATTTTGGATGTAGGTTTGCTTGCTGAGCTGGAAGATCCGTTTCCAGACATTTCGTCACCCTACTAGGTAACATCTTCAGTGGGACTCAGGCAAAGCACTGCTGAAAATTCCTGATATCTATTTATATATTTGTGTTTCTTTGGGTTGGTGATGTCATTTACTGTGGTGATGTCATTTCCTGTTCTTTTTCTCAGGGGGTGGTAGATGAAGTCTAATTCAGTGTGTTTGTTGATAGAGTTCTGGTTGGAATGCCATGCCTCTTGGAACTCTCGTGCGTGTCTCTGTTTGACTTGTCCTAGGATGGATGTGTTGTCCCAGTCGAAGTGGTGTCCTTCCTTATCTGTATGTAAGGATACTAGTGAGAAAGGGTCATGTCCTTTTGTGGCTAATTGATGTTCATGTATCCTGGTGGCTAGTTTTCTGCCTGTTTGTCCAATGTAGTATTTGTTACAGTTCTTGCACAATATTTTGTAAATGACATTAGTTTTGCTTGTTGCCTGTATAGGGTCTTTCAAGTTCATTAGCTGCTGTTTTAGTCTGTTGGTGGATTTGCTGGCTACCATTTTCAGAACAGCAGCTGGTGACAAGTGGGATCCCACAGGGTTCAGTGTT
This sequence comes from Hemiscyllium ocellatum, assembly GCF_020745735.1. Taxonomy (NCBI): domain Eukaryota; kingdom Metazoa; phylum Chordata; class Chondrichthyes; order Orectolobiformes; family Hemiscylliidae; genus Hemiscyllium; species Hemiscyllium ocellatum. The sequence goes on along the minus strand of NC_083426.1, from coordinate 11,502,532 downwards.
GGGGCTGCAGCTGTTCACTTTATATATTAATGATCTGGATGAAGGGACTGGGGGCATTCTAGTGAAGTTCGCCAATAATACGAAGTCAGCCGGATAGGCAGGTAGCACTGAGAAGGTGGGGAGGCTGCAGAAAGATTTAGACAGTTTAGGAGAGTGCTCCAGGAAATGGCTGATGAAATTCGCAAGTGCGAGGTCTTGCACTTTGGGAAAAAAAGATACAGGCACAGACTATTTTTTAACCGGTGAGAAAATTCATAAAGCCAAAGTACAAAGAGATCTGGGAGTGCTAGTCCAGGATTCTCTAAAGGTTGACTTGCAGGTTGAGGCCGTGATTAAGGAAGCAAATGTAATGTTGTCATTACACACCTCAGGAAGGACATACTGGCACTGGAGTGTGTCCAGCAGAGATTCACACGGATGATCCCTGGAATGGTAGGCCTAACATATGATGAACAGCTGAGGATCCTGGGATTGTATTCATTAGAGTTTAGAAGGTTGAGGGGAGATCTAATAGAAACTTGCAAGATAATGCATGGCTTAGAAAGGGTGGATGCTGAGAGGTTGTTTCCACCAGGCAGGGAGGTGAGAATCCATGGACATAGCCTTAGAATTAGAGGGTGTCAATTTAGAATGGAATTAAGAAGACATTTCTTCGGCCAGAGAGTGGTGCACCCATGGAATTAATTGCCATGGAGTGCAGTGGAGGCCGGGACATTGGGTGGCTTCAAGTCAGAGCTTGATAAATTCTTGATCTCTCAAGGAACTAAAGGCTACAGGGAGAGTGCGGGTTAGTGGAATTGAAACGCCCATTAGCCATGATTAAATGGCTGACTGGGCTAGATGGGCCTTGCTTCCACTCCTATGTCTTATAGTCTTATGGTTTGATAAAGAAGTCTCACCACTAGCGGTGTGAGCCAGGAGGAAGAGCAGTGCGTTACGAGGATGAACAAGTGAGTAGACCTGTGATACGACAGATGGCAGGTTATTATGTGTGATGAAATCTCCAGGTTTGTATTGAAACAGTGATGATATTTCCACCAAAACCCCCTACAGGCGGATTGCTACTGCTTCGCTTTGTTACTGCTTCTGCCCGGACATCTGCTGTAATGATATTTCAAAGTTTTTGTCTTGCCCCAACGTCACACAACTAATATAACTTGCTTTACAACTACTGTTTGAATCCATCATCCAACTCCCCATAGGTAGAACCCTCTTTCTGCTGCTCTCCATAGGGATATCCACAGCTTTCGGGTGAGAGGTTAAAAATTAAAAAGTGACCTAAGGGGCAACTTTTTCTCACAGAGGGTGGTGTTTGTATGGAATGAGCTGTCAGAGGAAGTGATGGAGGCTGGTACAATTATAGCATTTAAAAGGCATCTGGATGAGTATATGAATAGAAAGGGTTTAGAGGGATATGGGCCAAGTGCTGACAAATAGGATTAGATTAGGTTAGGATATCTAGGTCAGCATGGATGAGTTGAACCGAAGGGTCTGTTTCTGTGCTGTACATCTCTATGGGACTCTGATCAAAAGACTGAAATACTGCATTTTCTTTCTTAGATGTCTTTATTTTTGAAAGAGTTCTTTCTTTCTTACAATTTCAAGCACCTCTTCACCTATCTTATTGTCAGTATGAGGAATTTTTATCAAAGACCTTTACACGGGTACTTTACTTAGCTCTTCACACATTGTCCAGATTTGTGCAGGGTATAGGAAAATGGGTCGAATGTAGCACCTTATGATTTTGTTTCTTGTCATTAACACACATACTTTAACTTCACAAAATTGCTTCAGGCTACCTCTACCCTTCCTCTTTCTACCAAAATCACATTCATTATCTTCTGTTATCATTTGCCCGAAATGAAATAAGTTGTTCCAGTGTGACAATGTTGACTTCGACTTACACTCTGGTTTCTGTTATTATGTTCTATCTAACTACCATAGTTCCTGTCTTCTTAAGCGTTCGTTCTGAAAGGGCAACTGGGGGGAGTGAGTGTTGGATTCGCACACATAGGAATGAATTTTTAAAAATATGAGCATCAATGTCCGAGCTGTGTTTTGCATTGATGTAATTATTAATAACTTAAATTAAAGTTAACAGCTGAAATTAGCAAATAGAAGAGATAAAATATTGATCTTCCACCAGACGCAATAAAACAGGGGAAAAGCACACAGCCTCTTTCTTAAAAAAATATATATTTGATTGTTGAAACAGAATCGTTTGCTGGATGGTGTAGAAGCTCATTAAAGGAAGTGCGATCTAATCTCTCACACCTTAGACAGGAGGTAGTGGGGAGGAAACAGCTGGGGATGAGCACTGTAACAGCAGCAGCTTATGTCAGAAAGGAACCTGAACTGGAGGCCACAGCTCTTTGAACAACTTCCCCAACACCGTTATGCACAAATCAACCAAATTACCAAGAACGGGTCGATCGAGGGATTACTGCGGGCAGATCTGCATCCGTAACCCTTGCGGATCTCGCTTGTAATAACTACCAGCAAGCAGAAAATGTCATTTTCTTTTGTTAGTGAAAGACTTTGGGTTAGGATCAATGTCACTTCTTTCAGTGGTCAGTGAGGTGACATCAGGTGACCTGTGGGGCAAAGACCCATGCCCTTTACTGAGAAAATGCAATTATTATAAGTTCTGGTGAAGTGTAATTTTTACCAATACAGAGTCATAGAAATATCAGCACAATAGGCCATTCAATTGCTCACACTCCATCCTAGCATCTCTGACCTTATCGAAGTTGATAAAGTCATGAGGGACATGGATAGAATGGATAGTAAAGGTCTTTTGTCCAGGGTAGGAGAGTCCAAATTTAGAGGGTATAGGTTTAAGATGAGAGGGGAAAGATTTAAAAGGGACTGAAAGGGCAACATTTTCGTGCAGAAAGTGGTGTGTATGGAATGAACTGCCAGAGGAAGTGGTGGAGGCTGGTACCATTCCAACATTTAAAAGGCATCTGGTCGGGTAGATGAATAGGAAGGGTTTAGAGTGTTATTAGCCAAATGCCGGCAAATGGGACTAAATTAATTTAGGATATCTGGTTGGCATGGATGCGTTGGACCGAAAGGTCTGTTTCTGTGCTGTATAGCTCTATAACTCTATAATCTCCTTTCCTGGGGTGATCTGAGATTCAATCTAGCTCCAGGACTTTGCGTAGTTTGCCTTGTATTTGCATTATTTCTGTACGTCGCAGATTGTACACTTCCTTGATTATAAAATCATTATCATTTTCAGATCTAGTCCCATTCGTTCTTCCTTTTCTCTGTAATCTCTTCCAATCCCACAGTCCACTGAGATATTTGCAATCCTGAATTCTAATGTCATTTGTGGGCGGCATGGTGGCACAGTGGTTAGCACTGCTGCCTCACAGTGCCAGAGACCCGGGTTCAATTCCCGACTCAGGTGACTGACTGTGTGGAGTTTGCACATTCTCCCTGTGTCTGCATGGGTTTCCTCTGGGTGCTCCGGTTTCCTCCCACAGTCACAAACATGTGCAGGTCAGGTGAATCGGCCATGCTAAATTGCCCGTAGTGTTGGGTAAATGTAGGGGTATGGGTGGGTTGCACTTTGGCGGGTTGGTGTGGACTTGTTGGGCCGAAGGGCCTGTTTCCACACTGTAAGTAATCTAATCTATACCATGATAATATCTTATACCATAAGATAAAGGTACAGACGCAAGCCATTCAGTCCATCACATCTTCTCTGCCATCATTAAAATCATGGCTAATCTCATAATCTTTGAATCCACTCTCCTGCCTTTTCTAGAGATTCCCTTACTGGTTAACAATCTGTTTATCTCAGCCTTAACAGCCCTCTGCAGTAAAGAAGGCCATGAACATATTATCCTCAAAGAGAAGAAATTCTGCCTCAGCTCTGCCTTAAATATGTGTTCCCTTACTCTGAGATTCTGCTAACTAGTCCCAGACCTTCTCACAAAGAGAAACAACCTTCCCATATCTACCTTCTCAAGCTGCCTAAGAATCAGAAACAAAAGTCGGAATTTACTGAAAAGCTCAGCAGGTCTGGCAGCAGCTGTAGAGAGAGAAAGCAGAGTTAACGTCCAGTGACCCTTCTTCAGAATGGCAGTTCCTCTTTTTGTTTCAGATCGCCAGCATCTATGTTTGTTGTTTTATTTTGCACCTGACAATTTTGTTCATTTCAGTAAGGTGGACTCTGGTTCTTACAGGACTTATTTACTCCACAATCAGCAACTGGACTTCGAGTTGCAAAGGACCTCAACTCTGAAATGTTTCCCCCTTGTTTCTCACCTCTCACCTCAAACTCCTGTTTTAAAGCTCTCCTAAAGCCTACCTCTTCACCCAAGCTTTTGGGGAACAGCCCCTAATCACTCATTATGCAGTGGGCTGTTATTTCCTACACCCTCAGCTACCTCCCCCTGCCCCTCACCATTTATTTCTCCACCCCCAAGCCTCCAAACCTCATTCCTGATGAAGAGCTTTTGCCCGAAACATCGATTCTCCTGCTCCTCAGATGCTGCCTGACCTGCTGTGCTTTTCCAGCAGCACACTCTTGACTCTAATCTCCAGCATCTGCAGTCCTCACTTTTGCCTGATATTTCCTAATGTTCTGTGAAGTGATAGAGACATGTTACCTGGTTAAAGGGCCATTTAAATGCAAGTCTTTGGAAAAATAGTGCACATAAATGTATATCATGGGTGTATTTGTTACATCAAATTCATACATGTATATGTTTCTGATCAAAAATGGAACTTCACTAAATGCAGACACTTTTTACATTTCTGTTATCAGTCACAATATCTTGATTAATGAGAACTACTTTGCAACATTTATTCTAAATCTTTTGTAGAAATTATTTGGAGCAATGTTATAGCATTGCAATGCAGGAGTGCTGCTTGTTGTAGTGCAGAGAGGCAGATTGGACAGGGAGGATCTCAGGGCTAAAATGGAGCCTATCTCTGATTTTCTTTCACTGTCTTTTACAAACAAGCACAGCAAGAGAAAGATCTTATCATTTTCTTCCCCCGCTGGTTTTCTACACCCTCATGAAGCACACTGATTTCAGAATCTCTGTGTACTGGAATATAACTCAATATTAACCTATGTGTTGCTCACATATTGGGACAAATCGTGAAAATTGCTCAGTCTGTCTTTCTCAAACACACCAAAGTTGTGTGAAGATGATTGTACAGTGTGATTTTCTACACAGCCAGGCTTGGGTGACTCCTTTAACACTGGACTACAGTATATATAAAGACCTCCTGCTATTTTTGTACCAAAGTGAGAATTCTCCCTCACTGGTGCCAAATAGATCCATCACTAATAATCGAGATCACAGCTAAGTTCGTTCCCTGCAGCTTTGACACCAATGACTATTAATCTTCCAAAAGATGCTGGAAGTGTGACAAACAATAGAATAAAGGATACAAGAGGATACAGAAAGATGTATGAGATGTATCACAGATATTTATATCAAAGTTAATGTCACACAACACCAGGTTATAGTCCAACAGGTTTATTTGAAAGTACAAGTTGTACTTGTACCTGTTGGACTATAACCTGGGGTTGTGTGATTTTTAACTTTGTCCATCCCAGTCCAACACTGGCACCTCCAAATCATATTTATATCAAACCAGTGTATGAAATATCATTGTGATTATTGCTAAATCCATCCACTTTATGTGAAGACTGTGCATATGTTTATAATTCGACTTGTCTGCTCTGAATGTGCGCATATATTGTATGTCCATGAGCGAAGGACACATCGAAATAGGAGCTAACTGTTGTGCGGAACACCCTCTGTTTCAAGGTAATTCAGTCTGCTGTCTGCTCAAAGCCACACAGTTTAACAAAAAAAAAGAGCCCTTAACTCTGAAATAATGCAATGGAGTTTCACAAGAGAAATAAAGGAAAAGTTCTCCTCAAGAAACAGCAACTGCTTTTATTACAGCCCAAGTTGCATCATGCTGGATAATGGGAATTGCAAGTTAGAATCCAAAAGGACATAGACAAGTTGTTGGAGAGGGTGGATAGGTGACAAATGTGAGGTGATGCATTTTGCTATGAAGAACATTGAATGGCAACATAAGATAGCAAATAAAGGGGATGCAGGAATTTAGAGACCTGTGCTGTACATATCAAATCACTGAAGATTGCAGGGCAGGTTATGAGGACAATTAATAAAGTATCCTTGGCTTTGGTAAGAAAAACATAGAGAACAAAAGCAAGGAGGTGATATTGAACTTTTATAAGACAGTTGTTAGACCTCAGCTGAAGTGTTGTGTAAAGTCTGGGCATCACATTTTAGAAAAGATGTGAATGCATTGGAGAGAGTGCAGAAGCAATTTACAGGAATGGTTTCAGGGATTTGAAGTTTCAATATGATGCTACTTTGAAGAAATTTGGATGGTTGCCCTTGGACAGAAGAAGGCTACGGAAGGTGGTCAACATCATAACTGTGCTTGATGGAGTAGATACAGAGTAACAGTTCCTACTCATAAACAGTACAAGAACCAGAGGGTACAGGTTTAAAGTGATTTACAAAAGCAGAAAATGATGTGAGCAAAAGCTTTTTCACACAATGAGTAGGGCACAGAATGCACTGCCTGGAACATGGATGAGGAAGGCTCAATTAAGGCATGCAGGAAGGTAATGAATGATCATTTGAAATGAAATGATGTGCAAGGGTATGGGGAGAAGGCAATAAATTAGCAGTAAGTAATAACGCTTATTTGAAGAGCTAGCATAGATATGATGGGCTGATTGGTTTCCTACTGTGCCAAAACATTTCTCCAAATGAATACTTGGCTAGCTAGAGATGCCCATATCCTCTGCATGCTATTTTGTGAAACAAGAGTTACATATTATCTTTACTTTAATGGATCAAAGGTTCAATTAGTTTGGTTAGACAAGCTAAAAAATGTAAATATTTTTAATATAAAGGCTGGACTCATCGAGACTGCTCAATAATGATTCAATGATGGTAAAACTTTGGGTATAATTCTCTGCTCCTTTGTGTGGCAGTATTCTAAAAAAGGCCTCGCCAATGTCCTGTACAGCTGCAACATGACATTCTAAACCCTATACTCAATGCACTGACTAATGAAGGTAAACGTGCCAAATATCTTCTTTACCAACCCCACTTTCAAGGAACTATGAGCCTGCACCCCTCAATTACTTTGTTCGGCAACATTACCCAGGGACCTACCATTAACTGTACAATCCTGCCCTCATATACCAAAATACAGCACCTCACATTTAAACTCCATTAAACTCTATCTGCCACTCCTCAGCCCATTGGCCAATTTGTTGTATTCTGATCCTGTTGTATTCTGAGATAATTTTCTTCACTGTCCATTACACCTCCAATTTTGGTGTCATCTGCAAACTTACCAACTATACCTCCTTTATTCACTTCCACAACATTTATGTAAATGGCAAAAAGCAGTGGACCCAGCATAGATCCTTGCGGCACTCCACTGGTCACAGGCCTCCAGTCCAAAAAAACAACCCTCCACCACCACCCTCTAACTCCTATTTTAAACTAATTTTTTTTATCCAGTTGGCTAGCTCCCATTGGATACCATGTGATCTAACCTTGCTAACAAGTATAACATGTGCAACCTTGTCAAATGTCTTACTGAAGGTCATATATACAATGTCCAGCGCGCAGCCTTCATCAATCTTCTTGAAAGAACTTAATCAGTTTAGTGATACACAATTTCCTATGCACAAAGCCATGTTGGCTATCCCTAATCAGTCTCTGCTTTTCCAAAAATATGCAAATCCAGTTCCTCAGGATTTTCTCCAACAACTTGCCCACCACTGTCGTCTATTGTTCCTACCAGCTTTCTTAAATAATAACTCCACGTTAGTCAACCTTGTCTTCCTGCATCTCATCCATGGCTATCCATGACACAATTATCTCAGCGAGGGGCCCAGCAATCATGTCCCTAGTTTTCCACAAAGTTCTGGAATACACCTGATCAGTCTTGTGGATTTATTGACGTTTATGTGTTTGAATATGTCCAGGGCCTCCTGTTCTGTGATATGGGCATCATTGTCTATTTCCCCAAGTTCTCCAGCTCCCATGTCCTTCTCCACAGTAAACACGCGAAATATTCATTTAGTATCTCACCCATCTCTGTGGCTCCACACATAGATGGTCTTGTTGATCTTTAAGGTGCCCTATTATCTCCCTAGTTACTCTTTTATTCTTAATATATTAGTAAAATTGCTTTGGATTCTCTTTAACCCTGTTAGCCAAAGCTATCTCATGTCCACTTTTTGCTCTCTTGATTTCCCTCTTGAATAGAATCCTATTGCCCTTAGACTCCTCTAGGGATTAATTTGATCTCAGCTATCCATACTTGACATATGCCTCCTTCTTTTCCTTGACCAAAGCCTCAATTTCTCTAGTCAGTCAGTGTTCTCTACTCCTGCCAGTCTTGCCCTTCACACTAATAGCAGCATACTGTCTCTCAACTCTCGTTTTCTCATTTTTGAAGGCCTCCCTTTTTCAACCCTGTGAATAGCCTCTCCCAATCAACTTTTGAAAGTTTCTGCCATTACTGTCAAAATTGACCTTACCTCAATTTAAACCTTTAACTTTTAGATTAGGACTATCCCTTTCCATCAATATTTTAAAACTAATGGAATTATGGTCACTGGCCCCATTGACGCCTCAGCCACCTGCCCTGCTTTATTTTTCAAGAGAAGGCCAGGTTTTACTCCTCTACAGGGAAAAGTATGAATAAGAGATTTTTTCTTATATACACTTAACCTCTCTATCCAAGCCCTTAACACTATGGCAATGCCAGACTTGCTCCACACTGCATGCCCAGTACACTAACAGCATGGGTCGGTAGTTTATGTAGCAAACACTCTGAACATGTTTCATCCATATGGCCATATCATAAAATGAAAGGAAGTAGTCCTTAGTCAGGTCAAGGGGGAGGGGGCATAGTCATTGAAGCTTCCTGACACAACTTGACTCTGCCGGCATAGTGTGAAGAGTTGCTGTTACAGCTGGCCTTGTGGCTGGTCTGATTCCAATCTGGCAGCAGACCATGCTAGTCAGACACTCGGTCCTACCAAGAGTCCAAGAATCTGTGTTCTTGCAAGTCCAGAGATTGGGCTACAGTCAATCCTGCAGATCAAGAGCAACCAGCTCATGTGTCATTTGATGGAGCAGGATGTGCTTAGCTGGACTTGGTAGCCACCCCATCTCAATGGCCATGGAGGTCACCTTATGCTAATGCATCTCCTATTCACTGACCAATAAACACATCCAGGATAAATTTTCTTTGGCTCTCAGCTGTTTATATCCTTTCCTTGTGATGGCCTGTGCAGTGAAAGTCTTCCCCGTTGCTGTCCTGTCCCAAGCTCAGGGAGCCACTGACTGCCAAAGTTTCTTAAGACAAAAACTGGAATTAAAATGATGACCATGAGTCCAATGTCAATTGTGAAAACCCATCTGGTTCACTAATGCCCTTGAGGGAAGGAAATCTGCCATCTTTACCTGATCTGGCCTACATATGACTACAGACCCACAGGAATGTGATTGACCTTTAACTGCCCTCTGGGTAATTAGGGATAGGCAATAAATGCTGGTCTAACCAGTGATTCCCTCATCCTGTGAATGAATAACGAAAAAAAAGACATCACCTTTCAAACCCATGATCACCACCACCCAGAAGGAGAACAGCAGCAGATACATGGGAACATCATCTCCAAGTTCCCCTCCAACCCACTCACTATCCTGACTTGGAAATATATCAGCATTCCTTCTCTGTCACTGAGTCAGAATCCTGGAATGCCCTCCCTAACAGCACTATGGGTCTACCTACACTGAATGGTCCAAAAAGGCATTTTGCCACCACTATTTCAAAGGTAGCTAGGGGTAGGAATTGAATGCTGGCCTGGCCAATGATGACTACATCCCAAGAATGAATTTAAAGAATGTTATTGCAAGACATTTTGTGAGCACTTCTGCTAAAGATAACGATTTTCCCGCCGGGATCTGAGCTTACAGTTGTATGGTCCATGCCCTCAGGACTATACTTGTTGCTTGTGAGGTTTGCTATCAAAACTGGCTGTATGATTTACTCTTAATGCATTTTCTCAAAGGTCCTCGAAACTGTAAAACTCCTTGGCCAAGACATAGAAAATGCATAAGATTCCAGCACCCAGATTGGTGATTTTAAATTAGATTTCTTACAGTGTGGAAACAGGCCCTTTGGCCCAACAAGTCCACACTGAAGCGCAACCCACCCATACTCCTACATTTACCCCTTACCTAACACTACAGGCAATTTAGCATGGCCAATCTACCTGACCCGCACATTTTTGGACTGATGGAGGAAACTGGAGCAAACCCACGCAGACACAGGGAGAACGTGCAAACTCTACACAGTCAGTCGCCTGAGGCAGGAAATGAACCCGGGTCTCTGGCGCTGTGAGGCAGCAGTGCTAACCACTGTGCCACCATGCCACCCATTTCTGGGATGTCCCTGATTTTTAGGCCTCAGGTTGGTCAGCCCATCAAGTATATACTAGCTCTCTGCAAAGCAATTCCAACAGTCCCACACAATCTAATCCTGCTTTGCTTGCAAGTGTTTGAAAATCACGAACTGGTCATACCAGAAGCACAGGTCTTGCAAATCAGATTTGAATGTTCCCAACATACCCTCCTGCTCGCACTTAATTGAGGCATGGTGCCTTTATTGGAAACGTATACATGCTCTTAACACAAAATAATAGCTGCACAGACCCGGGTTCAATTCCCACCTCAGGCGACTCCCTGTGTGGAGTTTGTACATTCTCCCTGTGTCTGCGTGGGTTTCCTCCGGGTGCTCTGGTTTCCTCCCACAATCCAAAGATGTGCAGGTTAGATGAATTGGCCAGGCTAAATTGCTCGTAGTGTTAGGTGAAGGGGTAAATGTAGGGGAATGGGTCTGGGTGGGTTGCGCTTCGGCGGGTCGGTGTGGACTTGTTGGGCTGAAGGGTCTGTTTCCACACTTTAAGTAATCTAACCTAATTAGTCCCTTTCAGTTCTCAACATTCACGCTGTATCTGCCACAAGATAAGCTTCAAACACAAGCTCAAAATTAATCTTTCTGAAGGATGTTGTGTTTTCTCCTAATCTTTTCAAATTTTGATGAGGCCCCTGCTCTTTGGGCCTTGCACCTTTGTGTACTTCTCTCAATAATCCAAATGCTCTATCATGTTGTATGTCACTCTGTTCCTGCATCAAGGTTAATTCTTCCCCCAACAGACAGACTAGGGCCCCATAGTGTCTGCTGCTTGTTACTTAATTCCATATATTTAAAGTTTTCATTCGCAAAGCTCAACGTGAAGATCACTCCTTTCCTGTAACGATTAGGTAAGTACTGGTTTGGTTGTCTGCTGGAAAGCAAAACTAGGAAGAGCTTCATAAAAAAAATGAAACATATCTCCCTGAGAAGCAAACTGGTAAATATTGATTATTGTACTTCCATTTCAAGAGCTAGGCATTACACAATTACCTCTCATCTCTTCGATATGACATTCCATGTCAGCTACAAAAGAAAATCTGTTTCTATCTTCAATTTTAGGGTTGTAACGTTTGAAACCACAGAACACAACAGCTCCATAATTCGTCACAAATTGGCAATCTCACATCACAAAGCCAGAAAGATATGTGTGGGGAGTGGAAATTCCTCTGTGCTTGGAGGCAGGGAGATATTATTGGGGCAGTGTAGAAATAAACAGCTCAGAGAATAATCAGGTTGTACTTTTTTAGTGCTGACAGGGTTAGGAGGGGACCTAATTGACATTATCAAATTTGTCTCGCCTCGAACCTATGCCCTCTAGTTCTGGACTCCACCAACCCCAGGGGAAAAAAACTTGTCTATTTACCCTTTCCATGCCCCTCATGATTTCATAAACTTCTATAAGGTCACCCTCAGCCCCTGGTGCTCCAGGGTAAACAGCCCCAGGCTATTCCACCTCTCCCTATAGCTCAAACCCTCTATCCTGGCAACATCCTTGTAAATCTTTTCTGAACACTTTCAAGTTTCACAGCATCACTAACTAGAAGGTATAGGTTTATGGTGAGAGGGGAAAGGTTTAAAAGGGTCCTAAGGGGCAACTGAGTAGGAAGTGTTTAGAGCTTTGTGAGCCAAGTGCTGGCAAATGGGACCAGATTAGGTTAGGATATCTGTTTGGCATGAACAAGTTGGACAGAAGGGTCTGTTTTGGTGCTGTACATCTCTATGATTCTATGGCTTATACAGCATTCTTCATGACCACAGGGAGTTCCAAAACACTTTAAAGCTAGTGAATTTCATTTAAAGTGTGGCCATTGTAATGTAATGGCAGGGTTGGGTTAGCTCAGTTGACTGGATGGTTGGTTTGCGAAGCAGTGTGATGCTGACAGCGTGGGTTCAATCTTCATACTGGCTGAGGTTGCCATGAAGGACTCTTCTTCTCAATCTCTCCCCTTGGCTGAGATATGGACCTCAGGTTAAATTACCACCAGTCATTTCTACCTAATGAGACAGCAGCCTAATGATCTGGTAAAACTATGGTGACTTGATGTAACCTAAATGTAATGGCATTTGCCACCACTATCAGTATGTGATACTGATGATGTGGAGGTGCCACTATTAGACTGGGGTGGACAAGGTCAGAAATCACACAACACAGGGTTATAGTCCAACAGGTTTATTTGAAATCACAAGCTTTCTTAGCACTGCTTCTTCATCAGGTGAAGTATGTGATACTGAACTGAGTTGTTTGAGGCATTTGACTGCCTCATTTACCCATATTGTGTTCAAGGTCTGTCTAGGATTGGTCTTGAGGATATGGCCACTGATGAGTCTTAACAGAAGAAGCACTCATCTTATTTCACAAATTGGTTTATTGCAGGTTAGGAATAAGTAGGGATTGCATTACAAATCAGGCATAGTTACTAAAGATAGAAGTAGGATTTTCAGTGATTATAACATTAAAAATAATTATTGGAGCTAGGCACAAAATGTACAGAGTAGGAACATGCTGAAATTGAGAATATGAAAGAAAACAATGGGCCAGCAGATCTTTGATGAACACTGATTTCAATAAAAGATAAGAAGCAACAAAGTTCACAGAGAACAATGGGTTGCGACTTTGAGGTGGAGGTAGGTTAATGTAATCTTGCAAAACTTGCAGGTAACTGATCAATGGCCAGTGTAGGTGGGTCTACGAATATTGTTCAGAGCAAGAGTCCAACAGCTGAAAGGATAATTCAATCAGATTCAATTGGAACTTTCAAAGGTCATCCACTTGGCAAGCTCTTATTTGCAGGTTGCTTTGCTTCTTGTTTAAATATCCCCTCCCAGCAAATCATACGGTTTGACCAATCAGACAATTAACAAACACTGCTCCCCAAGTACCACAGCAACAAAAATAGGGGAGGATAGGAAAAAAGACAGGGATTAAATTAAAATAGAGTTGGAGGGGACGATAATGCACCTCTGTCCTTGCAGTTTCCACCCGTCTCAGCAGACATTGAGCTATATCTAGGGTTATGAGGAAAAACTTGTGAGTGCCACTATGTTGGGTTCTTGCAGAAGGGTCACTTGACCTTGAAACTTTAATTATGCTTTCTGCCCACAGATGCTGCCTGACCAACTGAGTTTCTCCAGCAATTTTTTATTTTGTTTCTGATTTGCAGCATTTGCAGTTCTTTGGGGTTATTTTGGATTGCTTTTTCAATGAATAGTCACAATTCAAATTGTCCAAATGGCCACATTTCCATGCTAGAAGACTCTACAATCAATGCCCTGGATTAGGATACATAGCTGCATCTGCAATGCGTTGTTCGTCAATGCACAAGCTTGGGACAGCTAGCCACAAACCCAATGTCCCCTGTTGGATTCACTAACGTTGGTTTGTATGAGAACCATCAGCAAATGTGGGAAGTTCACTTCAAGGGGGCGGGTGCTTGGGGACAGGAATCTGTGCAGAAACAAATTTTAGAATCAAATGATACCAAAACTACAAGGGCATCAGGAGAAAAACAGCAGGTGCTAGGTGTGATGGATAGATGGGAATGTGTAAGTAGAAACTCAAACAGATCACCCATGATCTTATTGAATGGCAGCCTAGGCTTAAAGGGCCAAATTGCTGACATTTCCTCCTAGTTAATCTATTCATTTGCCATTTTTTTCACAATCCAGCTCCGGTGTACCTTTAGTTATTAATCCAAATATATATTTTTCTTCTGTATGTTTTTGCAAATAGATTCACCTTGTAAGAAGGCACGATGCTTGCCATTGTGATACATTAGAAATCACACAATACCAGGTTATCGTCCAACAGGTTTATTTGGAAGCACTAGCTTTTGGAGTGCTGCTCCTTTATCACCTGATGAAGGAGTAGCACTCCGAAAGCTTGTGCTTCCAAATAAAGTGTTGGACAATAACCTGGTATTGTGTGATTTCTAACTTTGTACACCCCAGTCCAACACCAACGTTTCCAAATCATAATGCCCATTGTGATATATGCCACACTGTTGACTATTTATCTTGACCTTCACTTTACCACCATCATTTTTTCCAAACTTTATAGCTTCTTTTTAATTAAGTTATACTCTGTAAGCTGTAAAGACTGTGCCGTTTTATTTTTCAGTACTTTTGATTGTGAATAGTAAAATAACTATGTTAAAACCAAGATTTGTTCAAGGATTGCCTTGTGTTGTTTGAAAGCAAGTAACCTGGCACAGCTGCTGGTTCAAACAGGAATAGAAGAAGGTGCAGGTGAGCTGGAGCCAAAGATGTGCATAAATGGAGATTCAGCCAGCGACAAGTAGCTGATTGATCTGTGAGCTAGTGACACATTACTGATGCCATAGACTGCTGCTTGCAAACAATTGTGTGATTGGTTCTCAGGCACTTGAATGGCTTGGGGGTGTGAACAAGACACGGAGAAACCACCCAATCTCCAGGAGTCCATTTCTCTGCAACAAAAATAAATAGTTTAAACCTGAAGAAATCCAATATATTTTTCCTTTAGCAGTTGCTCTAAGCTGTGACGTCTAATTAGTAAGTCAAAGGATTTCTGAAAGGCTGAACCAGCCACCCTGTGTTTTCTGCAAACCAGTGAGAGCATCCAGAGAAAAAGAGTGGAAAACAGCACTCTGATAAGCAAAAGAATCATCTGAGCAAACCCTGCCAACTGGAACCACTGAACTACCTTCCTCGTCTCTCCTTCTGCCAATAACACTGTGTGTGTGTGTGTGTGTGTGTGTGTGTGTGTGTGTGTGTGTGTGTGTGTGTGTGTGTGTGTGTGTATCTGCATGTATGTGCACACACACGTGTGTGCACGTGCTTGTCTGTGTGTGTGTGTGTGGGTGCATGCGTATGTGTGTGCATGTGTGAGAGAGAGAAAAACAGAGGAAAATGGGGAGTTTATAAGGATGTTAAAGTTTAAGAGTTTTAACCAGTACAATTAAATGTTGATGGTTCATAATTGTTTATCTAGAGTCTATTTACTTGTCATAAATAGTCATTCCTGTTAAGTACAGAATCTAGGTCTGTGTTTTCTGTCAAAATGACAGGTAAATTGGGGACTTCAGCATACTGTTTAAATCTTGAACTTTTGCAACCATTCTGGGTATAAGAGGGCTTGATTTTCACTGTGCAACACCTATGAGGTATAATAAAATTTCCACCTCTACATTAATGCAATGTTTTAATATCTGTTGATGTTCTGTTGCAATAATCACTTCAGGCAACTTAAGAGACCTGAACAGAAAGGCTTTCACAGATTTTTTAGTCCCTGAGTACAGAGAGTATGGCAAATCACAGAAAGAGAAGAGCTTCCTTTTTCATAATCCAAATAATGTAGTGTCTATTGAAATTATTGAACAGAAACTTGGCTATGTTCTCTCTAAGCAGACAGTTGTTGCCTCCCTCAATCCACTACACACTGAACCCAAAACAATTCAAAAGCACCTGGCAGAGCAGTGGAGACCTCTCTGGTGTCTGCGACTAATACAGGGGTGTATTTATCTCTAACTGCCGTTGACAAAACTGATGATCTGTCATGATCACATTGCTGCTTTTGGGAAAGTGCTATGTACAAATTTGTTTCTGTGCTTTCTACATTAAAGCTGCCATTCCCCCAAAGAATCATAGGGCTGCTGTCTTGTTAGAGAGAGAGAGAGAGAGAGAGAGAGACACTGCTGGTGATTTAATATGAGGGTCACCATGCTGCAGGCAAGGGGAGAGATTGAGAAGGAGAGACCTTCATGACAACCCTCAGCTGGTCTCGGAGTTGTACCCACGTTATTGGCATCACTCTGCAAAACAAAACCAGCCAGCTAAGCTAACTGACCCACCCCCAGACAAAGGATCAAAAGTAATTCATCGAATGGAGTGTACTTTGGGACATCCTGAACTCAGAAAAGGTGCCATGTAAATGCAAGTGCTTTTTATTTTACCTGGCACTGAAGATGACCTTGGTCTTCACACTTATGTTGTTACCTTGGCAGAGTCTCCCTTCTGATTGGCATGTGGAACAACTTGCTGCCTTCTGAGAATTGAAGGAAGGGCACCCCCCCTCCCCCAAGCAACATTGGAGGTGCTTTTACTGTAAGCAATTACTAAACAGATATATGAATTAGGAACAAGAGTAGACACTTGATCCCTCAAGCCTGTTCCAGCTTTCAATAGGATCATGGCTGTAGTGATCGTAATGAGGTCAGCCGAGTAGACATCATAGAATATGAGTTCCCTGATTGGGGCAGTTAATCTGGCCCAATCAGGGAGCCCTGGCTGACAGTTAAGAACTGGCGTGTCAGAAATCCCCTTCACTTCTAGACTACTGAGTCCATTTTTGGCCACTCTGTTATAGGAAGGATATTATTAAATTGGACAGGGTTTAGAAGAGATTTACCAGGAAGTTGCTGGAAATGGAGCACTTGAATTATAGGGAAAAACTGGTTGGACTGGGACTTGTTTTCACTGGAGTGTAGGAGGTTGAGGGGTGACATTACAGATGTTTATAACATCATGAGGGGTATTGGTAAGTTGAATGACAGATTCCCTTTTCCTTTCAAGGCTAAGGAGCATATTTTTAAGGTGAGAGGAGAAAGGTTTAAAAAAACCATGGAGTGATTTTTTTTAACATAGAGAATGGTTCATGTGGGGAATGAACTTCCAGAGGGTAGTGAGTGCAGTCACAACATTCATTACAACATTTGGATAAGCACATGAATAAGAAATGTTTGTAGAGATATGGGCCAAGCCCAATGAGGGGAAAGCAGTTGAGTTTGAGATTATGGTCAACATAGACTTGTTGGACTAAAGGGTCTGTTTCCGTGCTGTATGATTCTATGACTCAGAGGGAGCTGGAACAGTGTCAGGGACTCTCCTTGTGTAAAGAAAGTGTGACTTTGTGATGGAATACTAGCTGCTGTGGAGCTATTTTAGTGGCCAATTTGATTACTATGCATTCCTATCTGGCCCCATTAATCTCTCATCACCCCCCAACAATCTATTTACCTCTGCCTTAAAAGTATCCAAAAATTCTGCTTCTACTGTCATTTGAGGAAGAAAATGCTAAAGCCACATGAACGATCGCTTATTTTTAGCTAATTCCAGATTTTCCCAGGAGAGGGAACATCCTTTTTCAAATGTACTTTGTCAAGACCCCCCTTGGGGACCTTTCAATCAAGTTGCTTTTATGAATGTAACTGGGAGATGGGTTTTTGAGGATTCACGTGCGTCTTGAAAATTTGGCACTGGGTAGAAATCATGTTTGTATTGCAAATGCCTATTACCCCCAAATGTTAATGTTGGAGAAGCTGATTGATCAAGGAATATCTCAATTGCTAGCGTGAAATGGGGGGTGCGGAGCAGTCCTGAGACAGGGTTAAGGGGCAGGGGGTATATGTACGTGGTCACAATTTAAACCCTGGGGACTGAATGCAGTTTAGGTCATTCTGACCTGCTCAATGCGATCTCTACCTGACTGCAAGTAGAGCTGGAACTGCAGTGTTAATTATTGTTGCCAGTCTGATGAAAGGCTTTAGCTAGTTCAGGTTGGCTAGAGCAGCACAAGCTATTGTCCGAATGTGTTAGCTCCATGAACCAGCTTCATCTCCATCCAAAACACACAGAGATAACATCTCGCTGGTAATTGAGCTTGTCAGTCTGATGAAAGTCTTTAAAGTTCACAGCAGCCAGAGAAACAAAGGCCACATGAGTAACTTCACATAGGATCGAAAACACACAACTCTGACATAAATCCTGGGCCTTAATTGAAATTTCTAAACTCATTCTTTATTTCCTTCTGAACAATTAAGCACGATGGTTATAAACTGCCTTTGCTGCAGTGGATATAATTACTAAAGCATGCAAATAAGTCATTGTGGAAATCTAGGCAAGGGACACACGGCAGACTTACACTAGGGAAGGTTATGCATTTGCCTACAGGGATACGGGGATAGCTCTTTAATTGCAATAAGGAATGGGATGATCCAATGCAAAATTGACATCAAGAGAACATCCACAAGGTCGGCTGCTTGCTAACTCCAATAACAACATGTGACTGAGACAACACCTTTAACAATCTCCACCCCCTCACAACTAATGTCCTTCATCTCTGGTCTCTTGTGCCTTCCCAAACTCCTTTCATGCACTATTGGCAGTTAAACCTTAAGCCATCCATGTCCTAACATCTCTAGATTTTTTTTCCTTTTCACTCATGGGATGTTGCATGCATTTATTACCCGTCCCTCATGACGAAGGTGGTTGTGAGCTGCCTTATTGAATCGTTGCAGTCCGTGTGCTATAGGTTGACTCACAATGCCCATGGAGAGGGAATTCCAGGATTTTGACCCAGCGACCAGTGAAGGAATGACGATGTATTTCCAAATCAAAAGTGAGTGGCTTGAAGGAGAACTTACAATTGGCGGTGTTCCCATACATCTGCTGTCCTTTTCCTTCTAGAGGGAAGTGGTTGTGAGTTTGGAATTGCTGTCTAAGGGGTTTTGGTGAATTTGTGCAGTGCTTAATGAGCATCCGTGGTGGAGAGAGAGGATGTTTATGCATGTGGTGTCAATCAACTGAGCTGCTTTGTTCTGGATGGTGTCAAGCTTCTTGAGCATTGTTGGAGCTGTACCCATCTACGTACCTAAAACTCTCTACCTCTCTACTCCTACTAAATAAAGACACTCCTTAATACTTGCCTATTTCACCAATCTTCTGCTCAACTATCCTAATATCAACTTTTTATCAATCAAAGTTAATATCAACTTCCCTGACTGGGGCTGTTAAACTGATCTGATTTACATCATCTCAGTGTTGAATTTTGTCTAACAGTGCACTTATGAAACACATTTCAGCAGTCCACTGTGCTATAGACAGTATATGAATGGAACATGTTGCTATTGGAGCTGAATTAGAAAGAATGAGTGAAAACATTAGTGGAGGTGACTGCAGATTTTGTAATGATTTTCAACCCCAGGGAGGCGCAGGGCTTTAGAAAAACACAAGCAAGGACTGAAATTTCAGAAGAATAATTGGCCAAATTCATCTAAACTCTACTGGACTGACCTGGAGAGCTCCCTTGATGGCTTAGTGGATTAATAAACAATACCTTTTTAAGTATTAATTTATATTTGGGATGTGGATATTACTGGCAAGGCCAACATTTATTAACCAAGCCCTTTTAAATGTCCATGAGAATGTTGTTAAGGGTCAACATTTTTAACACTTGCATTCCATCTGAGGAACAGTGAGAGCTCTCAGGGCAATTTTGACCCAATGACAAAGGAGGAACAATCGATCTGTTTCGAAGTTAGAATGCCCTTTCATGTGGAAGGGAATATGTAGATGTTGGTACTTCTAGTCATTTGTTGCTCTGATTCCTCTGCATTGCAGATATCAGACTTTGCAAGGTGCTGTCGAAGGAGCCTTGGTGAACTCCTGGAGTGCAAGGCTCATAATATAGATAAAACCTAATGGGGTTAATTTTCAGTGCCTTTTTTCAGAATACAGGTTTATATATTCCTTTATTGCTAACTGTCAGGTTAATTCATTCCTTACATTGGAAGGCTAATTACAAATACAGGCACATCTACACTGTGGGGCTTCACTTTATCTCCAATCACCGAATTAAAAATTGCACAACACCAAGTTATTGTCCAACAGGTTTATTTGGAAGCACTAGCTGCTGGACTATAATCTTGTGTTGTATGAATTTGAACATTGTTCACCCCAGTCCAACACCGGCTCCTCCACATCATGGCTCCAATCACCGAGGCAGTTAAAAGCAAAACACTGTGGATGCTAGAAATTGGAAACAGAGAAGGCTTGAGGAACTTACCAGGTCTGGCCGATGTAATGTTTCAAGTGCGCTATGATTCTTCCTGAGAACGGGGTTTAAAACATGAACACTGCTTCTCTCTCCACAAATGCTGCCAGATCTGCTGAGCTCCTCCAGTATTCTCTGTCACTGAGTCAGTTGTTGTGTTTCTCCAAGCCGGACCATTATTCATGCAGTCTTCCTGTTACCAACAACACTTCTTATTGCTGAAGAAGACATATTTTGTTGAAGCTTTTCATCTTGAACTCAACAGGACAATTTGCAATAATACCAATGCCATGAGAAAACAGCATTGTTGCTGTATGAGAGGAATGTGCTCATCAGCGTGCATGTGGTCTCCTAAGGTGTAGCCATGGAGAATGCACCAGTTATATGCTGACTGATAACATTACCAGCTTCATTATTTTCATCATGACCCATTGATAAAGTAGTGGTGACCACCTTCTTGAACCTCCATGATTCAAAATCCATTACAGCTGAGTATAGAAAGTTGTTAGTGCTGGTATGCATCTTGATTATTGCTGATCCCTCAGGTTAACAAAGTTGAAAGGAGAAAGATATGGAAATTTCTATTTAATTACAAAAGGACATATTTAAGCTTCATTTCTATTTCTTTCATGCACCCTTTGAGGTACTGATGTATTCTGTTGCACAGTTCCACCTGGACTCTCAAGTGCACCTCTATCGTCCATTACTCTGAGGCTGGCCAGTGAATGTCATCAGGTGACTTGGAGGTAGAGGTCAGCCATCAGTAGAAATTGTATCTGCCTTCACTTGTGAGTAAGCATTAGTACACTGGCAATTCGGAGCTCAAGAAACAAGGCTGATTTCCCTTCTCTCCATTTCTGGCTCACTGAGATAAATTAATCAGCAGTTACTTCCCAATTGCCACTCTGTCAGGGTGGAGTTAAGCTTTGGATATTGTTTAATTAATCTAGGGCAGGAGGGACTTGAATTTGGGTTACGTGGTCTCGAGGTAAAGATACTGCCATTATGGCGAAAGTGAGGCCTGCAGATGCTGGAGATTAGAAACGAGAGTGTGGTGCTGGAAAAGCACAGTTGTTTGGATAGCATTTGAGGAGCAAGAGATTCAATGTTTCAGGCAAAAGCCCTGACAAAGGGCTTTTGCCTGAAACGTCGATTTTCCTGCTCCTCAGATGCTGCCTGACTTGCTGTGCTTTTCCAGCACCACACTCTCGATACTGCCATTATGCCAAGTGAGAGGAAAATGTAATTTCCAAACAGATTGGAGAGGCACCCACGTCAACCTCTCAAGAATTAATGATGGTTGCCTCTGTGTTTCATGGGAGTGGACTGGGCTCAGCAGCTGCACAGGTTAAAGATTCTGTGATATCTATGTTGCATGCCCAACTCAAATGGACATTTAAAGGAGCGGGATTTATTTTTTCATTGACCCCATGTTTATTTAAAGTGACAGGATTCCCATTGTTGGTACAGACAGGCTGTATTTCAAAAAAAATAAAAACTAAATTAGCTGTAAATCAATTGGAAAGAACCAACAATGAGGTGCCCAGATGGTTGGTTCCGTTGCTTAAACCCCCCCAGCTCTGCCCTGGCATTGTTCAGAAAGCGATTTGTGTAACTTCATTCACTCCTTTTGTTCTTAATCTCTTTCTCTTTAGTGCAGGCAGTTGCAAAGTGTGATCTTATCCAGGAATGCATATAACATGTTGGTGTAGGCAGCCGCACGATCATGTCTGCCTATGTGTGTCTGACGGTTATTAGTTTTATGAGTATTTTTACAAGTGGATGTAATATTTGATCGATGGCTGCTTTGCTTTTTAAAAAAGACACAATGTCCATACTTAAACCCTCGAATTATTTACAGATGGAGCTGGGGTCATTACCTTGATCTGTTCTATTCAAACAAATTTTTCTGATGCGTTGTACATG
Source organism: Hemiscyllium ocellatum (assembly GCF_020745735.1). Taxonomy (NCBI): domain Eukaryota; kingdom Metazoa; phylum Chordata; class Chondrichthyes; order Orectolobiformes; family Hemiscylliidae; genus Hemiscyllium; species Hemiscyllium ocellatum. Next base: position 11,480,274 of record NC_083426.1, on the reverse strand, counting down.
GAGATGAGTGAATTCTTGTTTTTTTTACTATCTAAACTTGATAAATAGGGTGGTCACTAGGACTTCAACCTTGTGAGTCAGGGGGAAGGGAAAGGGAAAGCAACAAGGAGCATGGAGTCAAGGAGAAAGATAAGCAGCAGGTTAGCATGTGTGCAGGGTTTAAGTTCGAGGCAAACTAGGAATGAAGCGAAAAGGAAGGATAACTTAGGAGATATTACCAGAGGTGATGGAAATTATGAGGATACGAAAATTAGCGTTAAGCTGCTTTACCTGAATGCTCGTAGTATTAGTAACAAAGTAGATGAATTAACAGCACAAATCATCGTGAATGATTATGATGTAATAGGCATCCCAGAGACATGCTTGCAGGGCATTCAGGACTGGCAGTTAAACTTCTAAGGATTTACAACTTATCAAAAAGACAGGTAGGTGGGCAGAGGGGGAGGCGTTGCCCTGTTAGTTAAGAATGAAATTAAATCTATGGCATGAAATTAATGAAATTAACTCTACTGAATGACATAGGGTCAGATAATGTGGAGTCTGTGTAGGTGGAGTTGAGGAACCATAAAGGCAAAAAAACCATAATGGGAGTTATGTACAGACCTCCTAACAGTGGTCAGGACCAGGGGCACAAGATGTACCAGGAAATAGATAGGGCATGTCATAAAGGCAAGGTCACAGTGATCGTGGGGAATTTCAATATGCAAATGGACTGGGTGAATAATGTTACTAGTGGATCCAAAGAAAGGGAATCCATGGAATGCTTACAGGATGGCTTTTTGGAAGAGCTTGTGATGGAGCCCACAAGGGCGCGGGCTATTTTGGACTTAGTGCTATGTAATGAGCCAGACTTTATAAAAGATCTTAAAGTAAGGGAGCACTTAGGATGCAGCAACTATAATATGGTAGAGTTCAGTCTGCAGTTTGAAAGAGAGAAGGCAAAATCAGATGTAATGGTGTTACAGTTAAATAAAGATAATTACAGGAATTAGACAGCCATGGCTGATAAAGGAAGTCAGGAAATGTATCTTAGAAAAAGAGAGAGCCTGTAAAGTGGCCAAGAGCACTGGGAAATCAGAAGATTGGCAAGACTACAAAAACAAACATAGGATAACAAAGACAGAAATAAGGAAGGAGAGGATCAAATATGAGGGTAAGCTAGCCAAAAATATTAGTAATTATTGTAAAAGTTTCTTTCAATGCATAAGAAACAACCGAGAGGCAAAAGTAGAGATTGGGCTGCTCCAAATTGATGCAGGAAAGCTAGTGCTGGGAGAGAAGGAAATAGCTGAAGAACTTAATAAGTACTTTGCGTCAGTATTCACAGTGGAAGACATGAGTAATATCCCAACAATTAAGGAGAATCAAGGGGCAGAGTTGAGTATGGTAAACATTACAAAAGAGCAAGTGCTAGAAAAGCTAAAAGTTCCAAAAATTGAGAAATCTCCTGGCCCGAATGGGCTACATCCTAGAGTTCTGAGGGAGGTGGCTGAAGCAATAGCGAAGGCGTTGGTTGCAATCTTTCAAAAATCACTGGAGTCAGGGAAAGTCCCAGATGATCGGAAAATCACTATTGTTACCCTCTTGTTCAAGAAAGGATCAAGACAAAAGATGTAAAATTACAGGCCGATTAGCCTAACCTTGGTTGTAGGTAAAATTCTAGAATCCAGTGTTAAGGATGAGATTTCTAAATTCTTGGAAGTGGAGGGCTGGATTAGAACAAGTCAGCGTGGATTTAGTAAGGGGAGGACATGCCTGACAAACTTGTTAGAATTCTTTGAAGAGATAACAAGTAGGTTAGACCAGGGAAACCCTGTGGATGTTATCTACCTAGACTTCCAAAAGGACTTTGATAAGGTGCCTCATGGCAGGCTGTTGAGTAAGGTGAGGGCCCATGGTGTTCGAGGTGAGCGACTGACATGGATTGAGGATTGGCTGTCTGAGTGAAGGCATAGAGTTGAGATAAAAGATTCTTTTTCGGAATGGCAGCTAGTGACAAGTGGTTCAGTGTTGGGGCCGCAGCTGTTCACTTTATATACTAATGAGCTGGATGAAGGAACTGGGGGCATTCTGGTGACATTTGCGATGATGCAAAGTTAGGCAGACAGGCAGGTAGTTCTGAGGAGGTGGGAGGCTGCAGAAAAATTTAGACAGTTTAGGAGGGTGGTCCAGGAAATGGCGGATGAAATTCAATGTGAGCAAATGCGTGGTCTTGCACTTTGGAAAAAAGAATACAGGCATGGACTATTTTCAAAACGGTGAGAAAATTCGTAAAGCCAAAGTACAAAGGGATCTGGGAGTGCTAGTCCAGGATTCTCTAAAGGTTGACTTGCAGGTTGTGTCTGTGATTAAGAAAGCAAATGTAATGTTGTCATTTATCTCAAGAGGGTTGGAATGTAAAAGCATCAATATGCTATGGAGACTTTATAAAGCTCTGGTTAAGCCCCGTTTGGAGTACTGTGTCCAGTTTTGGGCCCCACACCTCAGGAAGGACATACTGGCACTGGAGCGTGTCCAGCAGAGATTCACACAGATGATCCCGGAGTGGTAGGCCTAACATACGATGAGTGGCTAAGGATCCTGGGATTGTAATCATTAGAGTTTAGAAGGTTATGGGGAGATCTGATTGAAACTTACGAGATAATGCATGGCTTAGAAAGAGTGGACGCTGGGAATTTGTTTCCATCAGGTGGGGATACTAAGACCTGTGGGCACAACCTTAGGATTAGGGGGGGTCAAATTAAATGGAAATGAAGAGGCATGTCTTCAGACAGAGAGTGGTAGGCCTGCGGAATTCATCGCCACTGAGTGCAGTGGAGGCCAGGACGTTAAATATCTTCAAGGTAGAGGTTGATAAGTTCTTAATTCCGCAAGGAATTAAGGGATATGGGGAGAGTGCGGGTAAGTGACGTTGAAATGCCTATCACCAATGATTAGATAAGACTCTCTACAGTTCAGAAACAGGCCCTTCAGCCCAACAAGTCCACACCGATCCTCCGAAAAGCAACCCACCCAGACCCATTCCCCTACTCTCTACTCATGCACCTATCACTATGGGCAATTTAGCATGACCAATTCACCTGGCCTGCAGGAAGAAACTGGAGCACCCGGAAGAAGCCCACACAGACACAGGGAGAATGTGCAAACTCCACACAGATAGTTGCTCCAGCCTGGAATCGAACCTGGGTCCCTGGCGCTGCAAGGCAGCAGTTCTAACCACTGAGTCACCGTGCTGCGATTGAAAGACAGAGTGGACTCAATAGGCCAAATGGCCTTACTTCCACCCCTATGTCTTGTTATCTTATGGTCTAAACCAAGAACTCGGATATTAGGATACAGTAGAGAAGTGAAGTGGATGTCAAAATTCTACCGCGATCTCATTGAATGACAAAGTAAGTTCAAGGGTCTAAGTGATCTACCCTGCTCCTCCTCTCTATGCTGTTACATACAAAAACTTGAAAGGTTTCAGAAAAGATTTTCAAGGACTTGGCCAGGGTTGGCGAAGCTGATTAGGCTCGGGCTATTTTCTCTAGAGGCTGAGAGGTGACTTTATAGAGGGTTATAAAATCATGAGGGGCATGGATAGGATAAATAGCCAATTCTTTTTCCCAGGATAGGGGAATTCAAAGATAGAGGGCATAGGTTTCAGGCGAGAGGGGAAAGATTTAAAAGAGACCTGAGGGGCAACCTTTTCATGCAGAGGGTGGTGCATGTATGGAATGGGCTGCCAGAGGAAGTGGTGGAGGCTGGTACAATTACAACATTTAAGAGGCATCTGTATGGCTATATCAATAGGAAGGGTTTATAGGGATATGGGCCAAGTGCTGGCAAATGGGACTAAATCAATGAAGGATATCTGGTCGGCTCGGATGAGTTGGACTGAAGGATCTGTTTCCATGCTCTACATCTCTATGAATCTGTGACTCTAAATCAATTTGTCAATGCACCACATTCTTCTCATCAGTCACTATTTCCCTGTCTCGCCACATTTGCTGTTGAAGCCTTCATCCATGCTTCTGTTACTCCAGACTGAAATATTCCAATGCTCGGTTGGTGGGGCTTCCATCATCCATCCTCTGTACACTTGAGTTCATCTGGAGTTCCACTTTCCATAGAGCAACTGTCCTTGCCAGTAAGGCAGCACTTGACTGAGTGTAACATCAAAGAGCCATCGCAATATTGGAATCAATGGGAATCAGGGGAAAAAACTGTCTTCCTGGGAGACAGGAAGATGGTTGATGTTGTTGGAAGTCAATAATCCCAGGACATCTCCACAGGGGTTCCTCAAAGGAGTTCGAGACTCAATCACCTATAGTTACTTCAGAAAAGACCTTCCCTTTATCATAAGGTGAACATTGAGGATGTTTGCTGGTGATTGTTCAATGTTCAACACCATTTGCAACTCCTCAGATATGAAGCAACTTATTTTGTGTGCAGAAAGATTTGGACAATATTCAGGCTTGGGTTAAGGGGCAAGTTGTGCATGAATGTGAGGCAATAGCCATCTGCAACATGAGATAATTCATCCATTGCCCTTTGACATTTAATGACATCTCCCCCTGAATCTGCCATTATCAATATCTTGGGGATTGCCATTAACAGAAACTAAATTAGACTTATCATATACATGGGAGAAAGTGAGGACTGCAGATGCTAGAGATCAGAGCTGAAAATGTGTTGCTGGAAAAGCACAGCAGGTTAGGCAGCATCCAAGGAGCAGGAGAATCGACGTTTCGGGCATGAGCCCTTCCTGAAGAAGGGCTCATGCCCGAAACGTCGATTCTCCTGCTCCTTGGATGCTGCCTGACCTGCTGTGCTTATCATATCTGTACATTGGGTACAAGAGCAGATCAGAGTATTCTGGGAATTCTGCAGTGAGTAATATACCTCTTGTCTCCAAAAGCTATTCGCTATCCACAAATTACAATTCAAGAATGTGATGGAATAATCTCCATGCCTAAATGAATGCAGCTCCAACATCCCTCATGAAACTGAACATCATGCAAAATTTTTGGTTGGCACCCCAACCAGCACCTTTAACAATCAGTCCCTGGTGCACAGTCACAGTAGTGTATACTATCTACACAATGCACTGTAACTACTCGCCAACTCACCAAGACTCCTTCAACAGCACCTCCCAAACCCATGTGATCTCTTGGAAGGAAAAGGACAGCAGATACAGGGGTAGAGCACACCAACTGTTGGTACCCCTCCAAACCACTGACCATCCTGTCTTCGAACTATATTGTCATTCCTTCAATGACACTGAGTCAAAATCCTGGAAAACCATTCCTAACAGTAGTGTGGGTGTGCCTACACCACTTTGACAGCAGTAATTCAAAAAGTAGCTCACCACCATCTCCTCAAAGGCAACTAGGGATGGGAAACATTTGCTAGCAATGAACAACCACAAAAAGATGCTAACTCACTCAAAGTTCTGTTCATGCACTGACCTGTATCAAGTGCCAATCCAACCTTGACTTAAAATTTCTTGGGAGGAATGTTTTAGGGGTTCATGTGACATAGACAATGGCAAGATTTATGACAGAATTGGATGCAAGTTTTGGTGAGGATAATCTCAAATATTGGAGTCATCTTGCTTCATCTTTTAAGCTTTTGACAAACAGCACTGTAGATTTTCACTAGGCATCAGCAAGTTACCACTTAAGGGAGATTATTGTTTTTTTAAATGACTTTCTGATGGTCCAACTCACTTCATTAAAGTTCAGCTCCCTATCTAACCTAAAGCACCAAACAAGCTAAATGTTGAGAAAACTTGAAATGGAAATTAGAGCAGGCACGTGGTGATCTCAGCTTGTTGCTTGCTCCAAGGGGCTTCCATTGTAGACACCAGGCACCAATATCTCAGGGCAATCTTGATGGATACTAGCCATATTGTTATGGACCATAGCAAACTTCCTCAGAATATATTAAGAAGATAGCTAGACCCTAACCTTTTCTTGTTTAAAAGGTAAGTGCCAGGCATTGCATTCCAGATACAATTTGATTGGTCAAACTACCAGATTTGACGCAAAACACACTTTGTTCATACACGATAGTTATAATACAACAAGAGAAAGAAGAAATTGGATTGACTTAATTCTATTGGTAAACTTAATAGAATAATACATTATTTAATGACTAAACAGCAACTGTTCTATTAACATATTCTTGGCAAAAGGCACAATTCAGTAAAATAGATTGTCTCATAGGCAGGAGGAAAAACAGCAAGAGAAAACAACTGCAACTGAGAAAATGAAACTAAAAATCCTGGCTGTGTGGGAACTTGTAGCAGAAAGTGAGGACTGCAGATGCTGGAGATCAGAGCTGAAAATGTGTTGCTGGAAAAACACAGCAGGTCAGGCAGCATCCTAGGAGCAGGAGAATCGACATTTCGGGCATGAGCCCTTCTTCAGGATTCTGTGGGAGCTTGACCTCACCCATTCAGGCTACATCTATTGTTCCAACCTTAGAAAAAAAAAACCAAGGCCTCATAAACTGTTTATTCTAGTGGCTCTGAGTAGACCACATTACCCTTCTCTCTCAATCTTTTTTCACAAAAACACATAGGATAAAATACACCTCTTAAAGCCATAGCACTGTCTGTATGTGCGTCCCACTTCTGTGGAAATTACCAGATGACATGTGACAGCTGTAAAGAACCTTCATGCTGCATCTCCGATCAAGTTACAGGGCACTTCTGCCCTTCAAATTGCACCTCAGGCTGCACCAGCAACTCTCATTGTAATGCTGCAGCCAGCATTCTTTGGGCTCAGGGACATGCACCCTGCTTATGTCTGGAACAGTCTGTGTAGAGTCTTCACTCGCTCTCATAGCACTCACTCACTCTGAGTGTACCTGGATGCTCACAGAATCCTTGCATTGGCTTTTTGCACTTTCCTCCTCAGCCAGAGATACCAGCCTCATATTACTTCTGTCTTGCTGTGTTGTTTAGCACAGACACAAAGAAAGGAACATTGTTGTGATTGTCAGCGCACCTCCGTCAAGTCGAAGAGGAAGAAAACAAATTCTCCCATCTCCATCTTAATGGAAGACTGCTACTGATCTCCCTCACAAGGGGAAATATCCTTTCAGCATCCATCCTGCTAAATTCTCTCAGGATCTTTTAAATCTCCATAAGATCACCTCTCATTCTTCTCAACAATAGTAGAAACAGGTCCAGTCTGTCCAACATTTCTTCATAAACCTCCCAAACCCAGGTAGAAGTCGAGTGAATCTTTTCTGAATCGCCTGAATGCAAGGTATGAGTGAAACCCAGTTTAACAAAGCAATTAAAGTAAGTTGTGTGTGTTTTGCTTACACCTCATTATGGTTCATAGTGACCACATTTGTAGGTAAGTGACTGTTGCTGCATGAACTCCGGCTCAGAGTTCATGAACTGGGGTCCAAGCTTTGAATACTGCAACACCTCAGGGATGGAGATAGTTACCTTGGTGCTGTGTTTCAGGAGGCAGTCACACCCCTCAAATTAACAACCTCGAATTCGGTCAGTGGTCAGGGACAAAGGGGTGTGAATACCAGGGAGGGAGGTAGAGAATTGCAGGAGGCAGCGCTGAAGGAGCCTCGGCCCTTGAGCTGGTCCAGCAGGTTTGAGCTTCTTGTTCGCTGTGTGGACAGGAGTGGGGCTATTGGGACGACGAGCTGATTCACAATAGCACTGTGGTACAGGGAGCCATTCAAGAAGGGGGAGAAAAGAGAAATGTAGTTGTAATCAGGGATAGTATAGTTAGGGGAATAGACACTATTCTCTGTGGCCACTCACCGAATTCTGCCCTATGACATCATTCTGGATGAAGTTGTCCAGAATGACCTCCCCATTCTTTATGTGTCAGAATCTCTGCAAACTAATCAATGCCTTTTGGAAACACAAGTAGTTTAACACAGAAACTAGGAGCAGGATTGGACCAGTCACCCATTCAAACCTGCTCTGCCATTCAGTTGATTATGGTTGATGCTCTCAATGCCATATTCATGCTTTCACCCCATACCTAACTCTAGAGACCTTTAAAACCTAAACAAAATTCTATCTCTCTTTCTTTAATATATTCACTTGCATGGCTCCCACAGCCTTCTATGGTCGAGAATTCCACTGCCCTTTGAGTGACGACGTTCTTCCTCATCCCCCTCCGAAGTGGCCCACCCTGTACCCGAAGACCATGACCCTGATTCGAGACTGCCCAAAAAGGAAAACATCCTCCCTGCATCTAGTCAGTCTCGTCCTGTGAGAATTTTATAATATAATGGGACTTAACAGACTTTGTATAAGATTGTGAAAATCTGACTTGGAGATTCCACATCCAGTGTTTGCCTTTCCCTTGTTGGACTGCACTAAACTGTTGAACATGGACAGACTCTTACTATTAATTGGAGTGACATTTTCAGGCAAAAACACATTCTACGAATAGATGTCAGAGTCTGAATAAAAAAAATACCCTGCAAAGTAGTTCTATCCCAGCATCCTTCGTGGCTCAAATAGAACACTGTGTAGTAACACAAGGAATGGAGGATTCAGTAACAGTGTCAATCTGAAACCACCTGGATACAAACCGACTCTGTCAATACGAAAACAGAATCGCCACTAAAAGAAGCAGGAAGTGAGAATCCTCCAGCTATTTAAACAGAGATTTGGGGAACTTCAACAGAAGAATGAACCCCAGGAATATCGTCAACAAGTGGTTTCGATGGCACTTGAAATACCATTTAGCAATTAACTACCTGAAACAGAGTAACAGTTTTTCAATCATGCCTAGCATGCAAGGGTTGGAAGGAGGAGGTGGTGATACTGATCAGGCATAAGGAATTGCACTAATTACAAAATGCTTCAGCTCCATAATTCCTGGGAAAATATTAATTCCCTATATCCTCCATGATTAAAATGTGGAGGATGCAATGGCAGCAGCAAAGCTTGAGCCCAGCAATGAATACTTTAGTCACCAATCATTCCACTGCACTGTGATGAACATTGCTCTCACCTTTACATACAGTGTGGAATGGACTGGATAATGTTATTAACTAGATTCTTTTAAACAGAAGGACTGAAAGTAAGATTAGGGAATTTGAGAATTCAACTTACTTCAGGTTTCGGCATGACAATGTGCTGAAATTACTAATAAGAGTAGAGACGCCTGTAAAGTCACTGGATTAAACCACCTCATTGGTACAGATATTGTGGCAAGTGAAATACCCTAGGTGTTGATTAGGCCACGTAAGAAAAAGGCTTGACTAGAGCATGACAAGAGAAGTCAGTTTACACAATCTGAACAAATTACATTACAAATTGGAACACCATCTGGGAGGCCAACTAACAAATACAGATGTCTCGAGCTGCGTCCCACTGGCAGATACAGCACTGATGATGCTGCTACGTGAACACTCCGTTCTGGTTTTAAACTTTCTGAACACCCTCCCAGAATCCTACATGGCAGCTTGGGTGTCACTGAAAAAAAGATTGAGGACTGCACTTGCAAACATAAAGGAAATGTTAGGACAGGTTTCCAAAATAAAAGTGATACACACAAGTTGCTAGTTATCAGATTGTTCCAAAAAACTACCAGATGCCCTTGAAGAGAGGTACCTGGTGGCATGAGAAATTATACAAAACAAAATGTAAAAATCAATTTGTGTTTTCGTTGTTCCAAGGGTAAACATGCTTTCTTTATACAAAGAAAAGGAAGTTAATTGCATTCTATGGAATATGAAAACATTAAACAAATTTTTCATTACTCATCAATTGTATTATAATGATTTTTATTGGTTTTGCTCAAAGGTTGTTTGTACATCTTCAAATTTATTTCTTAAAGTGTTGAAGAGTCTAGAAATATAGCACAGAAATAAGAAAGTGATTGGGTCAGGTGAAGAGTTAGTACACTGGATAGAAATAAAGAAGAACTAAGTAGAACTGGTGTGTGGAACAAACTAAATCGAGGGGTGGGCATCACAGAGTGCTTTATCCACACTTCCAACTCCATTTTGATTTAAACCTCTCCCCTCACCTTTGATGGCGTGTGTTTCCACCAATGGGTTTTGCCCTGAAATTATTCAATTAGAGACATGGGCAATTTGTTGCTAATAGATGAAAAAATACCACCAGTGATTTGATGATGCGAAAAAAATAGTTCAGTTCTGCATAAGTGCACTTCCGTATTATATTTCCGTGTTATATTTCTAGATTCTTCATCACTTTAAGAAAGAAATTTGAAGACGTACAAACAATCTTTGAGCAAAGCCAATAAAATTCTTTATAATATAATTGATGAGTAACAGAAAAATTGGTTTAATGTTTTCATGTTCCATAGAATGCAATTAACCTCCTATATTCTAAGTAGAGCAGTTGGTACCATAAGAACAGAATACCTTATTTCCTCCTCCACTTCCACTTTGACTGAGTCTTCTCCATCTCTCCTTACCTTTCCCTCACCCGTTTGCACTGCTCTGATGGGGTTTGCATTTAAATTGGTAATTAATTGGAAATACAGATGACTTAGTGGTGGTGGATAAAGGAGAAAAATAACAGGTGATCTGGTGGCAGGGGAAAAAAAACTCAGTTGTACCTCAAAGCACTCATGGATTGTAAAGATAAAAAAGAAAGACCAAGTTAAGAGGACTCTTGTCACACTGCGGCAGTGCATTCACCCCTGAGCCAAGAGGCCCAGGCCCAACTCCCACCCGCTCCATAGTCACACAACAACATCCGTGAACACGTTTATTAAAAATATCAAAGACTACGTAGTTAATAAACTCTATCCACAAAGAAATGTGTCTCAGTTTTTGTCTCACTGACTGGCTTGGATCCGAATTGGCAGCCTGTCCTCCAACAAAAGAGAATGTTCGACTGATCTATCTGAAGTAACTGCCACAGCAACATTCTTGGAAAGGACTACTTTACTAATGATAATGTTAAACAAATGTGGACCAAATCCAATGTCCTCTCAGTTATTTGTCCCCTTTTACCTGCGCAATTTGCTTTAAATATCACTCCCAAATAATTCAGAGCTTGAGTGTCTATGAAATAGTCTAACACCATGATTTTTTTTTACATAAGACAGAAGATGCTGTTAATCATTTACTACCATCTGGGCTAACTGTCAGGCCTAGCCTTCACTGACCCAAATAAAGCAAAGAATAAAATAGCAAGATTCAGTCCTGAAAGATGGAAGGTCCAAATTATTGTCAAGGCTACCTCAAACACAAAATAAATTAACTCTTTGAATGAACTAGAGTATTATTGAAGTAAAGAGTTTTCCAAATAAAGTACAATATTTAGCCAGATACCTCTTCCAGTCCCACAATCCTTGAAACATTGTGAGCCTCTGACACAATGGTTCTTGTACATACTTTAAATACTGTTCGACAAAACTCGTGAAGCATCTTGAGGTATGTTCCCATTTTAAGAGCTGCTCCATGAACTTATAATTTTGTTGTTACTCAACATAACAGGTATAAAAAAAATCATTGAGTAGGATGTTGTGAAACCTGAAAGGGTTCAGAAAAGATTTACAAGGATGTTACCAGCATTGGAGGATCTGAGCTACAGGGAGAGGTTGAATAGGTTGGGGCAGTTTTCCCTGGAGCGCTGGAGGCTGCGGGGTGACCTTATAGAGGCTTAAATAATCATGAGAGCCATGGATAGGGTAAATAGGTAAAGTATTTTCCCTGAGATGGGGGAGACCAGAACTAGAGGGCATAGGTTTAGGGTGAGAAGTGAACGATACAAAAGGGACACCTTTTTCACGCAGAGGGTGGTATGTGTATGGAATGAGCTGCTAGAGGAAGTGGCGGAAGCTGATACAATTGCAACATTTAAAAGGTATTTGGATGGGTATATGAATAGGAAGGGTTTGGAGGGATATGGCCATGGGGTTTGCAGGTGGGACTTGATTGGGTTGGGATGTCTAATCGGCATAGATGATTCGGACTGAAGGGTCTGTTTCTGTGCTGTACATCTCTATAACTCTATGACTAATTCAGGCTCAAATGTTTTTTGTTTTTATTTCAGATTTCCAGCAATTACAGTATTTTGCAGTTATATGAGGTTACAATGAAGTACAGGTAAGGAACCTACATATGCTTCTAATCAATCTGTACAGAGATGTCATGACAGACCTCTACAGCAAGTGAGACCCAAACCTGCACCCCCCCCACCACCGGCCCAGAGATATGGACACCACCACTGTGCCACAAGAGCCCTGGCCAAGAGTTAGCTTGGCTAAGTTGGGAGCACTCTCACTCAAAAAAGTTGAACTTCATACACATTACAGATTTGAGCGCACAATATAAGCATGATGAGGGCAGTGCCAAGGAAATGTCTTTAAATAGGAGGTGCCAGCTTTCAGATGAGACATTCATCTAATGGCCCCACCTGGTTCCTCAGTTGGACACAGGTGGCCCCATGGCACTATTTGAAAGAGGAGAATGAATATCTCCTGGATTAGAGAGCAACTCAAGACTGGGATAAATTCATAATCCTACAAAGGTGGACTAAAAAGATGATAAAGACAGCGAAAATAAAATATAAGGGCAAACTAGCAAGGAATACAAAAACTGACAAAAGGAACTTCTATAAATATATATAAAGAAGTGAAAGGTCATTGTGAACATAGGACCCTTCGAAAATGCATCCAGGGAGATGGTTATGGGAAACAAGGAAATGGTTGAGGGCTTAAACAAATATTTTGCATCAGTCTTTGCAATGGAAGGTACTTCAAACATCTCATTAGTGTTAAATAATATAGGGGAGCAATTAGACAGATTGATGGGCTACAGGCAGTACAGTCCCCTTGTCCTGATGGCTTGCATCATAGGATCATAGAGATAGTGCATCATAGAGAAACTATAATGTACTAGATTAGATGTAATTAAATGCATTAGATGTAATTTTCCAAAATGTTTGGATTCTGGAGAAATACCAGATGATTGGAAAACTGCTAATGCGACACTCCTAACCAAAAAGGCAGGCAGGCTAAAAGCAGGTAACTGTAGGCTGATTAGCCTAACAGCTATTGTTAGAAAAGCATTAGAATCATTTATTAAGGACATAATAGTAGAACATTTGGAAAATCATAATCTAATCAAGCTGAGTCAATATGGCTTCACAAAAGGGAAATTGTGTCTGACCAACTTATTTGAGATTTTTGAGGAAGAGTGGATGGAGGGGAACCATTAGATGCGTTCTATTTCGATTTCCCGAAGGCGATCAACAAGGTACCTCACAAAGCGTTAAATCGTTCGGTAAAAGCCCATGGTTGTATAGTAGCATGGATAGACAATTGGCAACTGGGCAGGAAACAGCCAGTCTTTTCAAGATTGGTGTCTTGTAACCAGCAAAATTCCACAGGGATCAGTGCTGGGATAGCAACTGCTTATAATATATTTTAATGACTTAAAGGAAGGAAACGAAGGAACTGTAGCTAAATTTGCAGACAACACAAAAATGGGTGATAGGCAAGTCTTGAGGGGTACAGACTGCTTACAGAGAGATATTGATTGGTTAGGTGAGTGAGCAAAGAGTTGGCAAACAGAGGATGATGTGGGAAAATGTTGTTATGGACTAGGCCAGACCACTCAAAACATTCTTAAGCAGTCATCCCAGATTATAACTTTGCAATTTACTTCAGTAAATGTACAGTGCAAGTTACCCAGAGTAAGTTAGCTAGGTTGACTACCTGGTTTTAAAACAGACAAAAATTTATTCACAAGATTACACAATGAGACAACAAAGAACAGAATAAAGAACCCCTACAGAATTCAGTCTATCCATACTAAACTTAAGTATGCTGTTCCGAATATACACAACAGTCCCAATAAGCAAACCCCCTCAAAAAACAGTAAAAGTGGAACAAATGCTTACAGGTTGAAGTTAAAAGGGCAGAAGGAGAGAGAGGGTTTGTTTTCACACAACTCACTGCTGTACTTCTAACTAGTTCTGCACTGAACTGCTCAGCTAGAGAGCTGACCACTCCCCTTTCATTATATAGGTCACTTCGAAAACATGACCACTTTGGCCTGAAGTCTCATGTGTACGCAAATAAACAAAAGGCCTCTCAAAATCCTTTTTCATCTTTGTACCAAACTAATCTAGTCAGAGCGAGGAGAGTTTTATGACACCTCTGAAAACAATCAAGGACATGGTATCCTTGAGAAAAGGAACAGCTTTTAGAAAAAAAGACCAGCTTTGTGACACCTTTCCCCTTAAAAAAAACCCATCAATATCAAAAGATGGCTTCATTTTTTTAAACCCTTCAAAAACCTGGTTAGTAGTCCAAACATACATATACAGTATATTACCTATCAACATGCAAACATGCATAACCACATGCGAATTCAGGCCATGGCACATCTGCCACTGAATGCCTCCGTATCTCATTCAAGTCTCGATAACTCATCAGTAATCATGTTTGCGTGACCTGCCACATGTGCAATTGTCAAATTGAATGGCTGCAAAAACACACTCCATCTAAACAGTCTGGCATTTTTGTCCTATAATGTTTCCATAGATGTCAATGGGTTATGATCAGTGTATACGATTGTCTCAGCTGCATTGCTGATAATATAAACACTGAAATCTTGTAATGCCAACACCAAGCTTAAGGTCTTTTTCTCCACTATTGAATATTTGTGTTGATGAACATTCAACTTCCTGGAAAAATACCTAATGGGCTTTTCTATCTCCTCATCAATCCTCCTGCAGGAACACCGCACTGACACCCACATTATTGGCATCAATAACCACCTTGAAAGGTTTTGTGTAATCCGCTGTGGCTAACACCGGGGCAGTGGTTAATACAGTGTTTAGGCTGTCAATTGCCTTTTGAGGGTTCGCTGTCCACTGAAACTTCTTGCCCTTTTTAACAATTCAGTGAGTGGAGCAGCCACACTGCTAAAGTTCGGCACAAACTTTGGTAAAATCCATTCAACCCCAAGAACCATAGTATTGCCCTTTGTGTTGACAGTGTGGGAAATTCCCCAATTACTTTCATTTTTGCATCCCATGGAGCCATTTGTCCGTGTCCATTAACATGGCCCGGAAAGGTGATTTGGGCTTTGGCAAATTCCACTTTTAGTCAGTTTTACCACCAAGCCTGCTTTCTGAAGTCGATTGAACAAGATAAATGCTGTAAATGTTCCTTCCATGAGTGACTAAAAATCACCAGGTCATCAATGTAAACAACACAATTGGGTAACCTGGCAATGACCTTATTAGTCAGTCTCTGAAATGTGGCTAGAGCATTTTTCATACCAAATGGCATGACTTTGAACTGATATAGAGACAAGATTAGAGTAGTGCTGGAAAAGGACAGCAGGTCAGGCAGCATCCAAGGTGCAGGAAAATTGACATTTCGGGCAGGACCCCTTCATCAGGAATGAATCTGAATGAGTTTGAACTGATATAGTCCATTTGGCATTACAAAAGCTGAAATTGTCTTTGCTCCCCCGACTGAGGTACTTGCCAGTAGCCTATGAGCAAGTCCAACTTCGAAATGTAAGTTGCTTATCCCACTTATCAACACAGTCCTCCGATCATTGAATTGGATGTGCATCAGTCTTTGTAATGGCATTGACTTTGCAATAGTCCACAAATAACTGCTGGGTACTATCTGGCTTTGGCACCATGACTGTAGGTGAAGTCCAGTCACTGTAACTCAGTTCAATTATGCCATCTTGAAGCACGCGTTCTATCTCCTTCTGAACCTGTGCCAACCTTAGAGGGCTACGTCTATAAGGATGTTGCTTAATCAGAACAGCATCTTCCATATCTACATCATGTATAATTAGTACTTCCCAGTTTATTTCCACACATCTCCCCATGTGAGTAATAAATATTTCAGGTCATTTTGATTTTATTGTGGAAGGTAAACCAATAATTTATCCCAATTTTTGACAGCTTCCTCATTGTCCAATTTGATTTGAGGAATGTCCAATTCAGAATCTTCTGAACTTGGCTCTTCCTTCTGTGCTGTAATCATTGACAGCTTCACGTCTTGCTTTCCTTCCCTCTCAAAATACCTTTGAGCATATTCACTTCTTACACCATGAGATTTCTTCCTGTCTGGAGTCCTTATCAAGTAGTTCACCCCACTCAAGTTCTTCACAATTTGATAAGGTCCACTAAACCTTGTTTTCAAAAGCTCACCTGTCACTGGGAATAACACCAAAACCTTATCCTCAAATACAAAATTGTGAATTTGTGATTTCTTATCTGCTTCCTGTTTTGTTGTATGCTGTGATACTTTGAAATGTTGTCTAGCCAATTGTCCAGCTCTATTTAATCATTTTCTAAAATTTGACACATAGTCCAAATGCGTGGTCTCTGAATTCTGACTTATTAATTTCTCCTTAATCCATTTTAACCTTGCTCTTACTTCATGCCCAAAAATTAATTCAAATGAACTGAATTTGGTTGATTCATTCGGTGCATCTCTGATCACAAGAAGTATAAACGGAACTCCTTTATCCCAATCATCTGGATAATCCTGACTATATGCCCTCAACATGGTCTTTAGTGTTTGATGCCGTCGCTCTAGTGCTCCCTTACTTAAGGAAAGCCATAATTTCATTGGAGGCAGTTTAGAGAATATTCACTAGAATGATGCCTGATGTCTAATGAGCAAAGGCTAAACGGAATGGGACTCTACTCGCTAGAGTTTAGAAGAACGAGAGGTGATCTCATTGAAACACACAGGATTCTTAAGGGGCTTGAACGGGTAAGTGCTGAGTGGATGTTTCCCCTCATGGGAGAGTCAAAGACCAAAGGCATCATCTCAGAATGATGCTCGGGGGTAAAGTTCTTGTGTATATGTAAAGCTGAGATAGACAGATTCTTCTTATGTAGGGGATTCAAGGGTTGGAGTGAAAATGCAGACAATTGGATATGAGGAATATCAGATCAGCCATAACCTTATTGATTGGCAGAACAGGCTTAAATGGGCTGAATGGCCTACTCCTGCTCATATGTCTTATGGTCGTATTGTGACTTTATTTGTGAAAGTGGCAACTATATCTCTCCGAACTGGATTGTTGCTCATTCTTGAACAATGGTATTTGGGGCGCAATAACACGAGTCACAATCCTGTTGAGGCAAAGACTTGCATGAAAATACTCAAACACTTTATATAACTTTCATCTACAACATTAATAGTGAACACCTCGATATTCACCAGGTGAGAATTTGGAATCATCCAATTAAAAGTATATTCCTGTCAGGATGAAAGGAAAGGCTGGGAGGTATAGGGAGTGCTGGATGACTAAAGAAATTGAGGGTTTGGTTCAGAAAAAGAAGGAAGCATATGTCAGGTACAGACAGGAGAGATCGAGTGGATCCTTAGACGAGTATAAAGGAAGTAGGAGTATACTTAAGAGGGAAATCAGGAGGGCAAAAAGGGGACACGAGATAGCTTTGGCAAATAGAATTAAGGAGAATCTAAAGGGTTTTTACAAATACATTAAAGACAAAAGGGTAACTAGGGAGAGAATAGGGTCCCTCAAAGATCAGCAAGGCGGCCTTTGTGTGGAGCCAAAGAAAATGGGGGAGATACCAAATGAGTATTTTGCATCGGTATTTACTGTGGAAAAGGATATGGAAGATATAGACTGTAGGGAAATAGATGGTGACATCTTGCAAAATGTCCAGATTACAGAGGAGGAAGTGTTGGATGTCTTCAAATGGTTAAAGGTGGATAAATCCCCAGGACCTGATCAGGTGTACCCAAGAACTCTGTGGGAAGCTAGAGAAGTGATTGCTGGGACCTTTGCGGAGATATTTGCACCATCAATAGTCACAGGTGAGGTGCCGGAAGACTGGAGGTTGGAAAACGTGGTGCCACTGTTTAAGAAGGGTGGTAAGGACAAGCCAGGGAACTATAGACCAGTGAGCCTGACCTCAGTTGTGGGCAAGTTGTTGGAGGGAATCCTGAGGGACAAGATGTACATGTATTTGGAAAGGCAAGGACTGATTAGGGATAGTCAACATGGCTTTGTGCATGGGAAATCATGTCTCACAAACTTGATTGAGTTTTTTGAGGGAGTAACAAAGAGGATTGATAAGGGCAGAGCAGTAAGTGTGATCTATATGGACTTCAGTAAGACGTTCGAAAAGGTTCCCCATGGGAGACTGATTAGCAAGGTTAGATCTCGTGGAATACAGGGAAAACTAGCCATTTGGATACAGAACTGGCTCAAAGGTAGAAGACAGAGGGTGGTGATGGAGGGTTGTTTTTCAGACTGGAGGCCTGTGACCAGTGGAGTGCCACACGGATCGGTGCTGGGCCCTCTACTTTTTGTCATTTACATAAATGATTTGGATGCGAGCATAAAAGGTACAATTAGTAAGTTTGCAGATTACACCAAAATTGGAGGTGTAGTGGACAGTGAAGTGATTACAGATTACAACTGGATCTTGACCAGATGGGCCAATGGGCTGAGAAGTGGCAGATGGAGTTTAATTCAGATAAATGCGAGGTGCTGCATTTTGGGAAAGCAAATCTTAGCAGGACTTATACACTTAACGGTAAGGTCTTAGAGAGTGTTGCTGAACAAAGAGACCTTGGAGTGCAGGTTCTTAGCTCCTTGAAAGTGGAGTTGCAGGTAGATGGGATAATGAAGAAGGCGTTTGGTATGTTTTCCTTTGTTGTTCAGAGTATTGAGTACAGGAGTCGGGAGGTCATGTTGTGGCTGTACAGGACATTGGTTAGGCTACTGTTGGAATATTGCATGCAATTCTGGTCTCCTACCTATCGAAAAGAAGTTGTGAAACAGCCAGCATTGGAGGATTTGAGCTATAAGTAGCGGTTGAACAGGCTGGAGCTGTTTTCCCTATAGCATCGGGGGCTGAGGTGTGACCAGATAGAGGTTTACAAAATTATGAGGGGCATGGATAGGGTAAATAGGCAAAGTCTTTTCCCTGGGGTTGGGGAGCCCAGAACAAAGGGCATAGGTTTAGGGTGAGAGGGGAAAGATATAAAAGTGACCAAAGGGGCAACGTTTTCACGCAGAGGGTGGTACGTGTATGGAATGAGCTGACAGAGGAAGTGGTGCAGGCTGGTACAATTGCAACATTAAAAAGGCATTTGAATGGGTATATGAATAGGAAGGGTTTGGAGGGATATGGGATGAGTGCTGGCTGTGGGACTAGATTGGATTGGGATATCTGGTCGGCATGGATGGGTTGGACCGAAGGGTCTGTTTCCATGCTGTACATCTCTATGACTCTTTTGGATCTGAACTACAGTCACCATTGGAGAGACAATAACCAAAAACCTTTCTCAATTCCCTATGTGATTCCTATTGACAATTCTCCTGAATCCTATACAGATCAAACTGATAATATGATTATTTGAAATCAATTTTGACATGATTATTATCATCACAGTATGTTATCATGACTCGGTTCACCAATCTAGAAGCTTTATCCATCCCAAATGGGCAAAAGGTGCTTCCTATAGTCACTGACTCACTTCCTGTCAGTGCAATGAACACCTCACAAACACAAACTCCCAATAACTCTTCAGAGGAGCTTCATAATTGATATGATTTAAAAGAGACTCTGGGGGTGTTTCTTTTCCCTCACTGACAACCTGAGATAGCGATTTGACTGCTGCATGAGAAATAATTGCCTGGTGGTACAGAACGTAACATTGGTAAAAAGAGACACGAAGTGGAAGCTTTTCATCTTGCACTCTTCAGCACTGAAACACAAGGAAAATAAACTGAGATAGGAAACGACCATGGGAAGAGGGTGTTGATTCACTGAATTACAGTTCTCTTAGAGATGCAGCAGGATTAGACTGTCATCGCAGCCCTTTCCTCTTGAAAACCATGGAACACCTGGATATATTCCTTTTACCTAAGAAGAACAGTGTACAGTATGAATCTGTCCAAATGTCGCACCTTTTTAATCAGAAAGAGTTATGGAATCAACCTCTGCTCATCCCCATAGCAATGCTCTGACCTATCACGGTTGACTTGAATTCAACCAGGTAAATAAGATTGACAGTTAACAGCTCCCCTGCATCTCCCGACCCAACAAATCAGCACCATCTTCTCATACTGTAAACATTGTTGGCTCCTATCTATTGTTAATTTTTGAGTTTCAGTCCTGAGCAATGTTCCCTCTCAGGTGTATGGTTGAATTCCACGCATGTCAATCAGCAGGTTACAGCCTCATGTGAACCTCAGGTGTCTGTGCAGAAGAAAAGAAATCAGAGGGAGTGTTGGTTCTGGGAAGTGCAACCACCAAAGATTTGACCTCAAGTCTCGTTTAGCAATGTACATAAGAAGTACTTTAAGATTTGCACTATTATTGCACCTTCCCAGTTGAATTTTCTCTAAGCCATTTCACAATCAAGGTCCCACCAAAAGTCTAAGCATCTACAAAATCGGACTTTCTCTCTTGACAAGCTTTTAAATTCAGGAGCTGCAGCTATTTGCAAACTTGCATTGAAATGCTACATTTGAGGAAGAGGGTATCAATTTAGCCCTGCTCTGGCAGACATATATTGGTACTTAGTCACACCTCCCATCTTCCCCAATATAAATGGACTTTATCATGTGTATAATGTATTAATGTCTTCTCTGTGTTAGAACTTCAAATTATTTCTTTTGAATGTTGCTTTTAATTCCAAAATGTGTTTATTTTTCTCAAAAAAAAGGATGGTTACAGAAAAAGAGTAACTCCAGGTGTAAATTCAGTCTCTAGCCTCAAAATCTGTACGAAAATCTTGCATCAGTAGAGCGCCGAGGAAATTTTAAACAGGGAGGTTCATAACAAGAAGAGGGCGGCACGGTGGCACAGTGGTTAGCACTGCTGCCTCACAGCGCCAGAGACCCCGGTTCAATTTCCACCTCAGGCGACTGACTGTGTGGAGTTTGCACATTCTCCCTGTGTCTGTGTGGGTTTCCTCTGGGTGCTCATGCTTCCTCCCACAACCCAAAAGTGTGCAGGTTAGGTGAAATTGGTCTTGATAATTTGTCCATAGTGTAGGGGAATGGGTCTGGGTGGATTACTCTTTGGAGAGTCATTGTGGACTTGTTGGGCTGAAGGGCCTGTTTCCATACTGCCGGTAATCTAATCTGATATAATCTTCCTCCAGGTGCTCCGCTTTCCTCCCACAGTCCAAAAATGTGCAGGTTAGGTGAATTGGCCATGTTAAATTGCCCATAGTGTTAGGGGCAGGGGCAGATGTAGGGGAATGGGTCTGGGTGGGTTGCGCTTCGGCGGGTCGGTGTGGGCTTGTTGGGCCAAAGGGCCTGTTTCCACACGGTAAGTAATCTAATCTAATAACAAGGTGGTTGGGTATTCCACTTCAACTCAGCAGGAAGCCATCTGTTTTACTGTCGATTTGCTTTACGGACCAGGATATACAAAAAAGAGGAGTTAGAACTTACTGCAACACAAGTTGTATGTGTTATTGGCTGGAAATCCTAGTGTGTGGGGGCTAGAGTCTTGTGAGGACCACAGCTTTGAGGACAGCCTTTTAAAATGTCTGCCCTGCAAGTGAAACACAGGCAGAAGCTCTTCCTCTCATTCCAAGTGCTGAATTCAGTCACTTCTGAAAGGAATCAGGATGAACTGAATTTTAATCAAACTGCAAAATCAAGTATCTCAAACTCTCCAGTGCCAACATCAGGGTACCAGCTGATAACAGCAGTACCTTGTTATTTCTATCTCATGAACAATTTTCAAAGACTGATCTGTATTTTTTTTAACTTGATTTGGAGGTGCTGTTGTTGGATTGGGGTGGAAAAAGTTAAAAATCACACAACACCAGGTTATAGTCCAACAGGTTTAATTGGAAGCACTAGCTTTTGAAAGAAGCAGCGCTTTAAAAGCGAGTGCTTCCACATAAATCTGTTAGACTATAACCTGGTGTTGTGTGATTTTTAACTTTTTTTTACTTGTTATCTTTCTGGACTTACCTAATCATTATTCTGTGTGTATATGTGCTGTGTTATCATTTATTTTCATAATTATTAGTTAATAACTCACTCTTTTGCTCATTCAGGATTACCTGATTAAATTGGCTCCCTTTGGAACACATTTGGCTCTGAAGGAACAGTACCCAGAAGGAAGTGATCTTTAAGTTAACCTTGTTGTCACCAACAAAAGATGCATGTGAATAATCAAGGGATGCTGGTTCGTCCTTCTTTCACTATAGCTTAACAATATGGGGTGTCTAGTCTGGAACTGTAGCAATATGGGAAGTCTCGCCCGAGGTCTGGTCATCATAGCACACACTATGAACAAAAACTCGAAACAAAACTCAAGCGAGAGTCACTTTAATATCATTCTGTACACTGTGCACATTGAAAATTGAATCCACACATTTCTTCTGACATCATTCGTAACAAATAATACCTTGGCAAACAATTTGACTATGTAATGTAAAACATTTTTTGTGAAAGTTTTCACATTGTTAACTCATGTTTGCATTTTGTGCCTGGGCTCTTTCTTTATAAAGTTGTGAACGTGTGACGTGGAGCCAGACTTGAAGGATCATTGACCTGAAACGTTAACTCCAGTTCTCTCTCCCTAATGCTACCTCATCCACTGATTATATTCAGCATTTTCAGTTTTTATTTCAGATTTCCAGCCACTGCAATATTTCACTTGTGTTAATCTTTATTTAAATGATTGGCACAAGTTTGTAGAATTTTCCCAATGAGGGGAGTGGGTCTCTGAATCCAACATTGTTGTGACTTTCCAGGTGTTGCCTTCCTTCTTGAGGTAAGCTCCCATAGTTCCACTCTCCAACTGCAAAGCTCTTTCTTTCCCAACATCCTCTTCTTCTAAGCCACAATAAATCTGCTATTTGTAAGTCCTCAATAATTGACAGCTTTGGCTTTGTTCATGAGTTTACCTTCAATGATTGATGGGTTAGTCTGGGTGAAGTGATGTCATAGGACTCCACAAAGCGAATCTTTTGTTTCATAATTCTATTGTCCAATGATTCGTCTTAATCACCTTGCTTGACAGACCTGCCTGACCTCTTAGTTGTCACTTTACCAGACTCAATCCTTTACCTATTAGCAGATTGCATTGCCTCCATAATCTCTTAATTGTTCTTTTTGTGTGATGACCCCCTATTGTCAACAACACCAAAACCAGTTTGGGAACCTCTGGCACATTCTGTTGACAGTTTTAAATTGATCTCAGCTTTTCAATGGTTCACTTTTCAACAGCATTACTTTGACATGCTTTTCTCTTTGTTCTATCAGTCTCCAATACATACCCGAATCATTACTTCCTCATCATCTGAAAATAACAGGGGCTTGCACCTTGGGATGATGTTGTTTCTTCCATAGCCACATTCGATTAGATTACTTACAGTGTGGAAACAGGCCCTTCAGCCCAACAAGTCCACACTGGACCGCCAAAGCGCAACCCACCCATACCCCTACCCCTACCCCTACATTTACCCCTTACCTAACACTACAGGCAATTTAGCATGGCCAATTCACCTGACCCGCACATCTTTGTGACTGTGGGAGGAAACCGGAGCACCCGGAGGAAACCCACGCAGACACGGGGAGAACGTGCAAACTCCACACAGTCAGTCGCCTGAGTCGGGAATTGAACCCGGGTCTCAGGTGCTGTGAGGCAGCAGTGCTAACCACTGTGCCACCATGCCGCCCACATACGTGGAAGATGCTTGATTGATGCAAGTTGTGTTTAGTACAAGGTCATGGAGAATTCCTGCAGAAGAGCTCATGCCCGAAACGTCGATTCTCCTGTTCCTTGGATGCTGCCTGACCTGCTGTGCTTTTCCAGCAACACATTTTCAGCCCTGATCTCCAGCATATGCAGTCCTCACTTTCTCCTACAAGGTCATGGACCCCACCACCAGGGATATATTTCTCTCCCCACCCTTATCCGCTTTCCTCCGCGAATACCTGGTGAGGTCTACGCCCCCGAACAAGCCACCCTCCCTCCTGGCACCTTCCCCTGCCACAACAGGAATTGCAAAACCTCCACCCACACCTCCCCCTTACCTCCGTCGAAGGCCCCAAAAGATCCTTCCACGCTCATCAAAGTTTCACCTGCACTTCCATGCATGTCATTTATTGTATCCATTGCTCCCGATGCGGTCTCCTCTATATTAGGGAGACTGGATGTCTTCGCGCAGAGCACTTTAGAGAACATCTCCAGGACTCCCGCACCAATCAACTCCACCACCTCATGGCTGAACGTTTCAACTCCCCCTCTCATTCTGCAGAGGACATGCAGGTCCTGGGCCTCCTCCATCGCCACTCCCTCACCACCCAACGCATGTAGGAAGAACGCCTCATCGTCCACCTCAGGGTCCTTCAACTCCAGGGCATCAATGTGGACTTCACCAGTTTCCTCATTTCCCCACCCCACACCTTACCCCAGTTCCAAAGTTCCAGCTCAGCACCACCCTCATGATCTGTCCTACCTGTCAATCCTCCTTCCCACCTATCCGCTCCACCCTCCTCTCTGACCTATCACCTTTACCCCACCTCCATTCATCTATTGCACTCTCAGCTACCTTCTCCCCAGTCCCATCCCCCCTTTCCCATTTATCTCTCCACTCCCGAGGCTCCCAGCCTCATTCCTGATGAAGGGCTTCAGCCTGAGACGTCGGTTCTCCTGCTCCTTGGATGCTGCCAGACCTGCTGTACTTTTCCAGCAACACACTCTCAACTCTGATCTCCAGCATCTGCCAACCTCACAGTCTCCCACAGCAACAAATAAGTCAGCTCCTATACAAACCACATCCCAATGCCTTGTGACTTTTTCAATGAATTCTCAACAGTATTTTAATGGCTTCTCCCTGACTCTTTTTAAGTTTTTTTTTAGTAATTCATGAAATTGATACATTTATCACCCAGGGGCAGTTGTGGGTCTGGAGTCCCATGTAGTCCAGACGAGTAGTTTCTTCCCCTAAAGGGCATTAGTGAACCAGATTCTTCTCCCACAATCATTTCACATTCATCATTAGACATGTAATTCCAGCCTTTTTTTGTTAGAGACCTAATTCAAACTTCACCATTTGCATGCTGGGATTTGAACTCAGGTCCCAAAGCTTGGCCTCAGTCTCTGGATTAGTAGTCTAGCAATAATACCGCTAGGCCATTGCCTCTCTGTTGGCTTTGTGTATTATGCATTGCTGAAGTAGTAGTCAAGAACTATAAAATACTCTTTCAAATGTGAATGAATCAGCTTTAACATTTCTGGTAGGCACAATGTGGTATTGGGTGAAGTTTGTGGTTTCACTTGTTGGTTTGGCTGATATTTTATCCTGGTGAGCAATTTGCTACAACATGGGAAAGCTTCTGATTGACTCTGGGCCAGTACATGATCTCATTTGTTTCATTTGAAAATATTTCCAAAGCCCATGTTTTTTCATGGAACTTCAGCAGTCCCTTCTTTGTGTGATTAACTCCATTTGAAACAATTTTATCTCCTGTTGGTTTTTCCTCTTTAATACAAATTTCGTGTCAGTATTTGTCTTACTTGTCCTTTTTGCTCACTTTCTATTTATTCTGGAATCCCACAGACCTCAGACTTTTTGGTTTCATTTTAACTATCTTCAGCTTCTGGGATAGAGCCGATCTATTCTGATCCATTGGTCCTTGTGGACAATTACAAACAATTATTGTGCTGGTTAGAACTGCTGCTTCACATGCCAGGAACCCAGGTCCGATTCCAGCCTCAGGTGACTGTCTGCGTGGAGTTTGCACGTTGTCCCCACGTCTGCGCGGGTTTCCTCCGGGTGCTCCGGTTTCCTCCAACAATCCAAAAATGCGCAGGTTAGGTGGATTGGCCACGCTAAATTGCCCATAGTGTTCAGGGATTAATATAGGATAATAGGATAGGGGAATGGGTCTGAGTGGGTTACTCTTCAAGGGGGTCGGTGTAGACTCATTGGGCCGAAGGGCCTGTTTCCACACTGTAGGGAATCTATGATTTCAATGAAATGGGACATTTAGTCCAAATTATGCTGAGCTGGCACTTTAACCGTGATAACCTTCCATTATATTTACCTTAGCTCAGTCTTTCAGCACAACTTTCTATTGGTCTTTCCCTCGTTTACTTGTCTAGTTGCTTTTGGAAATATCCAGGGTTGGCGATGGCCTAGTGGTATTATCACAGGATTATTAATCCAATAACCCACATCATATTCTGGGAACTGAGTTTGAATTCTGTTAGATGATGGCATTTTAATTCACTAAAAGTCAGGAATTAAGAGTCTAATGATAGATCAATACAGTGTAGAACAGGCACTTTGGCCCTCGATGTTGCGCCTGTGAACTAATCTAAGCCCTTGCCCCTACACTATCCCATCATCATCCATATGCTTATCCAAGGACTGTTTAAATGCCCTTAATGTGGCTGAGTTAACTACATTGGCAGGGAGGGCATTCCACGTCCTTACCACTCTCTGAGTAAAGAACCTGCCTCTGATATCTGCCTTAAATCTATCACCCCTCAATTTGCAGCTATACCCCCTCGTACAAGCAGACATCATCATCCTAGGAAAAAGACTCTCACCCTACCTGATCCTCTGATCATCTTTTATTCCTCTATTAAATCGTCTCTTAGCCTTCTTCTCTCCAATGAGAACAGACCCAAGTCCCTCAGCCTTTCCTCATAAGACCTTCACTTCAGACCAGGCAACATCCTGGTAAATCTCCTCTGCACCTTTCCAATGCTTCCACATTCTTCCTGTAATGGAGCAACCAGAATTGCACACAATAGTCCAAGTGAGGCTGCACTAGCGTTTTGTACAGTTGCAGCTTGACATCACGGCTCCAGAACTCAATCCCTCTACCAATAAAACCTAACACAGGGTATGCCTTTTTAACAGCACTATCAACCTGTGTGGCAACTTTCAGGGATCAATGTACATGGACACTAAGATCCCTCGGTACGTCCACACTACCAAGAATCTTTCCATTGACCCAGTACTCTGCCTTCCCGTTATTCTTCCCAAAGTGAATCACCTCACATTTATCTGCATTGAACTCCATTTGCCATCTTTCAGTCCAATTCTGCAGTTTATCCAAGTCTCCCTGCAACCTGCAACATTCTTCCACACTGTCCACCACTCCACCGACTTTAGCATCATCTGCAAACTTACTAATCCATCCACTTATGCATGCGTCCAAGTCATTATAAAAATGACATACAGCAATGGTCTCAAAACAGATCCTTGTGGCACACCACTAGTAACAGGACTCCAGGCTGAATATTTTCCATTAATCACCACTTGTTGCCTTCTTACAGAAAGCCAGTTTCTAATCCAATCTGATAGATTCTCCTCAATCCCTTTCCTTTGCATTTTCTCCAACAGCCTACTATGTGGAAACTTATCAAAGGCTTTGATGAAGTCCATATATATCATATCAACTGCCCTACCCTCATCCATATGCTTGGACAACTTCTCAAAAAACTCAATGAGGTTTCTGAGATGCGACCTGCCCTTGACGAATCCATGTTGACTATTTCCAATCAAATTGGTGCTTGCTAGATGAGTATAAATCCTATCTCTTATAAACCATTAAAAAACCTTTCCTACAACAGACATAGGTTCACAGGTCTATAATTACCTTGGTTATCTCTATTGCTCTTCTTGAACAAGGGCACAACATTTGCAATCCTCTGGTACTAAACCTGTAGACAATGACGACTCAAAGATCAAGGCCAAAGACTCGGCCATCTCCTTCCTAACCTCCCAGAGAATTCTCGGAAAAATCCCATCCAGCCCGGGGACTTAACTATTTTTACACCTTCTAGAATTGATAACACCTCTTCCTCAATGGTCATGAAACTGTTGCCAATTACTGGGGGAAAATCCCAACAAGTTCACTAATGCCCTTTCAGGAGAAAACTGCTGTCCTTACCTGGTCTGGCTGACATGTGACTCCAGACCCACAACCATGTGGTTTGACTTTCTTACTGCCTGACAGGTAATATATGCCGGCCTAGCTAGTGATGCCTACATCCCATGAATGAATTAAAACAGAGTGCTGCCAAACCTGCTGGATGTTTGCTGCATTTTCTGTTTGTGGTAACAATTTTCTTTGGTAGCAAGGTCCATTTTCTCTCAAATCCCAGAGTTAAGATATTTCTGCTCAATTCCCTATTGGCTATATTTATTTAAAAATTACACAACATCAGGTTATAGTTCAACAGGTGTATTTGGAAATACTAGCTTTCGGAGTGCTGCTCCTTTGTCGGTTAGCTTCTTGAAGATGAAGGAGCAGCTCTCCAAATAAATCCGTTGGACTATAACCTGGTGTTGTGTGATTTTTAACTTTGACCACCTCAGTCCAACACCGGCATCTCCAAATCATGTTTATATTTATCTATCTTGTACTGATCAGGGCAATACTCTCTCTATTTTTTTTAGTGTGCAGATCTATGAGGCCAGTGAATTTGTGACATGCTGATCATTGTGATTAGAACTTCTGAACACTTTAAAGGGAACATTGATCAGGAGTTTTTGGGTGTAATGGTAGCTTCCTGACATCGAGGTTCAAGTCCCTGCCAGTCCTTATTGTCTCTGGGAGGTGTATGTGTAATGTGCTGAAAATGTGTTGCTGGTTAAAGCACAGCAGGTTAGGCAGCATCCAAGGAATAGGAAATTCGACGTTTCGGGCATAAGCCCTTCATCAGGAATCATCCTGATGAAGGGCTTATGCCCGAAACGTCGAATTTCCTATTCCTTGGATGCTGCCTAACCTGCTGTGCTTTAACCAGCAACACATTTTCAGCTGTGATCTCCAGCATCTGCAGACCTAATTTTTTATATGTAATGTGGCCAAACAGATCAATTGTCTCCATGTTAATCCATCCAATACACCTGATCATGGGTGGTATGAGTTGGAGAATCGCCTGGTCAGCCAGCAGAAGGCAATGGTAAATTACTGCAATACTTCACCTGTAGGCATGGACTAATCCAAAAGATCCATGACCTGACTCAAGTAAATGTGGAATAGGGAAAAGGCAGCTCGTATTGATGTATCCTAGTTTAATCGTTATTGCATTTAAAAGCAAAAACTAAATCTAGATAGATAGCGAAAGGAATGGACATTCAGTGATCACCACACTGATTTGATTTATTGTCACTTTTTTGTAATATTCATTCATAGGATGAATTTATTCCCCATCCCTAATTGCCCAGAGGGCCGTTAGGAACCAAACACATTGCTCTGGGTCTGGAGTCACATGTAGGGCAGACCAGGTAAAGATGGCAGATTTCTTTCCCTGAAAAACATTAGTGAACCAGGTGGGTTTTTCCTGACAATCAATAGTGGTTTCATAGTCACCACAAGATGCTTAATTCCAGATACTTATTGAATTCAAAATCCCCCATCTACCATGTTGGGATTCTAACCTAGGCCCCCAGAACATTAACTGACTCTCTGGATAAATAGTTGAGAGAATGATTCCTGATGAAAGGCTCTGGCCTGAAACATCAATTTTCCTACTCCTTGGATGCTGCCTGACCTGCTGTGCTTTTCCAGCAACACACTCCAACTCTGATTTCCAGCAACTACAGACCTCACTGTCTCCTTTCTGGATTAATAGCCCAACAACAGTACCACTAGGCCATTGTCTTCCCCAATGTAAGTACAGTGAAAAGCTTTGTTTACAAGAAGTACAGGCAGATCATAGTAAGCAAGGACATACAGATCATAGGGTGAAAAAAAGACTTGGACAGAGGCACACAGGTTATATTGCACAGGGTGTGCACTAGGTAAAATCAACAGTAGCAAGATCAACATTATTTGAAGTTCGACAGTTCATTTATCAGTCTAATAACAGCTGGGTAGAAGCTGTTCTTGAACCTGCTGGTGTGTGTGTTCTAGCTTCTGTATCTTCTGCCTGATAGAACTCATGAAATTGCAAGGACTTTACACTGTCTTTTGATACATTTATTAAATCTTTAACAATCTTCCAAAATTATAGAACTACAGCCATTTTCTTCCCATTCATGATTCCAGATTTATCAGTCTTCCTTTCAAGCAGTTTTCGATTAGGTGATATATTTTTTCAAAAGATGTTTGCTGAAAATACATTAAACCAATTAATTCACAATTTCTAGGATTCTTTTCCAACTGTCTTGCCTTCTGACCATAAAGGAAGAAAGACTTGCATTTACATAGCAACTTTTATGATCATGGGATGTTCCCAAACTTTAACCTTCCTTATGCAGTGCAGTCAGTACTCTATTTGCCCAAAACACCATGTGAAAAACAACAGGTTGTCGACAATTTTATTCACTTTAATCCTGTCAAGAGTGACAATTTCCAAAATAAACACCTGCTCAGTGACCAGCCCAATGCCCATTTGTCTTGAATAAATTTCACATTGAGCTTTTTGGCACATTCAAAAATCCGATTTCACCTCCCTCTTTGGGAGAAGCTTACACAGTTAATTGATCTGTCAATTAATACATCAGTACTCCTACTGTGCTTGGAATATAATGTGAATAGTTATGTGATATGTTTCTAAGACTGAAGCAATGCCAAGTTGTAACTATATACTTCCACTAAGGAGCACTCTACAGACCTAACTTAAACTTTCTTCCAGTCTCACCAAAGTATTCAACAAACTTGCTGAAATACTTTGGGTTAACAAACTGTGCTATAATGTCCAGATGATTTAGAAGTTTCAAATGCTGTCTTTTAATGGTTAAAAATCACACAACACCAGATTATAGTCCAACAGTTTACTTGGCTTTCGACACACTGTCTCTTCTTCAGGTGGTTTTAAGGGTTTAATTCATTGGTGGCCAAGAAAATTTATAATTCGTTATTCTTTTTATCAGCATCTACTAATAACTTCACAGGGGTCAGTTAGTTCAGTTGGCTGGACAGCTGGTCAATGATGCCAACAGCATGGGCTCAGTTTCTGCTGAGGTTACCATGAAGGTGTCTCCTTTGCAATTTTGCCCCAGGCATGGTGACCCACAGGCTGAGTTTCCACTTGTTGGCTTTCTCTGATGAGGGAGTGGGGCTATGATGACTTTGCCCTTTAATAATTTCACAAACTCTGCCTGATTCTTGATTCTCCATTCTTTCCCTTCTTAATTTTTCCAAAAGTGCAAACGGTTTACCTTAGGTACATTATTTTCGTTAATTCATCCTGACTGTGTTTGCTTTGGAAAGAAATCAGGCATTATCGGATGTTTGTACTTATTAAAGAGTCATAACATCACAGAGATGTACAGGATCTTTCAGTCCAACTTGTCCACACCAACCAGATATCCTAAATCAATCCAGTCCCATTTCCCAGCATTTGGCCCATTTCCCTTCTTATTCATATACCCATTCAGATGCCTTTTAAATGTTGCAATTGTACCAGCTTCCAACCCTTCCTCTGGCAGCTCATTCCATTCATGCACCACCCTCTGTTTGAAAACATTGCCCCTTAGGTCCCTTTTAAATCTTTCCTCTCTTAAATCTTTCCTCTTTAAATATTTGCCCTTTAGTTTTGAACTCCCCTACCCTAGGGGGAAAAAAACAATTTTGGGCAATTCACTCTGTCCATGCCCCTCATGATTTTATAAACCTTTGTAAGGTCACCCCCCAACAACAGTCCAGCGAAAGTAGCCCCAGCCTATTCAGTGTCTCCCTCTAGCTCAGATCCTCCAACCCTGGCAACGTCCTTGTAAATCTTTTCTGAACCTTTTCAAATTTCACAATATCCTTCCTGTTGTGACTGGATGCTCAGTGCTATGTGCCACTCTCACTGTTTAGAGAAGTCTTCTTACTGGATCAAACTTTCCCACAAACAGTAAGATGCAAAACTGGCTGGAGATCAAATGTAATTGAATGTCTATACAGTTATTGCTGTCCCCTTATGGCACAGGCATCAGATTATAACAAAACAGCATACATTTCTTTGTATGAAAAGACTTATATTGTTCCATTGTTATATTGGTTATTTTGTTTTTGACCTCTTGTAATTGTGTTCAGGTATTAAAACACCTGTGTGTATACATACATATATATAACAATGTTAGCTTCATTTAACATCCCCAGAGCTTCACATGACTATTACTGAACATATTTGACACCAAGCTACATAAGTAGATATGAGCACTGATGTCCAAAAGAGCTGGGTTTTAAGGAGGGAAATAGAAAGAGAGTTGGAGTGGTATAAATCCGCAAATTTGGGCTAAAGGGACATCTAATTAAAATTAATGCTGTATAAGAAGCCAGAATGTTGATACAATACAGCAAGACCCAAACAATATCCAGACTCCGCTGACAAGGGTCATGTAACAACATTTAACACCATTCACAACTCACTCAATGCCCAAATGTGGCAAGATGTGGACAATTATCAGCTGACAAGTAACATTTACACTGCGTAAGTCCCAGGCAATGGCCATTTCCAATGAGAGAATCTAACCATTACCCCTTGATTTTCAATGACATTACTATCATTGAATTGCCCACTACCAATATACTGGCAGGTACCATTGACAAGAAACAGAGGTGAAAGTGAGGATTGCAGATGCTGGAGATCAGAGTCAAGATTAGAGTGGTGCTGGAAAAGCACAGCAGGTCAGACAGCATCCGTGGAGCAGGAAAATCAATGTTTCGGGCAGGAGCCCTTCATGAATGTTGATTTTCCTGTTCCTAAGAAACTGAACATGGCTAGTCACATGAATACTATAGCTACAGGAACAGGTAGATTGTAGGTGAATAACTCAACTCCTGACTCTGCAAAGCCTGTCCATTATCTGCAAGGCACAAGTCAGAAGTGTGTGGAAACCTTGCCACTTGCTTTGATGGGTCCAAATCCAACAACACTCTAGAAGCTTGACACAATTCAGACAAAGTAGCCTATTTGATTGTACCACATCCACAAACATTCACTCCCTCTACCAACAACACTCAGTAGCAGCATTGAAGGAGCAGGAGAATCGATGTTGCGGGCATGAGCCCTTCTTCAGGAATCCTGAAGAAGGGCTCATGCCCGAAACGTCGATTCTCCTGCTCCTTGGATGCTGCCTGACCTGCTGCACTTTTCCAGCAACACATTTTCAGCTCTGATCTCCAGCATCTGCACTCCTCACTTTCTCTCAGTAGCAGCATTGTCAGCTACTGAGATGCACAGCAGAAATTCACCAAAGTTCCTTAGACAGCATCTTCCAAATGCAGGATTGCTATAATCTAGAAGGTCAAAGGCAGCAAATACATGGGAACGCTACCGTCTGTAAGATCGTATCCATGCCTCTCACCATCCTGACTTGGGAATATATCACTGTTGCTCCTGTGTCACTGGGTCAAAATTTTGGAATTCCCTCCCTACAATTATTGCGCGTCTACCGACAGCAAATGGACTGCAGTGGTTCAAGAAGGCAGCTCACTACCACCTTCTGAAGGACAACTTTGGACGGGTAATAAATGCTGGCCCAGCCTGCGAATAATCCTGTGAATGAATGACGTTTAGTGGGTAGAGGCAATTACAGGCACAGGGAGGATCAGCACCATGAGGGGATTTAAAAATAAGGATAATGTAACATTCACTTGTGCTTCTGCATCCAACAAAAACCATATGTCCTTTCCATTCATGATTCATGGTAATATAAAATTTGTCTTTGATTAGCTATTGCTAAATCCATATTAAAACCCCAAGTGACTGTTCTTACATGTTGACCTTCATTTTGTGGGTTGCATTTTCTGTGAGTTGGGATATCCTGTTACTTTCGCAACTGTTGGCTTTATTCTTGTCTCTTAGTCAGATGCTGTTGGCTCATAAAAAGGCAGTTGGCACAGCATTACAGAGGGAGTCCTGCACTACTAGTGGCGCTGTCTTTTGGATGAGATGTACAACTGAGTTTCAGTTAGCACTCTCAGGTGAATATCAATGATCCATTGGCACTATTTCAGAGAGAGTTATTTCCAGTATCATAAGCAATATTTGTCCCTGAATCAACATCATAAGTCATTACTTGGAGATGTCGGTGTTGGACTGGGGTGTACAAAATTAAAAATCACACAACACCAGGTTATAGTCCAACAGATTTAATTGGAAGCATTAGCTTTTGAAGTGTGTTCCTTCATCAGGTGGTTGTGGAGTACACAATTGTAAGACACAGAAATTAGAGCAAATTTGTTTTAAATTCTGTGTCTTACAATTGTGTACTCCACAACCACGTGATGAAGGAGCAGCGCTCTGAAAGCTAGTGCTTCCAATTAAACCTGTTGGACTATAACCTGGTGTTGTGCGATTTTAAACAAGTCATTGCCACCTTGTTGCGTATGGGATTTTGAAATGAGTTAATTGATCCCCTTGTTTCCTATTCACAGTGGTAACTAAAGTTTGAACATCCTGAGGTCATAAAAAGCACGACATTAATACAAATCTTTCAGCATATATATGACAAGACTTATTTGGTAATCCACAAATCATCTTATTTGTTAATAGTCATTTTGTCTTCTACCAATTTTATAAGCCATATAAATTTTTAATTCCTTCTTTTAGTTTTATTAATTCATGGGATGAGGATGTTGCTGGCTAGGTCAGCATTTATGGCCCACCCTACAGGGCAGTTAAGAGTCAACACATTGCTGTGGGTATGGATTCACATATGGTCCAGACCAGGCACGGAGACAGTTTCCTTCCCTAAAGGATATTAGAAAGTTTATGTTTGTTTTTCTATGTGTGTGCTTGTATATATTTGGTAATTTTAATAGGAATAAAGTTTAAGTTGCATATATTAGCAAATGTTGTTATGACATGAGGTAAACCCTTCTGCTTAATTTAAACCAGCAACACAGAAAAGATCTGTCCCATGCAGTAATCTGTGAAAATTCAAGAGACCAAGAATTATTTAAAGTAAAAATTAACAACTTTATTTCTTAAAGTATAACAGAATAATTAACCAATAACGATTTACCACTCCTTCCTCTAGGCTATCTTTTACCTTTCCTTCTATAATACTAGTCTGATAAAAGCCCCCAATTAAGATTTACCAAAAATTCAAGTTTTCAAAACCAACCAGCTGTGGAATCTTCTATTTTATCTTCCTGTGTCTTCTTTTCTTCTTCTTAGAGGTTATGCTTCGTAGGTTACTGATCGATAAAGGTACCTTTAAGAGAGCTATTCTCTGGGCAGTCTGCAGATGTCATTGGCTTGGCAGCTCTCCTCCCAACTATTCAATTTTCCCTGGTCTTATCCCCCCCTCCCCCTCAATGCATCAGATTGTATCATTGGCTTTTAAGATTGTCTATATACTAAATTCAAACTTGATTGGAATTTGGAATTTTTCAGGATGTGATTTAAACTGATTGGCCCAATTCAATCTGTTTTGTCATTTCCAAGCAACCAGCTAATCTAGCTTTTGACCAAGTTACATTGTTACCTTATTCAGAACACTTGGTGCTGTCAGGTAGTTCTGCTAGCTTTTAACTCTCTTAAAGGTATAGTACACCCACATCTTCAGAACAATGTGCTCATGTTATAGTTAAGAGTGCCATAATAACAGTTATTTTTATTGTTACCATAGAAACGTGATATCTGGAAAACTGAAATAAAACCAATTTGCTGTAAATACTCAACAGATCCAATAGCCTCTGAGGAGAGGGAAACAGCATTAATATTGTGAGTCCAATAACTCTTCTTCAGTTTGCTTTTGTTTTGGATGGCAGTAAGTCAAAGACAGATAGAGACTCACGGTAGTTTCATTAAATCTTCACATTTGCCATGACTCCGGAAACTTTGGGCCTTGATTTCCAATGCATTATCTCACTCGAAGCATGTCAATTCTATACTTTTGAATGGTTTCTTCCATTTCTGCAAAGGATAATTCTGTACTTTTTTAAATGATGTTATAAATCAATTAATGTCTCATATTAATTAATAAGAAGATGATGCAGGAAAGTGGGCTTGAGTTGATGACCCAACTGAGCAATGGAGCATTTTAGATGGGCTAAATGGACTACTTGTGTTCCTATTCATTACTGCATCCCTTGCCAAATTCTCTCGCCATTCATAGATTTTAAATGGAGCAGACAAAACACCACTATCTGCAAGTTCCTGACCAAACCATTCATCATCCCGACTTGGAAAAATATCACTGTTCTTTCTTGACACAAGATCCTGGGACTCCTTCGAGAATAGCATTGTGGATGGCGTCCATTAAACGGACTGCAGTGGTTCAAAAAGGCAGATCACCACCACCTTCCCAAAGGCAATTAGAGATAGGAAAAAAAGTATTGAACAATCAGCAAAACAACATAACCATAAATCGTTACTCTAGATTAATAATGGGCCTAACACACTTTGATGACAATGACCTTTAAAAGGCCACACAGCTGGAAGTTACCTCCAAATGTAAATTCAGGGGAAACCTGAGAGAGACTGGAATGTCATACCTGATGAGGTGTTAAAGAAACTTCGGTTTCTAATCTCCTGGGAACTTATGCCCAGAAAAAGGCAATAGTCTGGACAAAAGCAAGATTTGCGCCTTCATCTCTTTTTCAAAAATACACAGACAGAGTTTAAGAACAAGCTTTGAGCTTGTCAGTGTGTGTTAGCTTCATGCATCAGCATAGGAACCTGTGTGCTGTGAAGGTCACAACTCTGAGATGGCCACTTAAACACACCTGCACTGCAGGTGAAGAAAGAAAAAATCCTGTCTGACACATTGCATGTTCCTAGTTAGTCACTGCTAAAAGGAATGAAGATAAAGGTGCTTCAATCAAATCACAAAACAAAAGATCTAGAAATCAACTGCTCAATTGTTAATGTCCATGCAGCTAGTAACATTTGTGGAGCAATTGCAGCATTCAACTATTCATTATTCGCAAACAATTCAATATCACATATCATCTTTTTAACCTGTCCTTTTTGGATTCACACACAAGTATATGGATTGTGTTACTAATCCTTCTTGTGTTTAGAAATTAATAAACTCATGTTTTCTTGTTAATTTAAGGAAGTTTGGTTAAATTGGCTCCTTTTAAAATATGAGTTCATTTAGGTCTGAAGGAAAAATATGTACAGGCAAAGGGATCCTCCTAAAATTAACCTTGTTGCAACTAACCAAGTGCATAGGTTATTAACCAAGGGTTGCCTGTTTGTCCTCCTCATCTGGGAGTGTTATGGAATGATGCATTCTGTCCAGAACCATAACAAATTGTGTGTCAATTGCCAAAGCCATATAAAGTGATCAGTCAGAGAATCTATGAAACAGAAAAAGGCCCTTCAGCCCATTGTAACTGCACTGATCAAAACCAACCACCTAACTATGCTACTCCCAGTTCCCAGACTTGGCCCATAGCCTTGTATCAAAAGGTGTGGTGCTGGAAAAGCACAGCCATTCAGGCAGGATCTGAGGAGCAGGAGAGTCCATGTTTTGAGCATATGCTCTTCATCAGGAAATCCTGATATTTTTGACACTGATCTCCAGCATCTACAGTCCTCACTTTCTCCATAGCCTTCTATACCTTGGTATCACAAATGCACATCAAAATTCTTTTTAAATGCGATAAGGATCTCTGCCTCAACTACCCATAAAGGGAGTTTCAGATCCCCCACCACCCTCTAGGTGGAAAGGTTTGTCCTAACATGAATGAATATCATACAAAAGCTTGTCTCTATATAGTTGCAGTAACGTAATAATAAAACTCCCAAAGCTATTCAGGGTGTTAGCAGATAAAATATGACATGAAGCAAAACAAGGAGATACTAGGATGGGTGAACAAAAGTTTGGTCAATGATGTAGGTTTTGATGTGGTTGTTTCTTAATGAGGGAGGGAGAGATGGATAAATGCTGCAGACACAACAGACGGTATTCTAAGTCCGACCTCAAAAGATGGAGGTCCCCTCTCTCTCCTTTACCTGACTGGCAGGACGCAGTCTTTCCTTGCTGGAGAGTCTCCTCTTGGTCATCCAGCTTTGAGAGATCTTCCAAAATGCACTGCAGATATTCACCAAGGCTTCTTCAGATAGCACCTTCCAAACCCACAAATACTTTGTCTTGAGGGACAACCGTAGCGGATACATGGGATCACTACCATTTGCAAGTTCCCCTCCAAGCCACACACCATCCTGAGTTGGAAACGTAGCACTGTTCCTTCACTGTCACTGGGTCAAAATCCTGGAATTCCTTCCTTAACAGCATTTTGGGTTTACCTACAGCAGGTGGATTGCAGTGGTTCAAGAAGGCAGCACACCACCACCTTCTCAAGGGAAACTAGGGATGGGCGATAAATGCTGGCCCAGCCTGTGATACCCACGTCCCACAAGTGAATTGAGAAAAGTCCTTTACCAGATGGTAAGCACAGCCTTTGGTCACTGATTGGCGAAACTGTCGAATTGTTATGAGGTTACTGCTCCCAACGTGGTGTGGGGTCATGACCTGCATTGTATCATGACATTGAATTCCAATGCAAAAGGCAAAGACCTGATTAGGCTTTCCAGCACCCTTACAATGTCAAAGACAGACAGTTTTTGAACATCTGAGGCCTTGACGGGTCTTTGCAAACAACAGGCTAATTGAACTTAGTGTTACCATCAATGGCCTGGGAGCCTGCCCTGTAGCAAGATCACAAGCCAATTTGACCAGGAACTAACTCGGTGCCTCTTGCTTTTCTTAACCATTTCTAGCCCACAGCCACAAAGCTAGAGGTGGGAAGGGGAGAAGCATATCTTTCTTTGCTCATAATAGTCTCTCTTTTCACATGATGCTGTTGACTACTGAACAACAAACACATTTGTATGATGTTTTTGGCTGAACATTCCAAGGCACTTCATGGGTGTGTTATCAAGCAAGGTTTGAGTGGAGGCCTCCAACAATCTCTGAAAATAACTGGGGGGTGATAGATGTGGGGCTGGGAAAACACAGCAGGTCAAATTGCATCTGAGGAGTAGAAAAGTCAACATTTCGACCCAAACATTGACTTTCCTACTTCGAGAATGCTGTCTGACATATTGTTTATTCACAGCTCCACATCTATCGACCCTGACTTCCAGCATCTGCGGTTCCTAAGCCCTCCAAGTCCCTGAAAATAATTGTTCATTAACATTGACTGTGTTTTAAAAAAAAACAGAAGAACTGTGGCTGCTGGAAATCAGAAACAAAAGCAGAAATTGCTGGAAAAATTCAGCAGGCCTTGCAGCGTCTGTGGAGAAAACTCAAAGTTAACGATTTAGGCTAGCACCCCTTCCTCAGAACAGTTCTGAAGTCTTCTGAAGGAAGGCTACTGGACCCGAAGTTTTGAATCTTTCTCTCCACGGCTGAGCTTTTCCAGCAATTTGTTTTCAAACCTGTGTTTGGCAGGTTGCAATATGTTGGCCCAATGACGACGTCACTGAACAGCTGCATGTTGTACAGAGGAACAGCCTCTCACTATCTACAGCTCTGTGATTATTAAGTAACAACTTCTCCTTTTAGTTGCTGAGACCCACTAATCTGGCAATGTTATGTCGTTAAATAAGCCGACCCTGTCTTATTGGGAGAGGGGAGGCTGTGGGTAGAAGTAAAGGTTAGGCCCATGGCACAGTAATAGTGTGTTCCTGAGAATAACTCAGTCATTATTCCAGAAGGAACATTAACTGTTGGCATTCTATTCCCTGCATACTGCAAAACAATTTTTATGGCTTTGTTTATAGTGACTCCAATAGGGTAACAATCTCTCTTTGAATGTGAACTCTGTTCACTGAATGTTTAACTGGGTGAGGTTCTCTCTCTCCAAATAAACTGGTTAATTGCTTGACGCCATCTCCTAAATGTAACTCAATGGACAAAGGTCTCTCCCTAAATCATCCAAAACAGACCAACTGCAATCATGCGATCTCACTGAATCACAATAGACCTTGTATCGGAAACCTCTGAGATCCTGTGATCTGTAACCACACGGGACTCAGCAGGAAGTTCTAACATTGTTGTGGTATGTGGGCACCAACCGAGATTTTGTTATCTATTGTCTAGCACTTTGATTGTCTCACTGCAAGGTTTTGTGTGCAAACTACTAGCCCAAGATCAGTTACCAAAGCGAAGTGAAAAAGGAAAGACTGGCAATTAAATAGCACTTTTCACAACTCCCGCAGGTCTCAGACACATTCACAGTGGAATGAAATACCTTTTGAAGCTGTTGTGCTGTTGAAAATGTGGTAGCCAATTTGTATGCAGCAAACTCCCTCAAGGATAATGACCAGATTACTGGTTTTTTGTGATATTGATTGAGAGATAAGTATTTGTCAGGACACGGGAAAACTCTCCAGCTCTACTCTCAAACATATCTAGTCAGGGTAGCTGCAGGAAGGATATTCTTAACGCCCGGAGAGTCCAGCAGCTGGGCTCACAGCCTAGGTATCAGGGCTCAGAACAATCCCAGTCACAATCACACAACACCAGGTTATAGCCCAACAGGTTTAATTGGAAGTACCATCTTTTAGAGCGCTGTTCCTTCATCGCTCCTAGTGGAAGACCCTAGTGCTTCCTATTAAACCTGTTGGACTATAACCTGGTGTTGTGTGAATGGCACAGCAGACTTGAAGGGCTGAATGGCCTCCTCCTGTTCCTATTTCCTTTATTCCTGTGTGCTGTGGGATATTTTAGTCGCAGCTGCCTGAGCGGGCAGATGGCCTGTGATAGTAGAGGCTTCTGGAGGGGTGGGAGAGGGGCTGGGTCTGGGGAGAGGTGGAGTTCCTGTTGAAGAGCTTTGATGAGTGACCACAGTGCATTCAGTAGATAGTACAAACTACTGCCAGAATGCACCAGTATTAAAGGGGGTGAGAGAATGGAAGATTTTAAACATGATATTTATTGATTTATTTCCCATTGAGGTCATCGGATGACAGTTAAAATAACCAACTAGCTTTCATTTCGATATATACTGCAGATTTTCTCTGTGTGGGACATTAAGGTTGATTTCAGTGTCTCCTGGTGTTTGCACACAGTCATGACTAGAAAGTTTAAACGCAAGAACAAGTCAAGGAGAATGCCAATGACAGAAAATCCTGAGGAACTCAAAGTCTTTGGGAGATGCCAAAGCTGAGACTGTCTGAAGGAGTCGGGTTTCATTAAACAGGCACACTGTTTTCCCGTCTCACCAATGTCCCCATAAATACTTTAAAGAACACCCTGGTAAAGAACTATACCGACATCGCTCATGAAAGTCTTCAATGTTTGGCCTCAACTTTTTCCTGTAGCAGAGAATTCCACAGGTTCTCTACTCTC
Organism: Hemiscyllium ocellatum; assembly: GCF_020745735.1. NCBI lineage: Eukaryota > Metazoa > Chordata > Chondrichthyes > Orectolobiformes > Hemiscylliidae > Hemiscyllium > Hemiscyllium ocellatum. Next base: position 11,439,088 of record NC_083426.1, on the reverse strand, counting down.
TGGGTGAAGAAATATCTTCTGTCCTAAAAAGTCTACTACCTCTTCAAAAAAAAATGAAAAACTGCAGATGGAGGAAATCGGAAACAAGAACAGAAATTGCTGATAAAACTTAGCAGGTCTGGCAGCATCTGTGGAGAGAAAACAAAGTTAATGTTTCTGGTCCAGTGACCCTTCTTCAGAACTGATTGTGATTGGTTTGGAGATGCTGGTGTTGGACTGGGTAAAGACTTTGCACTGATATAGTACCTTTTCATAGCCTCAGGAGAAGACATTCCTAAATTCGGTCGGGTTGCATTCCCAATGAAGGGCTTATGCTCGAAACGTTGACTTTCCTGCCCCTCGGATGCTACCTGACTGGCTGTACTTTTCCAGCACCACACCTTTTGATTCTACATACTTTACAGTCACTGAAGTGCTATTTAGAATATGTTGTCTGTGAAAAGTAGGGAACAGCTATCCCAGTCACTCCTGATGCATAGAAGAATCATGGAATCCATGCAGACCATTTGGCCTAGCGAGTCCACACTGACACTCCGAAGATAATGCTGCCCAGACCCAACCCCCTACTCTATCCCTTCATTTCTCATGGCCAATCTGCCTACCCTGCATTGTGGGAGAAAACCCATGCAGACATGAGGAGAATGTGCAAACTCCACACAGACAGTTACCCAAGGGGGAAATTGAGGCAAAAGTGAGGACTGCAGATGCTGGAGATCAGAGTCAAGAGTGTGGTGCTGGAAAAGCACAGCAGGTCAGGCAGCATCCGAGAAGCAGGGAAATCAGCATTTTGGGCAAAAGCCCTTCGTCAGGATTGAGGCTGGGAGCCTCAGGGGGTGGAGAGATAAATGGGAGGGGGCTGGAGCTGGAGGGAAGGTAGCTGAGAGTGCAATAGGTGGATGGAGGTAGGGGTAAAGGTGATAGGTCGGAGGGGAGGGTGGAGTGGATAGGTGGGAAGGGAGATTGACAGATGGGACAGGACATGAGGATGGTGCTGAGCTGGAAGGTTGGAACTGGGGTAAGCTGGGGGAAGGAGAAATGAGGAAACTGGTGAAGTCCACTTTGATGCCATGGAGTTGGAGGGTCCCGAGGTGGAAGATGAGGCATTCTTCCTCCAGGCGTTGCGTGGTAAAGGAATGTCGATAGAAGAGGCCCAGGACCTGTGTGTCCTCGGCAGAATGGGAGTTGAAGTGTTTGGCCACGGGTGGTGGAGTTGATTGGTGCGTGGATTCTTGAGATGTTCTCTGAAGCACTCTGCGAGTAAGCTTCCAGTCTCCCCAGTGTAGAGGAGACCGCATCGGGAGCAACGGATACAGTAAATGACATTAGTGGAAGTGCAGGTGGAACTTTGATGGATGTGGACTGAGGTGAGGAGTGGTGACGTGCGGGCACAGGCTTTGCAATTCCTGCGGTAGCAGGGGAAGGTGGCAGGAGGGGAGGGTGGGTTGTTGCAGGTCATGGACCTGACGAGGTAATCGTGAAGCAAACAGATGCTGCCTGACTTACTGTGCTTTTCCAGCACCGCATTTTCAACACTAAAAGTCCTAGCAATACCTGCATCCCATCAACAAATAAAGGAACAAAAAAGGCATATATATGGATATATCTTGACCTTTATCAACCTCAGGAGTTTCAGAGGTATTGAAAATTGTCCACCAAGCCACTCCATTGATAATTATGACTCGGCAATAAACTCTGCAGCAGCCAGCTATTCCCACAAATGAATAAAAACAGAATGATAGACTTTGAGTAGTTATAGCATGTTTTGGGATATCCTGGGGTTATGATAGCATTTACAGAAATATCAGACTTTATTTTTATGAACATGGAGAGGACATGTTTTGTTGCTGTTGTTAACTGAAAGCACAATCCAGCCATTGATGTGCTAATGAAATATATTCACTGTTGTCATGAACTAAGGCTCTCATTGGATGTTAATTATGAATGGTACAGGTCAAAGAATAGAACTTTGTTTTAAAATTAATCTGTGGATGGAATGTGAGCAATGACAGCATTTGTTGTCCATCTTTTGGATATGACTTGTCCTCTAAGCTAGTTAAGAGTCAACCACTATGGGTCTGGAGTTATATGTAGACCAGACCAGGTATGGACCACAGATTTCCTTCCCTGAAGGAAATTAATGATGGCCCATTGTGAGTTTTACAATAATAGACAAACGGTGACCATTAGACGAGCTTTGAATTCCAAAACTTTATTGAATCAAATTTTACCATCTGCTGTGGTCTGGATCTTAGCTGGATCTCTGGGTTACCTTTCCACTACAGCTCCCACTGGAGTTAATGAAAATGAACTTACAAACAGACAGTGTTGTAGTTACTCCTGGGGTCTGGCAGCATCCATGGAGAGAGAAGCAAAACTAATGGAAAGACTCTTCAAATCCCAGTGCAGTTGCAGTCAGAGGCAGGAATAGCATTTAGGGTACATCATCTTTGCCAGCTACTCTCAGTCACTGGAATCAGGATTGGCGTAGAGTTTGCCAACTCTCCACTAACTGAGGTTCTTAGGAATCCAATGAAGGTCTATTTAAGGGCATCAGGCTGACACTGCTGGGATTGACTTTTGCCTTCCCTGGATCAAGAAGAGTGTGAGTTGCTTATTGGGCAATGGGAGTGACTTCAGTCAAAGATGCCCAGTGCCGGACAAAGGGCATGGGCATTCTGCAGAGGGGTGGCTAACCCACCATGCCCTTTGCTTCCTACCTCCCATCTCCCCCTCCCCCCCACCCCCCGTGTCTCGCGTGACTTTTCACTTCACTTTTTCCTGTATCCTGGGGTGACACTGTCTCAGCAGAATCCAAAACATTCCAAGTGAAGCTGTCAAGTGCGGGAGCTGCCTCCCCTCTGATTGGTTGGCAGTTCCTGTCAGGAGGGAGCTCTGACCCGGGGAACTCTTGTACAAAGCAGTTAGTACCTGAAAGGGTTAACTGTCATCATACGATAGGATCATCGAGATAATAAAGGACTGGTCATGGGAGACGCTAACCATTTCTGTGTGTCTCCTATGTGCTCTGTCCAGAAACAAAACAAAAAGAAACAGGAGGAGGTCATTCAGCCCTTTGAGTCTGCTATGCCATTCAATACAGATCATGGCTGATCATGCAACTCAGTCTGCTGTTCCTGTTTTCTCCTTTTTGTCCTTGATTCTTTTAGCCTTAAGATTGTATCTAACTCCTTCTTCAAAATATTCAATATTTTGGCCTCAATCACCTTTTGTGGCAAAGAATTCCACAGACTCACAACTGTCTGGATGAAGACGTTTCTCTTTGTCTCAGTTCTACGTGGCCGTTAGACCATGACTCCAGGTTCTAGACTTCCCAGTTATCAGAGACATCCAATATGGGCTCCCCAGTATGGGCGTAACACTCCAGTGATTGTAATTGTTAACTGCTTGTGGCTGAAGTAGTCACGTATACTTAATCTTAAATTGAGCTGGATAGTCTCACAAGAGTTCATTCCTTATCGCAGGTGTAATTATAACTAGCTTGAAGCAATATGTAATATCTTGGTTCATAAAGATTGGTCTTACTTCTGCCTCAGAATTTTTTAGCGACAAAAAACTGCAGATGCTGGACTCCTGGGCACCATGCTGGGCAGCACAGTGGCTCAGTGGTTAGCACTGCTGCCTCACTGCACTGGGGACCTGGGTTCAATTCCAGCCTTGGGTGACTGTCTGTGTGGAGTTTGCACATTCTCCCCATATCTATGTGGGTCCCCTCTGGGTGCTCCGGTTTCCTCCCATAATCCAAAGATGTGCAGGTTAGGTGAATTGGCCATGCTAAATTGCCCATTTTGTTCAGGGATGTGTAGGTTAGGTGCATTTGTCAGGGGTAAATATAGGATAGGGGAATGGGTCTGGGTAGGTTACTCGTCAGAGGGTCAGTGTGGACTTGTGGGCTGAAGGGCCTGTTTCACACTGTAGGAATTCTAATTCTAATCCAAGGTAGACAAGCAGGTGGCTAGATGAACGCAGTGACAGGAGGTGGAGAAATCAACACTTCGGGGTAATCCTTCTTCAGGAGTCCTGAAGGAGGGTTTACACCTGAAACGCTGACTTCTGCGCCTTCTGATGCTGCCTGGCTCAGAGGCTTTGCGGGCATTTTTCCTCAAATGGTACTGGTACTGGTACCCTAATGGTAACAAGACGGGTTGGTAGTGGCAAACCTAACCAAAATATCTCAAGTGGTTTCGGTAAAAAACAATGTATGCAGAGAAACTTGATTGTGTATTGGTACTGCCTGTTTGACAGGATCTCCAATGGGGCTTCCTTAGGGTCTCTCACTGGCATTGCAGCTGAATCTAAACTCCAAACTGCCACTGTGGAATATTCCACTTAACATTTCAAATCAAACATGATTCTTCTTTAGAACTGAGAGTGATTGCCTCAGTTAAAATATATTGTATTCACACATTGTAACTATTGGAAATCTCTGTACTATATTGTGCACCATGTCTGTGGCATTGCATATTTATCTTATGGGCATAAGCCCTTCATCAGGAGACTAATTTCTAATGAAGGGCTTATGCCCAAAACGTTGATTCTTTTAGCTTTAGCTTACTTACAGTGTGGAAACAGGCCCTTCGGCCCAACAAGTCCACACCGACCCGCCGAAGCGCAACCCACCCATATCCCTACATTTACCCCTTACCTAACACTACGGGCAATTTAGCATGGCCAATTCACCTGACCCACACATCTTTGGACTGTGGGAGGAAACCGGGGCACCCGGAGGAAACCCACGCAGACACAGGGAGAACGTGCAAACTCCACACAGTCAGTCGCCTGAGGCGGGAATTGAACCCAGGTCCCTGGCGCTGTGAGGCAGCAGTGCTAACCACTGTACCACCGTGTTTCTCCTACTCCTCGGATGCTGACTGACCTGCTGTGCTTTTCCAGCACCACACACTCGACTCTGATCTCCAGCATCTGCAGTCCTCACTTTCTCCACAATAACCTTATGTTTATTTTCACTAGGGTGATTTTTAAAAATCCTTTCTAATGATGCAAGACTGCAACCTTTAACAAAAAGCGATATTGCACAAACGCAAGACACTTGAGAACTGGGCATGGCAAGAAGGCAGCTTTGAAAGTACAGTGCTGCGGTATTCTAACCCTTCCTGTAAGGGCTCCTGTCCAATGCATCAGAACACTCACAACGTCCCAAGCAAAGTGCTGCAGCAATGAAGAAGTTAAACGCTGTAAAAATAATGACAGTGCACAAATCAAACAAAAGGACACTGAACAAAGAATGAACAGACAAAAGGGGTGAGTTAACAATCGAAGAGAGACAAAAGAGACCTCGGACAAAGGAAACAAAACAATAGCTCCATTGGCAATGCAAGGCAATACAAAGGGCTCTGTGACAGCAAGACAATGGCTCCACTATATTTACTCCAACATTATCTCTTTACAGCTGCTGGCTGTTCCATTTTTGCAGCGTCTATTTTTAATAGCCCCTTTGTTTGACATTGCCCAGCTTTTTTTCTTTTGTTGAGTGCTTTTGTCTGTTTGCAGATAAACGAATTCTGTTCAACCAGAAATAAATTGAGTCTTTCTTTGAGACACACTAATAGTTTCCACAGCAAAATATCTCTGTCCATTCTCTCCTGTTTCACCCTGTCCTCTCTCTTTACCTCGTTGCCTGTGTTTACTCATTTTATTTCTCCCCTGCCCACATCACTATAAGGTTTCACGTAGGATTTGGAATTCTTTTCACCTTAAAAGAATGTTTTATGAAATACTTATGGGTTTATATCTGTACTGATCATTCTGCCAAGACAGTTAGCTATTTGTCATTAATTAGTTTATTGTTTAGTTAACGATCTAGATGGCACAGTCTAAACTGCTTCGAGAGATTGATTGAATTAGCAGTAATTTTTGTTTGAGAAGGGACAAAGGAACATAAGACCACAGAAGCAGTCTATTTAACCCCTCAAGCCTCTGCCAGTCGACAACATCATGGCTAGCCTAACTGGAGCCATGGCTTCACTTTTCCACCTATTCCCCCAGAACCTTTTCCTCCCTAGTCAATGAAAAATCCAATGTTCACAGCTTTGAATATACCTTGCATCCTGCACTGCTCAATGGGTGGCATGGTGGCTCTGTAGTTAGAGCTGCTGCCTCACAGCGCCAGGGACCCAGGTTCAATTCCAGCCTTGGGCAACTGTCTGTGTGGAGTTTGCACATTCTCCCTGTGTCTGAGTGGGTCTCTTCCCACACTCCAAAGATATGCAGGTCAGGTGAATTGGCCATGCTAAATTACTAGGTAAAAACAATGACTGCAGATGCTGCAAACCAGATTCTGGATTTGAGTGGTGCTGGAAAAGCGCAGCATCTGAGGAGCAGGAAAATTGGCGTTTTGGGCAAAAGCCCTTCATCAGGAATACAGTCAGAGTGCCTGCAGGGTGGAGAGGTAAATGAGAGGAGGGTGAGGGTGGAGGTGGGGAGAAAGTAGCATAGAGTACAATAGGTGAGTGGGGGTGGAGATGAAGGTGATAGGTCAGAGAGGAGGATGGAGTGGATAGGTGGAAAAGAAGATAGGCAGGTAGGACAAGTCAGGGGGACAGTGCTGAGCTGGAAGTTTGGAACTGGGGTGAGGTGGGGAAGGGGAAATGAGGAAACTGTTGAAGTCCACATTGATGCCCTGGGATTGAAGTGTTCTGAGGCGGAAGATGAGGCATTCTTCCTCCAGGCGTCTGGTGGTGAGGGAGCGGCGGTGAAGGAGGCCCAGGAACTCCAACTTGTGAGGTTTTCACATCTTCCAGGATATTCAGTACTTTTGTATTACTGATCATTAAAAAAAACCTCACTGGATGAAATGCAGCATTCCCACTGACACCCAGGGATCACTGGCCTGAGACCATCCAAAGTGGAGGAGGAGCAGCCGGGGAAGTGTTGAGCATCTCGAGACTTACCATCAGGAAGAAATGGAAACCGGGCAGCAACAGTGAAAGGAGCTCATTGCCACACCAATGCCACACCCACCCCTTCCCTGGACCACCTCTGCCCCAAATGGAATGGAGCCTGTGGAAGCCACATTGGTCTGTACAGCCACCCACCTAGAGACTCAGCCTGAGAGTGGCAGAGAGTCATCCTCATCTGCGAAGGACTGTCAATGATTACTGATTATAGAATTATAGAGTCACACAGCATGGACATACAATGTCTACGCTGTCCAATAAACACCAAATTACATTAATCCTATTTACCTGCTTTTGATCCATTACCTACTACGGCTGAGCATTTGAAGATGCTTCTTAAATGTTGCAAGAGCATCTGCCTCCACTAACCTCTCAGGCAGAGTGTTCCCTATTTCTGTCACCTTTGGGGTGAAAAAAATCTTTCTAAACCATTTGCTCCTCACCTTAAACTTTTGCCCTCTGGCCTTCGACGTGTCTGTCATGGGGAAGAGATTCTCTCAATCGACTCTGTTTATGCCTCCCATAATGCTGTATCCCTCAATCTGATCCTCCCTCAGCCTTCTCTGCTCCAAGGAAAACAAACACAACCCATCCAGCCTCTCCTCATAACTGAGACTTTCCATCCGAGGTAACATCTTGCTGAATCTCCTCTGCTCCCTCTCCAGTACAATTGCATCCTTCCGAGAGTGTAGCCATCAGAACAGAACACACTATTCCATCAGTGGCCTAACCAACATTTACTAATGGTCCCTGATGCTAACCACTGAGCCACCATTCTGCCCACAATGGCCTCAGACACTAATCCACCACTAATCCACTGTTGATACTGTTCTATTATTGAATAAAGTACTTTCTTGCTTTCCCAAGATGAGGGCCATTTGTGCTAGGCAATGGAGTTTTTTTGCATTTTAGCTATCTACTGGTAGAATTAAGCAGTCTGATAGAATGAACTAGATGCAGAGTAAAACTGCGCTGTGCTCCACTAATCATCCCAGCCGCACTCTGAAAGGCACAGTCCTTACTGTCCTTGTGTAACATGGCTTTGCCATTTCTCCCACTTTTAGTGAAATTGGGGTCAAATTGGGACAGATCAGTTTATAACATAGATCCGGACTCACTGAGAGCATCTGACTGAGATTGCTTGAACTCCTCTGGGCCTTGAACAGACACGACTATCATTGTATCTGTTTGGATTTGATAGGTCAGCATCTAATCCAGTGATGCTCAAATGGGGGTTCAGGTGCCCCCTGGAAGGGTCTGCAGGATCTTTCTCATGGATCTGTGAAATACCATAGATGTTGGAGCAAAAAAGATGGGCAAGGTGAGCAAAGTGAAAGAGCGGTGACAGGAGCAGAGTGTGGACACCATACCTGCAGCATGTAATGGGGATGGTTGTTTCTGGGATAGGCAGTGTTGAACATTGCAATACCAACCCCAAGTGGATTGGTCTGCTGCAAATCTTCCTTTCCAGTCAAACAAAAACATTAATTGTTTAAACAGCTCCAGTTGGGGTGCTGTAAAAATCAAATGGTCAACAGATGACTTATCTAACCATTGTTATCCAGGGTGATGGTGCACCCCAGCATGAACATTAGGTTTGGGTTGTAGATTAGTAGCTCAGTTACATCATCACTACTTTCGAAACCTGATCAGGCACGCTTCTGGAGAAGGTTAGACTTGAACTGAGGAAACCTGGTCCAGAGGTAGAGACACAGCCACTGTGCCACAAGAGCACTCCTCCTCCTTGCTATGCTGAATCTAATGGTTTGCAGTGAGAGAGGATAAACCGCTGCTGAGTCTTAATGGGAAGAGACATTTGACTGAACAACTCGAGAGATTTGATTGCATGATAGCAGTTGATAGCAGGAGCAATGGATGTTTCCATTGGGACTTTGTGCTCAAACTGCCTCTCCTCCTCTCAAAGACTCTGAGATCATCAGGTTGGATGGAGCTTAATACAAGTTCAACATTAATTCTTTGGAACCATAATCTTATATCTGTGTTTTCATAAAAGCATTAAGGCAGACTCTACATTCTCAGCATTATGAGGTATTCTAATTAGATGACAGAGGTGGAGTTGGATGAAAGAGGTGTAGTCCATGATTAGTCATCCATTTGAAAAGAGGGTCCTTAAAGTATAAACACTTCTAATGTCGTGGACCAGCCCAATGTGTTACCTAATTCTCCAGCTAAACTGTTGCTAAGGAAACCAAGACAACAGCTTGGTAGGTATGCAGGGCACTGAAAGTGATCCAGTGTGAGTCACAATTACACCTCATGTGAAAAGAAAAGGAACAAAGAAACAAGAATTAGAGGAAGACATTCAGCATTTTGAAGTTTATCTCTCCAAAGGTAAAAATAAGAACTGCTCTCCCAATAGAGAGTGGCACCTAGTAGTGGTTTAACTGAGGGTCACTGCACCTCTGGTGATAAGGGAGGTTGGGGCAAAGAGTCGTCCATGGTAAACTCATGCAGTGCAGGAACTGAACCCTTACTGTTAGCATCACTCACCAGCTATCCAGCCAACTGAGCTAACTGTTCCTACTTATAGCTCTGCACTTTAACTCAACCACTCCAAACCCCAACTGTAGTTAACAATGTCTTTGAATGGTTGGAATGTTTCAGCTTTTTTTGAAAGGTTTTTCCAACTATTTTGCTGCCATACAAGGGTCTGGCCACTCATGCCTAGGGACTGCTTGACCAAGTTAGTCAGAGGTCAGAGGTGAATAGTTCTGAGCTCCGTGCAAAGATTAATGAGGTGATCCAAGGGAGTCTGGAGGAGCAGAAGAGGGAGTCACTGCTAAAAGGAAGTGGGGCAAAAGCAGAGCCATTTATAGAAGTGGGGGATACGTATGGTAATAGGGTAAAAACGCAAGATGCATCGGATTATATTGAATGGTATTGGAGATCAGAGGTTATAGGCACTGACTACCAACAGTAGGAGAAGCAGGGTAGGCATCATTAAGGTGTAATGTCAGGGTTTGGGGGAGGGAAAATAGTTGGAGATGAAGTTTGATGTGGTGAATCACATGGTGGGGGGTGGTGGTGGGGGAAGTAAATGGAAATGAGCTGCCGGGCTAGTGCAAGATAAAAGGGAAGGGACCTGGATACTTGGCAGACTGGGTTACCAGGTGGAGCCCAGTGATGATGACGCCTACTGTAAGCTGCATTTTAGAGGCATGTCACTCTCTAGGCACAACTGAGAAATGGCTTGGACAATGCCCAAGGTGGGCAGAGTCAGTGTCACTTCAATGGGTGAAAGTGTAGGATCCATGACTGCTGGATGTGAGGCCATTGAAAGGGCAAGTTTATGAAGCACATGTTTGGTTAGAATGCAGCGAGCATCCCCTTTTGGAGGTAAAGGGTTGGGCAATCAGCCGGCATGGCACCATTGCCGAATTGGCAGACAATCTGCATCTACAGGCACGGTGGAGCTGATGATGGGGCAGCTGAAGATATGGTTCCTCAGCTTGGACTAGTCTGGGGTGTGCCCTCCTTATAGTCCAGCCAGAGTGTGCCACATCATCCTGGCATCATGTGCTGTCCACTACTGGGGCTGCCAGTGAGGTCATGTAATAGATGCTGAGGATTGGGGGAAAAGGGAGCAGTCATCTAAGGTAAAGGAAGAAGACATTGAGCAGGAGGAAGCTCTCCATGAGGATGACAGAGGTATACAAAGTAGACAGGACCTGACTGATACCTGGTCCCTGTAGACATCAATTGGGTGCAGCAGACCAACATGGACTGTCAAGATCAAGATTCCAGTGTTTGGTTTGCTTGTGGGGGTACACTGCAGCCTTGGCTCATTTCCATTGTGTCCCCCTTTGCTGGGGGTAAATAAAAACTTCTGTTTTGGACCTGTCTGATTATTTGTCTGCGTGTGATGTTCTCCTACTGGACAAACTGTGGCTGTCCAGTGGGCACTGGGGAACAAATAGGGGTGGCATAGAGAGTGTTTTGATGGGATGTATCTAAGGTCAGGTAAACTGTGTGGTCTGGTGGTTTAACAATGATTAGGATGAGAGACCGGGGTTGTATGTGCAAGTGAGTGTCACCCACACCAGCTACATACTGTGGGCAGCATGGCTTTGTGCTACTTGTCTGCAAGTGGGGAGTCGGATTGCCCAGGTAACAACAGCCTTTCAGAGATGACTACGGGGACATAAGGGATCCCAGTCTTTCCATGGATGTTTGGAATGATGTGCTGTTCTGGAAACGGGGCATGGAAAGATAGGGCTACAATCAGATGGAAGAGATGGGGGGATTGCATTTGGTAAGATAATGGGGACAGACGGAGTCTTGCTGGGCACATCTGTAAAGCCCAGCAAATAAAACCGTCTCTTCTGGCACCTGGCCAGAAAAGCCCACAGCTTTCTCAATGGAATCTCTCTTCCTGGCTGGCAGAGATCCCTTTCCACTAGACAAATTAATATCAGCAAAGGGGAAACCGAGGCCATGGAGATCAGGAGATCATTGTCGTCTGCTATTCTTTAGGCCAACCATGAGCAATGTGACTTTGTCACTGACCACAAAATCGAGGGCACAGAATTTACAATGCAGAAAGAGGCCACTAAGTCCAACAGTCTAACTCAGCTCCCTCGCCTACCCCACCCCCTCCCCCAGCCTGTGCCGGGTTTAACAGTGTCAGTCCCAAGAGGCTGATTGCCTTTTCTGAACTCCTGCTCCTGGGCCCCAGTATGGAAGTGCAGAAGTGGGTGGTGATGCTCAATCACTCTTGTCCTCCCTCAGATCTTCACAATCCCCATCTTTGTAACTTTTCTGAAATGCTGCATTTCATGTAACCACTTCCTGTTGTCACACATTAAGTAAATATACAGTCTGCTGAATGTTCTTATCGTCCAATGAACTTGACATCCTTTCTGCTAAATTTGGTTACAGCTATAACAAAATCCATCTGCTCTCTTATCTTTCAGCTTATCCTCGTTTTTTCAGATTTCAAAAGAAAAACAACTGACTTTGACTGCAATCAACAGTGCTAAAAGCTGACACAAGAATAAAATAACATTAATTCTATTTTACATTCCTGGGTGCATGCATCCAACAGTTGATCTCTCTCAGATGGTTATGTCTCTCTATGGAAGTTTTCTTATGTTGGATTTAGACTGTCTGCAGGTTAGTTTTGACACAACAATTTATGTTAGCTGTAAGCTGGAGTGAACGATCCTATTCATCATATCCAAATTTTGAGTGATGTACACAATTCTGCAACACCTTTCAAACACTTGCTTTCTGCTTCCTGATAGGACAAAATCATCTTGGAAACATGACCACCACGCAAGTTCCCCTCCAGCCGCATAACCATGCCGATTTGGGAAAATCCTGGATTTTCCTTCCGAACAGCTCTCGCTACGTCATTTGCAGTGGTTCAAGAAAGTGATAGAGTTAGGGCTAGTCTGCTGAATCGCCCTGTTAGCCCTTATCCGCTTGTATAGATTGTGGAATTTAATAATGTGAGTATGGAGCTCCTGTTCCATCTCATTTACCCATTATTCAGAACAAATTTGGTTCCAAATCTGATCGTTATGAGTATTTTCCATTACCAACACTTTCCCCCATAACACCACATCCCAGCTATTTGCCATTCTGTTGTTGAGTCCAGTCTTAACTCAGCAAGACAATTTGCAATTGATCGGGGCCACTTGAGAAATAATCTTGATGAGGCCGGAACAAACACCACAATTTACATTTATATTATACCTTTAATGTATTAACACATCTCGATGTTGTTTACACCGTATACATTTGTGTAAAAGTCAAATTTTGTCAGATTATTTTTTTAAAGTTACATTTATGGGATTGACTATTACATGGATACTACATTTTTGAGGAGCTGAAATTCAAACAACTGTCCAAAATACTGTATCATTAGCAGAAACCCAATTGATCTCTCAACGAATAAAGAGAAAAATCACAAAAATGAGGTTGTCACCTGACTGATCTGATGCATTGTAAATTTTCACACCAAATTCTTCTATTTCCCTCTGTTTTCTCTTGTCTCCTGTTGTTTTGGTTTTTCAAACTAACAAACTAACTGAAAAATATTCATTTCCTCATCACAACATTTATCTACATGATAATACCTTGACTTACAATGTGATCTGTTATCTGTGAAGAACTGGGTTGACTTTTACATGAGATATGGAAAATTCCAGATTTTTTGGCCAAAAATAGAGGGTCAACTTTTACATGAGATTGACGTTTACTTGAGTATATACAGTAAGCATTATCTACCAAAGGATGACAGAATAATAACAACTTATATTTACGTAACACTCTGAATAGAATGAAATGTTACAATTATCTTCACAGGAGCATTATAGAACAAAGCTTGACACTGAGTTTGGTGAAGGATTATGAAGACCGGTCAAGAAGATATTCAACTTTGTCAGAAAGGAAGAAGGTAGTAGCTGATAGGCTTGGAATGGGCATCTTAGAGCTGGTCAGCTTGGATTGGTCGCTGCGGAATGTCCTGAGGCACTATGGAAATGTAAGTACTCCTTTTTTCTTTAAGTAATCTCAACAGGTGGTGAAAGTGAAGATGTTGAGCAACTACTGACAATATAATAAGTGTTTTTTTTTCAATTACTTGTAAGAAAAGGCAAAGAAAATAAACAATGGAAACACAAATTCAGGAAAGTTGGGGCAAGGAAACATTGCAGGAATAGCCACTGGAATAAGGGAAACTAATTGGAGTGAAGGAGATATGGACAGTAGAATAAGAGTACAAATTCCTTGAGACCAAAACCAATTTGTACCAGTCATCGGTATTACCATGTATAGAATAATTTGTGAAGTGCTGAACATTATACTCCATTGGAATCATTGACAAAGAAGGTAACAAAGCAGATGCATAACTTAAGGCATTAGAGTCCAATGGGAACATTAAAGAGCCTATAATCAGGAAGGGAATCAAGAGTTATGAGGAAAAGACAGGAAAGTGGAGTGGAGGATTATAAGATCAATCATTGAATGCCTAGGCAGATGAAAACCAAAGGAAACTAAAACAGCACACTGTATTCGAGATGTGGTCTCACCAATGTCCTGTATTGTTGAAGCATAACTTCCTCATTTTTATATTCAGTTCCTCTCATAATAAAAGTTAGCATCCTTTTAGCCTTCTTTTTAATCATTGTTGTACCTGCACTCTAACTTCTTCAGGCCCACACACACCTAGAACCCTCTACACCTCGACAGTCTGCAATCATCTTCCGTTTAAGTAATACTCTGCTCTCATGTTAAGCATTTAAGTGTTTTATTTGCAGTTTGTAAATCACATTCCACCACCTAATGTGACAGCAACATTGGAACATCTTCCCTCCCGTGATGGTTCAACGAGAAGTAGTGAACCTGGAGATTAGTGATATCAGAGATGGCCACATTAAGGGAATGAATTCACTGTTTCAAACATTGCTAGATGTTGGCAAATTGAAGGACATTCATGCTTTTTACTAATGACTGTGGCATCACATTGACTCTAGTTACCCATTAATAATTTGCTGTTAGTTCAGTAGTTATGGTGTGAAGGTGCTGGTGTTGGACTGGGTGGACAAAGATAAAAATCACCAGGTTATAGTCCAACAGGCTTATTTGTAAGTACCAGCTTTCAGGGCACCAGGTTTGTTCAATACATCGCATCAGTTGTATGACACTTTGATCATTTACTATAAATTCTGTGATCCTGCCACACCACCTAACTGACAAAGGAGCAAAGCTTGTACTTCCAAATAAACCTGTTGAACTATAACCCAGCATTGTGTGATTTTTTAACTTAGCTCAGTGGTTTGCACTGTTGCCTCACAGAGCCAGGGCCCTGGGTTTGATTCCACACTTGGGCAAATGTGTGTGAGGAGTTTGCACACTCTCACCGTGTCTGTGTAGGTTTCCTCTGGGTGCTCTGGTTTTCCCGCACGGTTCAAAGACATACCCGTTAGGTGAATTGGCCATGCTCAACTGTCCCTGTGTCCACGGATGTGCAAGCTGGATGGATTAGCCATGCAGGGTTACAGGGATGGGGAGGGATGTTCTTTGAAGGGTTAGTGTAGACTCGATGGGCTGAATGGCCTGCTTCCACCCTGTAGGGATTCAATGATTTTAGCTTTTGAATAACTGCATGTTAGTATGGAATGATACTGAATGTTACTGTTGTTATGTATGGTTACTTGCTGCCTCCAATGATCACTGTTGTTTTAGCCGGGTGCATAAAGTTGCACGCATGTTGTCAGAGATTATTGCTTGCTTCTACAGATCATTTTTGACTGTTGTATGGAGTCAGGAGAGTCATAGAGCTGTACAGCATGGAAACAGACCCTCCGGATCACCTCACCCATGTCAACTTGATATCCTAAATTAATCTAGTCCTATTTGCCAGCACTTAGCCCATATCCCTCTAAACCCTTCCTTTTTAGTTACCAATCCAGATGCCTTTCAAATGTTGTAATTGTACCAGTCTCCACCACTTCCTCTGGCAGCTCATTCCACACACGCACCATCCTCTGTGTGAAAAAGTTA
The DNA here is from genome assembly GCF_020745735.1 of Hemiscyllium ocellatum. Lineage (NCBI taxonomy): Eukaryota > Metazoa > Chordata > Chondrichthyes > Orectolobiformes > Hemiscylliidae > Hemiscyllium > Hemiscyllium ocellatum. The sequence continues at coordinate 11,423,624 of NC_083426.1, read as the reverse complement.
CCCCTTAGGTCTCTTTTAAATCTTTCCCTTCTCACCCTAAACCTATTCCCTCTAGTTCTGGACTCCCTGACCCCAGGGAAAATATCTTGGCTATTCACCCTATCCATGCTCCTCATGATTTTATAAACCTCCATGAGGTCACCCCTCAGCCTCTGATGCTCCATGGAAAACAGCCCCAGCTTATTCAGCCTCTCCCTATAGCTCAAACCCTCCAACCCTGGCAACATCCTTGTAAATCTTTTCTGAACCCTTTCAAGTTCACAACGTCCTTCCTATAGGAGGGAGACCAGAATTGCACACAATATTCCATAAGTGTCCTAACCAAAGTCCTGTACAGCCGCAACATGACCTCCCAACTCCTGTACTCAATACTCTGACCATTAAAGGAAAGCTTACCAAACGCCTTCTTCACGATCCTATCTACCTGCGACTTTACTTTCAAGAAGTTATGAACCTCCACCCTACTTTTTATGAATTATTGCTGACTTCAGCACATGTTGTTAGTTGTAGCATTCAGTTAATGACTTGTTTCTGTTAAAAGTTTGTGCGAAGATTTGTAGCTCGGGTGCTTGTTGTAGTGGTTCTGTTCGCCGAGCTGGAAGTTTTTGTTGCAAACGTTTCGTCCCCTGGCTAGGAGACATCATCAGTGCTGTGGAGCCTCCTGCGAAGCACTTCTTTGATGTTTCTTCCGGCATTTATAGTGGTCTGTCCTTGCCGCTTCCGGGTGTCAGTTTCAGCTGTCCGCTGTAGTGATTGGTATATTGGGTCCAGGTCGATGTGTCTGTTGATGGAATTTGTGGATGAATGCCATGCCTCTAGGAATTCCCTGGCTGTTCTCTGTCCGGCTTGCCCTATGATAGTAGTGTTTTCCCAGTCGAATTCATGTTGTTTGTTGTCTGAGTGTGTGGCTACTAGGGATAGCTGGTCGTGTCATTTCGTGGCTAGTTGGTGTTCATGTATGCGGATTGTTAGCTGCCTTCCTGTTTGTCCTATATAGTGTTTTGTGCAGTCCTTGCATGGTATTTTATAAACTGCATTAGTTTTGCTCATGTTGGGTATTGGCTCCTTTGTTCTAGTAAGTTGTTGTCTGAGCGTGGCTGTTGGTTTGTGTGCCGTTATGAGTCCTAGGGGTCGCAGTAGTCTGGCTGTCAGTTCTGAAACTCTCCTGATGTATGGTAGTGTGGCTAGTCCTTTTGGTTGTGGCATGTCCTCGTTCCGTGGTCTATCTCTTAGGCATCTATTGATAAAGTTGCGCGGGTATCCGTTTTTGGCGAATACCTTGTATAGGTGTTCCTCTTCCTCTTTTCGCAGTTCTGGTGTACTGCAGTGTGTTGTAGCTCTTTTGAATAGTGTCCTGATGCAGCTTCGTTTGTGTGTGTTGGGGTGGTTACTTTCATAGTTTAGGACTTGGTCTGTGTGTGTTGTTTTCCTGTGTACCCTTGTGGTGAATTCTCCGTTCGGTGTTCTCTGTACTATCACGTCTAGGAATGGGAGTTGGCTGTCCTTTTCCTCTTCTCTCGTGAATCGTATTCCTGTGAGTGTGGTGTTGATGATCCGGTGTGTTTTTTCTATTTCCGTGTTTTTGATGATTACAAAAGTGTCATCGACATATCTGACCCAGAGTTTGGGTTGAATTTGTGGTAGGGCTGTTTGTTCTAACCTTTGCATAACTGCCTCTGCTATGAGTCCCGAGATTGGTGATCCCATGGGTGTTCCGTTGATTTGTTCGTATATCTGATTGTTGAATGTAAAGTGTGTAGTGAGGCATAAGTCCAGTAGTTTAAGTATGCCGTCTTTGTTGATAGGTTCCGCCTCCTGTTTTCTGTTGTGTATGTCCAGTAGGTTGGCTATTGTTTCTCTGGCTAGGGTTTTGTCAATCGAAGTGAACAGTGCCGTCACGTCGAATGAGATCATGGTTTCTTCTTGTTTCTGTTACTTTGCATGTCTGAATGTATTATTGAAAACTTCAAGTTAAAGTAGTAATGTGATGAGTTGCTGGTGGGACACTCATTCTTTCAGAGAAATACCCAATGAGTGATTGTCACACTTCCCAGTTAAGTGTCATAGAGTCATAGAATCCTATAGCACGGAGACAGACCCTTTGACTCAAACGGTCCATGTCGAGCAAAATGCCCATCCACGCTAACCCCATTTCCTTGCACTTGGTCCATATCCTTCTAAATCTTTCCTATCCATGTATTTGTCCAAACGTCTTTTAAATGCCGTTAATGTACTCGCATCTACCATGGCAGCTCATTCCATATGCAGACCACCCTCTGTGTAGAAATGTTGCCCCTCAGGTTCCCTTTTAATCTTTCCCCTTTAATCCTCGATTCCCCAATCCTGGGAAAAGACTGAGTGCATTCACCCTATCCATGTCTCTCATGATGTTCTACACTTCTATAAGATCCCCCCTCAGTCTCCTATGATCTAAAGAAAAAAGTCCTAGCTTGGCTAACCTCTCCCTATAACTTAGACTCTTGAGTCCTGATAACATCCTTGTAAATTTCTTCTGCACTCTTTCCAGTTCAATAACATCCTTCTTATAGCAAGGTGACTAAAACTGAACACAATACTCCAAGTGCGGCCTCTCCAACGTCCTATTTAACTGCAACGTAACTTCCCAACTTCTATATTCAATGTCCTGACTGATAAAGGCCAATGTACCAAAAGCCTCTTTCACTGCCCTGTCTACGTGGGACTCCACTTTCAGGGAACTGTGCACCTGAGCTCCAAGGCCCCTCTGTTCCACTACACTTCTTTAGGCCCTACCATTCACCACAAAACTCCTACCTTGATTTGATTTTCCAAAATACAAAACCTCATACTTCTCTATATTAAACTCCATTTGCTGGAGTTTAATATAGCTGGTCAAGGTCTTGTTGCAATCTCTGATAACCTTCTTCACTGTCCATGATACAACCTTTTGTACTGTCATTTGCAAACTTACTAATCATGCCTTGTACATTCTCATTAAAATCATTTGTACAGATAACAAACAGCAATGGGCCCAGCACCGATTCCTGAGACACTCCATTGGTCACAGGACTTCAGTCTGACAGGCATCCTTCCACGATTACCCTCTGCTTTCTACCACCAAGCCAATTGTGGATCCAATTTGCCAGCTCCCACTGGTCTCCATGCGATCTCACCTTCCACAGCAGCCTACCAGGTTCCACTGAAATCCATAGAGATTACATTTACCGCCCTGCCTTAGTCACTTCAACAAAGAATTCTAACAAATTTGTGAGGCATGATCTCCCACTCACAAAGCCGTGCTGACTATTCCTAACCAAAACTTTGCCTTTCCAAGTGCATGTATAACTTTTCTCAGAATTATCTCAAGTAACTTACCCACCACAGATGTTAAGCTTGTTGGTCTTTAGTTCCCAGATTTTTCTTTGCAGCCTTTCTTGAATAAGGGCACAACATTTGCTGCCCTCCAGTCTTCCGGGACCTCACCCGTGGTTCATGATGATGCAAAAATATCAGTCAGGATCAATAATTTCTTCTTTAGCCCCTTGCAGTGTGTATGGATATATCTGGTCAGGACCAGGAGATTTATCCACCTTCATACATTTTAATATGTCCAACACCTCCTCTACTGTGACATGGACTGTCCCAACGTACCACTACTAACTTCCCAAGTTCTCCAGTCGTCACCAGAACATTAACCTGCAGTTGTAGATTACCAGTCCAGCAAAGTTATCGCCATGCCCCTGCTTTCACCATCCAATAGCAATGGGAAAGGGTGAGGTAATGGAGGGTTTTGAAATGGGAATCTGAATTTTAAGAACAATTTGTTGCTTGACCTGGATCCAATGAGGCTCAGCTGACACAGGGTGTAGTGATTGTAATGAGGACAGCCAGGTGGATCTCATTAGAATATGAGTTCCCCATTTGGGGCTGTTAACCTGGTCCAATCAGGGAGCCCTGGCTGACAGATAGAAACAGCAGTGCGGGACTCCCAGCCCAACTGCTTGTTCTGTGACGCTGTGGAGTCCGTGGACCATGTGTATATTGGGTGTGGGCGTTTGCATTCCCTTTTGATTTTCTGAAAAACCTCCTCCTCTGCTTTTGTTTGCACTTCAGTCCCATGCTCCTGATCTTCGGGCAACCAGTACAGAGGAGGGAGGGCAGGTCTGAAGACCTCCCCGTGGGTAACTAAAGGGTGACTTGGTGATGGGATACCGGTCTTCATGGAGTTATTTCACAGGCAGTGACTGGGGAAGGAAAGGATTTGCTCTGAGTTAAATCACAAGCAGCAGGAGTTTTAAATGACACTGAGAACGTTAATTTTGCTCAGACGCAGCGGGAATGGCATTTGGTGTCTGATTTTTACACATCCTCCAAAAGCACGGTCTCTTACAAAATGGAGTCCACAGTTTTCTCAGAACATTGTGAACACATATTAAAATTTGAATTCCACATACTACTTCTGGTTAGGTCTGGAATTTTAACAGGCCACAATGTGGTGCTGGAAAAGCACAGCAGGTCAGGCAGCATCTGAGGAGCAGGAGAATCGATGTTTCGGGCATAAACCCTTCATCAGGAATGAGGCTCCTGAAGTAGGGCTTATGCCCGAAACGTTGATTCTCCTGCTCCTCGGATGCTGCCTGACCTGCTGTGCTTTTCCAGCACCATATTCACAATTCTGATCTCCAACATCTGCAGTCCTCACTTTATCCTGGAATTTTAACACTCAAGAGTGAAGCAAATGCATGGGAAATAAAATTTGGAACATACTAGTTACGATGCAGGACTCCAGGTAATGTGTTCAGGACTGAGTTACAACTAGTCACTAGATAAAGAAAACAATATAATATGAGGAAACAGAAAGGGATGAAGAAGCCTCTGATATCAACACAAACGCAGCCTCTAATATGTACAGAAACACAACCTCTGATATCAACACAAACGCAGCCTTTAATATCTACAGAAACACAACCTCTGATATCAACACAAATGCAGCCATTAATATCTACAGAAACACAACCTCTGATGTCATCACAAATACTGCCTCTAATATCTACAGAAACATAACATCTAGTATAAACACAAACGCAGCCTCTAATATCTACAGAAACACAACCTCTAATATCAACACAAGCAGCTTCTAAAACACCATTTTCCAAACATTTTTCCACTGTGACCCTGTTTATGAGGCTTGAACATTGTCATAGCTCCTTCATGAGAAATGTGAAGGCAGGGTAAAGGGGTGGGTGGGGTGTCAGAGGTCAATGGCAGCCATAGTCACCTTGGAGTTTGCAAGCCCCAAAATCTCTACTTGTGACCCCACTAAAGGGGTCATGACTTACTTTGAGAAACCCTGCTCTAATATCAGCAGAAACACGTCATTTATCATCAGCAATAGCACATCCGGTGGTCCCTGTTGTGCAAAGTTTAGGAAGTATCCAAAGAAACCTGAGGCACTGCACTAGCACAAACACCAAGGTTCTAATTTAGTTCATATCATAATGTCTGTGAGAATAGAAAGAAGCTACTTCCTGAAATATGCCCTGATGTAAAAGCTAGTAGGAGTCCTCACTTTCTCCAATTGTCACTGAGAGTTTAACCAAGATTGATATGCATTAACTCCAAGCTCAGTAGAGGACCCAACTCACAAAGTCAGAGATCTCCTGACAGTACTTTCACTATATGGAAAGGCAATGGCACTTTGATAGACACAGTACTTTGATTATGTTTCTCCCTACCTTTTCACTAGATTGGGAGGTTTTGCGTGTTAACCAATTCAAACTTGTTTTCTGAAAAAAAACAGAAAAACAACAAAGGAGTTCTAGCGGCATCTAACAGAGTTAATCCTGTTATAAAAACAGAAATTGCTGGTTCAACTCGGCAGGTCTGGCAAAAATCTGTAGAGGGAAATCAGAGTTAACGGCTTGTGTCGAGTGACCCTTCCTTAGAACTGATGATAACTAGGAAAATGTTAGTTTATATGCAGAGGGTGGGTAGAGGGTGGGAGGAGGGGTAAGCAACAGAGTCCAAAGAGAGAAAAGAACAGTTGGACAGACAAAGGAGTGGATAATGGTATGGCAAGGTGGGTCAATATTTATTAATAGACTGTTAGTGTCTAACAATGGGATGTGTGCAATAGCAGATTATGTGATATCAAGGCCTGGGATGTGGGGTTGGGTAAGCACATGGGAGAACTCAAGCCCTCAAATTATTGAACTTGGCATGGTGGCGCAGTGGTTAGCACTGCTGCCTCACAGCGCCAGGGTCCTGGGTTCAATTCCTGTGCCTCAGGTGATTCTCTGTGTGGAGTTTGCACATTCTCCCTGTGTCTGTGTGGGTTTGCTCCAGTTTCCTCCCACAATCCAAAAATGTGCAGGTCAGGTGAATTGGCCATGCTAAATAGCCCATACTGTTAGGTGAAGGGGTATGTGTAGAGGAATGAGTCTGGGTGGGTAACGCTTCGGCTGGTCGGTGTGGACTTGTTGGGCCAAAGGGCCTATTTCCACGTTGTAAGTAATCTAATCATGAGTCCAAAAGGCTACACAGTCCGGAAAATGAGGTGCTGTTCCTCATTTAAAAGGGACCTGAGGGATGACTTTTTTACACGGAGTTTGGTTCGGATGTAGAATGAACTGCGAGAGCAAGTGATAGATGCAGGTACAGTTATAACATTTAAAAGATGTTTGGGTGGATAGATAATTAGGAAAGGTTTAGAGGGATATGGGCCAAACCCAGGCAAGTGGACCTAGTTCAGTTTGAAAAATCTGGTCGGCTTGGACAAGTTGGACAGTCGGGTCTGTTTCTGTGCTGTATAACTCTACTAAAATCTGTTAATGATCACTCACAAGAATGTAACCCTCACATTAGTGCATCAAGTACAAGACAACTTCAGTCATAGTATTCAGATGAAACTACCCAGAGAATCCTGCATCACTTTGCAAACTTCAGTGTGAGTCAACCTCTGCACTACCCCAACCCACAACCTCATGAATGTTTCTCCCATCCCCAAAAGCACCGGGAGACACATCTATGCCTTGTGCATTCATGGCCAGAGACAACACCTCAAATGTTAGATATGCCTCAGAATGAGAGCTAGTACATGTCATTAGGGAGCTTAGAGTGTCATGGGGTTCAGAAACGTAACCTTAATTCTGGCACCTGCAGAAAATGGGCAGTCTCCAAGCTCAAGATTAAGTGCTACATATCAGCATTACACAGGGGCTCCATCAATGTCAGTGTTCCATTCCAAAGAGACAGTTCCCTGCCATACTTACTATTGCCTGAATCGTGCTTTCTGAAGCAGCAAAGGCTAAGAGGTGATTCAATGGAGATGTTTGAAATCATGAAGTGCTTAGATCGTGTAAATAATGAGAAACCTGGGAGAGGACACAAATTATAGAGTCACAGAGATGTACAGCATGGAAACAGACCCTTCGGTCCAGCCCGTCCATGTCGACCAGATATCCCAACCCAATCTAGTCCCACCTGCCTGCACCCAGCCCATATCCCACCAAACCCCTCCTATTCATATACCCATCCAAATGTCTCTTAAATGTTGCAATTGTACCAGCCTCCACCACATCCTCTGGCAGCTCATTCCATACACGTACCACCCTTGTTGTGAAAATGTTGCCCCTTAGCTCTCTTTTATATCTTTCCCTCTCACCCTAAACCCATGCCCTCTAGTTCTGGACTCCCCGACCCAAGGGAAAAGACTTTGTCTACTTATTCTATCCATGCCCTCATAATTTTGTAAACCTCCATAAGGTCACCCCTCAGCCTCCGATGCTCCAGGGAAAACAGCCTCAGCCTGTTCAGCGTCTCCCTATAGCTCAGATCCTCCAGCCCTGGCAACATCCTTGTAAATTTTTTCTGAACCCTTTCAAGTTTCACAACATCTTTCTGATAGGAAGGAGACCAGAATCGCATGCAATATTCCAACAGTGACCTAACCAATGTCCTGTACAGCCGCAACATGACCTCCCAAATCCTGTATTCAATACTCTGAACAATAAAGGAAAGCAACCAAAACGCCTACTTCACTATCCTATCTACCTGCGACTCCACTTTCAAGGAGCTATGAACCTGCACTCCAAGGTCTCTTTGTTCAGCAACACTCCTGAGGGCCTTACCATTAAGTGTATAAGTCCTGCTAAGATTTGCTTTCCCAAAATGCAGCACCTCACATTTATCAGAATTAAACTCCATCTGCCACTTCTCAGCCCGTTGGCCCATCTGGTCCAGTTCCTGTTGTAATCTGAGGTAACCCTCTTCGCTGTCCACTACACCTCCAATTTTGGTGTCATCTGCAAACTTACTAACTGTACCTCTAATGTTCGCATCCAAATCATTTATGTAAATGACAAAAAGTAGATGGTCACAGGCCTCCAGTCTGAAAAATAACCTTCCACCACCACCCTCTGTCTTCTATCTTTGAGCCAGTTCTGTATCCAAATGGCTAGTTCTCCCTGTATTCCATGAGATCTAACCTTGCTAATCAGTCTCCTATGGGGAACCTTGTTGAACGCCTTACTGAAGTCCATATAGATTAGATTACTTACAGTGTGGAAACAGGCCCTTCGGCCCAACAAGTCCACACCGACCCGCCGAAGCGCAACCCACCCATACCCCTACATATACCCCTTACCTAACACTAGGGGCAATTTAGCATGGCCAATTCACCTGACCCGCACATCTTTGTGACTGTGGGAGGAAACCGGAGCACCCGGAGGAAACCCACGCAGACACGGGGAGAATGTGCAAACTCCACACAGTCAGTCGCCTGAGGCGGGAGTTGAACCCAGGTCCCTGGCGCTGTGAGGCAGCAGTGCTAACCACTGTGCCACCGTGCTGCCCATCACATCTACTGCTCTGCCCTCATCAATCTACTTTGTTACTTCATCAAAAAACTCAATCAAGTTTGTGAGACATGACTTTCCATGCACAAAGCCATGTTGACTATCCCGCATCAGTCCTTGCCTTTCCAAATACATGCACATCCTGTCCTTCAGGATTCCCTCCAACAACTTGCCCACCACCGAGGTCAGGCTTACCTTAAAAAAAAGCAATATTTATGCAATGAATGGTTGGGAGCTAGAATGCACTGTCCATTAGACACCTAGAAACATATGTAGGCTATGTAGCACTTGGAGCCTATATAATTCAATGTAATCATGGTTGATCCATATACTCGCTTTTGCTTCATCTCTGTTGTTGTGGTCAGAGTATGCCTGTAAAGCTTATTAGGTGATGGGCAGTTTACCTTAAAAACAAATGGAGTATTGGTATCAGGTGACTTTCTTCAGACAGCCAAGGACAAACATGGTAACATAAATTGCATCAAAACGTGCATTTCAAATTGGCTTCCCTGCAAAGTGGAAGGACCTTTTCAAAAGAATTTCATCTCAGTCAATGGAGAGGGGCAAGATCACATTTTTTCACAAGACAAACTTGATTATAGTTTTGGCCAAAAATCCAAAAATCTACCCTCTATTTGTCGTAGAGTCACAGAGATGTACAGCATGGAAACAGACCTTTCTGTACAACTTGTCCATGCTGACCAGATACCTTAAATTAATCTAGTCCCATTTGCCAGCATTTGACCCATATCCCTCTAAACCCTTCCTATTCGTATACCCATCCAGATGCCTTTTAAATGTTGTAATTGTACCAGCCTCCACCATTTCCTCTGGCTGCAAATTCCGTACATCCCAGGAAAGAATTCTAAAAATTTTGAATCGCAACTTAAGGAATGTAAAGAAATGACCAATTTCTATTTTATCTTTCTCCTTATCTAAGTACATTTTATATCTCCAGCACCCATTTTGTATGTGTACATTTTAAAATGGGTCTTTCTATTGCCTTTAATTTTGGGCATTGTGGGAACAAATTTTTATTTTCACTTTTGATTTAAATATATAATAAAGTCTGTTCTTGTCTGTCACTACAGTCAACGGGTTAAATTGCTCCTCTTCAAATACATCTTGTTGCAACCAGCCAAGGAGTGAGATAAGACACAAATTATCCCACATCGCTCCTGATCTGTTACACCAAACAAAAAAATGATCAATCTCAGTGTGAAAGTAATGTTTGATGCAACGTCAAATGCCATTCGTTGAAGAGAGTTCCAAACAGCGACCACAATTTGTGTGTAGAAGTGTTTCCTAATTTCATTCCTGGTAAGTCTGGTTCTAATTGTTAGACTAGGCCCACTGTTCTAGATTCCCCAGTGACAATCATTTCTTTCCTTCTGCCTTATCAATGCCTCTTCATATCTTGAAAATTTCAATCAAGCCACCCTTAACTTGTTAAATTCTATGGAATACAATCTCATTTTGTGTAATCTCACCTTTCAATTAACCTTTTGTGACCAGGTAAACATCCTAGTAAGTCTGTACCATACACTTTCCAGAGGCAATATCTCCATCCCAAGGTGTAGTTCTTCACTGGTGTTGTTTAACCATGACTATGTGTAGCAGCAGCATGATTTCTTCTCCTTGTATTCTAAGGTGATGGATACAGATTTAACAGTGACTTGGGAATAGCTGTATTAATCTTTGAAAGAGCTCATTCAGACTCAAATGACTGAGTTGCCTTCTTCTGCGGTGCACTATTTTATGAGTGTACATCTCAACATCTAATCTTCATAATTGGAATTCTCTCAGGCCCTGATTCATCTCGTATCCCACAGGACACTGCTGAACCTTGCCCATGGGACAATGAGAACTGCCCTTAGCAATCAGACAGGTACAAGCCTCATTACTGGTTGTAAGAATGTGCACCCATCTCACCCTGTCCCCTCCTTATGGTTCCACAATATGGTCAAAGAATATATGAAACTGATCTCAATCCCACTGATGAACGTTTTGCCTTTGACTGGTAGCACATGGACTCCCAGTAACTAAGACAAAACAAAAGTTGCCTCATTGCCTGATCTATATTACTCTTAATGCAAACAGAATCAAGCCAAGAGCTTAGGCTGTATCAACGCATTCCCACTGTAAGCAATTAAAGTACACAATAGTCTCATAAAATACACACATGAGTGTATGCTTCAATGTACAAGGCCATCACATGTGCTAAGGTACATACAAACTTTGAGAAGTCAATAAAATTACATTTTAATGTGCATTTGCAGGCCAGGCTTCATGCAAAGGAGGAAGGGAATATTTAATACTATCACTGTGATCCCTCAACACAGCTTAATTCCTTGTTTCAATCATATTGGCTCAACCATGAAATCTTAAAATAATTTATATCCAAACTACATATGGTTTTTATGGAAAAAAAATGTTCTCACTGAAGAGAAGCATGGTAGCCGAAGGACATTTTGGTTTAAGTGGACTAGTAAAAGGGCAAGAGGGGATATTTAGAGAAATGGCCTTGGGCTTTAGGGAATTGTTATGACCTGGAATGGGCTGTCTGAAATGGTGGCAGCAACTCTCAGAAGGGAAGCTCAAGAAGGAAACACTTGCAGCCTATGGGTGAAGAGTACTGAGCGACACCAATTGAACAATTGTTTTGAAAGGCCAGAACAGGAATGATGGGTCCAATGGTATCACATCGATAGAATCAACATATCATCACTCTGATTAATGCCTCCCTCACCTCCTCTCAGCTCTGGGAAGCGTAAGGATCTGAGACAGGCGTAGATGTTGTGTGACCACAGAACACCTTGGCAGTCAAGATTATTGCAGTTATCTATTGTGAAAGATTTCAGCAATGCATCTGTAGTTAGAATTCCAGTGAAAGGAAACAAACTGAAGTTCTAGAATTTTATTTTCTGTTTAAAGCAACTGAGGATTCCAGTATCACATATTTGCAGCTCAACAGCTAAAATTAAAAGGGTGAAGTGATCGATTATTTCTTCAGACTCTCTTATACTTTGAATGTTTGCACCTTGCACTTCAGTAATCTCTAAATCCTTCACTGCCACAAACTGCATGTTCAGGTGGTACCTTATCTTTCATCTGTCTCACCACACATTCAGTCTGAGTCCTTGCCATGGGTGTGCACCAGGCGCTGTTTGCGAGTTGGGAATTGTGTCAGTTTTCTTTCCCAGTTGTTAGTCAATGCTTGGTCATCTGTGTGGATGGGTCACATGGGTTTGAGGCATACCGTCCTGTTGGATAGACCCATCTCAACAATTCTCAATTCACTCTGCCTGATCCCCATCCCCAAAGAGCTTCACAGAAAGCAAAAAGGAGATGCATATGGGTGAAAGAACAGTGTCCTTTTGGATCTCTGCAGGCCCAACACAGAGACACTGAACACGACTACTACACTTTGCAAAGATTTTATAGATTACAGATTTGAATCTGTTTATCATTAGGGGCAGTCAATCTGGTAATCTCTTAAAGGAAGAAATATGCTTCTCATTTCCTCCAACACTTCCAGTCTTCTAACTAACTTACTGAGCTTACTGCAAAATTACTGAAAAATGGTTCCATACATTTTATGAGTTTCTGGCTGGAGTCTTCAGGTTCACATGTGCTGACAGAGATGATTCTGTGCTTTATTAACAGTGCCTGGTATTCACTGTGGGCTACAACTGTATAGACGTGTTAGCTGCTGCGCCAAGTCACACTAGTTCCCAAAGGATCATTTACTGTTTCCTAGGATTACCGAGATCTCTAGTTCTTGAAATAAAGTTCCTTCATTGTTTATCTGTTTTTGATTTTACTTTGCAAGTAGCTGCCAGGAAACAAATTGAAAAGAAAAATACAAACACTCTCAGACTGCTGCGCTGCCAATGTCAATGAATCCCAATTCCAACATCATTTTCAGTCCATGTTGCAAATCAGGCACACCCTTTGTTTAAAAAACACATTCATTGTATGTATATTGATTGTAAATTTTTACTGCCCAAAACATGTTGGCATAGAATAGGGCGAAAGAGCAAGAAAGGCAAAACAGGAGTGGGAAAGCAAGAGAGAGAGAGAGAAAAACAAAAAAAAAGTAGCAAAATGAGAGAAAGAGACAGATGAGAGCGAAAGAAGGAAAAAAGAAGAGAATGAGAGAAATGGAAACAATAAGGAAAGGAGAGAGAAAATTACTCAAAGAGTTAAAAAGACAATGAGACAATGATGTTGCATACAATTGAACAAAACCAGAGACTGGCAGGCCCTATGCATTTATACAAAGAGAAATAAGTGCAAATAAATAATTGAGAGACACGGACTAGTTTACACAGATCTCACTTATAGGACATCTGTCCAGTGCAACATAATTTCAAGGCTGCGTGGAAAAATGGAAATGTTTCAGCAGATCATTGGCATTTGCAACTCAGTGTGTTCAGGGTGTAGTCAGGATGGAGAAGGGGCCTGGTCCTGTAAATGTAGCATTACTTGTTTTTCAGGTGTACTGTTTTCATAAATGCTCACCATAAATGACATTACGTTTACGATTCTGTCGACAACATTAAAGACACCTCAGAACGTGCACATGCTCTCAATTCTTCTCAGTTCCTGTGCTCAAAGTTTATTTTAAAAACAGAGTTAAGCTCTACTGAACACTTAATCTTCCGCTCATATCAACTATTCAAAGTATCAACGAGGGGTGGAGATAGTCAACATCCTTAGATACACTGACACTGAAAAAATATCAGAATACATGAGACGTTTCAGAGGAGATTTACCAGGATGTTGACTAGGCTGAGTTTTTACTTGTAAAGAGAGATTGGATAGACAGTGGTTATTTTGCATGAGGCACAGCAGACTGAGGGGAGGATATGACTGAGATGTGTAAAATTAATGGGGTATAGACAGGATGGAGAGGAAGAAAAACTTTGCCTTGACGAAGGATCATTGAGCCTGGGGAATAGATTCAAGATCACGGGCATGAGGGTTAGAGAAGGTGTGAGGAACACCTTTTCAACCCAGAGGGTGGTGGGAGTGTGGACCTTATTGCCTGTAAGTCGGAGAGGCAGAACCCCTCATAACATGTAAGAAATATTTAGATGCGCAGATTTGATGCCAAGGTATATAAGGCTATGGGCCAAGTGCTGGTAAATAGGATAGAACATAGAACATAGAACATAGAAATATACCGCGCAGTACAGGCCCTTCTGCCCTCGATGTTGCACCAGTCCAAGCCCACCTAACCTACACTAGCCCACTATCCTCCATATGTCTATCCAATGCCCGTTTAAATTCCCATAAAGAGGGAGAGTCCACCACTGCTACTGGCAGGGCATTCCATGAACTCACGACTCGCTGAGTAAAGAATCTACCCCTAACATTTGTCCTATATCTACCACCCCTTAATTTAAAGCTATGCCCCCTCATAATAGCTGACTTCATACGTGGAAAAAGGTTCTTATGGTCAACCATATCTAAACCCCTAATCATCTTGTGCACCTCTATCAAGTCACCCCTAAACCTTCTTTTCTCCAATGAAAACAGCCCCAAGTGCCTCAACCTTTCCTCATACGATCTTCCTACCATACCAGGCAACATCCTGGTAAACCTCCTCTGCACTCGTTCCAGTGCCTCCACAACCTTTCTATAGTATGGCGACCAAAACTGCACACAATACTCCAGATGCAGCCGCATAGTTAGATACGTGCTTTTAACCGGAACAGACTCGAAGGGCTGAAGGACCTTTTTCTGTGCTATAGATCTCTATGACTCTATATCAACTAAGAGCAGGAGTAGGCCACTCAGCTCCTCGAGTTGCTCCGCCACTCAATAAGATCGTGGCTGACCTAACTGAGGCTTTAACTCCTCCTTCCCACCAACCTCCAATAACCACTGACTCCCTTGTTAGTCAAGCATCTGCCATAAAAGTACTCAATGACCTCCAGCTTCATATCCACCTCCACTGCTTTCTGAAGACAAGAGTTCCAAAATGTCCTCTTTATCTTAAATGATGGACATCTTATTTTTAAACATTGTCCTCTAATTCTAGACGCTCCTCAGATGGAAATATTTAATTTTAATTCATTCATATAAAGGGAAAAAGAAAAGACTGGCATTTATTTTAACTCCTTTCACAGTTAATGGACTGACTCAAAGTACTTTACAGCCTTTTTAAAACTGCAGTCACTAATGTGGAAGCTCCCACAAATAGTATTGTACAAATGACCAGATAACCCATTGTGTGATGTTGATTGAAGAATAAATAATGGCATGGACAAAAGCAATAACACTCCCACTTCTCCAAAATAGGGCCACAGAATCTTTAATGCACATTGAAACGGGGCCCCACTTTGCTATCTTGTAGGGAAGGTGACAATTCTGAAGGTGAAGCATTCCCTCAGTTCTGCATAAGGGCATCAGTCTTGATTTTTGTACTTAAACTTTGGAGTGGACTTGAACCGAAAACCTAGCAACTAAGAGATAAAATGACACCAACTCAGCCGCAACTCATACACTCATGCAATGTGGTCACAAATATAAGCTGCACAGATTTCTCTTTAGAAATAACATCTTGGAAAGCATTATGTAATTTCAAGATGACATACTACTGTCTAACATATGAAGAATAAAAAAAATTATGTTGGATCTATAGGTCCCAGAGCTCCCTGTTCTCTCATTTCTACGTCTGTTGTTAACTAATTGATAAAGACAGATTGTTATGATCAGTCAACAACACCATTATCATCATTTGCAGGAAGGTAATAGGCAAACTAGATGGACCTTGGACTTTTATTGTCTTATGTTCTTATAAGCAAATTAGCAGCACTAGCGACAGGGTTTCACTTGATACTACAAGAGTTTTAATTAGCTTTTACAATTGTAAAAATTGATTGTAACCAATTATCTTTGATTATAGTTGAATATAGTTAATCAAAATAATTGCAGAGTAGATAAATAGTCTATAGATCACGGAGGTACACTGACCCTCACAGGCAAGTTATCTGAAGCATTGTTACATTAAAATAAAACAAAGAACTGTGGATGCTGGAGACAAACAAAAGCAGAAATTGCTGGACAAACTCAGCAGGTCTGGCAGCACCTGTGCAAAGAAAGCAGAGTTAACGTTTTGGGTTGAATGACCCTTCTTCAGAACTAATGGTAGCTCGGAAAACATTGGTTTAAATGCAGAAGATAAGTTGGGGAGGGAGTAAGGAGTAAATGATAGGTGGGCATCGATCCCAAAGACAGAGAACAGTTGGAAAGACAAAGGAGTGGATAACGATCTGGCTGGGAGGGAGAATAGCTATTGATGGAGACTGTTTGTGACTAATCATGGGATGTGTCCAGCAGACTACTGTATATGACAACAAGACCTGGGAGGTGGAAATTGGTGTCAAGACATGGGAGCGATCAAGCCCTAAAGTTATTGAACTCGATATTGAGTCCTGAAGGCTGCAGGGTCCCCAAGCGGAAAATGAGATGCAGTTCTTCCAGATTGCACTGAGCTTCACTGGAGCACTGCAGCAAACCTGAGACAGAGATGTTGGCCAGGGTACAGGGTGGGGTGTTAAAGTGATAGGCAACTGGAAGCTCAGGATCTTTTTTATGGACAGAATCTGAGTATCCAGTTGCCTGTCACTTCAGCACACCACCCTGTTCCCTGGCCAACATCTCCATCTCAAGCTTGCTGCAGTGCTCCTGTGAACCTCAGCACAAGCTGGAAGAACAGCATCTCATTTTCCACTTGGGGACCCTGCAACCTTTTGGACCCAATATCACGATGAAGAATTTCAGGCTTGATCTCTCCCATATCGTTACCACAATTCCCACACACTTGGCCTTGCTATCACATAGATTAGAGTGGTGCTGAAAAAGCACAGCAGGTCAGGCAGCATCCGAGGAGCAGGAAAATCGACGTTTCGAGCAAAAGCCCTCCATCAGGAATAGAGGCAGAGTGCCTGCAGAGTGGAGAGATAAATGAGAGGGGGATGGGGGTGGGGAGAAAGTTTCATAGAGTACAATAGGTGAATGGGGGTGGGGATGGAGGTGATAGGTCAGAGAGAAGGGTGAGGGAAGGTAGCAAAGAGTCCACTCTACAGGCATCCTGCCTCTATTTCAGATGAAGGGCTTTTGCCTGAAACGTCGATTTTCCTCGTCCTCAGATGCTGCCTGACCTGCTGTGCTTTTCCAGCACCACTCTAATCTAGACTCTGCAGTCCGTGTTTTTACCTTGCTATCACACACAACCTAATGTTAACCACTAACAGCCCCCATTAATAGCTATTCACTCTCCCAGCCAGATCGCTATCCACTCCTTCTGCTGTCCAACTGTTCTTCTCTCTTCTTGGGCTCTATCCACACTGATTGTTTATTCCTTACCCCCCTCCCACACCCTATCTTCTGCACATCAATCAACATTTTCCTAACTACCATCAATTCTGAGCTGAAAATGTGTTGCTGGAAAGACGCAGCAGGTCAGGCAGCATCCAAAGAGCAGGAGAATCGACGTTTCGGGCATGAGCCCTTCTTCAGGGCTCATGCCCGAAACGTCGATTCTCCTGCTCCTTGGATGCTGCCTGACCTGCTGCTCCTTTCCAGCAACACATTTTCAGCTCTGATCTCCAGCATCTGCAGTCCTCACTTTCACCATCAGTTCTGAGGAAGGGTAACTTAACCTGAAATGTTAACTCAGCTCTCTCCACAGATACTGCCAGACCTGCTGAGCTTTTCCAGCTATTTCTGTTTTTGTCCTTGTTATGCTAAATATTGGTGACTAGCGGCTGCTGAGAGTCAAGACACAGCTGTCAGACTGGACCTATACTGCTTGGGCTGCATATATCTCTCTGAAATATTGGAGTTTTTTACTCAGCCACATTTAAACATCAACTGAATTTTAATGTGTGCAGCATCCATCCCAGTGACAGCTCCCAGTTTATATTAAAAATGTATAAAAATAAAGTTTTCAAGATCAGTCGACATGCACTGTTTTTTTACAAAATGCGTTGCTTTGTGTGGCTCTGACAAGACTGAGTGTACAGCTTAAATGATGGCAAGACTCCCATGCTGCTTCAACTGGCAGATATGGAAGATATAGACTGTAGGGAAATAGATGGTGACATCTTGTAAAATGTCCAGATTACAGAGGAGGAAGTGCTGGATGTCTTGAATGGTTAAAGGTGGATAAATCCCCAGGACCTGATCAGGTGTACCCGAGAACTCTGTGAGAAGACAGAGAAGTGGTTGCTGGGCGCTATGTTGAGATATTTGTATCATCGATAGTCACAGGTGAGGTGCCGGAAGACTGGAGGTTGGCTAACGTGATGCCACTGTTAAGAAGGGCGGTAAAGATAAGCCAGGGAACTATAGACCAGTGAGCCTAAACTCGGTGGTGGGCAAGTTGTTGGAGGGAATCCTGAGGGACAGGATGTACATGTATTTGGAAAGGCAAGGACTGATTAGGGATAGTCAACATGGCTTTGTGCATGGGAAATCATGTCTCACAAACTTGATTGAGTTTTTTGAAGAAGTAACAAAAAAGATTGATGAGGGCAGAGCAATAGATGTGATCTATATGGACTTCAGTAAGGCGTTCAACAAGGTCCCTCATGGGAAATTCATTAGCAAGGTTATATCTCATGGAATACAGGGAGAACTAGCCATTTGGATACAGAACTGGCTCAAAAGTAGAAGACAGAAGTTGGTGGTGGAGGGTTGTTTTTCAGACTGGAGGCCTGTGACCAGTGGAGTGCCACAAGGGATCGGTGCTGGGTCCTCTACTTTTTGTCATTTACATAAATGATTTGGATGCGAGCATAAGAGGTACAGTTAGTAAGTTTGCAGATGACACCAAAATTGAAGGTGTAGTGGACAGCGAAGAAGGTTATCTCAGATTACAACAGGATCTAGATCAGATGGGCCAATGGGCTGAGAAGTGGCAGATGGAGTTTAATTCAGATAAATGCGAGGTGCTGCAATTTGGGAAAGCAAATTTTAGCAGGACTTATACACTTAATGGTAAGGTTCTAGGGAGTGTTGCTGAACAAAGAGAACTTGGAGTGCAGGTTCATAGCTCCTTGAAAGTAGAGTCGCAGGTAGATAGGATAGTGAAGTAGGCGTTTGGTCTGCTTTCCTTTATTGTTCAGAGTATTGAGTATAGGAGTTGGGAGGTCATGTTGCAGCTGTACAGGACATTGGTTAGGCCACTGATGGAATATTGCATGCAATTCTGGTCTCCTTCCTATCAGAAAGATGTTGTGAAACTTGAAAGGGTTCAGAAAAGATTTACAAGGATGTTGCCAGGGTTGGAGGATTTGAGCTAAAGGGAGAGGCTGAGCAGGCTGGGGCTGTTTTCCCTGGAGCGTCAGAGGCTGAGGGGTGACCTTATAGAGGTTTACAAAATTATGAGGGGCATGGATAGGTTAAATAGTCAAAATCTTTTCCCTGGGGCTGGAGAGTCCAGAACTAGAGGGTTTAGGGAGGGAGGGGAAAGATATAAAAGAGACCTAAGGGGCAACATTTTCACAACGAGGGTGGCACATGCATGGAATGAGATGCCAGAGGATGTGGTGGAGGCTGGTACAATTGCAACATTTAAGAGGCATTTGGATGGGTATATGAATAGGAAGGGTTTGGTGGGATATGGGCTGGTGCTGGCATATGGGACTAGATTTGGTTGGGATATCTGGTCGACATGGACAGGTTGGACCGAAGAGTCTGTTTCCATGTTGTACATCTCTATGACTCTATAAGTGGTGTCATTGGCATGGCAAACATTTGATTAGATTTGGGTTTGATCTATTATTGTCACATGTACCTATGTTAGATCTCATGGAATACAGATCTAACATACATAGATTGTAGAAAGATCCTTAATTGCCCTTGTGAAGTTGGTGGTGAGCTGCCTCCTTGTACATCTGCAGTGTCATACAAGTACACTTGCACTGCTGTAGCCTCCTATCGATGAAGGTAGACATAGACAACAAAATTCATCATTGTCGTCAATTGTGTCAATTCAGCCTTTGGCTGACTAAGGGAAAATACATCTGAGAACTGGGATCTCAAGCTTACAGAAATATAGACAGTACAATACAGTACCACTATTGTTATGGTTTATTGGGCAGCAGTGATCTCTATGCTCCTATTTGCTTGTACATCCTACAGCAGCCTAAAATACTGTTGAATTGCCAGCAGTTGTGCCTTTGCAAGATGCTCAAAATTCGTGGCAAGAAGGATGACCCAATAACAGCATTCTCTCCAGAGCCGACCTCCCCAGCTTCAAGGTGGGAATCACTTAAAGCACTTTGACCTACTGGGGCAAATTGATCATGAGCCTGACACCAGTCTCTCGAAATAATTGTCTCACTTGACAATAGATTGCGACAAGATACTCTCAAAGGGACTGCGGAAACACTTCAGGGAAAAATCCCCTGGAGGACAAACATTCCGCACCCCCAGGTGGAAAATCAAAGTTGGCAACTCACCAACATTTGGGAAGGCACTGAAACCATCATGAGACTTTGTCACAAATATGCAGAGGTGAAGTTGAAGCTTTGGAAGGAATGAAAAACCTCCAAACAGCTCAGCTACCTCACCTTTTAAGCACCTGCTGTCTTGAATGGGGCTGGGACTATAGTCCATGCACTGGAATTACTGATTAGATTAGGTTAGATTACTTACAACGTGGAAACAGGCCCTTCGGCGCAACAAGTCTACACTGACCCTCCGAAGAGCAACCCACCCAGACCTATTCCCCTACATTTACCCCTTCACCTAACACTACCGGCAATTTAGCATGGTCAATTCATCTAACCAGCACATTTTTGGATTGTGGGAGGAAACTGGAGCACCTGGAGAAAACCCACGCAGACACAGGAAGAATGTGCAAACTCCACACAGACAGTTGCCTGAGGCGGGAATTGAACCCGGGTCCCTGTGAGGCAGCAGTGCTAACCACTGAGCCACCGTGCCGCCCATAATTGTCAGCTGTCTCTGAGATCATTGAACCATAGAGAAACCAAGCCATTCTTCATGAGAATAAAAAGGAGAAGATGGCTGTTTAGAGAGAAACTTATCATTCAAAATGCTTGGAAATTAATCTGATATAACAATACACTATATATGGCCTGTAGTAGGCACCACAGGGAGTGGAGTGCATTATTTCCCCCTTCCAACTCTATTTTGATTTAGCCCCTGCCCTTCCCTTCACTGTTTGATCACACAGCATTGCCTTTTGATGTGAAGGGCACTGCTTGTCACTGGCCACTCGGATGTTTCCTTTCTTCCTGGTGGTGGAAACTGAATAAAGATTCATGCACCTTGTGTCTTTCACTGTGTCTCACACCTATATGAAAAAAAGGCCTGCAATACTTTGCTAGCTGAGCTGGAAGTTTTGTTTTCAGACGTTTTGTCACCATACTAGACAACTAGACTTCACCAGAGGCTCACTGAAGATGTTACTTAGTAGGGTGATGAAATGTTTGAAAATGAACCTTCCGGCTCAGCGAGCAAAATTACATCCAGAACCTCAACCTGAGCTACTAATCTTCTCAAAAGAAGACTTGAGAATTGGTAATTGGTAAGAGTTAGATACGGGCTGAAAATGTGTTGCTGGAAAAGCACAGCAGGTCAGGCAGCATCCAAGGAACAGGAAATTCGACGTTTTGGGCATAAGCCATTCTTCCTGAAGAAGGGCTTATGCCCGAAACGTCAAATTTCCTGCTCCTTGGATGCTGCCTGACCTGCTGCGCTTTTCCAGCAACACATTTTCCACTCTGATCTCCAGCATCTGCAGACCTCACTTTCTCCTCAAAGAGTTAGATATGGTTTGGTTGGCCTTCAGGTTAGAAAATTCGATTTCTACCTGGAGTAATCTAAGTTGATTGTCAAGAGGCCCTGGTTTTCTGTCAAACCAACACTTTGGCTGTTCTCTTGGATAGATGCTGGCACTCTGCAGAGGAAAGGTGGCTGAGCCCTACTCGGTGTCCTGTCCAATATTTAGTCCTCATTCAATATCAGTGGAGAAAAAATAACACAGGTTATATTCATATATTCATTGATGTTTACATGACAGGAGGAGGTTGTTCATGCCAAAGTCAGCGACATTTAAACGCTAACTGAATTTTAATGTTTGCAGCATCCATCCCAGTGACAGCTCCCAGTTTATATTAAAAATGTATAAAAATAAAAATAAACTACTGATTACAGCAACCCTATTTCCCAGCTCTTAGCCCTTAGCCCTGGAGGCCATAGCAACACTAGTGAACATCTAAATACTGCTTATATATTATGAGAGTTTCTGATTCAAACACCTCTCCAGGCAGAGGATTGCAGATTCCCAACACCCCTTGGCGTGAAAAAAGGTTTCCTAACTGTTTTCTGAGCATTTTACCGCTCACTGAGTTGAGGAGGAACTTATTTACTAAAGGGTTGTGAATCTTTGGAATTCTCTGACCAGTGAAGCAGTCAAGGCCAACTCGTTGAATGTTTTTAAGGCAAAGATAGATAGATTTTAAAATAGTAAAGGAATGCAGGGTTATGGCGAGGAGGGCGTGTGAGTGCAACTGAATCCTTGAAAAGCTCAGCCATGATCTTCTTCACCAGATGGTCTGTCCCTGCCTTGTTTCTTATGTTCTTAAAACGGTGCTCCTTGTTTATTGATTCCTCTTATACATTAATGTTTGTGTGCATTAGTTAAGTTTAGAGTGGTGCTGGAAAAGCACAGCGGGTCAGGCAGCATCTGAGGAGCAGGAAAATTGATGTTTCGGGCAAAAGCCCTCGGATGCTGCCTGACCCGCTGTGCTTTTCCAGCACCATTCTAATTTTGACTCTAATCTCCAGCATCTGCAGTAATCACTTCTGCCTTATTGTATGTTATCGATACTCCTCCAAATATTATTGTTTGTGGGAACTTACTGTGTACAAGTCAGCTGGTACATCAGCACAGTAGCGACACTTTGAAAATACTTCATTGATTGTCGAGAGCAATGGGACATCTGGAAGTCCTGAAAGGTGCTATATAAATGCACTTTGTTAGGTGCCGGTTTGGCAGAAAGCTGGACGCTAATATCTTTATGGACTGGTCCCCAGGATCTATATTAATTGAAACATGTTTTTGTACAGGTTTAAATCGGAAAACAAGTAGCTAGGCTGTTAATTCTCACACCTCACACGTTGGGTTGAGTTGTCATTATTTCCAACCAAGACTTGTTTTTAATATTAGAAAGTTCAAACAACGAATTAATTGGAAGGAAAGGGGGGGAAACATAATTATTTCTCGGCCACGCATGATCTTTTTTCCCTCTTCCCGTAATGACAGTGGCAACGCCTCGCCTTTAATGAGCGAGCTGTCGGCCAAAGGGCTGCGGACCTGCCCCTTTAAGTGCCGGCGAGTGGGTTCCGCTGCTGGTTACAATGGAAAGGGAGCCGGGATCGCGAGAAGGCGTCTGCATTCGGGGAGCGTTGCTTTGACTCCCTCCCTGTCTGCTGCCCCTCAGACACACCGAGTGAGTGAGTGAGAGAGTGAGTACAAGGGTCCGCGGCGTCCCCTGAGCACAGGGCAGGCTGTGAGTGCTCACTGATCGGGTAGCCCCAGAGCCTGGAGCAGTCGCCGAGTCAAGGGAACAAAAGGACGAGAGAGAGAGAGAGAGAGAGAGGAGTGTCCGCTGTAAGTGGGGCTCTGAACTCGCGGTGGGGGGGACACCCAGAAGGATCGGTCGGGTGAGCAGAGGAGGGGAGAGGGTGCAATCTGGACACCTCCAGTAACACTCGAGATTTAAGTAGCCCCCTACCTCCTTTCTCCCGGGGGAGACTTGAGGGTCTCAGTTCCCCACATCTTCCCCTTCCCTCCCCTTCACCCTCTGTGTGTGTGTGTTCCCCTGGAATCCTTGTCCATTTCATTTTCACTTTCATTGCCTTATTATTGTTCTGCATTAAAGTTCACACTTGCCTCTTTGACAACATCTGCACTTCTTAAAGAGAAAAAAATACCCCCCTCTCCCTTTATCTCTCCGTGTACAGAATGAAACTCTTGTTTCCAGAAACCCCCACCCCTCTTTTTTTTGCTTTTAAACAGTTAACAGTGAATTTTGACTTGAACGCCGGTCAGTTGCGGTTTAAGGTTTTTGCTTAAAGTTAATCCCTGAAAACTTCTAAGCAATTCTGTCTCTTTTTTTTCTTCTTTGGCGAACGCGCACATTTCACAAGCGGGACCGGAGGTTGGCAAGATCCGATTCAATCATTTTAAAATTGCCAGCGTTTAAAAAAAATTATAAACCAGGCAGCAGAAAAAAGAAGAAAAAAAGTTAACAGGACATTTGGCGCCAACATTATCTCCAGGAACCAGTTTATTATATATTAAACTTTTTTTTCCCCGTTCTCTTTCTCTCTGTATAAATGGAGCGATTGTTAGTGTGTTAATTCTTGTTGGTCTATTGACAGAGCACAGAGTGAGTCTGTTCTATAGCACATTCCAACCTCTGTTTGAGGTAATATAGGCTTTCAGTCTAGAGCAATGTGGTGTCCACAAAGAGTGAACGAGTGTCACTGTATTAAACTTGTCTTGAATGAAATAACTAAGCGATCCCTGATCAAAGCTAGTGACAGGATGAGATGCAGGGATTTAAAGTAATCATTTTCTCTCTGAATTGGCTGTCTTTCATCTTGTCTGTTGTCCTCTTTATTTATATAATTTGTGTATAGTTCGATCATTTAATTTTCTCCTTGGAATTGATGACCAGATCCTGGTGAACACACTCCCTCTAAATTGGCAGGCAGTTTAAATTCTTGAGCATACCAGCTTGCAAGTGAATGGGTTTTTTTCAATTAAAGGGATTTTTAAAATTTAAGCAATGATTTCTCTTAAAGCTTATACTCTCTCTCTGTTTAAGGGACACTCGGTCATTTTAGATTTAAACTTCTGGTTTATTCTGCAGCCAGTAACATTGGAAGGGATCGTGGACAGTACCCTGTACTTTCATGTCTGTTTTCCTGTTTAATTCTGCAGATGTACAGCAAATTTGGTTAGATTTATGTCCACAGTTGAAACACAGATTTAGTCTCTCTGTACTTTCTGTGTTCATAGGGTGCAGGATATGCAATGGACAATATTGTGTTTCTGACGGTATGCTGATGCTTAAACATGTACATCTGCTGCAAGTGAGCACTCCGTATCATAAGTGAATGTCAGATTTTGTTTTATAATGTTGGTAGTGAGTTGTACCTTTTTAATTTTGTTGACTGGATGACTAGAACAGAGATTTCCTTCCAATTACACTATGCATTCAGACAAAGAGTCTTATAGATTTGCTGAATTAACCACAGTCAAAGCTAATGTGTGGCAAATTGTGGTGCCCAGTGTATTGAACACAAGGAATAAAGCAGTTCATCACACAGTGGGAGCACCTATGGAATCTCCTCAGCCTGACCTGAGACTGGGGAAGTTCAAGAAGAACTGAGTCTTGGATAGTCACACCAGAATGTGAAATACTTTTGTTCTTCTGACGCCAACTTCCCTGTTTATTTTTGGAAAAAAAAACTCGCTTAGACAGAAATGTTGATTTGAGAATCTGTCAGTCAGCCAGCATTTTGTTTGTATTGTAAGACTCTGAGAGAATTTCTTGTTTCAATTTATAGAAGGGGATCTCTTGTTCCCTTGTGAATGTTCCCCAAACACCTCTGAAATCAGGCTTGCCTTCCAAAGAAACTGAGAGAGGGACATGACCAATTAATTTGTCAAGTAGAGTACCCATCTCTTAGTTTATGGGTGATTTCAAAACAAATAGTCTGTTTGAATTTAAATGTGATTTTTCTTTTAATATGCTTTTCTACGGCATGAGCTTGCCTTTTCAGGGTAGGAGTATGGTGGAAGTCAATATTGGATTTAACACATCAAATATTGGATTACGTACTTTTGAAATGTATTGTCCACTATAATCATCGCTACGTGTAAAATTCATCGCTACTCTTCTATAAATGCAATACCTCTTTGTCAAAAGTTTGCTGAGAGCAGTATAAATTATGTATTAACATTTTGGGCTCAACATAGAAGCACTGTGTGTTTTGTATTGTTTAAAAGAAAGGTCTGCAGTAGTGTTCTATTGCTTTCCATTTCTGAAAATCATTCTCAGAACTATTATTTACTATTTACACAAGGCTTCTTATCAAGTTCAAATAAAAAATATTTTTAATCCAGCTGAGCTCTTACTGGATAAATAAGTCTCGGCTTTGGCTGATTTAAAACCCGGCCTTCTTTCAATTTTATTTAAATTGTAAGGAAACTAAAAAGGCCAATCTACAAATGTGTGCAGAGCAAATGGGAAAATCACTCGTAACCTCCCTAAGCAAGAATAACACTGTATAAGAAAGGCTTTGTTAACTAATCTGAAAAGGCCATACTTTAATACATTCTAATTCAGTCTCCGTGCAGAATCCACTGTTTGCTGCATGGTCTTGGGGTCTGTATATCGTGATGTTGGTGTGAGGGTATGTGCCTCGCTCTGACAACCTAGTAACTTTTGAAGGTAAAAGGAGTTTCTTTATGTAAAAGAAAAGTCTCTTCAACTCCAAAGTTATATTTACTCCTTCCGTGTCAGTGAAATTTAGTTATTCAAATTCACTACCTTGACAAGTAGATTGGATATAGTGGCTGGAAAATGTTTTCTTTCAAAGATAATTTTAAAAAAGGTTGTTGCACAATAACCATTGTAAACTAACTTTGGAATCGATGGGCCTATTTATCTGTATTACCGCTTGCAGCCTTATTTTGTTTCAAGGCTGTCATATGATTACTTAGGATTTTTTTTTCAGTTGTTTAAAAGGACCTCTTTCACTATTGTGGAAATCAGTAGGTGTTGAAAGACCAGGATAATGGTCGGAAAGGTCACTGAATAATCTGACTTCAGCACCGAGAACAATAAGAATGGGAATGCACATTCTGTGCATTTCTGAATCCACAGTTCTGCAAACTGTTGCTGGAGATGGTTGTGGCTTGGGAATCATTCACCTTTTTAAATAAGCACTGGTCAAATCTGAGACCTACTGGCTTGACTTACAGAATGAGAAATTTTGAGATGATGTGACAACTCATTGATTGTCCAGATCGAAATGTTCCTGGCTTTAAATAAATTTTAAAATTGGAAATTGCATGCCCATGTGGATCTGTTGAAAACTCTGCCACTGAGGTCTGCTTTGAAAACAGAGATTGAAATGTGAGCATTATCTCTTGATTTATGTGATTTTGTATTGATGATGAGCGACGGCAAATGATAGAAACTTTTCTTTAAATAAAGGGAAAAATCTGAAATCTTAAAATGGTTTCTTAACGTTTTCACCTAAATTTGTATAAAACATCGTCACCTTTCCTGACAAGGTGCCTTTGACGATCATAGTCAGGCCGTGTAAAGCAACCTTCCTTCATCTAGCAAGGTTTCCTCTGAAGCTGGCTAAGTGGGGTTTTGAAGGATTTTGAAAAAGTGCCCTGATGAAAAATTTGAGATGTCACTCAGCATTGAAATAAGGATAATTTTCATGATACTTACTGCAGTGAATACCACCAAAAGTCATCTGCGCTGAGGTTAGTCCAGGTGTGCGTTTCTGTGTATCAATCATGACTACTCCTACTCAGTGCTCCTTGTTTCAGATGATCCTAACTTGTGGGTAGGCTGAATTTTAACAGAAGTATTCATCTTGCTAAACCATTTAAAAGGCATCTTGATGGGTATATGAACAGGAAGGGTTCAGAAGGGTATGGGCTAAATGCTGGCAAAAGGTTTATAAAATCATGAGGGGCATGGATAGGATAAATAGAAAAAGTCTTTTCCCTGGGGTGGGTGAGTCCAAAACTAGAGGGCATAGGTTTAGGGTGAGGAGGAGAAAGATATAAACAGACCTAACGGGCAACTTTTTCATGCAGAGGATGGTACGTCTGGAATGTGCTGCCAGAGGATGTAGTGGAGGTTGGTACAATTGCAACATTTAAAAGGCATCTGGATTGGTATATGAATAGGAAGGGTTTGGAGGTATATGGGCCGGGTGCTGGCAGGTGGGACTAGATTGGGTTGGAATATCTGGTCGTCATGGACAAGTTGGACTGAAGGGTCTGTTTCCATGCTGTACAACTCTGTGACTCTATAAGTGGGATTAGATTAATTTAGGATGACTGGTTGGCATGGATGAGTTGGACCGAAGGATCTGGTTCCATACTTACATCTCTCTTACTCTGCGTTGTTACTTTTGGGAGGTGAATATAAAGTGCAGAGGCTAGCTTGGTTGGAATGAGGAGTTTAGGCTTTATAGATTGACACAAGTTGGTGGTAGGAGTGCTGGCAGGCTGGAATTTTAGGTAGAGTGGTAGTTTTGGGGCGGGGGGAAATGAGTGGTTTGTCACATCTGTGGTACAATGTACAAGAGGCAAACTCTACATGAGAAGGGAAGGAGAGTGGGCCAGTGTGAAGGGTAAGTCACCACGCGTTGGCTGTTGGAATGGAAAAGGAACATGTACATGTCATGACCTGGTAACACTAGAAAATCGATTGGAAGATTTGATGACCTATAAAGCAGTGTAGTGGACTGGGTTTCTCAGTTTATCACAGAGTTGGCTATGTGGAACTGACTCACCATGATGGTAGTTTAATACTGAAAACCACTGTTGAGTCAAGTGAAGCACTAAAGGACTTGTTGCTATCTGGCAAAGTTACTGTGCTGTGCATGGTATACGGTGGCATCCTGTTTATACTGTGGCAAGGTATCTAGTGATCAGCAACCTCCTGTCACTGCAACAAGAATCCACTTTGTTCTAGGTAAGCATTAGGCTCACTCAGCCCTGGCATTGCCGCTTTTGTGTGATTTATAGAGTCCCACCATGTCAGCAAGTGCTGCCCTGTCCCAGTCTGATTAAACAGAGCTGCAGACGATCAGTTGAATTCATCACAAACTATGTAAGGGAGAACTTCAAAGAGACCTTGCCACCGGTCGGGATTTGATTTAGTGGCGTGTGTACGTTTGGTGAGTAAGGTGGTGGTCGGTGGAGTAAAGATTTGGCAGCAGATTTAGTTTGATTTCCAGCTTGCATTTGACTGATATCAGCTCTCTTGGTTCAAAGAGACCTTTTCCATTATAAACTGGTTTTAGAGACATTTTGAGTGTGTTATGTTTCCGGAGAGTGAAGGGAGATTGTCAGTCAGTTTTATATAAATACACTGCAGATGCAAATTGAACCTTCAGTGATTCTTAATAATATCTTGTAAATGAATTAAAATATGATTGCTCTTTTAACTCTTGAATTGTTCCCAGTGTGTATTTCTTTTCTTCAAAGTAACCTCCTAAACGTTGGGGTAACAGAGGAAAAACAAACATTTGTTTAAAAAAATTATTTCAAAACTAGAACTTGCAGGCATTTGTGAACGCAAGGGGCCTAAATTTGGTTCTGTCCATTATCACTTCCAGCACATAACAACAGTTCTTTTATTTTCTTGAGTTAGACTGGAAAGAATTAGCTGCCGTTAGAAATGTTGTGATTGTAATTATTTGTCCTCATCTTTACAGAGTTTGCCTTTATCAGAGTATTTCGAATGGGGGCTGAAGAAATTACTTGCACTTTTGTTTAAAAAAAATCAAAACAACTTACTTTGGGATGTACCTGTTGGTGATGAAGTGACCTGAAGTGAATATGGGTTTTTGTATTTTTGGAAAGGGAGTTCCCTGCTTGCATCAGTTATCCTGGTGATAATGTCGTCTCGGCCTGTTCAGAGCTGGGGACAGTGTAGTGTGCCTCTCCAATATAGTCCCATTTAAAGTTTAGAAGCAGAGAAATGATGGGATCGCTCCTTTTTTTTTCTGGAGTTAAAGCCGTGCGTGCAGAGTCTAGAACACATAATGTAACATTGGTTATTGCTGTTTGACGGAAGCATTGTGGAGCGTACAATAGGAACAGTCTACACTTGGAGCCGATTCGTTTACATTATTTACACGATATCCGATACAGCCTCTTATCAGCAGCGTTCGTTTCCTTTCTGTTATTTAGTGACTGTTCTCGAATCCTTTTTCTCTCTTTCTCTTTGAAATCAGACGGGAATGGTGATGGTTGCACTGTACAAAGTGCAGCTGTTGTACACACAGAGAGAGAGGGTGGAAAGTCCAAGATATTGTTACCAGTGTGGTTGACCCAGTCGGAAACAATTAAGTAGCTTTTATTTTGAACGGTGATGGGGAATGTGATCAGCTTTTTGCAAATCAGTTAAAAAAAAATCCTGTTTTCCCCCTTTGCAAGGAGTGGTTGAGGGCAGCTGGAGAATATTTTAATTTCCACTGGGAAGGTATTTTTGTCTTTGGGATACACTGGTCAGTAATTCATTTATGTGGTGTGTGATGTGTAATTCTAATGAAATTATGTGGGCAGGAACTCTCCGCCGGAAGTTGGGCTGATTACAGAACTGTCCTGCTTGGATTAGGGGGAGGAAAAAATGCATCGTTTTGCAAGAGTGAAGTTTTAAAACTCGTGTTGTATTATTAGGTGGAATTGGAGAAGAGCTGTCAATGATTTTTGTCTTCGAGTCAGAGTTGTACAGCACAGAAACAGATCCTTCGGTCGAACTCCTCCATACCGACCAGATATACTAAATTAATGTAGTCCCACTTCCCAGCACTTGGCCCACATCTGTTCGAACCCTTCCTATTCAATATACCCATCCAGATGTCTTCTAAATGCTGTAAATGTACTAGCTTCCACCACTTTCTCTGGCAGCTCAGTCCATACATGCACCACCCTCTGCATGAAAAAGTCACCCCTTAGGTCCCTCTCACCCTAAACCTATTCTACTTCTGGACTCTTCCCAGTCCAGGGAAAAAATCTTGTCTATTTACCCTATCCATGCCCCTCATGAATTCATAATGGTGACACTGCTCAGATCTTGGATTCTGGTTTCTGATATTCCTCTGGGCTGGGAGAGGTTGGTTCTAATTTTTATTTATTCTTGGGATATGGGTGTCGCTGGCTAGATGAATATTTACCACCCATTCCTGATCACTGGCAGTTAAGAGTCAACCACATTGCTGTAGGCCACACCAGGTAAGGATGGCAAATTTCCTTCCCTACAAGACATTAGTGAAGCAGACAGGTTGTTCCATACAATGATTTCATGGTCTTGATTAGACCCTTAATTCCAGATATTTTATTGAATTCAAAATCCACCATCTGCTGTGATGGGATTTGAACCTGTGGTCCTCAGAACCTTACCTGGGTCTCTGGATTAATAGTCCACCAATCATGCCATTAGACCACCACCTTCCACTAGTCAGCAGTTTTAAACCTGCTCGGGCCACAAGAGGCAATGGCCTCATTGGATTAACAGTCCAGTGACGATACTGAGACACAGGTAATGTTCCAGGGGACTGGGTTTGATTCCTGCCATAGCAGATGGTGGAATTTGAATACACTAAAAGTCTGGAATTAAGAGTCTAATGATGGCCATGAGTCCTTGTTGATTGTTGGAAGAGCCCATCTGGTTCATTAATGCCCTTTAGGAGGGAAATTGCCATCCATACCTGGTCTGGCCTACATACCCGCATCAATGTGGTTGACTCTTTACTGCCCTGTGGACAATTAATATTGGCTTTTGGTCCAGTCAGCGACACCCCCCCCCCCCCCCCCCCCCCCACACACACACACACACACACACACACACACCCACACACACCCCACGAATGAATAAAATAATCCTCATAACCCACCTGAAGGGAAGCCTGGCATTGTGAAAATGTGATTAACTTCCCTCTTTTCTTCCTTCACCTCAGTTTGTGTTTATGAGGCCAAGGGCCAGCCTTGCTGATGGTGAGCACAAAATTTGTCTTTTTAAAAATCTAATTCACTAAAGTGCCTTTGGGGAAGGAGACCAGTTACCTCCTACCTGGTCTGACTACAAACCCACAGCAGGTTGACTCGACTGCCTTCTGCAATGATTGAACAGGCTTCCCTGTTAGTGACAAATGGGCAACAATTGCTGGCCTTGGCCCCACCACTTGCATTGCATTAAATAATACGAATAATAAAAGAACTATGATTCTCAGTGGCCTGAATTAGTATTGAATGAATAGCATCTCTCCCATTGATTATCTTTGTATGAATAACAATAAATGTACTTCTATGATACAGAATTAAATAAATTCACCAAAGATCCTTAGACAGTGCCTTCCAACCCCACAACCACTTCCATCTAGAAGGACAAGGGCAGGAGATACATGGGAGCACAACCCCTTGTGAATTCCCCTCCAAGGCACTCACCATCCTGACTTGGAAATATATCACCATTCCTTCAGTGTTGCTGGGTCAAAATATGAGCATTCTCTCCCTCGCGGCATTGTGGGCCTGCCTGCACCAAGTGGGCTTTTGTCAGAGAACACTCGATGGGCCAAAGGGCCTTTTCAGTATTGTATGATTCTGTGACTGCAGGGGTTCAGAGAGGCAATTCACCACCATGTTCTCAAGGGCAACTCTGGGCAGGAGCAACACCCATGTCTAGTGAGTGAATGAAAACAAAATAATTTCTTTTCACTCTCCTGTGTCATTGGTCATATGTATTATGAATGCTTGCTGTAGTCAGTATGTGCCCTGACATATCTAGCTGCTGATACTTTGCATAAGGGGCATGTTTTTGCCTGAGAAATTGTTGTTCTAAGCAGGAACAATATAAAGCATTTTGTGCCATTTGAAGCTCTGAGTCTGCTTGAGTTACTTTGAATAAATCCCTGTCTGCAGCTCTGAACTTATTGATTTTATTTTCGTATACATTGATACCTCAAGCCAGACTTGTACCTAATTCTTTCTTTTTCCCAAATTGTGCTCTTGATTTTTCTGTTTTGGCCACTGTAAGGGGGCAGTTGTTCATTAAGTGCGTTAGGGATGATCTTGTTGCCTTGCGAAATCCATAGAAACTGAACCAAATTGACACTCGCCATTCCTCCTTGAATTAAGTGGAATCCATCACTTTTTTTTTTGCTTTGAATTTGGCTGTGGTGATTGTGTTGTGTCACATGATAAAGAAAGTGAGCATTTGCTCAGTTACTAAGTGCAGGGTGAATAGTTGGAACATGCGAATATTTCATTTCCAGGTGGTGCTGAGGCACCTTTTTTTAATTGAATAAGCATTTGGGATGCCGGTGTGACAATTTTGGAGACAGGCTGATGCAATAGGGTTGAATCTTGGTTTGCAAATTGTAAGGACTGTGACAATATGCTGAATGGCTCTATCTGTGTTGTGATTTCCCATGGATCTGATTAATGACCCTGGGCTGTAAATTTGCTCCATTTGTATATTGCTTTTGTTTTAACATTGTTCCCACACCGCAAGTGTATTTGCTGTTACAGAGTTTGGTTTGTTTATTAATAGCTAACTTTATACATGTACATATGCACACTGTAGTATTGAGTCTCTCTTTCTTCAGGGTTGAAGCAGAAATATTAGTCATTCCTCCTGCACATTTCTCCAGTTGTAGCAGCATGTAGCCATTTATGTGAGAACATTATCTTGAGGCCCTGCTAAAGCAGTTGAGAAGACTTACAAGATTTTTGCTGGGTTATGATGATATATTTAACAAGAATCTGTCTTTAGGCTGATCTTCACAGGTCCATCTCTTCAAATTTTGTTGTATTTTGGGATTTGGGATTGTGTTCTGGCAATGTGTGAGCTTTTCTTTGAAACGTTTGAAATGTAATTATCAGGCATTTAATTGCCCTTAGCTTAGATCATCTAACCTCCCAGCTTCATGACTTTTGTGACATGTTTGTCCACTGTTCAATTCCTCCTAAATTGACAATCTCCACCATGTAGAAGGGAAAGGATGCAAGAATAGGGTATTGCCATCACTTCTGAGTTCCCCAAAATTTGGATCTGGGCATGTATCACTTTTTGTTCCTTTCCTACATCAAAAACTTGGAACTAATTTCCCTAGAAGCTTTGCACAAGTGCCTTCACTGCCCAGAGGGCCCATCACAACTGTCCCAATTGCAGCTAGGAATCATAAAGACCAACCTCTGAAGCATTGTCAAAAACAGTGGCAAAGTTGTGCACAGCCAATGGCTGTAAACAATGCGCTAATGAACAGATAATGTTGTGAGGGGTAAATATTGGTGGTGGCATTGGAGGTGGGAGTCTTTGAATCTTTTATAACCAACCAGCAGGCAAATAGAGCCTTGGCTTAATCACTGTAAGACAGCACCTCTGACAGTTCAGCACTCTCCCATTACTGCAGTGGAGTCTTAGCCTTGATATCTTTGTGCTCAACCCCTGGAGTGAGACTTGAACCCCAAACGCTGTGACTCAGAAGTGAGTGTGCTACCTTCTGAGCCATCACTCAGGTCTTGAGGAAGTGCAGATAATTTATGGTTTATAGAAATTGACCTGGATTTGATCTGCCTTGTACCTCTGCCCCTATAGGCCTCCTAGAGCCAGATTACACAGAGTTTATTTATTGGCCACGTTGAAGTTTGCAGTGGCTCATTAACTGTGCTACCCCAAATCTTCCAAATTCTTCACTTCCAACATTTAAAGTTCTGAAGAGTCTTATTGGCAAAGCACACCAAAGGCTACTGTCCTTTTTTAATGCAGCAACTAAGTGACTGAGCTTCATTTAACTTGAGCACAGGGAGGATGTCTGCTTTGTGTCTGTCTCTGTCAGCAAAGCAAATGTCTTTGTCACCATCAGTGAATCTCGATGTATTTGTCGTATTAACCTATGCACTGTAACCACTGAAACCATACTGTGTTGAAAGATACTATTCTGTAGAGATAAGTAAGTCATGAAGTGCCAAAGCAGCTGTTTGGTGCTAAATATGGGCAGATACTGTTTACGCCAAACCACAGGTGAGAGTTACATGTTGAATTTCTCAGTTGCAAGCCAGGAATTCCAGGTTATGGACTGTGGCCAATTCTCCAGGATGAAGACTGAAACCTGAGATTAATAATACGCCACATACAGTAGTGATTTTGGGCTGTCCTTGTAGAACTCGTTCTGAAAACCTTTATTTCGGTCCTCTGCCCTGAATGTGTTCTCACAATGTTGCTCTCCTCTCGCTGTTGTTTTACGACAGACAATGGTGACTGAAAGCTTCAATGCTCAACTGTCGGAGGGTTTTGCTGTGTAACGAAGGGTGGTCATTATTAGGAAAAGTGGGCACTTTGCTTAAATTTGTCATTATACAAGAAAACATTTACTTAATAGTTTGGATGACTTAAAGTGAAAATGTGCAGGGTTACTGTTTATTTGTTCAGAAACTTCGATGTGTTGTACATCCCCCTGCCTTGCAACCACTTCCGTCAGACAGAAGGTACAGTAGCTTGAACACACGCACCAACTGGTTTGAGAACAGCTTCTTCCCTGCTGAATGGACACCTCCAATTTCAGATCTAATGTTGACCTTGCTTTGAGCACTTCCTGTGCAGCCATAACTTTGTATACCTCATTCTGTCTAAGCACCCTATGATCTGTATGACCTTTTTGCTATGATCTGCCTGTACTCCTCACAAAACAAAGCTTTTCACTGTACTTAGGTACATGTGACAACAATAAATCAAATCAAAATTGATTTGCTAATTGTATGAAAGTGAGATGGCAGATTTTGAACAATGAAAATAAGCTGCAAGATATTGCTAGGATGAAGACAAAGAAAGAACAAAACGGGCTATAACCTGGGACATCCACTCTTGTGTAACATTTTATTAGAATTTATGAAGTTTATAAGATTTATGTTTAAGGACTTCAATCTAAACGTAAAATGAAAGGGGTCACATGATCTATTGAGGTCTGCTGACTGTAAGCCTGGATGGTTTAATTGTTAAAGATCAAAGGAAAGTTTAAATTGTTTGTTTGTTTTTGTAGGAAGAAGGTGCAAGATATTCATGCTTGGAGGCAATGGCAGCAGTATTTTGAGTTCACACTGAGAGTTGATGTTGAGTCTCCCAAAGTCCCAGAAAGATATTGAAAGTATAGAGTTGTAAACAGATTTGCTACGAATTGTCCATTGACTTTAAGGATAAGAGATTAGTTGGTGTCAACAACAGATAGTCAGCATTTCTCTGTTGATGCATGGCAAATATGTTTCATGCAGGCTTGGGAAGAGAAGTCCATATTTGAGATCCGGTCACAAGCTGCATTTCAAATCAGTGAATGTTACCCACAGACTGTAGGTTTGTGTAGTTACCAGAGAGGAGAGACTAGGCTTGTGAGATGCCATAGCCAGATGCAGAAAAGGAAATGTTGTCTACTGGCAGGCAGCTAAGGATCCAGCAGAGAGTCACATCACTGCTACCTACGTGAGCGATTAGCATACACATTGATGTGGGAGCAGAGCAAATACCCAGAGTTGGTTGGTAACTCTAAAACAAGCTGAATGCAACAAGTAAGAATGAGCTGTTTGTAAAGAAGTGGAACAGTAACAAAAAATTCTTTTTTTTTAATCCCTGCAAATCAGTAAGTTGTGGCTACAATTATGCAAATAGTATGAATGAAGATGGGAGAGGTATGAATTTGTATTTGTGATTTGTTAACCTATGGTACATTTTGTCTGTGCTACATGTATCGGACGGGGCCTCATTGCATCTTTTAAAATTCTCTTGGCTTTGTGTGGGACATTTGTACATTTGGATTCCACCATTTGGCTTTGATGTTTGATTCCAGCTCAGGTGCTTGGGAACATGCTGGCTGTTCTTTACTTCAACTGGTTGGGGCATAGGAATGGCTGCATCCCCTATTACTTCCCTGTTTTACCATCCATTTAGGTCATGACTGATCTGTGACTTAATCCCATTGACCTGGCTTTGCCTCATTTTCAGAGATTCATCTTTAAATTAAATTGAACCAAAGTCCTGGGAGAGGTTTTGAGATCTCTGCTGTTCTCTGTCTGGGAAACAAGCTCTCTGTTTTCATTCTTAAATGGCCAAGCATGAATTTAAGAAAATCATCTTTGTTTGGGTTGAATTTTTCCCATCAGTCAAAATAATATAGCAGAGGATGATGTTAAAATATTGATGCTGAACGGGTTTGACAGTTAGGTACTGAGAGGATGTTTCCTCTTGTTCATGATGTGGATGAGCCAGTGCTGGACTCGGGTGTACAATGTTAAAAATCACGCACCAGGTTATAGTCCAACAGGTTTATTTGGAAGCACACTAGCTTTCGAAGCGCTGCTCCTTCTTCAGGTGGTTGATGAAGGAGCAGTGCTCTGAAAGCTAGCTCCTCTTGTTCAGTGTTGAGGCTTCACTTATGACAACACATCTGGTCTCATACTTATATGCATGTGACTGCTAAGAATGAAGATTTTACCAAAATGTGAACTTTTTATTTCCTGAAATTGAGCTTGTCATCATTCATACCAAGGCTGGTTCATTTGTCACGTTGCACTCAATTACCTACTTGGATTCCTGGACCGACTGCAAAATTCTGTTCATTGATTTCAAATCCGTCTATAGTCTAATCCTTCTTCACTCCAGTACCTTCCTCTTACTCTTCTTAACTTTCCTAGTTTCTGTGCTCATCCACTTCTGTTTAATTACATGTCCCTGATTTCCTTCTATAGAACATAGAACAATATAACACAGAACAGGCCCTTCGGCCCACGATGTTGTGCCGAACATTTGTCCTAGCTTAAGCACCTATCCATGTACTTTTCCAATTGCCGCTTAAAGGTCACCAATGATTCTGACTCTGCCACTCCCACAGGCACCGCATTCCATGCCCCCACCACTCTCTGGGTAAAGAACCTACCCCTGACATCCCCCCCTATACCTTCAACCCTTCACCTTTAAATTTATGTCCCCTTGTAACACTCTGTTGTAGCCAGGGAAAAGTCTCTGACTGTCTACTCTATCTATTCCCCTGATCATCTTATAAAGTCCATCAAGTCACCCCTCATCCTTCACCGTTC
This sequence comes from Hemiscyllium ocellatum, assembly GCF_020745735.1. Classification (NCBI taxonomy): domain Eukaryota; kingdom Metazoa; phylum Chordata; class Chondrichthyes; order Orectolobiformes; family Hemiscylliidae; genus Hemiscyllium; species Hemiscyllium ocellatum. The sequence goes on along the minus strand of NC_083426.1, from coordinate 11,385,881 downwards.
CAATGAGAAAAGGTCTAGCACTCTTAACCTATCCTCGTACGACCTATTCTCCATTTCAGGCAACATCCTGATAAATCTCCTCTGCACCCTCTCCAGAGCTTCCACATCTTTCCTAAAATGAGGTGACCAGAACTGCACACAGTACTCCAAATGTAGCCTTACCAAGGTTCCTATACAGCTGCAACATCACCTCATGACTCTTTAATTCAATCCCTCTGCTAATAAACGCTAATACACCAGAGGCCTTCTTACAAGCTCTATCCCCCTGAGTGGCAACTTTCAAAGATCTATGAACATAGACCCCAAGGTGCTCCTCCACCTTACTAAGAACCCTACCGTTAACCCTGTATTCCGCATTCTTATTTGTCCTTCCAAAATGGACAACCTCACACTTGGCAAGGTTGAACTCCATCTGCCACTCCTCAGCCCAGCATCATATGCAAGTCCCTTTGCAGCCGACAAGAGCCCTCCTCACCATCCACAACTCCACCAATCTTCGTATCGTCTGCAAGTTTACTGACTCACCCTTCGACTCCCTCTTCCAAGTCATTAATAAAAATTACAAACAGCAGAGAACCCAGAACTGATCCCTGCGGAACTCCACTTGTAACTGGGCTCCAGGATGAATATTTACCATCTACCACCACTCTCTGACTTCGACCGGTTAGCCAGTTCTCTATCCAACTGGCCAAACTTCCCACTATCCCATGCCTCCTGATTTTCCGCATAAGCCTACAAAGGGGAACCTTATCAAATGCCTTACTAAAATCTATGTACACTACATCCACTACTCTACCCTCCTCTACATGCTTGCTCATCTCCTCAAAGAATTCAATAAGACTTGTAAGGCAAGACCTACCCCTCACAAATCCATGCTGGCTGTCCCTAATCAAGCAGTGTCTTTCCAGATACTCATAAATCCTATCCCTCAGTACCCTTTCCATTACTTTGCCTACCACCGAAGTAAGACTAACTGGCCTGTAATTCCCGGGGTTATCCCTATTCCCTTTTTTGAACAGGGGCACAACGTTTGCCACTCTCCAGTCTCCTGGCACCACTCCCATGAAGATGAAAAGATCATTGCCAACGGTTCTGCAATTTCCTCTCTTGCTTCCCACATAATCCTAGGATATATCCTGTCAGGCCGGGGGGACTTGTCCATCCTCAGATTTTTCAAAATGCCCAACGCATCTTCTTTCCTAACAAGTATCTCCTCTAGCTTACCAGTCCATTTCATACTCTCCTCTTCAACAATACGGTCCCTCTCATTTGTAAATACTGAAGAAAAGTACTCATTCAAGACCTCTCCTATCTCTTCCGACTCAATACACAGTCTGCCACTACTGTCCTTGATCGGACCTACCCTCGTTCTCGTCATTCTCATGTTTCTCACATACGCATAAAAGGCCTTGGGGTTATCCTTGATCCTACTGGCCAAAGATTTTTCATGCCCTCTCTTAGCTCTCCTAATCCCTTTCTTCAGCTCCCTCCTGGCTATCCTGTATCTCTCCAACGCTCTGTCTGAACCTTGTTTCCTCAAACTTATGTAAGCCTCCTTCTTCCTCCTTACAAGACATTCAACTTCCCTCGTCAACCAAGGTTCCCTCACATGACCATCTCTTTCCTGCCTGACAAGTACATACATATCAAGGACACGTCATATCTGTTCCTTGAAAAAGTTCCACATTTCAACGACATCCTTCCCTGACAGCCTATGCTCCCAATTTATGTTCCTCAGATCCTGTCTTGCAGTATCGTATTTACCCTTCCCCCAATTGTAAAACCTACCCTGTTACACGCACCTATCTCTCTCCATAACTTAGGTGAAAGTCACAGAATTGTGGTCACCATTACCAAAATGCTCACCCACTAACAAGCCCATCACTTGTCCCGGTTCGTTACCAAGTACCAAATCCAATATGGCCTTCCCTCTGGTTGGACAATCTACATACTGAGTTAGAAAAGTTTCCTGGACACACTACACAAACACCGACCCGTCCAATCTACTTGATCTAAAGAGCTTCCAATCCATATTTGGGAAGTTGAAATCAACCATGACTACTACCCTGTGGCTTCTTCACCTTTCCAAAATCTGTTTCCCAATCTGTTTCTCCACATCTCTGCTGCTATTGGGGGGCCTATAGTAAACACCCAACAAGGTGACTGCTCCTTTCCTATTTCTGACTTCAGCCCATACTACCTCCAAAGGCAGATCCACCTCAAACTGCCTTTCTGCACCCGTTATACCATTTCTAATTAGCAATGCCACCCCCCCCCTCCTTTTTTACCACCCTCCCTAATCTTACTGAAACATCTGTAACCAGGAACCTCCAACAACTATTCCTGTCCCTCTTCTATCCACGTTTCCGTGATGGCCACAACATTGTGGTCCCAAGTACCGATCCACACCTTAAGTTCACCCACCTTATTTCTGATACTCCTTGCGTTGAAGTATACACACTTGAGCCCATCTCTGTGTCCGCAAGCATGTCCTGTCAGTGCTACCTTCTCCACAGCCTCCCTACATTCTTGGACATTCTGAAAAACAGCTAACCTACTTGCTGGACTACAAGTCCGGATTCCATCCCCCTGCCAAATTGGTTTAAACCCCCTTGAAGAGTGCTAGCAAACCTACCTCCCAGGATATTGGTGCCCTTCTGGTTCAGGTGCAACCCGTCCTGCTTGTACAGGTCCCACTTTCCCCAGAATGCAGTCCAATTGTCCAAATACCTGAAGCCCTCCCTCCTACACCATCCTTGCAGCCACGTGTTCAACTGCACTCTCTCCCTATTCCTTGCCTCATGGTCACGTGGCACCGGCAACAACCCAGAGATGGCGTCTCTGTCCGTCCTAGCTTTTAGCTTCCAGCCTAACTCCCTGAGCTCCTGAATGATCTCCCCACCCCTCTTCCTATCTATGTCGTTGATGCCAATGTGCACCACGACTTCTGGCTGCACACCCTTCCCCTTAAGGATTCTGAAGACACGGTCTGAGACGTCTCGGACCCTGGCACCCGGGAGGCAACAAACCATCTGAGAGTCTCACCCATGTCCACAGAACCACCTGTCTGTCCCTCTAACTATAGAGTCTCCTATAACTAGCGCTCTCCTCCTCTCCCCCTTCCCCTTTCCCTTCTGGGCCTTAGAGCCGGACCTCGTGCCAGAGACCCGGTCACTGCAGCTTATCCCTGTTAGGCTGTCCCCCCAACAGTATCCAAAGCGGTATACTTATTCTCTCTGTCATTGGCGGCTAGTTGTCTTGGCACTAAGTAAGTTTTCTCTTTCTTTCTCTCTCTCTCTCTTTTCTTTCTCTCTCTCTCTCTTCTTTCTCTCTCTCTCTCTCTCTTTTCTCTCTCTCTCTCTCTCTCTCTCTCTCTCTTTTCTCTCTCTCTCTCTCTCTCTCTCTCTCTCTCTCTCTCTTTTCTCTCTCTCTCTTTTATCTCTCTCTCTCTCTCTCTTTTCTCTCTCTCTCTTTTATCTCTCTCTCTCTCTCTCTCTCTCTCTCTCTCTCTCTCTCTCTCTCTCTTTCTCTTTCTCTCTCTCTCTCTTTTTCTCTCTTTCTCTCTCTCTCGCTCTCTGCGCTCTCTCTTTCCCTCTTCTGTGTTAAAACCCCGGCTGAAAAGCTACTGCCTTAATATCAAGGCCTTTTCCCCATGGTAAGGGAGTCCAAAACGAAAGATGATAAGGGAATGATATAAAAGGGATCCATGGGACAACTTGTTTCATGCAGAGAGAGGTGTGGGTATGGAATGAATTGCCAGAGGAAGTGGTGGAGGCAGATACAGTTACCAGATTTAAAAGGCATCTGGATGGGTACAGGAAGAAGGAAGGGTTTAGCAGAATATGAGCCAAATGCTGGCAAAGGGGACTAAATTAGGTTAGGATATCTGGTCAGCATGGACAAGTTGAACCGAAGGGTCTGTTTACATGCTGTACAACTCTATGACTCTATATCTTGTATGGTTTGTCATCCAACTTTATTAGGTAATGCTCTTGTGAAGCATCTGAGATCATTTCACTGTATTAAAGTCTCTATATAAATGCATCACCTTTGTTTTTGAAGTACTTCATTCACTCCCTGTGATCTAGGCTCTAGGTGTTTTCAGTATTTTAAAGGTAGTTGACAGTGCCATTAGTTTGGAAAACCGGCTGCTCAGACAAAGCTCCTTGATGGATGTTCTACATTAAAATAAAAGACTTGCTTTGTTGTAAGCTGAGTGAAAGTGAGCATTTGACCGGGATGTTTGCTCCTGGAATTCCTGTCACCACAAACCCGATCCCAGAAGCAATTCCTCGAGATTAGGATTGCCATGTGGGGTTGGGGTGGGACTGGGCAATGGAAAGAGTTCAGAAGCTGTTGGGTACAGAGTCAGGCAGGACAGGGGTCTTCCCAGTGCACCCTCTGTTGCAACGATTCAAATAAACATTAAAACAAAAACTAGCTCTCTAAAATTCCTCCTGTCTTTAATTAATCTTTAAACAAAAAATTTTGAAATAATCATTCCATCAGATTAAAGCTGTCAATAATTTAAGCACTGCACGTGATCGAACAACATTGTTTAGAAAATCTACCACCCATCATTTTAAAGTGTAATCACCAATTGTTTGCGGAAATGATAATTCACTGGCTAGAGGGTCTAGAGTCCTCTTCATTCTGGATTAATCGAGAATGTTGACTGTCTACTTTCCCTTTTTTTTCATAACTTTCTGGTTGGATTGTATAACTGAGACTCTTTCTGGGTTTGCATGCTGTTTCAACACAAAGGCAAGACTAAATGACATCTTGGTCAATGGCTGCACTACTGTCAGGATAAGCTGAGTATGTATCTGAAGACTTTGTATCTTATGGATGTCCCATTCGAAAGCTTTGAGGTTTATTTGCAGGCATTAACTGTTTTTAATATACATGAATATATAAAATTTGAAAGCCAGTTTGCTGGTTCTTTTGACCTGGGAGCAGAGATTTGCAAGTAGTTTAAATTATCTTAAGAGGTGACAAACCATTAAAGTTCTGTGGGGTTGCCTGTTAAGATCATGCCTCATCAGGATGTACTTGAATGGACTAAGAAGGATGGGAATAGGCTACTTGGGCCTTGTTTCTGTGCTCAACCATGCTTAGTGTCAACTCTAAAAATCACACCACACCAGATTATAGTCCAACAGGTTTAATTGAAAGCGCTAGCTTTCGGAGCGCCAATCCTTAATCGGTTGTGGAGCAGTGGTGGAGGAGCGGCAGTCCGAAAGCTAGTGCTTCCAATTAAACCTGTTGGACTATAACCTGGTGTTGTGATTTTTAACTTTGTACACCCCAGTCCAACACTGGCATCTCCAAATCAATAGTGTCAACTCAGTTGGTATCATGCCTGCCTCTGAATCCCATGCTTACAGATTCCAATCCCAATCTGGGACATGAGCACAAAAAGCAAGGCTGTATTATTGAACAACAGGGGAGTGTGGATTGGGTGGGGAAGTGGAATATCAGATCTGATGATTTGGATTGTTCAAGCAGCTTGAGTGGCCATGTTTGACTGTGAGCTGAGATGATGAGCGTTGGCTGTCAGTTACAGAATGTGCACATTTTCAGCCTTTTCCTCATTTAGGGTTAACCTGAGAGCACTTTTCGGGGGTGGGAAGGGTGTCTACAACTACCTTTTTATTCACTTTTAAAGTAGTCTTTTGGAGTCATTAAGTCATTGTGGCCCAGAATAAAGGCATTTGGACTATTGAGTCCATGCTGGCTCTTTGTAGAGCAATTAATTCATTTGTAAGGTTTGTGAAGGTTTGTAGCTCAGGTTGAGCTTTAGGGTGTAGGTTTGTTCGCTGAGCTGTAGGTTTGATATCCAGATGTTTCATTACCATGGCTAGGTAACATCATCAGTGGCGACCTCCAAGTGAAGCGAAGCTGTTGTCTCCTGCTTTCTATTTATATCTTTCTCCTGGATGGGGTTCCTGGGATTTGTGGTGATGTCATTTCCTGTTCGTTTTCTGAGGGGTTGATAGATGCCATCTAGATCTATGTGCTTGTTTATGGCATTGTGGTTGGAGTGCCAGGCCTCTAGGAATTCTCTGGCATGTCTTTGCTTAGCCTGTCCCAGGATAGATGTGTTGTCCCAGTCGAAATGGTTTTTTTTTCAACCGTGTGTAGGGCTGTGAGGGAGAGAGGGTCATGTCTTTTTGTGGCTAGCTGGTGTTCATGTATCCTGGTGGCTAACTTTCTTCCTGTTTGTCCTACATTGTGTTTGTGGCAGTCCTTGCATGGAATTTTATAGATGACGTTGGTTTTGTCCATGGGTTGTACTGGGTCTTTTTAAGTTTGTTAGTTTTTGTTTGAGAGTGTTGGTGGGTTTGTGTGCTACTAGGATTCTGAGGGGTCTCAGTAGTCTAGACTTTGCATTACTGCTTCTGCTATGAATCCTGATAGCGGAGATCCCATGGGTGTGCCGTTGGTTTGTTTGTAGACTATATTGTTGGAAGTGAAGTGGGTGGTGAGGCACAGATCCACTAGCTTCATGATGTTTCCGTTGGTAATGTGATTGGTGGTTGGTGTGTGTGCGATGGTCTGTTCTAAAAGTGTGGTAAGTGTTTCCTTTGCCAGGTCGATGTTGATGGAGGTGAACAGTGCTGTTACGTCGAATGAGATCATTGCTTCGTCTTCCTCTATTTTGGTGTTTTTGATGATTTTTAGAAAAGAAAGCCCTAGAAAACTTCAAAAAAGACAAAAACATCGTTATATTACCTGCAGACAAAGGTCGGCTCACAGTCATCCTGAACAGAAGGGATTACATAGAGAAAGCCAATGCACTACTCGCAGACACCAACACCTACCAAAAGGTGGCGCTAGACCCGACCCCACAATTAGGAAACAAAATTACATATCTCCTAAGAAAATTTCACAATTCCGGACAATTAAACAAGACGGAATTCCAGAAAATGAAACCCGACGGGACCAACACCCCACGATTCTACGGACGACCCAAAAATCCATAAACCAGGAGCGTCCCTCAGACCTATAGTCTCACTACCCGGAATACCAACTTACAGACTGGCCAAAGAACTACACGCAAGAGTGAAGTACCTAGTAGAAGAGTCACAGCACTCCATTCACTCCACCCAGGAATTCCTAAAAATCATCAAAAACATCAAAATAGAGGAAGACGAAGCAATGATCTCATTCGATGTAACAGCACTGTTCACCTCCATCAACATCGACCTGGCAAAGGAAACACTTACCACACTTTTAGAACAGACCATCACACGCACACACCAACCACCTTCAATCACATTACCAACGGAAACATCATGAAGCTAGTGGACCTGTGCCTCACCACCCATTTCACTTTCAACAACATAGTCTACAAACAAACCAACGGCACACCCATGGGATCTCCGCTATCAGGATTCATAGCAGAAGCGGTAATGTAAAGGCTACAACAAACAGCCCTACCAACCATCAAACCAGAAATCTGGGTCCGCTATGTAGATGACACCTTTGTCATCACAAAACGAAACAAGGTGGAAGAGACATTTAACATCATTAACAACACCCTCACAGGCATAAGGTTCACCAAGGAGGAAGAAACTGACAACAAACTCTCATTTCTGGACGTCACAGTAGAAAGAAAGGACAAGGGAGAATTACAAACCTGCATATACAGAAAACCAACAAACACTGACCAAATACTCAACTACACCAGCAACCATCCCAACACACACAAACGAAGCTGTATCAGAACACCATTACAACGAGCCACCACAGATGTACTTCGAAAAACAGAGGAGAATCACCAATACGACGTATTCAAGAAGAACGGATACTCAAAAAACACAGTGCGCAGATTCCTCAAGAATAAACCACGACAAGCAGACAAAACACAGCCAGAAACCCTAACCACCTTACCATATGTCAAAGAAGTTTCAGAATGACAGCCAGACTACTGAGACCCCTCGGAATCCTAGTAGCACACAAACCCACCAACACTCTCAAACAAAAACTAACAAACTTAAAAAGACCCAGTACAACCCTTGGACAAAACCAATATCATTTATAAAATTCCATGCAAGGACTGCCACAAACACTACGTAGGACAAACAGGAAGAAAGTTAGCCACCAGGATACATGAACACCAGCTAGCCACAAAAAGACATGACCTCCTCTCCCTCGTAGCCCTACACACCATTTCGACTGGGACAACACATCTATCCTGGGACAGGCTAAGCAAAGACATGCCAGAGAATTCCTAGAGGCCTGGCACTCCAATCACAACGCCATAAACAAGCACACAGATCGAGATGCCATCTATCAACCCCTCAGAAAACGAACAGGAAATGGCATCACCACAAACCCCAGGAACCCCATCCAGGAGAAAGATATAAATAGAAAGCAGGAGACAACAGCTTCGCGTCACTTGGAGGTCGCCACTGATGATGTTACTGAGCCAGGTAATGAAACATCTGGATATCAAACCTACAGCTCAGTGAGCAAACCTACAACATAATTTATTCATTTTCATTTCCCCACTGTATCCCCACAGCCCTGAAGATCTCCGTTCATCTGGCTCCATTTTCACTGAAATCATTGATCATTTCTACATACACCTCTTTCCTAGGCAGTCGTTTCCACATTGTTACTGCATGTTGTTGTGTAAATTTAAAAAAAAATCTTCCTCATGACCCTGCCCAAAGGTCGAAGTCTGCACCCATGTTGTTTTTGTAGCATGAGCTGTTGGGAACAGCCTTTCTTTGTATATCTTAGCTAACCCTGTCGTACACTTGTGTACATGCTGGAAAAGCACAGCCAGTCAGGTAGCATCTGAGAAGCAGGAGAATTGACATTTCTGGCATAATCCCTTCATCATTATGCTCAAAACATTGATTCTCCAGCTCCTCAGATGCTGCCTGACCCGCTGTGCTTATCCAGCACCACACTCTACGGAGGCTGACCGGTGACCTTGTAGAGGTTAATAGAATCACGAGGGGCATGGATTGGGTGAATAGCCAAGGTCTTTTCCCTAGGAAAAGATTTGAAAGGGACCTAAAGGGCAAATCTTTCACGCAGAGTGTGGTGTGTGTATGGAACAAGCTACCAGAGGAAGTGTTGGAGGCTGGTACAATTACAACGTTTAAAAGGCATCTGGATGGGTATATGAATAGGAAAGGTATAGAGGAATATGGGCTAAATGCCAGCAAGTGCGAGTAAATTAATTTAATTTAGGATTTCTGGTTGGCATGGTCGAGTTGGACTGAAGGGTCTGTTTCTGTGCTGTACATCTGACTCCCAACTCTGATCTCCAGCATCTGCAGTCTTCACTTTCGCCTATATATACTCTTGTGTATCCCTATGTAAGCTCCTATCAAACTCTCTGATACCAAAGAGAAACAACCCCAGATTCTCCAATCTACCCTTTTCATTGTTAAAATTCCTCCCTGTGAAACCCAGATCATGCTGATTATGGAATTTTTTTCAGATTGCAAAGGGATGTGAGAGTGCTGTGGATATAACATTTTCCTAACTTTAAAGAACCCTTCAAGACAAAAAAAAATTGAATAAGTATTTCTGTTAGATGATGACAAGAATGGTTGAGACATGGTTTGTGGAATGAATGGAATTAAACTGGAATTGCCCGTCGAGCAACGTCACCAACGCATGACCCCGCCCCCACGTCGAGCAACGTCACCAACGCATGACCCCGCCCCCACGTCGAGCAACGTCACCAACGCATGACCCCGCCCCCACGTCGAGCAACGTCACCACGTCTAACTCCGCCCCTACTTCGATCTCTGTCCCCGCCCCTAACCCCGCCCCCAGCTCCAGCTCCAGCTCCAGTCCCACATCAGGTCCTAGCTCCCAGCCCTGCCGGATTTTCACCATCCCTCCAGATCTCCCCCTCTCTGAGGATGAGAGATCAGTCCTCAGCAGGGGCCTCACCTTCATTCCCCTACGCCCTCGGATTAATGAGTTCAACACGCGGCGAGATATTGAACAATTCTTCCGCCGCCTTCGCCTCCGTGCCTACTTTCACAACCAAGACTCCCGCCCACCCTCTGACGACCCCTTCTCCCGCCTCCAACACACCCCATCCACCTGGACACCCCGTGCAGGCCTCCTACCCGCCCTCGACCTCTTTATAGCCAACTGCCGCCGTGACATCAACCGACTCAACCTGTCCACCCCTCTCACCCACTCCAACCTCTCACCCTCAGAACGTGCAGCCCTCCACTCCCTCCGCTCCAATCCCAACCTCACCATCAAACCCGCAGACAAGGGAGGCGCGGTGGTAGTTTGGCGCACTGACCTGTACACCGCTGAAGCCAAACGCCAGCTCGCGGACGCCTCCTCTTATCGCCCCCTTGACCACGACCCCACCTCCCACCACCAAACCATCATCTCCCAGACCATCCAGGACCTCATCACCTCAGGGGATCTCCCATCCACCGCCTCCAACCTCATAGTCCCACAACCCCGCACCGCCCGTTTCTACCTCCTGCCCAAAATCCACAAACCTGCCTGCCCCGGCCGACCCATTGTCTCAGCCTGCTCCTGCCCCACCGAACTCATCTCCCAATACCTCGACACGGTCCTGTCCCCTTTAGTCCAAGAACTCCCCACCTACGTTCGGGACACCACCCACGCCCTCCACCTCCTCCAGGATTTTCGCTTCCCCGGTCCCCAACGCCTTATTTTCACTATGGACATCCAGTCCCTGTACACCTCCATCCCCCATCACGAAGGACTCAAAGCCCTCCGCTTCTTCCTTTCCCGCCGCACTAACCAGTACCCTTCCACTGACACCCTCCTTCGACTGACTGAACTGGTCCTCACCCTGAATAACTTCTCTTTTCAATCCTCCCACTTCCTCCAAACTAAAGGAGTTGCCATGGGCACCCGCATGGGCCCCAGCTATGCCTGCCTCTTCGTAGGATATGTGGAACAGTCCATCTTCCGCAACTACACTGGCACCACCCCCCACCTTTTCCTCCGCTACATCGATGACTGTATCGGCGCTGCCTCGTGCTCCCACGAGGAGGTTGAACAGTTCATCAACTTTACTAACACCTTCCATCCCGACCTGAAATTCACCTGGACTGTCTCAGACTCCTCCCTCCCCTTCCTAGACCTTTCCATTTCTATCTCGGGCGACCGACTCAACACAGACATCTATTATAAACCGACTGACTCCCACAGCTACCTGGACTACACCTCCTCCCACCCTGCCCCCTGTAAAAACGCCATCCCATATTCCCAATTCCTTCGTCTCCGCCGCATCTGCTCCCAGGAGGACCAATTCCAACACCGCACAACCCAGATGGCCTCCTTCTTCAAGGACCGCAGATTCCCCCCAGACGTGATCGACGATGCCCTCCACCGCATCTCCTCCACTTCCCGCTCCTCCGCCCTTGAGCCCCGCTCCTCCAACCGCCACCAAGACAGAACCCCACTGGTTCTCACCTACCACCCCACCAACCTGCGCATACAACGTATTATCCGCCGCCATTTCCGCCACCTCCAAACGGACCCCACCACCAAGGATATATTTCCCTCCCCTCCCCTATCAGCGTTCCGCAAGGACCACTCCCTTCGTGACTCCCTTGTCAGATCCACACCCCCCACCAACCCAACCTCCACCCCCGGCACCTTCCCCTGCAACCGCAGGAAATGTAAAACTTGCGCCCACACCTCCACACTCACTTCCCTCCAAGGCCCCAAGGGATCCTTCCATATCCGCCACAAGTTCACCTGTACCTCCACACACATCATCTATTGCATCCGCTGCACCCGATGTGGCCTCCTCTATATTGGTGAGACAGGCCGCTTACTTGCGGAACGCTTCAGAGAACACCTCTGGGCCGCCCGAACCAACCAACCCAATCACCCCGTGGCTCAACACTTTAACTCCCCCTCCCACTCCACCGAGGACATGCAGGTCCTTGGACTCCTCCACCGGCAGAACACAACTACACGACGGCTGGAGGAGGAGCGCCTCATCTTCCGCCTGGGAACCCTCCAACCACAAGGTATGAATTCAGATTTCTCCAGCTTCCTCATTTCCCCTCCCCCCACCTTGTCTCAGTCGGTTCCCTCAACTCAGCACCGCCCTCCTAACCTGCAATCCTCTTCCTGACCTCTCCGCCCCCACCCCACTCCGGCCTATCACCCTCACCTTGACCTCCTTCCACCTATCCCACCTCCATCGCCCCTCCCCCTAGTCCCTCCTCCCTACCTTTTATCTCAGCCGGCTTGGCTCTCTCTCTTATTCCTGATGAAGGGCTTATGCTCGAAACGTCGAATTCTCTATTCCTGAGATGCTGCCTAACCTGCTGTGCTTTGACCAGCAACACATTTGCAGCTGTGATCTCCAGCATCTGCAGACCTCATTTTTTACACAAAGTTTGCAAACCAAGCAAAGAACGAGCATTTACATAGTGCCTTTGCCAACCTTGAGACATCTCAAAAGTACCTGATAGTAAGGAAATACTTTTGGAGTGTCATCACTGTAGTACCAGGAAAGGCTGCAAGTTATTTTACAGTACAGTCCCACAATGTGATAAATGACCAGATAACCTGCTTTAGCAATGCAGGTTCCATTATGAATACTGGCACACTGTGAACTGCTAGGAGCAGCCAAATGTTCCAGTGGCCCTTCTGGCTTAAAAAGCCACGAGAATGCACAGGTTTCACATCAATCAAAATGTTCTTTTATTCTTGTTTGATTATGTATGGCCTTTGACGCAGTTGTGTGAAGGTTCTGGATGACGATACCCCTTTAAGGGTCCAGTAATATCCGGGTTTACAGCACTTTTTTTCTCTCACACACTAAAAGTTTCCTTTTGTTCACCAACAATAGGGACGTTATCTCGCCAAAGAATCTGAACAGCAGCATTTTTTCTGTCACAACCGTAAATCTATGATTATTTTTCCCTGGTGAAGCGTGGAGACTCGAGATGACTATCTTTCCTTTCTGAGGGAGTGGGGCATGTTTTTACAGAATACTGCTGCAATTCTTTAGAGTGAGAAATGTTATAAATGTCAAGATTAATCCTTTTGAACCTGTTGGTGCTGGCTTTCCATTTTACAGTCTCTGGGTGCCCTGTGTATATATTAGCTTGCACAAATGGACCAAAGGATGTCTATTGTTCTACCATACTGGGTTGTGCAGTACTGATTGTTTCACACGCTACAGCTTAATATGAACATGACCTGCTTTTAATCTCCTTTTTCCTGAAAATATACACACACACACACACACACACACACACACACACACACACACACACACACACACACACACACACACATCTTCTCAACCAAATGGTCCCTCAATTTTATTTCAAGCAGGAAAGACAATGTACCGTGTGTCTAACTGTTACCTCTCTGTCTTCTGTAGTTATGGTACCAACTGAGGAGAACTGAACATTGAAACGGATCTTTGTGCTAAATCTGTAACTCACAAGGACACTGTGGTCCAGTAGGCAGGATGTTTTGGATGTGGCCATCAGGGGAATTCTTCTACCCCTCGTCTGGAGTGTAAATTAAGAGCAAGTTCATTGTCAACATTAGACTTGAACTTGTGGGCCAACTCAAAGAGAATGGGTTGAGTGGGAGACACAGTTGCTTGTTGTCTCATTCCTTGCCCTGTCAACATTATTGAGTCATGCCTCTTCACTGCCACCCGTATTTCTGTTTGCTTCTCCATTGGAAATGGGCATTTTATTGCTTACTCCTAACTGCCTTTGCGCTGGCGGTAGAGTTGGTTGCAATTGATGCTAAATTAAGGGCAACTTTTAAAATGCCTTCATCGCACAAAAAAACTGAAACATTTTGGACCAACCAAGCTTGTTTTTGTCCAGATCCAGAATGGAGAGAGGGAGTTTTCCACCTCATTAATCTGAGTTGGATTTATTTTCCCAACATGACTGAAGTGATATTTCCACATCAGTAACATCTGGTTTCCCTTTTAGTTACCTTGATTTCCAAAAGTGGCCTTTTGCAGTGACTCCTAAAATGTAGCAAGCGAGCAACTTCAAGAAACTTCAAAGGAATGAGACTTCTTAAGACCGTGTGCACAAATGCAAAATGTTGCTGACAGCACCCAAAGCTATTCTTCCTCCTGCAAGGTCATTTGCAGTGCACATATCTGTACAGCTACTGTATTGCAAAACAAACAAGTACCTGTTTCATTGGATGCTATTATAAACCTTTTGCTGGTGCCAGCTATGGCTCATTGGGTGACACTCCCACAAATTCACCCCCCTCGCCCCAGCAGAGCCAGGAGGTTGTGTGTTCATATTCTACTCCTGAGGCTAGAGCACAAAATCTAGGCTGACACCCCAATGCAGTCCAAAGGGACCTCTGCCCTGCTAGAACTCTGTACCTTCTCCAAGGTGGACTGCTGTAACTTGGCAGAGTGAGTTTGACAGCATCTTTTCAAATGCACAGCCTCCATCATCCAGAAGGACAAGAGCTGCAGGTATGTGTGAAGGCCACCACCAGCAAACTTCCCCTCTCTTGGGAGTAATGTCACCTTTTTCCTTTAGTGTCACTAGGTCAAAACTTTGGAATTTCTTTCCTAAGCGCACTGTGGGTGTACAGCACATGGACTCTTATGGTTCACAAAGACAGCTCGCCATCACCAGAGGGACACTCACTGCCCACATCCCTGAATGAATAAACAAAAATGTCTACTTTCTGATATTAAACTGTTGTCCAAGGTGAATGTCTAAGATCCCATGGGACTATTTGAGGAAGAGTATAAGAGCTATTTCCCATAGTACCCTAGTTGGTATTTTCACTAAATCGTCTGATGAAACACCTGACTGTCAGTGCGTTGCTTTTTCTGGGAGATTTCTGTGCACAGGTTGGCGTCTGCATTTCCCTACCTTTTTAGAATCATAGAATCACCAAACGGGCAGGTGGAGGCCATTCAGTCCATCAACTCTGCACCAATCCTCTGAAGAGCATCCCACCCAGACCCAGCACGCCCACCCTATCCCTGTGCCAGTCTACCTAATGTGCACATCTTAGGAATGCAGGACCCAGCAGTAACCCACACAGGCGCAGGGAGAGTGTGCAAACTTCACACAGACAGCTACCCAAGGCTGGAGTCGAACTCAGTCCCTGGCAACCGTGCGAACCACTGAGCCACCCTTTACAACAGTGATTACAATTCATAATCTCTTCTTGACTATAAAGTGCAAGTCTGTCTATTTCTTCATTCACCAAATTAACAAATGAAATAATGGAGGATGTAGAGAACTTACAATCGGTGCTGTGCTGGCACTCGGCTCTTCTTTTCTGTCATCTGAACTGTGTGATGGCAAAGCTGTGACCAGATTAGATATATAAACCATGTGGGTAAACATGCTGCCTGGGGCATTCCACGGTTTGTGTATCTGCAGTCTGGTCTTACCATTTTGTTCCATTCCAGGTCATAAGCTGAGTGCCACACTGGCATCACCAGCTTCCCTGACTGCCTGGGTACTGCCAGCCAAGAAATTAGCAGGATTCACCTTGACTAGCAGTGAGAGAGGCCCTGGCTTCTTGCCTGATCCAGAAGACAGTAACCGATCCGGCGAGTAAAGCACCATGAAATATTATGGATGAAACGGAAATATTGAGCTACACAGTACAATTCTGTCAGGGGTATGGACTTGGAAGGAAATGTTGAAGTGATTGGATTTTTGCTTCAATATTGAACAATCAATTATGAGTCTTTTAATAACTGACAAGGTGGAGATTTGTTAGATGGTGGTGGAGGTGATGAGCGTGCGGCTGGGTCGTGGGGTGCTGTCAGTGACTAGGCACAGGTCGTGTTTCTCCAAGGATTATTGTGTATTTGAATTTGAACGTGTGTGTCCAGGGAAAGGATTGCCGACCCTCTAGGAACGGCCTGCAGTCTTCAGAAATTGATGATTAATCATCCCAACAATTGTCATATCTATTCCTGGAAGGAAATAACAGGGACGTTGAGAAAGATAGACTTTCATTTTGTCTTTGTTTTTGAATGTCACTCTTTACTTGTTTCCAAAAAAAAAGGCCGTTTGGCTGTCAGTCAGACATCACCTGATTGGACACAAAGTCTTAATGCTTTCCGATTGGTTTGATGGTAGTGCATCAAGAGGACAGATCTGTTGGCTGACTCCTGATTTCTCTCTCTCTCTCTCTCTCCCTCACTCATTTTCACTCACTCATTCACGCTCACTTTTTTTATTCACGATCCCTCTCTTGTTCGCACTCTCCCTTCTCTCTCATTTGCACTGCCCCTCCCTCTCACTTGCGCTGTCCCTCTCTCCCTCTCATGTTCTCTTTCTAGCTTTCTTGGTCATTTGCTGTCCCTTGTGATCTCCTTCATGCCCTCACCCTCTCCTTGCTGCTCTCGCTGTCTTTTCCTTCACACACTGCTTGCTGTCTTGCTCTCTATCACTCAGCTGGAATGTATAGCAGTGGCTTTAGCAATAGCACTTGCTGCTGGGATCAACACACCCATGACAAATGTTGCTGCTGTTGAGTTGAGTTGTTGACCGCCATGTTTCCTGAGCAGCAATTTGTACCCAGCAAGCACCTACAAAACAGCAGTGCGATAGTGACCAGATGTTTTTATTTCTAAGTGACATTTGTTGAGGCATAAGTATTGACCGACACACTGGCCATAATTCCCCACCTCTTTTAAATCTACTCGATGGACAGGTGCAGGGCCTGATACAACGGGCCTCATCATTGGGTTTTGAGTCTTGCTGTGTCTGGGCCAGGAGTGGAGCCAGGAGCAACATTGAGGCTTGTGATTTCTGTCCCTCCACCCGGGCAAGTGAGACTCCTGTTGTGTCATCCAAAAGTTAGCACATCTGACAGTGTAGCACCAGAAGGTCAACCTCGATTTGTGTCCTTGAATCTCTGAAGTGGGCATCAAGGTGGCAGAACCCCCAATATAAAATTGATAGCAGCTGGTTACTGCAAGCATGAACGCTGATCTGCTGCTTCTGATGTGCTTGTGGCTTGAGTGCGACAGGGAGTCTGCATTATAAAATCTAGCCATGGTTTTTCACAGACCTGGGAAAATGTAACTTGGCTTTGAAAGCCAACAGCAGACTCCTGTCAGTCCTGGTGCCAGGGGAGGTCTAGTCACCTATTATTCCCTTTGATCTTCTGATTAGCCTGACATGGTATCAAGACATCAAAGGAAACCCTGGGATGCAGCCAGTATTTGAACTCTGGTTGTGTAACATGAGGGGGCTGAATAAGAAAGGAGGGGACTTGCCCACCTTCCAAGTTTTTAATATATATTTATTTAAAAAATAGAAATCATGCATTTCTTCTAAAAATAGACCTTATTGTTGAAATGATTTGTTCTGCGACAAAATTTTCAAGTGATTCTATTTTGTATTCTTAATAGAGAATCACTAACAAGCTACAACAGTCGCTTATATTTGGATAGCGCCTTTAACTTAGCCCAAAGTTGTTGGAGAAACTCAGCAGGTCTGGCAGAGGAGGATCTGTGGAGGGAAAGCAGAGTTAGCGTTTTGAGTCCAGTGACCCTTGAGAAGTTCTGAAGAAGGGTCACTAGAGTCACTGTTAATTCTGCTTTCTCTCCACAAATCCTGTTGCATTTCACAAACATCATGAAATAAATTTCAGCACCAAGCTGGATTAAACATCAATATCTTTAACCTAAGCATGTTGTCCAGGTTACTCCATTGTTTATAGGAATCCTTTGCACCAAGGCAGGTAAGGTGATACTGGTCAGATGACCAAAGGCTTTGTCTATACGTAGGTTTTAAGGAGTGCATTCAAAGAGCAAAAGAAAGAAGACAGTGTTCCAGAGCGAGGCAACTGAAGATGCCGTCACTAATGGTGAAGTGATCAAACTTGGGGATGCACTTGAGGCTGGACTTTGAGGGGTGCAGATATTTCAGAGGGTTGTAGCAGCTGGTGAGTTGAGTCAGAAGCATGTGATTGTGTTGGAGAACAGAGGAGAATCACCAAGATGTTGCCTGGTGGGGGTTAGTCTGGATAGGTCCCTGCAGACCTGACGGGCTGAAGGGCAGCATCTCTGTGTGACACAGGCAGCACAATGTAAGATAAAACAAAGAACTATGGATGCTGAGGATCTATGACTGAAATTGTTGGAGAAACTCAGCAGGTCTGGCAGAGGAAGATCTGTGGAGGGAAAGCAGAGTTAACATTTTGAGTCCAGTGACCCTTGAGAAGTTCTGAAGAAGGGTCAGTGGAATCAATATTAATTCTGCTTTCTCTTCACAGATACTGTCAGTGCTGCTGAGTTTCTCCAGCAATTTCTATTTCACAAGATAAGAAAGTGTTGCTTCCGCCCTGATCATACGCTTGACATTGGGGAACTGCAGAGTTGTAACATGGCTCCACAGTTCTGTTGTTGGGGTAAGGGAATGGGTAATGCTCTGGGTATCTGGGGAATGCAAACTTGGTTGAAGCATTTGATTTGCTCGCTTTGTGAAAGTGGAATCTTTGTGCCCACTCTTTTTTTTTCCAAAAGTGTTAGCCTTGTCCTTGACATTTTATTACTCTGGATGGCGCCTGGAGGGTTTTGCATATTTTACTGAATGTTTGTATTGCATGTAAAGGTCATTAATAAAACGGCTGCAATGGATCAGTCCCTTGGTCAAAATCCAAGAAAAATGAGTTGTAGATTTGGGATCCTGCTGGGGACAGAGGCAGTGAGAGAAGAGGGAGTGTATAAATCCTTCACCATTGACACCGAGTCCTCCAATGCAGGTTTCATTTAATGTGCTGATTAATTATATTTATTTATCCCACTTTTCTCTTTGTGTCTTTTGCAGGACAATCACATTAAACACAAAATGGGTCTGTGTCAAAACTTTGGGCCAGTGAAAACAGATTTTGTTTTCGTAAAGCTAAGGCTATCAGCACGACACCAGGAACAGGGTTAGGTGTGGAGACAGTGGTATTGCCACTGGTTTAGTTATCCCTAACCTGAGGCTAGTGTTCTGGAAACACGGGTTCAAATCCCATAAGGGCAGATAGTGAAATTAGAATTCAGGAAAAAATGAACTTCAAAGCTAGCCTGATAGAAACTATGTAACTATTGGTCAGTTGTCACAATAACCTATCTGGTTCATGAATGTTCTTTTGGAAAGGAAATGTGCCCTCCTTATGCAGTCTGGCCTACATGTGACTCCAAATCTGCAGTTTGACTCTTAGCTGCACTCTGGGTATTTGGGAATAGGCAATAAATGTTGGCTTTGCCGTATCCCACAAACCAATTTTTAAAAAAGAAACAGGCAATTTGTGTTTGGCTGGCTCGAGTCATAGAGATGTACAGCATGGAACCAGACCCTTGGGTCCAACCTGTCCATGCCGACCAAATATCCCAACCCAATCTAGTCCCACCTGCCAGCACCCGGCCCATATCCCTCCAAACCTTCCTATTCATATACCCATCCAAATACCTCTGAAGCATTAGCTTTCTGAGTGCTGCTCCTTCATCAGGTGGTTGTGGAGTATAAGTTCTTACACTCCAAAACCACCTGATGAAGGGGCAGTACTCCGAAAGCTAGTGCTTCCAAATAAACCTGTTGGACTATAACCTGGTGTGTGATTTTTAACTTTGTACACCCCAGTCCAACACGGCACCCCCAAATCACTAATTAATCTATTCCTATTGACCAGCACTTGGCCCATGTCCCTTAAAACTCTTCCTATTCATATACACATCCAGGTGCCTATTAAACATTGTAATTGTACCAGCTTCCACCACTTCCTCTGGCAGCTCATTCCATAAACTTAACACCCTCTGCGAGAAATGCTACCCCCTCGGTTCCTTTTAAATCATTTCCCTCTTAGCTTAAACCTATTCCCTCTAGCTTTGGATTCCCCTACTGTGAGGAAAAGACCTTGTCTATTCATGCCCCTCATGATTTTATAAACTTCTATAAAGCTACCCCTCAGCTTCCAGCACTCCAGGGGAAAACAGCCCCAACCTATTCAGCCTTTCCATTTAGCTCTAACCATGGCAACATTCTTGAAAATCTTTTCTGTACCCTTTCAAGTTTCACAATGTCTTTCCAGGGAGACCAGGATTGAATGTAATACTCCAAAAGTCCTGTACAGCCGCAAAAAAAGAGACTGTTTATCTTGAACCTCTCAGCCATTACATCAGGTTAAGGGTTTGTGTTGATTATCAGGAGAACAAGAGTTGAAAATTATATTGGCCAGTGGTTAAAAAGTAGAATGGATTATCTGGGATGACAAATGAATGCAGATTCATTAGTAGCCTTGGAAAGGGTGGTGGAGTTATGCTAAAAGATGAAACACTTACAAGGCTATAGGCTACAAAGAGGAGCGGGGTGTAAATTTATTTGTCTGCCTCATCTATTCAATAGGTTAAAAAACTGTTACATTTAATTTGTATATAGCCATGACAATCACCAGGTAGTCTATCTTTAGTGATTCTAGCTGTGGAGTAAATATGAGGACACTGTGGAACTTATCCTTTTGCTGGAGTGCTTTAATGTCTGATCAATAAGAATGCCCCTCCAACTATGCAGCAATTCCTTTATATTGCACTGGGAATGTCAGCCTTGATTCCACCATCCGCTCCCTTTTTTGGAGGCCAGCCAGATGGATCAGGTCGGAAATGTGTTTCAGGGTTGGGCACGACAACAACAGTGTATGTTTATGGAGTCTCTTTTAAAAAAATGCCTTAAAGTGCTTCACAGCAATATTATAAAACAACAGACAACATTGAGCTACGTAGAGGTGTTGGGTCAGATGTGTTAAAGATCGATTGAAGTGTTTCCTTAGGGAGAAAGTGAGGACTGCAGATGCTGGAGATCAGAGTCAAAAAGTGCAGTGCTAGAAAAGTCAGGCAGCATCCAAAGAGCTTATGCTCAAGACATCGACTGTCTCTTCAAATGCTGCCTGACCAGCTGTGCTTTTCCAGCACCGCACCTTTTGACTGAAGAGTTTTGTGGACTGTCTTAAAAAAAAAAGTGATTGTAAGAGTATTAGGAAAGGAATTTTGAGCGCTGGGGCCCTGGGTAGCTGAAGGTAGGGCCACGAATGGTGGAGCAATTAAAATTGGGGAAATTCGAGAGACCAGATGTGGGAAGGTTGAGGTGCTGGCCAAGTTTATAAGAGATAGGGAGGAGTTAAGGCATGGAGAATTTGAAAGCAAGGATGTGAATGAAAAATGAAGATTTTTTTTGATTGTCAGCCACTCTCGACTGATGAGCATAACAGTGTGAGGTGAATGGGACTTTAGATTACTTAGTGTGGAAACAGGTCTTTCAGCCCAACAAGTCCATATCACCCTCTGAAGAGCTTTTCACCCATATCCCTACACCTAACACAATGAGCAGTTTAGCATGGCCAATTCACCTAACCTTCGAGTAAAAAGTGAGGTCTGCAGATGCTGGAGATCAGAGCTGAAAATGTGTTCACCTAACCTGCACATTTTTGGGCTGTGGGAGGAAACCCACACAGACACAGGCAGAACGTGCAAACTCCACACAGACAGTCGCCTGAGGCAGGAATTGAACCAAGGCCTCTGGTGCTGTGAGGCAGCAGTGCTAACCACTGTGCCACCCACGAAGGACTTGTTGTAAGTTAAGACATGGACAGTAGTGTTTTAGATAAATGCAAGTTTACAGAGGGTAGAATGTTGGAGACCAGCCAGAACTATGGCAGGACTATGGCGAGACATCGAACAATTCTTCTGCCGCCTTCGCCTCCGCACCTACTTCTTCAACCAGGATTCTCGCCCACCCCCTGATGACCCCTTCTCCCACCTCCAACACACCCCATCCACTTGGACACCCCGTGCTGGCCTCTTACCTGCCCTTGATCTCTTCATTGCCAACTGCCGCCGCGACATTAACTGCCTCAACCTCTCCACCCCTCTCACCCATTCCAACCTCTCACCCTCGGAACATGCAGCCCTCCACTCCCTCCTTTCCAACCCCAACCTCACTATCAAACCTGCAGACAAGGGAGGCGCGGTAGTAGTTTGGTGCACCGACCTTTACACCGCTGAGGCTAAACGCCAGCTCGCGGACACCTCCTCCTACTGCCCCCTTGACCATGACCTCACCTCCCACCACCAAACCATCATCTCCCAGGCCATCCATAACCTCATCACCTCAGGGGATCTCCCATTCACCACTTCCAACCTCATAGTCCCACAACCCCGCACTGCCCGTTTCTACCTCCTGCCCAAAATCCACAAACCTGACTGCCCCGGCCGACCCATTGTCTCAGTCTGCTTCTGCCCCACAGAAGTCAACTCCACATACCTCGACACGGTCCTGTCCCCCTTAGTCCAAGAACTCCCCACCTATGTTCGGGACACCACCCACCCCCTCCACCTCCTCCCCCTCCACCTCCTCCATGATTTTCGCTTCCCCGTCCCCAACGCCTTATCTTCACCATGGACATCCAGTCCCTGTACACCTCCATTCCTCATCACAAAGGACTCAAAGCCCTCCGCTTCTTCCTTTCCCGCCGCACCAATCAGTACCCTTCCACTGACACCCTCCTTCGACTGACTGAACTGGTCCTCACCCTGAACAACTTCTCTTTCCAATCCTCTCACTTCCTCCAAACCAAACGAGTTGCCATGGGCACCCGCATGGGCCCCAGCTATGCCTGCCTCTTCGTAGGATATGTAGAACAGTCCATCTTCCGCAGCTACACTGGCACCAACCCCATCTTTTCCTCCGCTACATCGATGACTGACTGTATCGGCGCTGCCTCGTGCTCCCACGAGGAGGTTGAACAGTTCATCCACTTTACCAACACCTTCCATCCCAACCTCAAATTTACCTGGACCATCTCAGACTCCTCCCTCCCCTTCCTAGACCTTTCCATTTCTATCTCGGGCGACCAAATCAACACGGACATTTACTATAAACCGACCGAATCCCACAGCTACCTAGACTACACCTCCTCCCATCCTGCCCCCTGTAAAAACGCCATCCCATATTCCCAATTCCTTCGTCTCCTCTGCATCTGCTCCCAGGAGAACCAGTTCCAATACCGTACAACCCATATGGCCTCCTTCTTCAAAGACTGCAATTTCCCCCCAGACGTGATCGACGATGCCCTCCACCGCATCTCCTCCACTTCCTGCTCCTCCGCCCTTGAGCCCCGTCCCTCCAATCGCCACCAGAACAGAACCCCACTGGTCCTCCCCTACCACCCCACCAACCTCCATATACATCGTATCATCTGTTGTCATTTCTGCCACCTCCAAACGGACCGCACCACCAGTGATATATTTCCCTCCCCTCCCCGAAAAGACCACTCACTCCATGACTCTCTCGTCAGGTTCACACCCCCGACCAACCCAACGTCCACTCCCAGCACCTTCCCCTGCAACCACAAGAAATGCAAAACCTGCGCCCACACCTCCCCCCCTTACTTCCCTCCAAGGCCCCAAGGGATCCTTCCATATCCACCACAAATTCTCCTGCACCTCCACACACATCATTTACTGCATCCGCTGCACCCAATGTGGCCTCCTCTATATTGGGGAGACAGGCCGCCTACTTGCAGAACGTTTCAGAGAACACCTCTGGGACACCAAGACTAACCAACCCAACCACCCCGTGGCTCAACACTTCAACTCCCCCTCCCACTCCACCAAGGACATGCAGGTCCTTGGACTCCTCCATTGCCAGACAATAGCAACATGACGGCTGGAGGAAGAACGTCTCATCTTCCGCCTAGGAACCCTCCAACCACAAGGGATGAACTTAGATTTCTCCAGTTTCCTCATTTCCCCTTCCCCCTCCTTGTCTCAGTCAAATCCCTCGAACTCAGCACTGCCTTCCTAACCTGCAATCTTCTTCCTGACCTCTCCGCCCCCACCCCCCACTCCGGCCTATCACCCTCACCTTGACCTCCTTCCACCTATCGTATTTCCAACGCCCCTCCCCCAAGTTCCTCCTCCCTACCTTTTATCTTAGCCTGCTGGACACACTTTCCTCATTCCTGAAGAAGGGCTCATGCCCGAAACGTTGACTCTCCTGCTCCTTGGATGCTGCCTGACCTGCTGCGCTTTTCCAGCAACACATTTTCAGTTATGGTAGAATAGTCAAGGTAACAAAAGACAGGCTTTCTTTTTTTTTCAAAGCTATCCCATTAATTTGTTCCTGTTTCATCTTCTCCATGACATACATATCGGCCTGATGGAATTGCTAATCTCCCAAGGAGTTTGTAATGATGAGGATCTTAACACAATTCAGTGATAAACTGGTTCAATGGTGAATGAATGTTTTTACACAATCAGAAAATCCCACAGGAATTTACTCAGAAGAGTTATATAGTTCCATAATGCAATATCAGAGCCATAGCTGGGGACAGATGAATCATGCTGGTAATAAACAGAAGGACTCCTTACCCTGACTGACCTTAACCTGTCAGTAATTGGGTTTTTAGAAGGAAGCAGCTGGCCTATTATCACTTATCTGCTTATCCTGAAGTCCAAAATATCAAACCAATCTTTTTTTTAATTTCCCTTTTGTGAATGTTAGGAGAACCGCCTGTAATAGCATAAAATTGCTCGAGATCAAAACACTGCCCATCAGCTGCAGCACCTTTGGGTATAATGGCCAAAACAAAGCTTTCTCACATCTCTGCTAGACTTGTGTTTCCTTTCTGCTGATTGCTAAGGTTCATTCAGATTTGAGTACTTTTACAGCCCCTGTCTGTCCAGTTAGCCAATGATTGACTTAGCAGATGTTAGGGAGCTGTAGGAGCTTAGCATGAAGAGCACCATACCTGGTTCATGTAGCAAGGAATCATAGGAACAGACTGCACTTTGTGGTTTAGACTGTGGTTTAGCTTTTGTTAGACTAGCCTTGCCTCAGTTCCCACTGTATCTCCCATAATTTATGTTGCCACCAGTTCTAATTCGAAGTCTCCATTCCACCACTGACCAGTCAATCAACTCAGTCAAATCAGGAAGCAAAGGTTTGTATAATGTGCACTCCTCTCAATAAGTTCTCTTGTTCTCACTGAGATTGCTATTCCCTTTACAATTCCGTCAGGGTTGGGGAAGAGGCACTTTCAAGTTATCAGTCAGGAAGTGGCAGAGTAACTAATGAGAACTTATTGAGAAGAGTGCACATTATATAAACCTTTGCTGACAGATCTCAAATTGCTTCCTGATTTGACTGAGTTGATTGGCTAGTCGCTGGTGGAATGGAGACTTTGAATTAGCACTGGTGGCAACATAAATCATGGGAGATACAGTGGGAACTGAAGCAAGGCTTGTCTGACAAGAGCTGAACCACTGTCTAAACCACAAAGTGCAGTTTGTTCCTATGATTCCTTCGTCGACTGCATGAACTGGAGATGTCCAGGTATGGTGCTCTTCACACTAAGCTTCCTAACATCGGCTAAGTCATTGGCTTACAGAGTAACTTACTGCAAGCAAATGAAGTGCAATGAGACATTGCCATTGGAGTACAATGGACTCCCACCTTCAATGTGCTTAATTCTGATTATTATGAGTACTAAATCTTCACATTACCTCAGAATATGGCTTGTTTCAATCCAGCCTTTACAATTTATAAGACTTAATTTAACAAAGTTTTTTTTATAAAATGTGGAAAATGACTTCAAATCATAAAGGCGAGACTGAAACCAGCTATTCCTGAGGTAAAATACTGCAGTTGCTAGAAATCTGAAGTACAGACATTCAACGTCAAAAGGTTTAAACTCTGACCTGTGGCATGAACCAACATCATTACATCCTTGTTGTATGAGGCTCTCTCTGCATTATTGCTCCCCATGGAGTAGATTTACTGTCACCCTCCTCTCGTATAAAGTGGGGATCTGCAGGGTTTAGTAGAGGAATGGGTTTAGTAGAGGAAAACCACTTGGTAATCTAATGAGAAGAGGTTCTTGTCTGAAACAAGATGTGGCTTATTGCCCTTTCACAACTGTGTAAGTTATGCAGCTGTGATAGATATTGTTACAAAGACTGAGGAAGAAGCAGATGGTCAGTCCTAACTCTTCAACGTCCTGAGCTGTTCTCCCACCAAGTCTGTATGATGTCATCGTTGTGGGTAATGCTTAAGACACACCTTGGCATTAAGCCTTTCAGACTCTTGCATTCTTCTGTATAACACTAACCTCAGGCTCTTGTGGCCCAGGTTCAAATCCCAGCTGCTGCAGAGATGTGTCATAACAGCTAAACAGTTTGATTTAAAAATATCCTGAACACCCTCCACCTTTTCACTGTCCTCTCTCATCCTTTTACACTTGCTCAAAACCTTTTACACTTTTATCTTACCTCAGTTTTGATGAAAGGTTAATGTTGAACCCTATTCCTCCCCTCAGACACTGGCAGACCTGAAGAGTATTTCCAGCATTGTTTTATTTGACTTCAGATTTCTAGAATCTGGAATATTCTACTAGAGTGGAGCTGTGAGAGAAACTGAGACTAAGTCTTGATTTGTGGGCTTGACCTATAGATTATTTAGTGTTGATGTGGGAAATGTTTTGGATGGTTCCTAACTTATTTCATCTGGAAGTTTTTCATATAAATGTTCATGCAATGCATATTGGCCATTATAATTTATAATGTATTGGTTGTCTTCCTACACTAACCTGACCAGACAGGATTGTTAAATGGCATCAGGGTGTCTCAGCTATTTGCATTGCCAATGGCTGACATATTCAGTAACTCTGTGCCAAGTTGATGTCGTTTTTGGGTGAGACTTAATACTAGAAAGTTTGGGTATCTTGCAATTGCTGACGCCATAAAACTTTCACCCAATATGTAGTGCAAAACTGTTGACTCCTATGATACGTCAGTGGATTGTAGATAACTGTGAGGAGTTACGGCAAGTCATTAAACAAACCTTTTCCATTTTGAATGATGCAATGGGATGTTTAAGTACAGGATAATTTTAGCAGAGTGAGATCCATTGGCTGAAGTAAATGAGTTGAGCTCTGGAAAGGATGCAAGTTCAAAATGGAACAAAATGTGGTTGCTGGATTTCACAGTCACAAGGTGGGTTGCACTATGTCAGAAGTTTGGCGAGATGCTTTGTTTGGAAATTCTGACTGCTCTTGAGCAGGTTCTGCTGTTTTCCTGTAAGCACCGAGTTAAAAAGAGGGGTCTTCAAATGGTTCCACCCCAGAAAGGGTGGGGTTACACTTAAAAGTCGTCATCCTATCGTTTGTTGGATTAGGTTATTCCTGTCTGACTGAAGAGGCATTAATGCAGTGAAAATAACTTTTGTGTGCATGGTAACCCTTTTGTCTTTGCACCTAATGTAACCTGTCTCCTTGGTGACCTTCGCCATCGAGCTGTGGATATGCACCAGCATTCCAGGATGTAATTGTTCTCGTGTCCGAACTGGAAGACTAGTTTTGAAGTAATGCAAGCAAGAATCTCAGCAAAGGGTCAAAGTTTCTTGATATACAGGAACACCTCCCACCTCTCTCCCTCCCACCACCTTTCCCTGAGTAAAACATATTCTTGTCAGTTTACAGATTGCAGGTAAGTCCCCTGGACTTCAGTTACTGGGGAATAGTGTATAAAAGAAATTGGATTGGCAATTATTTTAGAACTTTGCTCTTCTAATCCTGTTCCATTTGAGTATTCCCTTGCTGGGCAAAAAGTTGAATGGAGTTGGCAATGTTTTGCTGGAATTACTGATGCCATAGTCTATAAAGATGGAATCTTACATAAGGCAAGTTGGGTTGTGTTGACGTTTTCCATTCTGCGTACTTTCCATCCTTCATGTGTCATAGCCTTGTCAACAATTGGAATGCTGAAGTGTTTTTTTTAAACGAAAGTTGTAAGTCTGAAGGTTCTTTTTAATGGGCTAGTCAGGTGTTATGTGTTTATTTATGTAGCTTAGCTTGGCAAATGCATGACAAATTTGTATTACTCATTCTGAGTCAAAATTCAACTTGCGATTTATCGTAACTTTTTTTTCTCTTTCTTTCCTCGTCTTTAAGTTTATTTTACGGGGATTGCATATTATAACATGACAGATAAAAATCTTAACAATTCTCTTAAGATCATAAGGCATAGCAGAAGTAGGCCATTCAGCCCATTGGGACTGTTCCAATGATCCATGAGATTATGCCTCTTCTGAAGATACTCAACTCCACATTCCCGCCTTCCTCTCTGTAATCCTTGATTCCCTTCCTGGTTTAAAATCTGTCTGTTGCAACTGCGAACATACTCTGCTTTAACAGCGTTCTGTGCTAAAGAATTCCATAGATCCACTACCGCCTGAGAAAATAAAGTCCCCCTCATTTGTCTTTTAATGTCTAACCCCTTATTCTGTGAATATTCCCTCCCATCCCAGACTTTCCCATAAGTGGAAACAGCCTTTCCACATCTACCCTGTCAAGCTCACTGAGAATCTTATAAGGTTACTGCTCATTCTTCTGTATTCCTGTGGGTACAGGCCCAGTATATTCAATCTCTGTTTATAACACACTCCTTCCATACCTAGTGTCAGCCCAGGGAACCTTCTCTGGACAGTCTGTAATGCCAATGTATCTTTCCCTTAGCTAAGGGGGCCAACACTGTCCACAATATTCCAGCTGTGGTCTAACTAGTGTCTTGTGTAGTTTTAGCAAAAGCTCCCTACTTTTAATTCCAATGGAATGGAGTATAAAGGCCAACAGTCTATTTCCCTTCCTGTTGCCCATTGAACTTGGATGCTAGTTTTCGTTGTTCATGGATGAGGACTCCCAAATCCTTCTGTTCCATTGTCCTCTGCAGTCTTTCTCCATTTAAACAATAATCAGCTCCTCTACTCAGTTACGTGGGAATGAGTTGCAGACTGAAATCTATTCAAGGGGTTCAAGGTTGTTTTATGTAGAATAACAGATGCCAAGGAGTGAATTACTGATTGGTATCTAATTGAGGGATCCAGGTCATAATTGCCTATCTCGTTTTGCTTTATCAACCCCCCCCCCCCCCCCCCCCCCCCACCCCATCCCCATTATTCCATGTTTCTCTAACTTGGTATTGTTTTCTTTTCACCACCCTCCTCTCATCTTTTCTTCTACAATTCCTCCCTCACTCCTTCAGTTATGTTATTGTTATGCAAGCGGCGAATGTCATTATCATGTAAGAATATGGGCGCAGAAGAAGAGGAAGAAAATGGGTTTTAATTTTTCAGTTCTGTGTTTTGAAAGTCAGTCATTTCCGAATAATAAATTCAAAACAACATTTGCAATAAGTCATGTCATTCAGCTAAATGGCCAGTCAGCTATCCAAGGAGATGATTGCTATAGTGTCTGCTGAATTGTGTTTTATGCCAAATCAGAGAGCGGGAAGAAATCAGAAGGAAGTTCATGTGGGAGGAAGAGGCCCATAGCAGCAGATGCGCTGTTAGTATTTTTTTTAGTTAAGGCTGGAGAGAAGTTCTGAGTTGCTTAGAAGTCCATGAGAAGCAAGCTTCAGAAGCAGAATGTTGCATCAGAAAGCAAGACATCGTACAAGATTGTTGAAGGCAAAAGTTTAGGGAAACCATGTTGAATAAGAATGAGTTGAGTTAGCAGTTGGTTAGCTGTCCCAGGCACAGACATGAATTGAAGAAAATAGCAAATTTCTGCACAAGGAAACTGATTACAGCTGGGCAAAAAGACAATGTGAAGATGGGCTGACTCTTCACTGAGTGTTAGTAAGGGTTCTTCTCGATGAAAGAAATGGATCTTTCTTTCTGGTGTGTGCGATGAGATCGTTCCATTCATTCTTGTGTAACACAGTTTGTGTTTTACATTTGCTCATGTGATGAGGGGAATCACTGTCGCGGCCAGCATTTGTTACCCATCCCTAATTACCCAGAGGGCAGTTAAAAGTCAACCACATTGCTGAGGGGTTGGTGTTACTTGTAGACCAAACTAAGTAAGGGTGGCAAATTTCCTCCCCTAAAGGACACTAGTGGACCAGCTGAGGTTTTATAACAATCAGCAATGGTTACATGGACCCAGTTTTTATTTCAGGTTTTTATTAAGCTCATGTCCTGCCCTCTACCATGGTGGGATTTGAGTCTAATATCACTAAAGCGTTGGCATAAGGTTCTGCATTGCTATGCCACCACCTCCTCAAAACAAACCATTATTATGTTCTTCCTTTAAAAGTGTATTGACATCCTCTTGAGAATAGTTCATGGCAAAGTGGAAAGGAAATGAAACATGACAATCCGAGCTGAGTTTTACTCTGGGATCTGACTTGTCCAGCATTTGATAAATAGAGATCATTACACTAAGTTCCTGCTGTGTTCTCTGGCCTGCTTACTGATGGCGATTGGAGATTTTGAGTAGTGCCTTGCAATTTGAAATGAATTAGCACATGAATTTGCCTTTTTGATTTTGGTTTTAGTTTTTAGCATCAACAGTGTTTGTCTGCCTTATTGTAGCATCTATCCGAATGCATAGTACAGCAACTACTCTGCCCAGGACTGTAAGAAACTAGAGAGCTGTGAACACAGCCCAGTCCATCACACAAGCCAACCTACCATCCTTGGACTCCAACAGTACTTCTCATAGCCTCGGAAGGGCAGCCAACATCAGCCTCCCACCCCGGTTATAATCCCTTCCAACCTCTTCCATTGGGGAGAAGATACGAAAGCTCAAACACACGAACCAACAGATTCAAGGACAGCTTCTTCCCTGCCATTATTAGACTTCGGAATGCACCTTTCAAATTTCAAATTTAATGTTGACCTCACTCTTTGTGCACCTCCTCTGCAGCCATAACATTGTAGTCCTCGCTCTGTTCTGTTACTCTTAAGCACTTTGTATGGTATGATCTGCCTGTACTGCATGCAAAACAAAACTTTTCACTATACCTAGGTACATGTGCCAATAATAAATCAAGTCAAAGCTCCTGGTTCTGAGAGTTCTTAACCTACACCAAGAATCTAAGGATACAATCTAATGTAAATACTTCAGAGCCTCACAAGAAGAGTGCTGTATTGTTGAGGTATTTCTATTCAAATGTTAACCCAAAGCCTATTTGCTCCAATGTACAAATAAGTTTCCATGGTAAAGTCTTCTGTCCTTCACTATTCATCCTTCAACCAGAATTTCCAGAACCATATTAGCTGACCACTTATCTCCTTTCACATTGTCGGCCTTGACTTGATAGTGATTCAACCTCCAAAGTGGCTGTGAATGTTCTTTCAGAGCATCTCGAGGAAATGGAAGATGATTACATAACTACCAATCTGAACGTGATCAATATGCCCCAGCTCTTGAGCTTCTTTGTTCACTCTGGTTGCTGCACATCTGCTTCCAGTATTTGCAAAGTGCTTTTCACAATTAGCAATAACGGTGGAAGTAAAATCGATCCACTTGCCTGAACTGACTAATGGGCAACACAAAAGGCAGCAGGCTATTTTCATCCATGTTGAAGCCAGTGTAATAAAAGTAATTACTTTCCATGAGTGTAAAGCATTAGCTGCTTTGAATACTATAAGAGTGGAGATGATTGTAGTTTTGTTGTGAGGTGGTGTTGTAATGCATTGGAAAGAGTCTATGTCTCGAACCAGAAGCCCAGGGTTTGAGTCCCACTCAGGATTTGATAGCCAAGGAAGGTATGTTCATTAAATGGCCAAACTGTTTGTTTGAATATCAACCTTTTATGTTCTTTTGGCATCTGGCAGTACCATGAGGCGAGAGCGGGAGATCAATTTGACGGAAAACAAGTCGGAATAAATACATGCTGGAGAAACTCGATAGGGGCTTTTGCGGCATCTATGCAGAGAGAAACAGCTAATGTTTAGTGTCTTCTTTGGACTGAAGAGTTCTATTGGACTTGCAATATTAATTCTGTTTCTGTCTTTGCATGCTGCCAGATCTGCTGAGTTTCCCCAGTGTGTTTGGCTTTTGTTTCAGATTTACAGCATCTGCAGCACTTTGCTTTAATTGGAAGAAAGGTTGGACCCAATATTTTCTCAATCCATGACTCCAGACTGAAGCCTGCATCTAAAGGTGCATGTCACGATAGTAACTCCAACTCCGAGAGAACACGCCACCAACACTTTTGCCCCAGGAAAGAGTTGTGATGAACATTAAAAGATAGAATTTTTAGCCATCTTTTTATTGTCTTTCTGTCACCTTCAGTGAAGTGTTAAATTTATATTTTCTATCAAGAAATATGCTGAGAAGAACAGAAGGTTAGTTAGGCTGAAAATAAGTATGGGGGAGTTTCTTATGAGAATCACAAGAGGCATGGGTAGGGTAAATAGACAAGGTACTTTCCCTGGGGTGGTGGAGCCTAGAAATAGAGGACATTACGACTAAATGGTTGAGTAGGTTGGGCCTGTACTCATCAGAATGTAGAAGAATGTAAAGAAACCTTTATTAATAAATACAAGATTCTTAGGGGACCTGAGTGGGTAGATATGGAAGAGTTGTTTCTCCTTTATGGGGAAGGTTGAGAAGCAGAGGGCATAATCTCAACGTGAGGGGTCACATATTTAAACACCAAGAAAAGGACGAATTTCATATCTTGCAGTCATGATTTGGAGATGTCGGTGTTGGACTGGGGTGACCACCTGATGAAGGAGCGGCGCTCCGAAAGCTAGAACTTCCAGTTAAACATGTTAGACTATAAACTGATGTTGTGTGATTTTTAATTTTGTACATATCTTGTAGGGCAGTGAATCTGTGGAATTCTTTACCGCAGAGGGTTGTTGAGTCTGGGTCATTACGTATATTCAAGATTGAAACAGACAGATTTTTAGTCAATAAGGAGATCAAGGACTAGAGGAACAAAATGCAAGAAAGTGGAAGTTGAGGATTATCAGATCACCCATGATCCCACTGAATGACAGCGCAGACTCAATGGACTACATGGCCTACTTTTGTTCTTGTATCTCATTGTCTTTGTCATGGCTGATCATGACAGAAGAAAGTGAAAAGTAATGCTGGACTGTTCACCACTTTTTCCTTGTGTGCAAGTTATCTGCAGTCTCTAACCTTCTGAATTTCCAGTTTTTTCTTCTCTTAACTTTATGAAGATATTAACTTGGACCCTCTCGAACTGCAAAACAACACAAATGTGTGATTCTCAATGCTGAGGAGAAACAACCCTTCCACAAAAACATAGACTGGGACTGCCATAGTGTTAAGGGTTTAGATGGAGAGGAATTTGTTAACTGTGCCTAAAAAAAGTTTTCTGATTCAGTATCTGGACATATCTATTGGAGAAGTTGCAAAACTTGACCTCCTCTTTGGAAATAAGGCAGGGCAGGTGACTGAGGTATCAGTGGGGGAACATTTTGGGGCCAGCAACCATAATTCTATTTGTTTTAAAATAGTGATGGAAGAGGATAGACAGGATCCAAAAGTTGAAGTTCTAAATTAGAAGAAGGCCAATTTTTTGATGGTATTAGGCAAGAACTTTCAAAAGTTGATTGGGTGCAAATATTTGCAGGTAAAGGGAAGGCTGGAAAATGGGAAGCCTTCAGTAATGAGATAACAAGAGGCCAGAGAAAGTATCTTCCTGTCAGGGTGAAAGGAGGGGCTGGTGGGTATAGGGAATGCTGGATGACTAAAGAAATTGAGGTTTTGGTTTAAAAAAAAGAAGGAAGCATATGTCAGGTATAGACAGGAAAGATCGAGCGAATCTTTGAGTATAAAGGCAGAAGTATACTCAAGAGGGAAATCAGGACAGCAAAAAGAAGACATGTGATAGCTTTGACAAATAAGGTTAAGGAGAATCCCAAGGGTTTTTACAAACGCATTAAGGACAAAAGGGTAACTAGGGAGAGAATAGCACCCCTCAAAGTTCAGCAAGGCAGTCTCTGTGTGGAGTTGCAGGGGATGGGGGAGATACAAGTATTTTGCATCTGTGTTTACTGTGGAGAAGGACATGGAAGATATAGAATGTGGGGAAATAGATGGTGACATATTGAAAAATGTCCATAGATTCCCTACAGTGTGGAAACAGGCCCTTTTGCCCAACAAGTCCAGACCAACCCTCCAAAGAGTAACCCAACCAGACCCATTTCCCGACCCTATTACTCTACATTAACCCCTGACTAATACATCTAACCTCACACATCCCTGAACACTGAATTTAGAATGGCCAAATGACCTAATCTGCACATCTTTGAATTGTGGGAGGAAACCGGAGCACCCGGAGGAAATCCATGCAGACACTGGGCAAATGTGCAAACTCCATACAGATAGTTGTCTGAGGCTGGCATCAAACCCGGGTCACGAGCACTGTGAGGCAGCAGTGCTAACCATTGAGCCACTGTGCCCCTCCATATTACAGAGAAGTGGGGTGCAGAGGGTGGGGTGTTGTGTGTCTTGAAATGCATAAATGCCCAGGACCTGTTCAGGACCTAGAACTCTGTGGGAAGCTAGGGAAGTGATTGCTGGGTGCTTGCTGAGATACTTGTTTCTTCAATAGTCACAGGTGAGGTGCTGAAAGACTGAAGGTTAGTAAGAAAGGTGGTAAGGACAAGCCAGGGAACTATAGACCAGTGACCCTGACATCAGTGGTGGGCAAGTTATTGGAGGTAATCATGAGGGACAGGATGTACATGTATTCGGAAAGTATTGGACTGATTAGGAATAGCCAACATGGCTTTGTACGTAGGAAATCATGTCTCATGAATCTGATTGAGGTTTTTGAAGAAGTAACAATGAGGATTGATGAATATGATTTATATGGACTTCAGTAAGGCATTTGACAAGGTTCCTCATGGTGACCAGTTAGCAGGGTTAGGTCATATGGAACACAGGGAGAGCTAGCCATTTGGATACAGAACAGGCTCAAAGGTAGAAGACAGAGGGTGGTGGTGGAGAGTTGCTTTTCAGACTGGAGGCTTTTGACCAATGGTGTGCCACAGGATTGATGCTGGGACCAATGCTTTTCGTAATTTATATAAATGATTTGGATGTGCACATCGGAGGTATAGTCAGTAAGTTTGCAGATGACACCAAAATTGGAGGTGTAGTGGACAGCGAAGAGGGTTACCTCAGATTACAACAGGATCTTGACCAGATGTGTCAATGGGCTGAGGGTCGGCAGATGGAGTTTAATTTGGATAAATGTGAGGTGCTACATTTTGGAAAGGCAAATCAGGGCAGGACTCATAAACTTAATGGTAAGGTCCTGGGGAGTGTTGCTGAACAAAGAGACCTTGGAGTGCAGGTTCGTAGTTCTTTGCGAGTTAAGTTGCAGGTAGATAGGATAGTGAAGAAGGTGGTTGGTATGCTTTCCTTTATTGGTCAGAGCATTGAGTATAAGAGTTGGGAGGTCATGTTGCGGCTGTACAGGACATTGGTTAGGCCATTTTGGAATATTGTGTGTAATTCTGGTCTCCTTCCTATTGGAAGAATGTTGCAAAACTGGAAAGGGTTCAGAAAAGATTTACAAGGATGTTGTCAGCATTGTAGGGACAGGCTTTGAATAGGCTGAGGCTGTTTTCCCTGAAGCATTAGAGGCCAAGGGATGACTTTCATAGAGGTTTATAAAATCATGAGGGGCGTGGATAGGATAAATACACAAGGTCTTTTACCTGGATTGGGGTGAACAACATTAGAGACCTAGGTTTAGGGTGAGAGGGGAAAGATTTAAAAGGAATCTAAGGTGCAACCTTTTCAAGCAAAGGGTGGTGCGTGCATGGAATGAACTGCCAGAGGAAGAGGTAGAGGTAGAGGCTAGTACAATTGCAACATTTAAAAGGCATCTGTATGGGTATATGAATAGGAAGGGTTTGGAGGGATATGGGCCGGGTGCTGGCAGGTGGGACTAGATTTGGGTCAGACATGGATGAGTTGGACCAAAGGATCTGTTTCTGTGCTGTACATCTCTATGGCTCAATGACTGTAACTAGCCTGTCAAGTTCCCGAAGATTCTTAAACATATCAATAAGGTAGGAGGAGAGGCTGTTCTAGATTTCTAGCCTGGATGGTGAGTGTATTCTATGACCATAGAACACTGGAGCATCGACTTCGGGTTAAACTATAATCCATATGTAAAAGCCATAATACATGCTTGATGGAAGTTTGGGTAATTTCTGAACAAAATTGCACAGAAGGTACAGCAAAGAAACAGATAATTTAGCTTTTAAATCTACACTGCTGTTTATGTTTCACCTGAATCTGTTGCTGATTTAATTGCCCATGCTGTCTCTGTTTCTGTAGCTCCTTACTCCCCTCTCCTTCGTATGTGCATCTAACCACTTCTTAAATCCATCTGCTATCTGCTGTCTGCCTCAATCTGTCCACGTGGCAGTAAATTCTGTTGTTTTTGTTGCACTTTGATAAAATAAATTTCCTGTAAATTGGCTATTTAGCTGTTAGTGCCTTTTAAAAAAATATTTATTCATCAGTGCACCCTTTTTCTCCTCATCTGCCTTACCTCATGATTTTCGTAGATTCATCCAGTGAAGAATGCACCCTTGAGCTCATCAATTTTGCACCAACAATAACTATCTCAAAGCGTGCACTCATCCCAATTTCCTGTCCATGTTCCATATCCTGAATTTTATGATAGAACATCCAGATATCTTTTTAAAGGTTGTAAGGTTTCCAGCCTTCGCTACCTTCCCAGGCTGTGCATTCTACATTCCTACCACCCACTGACTGAAATTTTTTTTTTCCCAAATCCCCTCTGAATCTTCTGCCCCTTACCCTAAAGCTATATGCGCTCTTGCGATGATCCCTCAATCAAGGGATTTTATCAGTTTCTATCAGATTTAGTCATCGTCCTTATGTTCCAGAGAAATAAAATGCTCGACCATCCCATTTGTTGCATTCTCTCAATTCTAACGATGTCCTTATGAACTTTTTTACTTTGGTCAGGATTGAGCGAAGACGACAATCTGCTCAAATTTGGTATCTGCACGGTGGCTCAGTGGTTAGCACTGCTGCCTCGCAGCGCCTGAGACCCGGGTTCAATTCCCGACTCAGGCGACTGACTGTGTGGAGTTTGCACGTTCTCCCCGTGTCTGTGTGGGTTTCCTCCGGGTGCTCCGGTTTCCTCCAACAGTCCAAAGATGTGCGGGTCAGGTGAATTGGCCATGCTAAATTGCCCGTAGTGTTAGGTAAGGGGTAAATGTAGGGGTATGGGTGGGTTGCGCTTCGGCGGGTCAGTGTGGACTTGTTGGGGCGAAGGGCCCACTGTAAGTAATCTAATCTAATCTAATCTGCTTGGAATTTACTTGTTCTTCCTGCATCTGCGTGGGTCCCTTCAGGATGTTTCAGTTTCCTCCCCCAGTCCAAAGATGTGCAGGTTGGATGGATTGGCCACACTAAATTTCCCATAGTGTCCAGGGATGTGCAGGCTAGGTGGGTTACACGTGGGAAATGCAGGGTTACAGGAGAGGATGGGAGGGTTGGTGTGGACTCAATGGGCTGAATAGTCTGCTTCCAGATTGTGTAGGGATTCTATGACGTATAAGAGATGAGCTGGCTCCTTCCAGTTCTGTGTAGGTCCTGTGAGATTGCACAGCTCAAAGTGAGCAAACATATCTCTACTTGTTCTTTTATACATTTGCAGCAGAATTCTTTCTCATTTGAATCAGGATTCCCCAACCCTGCTCCTAAGTACATTGCCTTGTTTACAAGAGGTTCGAGATTCCTGACCTTTCAGGTTGACCCCTATGGCACCTGCTGAGAGTTCCCGAGCTCAGGGCACGATGAAGAATTGTGGAAAATTTCAGCGGCGCTTGAAAGGGGAAATCCTAGGCTCCGACAAACTTTGTGTACAATATGTCGAACACAATTCAGTTTTATCGCTGCATCTGCACAGGAAAAGCTGGTTTTAAAGTGAATGCTTGCTTATCACTGGGCAGAGATTAAAAGCTTCCAATCTTCAACTCAGTGCAACACACTAACTGAAATTGTATGGCAATCTGAGAGCTAACTTTGTATTGTACAAAGTTAACTCTTCTACTAACCTTTCCAATGTCAATTGAGTATGAAATATTGCAAATTCTTTAGTTGCTTATTATGTCTGGATCTTTGATGAGACTCTCCAAGTTATTATGGTTCCAGACTGAAAGTTGGATCTCCTTTATTCATTTGCTCCCCTCAGTTTATCACAGCAAAGTTCATTTGAAAATTATCTGTATCTTTTAGATCCTGGGCCAAGTGAGTTTACGTTTTAAAAGAAAATGATTTAATTAAGCTTTCTTGAACTATCAAAAGAGTGAGTTTATTAGTTACTAATCATAAGGTGAAATAATAGTGACGCTCATGCACACGTATACGCTCATGCTCACGCGCGTGCACACACAGAGTAAGAATGATTAAAATTAAAAGATCTATAGATCAGTGTCTTCACGTCATTCATGGAGATTAGATAGCATAACAGTTGAACGGTCGATTTTGGAATCCTTGGTGGGTAGTACTTGAAGCATTCCTCCTTGTCCTGTTTCCTTCTGATTGGTTTGCTAGCTAGTTGGCTGCTAACACTCAGCGAGAAAATCCTTTTACCTGCAATGCAGGTGCGACTAGGGGTTATTCAACTGTTACCTTCACAGCACAATATGCTTGAACTCAGGCTAATTACAAGAGCTTCAGTTCACTAATACTCCTTCTTCCATGAGTGCACAGATCACCCATGATCTACTCAACTCTGTGTGCTCCATGTCCTTTTGACACTGTTAACAAAATGACATCTCAATCTTAAGACCACCCTTAAGCCTTTGCATCACCCTGTCCTTCCTTCAATTTGAACAATATCTTAAATGAAAAACGTTTAATTGTTAACCTCCGTTGGTTCTGGTATTTTAACCCAGCGGACCTGTGGCTTCCTGTTGTCTGAGATCTATCCACAGTTCCACTACAGCAGTAAGGCTTGGTGCTCTGAAACTTGTTTGTCCTGTGACGCTGATGCAATGAAACTAAATTGATATGAAGCCTAACTATGAGAGGAATGTTCATAAAGAAGATATATAACAGATTGTGCTTCCTTGATAAATGAAATGTCAAATTCTTTATTCTGCGACTGGATTCCACTTTTTAAAATTCTTTTAATGATAAGTCACTACCCACTACTGTGTCTATTTAATTGGTTGGTGTGGGTTTTACACTACTGTTTGGGGAAATGTGGGGCTGGATAAGCAACCTTTCGCCTCCTTTTGTTGAGAATAAGATCGGATTGTGTTTTGTACGTCAGTGAATTTCCTCCTCTCTCGAAATTAAAATTAATGACTTGAGTGTAATGTGAAGATGCTTGTGAGAACAGGAAGTGTTGTCACAGGAATTTGGCATTGAATTTGATTTCTGAGGAACTTAGTATTCTGACTGTGTGTTTTGAGGTTACCCGAGACAGACTTCAGTAAATAATGGTCTGACCTTTCCATTGTCCATTGCTGATGCTGCAGATGCTCCCAGCACTGAAGCTGAGAGGTGTCTATTGTGATGCTGCCAATCGATGCTCTTGCTTTCCTTTCTGTGTTGATTTGTAGTTTAGTGAGAGGAGATTGTTGAGCAGGATTATACAATAATTGAGTGAAATCCAGGCAAAATGGATGTCCAGGTCTCTGGTGTGAAATGTTAATTAAACAAGGGATGAGTCTGCCAGTGCAAATGGTGGTTAATACTGTGTAGAGCGCAGGTTTGTTTGAACATGGGGCATTTGCATTTTTGGAAGAGGCAACGTCAACTCTCCCAACTGATATCAATCTTTGACTCAAATTGGCGTCATCGCCAGGCTTTTGGGTATTTTATGATTTACTTCTGTATGTTGGGAGAGGTACTGGATATCCTTTTTGGATAGAGTTGCAGTCGTGACAAATATTTTAGGTAATATCACACTTTCTTTAAAGCTGGATTCTCATTGTCAGTAAATCTTCCATGACCATTTCTCCTCAAACCCAGTCTCTCCATCATTTAATTAACCAAATAAAAGCAGACGATTGACATACATTAATTGGGACTTTTCATGGCATGCTGTAAATATGTCCTGATGACACTTTATTGCAATAGGAAAACCATGGGCTAAAACACCACGTTCGACTAAACTGTTCACACACAGAGTAAGTGGAGTTGCACCACAGCAACTGACCAAACCTCCCCTTCCAAACCCGTGACCTCCTCCAACACCTAGAGGGCAGCAAAGGTACACCATCAGCTACAATCACCTCTCCAAGTGGTGCAGCATCCTGACCTGAAAGTAATTGCCATTCCCTCAGTGTCACTGGTGTCAGAATCCTGGAACTTTCTTCCTCACAACCCTGTGGGTGAGCAGCGGAAGGTCACTCACCATCTTCTCAAGAGGGAGTTAGAGTTGGATAATAAATGCTTGCCAAGCCTGTGATGCCCACACCCTGTGAATTAATAAAGGGATTCAGCTCTGTTCTGAAATGTGCAGCACCAATGCATGAGTTTTTAAACATCAAAACCCTTGTGCCAGCAGTGTATTTTTACAAATGAACTCATAGGATCCCTACAACATGGAAGCAGGTCATTTTGCCCATTGAGTCCATACTGACCCTCTGTGGGAGGAAACCGGAGCACCTGGAGGAAACCCATGCAGATACGAGGAGAATGTGCAAACTCCACACATTCGGATTGAATCCAGGTCCCTAACGCTCATTCCAACCCAACTTATTTTGGTATGACTGCTTTGGATTTTTATAAAGATCATTCATGCGACATGTCTGTCAGAGGCAAGGCCCAGGTTTTCTTGCCCATCGTAATCACCTTTTACAGAAAGACTCGTATTCCCCTTGGAGAACAGTTAGGATGAAGCACATTATGGATTTGGAGTACAGACCGAATAAGAACAACAGCTTTTCTTTCCCACAGAAGTGAATGGGACAACTCAGTAATCAAAAACTCACGGTGACTGTCATGAATGTCTTTGCCCTGCTATGACTGAGGGTTGTATGTTGCTCCAGTCCCACTACTATTTGGGATCACAGCACAAAGTAGGAATGCAAATAAGTGTTGGGGAAACTTGACAGGTCTGGCAGCATCTGTGATGAGAGAATGAGTTAAAGTATTCAGTATGAGCATATCAAATAAAACCATCTTTTTTTCAGGTTACTGAGGGGGCCAAATAAAACCTATCTATGTATGGTTTTAAATGAAAAGATCCATAAAACAACTTTCTTAATAAATATAATTATTAACTTATTATCAAAACAAATGAAGATGCAATACGAATTTAGCTTATGTAGTTAGTAATACAGAAATATAAATATAAATGCTTAATCATCTAAATATCCCCAAGGTGTGGATGTGTATACACACACACACACACACACGTGATGCATTATCCCTCAATGCAAAAGGAAAGAAACATGAGGAATAGGTCATTCAGTCCTTCAGGGTTGTCATTCCATTCTATAAAGTCCTTGGCTGATCTACACCTGGTCTCAATTCCTCTTTTGTGCCAGCACCTCATTGCCTGCAACTCATTTGACTATTTTACACATCTCTCCCCTAGCTCCTCTTCAAATACTTCCAGTGTCTAGCCTCTAAACTCTTTGGGGTAGAAAATTCTCAGACATACACTCCCCTCTGGGAGAGGAAATTCCTTCTCATTTCCATGTTAAATGAATGTCCGTTTATTTTGTAACTATGTTCCCTAGTTTAAGATTCTTCACTAGTAGAAATATAATCTCAAGATTTAGCCTGTCAAACTCACAGTAACTTGTATTTTTCAATAAGGTCACTCCTCATTCTTCTAAACTCTAATAATAAAGGCCCAACCTGTTTAGCTGTTCTCAATGAGCTGCGTCTTTTATCCCAGGAACAGAGCGAGTCAATCTCATGGACAGCCTTCATTGTCTGTACATCCTTTTGAAAAAGCAGAGACCAAAACTGTACATCGTATTCATGCCTGTAACCTCTTAAAACACTGCATAATTGGAACAAGACTTTGCTATATTTAAATTCCCACTCCTTAGTAAAAATCTCACTTTTCTTTTTAAATTACTTGCTGCATCTGCAAGCTAACATTTTTGTTTTATGCACAAGGACATTCTGCTTTCTCTCTGCTGCCCTTTTGTTTTTAATAGCCTGCCTTTGGATTTTTCCTACCAAAACACATGATCTCTCACTTTCCTGCACTAACTTCCATTTGCCAGACTTTTGCCCATCTACTCAACCTGTCTATCTCCCCTTGCAGATTCCTTGTGAGCTCATTGCAACATGCACTCCCACCTGTTTTGCTTCACCAGCAAATGTGTACATTACACTCTGCCACTTCCTCCAAGTCATTAACGAAGGTGGTGAGCAACTGAGGCCTTAGAAACTGATCCTGCGGCACTCCATTAGTTACATCGTTCCAACTTGGAAAAGATCAATTAATGTTGACTCTTGATCTTCTATGTATTAGACAATCCTCAGTCCACTCTAATACAATACCCTCAAAATTGTGTGCTCCTTTCATGTGCAATAACCTTATCTGTGACATCTTATCCAATTCCTTCTGGAAATCCAAATACACTGAAAGTGTTCCCCTTTTATCTCTTCTGCTTATTGCATCTTAACTGAATTCTAGCAGACCTTTTGAACATATTTCCCTTTCACAAAGCAGTGTTGATTGTGCTTGATTG
The DNA here is from genome assembly GCF_020745735.1 of Hemiscyllium ocellatum. Classification (NCBI taxonomy): domain Eukaryota; kingdom Metazoa; phylum Chordata; class Chondrichthyes; order Orectolobiformes; family Hemiscylliidae; genus Hemiscyllium; species Hemiscyllium ocellatum. The sequence goes on along the minus strand of NC_083426.1, from coordinate 11,343,375 downwards.
TACTAAGTTTTTCTAAATGTCCTTTAATAATGGACTCTAGCATCCTCCCGACAATGGATGTTACGCCATCTTGTTTCTGTTTTTTCGCCTTTCTGACTGCCTCCCTCTTTAAACGGGGCATCACATTGGCAGTTTTCCAATCCACTGGAACCCTCTTGAAATATTTATACTCCGGTCTCTTCGGTCAATTCTTTTAAAACCTTTTGGATGTCTGCTATCGCATTCTGGTGACTTGTCTGCTTTTCAGTCCTACTAGTTTTTCAAATACTTTGCCCTTTGTAATATAGATTGTTACAAGACTCTCTCTACCCATTCGCATCTTTGGGTTATTTATCACATCCTCTACAGTAAAGACTGTTGCAAAATAATAGTTTAAATCATCTGTAGTTTCCCTGTCCTTCATTATCTATCCTCTGATGAATCCTCTAAGGGCCCTCACTCACTCTAGCTGTTCTTTTTATATACTTGTAGAAACTCTTGTGATTTGTTTTCATATTTCTTGCTGATGTGAGTTCCTATTCCCTTTCCTCTCTCTTTATTAGCTTTTTACTGTCCACTGTTGTTGCATCAAAACAAAAATTCCAAACTGCTGGTCTCACCACTAGTTTTCACTGCTTGGTTTGCATTAGTCTTGAATTGGTTATTCTCCTTAATGACTTTTTGTTAACTGTGGGCGTTTCACCCTTCTTGGTGAGCCCTTTTTGACTGGAATACATTTTTTCTGAACATTTTTGAAAGATCTGCTAAAATGGCTGCTGCTGGTCATCCACTGATGTTCCCCTTTGTCTATTTTCCCAGCCAACTTCAGACAGCTCTTTCTTCCTACTTCTGGAATTACCTCTGTTTAAGTTGAGGACACTGGTTTTGAAACCCAAATTGCTGTCCCTGAAGTTGAATCTTGACTTCTACCATATTGTAATCTGAAACCCTGGGGAGGCCTGTGATCTCCTATGAATTCTCCTTCATTACACGTTACTAAATCTGAAGTGTCTTTTTTCCAGGTGGGTTGTGCTCTAGGATGAGAAAGTGAGGACTACAGATGCTGGAGATCAGAATTGACACTAGGGCACTGGAAAAGCACAGCAGGTCAGGCAGCATCTGAAGAGCAGGAGAATCGACGTTCCGGGCAAAAGCCCTTCATCAGAAATGATGAAGCCCTTCCTGATGAAGGGCTTATGGCCGAAATGTCAATTCTCCTTTTCCTCGGATGCTGCCTGACTGGCTGTGCTTTTCCAGTGCCACACTCTCATAGAGTCATAGAGATGTACAGCATGGAAACAGACCCTTCATTCCAACCCGTCCATGTCGACCAGATATCCCAACCCAATCTAGTCCCACCTGCCAGCACCCAGTCCATATCCCTCCAAACCCTTCCTATTCATATAACCATCCAAATGTCTCTTCAATGTTGCAATTTTACCAGCCTCCACCACATCCTCTGGCAGCTCATTCCATACACGTACCACCCTCTGCATGTAAAAGTTGCCCCTTAGGTCTCTTTTATATCTTTCCCCTTTCACCCTAAACCTAATGCCCTCTAGTTCTGGACTGTCCAATCCCAGGGAAAAGACTTTGTCTATTTATCCTATCCGTGCCCCTCATAATTTTGTAAACCTTTATAAGGTCACCCCTCAGGCTCCAATGCTCCAGGGAAAACAGCCCTAGCCTGTTCAGCCTCTCCCTATAGCTCAAATCTTCCAACCCTGGTAACATCCTTGTAAATCTTTTCTGAACCCTTTCAAGTTTCACAACATCTTTCTGATAGGAAGGAGACCAGAATTGCACGCAATATCCCAACAGTGGCCTAACCAATGTCCTGTACAGCTGCAACATGACCTCCCAACTCCTGTACTCAATACGCTGACCAATAAAGGAAAGCATACAAAACACCTTCTTCGCTATCCTATCTACCTGCGACTCCACTTTCAAGGAGCTATGAACCTGCACTCCAAGGTCTCTTTGTTCAGCAACACTCCCTAGGATCTTACCATTGAGTGTTTAAGTCCTGCTAAGATTTGCTTTCCCAAAAGGCAGCACCTCGCATTTATTGGAATTAAACTCCATCTGCAACTTCTCAGACCTTTGGCCCATCTGGTCCAGATCCTGTTTGTAATCTGAGGTAACCCTCTTCGCTGTCCACTACACTTCCAATTTTGGTGTCATCTGCAAACTTACTAACTGTACCTCTTATGCTTGCACTAAAATCATTTTTATATAAATGACAAAAAGTGCAGGATCCAGCACTGATCCTTGTGGCACTCCACTGGTCACAGGCCTCCAGTCTGAAAAACAACCTCCACCACCACCCTCTATCTTCTACCTTTTGAGCCAGTTCTGTATCCAAATGGCTAGTTCTCCCTTTATTCCATGAGATCAAACCTTGCTAATCAGTCTCCCATGGGGAATCTTGTCGAACGCCTTACTGAAGTCCATATAGATCACATCTACTGCTCTGCCCTCATCAATCTTCTTTGTTACTTCTTCAAAAAACTAAATCAAGTTTGTGAGACATGATTTCCCATGCACAAAGCCATGTTGACTATCCCTAATCAGTCCTTGCCTTTCCAAATACATGTACATCCTGTCCCCTCAGGATTCCCTCCAACAACTTGCCCACCACTGAGGTCAGGCTCACCGGTTATAGTTCCCTGGCTTGTCTTTACCACTCTTCTTAAACAGTGGCACCACGCTTGCCAACCTCCAGTCTTCCGTTACCTCACCTGTGACTATCGATGATACAAAGATCTCAGCAAGAGGCCCAGCAATCACTTCTCTAGCTTCCCACAGAGTTCTCAGGTACACCTGATCAGGTCCTGGGGTTTTATCCACCTTTAACTGTTTCAAGACATCCAGCACTTCCTCCTTTGTAATCTGGTCATTTTGCAAGATGTCACCATCTATTTCCTTACAGTCTATATCTACCATATCCTTTTCCACAGTAAATACCGATGCAAAATATTCATTTAGTATCTCCCCCATTTTCTATGGCTCCACACAAAGGCCACCTTGCTGATCTTTGAGGGGCCCTGTTCTGTCCATAATTACCCTTTTGTCCTTAATATATTTGGAAAAACCCTTTGGATTCTCCTTAATTCTATTTACAGAACTATCTCATGTCCCCATTTTGCCCTCCTGATTTCCCTCTTCAGTATACTCCTACATTCTTTTTACTCTTCTAAGGATTCACTCGATCTAACCTGTCTCTACCTGACATATGCTTCCTTCTTTTTCTTAACCAAACCCTCAATTTCTTTAGTCATCCGGCATTCCCTGTACCTACCAGCCTTCCCTTTCATCCTGACAGGAATGTACTTTCTCTGGATTCTTGCTATCTCATTTCTGAAGGCTTCCCATTTTCCAGCTGTCCCTTTACCTGCAAACATCTGCCTCCAATCAGCTTTCGGAAATTCTTGCCTAATACAGTCAAAATTGGCCTTTCTCTAATTTAGAACTTCAATTTTTAGATCTGGTCTATCCTTTTCCATCACGACTTTAAAACAAATAGAATTATGGTTGCTGGCCCCGAAGTGCTCACCCACTGACACCTCAGTCACCTGCCCTGCCTTATTTCCCAAGAGTAGGTCAAGTTTTGCACCTTCTCTAGTCGGTACATCCACATACTGAATCAGAAAATTGTCTTGTATACACTTAACAAATTCCTCTCCATCTAAACCTTTAACACTATTGCAGTCCCACTTGATGTTTGGAAAGTTAAAATCCCTGACCATAACTACCCTATTATTCTTACAGATAGCTGAGATCTCCTGACAAGTTTGTTTCTCATACAGCTTTAAGAAACAATCGCTGATACACTTGTCCATCTGGGCAGTTGGGTCAATATGCAGATTAAAATCATTCATGACAATTGTCATGTCCTGCTTACATTGTGCTACATTGAGGCAACTCTTCATGTGCCCATTAAAGATTCCCACTCATGACTTTTTACTCTTGCTATGCCTCCTTTCCTTCAAAACTCTTTGCAAATCACAATCTCCAATCCTCCCATATTGATACTCACTGTCACACTGATGCTATCCTTTATTAGCAACACTGACCCACTTTCTTTTCCCTTTTTATTTTGCCTGTTCTTCCGGAATGTTGAGTACCCTGAATATTGAGTGCCCAGTCTTGGTCGCCCTGAAACCATATCTCTGTAATAGCTATCAAGTTACATTAATTTATTTTTAATTCAGCCATCAATTTATCTTGCTATAAATACTGCATGTTCAACTTTTTTCTTTGACTTGTTGCTACTGTTATTAATTCTGGTTCTAAATGTTACCCCTTCCTGTCACACTTTCCTTATCATTCACACCTTTATTACCCTGCTCCTCTGCTGTCACATTTTTAAAAATTGGTTTATAGTTTGCATTCAGTTGAATCCTTGTCCCACAATTAATTAAAATCCTATCTACCATCCTGAGATGTTCAATTCACCAGGATTTTGGTCTAGTATGATGCAAAAGAACAGTTCTTTCATATCCCAGTACTGGGATGGTGCCAGTGCATCATGAATCCAAATCCATTTCTCTTGTACCAGTCTTTGAGCCATGAACTTACCACTGTAATCTTATTCAGTGTATACCAATTTACATGTATCTCTGATAGTAATCTTAAAATTATTAACTTTATGGCTCTGCTTTTTAATTTAGCCTGAGTGTCTATAATCCCTTGAGAACTTCTTTCCTAGTCTTGGGTCACTGTCTGTGTGGAGTTTGCACATTCTCCTCCTGTCCCTGTGGGTTTCCTCCTGGTGGTCCAGTTTCCTCCCACAATCCAAAGATATGCAGGTTAGGTCAATTGGCTATGCTAAATTGCCCAGAGTGTTCAGGGATGTGTGGGTTAGGTGCATTATACTGGGGAAATGTAGAGGGATAGGGTAGAAGAATGGGTTTGGGTGGGTTACTCTTTGTAGGGTCGGTGTGGACTTGTTGGGCTAAAGGGCCTGATCCACACAGAAGGGATTCTATAGTCCCACCTATGTTATTGTATCAATGTGATTATGTTAACTGGAACTTTCACCTCCCACTTAAAGTTCTCCTCAAGCCCAGAAGAGATGTCCCTAACCTTGGTACCATGTAGCTAACACAGCCTTTGAAATTATTTTTGCTGCAGAGAACAGTGTCTATTCCCTTAAATATATTGTTCCTTTTTGCTACCATATTCCTCTTTTCTCACCCAGTTGAATGTGGCTGTGTACAATGGAGCTTTAGTCAGTTTGCTCATCTTCCCTGCAACATTTGCTACAGATGTGGACAGCATGGATCACACCAGTGTCTAGGAGCTCCCACATACTACAGCTGCAACACATCACTTCTCCTACCATCCTAATTCTATTTAAATAATTAAAGTTGGACACTAAAAGTTTTAAGTGCACTTTCTAACTATACTCCAGCCATAATGAAGTCTCACCCTGACTTAAGCCTTTGACCAACCAATAGAATAAAACATACAATGTGGTTAACATACATTATTAAGTCACTAGTCGTGTTATCTCTGGACAATCTGCAGACACAGCTTGCTGAGGAAGTACAAGCGTCTCTTTCAGAAGAGCAAATCAGTTTCAACTTGAAGTCAACATGTGTGTTTTCTTTTCGGAAATGGATGAGCATACCAACTTAAGTAAAAAGTGAGGTCTGCAGATGCTGGAGATCAGAGCTGAAAATGTGTTGCTGGTTAAAGTGCAGCAGGTCAGGCAGCATCCAAGGAGCAGGAGAATCGACGTTTCGGGCATAAGCCCTTCATCAGGAATTCCTGATGAAGGGCTTATGCCTGAAACGTCGAATTTCCTGTTCCTTGGATGCTGCCTGACCTGCTGCGCTTTAACCAGCAACACATTTTCATACCAACTTAAGAACTAGGAGCAGGAGTAGGCCATCTAGTCCATGGAGCCTGCTCCGCCATTCGATAAGATCAGGGCTGGTCTTTTTGTGGCCACAGCTCCACTTACCAACCTTCATACTGTAACCCTTAATTCCTTCATTGTTCAAGAAAATATCTATCTTAGCTTTCAAAACATTTATTGAAGTAGCGTCAACCACTTCACTGGGCAGGGAATTCCATAGATTTACAAACATTTGGGTGAAGAAATTCCTTCTCAATTCAGTCCTAAATCTGCCCCCCCTAATTTGGAGGCTATGCTCTCTTGTCCTAGTTTCACCTGCCAGTGGAAACAACCTCTGTCTTATCTATTCCCTTTAATTTTATATGTTTCCCCCTCATTCTTCTAAATTCCAATGAGTATGATCACAGTTTACATAGTGTCTCCTTATAAGCCAACCCCCTCAACTCCAGAATCAACCTAGTGAACTTCCTCTGCAAACAAATCCTTTTCAACCTGAAGTCAACACCTCTGCACCCCCTCTGGTGCCTGGATATCCTTTCTCAAGTAAGGAGACCAAAACTGTATGTGGTTCTCTAGGTGTGGTCTCACCAGCACCCTATACAGCTGCAACATAACCTTCCTGCTTTTAAACTCAATCCCTTTAGCAATGAAGGACAAAATTACATTTAGCTTCCTAATTACCCATTGTACTTGCAAACCAACCTTCTGTGATTCATGCACAAGGAGACCCAGGTCCTTCTACACTGCGGAATGCTGCAACTTTTTACCATTCAAGTAATAGTCCTTTTTTTATTGTTACTCCCACCCAAATGGATGATTTCATATTTATTAACATTGTATTCCATCTGCCAATCCTTTGCATAGGAACATAGATACTTTGAGTGGGCAAAGTTTCACTGTCCTCTGCACACTTTGTTCTGCCACTCATCTTAATGTCATCTTCAAACTTTGACACACTACACGTGGTCCCCAACTCCAAATCATCTATGTTAACTGTGAATAAGTATGGTCTCAACGCTGATCCCTGAGGCACACCACTAGTTACCGATTGCCAACTAGAATAGCACTCGTTCATCCCCACTCTTTGCTTCCTGTTAGTCGGCCAATCCTCTATCTTCTAATACTTTACCCATAATGCTATGCATCTTTATCGTATGCAGCAGCCTCTTGTGCGATGTCCATTCAAAGGCCTTTTGGAGATCGAGGATCCCACATCTACTGGTCCCTGTTGTCCACCTTTCTCGTAACATCTTCATAGAATTCCAAAAGATTAGTTAAGCATAACCTGCCCTTTATGAACCAATACTGCGCCTGCTCAACGGGACAATTTCTATCTAGATGCCTTGCTATTTCTTCCTTTGGTAATAGATTAAAGCATCTTCCCCACTGCAGTAGTTAAGCTAACCGGTCTATAGTATCCCATTTTATTTTTTGTCTACTGACTTTTTAAACAGTGGCATCACATTTGTTTTCCAAACTGCTAGAACTGCCCCAGAGTCCATCGAATTTTGTAAAATTACCACGAGTGCATTTATTACTTCTCCTGTTACCTCTTTTAGTACCCTGGGATGCATTCCATCAGGGCCAGGAGGCTTGTCTCATCCAAGATAATGGAGCTAAGGATAGATTAGATTAGATTAGATTAGATTACTTACAGTGTGGAAACAGGCCCTTCGGCCCAACAAGTCCACACCGACCCACCGAAGTGCAACCCACCCATACCCCTACATTTACCCCTTACCTAACACTACGGGCAATTTAGCATGGCCAATTCACCTGACCCGCACATCTTTGGACTGTGGGAGGAAACCGGAGCACCCGGAGGAAACCCACGCAGACACGGGGAGAACGTGCAAACTCCACACAGTCAGTCGCCTGAGTCGGGAATTGAACCCAGGTCTCTGGCGCTGTGAGGCTGGGTAGTCATTCTTTGCAGGTTTCGTGTCCCTTTAATCAAAGACCAGGTAAAACCAGCTCCTCTCCAAGTCAGTCAATGCTCAAACAGCCCCAAAAAGGGTCTATAGCAAGGCAGACTGTGAACACTAGTTTTGATTAGAGTGGTGCTGAAAAAGCACAGCAAGTCAAGCAACATCTGAAGAGCAGGAAAATCAATGTTTCGGATGCTGCCTGACTTGCTGTGCTTTTCCAGAACCACTCTAATCTAAACACTGTTAACACTAGTTTGAAAAATACCTTGCTCATGTCCATAATGACCTTTTTAAATCACTTCTTTTACAGGAACCACTCCAGGTATTTCCACAAAACTTGAAGGACTGTAGAAAACTTGAGCTGGAAATAAAATCCATTATCATTCCATAGTTCATCGAAACTCAAGTCCTCCAAGCAATAGTAAGTGTCTTCCAATTTTTTAAAAAATTGTTAATTGAATGCTGTGGTGGGATTTGAATCTCTGCCTCTCATTAATTAGTCTAGGAAACTGTATAATAAGTCCAGTTAAATAACCATTATCCCACCAGTCGCAGTGTTCTGGATCCAGCTGGAATTGGGCCATATGTGCATCTTCTAGGTCCATGTGGGATTGAATCAAGAACAATACAGGCCCTTCGGCCAACATGTCTGTGCCAACTGTGGTGCCATTTTGAATTGATCCCATTTACCATGGTCCATGTCTCTATATTCCCTGCCCGTTCATGAGTCTGTCTAAATGCTTCTGAAATATTGCTTTCATATCTGCTTTTACCACCTCCCCTGGCAATGTATTCCAGGCACTTACCACCGTCTGTGTAAAAAAAAAAGCTTGCCTTGCACACTCCTTAAATCTTTTTCCCTCTCACCTTAAACCTATGCCCCAGTATTTGACATTTGCACCCTGGTGGAAAAATACTCTTAACTATCTGTCTTATCCATTTTTAATAACTTCTATCACGTCACTCCTCAGTCTCTGATTTTCTAGCAAAAACAATCCAAGTTTGTCCAACTTCTCTTTTTCCTGATGAAGGGCTCTGGCCCGAAACGTCGAATTTCCTGTTCCTTGGATGCTGCCTGACCTGCTGTGCTTTAACCAGCAACACATTTTCAGCTCTGATCTCCAGCATCTGCAGACCTCACTTTTTACTCAACTTCTCTTTATGGCAAATACACTCCAATCCAGGGAACATCCTGGTAAACAAATAAAAACCCAAACAATTAGAGATGCTGGAAAACAAAAATTGTTGGAGAAATGAGCAGATCTGGTGCATCTGTGAAGAGAAAGCAGAGTTAACATTTCAGCTCTAGTCTAGTGACCCTTCTTCAGATCTGGAGTTTTCCCAGCAATTTCTGTTTTTGGGACGCCCTGTTAAATTTCTTTTGCACTCTCTCTCTACAATGTCTCCACATCCTTCCTATAGTGCGGTGACCAGAACTGCGCACAGTACTCCAAAAGTGACCTCACTGAAGTTGTATATAGCTGCAATATGACTTGCCAACTTTTGTAAGTAGGCATGCCAAAAAAATCCTTTGCCACCTTATGGACTTGTGTTTCACCTTTCAGAAAGCTATGCACTAGCACTCCAGAATCCCTCGGTAAATCAATGCTCCTAAGGGTCCTGCCATTTACTGTGTACTTACCCCTTGCATTTTACCTCCCAAATGCATCACCTTGTACTTGGCCAGATTAAACTCCATTTGCCATTTCTCTGCCCGACTATCGAACTGATCTATATCTTTTATGTGCATAACTTCTGAACTGTGTTGTTAATAATTTTGTTTCAAGGACAAGTGATTTAAACCTGGAGGTGAGCAAGGATGGCTAGGATTTTAGGAACTCTTATTTGGCCATCATGGTCTTCAGACTAAAGAGTCAACACCTTCAACAAATTGAAGTGTGACCTCAGCTACTTGTCCGATGTTTTAGTTGGTAAAAAGACTTTGGGGTATATTGTGATTCATGACTTGAGTGTCCATGATGTGCCCTTTACAGTCAGTTCTTTTATAATGCAATGGTTGTGTTCTTGTGCAACCCTGCGTTATAGAAAAGTCGCGCTTTAGAAACATTATTTAAAGTGTTGTAATCATGTTACAGCCAACACATGTTTTAAATGTTCATGCTTTAGAAACCGTGTCCCCAATTCGTCAATCACATTACAGCGAATTTGCATTGCCTAAATGCGCGTTATAACAGAATGACCTGTATATATTTCAGAATGCAAGTTACTCGGGGCTATTTGTTTTTCAGTAATCTCTTTTGTGGGTGCATCTGTTTATATGGGTTTTAAGATTATTTTAGGGGAAATAGGACAGACACATTTCCATTGCAGTTCAAGTGCATCCTATCTTGTATTGTAATTTAAACATTTTTTTTAATTTTAAAAGTTCTATTTGTGCATCTTTCATTGAAGCAGTTTCCTCAGTTTATGGTTCTTCTGAAGGGTAAGTGGCATGTTGTAATGTCGCTAGACTAGTTAACTAGAACCCCCAGGCTAACATAAGAACTAGGAGGAGGTGTAGGCCGTCCAGCCCTTGAGCCTGCTCCGCCACTCAATAAAATCATAGCTAGTCTTTTCGTAGACTCCGCTCCACTTATCCACATTTTCACCATATCATTCTGGGGACATGACAGATGGTAGAATTTCAGTTGAATCAAAAAACAATAAAGTCTGGAATTAAGAGCTTGCCTAGTGGTGACCATGTACCTCCTGTTGATGGTTGTAAAAACCCATGTGGTTCAGTGATGTGTCTTTAGAGAAGGAAATCTGTCCTTACCTGGTCTGGCCGACATGTAACTCCAGACCCATAACAATGTGGCTGACTCATAACTGCTCTCTGGACAACTGGAAATTAAAAAAGTATTGTTATTTGTAACAGCACCCCACATCACATGTAGGCTTGAAACAAAAATTTACACAATGATCAGAAGTCTCTGCCCCTTTTGTGACAAACCCATCATTAATTTTTTTCATCAGATTTGTCTTGAGGTTTCTTCTCTAAACCCTAGCTCCTACCAGCTATGATAACAAAGTTGCTGCCTTTTGAGATTTGGGCTTTGATAAGACTTGTTTATTTTAAGAACACTTCTTGGTAAGCGTTCACCCAGAGATACATTTCCAACGATAGAGATGCATAAGGCAGTACGGTGCATGTGAACAGATTGTTCTGTCAGGTAATTCTGTTTTCTAAGGAGTATTTTCTTTTACAGTATTGCTGCTGTTTGTGCTCCTCTGAACTTTTGCCTCATTCTTCTTCAGCTTTTGTATATATGCATCCTTCCTGGAGTTGATATCTTAATCCTATTGCAATCACAATGTTTTGCTCGAAATTCTCACAAAGAAGACAAGAATGGATTATTGTGTTGGCTTTTTAACTGAGACAAGATTTTGTTATGGAAAAAGGCGTGGGATTGGGGAGAGTAAAATCAGTCCTGGAAAATAGTGGCAATTTTCATGAAGATCTGATGTGATTAAGTCAATGCTTTGTTCCAAAGATGCACCTTTTGATATCCTGCTGTTCACTGTGATTCTATACATGTTGCACAGCTTTGTTTGTTGACAACCCGTTTAATAAATCGCGACTTATTCACTGAAAATTGCAGCACCTTCCATTGGTTGGGAGAATTGAGGTGCTCCATGACCTATTGTAAATCTATTGCTGTCTCTTGTGGGTTAATTTTCAAAGGGAAACATCTGAGCTGACTCCATTAGAGTGAGCAGTTTTCAGCTTTTCTAACCAACAAAAAATAAAAAGGATTTTGTTTTAAGTTGCCTTTTATGCCACAATGCTGGGAAGAGTTGTCATCATTTAAGAATGTAGCTTCTGTTTTGAAGTTAACACATTCTGAAGTTGGTGGTGATGGTATTCATGTGATGTTGGGGACTTACTAATATTCATGTACATAGCACCAGCTGCCTATGGGCTCATTGGTCTGAATATTCCTCATCTCAACTAATTCTTGTATACTAAGCATACTTGGGCCTGGTTAGTACTTGAATGATAAAAGTCAATTTGCCATTGTCCTATCAAACCACAGGACGGCTCTCTCATTACAGAGAGACAACTGGTGGTGGTTTAACCTGACAGTCACTATCCCTTGGATAAGGGGAAAGAGTGAGAAGGTGAATCCTTTTATGGTAACCTCAGCTAATTTGTGAATTGAACCCACACTATAAGCATCACACTTCATTGCAGACCAGCCATCCAGCTAACTTACCTCCGAGGCATACCAGACACAGTTGTCTGGGTCTTCTGATGCAATGACAGTGTCCTTGCCTCTGGGCCGGAAGGGAGAAGGGTTCAATCCCACCGTGATGACCATGGGAGTATGCTTCTCCTAGCAGGTTAACAAAATATAAATTGTACAACAGCAGGGAAATAAAAGGGGATATGTTGAAACACTACAATATTCAGTGTGTGTTTGATTGTAAATGTTTGATTGTAAGTAAAGACTAGATTCCAGCACCTTTTTCCTTGACCACCTGAGATTTGAGCTGAAAATGTGTTGCTGGAAAAGCGCAGCAGGTCAGGCAGCATCCAAGGAACAGGAGATTCAACGTTTCGGGCATAAGCCCTTCTTCAGGAATCACTTGATTCTTGGATGCTGCCTGACTTGCTGCGCTTTTCCAGCAACACATTTTCAGCTCTGATCTCCAGCATCTGCAGACCTCACTTTCTCCACCTGAGATTTGAGAAATATAATCTCTTATTTTTATGTGTAGAAGCAGCAAGTTTTATGATTCCCAGTGCACGTTCCAATATAAAGTTTACTGACCTTGTGCTTGGTTTAGAGCCCAGGTCTTACTTTGAGAGTATATTCAGTCTGATATTTAAGTAGAGCACCTGACTGTGATTGTACTGTGGGATTTTTGCTGACTAACATCTGGATATTTGGCTGAAAACTATAACACTCCATATTTTGGAAGTGAATGTTTGTGGGGTCTGTTGTCCTGAACTGGTGGAAATAGCTAGGATTTAAAAATGCCCAAACCTCAATCCTATTGCACTTAAGTCATCCTTCCCATGACCTTTGAAACGGTATAAACTCTTTCGCTTCCTAAACTTCCACGTCATCCTATAATAGATTTAGCATTACGCTGTTATCATTTGTTCATCTCGGCTGTTAAAACTTTATTATCCTGATCCCTGAGAGGTGTGCTGTAAAGAGGGAAGGACCATTTTAGCATATCCTGGTTTGGCCTCAAATAACTAGTTACTTTAAATCCAATCTTGTGAATTAAGAAGTGCTGAAAGCAGATGCCGAGTTAACAGATCTGAAGGCATTAGAATGAGGTTTCATCATCATTCGTGATCTGATGATGATGGTGTGTGTGTGTGTGTGTGTGTGTGTGTGTGTACCTGCCACTAAAAGATTTAGACGAAGTTGAGAGTAAACCTGGAATGTTCCTAGCTTCTTGTTCTTGCAGAAAGGATTCTTTGGGGGTGAGGGGGTTACTGTGCATGCTTTCTTTTGCAATGTTACTTGCTAAAAGGTAAGCTTTTAAACGTTCAGTGTGCACATTACTAAATGAGTTAGTGAGTGGAATGGAGTGATTAGCAAGTAACTGGGTACTCCTTGTTCATATTTGTTTTCTATTTCCTTTTTGTGATTTTTTTTTTTGCTTTGCTCCCACCCCACACACACCCCAACCACCATTTTGCCTTCTTTTAAGAAGTTTCATCAGAGCTGGGGAAATGTTAGAAATGTGAATGGTCTTGACCTGAAATGTTAACACTGTTTCTCTCTCCGCAGGGACTGCCAAATCTGCTGAGTGTTTCTGTTTTAGGTTTGGAACAGAAATTGGGCATTTAACCCCTTGAACTATTTTTGGCCATTCACTGCTAACACAGCTGGTCTGAAACCGTATATTCGTAGATCCGTATATTCCCCTTTTGCCCTATACCTGAAACTATATTGGCTAATCTTAGATCAACTGTTGCCCTGGAATCTAGGATTGTGTATCTTTTCAGGGTGGTCTTCCAAACTTCGACCAGACTTCTGTGTGTAGAAATGGTTCCTAATTTCAGTCCTGCAAGTCTTACCTTTTAATTTTAGATGCTCCAGTACCCTGTATCTATCGAGCATTAGAAATAATTTCTCTTGACCTCCTGCTTTATCCCCTTAATATCTTGAGAAGTTTGATGAAAATCATCTCTTAAACCTTGTAAATAGAACCACGGTCTCTCCTTGTAGTTTAACCCTTGGGAATTCTGATATTACAGTAAATCTATTCTGCTCCTCCAAAGGTTTAATGTCCTTCCTAAGATATGATACCTAAAACTGCTCATGGGTTTGATTTAACCAGGGCTTCTTATCACTGAAACATAACTTCTTTATTCCTGAGTTCTAGATCTTTGGATATAAAGGCCAATGCTTCATGAGGCTTTTTGGTAATTGTCACTATCACCTATGCCATTTTAATGATCTGCATACCTGGGCAATTGCTTTGGTTGTCCACTGTTTCAGTAGTGGCTCAGTTGGTAGCACTCTCGCTTTGGATCCCGAAAGGGTAGAGCCTTTGAATCCCTCTGTGGCACTTGAACATATAAATCAATATTAGTACTCCAAGAGGTACTGAAGGAGTGGGCATTGTTAGAGGTGCTTTGGTGTTTATGATCTTAACTCCACATCAGGTGCTATTGAGATCAGTTTAATATCCTTTCATTTCGACTATAGGAAACCAGACTCCAAGGCCAATAGAATCCACCTTGTCTCCCAACTAAGAGGTGTAGACTTGTTGGGCTGAAGGGCCTGTTTCCACACTGTAGGGAACCTAATCTAAGAAAGAAAGCCAGCAAATAGTGCTTCCCCTTTCTCAATTGTCTAAAATCTAACTTTTTGTTTTTTAACTAGATTGTAATTTTCCTAGATAAGGATCATTGAGAATCTCCTCACTGGATATTGCTAGGTATATTAGATGGATATAACAAGGGAATAAGAGTTGGGTTGACCGAGTCCTTTGAAACAGAAGACTCGTCAAGACAACTTAAATTGAAAGTATACATATGGATTTATCACAATAAGAAAGTATGCAACTTTGGCTTATCAAGAGTATAAATCACAAAACTAAATCAGTAATAAAAAGAAGACAAAATGACTAGTTCTTGTATCTGAGAGGATCCAAAATTTTTGTTCCTTTCAGATGTCAGACTTTAAAAAGAAGCAAGAATATCCAACAAACCTCAGAGTAAGGGTGCTTTTATCCCCAGGAGCCTCATTAGCTTCAGCATGAATCTGAAGTGGACGAGACTAAATTCAATGCATCTCCACGCGATTCAATTTATGTTGAGATATTTGGAATGGATTTTATTTGACAGTGTATTATGTAGAGGTTGCATGGTAAATGGTCATTCAATCTGGTCAGCATGGATAAGTTGGACTGAAGGGTCTCCTTCTGAGCTGAATGGATCTAATCAGTTATAGACCACCTTATTAATAAGCTGCTTTTAAGTAGAGAGGATCAGCTACCGTAATGATTTTGGAAATTGTTCAGTTTCTAAAACTTTATTTTTAATTAATCCTTGAAACCTTAAGTGCTATGTAACAGTCACCTTGTTCAAATTGTTGAGTCAAATTAGTACATTTAGAAAGGTGCGAAGACATGGGGACCTGAAGTTGCTTCATCCAACTGTGTTTTAGTCATTAGAGCCAGTATTATGTTAGTGTGAGTGTCATCATACAATTCCCCTGCATATTCCTTTTGTTAGGTATGTGTAATCCTTATTAGCAACTTCACATTGTTGTGAAGGGAGTTGACCATATTGGTTTTGCAAGCTAACTTTGTCCTTAACAAAAAAAAAGTGTAGCTTATGTACATTTATTTTACTGAAAAATAACTTTTTAAGCAAGTTTTCCTGCATCAATCCTATGTATTTTGACACTTGGTTCATGGCAGTGCAAATTTCAAGTGAGATGCTAAACCAAGGCTTTGGGTCTTCTGGATGGATAAAATGTTCCATGGCACCAAATTTGAAGAGGAATAAGAAAATTCTCTGTGGTGCCTTGGCCAGTATCTTAAATATGTTTTTATGATGCAGATTGAGATGAATAACGTGCTATTATAACAGTGTTTTTTGTGGGAACTTGCTGTGTGTAAATTAGTTACGGTGTTTGCTATGATACCAGAGTAACTACAATTCCAAAGTACTTTAATGGCTATACGGAGCATTGGGGTGTCTGGAGGTTCTGAAACACTCTGTATAAATGCAACTGTGCCTTTTCTCTTTTGAACATTTGGAAAATATCTGGCTCCATTCGTTTTAGATACAAATATGGCAAAAGGAAAGGTATTGCATAGTTCTGATCTGGGTTGCATAGTCTGAAATGGTAGTGGAAGCCGATTCAGAGCAAAGTTTCATGTTGGAATTGAATGCCCACTTGTAAAGGAACAATTAGCAGGGCCTTGGGGGAGAAGTGGCATACATTGGATTGCCTTTTCAGACAGGCAGCTAGAAGGTATATGATAGGGCTGAATGGCCCTTTTCTTTTCTGTTGTAAAGTTCTCAGACTTGGTTGTAACGGATTTTGTTTTGCTCAATATTTTAGTTGCTTATGCAATTTGTAGCGGCTTTTGAACTGAAATGAATGCTGTCGCTCACAACATTTTTTTTGTCTCAAACTGCTGTTCTTAATTGTATTGCTGAGAACTGCTTCCGTTTCCTTTATAGATGTAAAGATACTTTGTGCTCAAACAGCACATCTCTGTCCTTATACCAAATCTAGTCTTTAATCTTCCCATTAGATAAAGCTGTGAACTTGTTTATTTAATATTACTGATCTTTGTTCCAGTACATACAACCTACCATTGAAACCAACAGAAATGAATTGAAAAAGACAAATAGTTTAATTCCATTTGAGACATTTCAGTGGTGTATTTAATATTATATTTCCTAAATGTAGGATGCAGTTTGGATGTGTTTACACCATTACAAGTGGCTATGCTACAAAATGTACTTTTAGTCATTTGCTTGTACACAACTTGAATGTTGCTGGGAAAACAATATTTAGACAATGACTGACGGTTAACTGCCAAATTTTGAAACTATTTGGCAGTGAATGGTCAATCATCATCTAACTGGTGCATTCATCATGGAAAATTTCTCTATCAGTCTGCATACTCTTCCAAGTAACCAGCACACTCTTCTTGTACAGTAAAAAATGTTCTCTCTTTACATTGGCATTTCTTGCAAACTGTCCTGATGAGCAGAAGAGTAAAAGTCTCAACACAACGTTTTCTTTTTAGCAAAATGCATGTTGTTTAAAACCACGAGGACTTTAGCTAGAACAAACAAAGAGATGTTTTCCTAGTAGCCAAAGAGTTGATAACAAAGAGCACTTTTTAAAAAAATTCATTCACAGGATATGAACGACACTGGCTAGGCCAGCATTTATTGCCCAATCCTAATTGCCCAATCACATTGCGGTTTGTCTTGAATCACATGTAGGCCAGACCAGGTAAGATGTCCGTTTCTTTCCTTTAGAGGATGTTAGTGAACCCGACAGGTTTTCTGACAATCGGCAATGGATTCATGGTCATCATTGGATTCTTAGTTCCACATTTTTATTAGATTCAAATTCTACCATCTGCCATGGCAGGATTTGAATCCTGGTCCCCAGAGCATTAACTGGGTCTCTGGATTAATAGTCCAGCAATAATACCACTAAGGCAATCGCATGGGTGACTTGTTGGTGCATTTTGAGTGAGATTCTTTAAATTTGGGATTGAAGAAGGAAACATTTAGAATCTGCTAGTATTAAGAGAGCAACTCGCAGTTTGGTGTCAATGAGAATGTTAATGTGCTGTAATAAAGTTGGTAATACAGCAACATGCCGCTGATTATATCTGGTGTGAATTTCTTCCCTTCTGCTGAACTGAATAAATACATATATTGTGAAAGAGTTGTTGCTGCAAAATTGCCTCGTCTTTATTTTCAGTGATGTAGCTGCAGTGACTTTTCTTCGGCCTTCAGCATGCTAATGGGGGAGAGGGGAGCACTGTCTAAAAATTCAACAGTATGGTAAGGAGGAGTCCCAAGGCTGATATCTGCTGTTGTTGTGTTTTTTCACATTGTATAATCAACTTAGGATCTATCCTAATTGTACGTTCTAGATCTAAAAGCATGTTTGAGCCTCCCAATGGATCAATCCAATGAGATATGTTCCAAGTTCAATCTGAGTTAACTGAATCAGGGATAACACTGGAGGAGCTGGGAATGTTCTCAGTGTCTTGCACTGAAAAAGGGAAAATTGATTAGCATTCCTACTCCTCAGTGGCAGTGGTGTGTCTTGCTGGAATAGCCACTGTGCGGTCATTAGATGGTGCCAGGATTGCATTCCCTTTGCAATGTCCTGATTGCTAGATAGCCTGTCTCTACGGCACAGTGGCACAGTGGTTAGCACTGCTGCCTCACAGCGCCTGAGACCCGGGTTCAATTCCCGACTCAGGCAACTGACTGTGTGGAGTTTGCACGTTCCCCCCGTGTCTGCATGGGTTTCCTCCCGGGTGCTCCGGTTTCCTCCCACAGTCAAAGATGTGCGGGACAGGTGAATTGGCCATGCTAAATTGCCCGTAGTGTTAGGTAAGGGGTAAATGTAGGGGTATGGGTGGGTGGCGGGTTGGTGTGGACTTGTTGGGCCGAAGGGCCTGTTTCCACACTGTAAGTAATCTAATCTAAACTTGCTAGCAAGACCTCTACATGTAGAACAACAACTTGAGTGAGGAACAGGAGAGTGTCAGGTCTGAGATTAGAAGCCACATTGCCTGTGAATGCAGTGGAATTTCTCTTTTTCTTTATGGGGCTTCTGTAAAACTGCTATGCCTAGGGCTTCAAAGTGATGCACCCACAAAAGTCTCCACTGCCTGATTTGAATTCTGCGGCTTGCCATTGGCGGTTTTGCAGAGTGTGACTGAGAAGACTGTGTGTGACTGGGCACTGTGGATGGGCTGAAGACTCCAACTATCTCTTAAACCAGAAAGATAGCACCGTTCATATCATCTGCAGAATTGTCCAGGAGTTTGAGATGAGTTTATTTTCTTGAGCAAATGTGGCAGCTTCATTCACCGTGGCGTTGCCACCGTAGTGAGATAAAGGCAGTTTGAATTGGCTAGAGTGGTGGCTGATGGTGATACTGGTGGAATAACACTAACTCTGAAGGACTGAGAGCGTCTGATTTGAGCTGAGACATTACCAATGTTGGAATCGGGAGAATTGACTTAAGACTTTTATTCACAGTGGTTTCCATTTGTTGTTGAGCAGACCGTAACCATAATAGATATGAAGGATAGAAGATCTTTAAATTGCATTATTTTTAGCCAAATCTTTGATCAAATTAATACTCTTCCTTTCTCCCTGACTTGTCATATCTGGGCTCAAATTTCATTTAGTCTGTCCTAAAGAATTCTTGGAAAACTCCAGGGTTAAAATTCTACTGTGTGCTACGAAGAAGGTCAAAATGTTACAATAGCTAATATGCCTGGGAATTTTACACAACCCCATTAACCAATACTCTAAAAATAACAATCAGTGGAATTTCAGCCCATTAATGTGTCCAAATTGGACTCTGATTTAAATAACATTCCGTCTACTTTAACGGCCTGATCAGCCATGCAATAAGTCTGTGCTTTCAGGGACTGAAAATGTGAACTGCAGCAATGAAACTATCGCTTCAATAAAAGTGAGAAACAGAATTGAGTGAAAGAATGAATCAGAGAATAGAATCCCGACAGAGTGGAAGCAGGTCTTTTGGCCCATCGAGCCCACACCGACCCTCTGAAGAGCATCCCACCCAGAAACCGCCACAAGAGGAAACATATTTTCGACACCCTCCATGTCAAATCCGCTCAGGAACTTTTGTATGTCTCAATTAATTCAACTCTGACTCATCTAAACTCCAGAGGATACAAAAGACCAGCCTGTCTCACCTTTCCTCCTCTCATTTCAAGGATTAGTAAACCTTCTGAACTGCTTCCATAACTTCACGTGCATCTTGAGAACGGGGTTGCATATCAAGCTCCCTGGGTTTCCTCTAGTGGGTGCTTTTGGCGGATTTGGGTTGACAATGGGAGGGATGGGGTACAGAGAAGGAGAGGGTGGGCGTTCTTGAGAGCTAAGTTCCTTCTGCAGGAGGTTGTTCAATAACAATTGGGAATGTAGAATCATAGAATCCCGACAGGGTGGAAATAGACTCTTCCCCCCCCCCAACAAGTCCATATCGACCCTCTGAAGAGCAACCCACCCAGACCCATTCTCCCACCTTATTTTTCCTACACTTACCCCTGACTAATACACCTAACCTATACATCCCTGAACACTATAAGCAATTTAGCTCGGCCAGTTCACCTAACCTACACAACTTTGGATCGTGAGAGGAAACCAGAGCACCCAGAGGAAACCCACACAGATACAAGGGGGGAATGTGCAACCTCCACAGACAGTTGCCCGAGGCTGGAATCGAAGCCAGGTCCCTGACACTGTGAGACAGCAGTGCTAACCACTGAGCCACTTTTCCACCCCACTGATGCTATGTAACCACTTCTTCCTTAGTCCAAATCTACAAGAAGCTAGGGGTAATATTCTGGTAGAGCGAAGCTGACGCAGAGGTTGAATCTGGGATCTTTCTGACTTATTGGTTGAGTACTACATGCTGCAGTGCATGTACTGACTTCACTTTGGGGAAAGGAGAGAGCCCATGTCTCGTTCTTCCAGCTGCCTCTAATGGAAAATGGCACCTTTTGAGCAGTTCTTGCCTTCTATCATCTAAGAACACGGTATCTGTTTGAGAGATCGATAATTAACCTTGCACGAGCCAGATACCATCGTGGTAAAGACTGCAAGAGGATGGTGAGGAGATGAGGTCTCAGATAGTTGTGTGTGAGTGAGTAAAGGATGGATTGTTGCTTCCTTAATGCTGTTACTTGCATGGCTAAAAAAATGAACAAAAACATTGTTAATAAGAGATTGTGGTTTTAGTTTTAACAAGCTCCTAACTTTTCCTGCTTATTCTAGTTAGCTAAAATATTTTCTATGTATTCTTCCCATCAGAAGATTGAATTTGAATTCCTTCATAATCCCTCATCTCACCCTGCCATTTGGCAGCCTTGCCTTATGTTCTGTAATTCCCTCCAGCAAGCTCTCTGTGTCGCTCTTTCTCTTTCTCTTCCTCTTCCTCTTCCTCATGATCTTCCTAGAAATCCAGCTCTTTTTGATGAGATTGATTGTTACCCCCTGTAATGGCTTTTGCCCGAAACGTCGATTTTCCTGCTTCTCAGATGCTGCCTGACCTGCTGTGCTTTTCCAGCACCACACTCTCTTGTCCCCCTTTAATGGTCTTTCTCTTCTAGAGTAATCATTTACTGCAAAGCCCTCCAAAGAGTGAAGCTTTATTGAGCCCAGCTGATACATGGCTGTTGTTCCTTGGGTCTGAATGTGCTGCCACTCTTCCTCAACTCACATTGTCAACATATTAGGAGTGAAATAGTGCAGATGCTTAAAATCCAACATAAACATAGAAAATACTGGAAATACTTTCATTTCTCAGGCAGCCTATGTGGAGTGAGAAATGCAGTTAATATTTTGGGTTGATAACTTCTGTTCTTCTTCCACTCTTTCCTCCCCTCATTTTAAATATATTTATGTTTTAAATTTTTCCCACTTCTAACAAAACGCCTTTTAAATTAGGCACTTTATTGCGATTCAGACTCTCCATTAATTCAACATTTTTGAACCTTAATCTCTGCGTCAATGGTTATTTCCTTT
The DNA here is from genome assembly GCF_020745735.1 of Hemiscyllium ocellatum. Classification (NCBI taxonomy): domain Eukaryota; kingdom Metazoa; phylum Chordata; class Chondrichthyes; order Orectolobiformes; family Hemiscylliidae; genus Hemiscyllium; species Hemiscyllium ocellatum. The sequence goes on along the minus strand of NC_083426.1, from coordinate 11,321,846 downwards.
TGTCTTTCATTGGCTTTGCTTTACACCTTTTTTTTAAATTTCATATTTTGGGTGCAGCTGCTCTTCATTCTACTATTCACTCCTCCTTGAGAGTCAATAACAAAAAGTATGGAACTGGAAATTTGAAATAAAACCAAAATGATGGGGATACTCAACTGGTCCAGCAGTTTTCATGGAGAGGGGAACAGTATTAACATCTGTTAAACCTGAAATGTTAACTCTGTTTCTCTCTGCAGTACTTGGTCTGCTGAGTTTCTCCAATGCTTTGTTTTTCTACTTTCTATATTTATCTTGTACAGCTAACTCCTTTTTTGTTTTGTCATTTAATTTTCTCCTGTCTTTCACCCTTTCACTTCCCTTCACCCACCTGAAGAGAGATTGAACACTTGAGTTTAGAAGAATGGGAGGTAATCTAATTGGAGTATATCAGATATTAAAGGGGATTGACAAATATATGTAGAAACGATGTTGCCCTTGTGGCAATCTAGAACAAGAAATTTAGGGTAAGCACTTGCAGATTTAAAACAGATGGAGAGAATTTACTTCTCTCAGAATTGGGCTCCCTGGAATTCGATACCCCAGTGTGCAGTAGATTTAGGAATATTGAGTAAATTTAAGGAGATAGATAATTTTAATTAGTAATGGGTTGAAGGGCTATTGGGAAAGGGCAGGAAAGTGGAGTTGCGACTGAGATGAAATCAGGAATGATCGTATTAGATGGCAGATAAGGTTTGGGGGGCCATGTTCATGTGTTCTTTCTCACTAGCTCAATGCAATCGCCCAACCCTTACCATCCAACACCGGAAGGAAGAATGCCTCATATTCCGCCTTTGGGACTCTGTAACCACATGGGATCAATGTGGATTTTATCGGTTTCCTCATTGCCCCTCCCCCCACATTGTTCCAGTTCCAAGCCTCCAACTTGGTACCGCCCTCTTGACCTGTCCAGCACCTTTCCCATTTATCTGCTCTGACCTATCACCTTCTCCACCACCTTCATCCATCTATTGCTTTCTCAGCTACCTTCTCACCCCCCCTCCTATTCATCTCTCAGCCCCCCGGCCCACAACCTCACTCCTGATGTTAAAACTCACGCAACACCGGGTTATAGTCCATCAGGTTTATTATGCCCGAAACATCGATTCTCCTGCTGCTTGGGTGCTGCCAGATCTGCTGTGCTTTTCCAGCACCATACTCTCGACGCTTGCTTAATGCACCTTCTTTGCAGCCATAACCTTATATTCTTCACTCTATTCCATTACCCCAATGCACTTTGTATGTTATAATCTGCCTGTACTGCACGCAAAACAAAACTTTTCACTGTACCCAGGCACGTGTGACAATAATAAAATCAAATCGAAAAATACTTCTGAAAGATCAACAACCTGAAATGCTACTCTCTCTCTCTCTCGCTCCTCATTGATGTCATCTGCACTGTGAAATATTTTCAGCTTTTTATCCCCATTAATGTATCCTTCTGCCGCCTTCATTTTTTTGACTCAAGGCTAGCCAACCTCAAGGCTAGCACGGTGGCACAGTGGGCGGCACGGTGGCACAGTGGTTAGCACTGCTGCCTCACAGCGCCTGTAGACCCGGGTTCAATTCCCGACTCAGGCGACTGACTGTGTGGAGTTTGCACGTTCTCCCCGTGTCTGTGTGGGTTTCCTCCGGGTGCTCCGGTTTCCTCCCACAGTCCAAAGATGTGCGGGTCAGGTGAATTGGCCAAGCTAAATTGCCCGTAGTGTTAGGTAAGGGGTAAATGTAGGGGTATGGGTGGGTTGCGCTTCGGCGGGTCGGTGTGGACTTGTTGGGCCGAAGGGCCTGTTTCCACACTGTAAGTCTAATCTAATCTAATCTAATCAACCTTTATGCAAGAATTGGAAATGTGGGGTCACATTTCAATGTGCTTTTTTTCTGGGGTAAGGGAACAACTTTCAGAAAGCTATGGATTGTCACAGTAGGAAATATGAACAAAACTCAAAAAGCGATGAATTGATTATTTAAATGAGTAATTCATAGAAATGACCATTTAAAATATGCTGAGCAGCAGAGCTGTTTAATGAAGTAAATTTTTGTCTTTCTGGTTAAGAAGCAGAGCAAGAAGAAGGAAAGAATCCACTGAAGTCCATGACTGGGAGAGGCAACGAATGGCTCAGTGGTTAGCACTGCTGCCTCAGGAACCCGGGTTCAATTCCACCCTTGGGTGACAGTCTGTGTGGAGTTTTGCATGTTCTCCACATGTCTGTGTGGGTTTCCCCTGGGTGCTCTGGTTTCCTCCCACAATTTAAGAATGTGTAGGTTTGGTGGTGTTACGAGGGTAGGGCTGGGTTTAGGTGGGATGCTGTTTGGTGGGTCAAGTGTATTACTGATGGACGGAATGGTCTCTTTACATACTGTAGTGATCCTATGATCACCAGGGAAAAGTAGTGAAGACTGGGGCTAAGGAGTTCAGTTTAACTAATGTTGATCTTGGTGAATCTCTGGTGGTCCAGAATGAACATTTAAAGCATGGGTCGGGAGTGAATTGACTTTTCACTCTTTATGATTCTGGCCAACCACGTTGTATGGTAGTGAGTAACACATTCCTAATAATTTGTGGGTAAAGAAGTTTCTCCTGAACCCATCTTTAAATTTCTGATTATTGTTAGACCATACTTCTGGTAATAAAGCATCAAATATCTAACGCTGTACTTGACATAATACTCTTCCAGAGGGAAGCTGTGCACAGTCTTGCATCCTCTTCCATCAGGCAGAAGATGTACATGTTGTATACACATACAAACAGATTTGACAACAGATTCGACACAGCTTCTTTCCCCGCAGCTATCAGATTTTTGAGTGGACCTTTCAAAAGTTGATTTTCTCTCTTTCTCTCTCTCTCAGCACGCAGAACAACGCTTTTCACTGTATCACAGTACCTGTGACAGCAATAAATCAAACTCAAACTGAACAGTAAGCTCCCATTTACCAACTTTGTAATGGTGCTCACTCCCAGTTGGCAATCTCTGAGAACAGTGTGGATCTGATTCTTTATTGAAGATGAAAACTTTCTTCCAATCTGTCTGAGTTGAAATCCAATCCAAATTGCTGACATTGAGGAAAAATAGATATTAGGAAAGATAAAGTACTCTATGTTTGCATATTTGACTTAAAAATAATAGCCATTTATTCTAGCCATCTTCCAATAATTCCATGGGGTTTTGTCTTTGTTCCACTTTCCAGGTTCACCCTGATGTTCCTCTCTTTGTGTGAAGATCACTGTCTTCAATTTGATGATTTCATTCTGCAATTTTCTTTGACTTTGCTTTATTCAATTGATGGTTTTTTAAAAAAATTAGTGTTTCCATCATGTCATTGTCAGGATATTTGAGGAAGAGTCACTGGACCCGAAACACTAACTCTGATTTCTCTTCGCAGATGCAGACAGACCTGCTGAGCTTTTCCAGCAGCTTCTGCTTTTGTTTTTGGTTCAGGATCTTTGAAACTGCTCCACAGTCAATTGAGTTTTAATTACTGATGTACAGTGTAGAGACTGTGGCAATGGTAATGTCCCTGCCTCTGAGGTGGGAAGTCTGGGTTCAATCCCCGCTTATTCCAGAGATGTATAATAACCTCCCTGAGTTAGAAAATTCCTCGGAAACATGACAACCATTTGTTTACTGGATTGATCATTTTGTGTTGAGGATCAGTTGGACTGGCTTGCTTCCCCTGGAGTTTCGAATCGAGCGCATGAAGTTTCTAACCACCTGAATGTTCTTGACAAGGTGGGCATAGAAAGGATGTTTCCCCTTGAGAGCCAGTCCAGAACTAGGGACCACTTTTAAAGATTAGGGTCACGCATTTAGACCTAGGATAAGGGGATTTATTCCTTCATTAAGGTTTGTGCGACTTTGAAGCTCTCTGCCTCAAATAACAGTCAGAGTGAATATTTTTAAGGTGAGGATAGATGCATTCTTGATAAACTTCAACTCTATTGTCTGTTGTGGGCAGGCAAGAGTGGAGAATTCGCAACCCAGCAAGATCTTCCATTGTCTGAAGGAGGTGTGAGGGGCCAAATGGCTTACTAATGCTGCTGTTATGTAGGTCCGTACGTCTTTATCTGCATAGCAAGGCTCTGCTGAAAACATTAGGGAACCTAGCGGCTGACTTGTTTGGTCGTAATGTTGGGTCAAAGGTAAATCCTAGAAAATAGGATATTTCTGTCTACCTCTTAAAAGGAAAATGGGACAATGCAGTTACTTTACATCCACTTGAAGAAGGCGTTTGGTCAGAGTATTGAGTACAGGAGTTGGGAGGTCATGTTGTGGCTGTACAGCACATTGGTTAGGCCACTGTCAGAAAGTTGTGTGCAATTCTGCTTTCCTTCCTATCGGAAAGATGTTGTGAAACTTGAAAGGGTTCAGAAAAGATTTACAAGGATGTTGCCAGGGTTGAAGGATTTGAGCTAAAGGGAGACGCTGAACAAGCTGGGGCTGTTTTCCCTGGAGCGTCGGAGGCTGAGGGGGTGACCTTACAAGGGTTTACAAAATTATGAGGGGCATGAATAGGGTAAATAGGCAAAGTCTTTTCCCTGGGGCCGGGAGTCCAGAACAAGAGGGCATAGGTTTAGGGTGAGAGGGGAAAGATATAAAAGAGACCTAAGGGGCAGCTTTTTCACACACAGGGTGGTGTGTGTATGGAATGAGCTGCCAGAGGAAATGGTGGAGGCTGGTACAATTACAACATTTAAAAGGCATTTGTATGGGTATTTGAATAGGAAGGGTTTCGAAGGATATGGGCTGGATGTTGGCAGGTGGGACTAGATTGGGTTGAGATATCTGATCGGCATGGACGGGTTGGACCGAAGGGTCAGTTTCCATGCTGTACATCTCTGATTCTATGACTTGAGCAGACCCATTGAGACTTCAGTTGAAATACATTGAGCCATACTCCCTGGTGTTCCAAACAAAGCAGCAGTCGCACCTTTGAAGTGGGGCTTGTCTTTATTACAGCCTGATTCAAAGACAAGAGTGCTACCCACTGAACCAAGGCTGTGACCCTTTTTGGTAAAGATTTCCTTCAACATCCAGGCCTGAGCTGGATGATCAGAATTGTTTTGATTTGATTTTCAAGGTTTATCTTTTCTATACTGCTTTTAATGCTCTGCATGCTTCCCAAGATGCTCTCTCTGTTAAGATGTTGAGGAATAGTTTTTTTTTGGTTTTTATTTTCAAAATTTTACCACAATTTTCAGAGCTCTCTCTCTCTCTCTCTCTCTCTCTCTCCCTCTCTCCCCTGAACATTTGCCAAAGTGGATACTTTTGGAGGCAGTGATTTACTTGAGCAGTGTACATTTACAGAGTATCCTCCTCCCCTCTCTCTTGTATCTGGTTAACATCCTGTGGAGGTGCTGGAGTAGGACTGGGGTGGACAAGGTCAAGTTATAGCCCAACTGGTTTATTTGAAATCACAAGTTTTCAGAGTGCTGGAGACTCCACCTGATGAAGGAGCAGCGCTCCAAAAGCTTGTGATTTCAAATAAACCTGTTGGACTATAAACTGGTGTTGTGTGACTTCTGTCCATAGCTTGTTAAGAGACATTGTCCAAATGATCATTTGCTTAGCTACAGTTAACCCATTCAATGAACCTATGAAGCCACAGCCACACCATTCAGTCCCCTAAGCTTCTTTCTTTCTTGGAGGTCTTGAGTCACTGTTTTGTACAACTCCCACGATCTCTTAATCATCACGAAGCGTTGATTGCATCTGATCTCAAAATCTGTCTTGCAAGTGAAATTCCACCGATCTATTATCATTGCAACTGGAATTATTCAAATTTGTTTAATGCGTTAAAGCTGAGTATTTAAAACAGTTACCGTAAGTCAGCACATGATCAAACAAGGTGTTAGATTCTCAAAGTCAATTAACATTAAATTCAGAAAAAGGAAAACTGATTCATAGTTCACTACCATTTGTCTAAATACCAAGCGAGATCAAGAATAATTGCATTTTGAGAATTTTTAGATTAGATTAGATTAGTTTACATTATAGTGTGGAAACAGGTCCTTCGGCCCAACAAGTCCACACCGACCCACCGAAGAGCAACCCACCCATATTCCTATGTTTACCCCTTACCTAACACTACGGGCAATTTAGCATGGCCAATTCACCTGACTCGCACATCTTTGGACTGTGGGAGGAAACCGGAGCACCCAGAGAAAACCCACGCAGACACGGGGAGAACGTGCAAACTCCACACAGTCAGTCACCTGAGACGGGAATTGAACCCGGGTCTCAGGCGCTGTGAGGCAGCAGTGCTAACTACTGCACCACCGTGCCGCCCACAAATGAAAGAAACTTTTAAATACAATTAAATACTAACTATTTGTTCTGAATTTTAACATGCCATGGGTTACTTTGAAAGAGAAATGATGTATTGCATCTATATTCCACTGTTTATGACTATCGAATGATCCAAACACTTTGTACTCATGAATTGCTGTTGAAGTGTAGCTGCAGTAGTAATGTAGGAGATCTGCAAGTAGCAAGATCCCAGAAACTTAGTGACACTCCATTGTAGCTGGACAAACTAAATAAATAGAGTTTAGATTAGAGTGGTGCTGGAAAAGCATAGCAGGTCAGGCAGCATGCGAGGAGCAGGAAAATCGGCGTTTCGGGCACACGCCCATTATCAGGAATGGAGGCAGGGAGCCTCCAGGGTGGCGAGATAAATGAGGGGGCGGGCTAGGGAGAAGGTAGCAAAGAATTTAATAGGTGAATAGGGGCGGGGATGGAGGTGGTAGGTCAGAAGGGAGGGTGGAGCAGGTAGGTGGGAAGGAAGATTGGCAGGAAGGACAGGCCATGAGGATGGTGCTGAGCTGGAAGTTTGGAACTGGGGTGAGGTGGGGTGAGGGGAAATGAGGAAACTGGTTAAGTCCACATTGGTGCCCTGAGGGGTTTCCAGCATCTGCAGTTCTCACTTTTGTCTAAATAAAAGAGTTGACATTGTTTCCAAAAGAGTTTGTCAGCCAGGGCTTTGTTAGTATCATGGCTGTAGGATCAAACTCCACTCAAACTTTGCACAAAACTGCTGATGTTCCAGAGTGGATGCTCTTCAAAGGGTCGGTTTGGACTTGATGGGCTGAATGGCCTGCTTCCACACTGTAGGGATTCTATAAATATATCTTCTTTTCTCTTCCAAAGTAATCCATGGTTCATTCTAAATGCATGTCAAAATTTGGAAGAAAAAGCTAGTATCTAATTGTATTTTAAGTTCTTTAATTCCCACAAAAAGTGATGACCCTTGAACTGACTTGGTGTTTAGGTAAAAGGTCCTGAGCTATGAATCAGATTTCTCTTTTCTACATTTGTACATTTACGAACTTTGAGAATCGAATGCCTTGGTTTGATTGTGTGCTGATTTACAATTGTTTTTAAATATCTAGCTTTGAACGCTGTAACCAAATTTGAATCATTGCAGTTGCAGCAATAATACTTCTGTGACACGTCATTTGAGACAGAATAGAGATCAGATATAACCAATTGCATGTCTTTGCAATTTTATAGAGGATCATGTATAAAGTAACTTGGTCAAAAGTCACACGGCAACAGATTGTAGTCCAAACAAGTTTATTTGAAATCACAAGCTTTTTTGAGTGCTGCTCCTTTGTCAGGTGGAATATCCAGCAATCTAAAGGCTTGTGATTTCAAATAAACCTATTGGACTATAACCTGGTGTCTTGTGACTTTTGACCATGTCCAGCTCAGTCCAATATCGGGATCTTCCACATTGAAGTGACTTTGGACATCCAGGAATGTTGCTAGCTTATGGAATGAATGATGCAGTTGTGATCCCTTTGGTTAGTTGAACAAGGTAACTGAGGTCCAAAGGAATTAAATACACCCCCCACTTAAAAGAGGTGTTTTTAAGAATTTGACAAATTCACCAGAGTGGAAGAAGCAACCATAGCATCTTGATAGACTTTTATTTTTGAATGTAAGTGAAGAGTTACTGTGCTATAAGTAAACTTGAGATATTGGTGGGGCAGGGCATGACATGTCATTGCGAGATGCTGTACAAGTTCAATATCTTCACAAGCTGAAAAATGACCATTGTTCCATTACGACCTTCAAGTTGTTCATAGAATCCCTACAGTGCAGATAGACACCATTTGACCCACTGACCCTCCAAAGAGCATCCCACCCAGACCCACTCAATCCACCCTATTCCACACTTTATTCCACCTCTCATCTTCCTGTATTGCTCAAATTGCATGCAAGGCTCAAATGATGTGACCCATGTGGTACAGAGACAGAAGCAGTGAATATTTTGGATTCTAGCAGGGGCACAATCAAGGTGGTTCCTTGGTCCTGCATAATGTCGAGCTTCTTGACAGTTGACACCATCTAAAGCCTGGTGGGGATATCTAGGGATATGGTGAGAGTTGGTGTCATCGCAGTCTGCTGCTGAGAAACCCCCAAGTTGACATTCACTGCTTCGACCCATGTGTTAAGAATGAGGTGCAAACAGGATGTCAATATGAGTGTAAGCTGATGAGTTCTTGTCCGTAAGAGAGGAGGGAAGAAACATAGGAGGGATACATCTGTCCCTTTAAGTATTTCATTGGCTCATTGAATTAGCATGAATAAGAAATGCCATTCAGTAAAAATAGAAAAGCTAGCAGTACCTTCCATAGATCATATCCCCTTTGGATTTCTAACTAGATCCTGGATAGCTATGATGTTTTCTTTTGTACCAGTAATCATTATTTACCAGTAGAAGAATTTCCTGGTAATTCAAGACATTCCTTAAACCACTCTTCTTTGTCTTCTTCTTTCATGTCTTTCATCAAATTAATGCTCCCAATTTATACTGTATACCATTTAGTATCTCTGTATCCACCCCTGTAAGAACAACCCCATGTCCTGAAAACCCAAGTTTTTTCATTTCCATGGTCATAAATAAATTATTTTCCAAGCGAGTCATCTTCATCATCTTTTATTTGCACTATCCATTTAAATGTTTGCCCAGGTCATTCTTTGCTCCCAGCAAGTTTTTTCTTCAATGTTTCAACTGATACAGCAATACAGTTTGACCTTAAATGTGCTATCTTGTATGATACTCACATATATGTTTTAAATTCTTTCTGCAAATCACTTTTGATCATCAGTGTCATTCAGAGTTATGATGTGTTTTATTTTAATGTGCAGTACTTTGTGCTAATGTTGTTGTTCATTTGTCTTTGTTCAATTCCATTTGAAGGTATCACCTTGGCTCATTGGCTGCCTCCATCTTATTGGTGTTGTCCAAGAAATGTATTATATCAAAGTCATTATTAAATGAAAGCCTTTAGGAAATTCCCTGAAACATTAAGCAAGGGAACACAGACAGATTCCTGAAATGCAGCCTTCAATATTGCCAAAGATCCCTTCATTACCACACGACTTTTAACATTTGCTTTTGTTCTGATTTTTATCTATTCTGACTTCCCACTATCTTGGATTCACTTATCAACCTTCTCCGAGTTTTTGTTTTGAGACCAGCTTCCTAACAAACTATACTCCACTTCATGATTCATCACTACCCATTTGACATAGAGCATGTCCAGAAAGTCAAGAAGTTATGTCAACTTGATGTTTTTTAAGAAACTGTTCAAGGAGCTGCCAATTTGCTTAGATTGGTCATTTCATAGATAGCCTTCAAGAATGGTCTGTTCATCATTTTAAAAGTTTTTTAATAGATCTGTACTTTGTGTTAGGTTGTCGCTTATTTTTAGTGTAATTTTGATTCAAGTTGACTGGTTACTTAATAACAAACTTTGATGGTAAAACATTGAATGCAACAGTTACTTGAATTGAGCTGGTCATGAATGAAAGCGAGTAACACTGTGCTTAAATTTAAATATTTCCAGTCCAGAGGGAGCTCCTAACATTCACTTGAGTACCTCACTTGTGAATCGGTTTTCTCTCTGGGATAAATCAGATCCAGCTTTGGGAATGTGTTTGTCTTCAACTCTTATCTCAAACTCATTATTATGCAAGTGGTTAAATCTCTTTGGATTATTTCCAATAATCAAGAACAGGCTTCTCCTGCTTTGTCTCTTGTGACACATCCGGAATATAATTATTCAATATATTAACTGTTTTACATTCTTTCTTCACTTCAAGCTCTTTACAGGGTTCTCAATTCTTCATGAACAATCATAGGTGATTTTTCTTTCCTCTGCTGTTAACCATCACTTTCTTTCAGTTAGGGAAGTGGATGATGGTTTCAGAATCTGAAACCAATTCCTTTTTAGTTGAGCATTTCAAGAAAACTGTTTACATTACAGAATATTATGATGTCAGCAAGTTGATAACCTTAAGTATCAAGGTGTGTATTCTTATGTGCAGTTGCAACTTGGTAACTGTGTTCTGGTAAATGTCACGGAAACTTTATTACTGCTACTGATTTAAAATGGTTCTAAACTATCCTTTATCCAAGTTGGTGGTAGCTGGAGCTTCTTAATCAAATTGCTCCTACCTGCACTGATGGACTATTTGGAATCTGGCAGGTCTTTTCTTTTTGAAATGCCAACGCCCACTAAGAGCCTGTTCTCTCTAATATTTGAGTGTGACTTGGCAGTGCACTTCCAGCACTTCTCCAAAGGATACTTTAGAAACCCTGTGTAGGGAGTGTTCAATTAACATTGGTTTAATTACTGATCTCGAGAAATTGGCAAGGAGGGAGATAAAATGTAGCTCTGTAAAGACCGAATTATAAACCTCAGCCATATATTCTATTTGAGTGCCTGCCTGTATCTTCCCCCCACTATTCCTGTAACCTTTCAGCTGTTGTAGTGAAAGGTTTGCTTTTGTTTCACTCCAAGGTCAGAATAGGGCAAAGGAACAATTTATTTTAAATGCTAGTGAAATTCCCCAGATATTTCCTTAAAAAGAGTTAATAATACTAAATTCATGTATAAATTTGTGATCCCCATAGCTCCACATGGGGTCTGCCTATATGTCATGCATTATACAGCAATTATTTGAGAAGGTACAGAAGAAGACAGAATGCAAACTGATGCTGCACAATATAGATTTTAATTGATCAATAACCCAAAAGTAAATCATTCTAATAGTATAGCAAATAAGCTGATTACAATTTGAAATATGTATCGCTGAATTAAAATTGCACTGAAAATATTAAAATGTCAAATTCTTTGAAATTTATATCTAAATATATAAGTTTTAGTGAAATGTGTCTGTCTACTGTTTTTTTTAAATCATTTTTCCTCTCATTCTGTTGTGGAAGTGGCCTCATTATCTCTTTCATTGTGTCTTTAATGTCACTGAGATAAATAATCTGGTCATTCATCACGTTTACTGCATGTAGAATCTTGAAGTGTGAAAATCAGCTACTTGGAAGTATTGTTAACTAAGCAGCTGTGGTCTAATTTTGGCAGTCTGTTGCTGTTTAGCAACTGGAATGCTTATATGCAGAGGAAAGCCATGAGAATTCAGAAAAGTGTTTTTTTTGATAAAGTAGTCTTCTTATGGCACATGTAAGTTATTCTTTAACAGAAGTTGAACACACAGGACTGAGTAAAGGATCAGGCTGTTTGATTAATGCTTTAACCTTATCTATTGTGGGAAAGAATAATAAGGACCAATGATGGAAAATACTGACTATTGTACCAGTTTTCTTCTGAGTTTATCAGGTGACAGTCACCATGGCAATGAATATTTGCAGCTCAATTTTAAAGCAACAGATCTTTCATTTATATGGTGTAGAAAGAAATGCCAAAATGTTTAATAGTTAAGGTTGCCATTGTCACAGAGGACTACTCTCTCATTACAGAGTGCAAGATTGGCGGTGAGTTTAACTTGAGGGTTACCAAACCTCAAGTAAAGGGTGAGTTTGAGAAGGCGGGCTGTTCATGGTTACATCGTCCGATGCGGGCTGGGAATATTGTTAAACCAAATTTGACACTGATGCTCAGAGGTATTCGTAAAAACTTTAAAGTGCTCAGCAGGCCAGGAAGTATCCGCAGAGGGAGGAACCAGAATTTCAGTTTTCAGGACTGGCACCTTTCCATCAGAACTGAAAAATGTGAATGTGTATTTTTGAAGAGGCGAGAAAATGACAGATGAGATTGTGATTTAATCGCTTCGCCTTCCGTCCTACACAGCTTTCATTCTTTCCACAACTCTTTCCCCCAACTTCCTTTCGATTAAAAACCTCTAGTTTGTTCCAGTTCTGTGGAAAGTTGCCTCTTTCACAGATGCTGTCAGACCTGTCCGAGGATTTCTCAACCCTTTCAGTCGTCTTTCACTTCTCCAGTTTGTGCCCTGGTAAGACAATATTAGGATAGGTGGCCAATTCTCTGCTAGAGAGGTGTGCTCTGAGGAGAGGGAAGTAAGAGAACCAGCGGGGCTTATAACTAGAGCAGGCCCAAGCTGAGAGCTCCAATAGCTGAAGACTGTGAGGGGTGATATAATGGAAATGAGGGATGAGCAAGAGGCTAGAATTGGAGCTGTGCAGTGAGGAGACAAAAACATCTGGGTATGTTTGACATACCTCTGTGCCAGAAGTTTTGGGTTCAATACCCACCTGCCACAGAGATTGGGACACTACTACTGTCTCTCAGACCTCCTGAGAGTATGGAGTATACTGAGGATTACAGGCCTGGAGGAAGCTACAGAGGAAGGAAGGATCAGGCAAGATTCTCTCTCGTTTTCTTCAGGAAAGAACTCTCAAGTGGCCAGTGAACCATTAACAAACAAAGCCTGATAGGGACAATGCTTATGTGACCAAAGTGCAGGGAGATATTAGGCAGGCAAGATTCTCCTGTATTTCTGAGGAACTAACTGCTATTAAAACCCATTGAAATCCTTTTAATAATTCTTAATCATTTTGTTTAAACAGTGATAATTAAGCTTCAATCAATTCAAACCAAATAGAAAATTGTTTAAATATTACTAGGTAACAAGTGAATCGGTGACTTTGTTTTTGCCTTTTTCACTAATTTCCCTCCACTCTTGTACGCCGATTTGTTCATTTATCATTATTCATCCAGGTACCTGTATGTCCTCCCAACGTCCTGTGTTTGGCTCTTTTCTGTGGCTCTGGTTTTCAGATAAATCTTCCATTGTGAGGTCAGACGTGATTAAAACATTTACAGATTTGGTGGGTAACACATTTCAATAATTTTGATTTATTAAATGTCACATGTATCTTGTTACAAAATACAGTGAAAAGTGTTGTATCGTGTCGCTACTGTCAGGCACCATCTTAAAACACAGAAAAATAAACCAATGCATTGAATATAGAGGCAGAAAAATGAGCAAATAAAGAAATGTGTCCAACTTTACAATCATTCTTAAAGTGCTGTGTGCCGTGGACCTGGTGGTCAGGCATGAGTCCCCTTCTCTGCGCCGCCTTTGGAATGAAAGTTGCCCACTCTTCGGTGCCCTCTCCCCTCCAGCAATGCCCTCGCCGCTGGACCTCGCCAAGACAGATGCTATCATTGCTGATGGGTACCAAACTGGCCCAAACTCAACTTTGTCATCCCATGAGTCTGCTTCGGGCCTATCTTACCGATGCAGCCGCTGCTGATGGTGCCAGGTCTTGTACTGGGCCCAAACTCCTCTCTCTCACTGCCTCCACGAACCTGCGCTGGTCACAGACACCCCGAGCAACTCAAATTCCCACGTGCCCCTCCTGCCAGGTGACCGCACTTCTGGGCCCATTCGAGTCCACACTGGGCCCACTTGCCGGTCCTGTTACTACGCCCAAGTTCCCCAACAAGAGGTACTTAAGGCAAAACAGAAAAGGGAAAAAGAAAATGAGAAAAGTGGAAGAAAGAAACAAACAAAAAGGAGAGGCTGAACAGGCTGGGGCTGTTTCCCTGGAGGTTCGGAGGCTGAGAGGTTTACAAAACTCTGAGGGCATGGATAGGATAAATAGGCAAAGTTTTTTCCCTGGGGTCGGGGAGTCCAGAACGAGACGGCATAGGTTTAGGGTGAGAGGGGAAAGATATAAAAGAGACCTAAAGGGCAACTTTTTCACACAGAGGGTGGTATGTGTATGGAATGAGCTGCCAGAGGAAGTGGTGGAGGCTGGTACAATTGCAACATATAAGAGGCATTTGGATGGGTATATGAATAGGAAGGGTTTGGATGGATATGGGCTGGGTACTGGCAAGTAGAACTAGATTGGGTTGGGATATCTGGTCGACATGGACGGGTTGGACTGAAGGGTCTGTTTCCATGCTGTACATCTCTATGACTCTAAAGTGGTCAGAACAGACAAGTCCAGGGCTTAGTTGTGCGACTCTGTCGCTATCTTTCTAGACATTTTGTGGACTATTAAGGCTTTCATCACTTTTCTCTGATTTAAAGGCCAACTTTTCCCTTCCCTTCTTGCCTCAAAGTGTCTGACCTCTGGCATAACCACTGCCTGAAAGTTCTTCCTCCCCTTGCTAGACTCTGGGCAATAACCCTTTTAAATATTTCCCCTGCGTTCTGCTCGTCTCCCGGGTGGGTCTCTGCACCAGTTGCTGATCTTCATGGAATATATCACAAGCTCCACACGCTGCCTTTGTGAATGTGTCCAATGTGTTGAGTTTTCCGTTCCCACAGAAAACAGTGGAGCATTATTGAAAGAGTCCTCCTGCCAACTGTGGGGTGGGAACCCTGTCGTCTTGTGTTTCAGTGGGAATGAACAACTCTGCTCTGTGGTTAAACTCACCCGGTGACATGAATCAGAGGGAAATGAATGCATATTTTTTCACTTTCGCATTCTTCTGGTTGCTAAGGACCAGTGTTGAACCAACAACTTTCCTTCAATTGGGATAATTGTTGTTCTTTAAGAAGTTAGTGATATTTGTTCTAATTTGGATCCTTATGATCCACATGGAATGCATTTTTAAAATATGAAACAAAGTGGAAAAAGAATTCCTGATCATTGCCTGTTGGCTTGACGTGAATGTTGATGCTTCCTAATGTCCATGATTGATGACACAGATATGTATTGATTAAGTGTTCCCTTGTCATCTGGTGGGTTTGTGCTAGTCTAAACTTCTTCTTTTCCATGGCATTCAAATTCTGCTCCATTCTGTTAGTCTAATATCTGGAAAAAGATGCATGGAATAACTCTCTACTGAGCTTGGAAGTCTGTTCTTCTTAGGTTTTCTGCATTTCGCAAACGACAAAGACCAAGCTCAGTATTGGAAGTCACCTGATCACAACCGAGTTGAGAGTGTGGTGCTGGAAAAGTGCATCAGGCCAGGCAGGATCCGAAGAGTAGCAGAGTTGACATTTTGGGCATAAGCCCCCCATCAGGGCCTTTGCCTGAAACGTTGACTCTCCTGTTCCTCAGATGCTGACTGATCTGCTGTGCTTTTCCAGCACCACACTCTTGACTCTGATCTGCAGACCTCACTTTCTCCTAATTGATCACAACGGAGGCAGTAAACAAGCCAATGGCATTAGCTTGCCCCATTCCAGCCTTGTGTGCATTTCCTCAGGACATTTTATTCCTGCAGCGAGTTGATGCCCACTCCCACATAACTCATCTTTGCATGGATAAGGGGCACAACATCCTCAGGATATCAGTAGTGATCACGGTCAGGACAGCGTCAATAATGTTTATTTAATTTTAATTGTTCAGGCTATGATCTGATGCCATCACTCTTAGCTGGTTAGCAAAAGGAGAATAAACAGGGTAAACAAGACGAGATCTTCCTCCTTTTTAATTGGGGTGGGGGTTGGTGTTGCAGTAACCAGAAGCATCGATTTCTGGTAATGGTTAGTTTTGAGGCCATTTGAGGAAACCATTTTTTACCCAGAAGTTTGGAAGTATCTGGAGCTCACTGCCTGAAAGTATGGTAGAGGAGGGAACCCACACAACATTTAAGGAACATTTAGACGAATATTTGAAATGCTATAGTGTACAAAGTGCTGGGAAATGGGTTTAGAGTAAATAGATGCTTGATGATTGCATGGACACAATGGGTCTCGCCTTCCGATCTGTAAAGCTACTTTCAGGCTGGACCACAACAATAGGCATTTTCACAGGCTGGACACTTACCAAACAAAATTTGATATTGAGCCACCAAAGCAAGAAATTAGGAGAGATGACCAAAAGCCGAATGAAATGGATAGATTTTAAGGCAGAGAAAATTTAGTAAGGGAACTCCAGAGTGCTCAGGGGCTTGTCAGCTGAAAGCATAGCTGCAAACTGGGGAGGGGGGTAGGGGGGGGAGTGATTTAAACAGAGTAGGAACTTGGCCATAATCTGAGCTACGTAGAGATTGTGGAAGATTATAGACAATAATTGTATGCGATTTTGAAAAGTAATGGATAAGAGTTGCATTGTGACAAATTAGCATAAGCAATGAAAAGGTGGTTTTGGAGTATTATTCTGTATTTCTTTTGGCATTACTATGAGGGAGAGAATGCAGAATATTTTGAGCATGTATGCCATAGTTCAAACTTTTTTTGGAGTCCTGCTTCAAAGGCTAAATCTACAATGTAGAATTTGGGTGCTTTGGTGCTGGATCCCACTGCTAGGGACCCAGGTTCGATTCCAGCCTCTGGCGACTGTCTGTGTGGAGTTTGCACATTCTCCCCATGTCTGCATGAGCTTCCTCCAGGTGCTCCAGTTACCTCTCTCGATCCGAAGATGTGGTTAGGTGGATTGGTCATGCTAAGTTGTCCAGGGAAATTGAAATTGAATATCTACTTGTCACTCGGCCACTTTGTTCTCTGCAACATCAACCAGATTGGAAATGTTTTTTTGACAGAAGTCTGATGCTGGTGTTTTAAGCAGACAGGATCACGTATGCGATTGTTCCGAAGGATCTTGTCTGTCTGGCTGACTGGCCTCTGTAGTATCATTCTTGGTGATTTCCAGGTGCGGGGAAAAGCTCTCCAGTCCATTGTGGACAGAACACTGCTCAGCTGGTCAAATTGTTGAAATGATAAACCCAGCTTTCTTGCGCACCCCTTGATTTTCTCCAGATAGCGATTGATGTGCCTCACACAGGAGGGAATGAGAATTGAGAACCAATGCCTGTTTTAAAAAAAACTTGATGTAGAAATTGCAACACAGGCAGCCATTGAGGATTGAGGGCCAAACAAGTCATTGTTGCTGTTTATCATCCAAAAGCATTCACACCAAATTAGCTATGATCAGGAACAGGCTTGAAGGGCTGAACATCTTTCTGCTCCTAATTTTTATGTTCATATGTAATCCATTCGGCCTGATCTGTTCCCGTGTACCTTTGTCTCGTCAACTTCCAAGCTTCCACTATTATTAAATGTCGAACTGGCTTCTTGTTGCAATCACTAATCAGAATTATAGATGCCCTAAAACTCTTCCTTTTAATCTTGTAGCTTTTTAGGTTTATCTCCTCCATAACAACAATGGCTTGTATTTATATAGTGAGATTAACATCATAAAACACTCCAAGACACTTTACAGCAGCATTAATAAGTCAACGTTTGACACTGAGCTCAAAAGGAGAAATTAGGGAGATGCCCAAAACTTTGGCCAAAGACAGAGCTTCTAATGGAGGTCTTAGGGGAGTTGGAGAGACGAGACAGAGTGAAGTGCTGACCCTCGAGTTAAAATCGCCATCAGGTATCTCTCTCTCTTTCTCTAATGAGAGAGCAGCCCAATGGTCCTCTGGGACTATGGAAACTTTACTTACACAGCAGACAGGAAGTCTACTCAGCCATCTCTCGCATTCTAGTTCTTTGAAAGAGCTATCCAGTGGGCTGTACTCCTGCAATATTTTACTTTTTGAACATTTAACCAGTTCCCATTTTAGAACGGTTTAATGTGGTGGTAATAGGGTAGTGAGTTGTAGGACCATCAGTTAGTCATATATATATATCATCACAGCACCTCAGGAAGCTGTACAGCACATTGAGTTACCATGCCTACTCACCTAGCTTGGGTCAGTAGTAATGGTCTCACTGCTGAGTAAGAAGTTGCGGAATTGAACACTGCTCCAGTATCTGACTGCACAATGACTCTTCGGGATAGTACCAAGGAAGTGCTGCCTTGTCAGAGATGCCACATTTTTTTTGAATGAACCTGCTTTCAAGGGGTGTAAAAGATTCCTTGGCACCATTCAGAGAAAAGCAAAGAAGTTCTTTGAGTGTCCTGGCTAAGGTTTGTGCTTCCGTCAGCAGTAACAGCTGTGCTACTCGTGTGTCTCATTTCTGTTTGTGAAACCTTGCAAATTAAGTGCTGTATTTGTCTACAATAGTGTCTACTGTTTCTAAATGACTAATTTCGCTATTAAGGTGTTTTGGAGTTGTCAAGCACTATGTGACACTGAGTTTTTCCTTCAGATTTATGATGACGATTTTCGATGATGATTGCCCAGGCTTTCTGCCATGTTATTTTCCCCTTTTGTTTTGAATTACAGGAAAGATAATTGTTGAACTTCAAGGTGCAGAAGACATGTTATGATCATGTTTATTTTCAGGTAGGATGATTCCACAGTTGCAGTAAACTGAGATAGCATGACAACTATTTAATGTGATAGCTGACTTAACAGAATTTTTAAGGAAATTCTAAAAGCAGCAATTTAGTTTAATTTATTCATGGGATGTGGGCAACGCTGGCCAGCCCAGCATTTATTGTCCATCCCTAACCACCCAGAATCAGCCACATTGTTGTGGGTTTAGAATCGCACATAGGCCAGACCAAGTAAGGATGGCAGATTTCCTAAAAACATAAGTGAACCAGATGGGATTTAAACATAAATAACAGTGGCTACATGGTCATTGTTAGGATAGGTTTATATTTACATTTTGGATTAGTGGTGCTGGAAGAGCACAGCAGTTCAGGCAGCATCCGAGGACTACTGCTCCTCAGATGCTGCCTGAACTGCTGTGTTCTTCCAGCACCACTAATCCAAAATCTGGTTTCCAGCATCTGCAGTCATTGTTTTTATTTCTACTTAAATTTTACCTACTGTCATGATGGGATTTGCAACCATGTCCCAGAATGTAGCGTGAATTATTAGTCGATTGACAATACAACTTTGCCACCAGCTGTCCCATCTGAACACCTTTTAAACTTCAAATTTAACCTCTGGATAAAACATGCATAATCTCTACCATGGTACCCTGATAATAATTGGCAATAGGTCTTCAGTGCTGAAAATGTGTTGCTGGAAAAGCGCAGCAGGTCAGGCAGCATCCAGGCAACACATTTTCAGCTCTGATCTCCAGCATCTGCAGTCCTCACTTTCTCCAATAAGTCTTCAGTGCTGATTATGGTACTGAAGATATAGGAAACTCAATGTCTCTGAGATTACAAAAGACAAACTTCCTGAGGATCAAAAGGCTTCTTTTTCAAAAGCCAGCTAGTTAATATTAATTGCTACTTTTCCTCTAATAAATTCATGGTGTACACGCATCATTGACCTTTGATAAGAAGGGCATTGCTTGTCACTGGCTACTCACGTGTTTCCTTTCTTCCTGGTGGTGGAATATAAATAAAGGTTTACGCACTCTGTTGTTCTTCACTATGTCTCACACCTGCACACACACATAACATGGATGCTGGAGAAAAGTATAAGCACTTCTGCTGCTAGGTGGTAGTGTGGGGAAAAAGAGAAAAAAAAGAAAAAAAATTCACGGTATAGTTGCTTAGTTCTCAGTTGGTTTGTTCTCCCTCATGACATCAGGTTGCAGCAGTGTTGATTCTGTTTATCTGATGTGCCCTGTAAGTTTTCTATTAGTCCACCATTGTCTTTGCAATCAACTTGGTCTGAACAATCTGTAACACCAAAGACTGGGTGAAAGTGAGATCTGCAGATGCTGGAGATCAGGGGTGAGAGTGTGTGGGTGGAAAAGCACAACAGGTCAGGCAGCATCTGAGGAACAGGATCTAATGAAGGGCTCCGCCCCGAGACATCGATTCTTCTGCTCCTCGGATGCTGCCTGACATGCTGTGCTTTTCCAGCAATCCAGTCTCAACTGTGACACCAAAGACAATGACTGACCATCTCCCTGTGAAACCAATGGTGTTGGAGCCGCTTGATGTTTCACATTGTGTCAAGAGTACAGTGAGGTTTTGAGAACTGTGTTAACCAAGGTCAGATTGAAATGGCATGACCCTTTCAGATCAAAACATACAACATAGAAATGTTCCTATTTGAAGCTTGGCTGAACTTTTCCACTTGTGAGAAAGGCAAATGTTTATCCATCAATCTCTATGTTACATTACCACAGTGACTGCATCTCAAAACTATTTCGTTGGCTTTGAGGGTCATTAGTAGCACAATATAGTGTAAACACCGCTCAATATCTGATAATTGTACAGGGTCCTGAGAAGGCAGGAAAATGGAACTGCTCATTTGAAGAGTGGATGCAGACACTGAGTTGAATGACCTCCAACTGCATTACAATTGCTGATTCTGTATTAAACATTCTACAGTGAGAATGTTATCACAGGAGGAGATACTTGAGTAGAAGGGGCTTGTATTCCTTCCCCCTGTTTGCTGTTGAATGCTCTCCTCTTCTGTTGCTGCTTAATAGATGAGTCATCACTATCCATACCTGGATGGCAGATAGTGTTGATCTTTTATGTTCTGTTGCGTCTTATTGGCATTTCGTGGTGACGAAAGAAAGAGAGTCTGCATTTAACATGGGAATTCGTACAACCCTACTATTGCTTCCATCACCACCTCTCCCCTCCACTGTGACATGTTTACCATCTCTATTCCAGACTGTCTGTCCTCAGGATGGGACAGTGTCAGTGGGGTGGAGAGTTATAGATAGATTATGAAGTCATCCACCTTGTTTATTGAGCACCCGGAGGTCATGAGGGTGCTGGGAAAGAGAAGACATTCTGACATCCTGGTGTTTTTGTTGGGGTTGGTCACATTGAGGAGCTCTGTAGGAATTGACCCCCTTCAATCTAGCAGGAGCAGGTGACGCACCATGGGATCTGTTTCTTTCTTAAATTTGATGCAGCAAAAACAAACTGGAGGGTTTGAGCTATAGGGAGAGGCTGAACAGGCTGGGGCTGTTTTCCCTGGAGCATTGGAGGCTGAGGGTGACCTTATAGAGGTTTACAAAATTATGATGGGCATGGATAGAATAAATAGATAAAGTCTTTTTCTTGGGGTCAGAGAGTCTAGAACTAGAGGGCATAGGTTTAGTGTGAGAGGGGAAAGATATAAAAGAGACCTAAGGGGCAACACTTTCCCGCAGAGGGTAGTACGTGTATGGAATGAGTTGCCAGAGGATGTGGTGGAGGCTGGTACAACTGCAGCATTTAAGAGGCATTTGGATGGGTATATGAATAGGAAGGGTTTGGAGGGATATGTGCCGGGCGCTGGCAGGTGGGACTAGATTGGGTTGGAAAATCTGGTCGGCATGAACGGTCTGTTTCCATGCTGTACGTCTCCTATGACTTGATGGTAAGCAACAATGAGACTTCCCGTACCCTATCTTGAGTCCCAGCTCTCTGTTAACCCTACCTGTTTTGAAATGAAGATCCCTTAAGACCATACGACATATTAACAGAAGTAGACCATTTAGCCCATCAACTCTGCTCTGCTTTTCAATGAGATTAATGTAGTTCTGATAGACCTCCATCCATTTTCCAACATATTCCCCATAATCCTTGATTCCCTTACTGATGAAAAATCTATCTCAATTGTGGATAAACTTAATGTCCCAGTCTCAGCAGCACTCTGTGGCAAAGCATTCCACAGATTCTCTCCTCATCTCTTTCTTAAATTTGCAGCTCCTTACTCTGGCCTCTGGTCCTAGACTCTCACACAAGTGGAAACAGTCTTTCTGCATCTACCCTGTCAAGTTTATGAAGAATTTTTGTAGGTTTCAATTAGGTCATCTCTCATTCTTCTATATTTCAACACATGCAGACTCCACCTACTCAGCCTCCTCTCCAAAGACAGTCCCTTCATGTCCTGGATCAGCCTGGTGAACGTTCTCTGGAGCCTGCCTTCAAAGCCTGTCTATCTTTGGCAAAACCAGAAGTTGCTGGAAAAGCTCAGCAGGTTAGGCAGCATCTGTGCAGAGAAATCAAAGTTAACGTTTTGTGATTGATGACTCTTCCGTAGTCTATCCTAACTTGGATAAGGGGTCCAGCACTATTCATAGTATTCCAACTGTAACCTGATTATTTCCTTGTATTATTTCAGCAAAGCCTCTGACTTTTATACTATAAAGGTCAAAAATCTATTTGCCTTCATTTTTACCCATTGAACTTAGATTCTATTTTTTTTTGCAACCTGTGGATGAGAACTCCCAAGTCCCTCTTCTGTAGCTTTCTGCAGTCTTGGTCCATTTTACAGACCCCACACAGATGGCAGCCACAGCAATGGGTGCTGAGACTGATCTGCTCATCTCCCCTTGAAAATAACTCTGCATCAAACCCAACTTTTTAGAGTCATGATTCTGTCACCTTAAAATTATGGCTGGATGGCAACACTGGACAAGAGTGTGAACTGGGATCAATCCTTTCTCCCATTCCCTGCTCTAGACCCAGCAAACTCTTGTTCTTAATTTACCTCCAAATCATCTCTTTCTCCAGCAAATCCAGCTTAGTGGCTTATAGAAATTCTGCTGGGATCAGAAATACCTTTATTAATGGCATGTTCATCAATGCAAGTGGTAGTCCCGCGCTTGCCAAATATTTGCCCATGGAGAGGTGAGGTTTTCCAACGTGCCGTGGTACCTCAGTTAGAACTCTGCTGTGTGCCACCCTGCGTCAAATGCAAATACACGCTAAACATCGGAAATGAAAGTTCACCCTAAATGGTAACCTCTGGTGAGTTGTAGTGCAAGTATCAAAGGCTCAATCAAGGAACCATTATAGTGCACTAGCGTTCATTCTATAGTGAAAAAGGGGACATAGAAAGGCCTGTAATTTGAATAGCAACCTTGTTACAGGGAAAGCAGTATCAAGAGTGTCTCTACAGGCACAGGATTGATTCCTGGCCTTCTGCCCAGTATGAGGCTGTAGCTATTTCTAGAACAGCATGCTTGGCACTGGCAAGAATTTTTTCCCTGGAGTATAGAATGATACTGTCTGAATTGGTGCTTGCACAGGATGGGCGCTGCCCTGACAGGAATGGGCATTTAAAAGAATTCCAGGATGCTGACTGGTAAAAGAACTGTTTGCTTTCAGTCTGTGAGAAGGACTCGACAATGCAGCTGGTTTGGGCCTGATTTTGATCCAGGGTGCAGTGCCAAAGCTGTACAAATCACTAACAGAATCAAGCAATACCTTGAAATACAGGAAAAAAGTAAGATTGTGGCGTTAATTCTATTTCTTGTGGAATAACCGTTTCTAATCTCCAGTGAGGTTCTGTTGTGGAGTCATATTGGTCTCAAAACATTAATTCTGTTTTCTTACTGCCCAGATTTTGCCAGATCTGCTGGGTTTCTCTAGTACTTTTTTTTCTCTTTTACAGAATTGTAGTCCTACAGCACTGAAACAGACCCTTCAATCCAACCAGTCTACGCTGACCATGTTCCCAAACTAAACTAGTCTCGCCTGCCTGCACTTGGCCTATATCCCTCCAAACCTTTCCTATTCATGAACTCATCCAAATGTCTTTTAAATATTCTAACTGTACCTGCATCCACCACTTCCTCTGGCATTTCATTCCACACATAAACCACCTTCTGTGTAAAAGAAAAGTTGCACCTCATGCCCTTTTTCAACCTTTCTCCTCTCACCTTAAGAAAATGTGTCCCCTGGTTCTTATTTCTGGCCTCTGGATTGGCTGAACACGTTTTAGATTAGATTAGACTAGATATGGTTTATTTAATGAGGGAAGAAATGGATGATAGATGGGGGAAAGATGATTCCTTCTTTTTCATCATCTTCTGGTCTTGTGTTTTGCCACATCACCCATCATGGCTGTCCAACTTCCACAGTCTTGGATACACAACTAACCTCTTAGTGTTATTATTCAATCCTGTGCCTATTGTTATAATCTTGTAAGGAAAGTTAAAACAAATCAGAAGATGGATGCTTATGACAAATGTTACCAATATAATTCAATTAATATCCAAGAAGATTGTTGAAAGTACAAGAAGGAAATTTGAGATACTATTGGAAGCAAAAGGGGTTACAAAAAAGGATTAACCAGAAAGGTAAATTGGAATCCTAAGACATATTTCTAATTTTAAGGTATAAACAATAAATCATGGATAAAGTTAAATGCAAACAAGTGTGGTAAGTGTTTTGCTCTTGTCTTTACAAACGAAGTGAATGATGTCAAGATGAGGGAGATCACTTCAGTTCATTTGGCTGGATGACAGGTTTGTGAAACAGTGACACCAATAGCGTGGGTTCAATTCCTGCATCAGGATTTGATTACCATGAAGGACTGTCCTTTTCCACTGCCCCCCTCCCCTGAGGTGTGGTGACCCTCAGGTTAAACCACCACCAGTCATTACTCTCTCCAATGAGTGAGCAGCTCTATGATCTGGTAGGACTGGGGTGACTTGATGCAAAAGAGGAGGTGCAAGGTATGAACTGGATAGTGGTGCATCAGAAAGATCATGATGGCTCAAAGTTATGTCACCTGCATTCTTGGTTACTGAAAGAAGCAATGGGAGAAAGATCAGCGGTACTGGTTATTATATTCAATCCCAATTGGTTACTGGAATAGTGATGGAGACTTATTAATATTACTTATCAAGGTGGTGGAGGAAGAGAGGCAGCGAGAAACTATGTATTAGGCAGCATACTATCAGTGGCTTGGAGATTATTGAAAAAGATAATGAATGGACAAAATACACACTTTTTTTCAAATGAAAGTTTATGAGCCAAGTTTGATTGAATTCTTTGAAGTAACCAGAAAGTTGGATCAGGGTAGTGAGTAGATACAAAACCAGAAAATTGCTGGAAAAGCTCAGCAAGCCTGGCAGGATCTGAGAAGGGAAATCCGAGTTAATGTTTCTAGTCTGGTGACCCTTCCTCAGAAGAGTAGTGGGGTAGATTTTGTCTGTGTGCTGACTGTTTTTGTACAGTTCCTCAGGAGTTTGAAAGGACAGGTTTTACTTAATGATGAAAGAGGTTCTTTCTCAATGGTCGGGCAATTGGAATATGATTATTCAACTACTCCAGTTGTTGAAGTGAAAACAGCAGTCTATGGATTTCTTGAAGCATAGGAATTCCTGATGAAGGGCTTTTGCCTGAAACATCAATTCTTGGATGCTGCCTGGCCTGCTGTGCTTTTCCAGCACCACTCTAATCTTGACTTTAAATAGTGTCGGCCTTGTGTGCTAGTGGTTCTTTCAGGCACAAAGAGTTTCCTGGGGGTGGAAGAAGTTAATTTGGAAAGTGAGCAAGGCAAAGCTTTTGGAATCAGCAGACAAGCTGGGGTTGGGGGTTTGCCTTTCTCCGTTCAAACAGGGGGGGGGGGGTGGTTGCTGCAAGAGCCTGACATTTACGATTATTAGAAATGCCATTGGAATCTTTGGAAATGATCAAAACTCAATTGCAAATGAAAGAGCTTGAACACGAAAAGGAAGTGAACGAGTTTGAATTGCGATTGAAGGAAGAAGAAAAGCAGAGAGAGCAGCTCAGGTAGAGGAAAAAGGAAAGGAAAGAGTATCCTTGGTGGAACAAAACCGAAAGGAAAGGATGGGCGCTCGCAGAAGAAAGGGAGAAAGAGATTTTGAACTTCAGGGGTTAGAACTGAAAACTCAACTCAAAGTCGACCTAAAATGGCAGAGGTAGAGGTGAAAGGTAGGAGTAGTGATGAGGACACTGATGGAGAGCAATGCCGTCATAGCCAAAGGCCTTGTGGGGATCTGTTAAATATGTCCAAGCATTGCCTAAGTTCAACGAAAAGGATGTAGAAGCCTTTTTCATTTCATTTGAGAAGGTGGCTAAATAAATGAAATGGCCAGTGACCATGTGGGTATTGTTGATCAAAACAAAGTTGGATGATAGAGTTAGTTAGGTATTTGCATCACCATTAGTGGAGGCATTTGGGGAGTGGGATGAACTGAAAAAAGCCATCTTAAGTTTATATGAGCCAATATCAGAAGCCTATAGACAACGTTTTAAGAATCTAAGGAGGGAACCTGGGCAAACGTGCATTGAGTTAGAAAGGATCAGACAAAGTAATTTTGATAGTTGGATAAGGGCATTGAAAATAGATGAGACGTACATCACTCTTAGAGAGATGATTATTTTGGAGGAGTTCAAAAATTCACTTACTAAAATAGTCAGAATTCATATGGAAGAGGAAAGAGTTAAGCTTGCAAGATTAGCGGCTGAAATGACCGATGATTATGAGTTGGTTCATAAATCAAAGTTTGGCTTTCGACATCAATTTCAATCTGTGAGGGATAGAAATTGGGGAAAAGAGAAATCCTCAGGTGGTAAGGGCAAAGGAGTTCTCATTGAAGATATTAAGGCTAGGTTACCACAGAGTGAAAAGGAAACCCATGATGGGGAAACCGAAGGCAAAAAAGCTTATGAAGTCGCAGTGTTGGCTTAGAAAGAGCACCTGGAGGATGGACATGGGGGAAAAAAAGAGGATAAACCAATGAATTTTGTTGAAGAGATAACAAAAAGCACAACGGAAGCTAAAATGATGTACCCTGGTCAGAGGTTTGTTGAGAAGGAAGTTCTAGATCGCATTGAAGAATTTACTTGTGTGGGTAAGATTTACTCACGTTTGACCAGGAGGAGTAGGCAAAGAAGTGAAGATTTTAAGAGATACTGGAGCAAGTTAATCTTTGGTGAGAGATGACATATGTAATTCAGAAAAAGTATTGCTAGGAAAAGTGGTAATATGTAGACTTCATGATGAGAAGAACAGCGTTCCATTATACAAAGTGAGGTTCGGGACATTTGGTGAAGTGTTGATGGGAGTACTGGAGGAATTCTCAGTTCTGGAAATACAGTTTATCCTCGGTAATGATATAGCTGGATCATAGGTGGGAGTGATGCCTACTGCAGTTGAAAAGCCAATGGAAAATCAGGCAACTGAGGTGTTTCAGGAAGTGACTGTGTGGTGACAAGATCACAAAGCCACAGTGGAAACTGGAGGACAAATCAAAGAATAAAGATAAGGAAGTTGAAGTTTGATAATCAGAAGCTGTTTGATCAAATGGTTGAGTAAAAAACAAGAATAGGTGGAGAACAAAGTGAATATTTTCAGTTCAGAGAAATTAGCTTAATTGCAACAGAAAGAGGAAAAACTAAAGCAGTTGTATCAAAAAGCACATACCGAACAAGAGTCTAATTATATCTCAGTGTGACTATCACATTCAGGTGGATGGAAAATGGGCAGAAGTTCATCAGGTTGTATTACCGGTGGGTTAGAGAAAGGTTGCGTTGTGGGTAGCACATGAATTACCAGGAGGAGGTCATTTGGGAGTAAGGAAAACTCCAGCCAAAATACAAAAACATTTTTACTGGCCTGGACTGTACAGGGGTGTGACTGAATTTTGCTGTACATGTCAGACATGTCAGATAATAGGAAAACTTCAGGCAGCGATAAAAATAGCACTCTTAACACCTTTTCCTGCATTTGAAGAACATTTTACAAGAGTTTTAATTGATTGTGTAGTATCCCTCCCTAAAGCAAAAACTGGGAATCTGTATTTGTTGACCATAATGGATGTGTCTACTAGATTTCCAGAAGGTATTCCATCATGCAATATCACAGCCAGAATGATTGTGAAAGAATGATTGGATGCATACTCACAGACAATATAATTGAAGTGAGTTGCAGTGAATGGAGCTCACCCATAGTAATGGTGCTAAAACCAGATGGTACCCAATGGTTGTGTGTGGACTATTGAAACATCAAGGCAGCTACAAAATCTGATCCATATCCTATTCCACATTTGGAAGAATGTGTTGAGAAGGTGAGACAAACAACTTAGAAATATAAGTTAGACTTACTCACAGGATACTGGCAGGTACCTTTATCCAAAAAAGTGAAGGAAATTTTAGGCTTTCATGATACAGGATGGACTGTACCAGTTTAAATTCACACCATTTGGTATGAAAAATGCACCAGCCATATTTCAAAGGTTAACCAAGACGATCATTTTGGGATTGCCCAATTGTGTGGTGATTTTTAGTCACAATTGGAAGGAATGTTGGAGCATCTATCAGAATTGTTCAATCAACCTTGGGAGGCAGGCTTGGTGATAAACTGGAGTGAGTTCGCAAAAGCCCAAGTCAAGTTCCTGAGCCATGTCATCAGACATGGACAAGTGGTGCCATGGGATATAAAACAAAAGGTTATTGGGGAGTTTGCCTTACCATCGACAAAGAGGGAAGCACTCGATTCCTGGGACTGAGTAGATTTTATCGCATGTTTGTACCGAAGTTTGGCAGTGTTGTTGCTCCACTGACAGACATGTCAAACCTTTCAGTGGACAGTACTCTCCGAAGGCATTTAACATCCTGAAAGCTGTGTTAACCACTACCCCAGTGTTAGCCACACCTCATTACGCAAAACTATTCAAAGTGGCTATCATTGCGACTGATGTGGGTGTCGGTACTGTACTCTTGCAAGAAGGTGATTTGATTTGATATATTATTGTCAAGTGTCCTGAGGTATAGTGAAAAGTATTGTCTTAAGTGCTTTACGGATAGATTATGCTATACAAATGCATCAGGGTAACATAACAGAGTACAGGATACAGTGTTACAGCTGCTGAAAAGGTACAGACAGAGATTAACATTAACATTTGAGAGTTCCATTCAAAAGCGGGGAATAAGCTTTTCTTGAATCTTTTTATACGTGAACACAAGCTTTTATATCTTCCACCCACTGGAAGAGGATGGATGAGAATATGATTAGGTGGGAGGCATCTTTGATTATATTGGTTGCTTTCCCAATGCAGCCGGAAGTCTAGGTGAAGATCACGGATGGGAGGCTGGTCTGTGTGTTGGACTGGGTTACATTCTCCTCCCTGTGTATTTTCTTCCAGTCTTCAGAAGAGCAGTGGATGACAACAATATTGGCTATTTTTCTAGGAAATTGAATAATCATCATCAAAAATATTCCACAATTGGGAAGGAGACATTGAGTTTGGTGTTGATGTTGCAGCATTTATTTTGACAGTAATGTGTCTGAGACAATGGTGTATACTGATCATAACCCCGTTAAATCTTTTGGAAAAATTTGAAGACAAAATTCCAGGCTGTTTAGATGGAGCTTATTATTGCAGTCATTCAATTTGAAAATTATACATGTAGCAGGATAAGAGAACATAATTGTTGATGCATTTTCGTGACTGATGAAGACAGACGGATGTGTCCTGTGGCGGTAAATAAACGGACTAAAGTGGACTATAATAGTGAATGCTTTCATGCTTGGAATCAGTGTAGCATTTATGTAATGTAATGTACTCATAGTGTAAGACTAAAGGTTTTTAAAAATGATGCCATCGTTTTTTTTTTGGCCAATCTTTTTAAGGGAGGAGGTGTGACAACACTATGGCTTTAAGAGATCTATTTCCCACCAAGAAAGGTTGAGACAACGGTGTCAAGTGGTAGGTTCAGAGCCAATGAAGTAAATGGCTTGTGAGGCCTTGGTTTTTTTTTTAATTGAAACAATAGAAGCAGCCTGAATGGGTGGGGTCAAGCTCTCCTAGAAACATGATTTTTAGCTTTAGCTTTCAAAACTTGCTGGGTGTTGAGGCTGAATGTGGAAGTTCTTATTCCTCTCTCTGTTACAGTAAAAGCTGGGGTTCTTTTTCTGCTGCTAGAATTCCATGTGAGACAATCTATTTCACTGAATTTGCCCTTGCTAAGAGTGTATTTATGGGATGTTACTATATTAGAACAGTTAGTTCGTAGTCGTTAATATAGCTATTATTTTGTTAAAGCATTTTGATAGAGTTGCAGTTAAGCTAAATCTTTAATTTTTGTTTTGTCTGTAGTGGAAAGATAGTGTTTTGCTTAAAGGTGAGTAGTTTGACCAATCGGATTACATCTGGAGTACAACACTTTATACTCAGCTTTAAGGTCAGAAACTGTTAGGGTCTAGGCTGTCGTCTTAATACATTTTGAGGGGTCAAAAAGTGTGGTGCTGGAAAAACACAGCAGGAGAATTGATGTTTCATATTCCTGATGAAGGGCTTATGCCCAAAACGTCGATTCTCCTGCTCCTCGGATGCTGCCTGACCTGCTGTGTTTTTCCAGCACCAAATATTTTGATTCTAATCTCCAGCATCTGCAGTCCTCACTTTTTCTCCTATATTTTGAGGGGGTTTGGTCTAGTCCATAGCAATTAACTGGGGTGGGTGAAAGGCAAAAATGCCAGTAGCCATGAAATTTACTAATGCCAAAACTGCAGCAAGGTTTTATTAAATCATTCTGCCAATCCTCTTGACACCAAAATGGTTATGGAATCAAATAAAGAACCAAAACTTACCATCTGACCTCGTGATGACGGTTTGCATCCAAAGAAGATTAGGGGTTGCTGAGGGTGGGTGTGTGGGAAAGACCTCGCTGGAGGTTCCAAATGATTTGTGGCTCTTTTATTGAATGGCACCTTGATGTGGAAGTGATGGTGTGGACTGGGGTGGTCAAAATCAAACAACACCAGGTTATAGTCCAACAGACTGACTTAAAATCATAAGCTTTCAGAACACTGCTCCTTCAAGTGAAAGCTCTGAAAGTGTGGCATTTTAAATAAATCTGTTGGACTGTAACCTGGTGATTTTTGACTTCATTGACTGGGCTTCATATGGTACAGTTATATTTTTGAAAAAATGGATTATGTTTGATCTTTGTTTTAGATTTGTTTGTTTTTCCTGCTGTATCTCAAAACCCACACATAAGTAAAAAGAAATTTCTGATTTATTGGTCTTTTAATTGTTTCCCCCCCTGTTTTGACTATACGTGCTCAGCAGGGAGAAAGTTGATTGTATATTTATTATTCTGTCTATTGTAAAGCCCCATTTATACAGTACAGAAGTGGTTCTGTTTTCTGATTAGATGCTTTCATCACATTCCCATTTACTTTTTAAACTGTTACCCTGATGAATAACTAAATGCTGCAATCAGTCACACAACAGTGACTAGCCCTTGCAGTAAAAGGAAGCGAATGGACAGGGCACAGAGGTTAAATCACTTCTGCCTAGTGATTTCCAATGTAGTTTCTATGGCAACCAAACTACACAGAGCTGAGTGCCAATATTGGATCAGTGAAAATCTCTCACACTGTCTCATTTTGCTTTTTTTTTTATTGAGCAGTAACAAAGCTTTGGTTCCCTCCCAACAATGTGTATCACATCCCATCCTTTAGTACTTTAGTATCTCATGTCTCTACTTCAAAATATGCAACAATTAAATGTACTTACACATGGAAGAACACAAGGCAAGAAACAGGAGCGAGAGAGCCATTAGGTCTGCCCTGCCATTCAGCGAGATCATTGCTGATTTTTTTACTTCACCTTCCTGTACTTTTCCATATACCTCCTTTCCTTTAGTATTTAAAATTATATTGACGTCTCTCCTGATTAGATTCAACAATATGGCATCCACAACCCTCTGGGATAGACACAATTCCAGAGATTTGTAACCATTTGAGTTGTGGAGTTGTTCTTCATCACAACCCTGAATGGCTGATCCCTTCCTTTAAAATTATGATCCTGTATTTAAAGATTTCCCAGCCAGAGGAAATGTTTTCTCAACATCTACCTTGTCAGGTCCCTTAAGAGTTTTGTATGTTTCAATCCAATAACCTCTCATTCTTCTAAATTTTAAAAGGTCCTATCAGTGTCCAGGAAGTGGTGTTGAAAGAGGATGACATGTAGGTGTAAACATGTAAATCTGACTGTGTCATTTACCTCAGGGACACTTTATTGTTCCATGGCTATTGGATCAGTCACTGTCACATCCTTTGTCCCACAGGAGGCTGTATTTCCATTCACAAAGGTCAGTTTTTTTTTAAGACATACAATTGTCCTGATACTGCAGCTCAGGATCCTAAATTATGAAAACCAGTTTGGTTAAAGTACTGATCAGGCAAATGGGATCTTTTCTATACTTCAGCCACCATCACTGACCCGAGCCATTGTGTTTTTATAACCTCTTCCCACATGTTCCCAACTGATACTGTGTTCTGCTTTTGGAATTAAGTTCAAATTTGCTGTGTAAAGATTCTGACAGAGAACAGCATGGGCTAATATTGATTTTTATTTTGCCGTAGTTATGCGAGGTCACAGCTTTTGATTTTGGATATTCTGCACTTACACAAACAAACTTTAATGCTTTGCATCAAACACTATGCAGGTGCAGCAAATCCGTGCTCGTTAAATGCATTATTTGGTGACCACTTGTTGCTGTTTTGCACCCCTCTTAGAATGGGTATGTGAGACAACAGATGTAGAAATTACGCGTTATTGCAAGAGCTATCGGCAACTTTCATTCTGAGAATTAGAAGTTGTTAGAATTTTGATCTCGCAAATGCCTTCCGATTGTATAGATTTGCATCACCACCTGTTTGATTCCAGTCGATTTTTTAACTTGCTTGGTGTCTAATTAGTTGAAGGTCATGCCACAATCATTTTGCCATTTCAAGGGATGTTCAGCATTGTTCTTCCATTCTATCTGATGCAAATTAAAGGGTTTAACCTTTCTCTTTCAAATCCTGTACAAAGCCAATACAGGAGAATAGCCTATTGTGTTGACAAGGTCAAGAGAAAAGTGCTCGTAGGCTCGTACTTTTTAAATACATATATAAATGGTCAGAAGAACAAAGCCCTCAGTGGATTGAGAGTCCTGTGATTATGTTGTCCTGAGAGAGTTTAAATAGAAGGTAAATCTCACAGTATAGTTTGTATGACAAAACATTGTTTATGTATATCCATGGCATGTGGGTCTTACCTGTCTAGGCAAACATCTATTGCCCATCCCTAATTGCCCTAGAGAAGGTGCTGGTGAGCTACCTCCTTGATGTCTGCAGCCTTTGCCATGTAGGGACACCCACAATGTGAACGGGGAGGGTGGTGTGGGATTTCAACTTTGTGACAGTGAAGGAACGGTGATATTTCCAGGTCGGGATGGTGTGCAGTTTGGAGGGAACTTTTTCGGAGACGTTCTGGGACTGAGATTATTGACCTACAACTTTCTTCCTTTGTGCCAGGTGTAACTGCAATGGGTGGAGAATTTCTGATTCCCATTGACTCCAGTTTTGCTCTGGCTCCTTGATGCCACGCTCTGTCACCTGCGGCCTTGATGCCAAGGGCAGTCACTCTCTCACCTCATCTCTAGAGTTCATCTCTCTTTATTTTATATATTTTGCCCATGTTTGGACCAAGTCCACAATGAAGTCAGGAGCTCAGTACCAATGGTGGAAAGCAAACTGAGTGTGGGTGAGCAAGTCATTGCAAAGCAAGTACTGCTTGACAACACCAGCGATGAAATCTTCCATCACTTTACTAGAGAATAGACTGAAAGGAAATTGGTCAGGTTGTAATTATCCTGGTTTTTGTGCATAGGATGTGCCAGACAATTTTCCACATTATTACTGTTTGGTAACTTGGGTTCTAAAATAGTGATAAATGGGTTTTTTGTTTATAGATCTGTGGAGGTAACTTTTTAAAAAAAATTCACCTTTTTTGAATAGTCAATGAAAATAGTATTTCTGAGAAATCATGACCTACGACAAGTGAATGGAGAAA
Source organism: Hemiscyllium ocellatum (assembly GCF_020745735.1). NCBI lineage: Eukaryota > Metazoa > Chordata > Chondrichthyes > Orectolobiformes > Hemiscylliidae > Hemiscyllium > Hemiscyllium ocellatum. Next base: position 11,288,205 of record NC_083426.1, on the reverse strand, counting down.
GGTACCTAGTAAAATAATCACTGAAATGTTTTTACATTAAACTTTAGAGATAGTGAGAAAGTGAAATCTAAAGAATAGATCCATACCAGCAGATGTGTCAGTTAGCATTCAGAATAGCCTTACGCTTTTTATTAGAGTACAATGAGAAAAGTCGGAGAGTTAGCTTGTGTCTTGGGAAGCAACAATAGAGACAAAATCCTATCTGGGAATGAGCTGAAATCACTGAATGGAAACACATCTGACCTTTATCAGTTGGGTAAGATGTTTTAAAGGTAGGAGTGATATTTCACTGGGATTGAGGGTCGATAAAGGCTACTTTTGGGGAAACGGGTTGAATGTTTTTGTTGTTTATGGTGCGATCTGTCCAAATAGTCTTTTTTTTTCTTTTGTGTAATAAATTCTCTTCTTTGATTAAAAGTACCTTGGCAGCCTTTTGGTGACTATGTACAGAGACTGACAAATTATAAAAATAAAGTTTTCCTCTAAATTTCACTCTGGAGTTTGACTTGCCCAGCATTACTATCAGCAGGAATCATATCACAACAAGAGAGAGTAAACTAAATCTCTACCATCATCCCATGAGAGATACAGTTTATAGTCTTTTTCTTTCAATCAGGAAAGATAGTTAGATATATTGGGTAAGGGTATTGAATATTGAACATCTGATATATAAAATGTGGCAGTAGTATGCGCGCGTCATGGAGATGATGAGATAGCTAACAAGACAAGCATACAAGCCTAACATCTTGGTGATCGAAAGTTGCGGTCTTCAGAAAACAACATAATAGGGTGGAGGGGAGTGAAGGGATGTGAACTCTAACAAAATAACATCTCTCAGATTTTGAGCATCAGCAGAAAAAAAATTACCACAACCTTTGAAGAAATGTTGAAGAGGCATAGTCTTATTTTGATATCTTTCCATTTTCATTCAGTGAGAATCTTGGAGATTATCTTGATGACAAATACATTTTTCTGCTTTCAATGCGCTTTCCACAGCAAAATCCCACCAAGGAGATAAATCACTTTTTAATGACATCGATTGAGAGATAACACCACTTGCTTTTCTTTGAATAGTGCGGTGAAATCTTTCACGGTCAGCTCAGCCCAAAAAATGGGGTCTTGGTTCAAAATCTCCTCTGAAACAAATAGCACCTTACACAGTGGAATGCTCCCCAACATTCCACCAATGTGTTGTTTTAGTGCTTTAAGATCTGTGTTGCTTTACGAGCTTATTACGCTTCAAGGACCAGGATGTAATTGACATCACCAACTGCTGTGTGCAGTCCAACAAGAGGTGTGCTAGCAAGAGGGTACGCATATTGTTCTGTATCTGCGGATTACTTTCTCAGCTGTTAGTAGATCTGTTTCCAGTACATTGAATCCATGCGACTCAATCTCTACAACTTGCTGAAATCACAAGAAAATGTGAAGATGAAATGCCAGCCTAACGTATGCATTCCTGCCACAGAAGTGGGACTTGAATCTGGGACCTTTTGATTTCAGGGGTTTGGATGCAACCACTGAACCAAGGCTGAAATTTACCTCCTGATGTGTAATAATATTCATTTCTAGGACAAGGGTGGCACTGGCTGTGCCAGCATTTGTTGCCCATCCCAAGTTGCCCGTGAGAAGGTGGTGGTGGTGAGCTACTGCCTTGGATTACTACAGTCCATGTGGTGTGGCTTGACCTACAATACCCTTAAGGAGGGAATTCCAGGATCTTAGTTGAGCAACAGTGAAGGAGCGCTGACATATTTCCAAGTCAGGATGGTGAATGGCTAGGAGGTGGACTTGATGGTGTTCCCGCGTAACTGCTTCCCTTATCCTTCTGAATGGAAGTTGTTGTGAGTTTGGAAAGTGCTGTCTAAGAATCTTTGGTGAATTTCTGCTATGCATCTTCTAGATTGTCTGCACACTGCTGCTGCTGCTCAGGGTTGATGGTGAAGGCAGTGGATGCTTGTGGATGTGGTGCCAATCAAGCGGTTGTTTTGTCCTGGATGGTGTCAAGCTTCTTGAATGTTGTTGGAGCTGCACCCATTCAGGCAGTATTCCATCACATTCCTGGCTTGTGCCTTGTAGGTGGTGGTAAGGCTGTGGGGAGTCACTTGCCGCAGGACTTTGAGCCTCTGACCCAATCTTGTAACTACTGTGTTTATACAGTGAGTCCAATTCAGTTTCTGGTCAATGGTAACCCCCCAGACTATTGATATTGGGGGATTCATTGATGGTAACACCATTGAGTATGAAAGGATGATGGTTAGATTGTCTCTTACTGGAGATGGTCATTATCTGACATTTGTGTAGTGTGAATATTATTTGCCACGTGTCAGCCCAAGTCTGGGAATTGTACAGGTCTTGTTGCACCTCTGCAACATCGACTGACCTCACCCCTGCCTCACGTCTTCCATTCCAGTCCACTCATGGCTTTGCTTTATCTGGACGTGACCATTCTAACCCACTCCTAATGGTCTCCCACATTCCACCCTCTGTAAAACAATGCTGCCTGTGTCTTAACTCCTGGCAAGCTCTGATTCCTGTCACACCGGGACTCACTGACCTTCATGATTGAGCAACATCTTGATTTTAAAACATTTATTGTTGTTTTTAAATGTCTCTCAGACCTCCATAATTCTGTAATCTGCTCCAGAATATCTGCTCTCCACTAATTCTAGCCTCTTGTTTTAATTGCTGGTCATGGTCTAGACCCAAGGCCTAGAATACTTTCATCCTTCTCCTTTTTAAAGATATTCCTTAAAACCTAATTCTTTAACCAAACGTTTGGTCACCTGACCTGATATTACTATGTACAACTTGATAAGGTGTCTTGTTGTATAATCTGCTTGTTAGGTGCCTTGGGCCATTGTACTACTTGGAGGGCACTATTTCCTTTCTCCATCCAATGGAATGTAATGGAATGCAAGAAGATGTTAATATGATTGGATGAAGAGAAGTAGGAGGGAGAGTCACAGAGGGCATAAATACTCATGTAGATCAGCTTGGCTAAAATACCTATTTTTGTGTGGTTTTGAAAATTTTTGGTTATTGTATTTTACCACACATGTATGGGGTAGGTGAGATTTGAAGCTGGACCTTCTGGCCCAGAGATAGGGACAATATCACTGTACTACAACAACCTAAAGGTGACTGCACCTTGTATTCATGGGCTGTCTTCCATCCAACCACTAACCAAACCTGAGTCTGTAGGTTCTGAGTAAGGGTCACTCAACCCATAACCTTAACTCTGCTTTCTCTCCACAATGCTGCAAGACCTGTTGAGCTTTTCCAGCAATTTCTGATTTTGTTTGAGTCTGCTTAGCTTCTGAGAGCAGACAGGGAGGGCATTTTCAGGCTGGTATAACCATCGACAAAATAATTCAAATCTATTGCTTTGACCATCTTGCTATGCCTGAAGGTTAGACTGGAAGATGAGAAGCCAGCAATCTAATAGCTAATCAAGTGGGTAATAATGCTAGAACATAGGTAAGGAATTATGTATAAGAGGGGTGAATGGAGTATTTATCGAAACATAAGGCGCAAAGCTGGAGTAATTGGAATTTGAGAGTGATGATGAGAATTTTAAATTAACATTCCTGTGGAACTGTGCGGTAGAGAACTTGCACAATGGACTGCAAGGTGCTCACAAAGAGAGAAACATGGATGTGCCATTTTGCAGAAGTTACAACATTTTGTAGAATTAAAAGGCAAGCTTCAAAGGAGGGGAGAAAATTGGATTCTGCATCGGTAGGGGTTCCAAGGCGAGGCAAGAGCTGATATGAATCTGGTGGGTGGCCTTGGTAATGGAGAGAATCAAGGTGCAATTACTGAGTGTCAGGTAGAGCTGTACATGAGGTTCTGCACCTCCTGGACCAGCCTGGTAAACAGAAAATAGTTACATTGACTTCAGACTTGCAGGAATATAGTACAAAACTAGCAAAGGTCCTTTCCAAGCTGTGTGTTGTTGTTGCAGCTGATGAAATGATCTATGGCATTGGACTGAATTGAAGAGATTATCTGATTTTGGTAAGGTTACAATCCTGGAAGGTACTTGTTCCACAGGGTAACTCCCTTATCACTGCTGGGAATAGATATTGTTGCTAAATGGTGATAGTGTTGTAGCTTTCAGTATCAAATATCAGTAAGTGACGTGTGTGGAGAGGTTTTACCTTGTGACCTGTTCTGTTTTTATCATTGATCTCACTCACAGTCTTTGAATATTTGAAGCCGCCTGAACGACCCTTTTCACATCCATGTTGTTTCCTTTCCCCTTTACGTCTGCTGTTCGAAACCTCCACACTTTCCACTGTACCGCCACCTCCAGGCTAACCCCAATCTGTAACTTCTCTTTCCTCTCAAGTACTTGAAAACATTGTTCCAACCCAACCATGTGTGCACAACTCTCAAATCATTTTGTTGTTGAATACTTTTTGGTTTGGTTAGTACTCAGTAGACAATCTCAAGACCGCTCCAGTGTCCCACTGTGACCATTTTCTTGCTCTTTGCAGCTTCATCTACTCTCCATTCAAATCCATCCTATATGTCACGTAGGTCACTTCTATTAACTGTCATATCTTCATTGTTCTAGTGACACTTATCTGAGCTTCCATTTTCTTTGTGCTATATATAGAGTCATACAGCATGGATCGGACCCTTCAGTCCAGCCTGTCAGTGCTGACTAGCTATCCTAAACTGATCTAGTCCCATTTTCCAGCATTTGGTCTATATCCCTCTAAATTCTTCCTATTCATGTACCCATCCCAATGCCTGTTCAATGTTGTAATTGTACCAGCCTCCACCACCCCCTGTTGCAGCTCTTTCCATACACACACACACACCACCTTCTGCAGATGGTGAAATTTGAATTCAATTAAAATTGGGAATAGTAAGCTGTTTTGATTGATGAACCAGTTGGGCTTTTATGACAATGTCCATTGGGGAAGGAAATCTGCTGCTGGTCTAGCTGACATGTGACTACAGACATATAGCAATGTGGTTGACTCTTGCCTCTGAACAATTAGGGATGGGCAATAAATGCTGGCCCATGAATGAATAAAGCCAAGTGCTTGTCCAGCAGTTGTAGTGTGTGTCTAAGAATGTGATGTTATCTGTCCATTGGAAATTCTTTCAACCTTCCAGTGTGGTCCTGGTGGTTGAATGTTACATTTTTTTGATGCAGTTTAATTTGAGGCTCTCACTACTGACTGGAGTGACTTGTTTCAACATGAAAGATCCCAAGAAGTCTTCCCAGCATCATGATCAACATTTCCCCTTGACCCAACATGATGCAAACCATTCTCGTTTGTGGCATCTTAATATGAAAATAGAAGGCTCTCTGCTATTACAATACACCATCCACAAAGGTTCAGTGACAACCAGCATCAGATTTGGAGATAAGGGAAACACGACCTGCAGTTGGTGTCTGTACACCAGCATTTTAAGAGGTTCGACCCTGGGGAAGATGACTGCAACGTAAAATAATTTGGAGTGTGCTAAGTGACTTGTACACTTATGAGAGTTGCAAAGACTACTTTGAATAAGAGATAGGAACTTGAAGCTGTTTGTCTTGCACAGAGCAGGACTGAAATGTAAGAAAACCATCTTTGAAAGAAAACACCAATGTACACAGCTTGAGAAGAGAATGCTGACTTGATGGACTATCACTGAAACAGCAATGCAGCTGGGGCTGTCTGGTGTATTTTTTAATTTTCTAATCAATCTGTTCAGAGTTGCTATCGCACACACCTCTGGAAAGTTGGGACTTGAACCCGGGCCTCTTGACACAGAGCTACGGATACTACCACAGCACCATGAGAGCTCACTGCTAAGTGTCTTGGGTAACTGGTTAAATTCAAACTAGACATTGACTGCAACTAGACTAGAGCAGTGCTGGAAACGCACAGCAGGTCAGGCAGCATCCGAGGAGCAGGAAAATTGATATTTAGGGCAAAAGCCCTTTATCAGGAATGGAAGCAGGCAGCCTCCAGGGTGGAGAGATAAATGGTGGGTGGGGGGAGCTGAGGAGAAGATAGCAAAGAGTAAGAGCTTCAGGGCAGAGGAGATGACCTGGGGGTGCAGTGAGAGAGAGACTCAGAGATTCTTGTGGAGAGAGGAGGAGAACCTCTTCAAGGTAGGCATCCTTGACTGCAATTAGTCATGACATTGTCACCGGGATTGGACATTTCCATTATTCTTTCCTCAGTGAGAAAGGCTCAATATACAGATATATTGGATGCCTTTTGTTTTGTTTAGCAACACTTAATTGCTCAGCAATGTGCAATTTTATAAGAACTACAGCCCAAAACGGAAGCATTTTCCTTGCCTGTGACTATGCACGTACTCTCAGGTACATTCAGTCCTGTGACCTGAGCCTGGCGTAACTTCAGCCCAAACGCAAAACTGTCCAAATACTAATGGTGATACTCAGAAAAAATAAGTCGGATGTGGAAATCAAGGATGCTGCGTGTACAAGTTTAGAGAAACAGGAGTTTTCTGCTTTGTACCATGAGGGAATAGATTTAGGGAATCCTTTGAGGAGCTCAGTGCAAAGTTCTGGAGCACAGATGACACAGTGGCTCAGTGGTTAGCACTGCTGCCTCACAGTGCCAGGGACCCAGGTTCAATTCTAGCCTCAGGCGACTCTCTGTATGTAGTGGGTTTCCTCCCACAGTCCAAAGATGCGAGGGTTGGGCGAATTGGCCATGCTAAATTGCCCATAGTGTTTGGGGATGTGTATTAGTCAGGGGTTAATGTTGGGGAATAGGTCTGGGTGGGTTACTCTTTGGAGGGCCAGTGTGGACATGTTGGTTTGAAGAGCCTGTTTTCAAACTGTAGGGATTCTATGTGAGCACCATTCTGAGAGATGCACATAGGGAGAGTAGCCCACCTGTCACAAAATAAACCTAAGGATTTCCATCTCCATCCTCCCTAGGGTCGAACCTTTTATAATGCTGGTGTACCGACACCAATTGCAGGCCGTGTTTGTCTTATCACCAAGTTTGATGCCCATTGTAGACTGAACCTTTGTAGACTGTGTATAGTAACAGCAGAGAGCCTTCTATTTCATATTGAATTACTAATGCCATATTGAGTATTGTTGCTTAGGACAGACAGGCCAATCAAATAATCCTTTAAACTCTAGAGTATGGATTTGGGAAAATTGATCCATTTCATGATTGAGTCTCCATTGTTCTCTGGTACAAAACCATCTGCTGATGAAAGGCCAGTCTATAAGGTTTCCTTGTAATTCATTCTTTTCAAAGGATCTCGCTGCCTTGATCAGCTTTTTTTTTAAGAAGAAACTATTTTGAAAGAGTGGACAAGAAATAAACTGAAAATAAAAACAAGGTTATTCCTCATAGCAAGTTAGTTTGAGAGATACCTTGGGTATCCTGAACTGTGGACTGGTCAATGTGACGTTGTTGGCAATGAAAGTACTTTAGGAAAGGGCAGCTAAACTACTTACAAGTTCATTGTTATTGTTCAGAGCATTTTGTGGACCCCAGGCAACTGCACAAGAGCAGTGTTGTTTGTCGAAGTGTCTGTTCATATGGGGCTCTTTTCCATGGAGTGTCGGAGGCTGAGGGGTGACCTTCTAGAGGTTTACAAAATTATGAGGGGCATGGATAGGGTAAATAGACACTGTCTTTTCCCTGGGGTCGGGGAGTCCAGAACTAGATGGCATAGGTTTAGAGTGAGAGGGGAAAGACATAAGAGACCTAAAGGGCAACTTTTTCACACAGAGGATGTTACGTGTATGCAATGAGCTGCCAGAGGAAGTGGTGGAGGTTAGTACAATTGCGACATTTAAGAGGCATTTGGAAGGGTATATGAATAGGAAGGGTTTGGAGGGATATGCTCCGGGTGCTGGCAGGTGGGACTAGATTGGGTTGGGATATCCGGTAGGCATGGACGGGTTGGACCGAAGGGTCTGTTTCCGTGCTGTACATTTCTATGAATCTATTGGTGCTGTTTTGTTTTTTTTTCCCCACCAGTTTCCCCTCCTGTCTGAATTTCTAGGCCTGTTGCCTCATTGTCTCACCACTGCCATGGATGTGCAGAGTCCTGGTCAGCCCCGACTATGGGTGTGCTCCCTCTGTACATTGTGCAGCACGGAGCAGTGAGAATTCTCCTCTGCTCCTTTGGCTGTGTGTGGAAGGGGAAAGCCTTGCTTCTGCACGTAAGCTGCAGATCTGGAGACTGCACTTCCCCACAAGCTCCCACACATTGCGTGTCATTTAGAGTGCATCATTGGCAACCCCAAATCTCCCAGGATTAGACTGTGACAGAATCTTTCCTGCTATAGCATGCAGTGTGCAAACTGTGTGATGTTGACATCTGGTGGCAGCAACTGTAGTAACAGTTGAACATTGTTAACATTTTTATTAGATTTATTAGATTACTTACAGTGTGGAAACAGGCCCTTCGGCCCAACAAGTCCATACCGACCTGCCGAAGCACAACCCACCCAGACCCATTCCCCTACATTTACCCCTTCAGCTAACACTACGGGCAATTTAGCATGGCCAATTCACCTAACCTGCACATTTTTGGACTATGGGAGGAAACCGGAGCACCCGGAGGAAACCCACGCAGACACGGGGAGAATGTGCAAACACCACACAGTGAGTCACCTGAGGTGGGAATTGAACCCGGGTCTCTGGCGCTGTGAGGCAGTAGTGCTCACCACTGTGCCACCATTTATGATAGAGGTGGATAAATAGTAAATATGTCATTAGATATATATTATCCTAAACCCATCCCCCTGTAATCAAGTAGCATCTGTCCCATTTTAGAAGCAGGAAGGAGTCTCCGAATATGGGGTAGCACAGTGGCTCAGGGATAAGCATTGCTGCCTCTCAGCACCAGGGACCCGGATTGGAATCTAGCCTTGGGCAACTGTGTGTCTGGAGTTTGCACATTCTCCCCGTATCTGCATTGGTGTGCTCCAGTTTCCTCCCACAATCCAACCCACGTGCAGGTTAGGTGGGATGGCTGTGCTAAATTGCACCTTGTGTGTGGAAGGGGAAAGATGTGCAGGCTAAATGGGTTAGTCATGGGAAATGTGGAGTTACAGGGGTGGACCTGGGCAAAATGCTCTTATGACGGTCAGTAGGACTCAATGGGCAGAATGGACTGCTTCCACACTGTGCGTGTCTATGATATGATCTCTTTAAAAGGCCATTTAAAAGAGATGTGGATGTACTTCATCACTTAGAATTCCAAAGTTTCAGCATACTGTTTTACTCACCCTCTGTAGAAGTCTGTGGAGGCTTCAGTCATTGTGTCTGCTGCCAAGAGTGATCAATATGCTTCTAGATACTAAAGTTATCCAGGACGTGAGGATAGTGTTGGAAGTTTTGGTGTTGAACTCCAGTTTCACACATCCATAACAAAGTGATTGACTTGGTTGGCACTACATTCACAAACATCTGCAGCCTCCACCACTGATGCTCAGTAGCTGCAGTGTGTACCACCTACAAGGTGCGCTGCAAATATTCACCAAAGATCCTTCCAAACCCACAATTAGTGTTGTCTGGAAGGACACAGGCAGCAGATACATGAGAACACCAGCACCTGCAAGTTCCCCACCAAGTTGCTCATCATTCCGACTTGGAAATATAATCTCCGCTTCTTCACTGTAGCTGGGTCAAAACTCCTGGAACTCCCTCACTAGTGACATTATGGCACCACCTACAGCACGTGGACTATAGCAGTTCAAGGAGGCAGCTCACCCCAGTTCCTTCTCAAGGGCAAATCGAGATGGGCAATAAAAGCTGACCTACACAGTGATGCCCACATCCCAGGAATGAATTTTTTTTTAAAAAAGACAAGCCGTGATCTTATTGAATGGTTGAGTTGGGTGACCGTGCAGAGTGGCTGACTCCTGCTCTTATTTCTTATGTTCAGATCGAAACATTGATTCTTTACAACAGGCAAGATGGACTCTGCTTGAATCATTCTTGCGGCTTTATTAGGGAGTGAATGTACAGTAGCTACGTTTGCCAATGGTACAAGCATAGGTCGGAAAGTCAGTTATCAAGAGGGTTTTCAAAGGGACAGAGATTGGTTAAACGAGTGGGCAAAACTTTGGCTGATAAAGTACACTCTCATTTCTCATAATGGGTGGATTTGCTACTTGTGGATCCATATACACTCAAGGTCAACCCCATATCCAGTTATTTTTTCTTCTTCCTAATTCACAGGTCCTCATAAAACACTCAGCCTTTTGTGGGAAATTCCTTTACATTATCTGCAGGAGGTCTGTGCCCCCATCTCCTGCAGACAGCAAGGATTTGGTCTGTAACCTGATGGTAAATGTAAGCTAGCTTTCCCTTTGGCAGAAGGAATGAAAAGAAAAGCACAGTGACACATGGAATTGGAGAGGGTTTATAAACACCATGCACTATAGGAATCCAGATGTCCTTGTACATAAATCACATAAAGTTACTTTGTGGGTACAGCAGATTTTAGGACAGCAAATGACACTGTCTCACTTATGATAGGGAGAATGGATTATAAAAATAGTGAAGTTTTACTGAAGCTGTACAAAGTTTTGAGAGACCACATGAGTTTTGGTCTTTTTTGTTTACTTTTTAGAAGAAGTTTAACTGCTTTAGAGGTGGTTCAGAAAAGGTTCATGTGATGTTTTCCTGGGATGAGGGATTTGTCTTAGAGTCATAGAAATGTACAGCACGGAAACAGACTCTTGGTCCAACTCATTCATGTCTTCCAGATATCCTAACCTAATCTAGTCCCATTTACCAGCACTTGGTTCATATCCCTTCAAACCCTTCTTATTCACATACCCATCCAGATGCCTTTTAAATGCTGTAATTGTACCAGTCTCCACCACTTCTTCTGGCAGCTCATTCCATACATGCCTGATTAACTTGGCATCTCCTATCGTCCCTTCATGAGGAAAGAGCTTGACTCCTGTGTCCTTGGTTCCCCTGGTCACCAAGGATTGGGATTGCGAATTGAACTGGGAGCGTTTACCAAGAGCAGGTTCGACAGGAGCTTGCACATTCTCCCCATGTCCGCGTGGGTTTCTTCCGGGTACTCCAGTTTCCTCCCACAGTCACAAAGGTGTGCAGGTTAAATGAACCAGCCATGCTAAATTGAGTATAGTGTCCAGGGGTGTGTAGACTAGGTGCATTAGTCAGGGGTAAATATAGGGTAGGGGAATGGGTCTGGGTGAGTTAATGTTTGGAGGGTCGGTGTGGACTTGTTGGGCCAAAGGGCCTGTTTCCACACTGTAGGGATTTTAATTCTAATACAAGTGTATGCCTGACGCAATGAGGAATTTAGTTCTGAGGCTCTCGTGCAGAGGGTGATTAATAGGCAACATTTCCAGAATCTACCTCCGATGATTCACAGTTCCAAGAATCTTGTAAAGGGTATTCAGAAATGCAATGATGTGTGTGTATTTGTGTCTGGGTGTTGTAGCCTAAGCTTCCTTATGGCTGATCAACTGGGCAGATGCACACCTCTTATAACTTGTTGCAACAGGCAGGTGCCTCGTGTTTTGAAATATTAGAATTTCACTGCAGTAGAAAGGTTGTTCTTTGGTAGCAGACTCTGTCATGCAGTTCGTTGCTTCCGATAGGTGCTTTTGATGAAACGATTTCATCTCCTGCAGCTCCTCTCAATTCCACAGATGTTTGAAATTCCCATTGGCTGAAGTGAGCTCTGATAACTACAAATACAACTCTCTTTCCCCCCCCGGTTTTCTCCTCTGTAGGCAAAGATAGACTGACTGCTTGCTCTTTGAAATAGATTTTCAGAATATTGATGAGTTTCTTACTGAGTGCACAGAACAGACCCTCTGTTTCAGCACATTTTCTGAAGACCCTCTTGCTTCAGTGACTGGGCCTGCCTGATTGACCTGCATTGAATGGAAATTCTGGGTACAAGAGTGTGTTTTCTTGCCAAATTTCCCTCTCCTGTTCTTTGTGCACACTGAACAAAACAAGGGATTGATAGCTTATTGTCAATCCAGAGCTTTCATTACAAAGCTCATATGTTGGGTTCAGAGGCCATATTTTCACTAATATGGTCACCACTACCTTATTTCTTAGAGTAGGCACCTTAAGTTCCGGATATCAGTTTTGTCTCAAGAAATATTGAGCTTGTGTTTGGAATCTTGATCTGACAGTTTCAGAGCAGCAGCTCATTTTCAAAATAAAAACAAATTGGCTCGGAAAGTTTTATCTTAGCAACTTCGATAATTTGTCAAATGTCTCAAAGCCGTTTGCAGAATCTATATTGTTTTATAGACACAAAAGGAGCCATTTTATGAACGATAAGGTCCCACGAACAGCATTGAGGTTATTGAGCAGTTGAAAGGTTTACATAGTGTTGGTGAACTGAGGACTGTTAGCTATCAATGTTGATGGGAGATGAAGTTGGGTGGCAGGGAGAGGAAGAATGAGTTTTCTCAGAAAATGTTGACACCACGCACAGCGAGAAAATGGAGCCTTGACTTTATGGTCCCATTTAAAGTGTGGAGTTAAACAAATTTAACTTCAATCATGTGCACTTGAGTTTGGTATCAAAACTTGGTTTCTGCCTGGCTTCCTTTTCTTTCCTCTTGGCTTACTGTGCCCTTGTTTAGGAGAGCCTGGTTATTTCCAATGGCTGGTTTGTGATGCCAAATATGTCAACAGTGTGAGTTCAATTCCCACACTAATTGGGGCTACCATGATGGACTTCTCAACCTCTCCCCTCACCCGAGGTGTGGTGACCCTCAGGTTAAATCACCACCAGTCTCTCTCTGTGCCTCTTTCTCTCTGTCTCTCTGTCTCTGTCTCTCTGTCTGTCTCTCTCTCTCTTTCTCTCTCTCTCTCTCTCTGTCTCTCTGTCTCTGTCTCTCTGTGTGTGTCTCAATCTCTCTGTGTGGGTGTGTCTCTCTCTGTCTCTCTCTCTCTTTCTCTCAAATGAGAGAATGACTTTATTTTCTGGTAAGATTATGGCTGCATTATGTTAATGTCTTCTCCCAAATAAGACTGCCTACAGAGCAGAATAGGATTTAAAGAGATGAAGATGGAGCTTGTAGTGTATTGGTCTGAACACTTCTGCACAAAAGCCCAGAGTGATGTTGCACTGCTGTTGTAAGGGAGGTGTTATCTTTCGATGAGATGCTGAACCAAGGTCTAATGTCTTCTCTGGGGTGTATGTAAATGAACCTAAAGAGAAGTAGGCAAGTTATCCTCAAGATTCTGATGAAAATTTAAGAACTCGGTCCACATAACTAAAAACAGATATTCTGATCACCATGCCATTGGTATTGTGGGATGTTGCTATGTGTGTATTAGCTCCAGTATTTCTTACAACAGTGTTAACAATCCGCATCCATGAACATCAGCTAGCCACAAAACGACACGACCAGCTATCTCTAGTAGCCATACACTCAGACAACCAGCAACATGAATTTGACTGGGAAAACACCACTATCATAGGACAAGCCAGACAGAGAACAGCCAGAGAATTCCTAGAAGCATGGCATTCATCCCCAAACTCCATCAACAGACACATTGACCTGGACACCATATACAAACCACTACAGCTGAAACTGACACCCGGAAACGGCAAGAACATCCATCAACAGACACGTCGACCTGGACCCCACATACAAATCACTGCAGCTGAAACTGACACCCGGAAGCGGCAAGAACAAACCAATATAAATACCGGAAGAAACATCAAAGCAGCGCTTCACACGAGGCTCCAACAACACTGATGTTCCCTAGCCAGGGAACAAAACGTTTGCAGCAAAAACTTCCAGCTCGGCGAGCAGAACCACAACAACGGATACCCGAGCTACAAATCTTCAATCAGATTTTAGAAATATATCGCCATTCCTTCACTGTCGCTGGTCAAAATCCTGGAATTCCATTCCTAAAGACCTACAGTACATGGACTGCAGTGGTTCAAGAAGACAACTCACCACCACTTTCTCAACGGCAACTAGGGATGGGCGATAAATTCTGGCCAAATCTGGCCATTGAATAAAAAAATAGGGAATTGAATTGGAGATGTTGGGGCAGTTTTCAGGAAATCTCATTGTTTTCTCATTATGAGGAGCATGGATAGGGTAATTAGGCAAAGTCTTTTCCCTGGGGTTGGGGAGTCCAGAACTAGAGGGCATAGGTTTAAGGTGAGAGGGGAAAGATATAAAAGAAACCTAAGGGGCAACATTTTCAGAGAGATGCCAGAGGAAGTGGTGGAGGCTGGGACAATTGCCACATTTAAGAGGCATTTGGATGGGTATATGAATAGGAAGGGTTTGGAGGGACATGGGCTGGGTGCTGGCAGGTGGGACTAGATTGCATTGGGATATCTGGTCGACATGGACGGGTTGGATCGAAGGATCTGTTTCCATGCTGTACATCTCTATAAGTCTATGACTTGGTGGGACCCTGGTCAAGGGTAAGCTCCATTTTTTTTTGCAAGCTCTGAGTGACCATTGCCCTCAGTGTTCTTGAATTTCTCTGCCCCAGGAAACAAGTTCCCAGCTCTGTTCAGAGCACTCCTCCACTTGGCATTGGAGGCAGTCCAGAGAAGGTTTGCTAGCCTGATACTGGGTATGGCTGGATAGTCTTATGAGGAGACATTGGGTACAATGGGCCTGTATATGTTGGAGCTTAGAAACATGAAAGGTGATCTTCTTGAAACTTGCAAGATTATTCATCAGTCGAAAAGTGTGGCGCTGAAAAAGCATAGCAGGTCAGGTAGCAATCGATGAGCAGGAGAGTTGACGTTTAAACTCTGATCTCCAGCATCTGCAGTCCTCACTTTCTCTCAAGATTGTTCATCAACTTGACAGGTTAGATGGATTAGGAGAAAATGAGCACTGCAGATGCTGGAGATCAGAGTCGAGAGTGTGGTGCTGGAAAAGCACAGCAGGTCAGGTAGCATCTGAGGAGCAGGAGATGCATTGGCCAGAGGGAATAACTGCAGAGTGAGGGGTTGCCCATTTAAGACTGAGATGAGGAAAAACTTCTTCTCCGAGGAATCTGAGGAATTTGTTACCATGGAGGCCTGGAGGACCCAGGTCATTAAATCTATTCAAGGCTGAAACAGACACATTTTTATAGAGTAAGAGAATTGAGGGGTCTGAGGAATAGGCAGGAGAATGGCATTGAGGATTATCAGATCAAGCTTGATCTCATTGACTAGCAGAGCTGACTTAATGGGCTGAATGGCCTATTTCTGCTCCTGCATCTTAGTGTTAAGGGAATAGTCCTGTTTGAAATCTCAATTTTTCCCTTTTGCCTTAACTGCAGAGCTCGGTATTTGCTTGATCATTATGATGATACCAGTGGGACAGTTCCGTTTCCCACACACATTGCTTTTATTAGCTCTGTGAGGGAGGTTGCTAATTATTGTGGTTTGGGCCCTTCCTTCACTCACGACTGGTTTTAATGCAGGCTAATTCCATGTGGTACGTTTGCAGCGTTAGCGGACAGAATTGTGATTCCCACACTCCAGCCTGAGTTTGGTCCATTCCCATCCAATCTGTCAGCCATCACTGGCAGTGTGCTTGTGTGTCTCCTGTCAGAACTCATTTTCAATCTGATCATGACGTCAAAAAACAGTTGGAGCCACTGGATACTGCAAAGGCTGTGAACCCTGACAACATTCCGGCAATAGTACTGAAGACTTGTGTTCCAGAATTTGCTGTTCCCCTTGCCAAGTGCAGAGGAGGAGAAAGTAAGGTCTGCAAGTGCTGGAGGTCAGAATCCAAGAGTGTAGTGCTGGAAAAGCACAGTTGGTCAGGCAGCATCCGAGAAGCAGGAGAGTCGTCATTTCGAGTATTCCTAACGAAGGGCTTATGCCTGAAACGTCAATTCTCCTGCTCCTCAGATGCTGCCTGACCGGCTGTGCTTTTCCAGCACCACACGCTTCATCTCTTCCAGTGCAGTTACAACACCGGCATCTATCCAACAATTGGAAAATTTGCCCAGGTATGTCCTGAACACAAAAAGCAAGGCAAATCCTGCCCGAACAATTTTCATTGTCCGTGGAATGAGCGTAACTTGGTTGTCTGAGAACTTGCGACTGCTTCTGTTGGCACCTAATGGGCACTTGATTCACCTGGCTGAAAAATGTCTGAATTATGGTCACCCACATTCACTCCTCAGCCACATGTTCAGCTGCCCAGAGTGACCACACACACACCAAGGCTGGAATCGTTGTCTTGGTAACCTCCAGCCAGCTGGGCTGTCTTACACAAAGTATTAAAGCATCCTACCATTCTCGAGAAATCTAAAAGCCTTGTGCAATGGCTGTCCTACTTCAGTGATGTGGAGTCTGATTTTCACTTTGATCTCTTTTGTAAATGGGTTCGGTGCTGTTCGGTTGCTATGCAAACTGGCATTGTGGTGGTGCTTTTGAATTTGTAATGGTAATTGCCAAAATAACTATTGGCATCCCAATTTTTTTTCTTACATTTTCCAGTGTGAGAGGGCAAATCTGGGTCACTTACCATTCACACTTTCTCCTGGCTGCTGGAATTAACTGCAATGGATGTTTTTGTTTTCTTGAAACATTTGATTTTGATTCCTTACCAAGTTTTTGTGTGTTGACCCAGGTCCCTTGCAGTCTTCAGTTAGAGTCAAACCCTGATCCAGGGGGGTTAAGTTTCAGTCTGAGTTACGTTCTTGAGTGCAGCACTAACAGAGTGCTGCACTGTTAGAGGTTCCTTGGTTGGATGGAATGACCTTCGAGTGGTTATTCAAGATCCTACAGCCGCCCTCACAGGAAGATGAATGGTGTGTTGCGTTAGTTGTAGAGGCATTAACGTAGATGAGTGGAGAGAGAGATCATACTACAATTATACAGCACATTCGTGAGGCCACACCTGGAGAATTGTGTGCAGTTTTGGTCTCCTTACCTCAGATATGGACATACTTGCCCTGGAGGGCTTGCAACAAAAGTTCACCAGCCACTTTCCTGGAATGGCTTTATCACATTCCTGGAGGAATTAAGTAGACTTTAAACTGAAGGGAACTATGGAATTAATGAGACACGATCTAGCTGAAACATTTAAAGGGACCTGACAAAGTAGACAATGTTTCCTTGTCTGCAGAATGGAGACCATTAGGTCACATTCTCAAAATAAGGGGTCAGCTACTTTGGAGAGTAGAGGAGAAATCTTTCCACTAAAAGGGTGGCAAGTTTTTGGAATTTGCAGGTTCAGAGACTGGGAGCTACTCAGTCACCGACTGTAGGCAAAGCATTTATCAATAGAGTTTATATTTCCTACAATATGGCAACAGGCCCTTTGGCCCAACAAGTCCACACCAACCCTCCGAAGAGCAACCCAGCCACACCCATTCCCCCACCCTGTATTTACCCCTAACTAATGCACCTAACACTATGGGCAATTTAGCATGGCCAATTCACCTAACCTGCACATCTTTGGACTGTGGGAGGAAACCGGAGCAAACCCACACAGACACAGGGAGAATGTCCAAACTTCACACAGACAGTCACTCGAGACAGGAATTGAACCCAGGTCCCTGGCGCTGTGAGAACCACCGAGCCACCGTGCTGCCCCAATTCTGAAGCATTACATAGGTTAATGGAGTGGGACCATGGAGTTGAGGTGGAGGTAATCTTGTTGATTGAAGAAGCAGGCTTCCTTAGCAACCATTTGTTCCTCCACTGACATTACTGAAGCAGATTCATGTTGGTTTATCTAACTGCTGCTTACAGGGCGACTGTGAGGCACTTAGCTGCTCATTTCTTTAACCACTCCAGCTTAGTCCTTCACTATCTGTGAGGTCCTGATGAAGGCTTTAATATGGAATCTTAATGTGTTAAGTCATCAATTAACAATTGTTTATGAAAATTGGATGAGTGAGGGGTTTTGCAGCCAAATGTCTCTCCAGTTTTTTTTAGAAACAGCCCAGCATTGGCAACAGCAGCCTGCATTTATATAGCACCATTTTTTTTTAAACAGAGCAAGCCATCCAAGGCACATCGCAAGCGACTGTCAGGCGAATGTTCATACCAAGCCACCCAAGAAGATACTGGAACAAGCAAAAGGGGTTCTGAGGTTTTAAAGCAAAGGGAGAGGCATGGGGAGGATCCACAGGCAGAAGTGATTCTCAAGATCTCCATAGAGCCGAAACTGTGGGGGAAGCTTTCAAAATGGAGCTTTAATTATTAAAAAGGGGACTGGGCTTTCGGTGTGTCGAGGAGTTGCAATTTCTGTAGTTCCGTAATCCTGAATACTCACCGAGATGTTATGAAGCAATGAAAGAGTTAATGGTTGACTTCAATTCTGTGATTACTGTTGAGTCACACAAGAGCTTAAATTAAAACTCGCATTAACTCGATCACAGATTAAATCCAGTCCAGTGGACAAAGAAATCTGTTGAAAGGAAACAAGATATGATGAAATCCAAACAGGAGGCTTTGGAACGGGAAGGAAAGAGAGATAAACCTGCTCCCTGAAAGCAGGAATGACGGAACAAACAGTATGCTATTGTCCTCTTGTCACATTTCCCTTTTTGTTTGATTCCTTTTGTCTTGAGGCCCATTGTTGCACTTCCTCTCGTCCCCAGTTCACTCCATTCTCTTTCCATTACAAAACACATTCTGTTGTTTCACTACCTTTTTTGTTTGGAGCTGCCCTAACCGCCACTTCACCGAGAGCTGTTTGACTTGTAGGTGGAATTATTTGAGTTACTTTTTGTTTGCAGCAAATATTACAGTCGCCAGAAATCTCTCTGCGTGTCCATTTTCCACGCAGTGCTCCTGATTTCCCACTGCTCCCCACCCCCGACTCTCCACGCACCATTCATTCTGGGTGAATCACGTGGGCTCTCTCTCTCTCTTATCTGTGAAGAGATGAATCCAATATTCGCTTTTGTTGAGTGCAGAATGGGCTTGTGTGTTCCTGACAAAAAATCCATTTTGTTCTCGGTCTGCTGGACAGCTACTCGCTTACAGAAAACCTCGTCTCCGAGAGATTTGTGGCGATGCCTGTGGATTCGGAGAAAGAAGCATTTTCTTGCCTTAGCTGTTAGGGTTTGTAGAGATTTCGAGGCAAGTGTCCTTGGTGCACCACTTTGGAGACAGTTGTTCCTAATGCATGGGGTGAACTCCTTAAATTAAAGCCCTTTTTCTCCCCTCTCTGTTCTCATGGTTAGACATGTGATAGCTCCCTGCTCCCACCTCCTCAGATTCCATCACTTGTTTAACTTTTCATTACTTTCTTTTGCAGGGGGTTGAGCTTTGATTTAAAAGTGAACGCGTGTTAAATTTTCTACTTTTACTCTGTTCTCGCCCACCCATCCATGCCTCACAGAATGTCCACACGGCAGCTGGCTTCTTGTTGTATGGACGTGAATGGTGACGTAATCATGGTCCACGACCAGGTGAAAGTGGAGGAGGTGGAGGAGGAACGGAGTGGTTACGGGTCGCTCAGTATGTCATTTCCCAGCAATCCTCACTCCGACAAGCTCCCGAGCAAGGCAGCGCCTGGGAGAGAGACCTCGGACTTCGAGAGGTCAGGGGTCGTGAAGCAAACGCATGTAAGTGAGCCTGCGGCTTCTCGTCGAATCCAACTCAGTGACAGGAGTTGACTCCAAGTGAGGTCCATCTTTCCTCACCCGTGAATGAGCATCTGGTAAACGTCCAGAAACCAGAGGGTTTGGTCAGATTCCCATAACTTACAGGCTGTCGCTGATGCATTCATGATCAAAACGAAGAAGCTGAAAGGAGAGACTACATACATACTGCCCAGTCATAGAGATGTACAGCACGGAAACCGACCCTTTGGTCCAACTCATCCAGGCCAACCAGATATCCTAACCTAATCTCATTTCATTTGCCAGTACTTGGGGCCAATATCTCTCTAAACCCTTCCATTCATATACCCATCCAGATGTGGTTCAAATGTTGTCATTATACCAGTCTCCACCACTTCCTCTGCCAGCCTATTCAGCCTCTCCCTATAGCTCAAATCGTTCAACCCTGGCAACATCCTTGTTAATCTTTTCTGAACTCTTTACAGTTTCACAACATCATCCTTCTGATAGGGAGACCAGAATTGCACGCAATATTCCAAAAGTGACCTAACCAGTGTCCTGTACAGCTGCAACATGACCTCCCAACTCCTGTACTCAATGCTCTGACCAATATTTTTGCTGTCCCACCCAGTACCTCCATATGCTTTGTAATTCCAGAGTCTGTTGAGTGGAGGGACGGGGGCGGGGGGGGGGGGGTGAATCATAAAATCCCCACAGGCCATTGCACCCATCAAATCCACACTAACCCTCTGAAGATCATCCCACCCAGACCCACTCTTCCCACCCTCTCAACCTTATTCCTATTACCCCACATTTCCCATGGCTAACCCACCTAGCCTACACATCACTAAACACTATGGACAATTTAGAATGGCCAATCCACCCTAACCTGCATATCTTTGGACTGTGGGAGAATCTGGAGCAACCGGAGGAAACCCATGCAGACATGGGGAGAATGTGCAAACTCCTCATACTGCTGTGAGGCAGAAGTGCTAGCCACTAATCATTATGCCGTTGTGGCACTGAGTTATTGTGCCACCCTGCCCCAAAATATCTCTTAAAAGTAGAGGCAATGCCATTGGTGGAAATATAAGTTTGCAAAATACACCACTGAAATGGGCCATTCAGCCCAACTGCTTCATGGTACTGTTCATGCTGAAGCAAGTCTGAATTCCATTGAATTGAAGTCAAATCTTCAATTCCATTCTCCCTTAACATATTTGTCAAGTTTGCCCATAATGCCCCTGTAATATTTGACTCACCCATTCCTTGTGGGAGCAAGTTCCACATTTCTCAGTGTTCTGGGCAAAGAGATATCTCCTGAACTGTTTGATTTATTAGTGACATGTTATATTTATGTTCCCTTGTTCTAACATTGGTCATAAGTGGAAACATATCTTGAATTCCTATCAAACCATTCCATATCTTAGAAACCTCTCTGTTGGGTCACTTTTCAGTTTCATTGTTTTCTTAAGACAAAAAGCCCAACATGGCCAATCTTCCTTGCTACCGCTCAGTTCTGGCATCATTCTAAGAAATAATGTTTGCACCATTTCCAGTGTCTTTATGCTCTTCTTACAACATGGAGATTAATGTTCCTCAGAGTACTTAAAGTATATTCCAGAAAAGATTCACATTAAAAAATTGGAGCCACAGAGATGTACAGCACGGAAACAGACCCTTCGGTCCAACCCGTCCATGTCGACCAGATACCCCAACCCAATCTAGTCCCACCTGCCAGCACCCATCCCATATCCCTCCAAACCCTTCCTATTCATATACCATCCTCTGCGTGAAAAAGTTGCCCCTTTAGGTCTCTTTCATATCTTTCCCCTCTCACCCTAAACCTATGCCCTCTAGTTCTGGACTCCCCCACTCCAGGAAATAGACTTCGTCCATTTATCCTATCCATGCCCCTCATGATTTTATAAACCTCTATAAGGTTAGCCATCAGCCTCCGACACTCCAGGGAAAACAGCCCCAGCCTGTTCAGCCTCACTGTAAAGCTCAAATCTTCCAACCCTGACAACATCCTTGTAAGTCTTTTCTGAACCCTTTCAAGTTTCACAACATCTTTCCGATAGGAAGGAGACCAGAATTTCATGCAATATTCCAACAGTGGCCTAACCAATGTCCTGTACAGCTGCAACATGACCTCCCAACTCCTGTACTCAATACTCTGACCAATAAAGGAAAGGTACCAAAAGCGTTCTTCACTATCCTATCGACCTGCAACTCCACCTGCAAGGAGCTATGAAACTGTACTCCAAGGTCTCTTTGTTCAGCAACACTCCCTAGGACCTTACCATTAAGTGTATAAGTCCTGCAAAGATTTGCTTTCCCAAAATGCAGCATCTTGCATTTTTCTGAATTAAACTCAGTCTGCCATGTCTCAGCCCATTGGCCCATCTGATCAAGATCCTGTTGTAATCTGAGTTAACCTTCTTTGCTGTCCACTACACCTTCAATTTTGGTGTCACCTGCAAACTTACTAACTTACTACAAACCTATGCTCACCTCCAAACCATTTATATAAATGATGAAAAAAAGTGGACCCAGCACGATCCTTGTGGTACTCTACTGGTCACAGGCCTCCAGTCTGAAAAATAACCTTCCTCCACCACCTTCTGTCTTCTACCTTTGAGCCAGTTCTGTATCCAAATGACTAGTTCTCCCTGTATTCTGTGATATCTAACCTTACTAACCAGTCTCCCATGGAGGAAATACTGTACATTAGTTGAGCTGCACCAATGGAGAGAAAGCAGGGTAGGCCTTTGAGGTCAATGACATTTCATCACTGTTTACCTTCCTTGTGTACTGTGTCTGATACGTAAAATATCATTATCACTTTATCTCCTGTTGTCTATCACATTCTGGGGAATACCATTGATCAGAACCTCAACAGGATCAACTGCATAAATACAGGGTATAAGAGCAAGTCAGTGACTGAGAATCTTTCACTGAATAACTCTCCTTGTCATTCCCCAAAGGCAATTCACGAGGCACAAGTCAGGAATGTGTTGGAATACTCCCCATTCGACTGGATTGGTGCAGCCCTAACAACACTCGATGTTTCACATGTTCCAGGACAAATGTTTGATTGGCACCCCATCCACCACCTTCAACATTCACTCCCTCCATTAACAATGCATAGTGTCAGCAGTGTCTCCCATCTACAAGATGCATTGCGGCAACTCGCCACTCACTCTTTAACAGTGACTGCATGGGAGAACCACCATCACCTGCAGAGTCTCCTGCAACTACGACCGCATCCTGACAGCTTTGTCACTGCTGCAGGGCCAAAATCCTGGCACCCCTCTCCCCTCCCTAACAACATATTGTGTGCGTGCACCACCGTATGGACTGCATGGTTCAAGAAAGTGCCTCACCACCACCTTTTCAAAGGTGATTAGAGCCCAGCAGTAAATGCTAGTCTAGTCAGCAACACCCCCCATCTCATGAAAGAGTAAAGAAAAATTAGTTTTAGTTTGGTCGATACACTGGAACCATGACTTTGTTGTAAGTTGCCTGAAGATCCTATTTTGTGAATTGTCTTGCTATTTCCTGGATGATTTAGAGATAGCTGAATGAATACGACTTGCCTTGAGAAGGTGTCCATGTATCTTGATATATTAAATTCCCATTCTTTATACCCCCCCAGTCACTTGTAACCTCTCAAGCTTTGTGCATTCCCTGGAAATTGTCCATCAATGTGCATAATGTGAGGCTAGCAGAGAATTTAGGTGGTTGTTTAAAGGAAATTATTTTTTACTGATGAGCAGCTGAAGGTGTTAGTGGATCTTTGACACCCACTTGAATAGGTTTACTGACTCTCTAATGCAATTAATGGGTGATTTAAACAGGCCATGTATTGGGAGGTGATGAAGGTTACAGAAATATATAGAGAGCAAGGTGGGAGAGATTAAATGATAGAATGGTGGCACAAGGCAAAGGAATGAGTCACGTGAAGAGAGATAAATTAATCCATCCTTCCCCACCCCCTTTCACAGAGCTTCCCTTTTGTACTTTCTCACTTCTCCTTTCTCCCCTGCCTCTGTACTTGTTGAAAACCACTTGCAACTCTTATTCCCTTTTGCTCTGACAAAGGTTCATTGACCTGGGATGTTGGGCAGAATGTTATGAAGGCGATGGGGGTGTCAGTTGCAGCTGGAGAGCCAGCGAGACACCCCACCACTCCTCCCACCCCAACACTCCTCCCACCCCAACCTCCACACCCTCTGAAACAAAAAGGATCAAAGAACCCGAAGGCAGGGTGTCAAACAGCCCAATCAGAAGCTGGCTGCTCCTCTTACCCAGCAGCCACGGGGAGGTGTGGCTGTTGCTGGTACTACAACCACCAGAAGTCTCAAACAGAGTGGGGGCCCAAGGCACAGGTGAGTGATGGTGTGGAGAGGGTAGCTGGGCAGAGGCGAGGAGAGAAGGACTTAGCAGCAAAGGAGGTGGAGTGGCTCTGAACGGATCCTTCCCTTTCCATTGTCTTGTTTCTTGTTCAGGTGCCAAGTGCTTTTGAACAAGTGACCCCACCCTGAGAGCCCACAAATAAACTCATCACACTCCCTACACAGACATCTGACACCTTCCAACTCGCTGCTGTGTTAGTAAGAGAAGTAGCAGACTGAAGTCCCTTAAGGGGAATTAAGTAGCCACTTAAGGTACTAGTTATAGCATTACAATGGCCATTCAGCCCAACTGCTTCATAGTGGTGTCTGTGCTCTCACAAACTCCTCTTTGTTTAATGCTGTCGACATGTTCTCTTCCTATTCCATTCTCCCGTACAGGTTTGAGAGTGTGGTGCTGGAAAAGCACAGCCAGTCAGGGAGCACTCAAGGGGCAGGAGAATCAACGTTTCGGGCATAAGCCTTTCATCAGGAAGGATTATGCCTGAAACAGTCGATTCCCCTGCTCCTCAGATGCTGCCTGACCTGCTGTGCTTTTCCAGCACCAAACTCTTGCTTTGAGCTCCAGCATTTACGGTCCTCACTTTCTCCCTTCGAGGTTTGTCCTTCTTGCAGCTGCACTGTTTGATTCAACTAGTCTTTGTGCTGGCAAACTTCACATTTCTATGCTCTGGGTGAAGAGCAATCTCCTGAACGCCCAGTCAGTTTATTAGTGACTTTATATCCCCTCTGTTGTAGTTTTTCCCATTTATTGGGTGACATCACCTTAACTTCTACCCAATCAAATCCATTCGTATCTTAAAGATTTCTATCAAGTCATATTTCGATTTTCAATTTTTAAAGACAGAAGTCCCAGTCTGTCCAATCTTTCCTGATATTTCTCAGTTCCAGCATCATGGTGAGAAATATTTTTTACACCATCTCCAGTGTCTCTATTCTTTTTTAGAACATGGAGATTAATGGTATTAATACACCTCGAGTGCATTCTAGCAAGGTTCCAGAAATGATTCACATAGATTTAAAAATAAAACCATGCAAATGACGGAAGTCAGAAATAAAACAGGAAGTGTTATACACAAGTTAAGTTGTTACTGTGGACAGAGAATCTAGTGGGTGTTAATTGCCCACTTAGGGGCCTCAGTGGTCACTGGAATGAGAATTGTTTCCACAGACCTTCCTGCTATAGACTGCATGAAGTGGCATTTCAAATACCACCCTGCTCCCTCCCACCATCAAACTCCCTTGCTGGGGGCTGGGGAGGGGGGTTGCACACAAGAGTCCACACATTAACTCGGATGAAGTCATCTAGACTCAAAGCCTTAACTTACTCTCTCCACAGATGCTGCCTGACCTGCTGTGACTTCCAGCATGTTTTGTTTCCACCCATTAACTCTCCTTCTCTCTCTCCATGGATGTTACCTGACCTGCTGAACATTTTCTGATTGTGTAGTAGCTGGATTGCGCCTTTCCTGCTCATGAATAAGCCAGTTTGAAATACAAAATGTGTACAAACTTTTGGAGTGATTTAAAGACCTTGGTTCAATTAAAACAATATCATTCCGTGTCCGTGGCTTTACTTTGAGGCAAAAATGCTTAGTGCTTCGGTAAATAATGTCGAATGCCCGTACAATTTTGTGAGGACTCCCTGGAATTAACTGCTTTCATGATTTTTTTTTCTCTGTTCACTGCTAAACGGCATCAACCTCACAAACCGTGGAATGTTGCGTACTGTGGAAATTTGTTTGAAGTCCCTTCTGTAATCAGGCAAACTTAACCTTTTGGATGGAAAAATGTGTGATATTATGGAGGCAAAGAACATTTTGACCTTTAAGCACATTATACGTGGATAACTAGACACTTCCTCTTTCTCTCTCTTCTCTTCCTTGTCCTCTCCCTGACACAGCCGTTGCAATTGTTTTAGTGATACAATAGTCAAAATATTCTTGATCCTCAAGATTTTGTACTTCCAGAAAGAAGGTGCTGAGTCGAAAAGTATAGTGCTGGAAAAACACAGCAGGCCAGGCAGCATCCGACAAGGAAGAGAGTTGACGTTTCAGGACATTCCTGATGAAGGGCTTATGCCCGAAACATCGACTCTCCTGCTTTTCGGATGCTGCCTGACCTCCTGTGTTTATCCAACACCATACTTTTCGACTCTGGCCCTCCAGTGTGTGCAGTCCTCACTTTTTCTCTATAGTGTCTCAGCCAAGTATGAGACTACTTTATTGGAAGTCTCATCAGTTAGTAACTTTTAGCATTGGGTTTCAGTGTCCTTTACTGTTGGTGAATATTATATTGGTACAAAATTTAGGGGGTGGGGGGAGGAGGGGAAAGAGAGCTTCAAATTGAATGTATTTCCCCTTCCAACAATCACCTGTGAATCTGTTTGCTGCTCTTGTTAGTTATTGGGAACTTGGTGTAGTATGTGTGTTGTACAGAACACTGTGTCTTGACAAGTGGAAACTAACTGAGTTTTTTTTACATTTATATCCAGGCTTCATCTTCACCAAGGGAGGAAGGGCAACAGGATCACAGTAAATTCACAAATACCCTAAGCAACTTGGAAAGAATAGATTTTAGTAAGAACCTAACTGAAGGTGAGTATATCCACAACCAGAGACCAACATCATGAGCTGGAACGCTGATCTAGATTTCACACCTGGGTTTAAAAACTGATTTGCATTGGGCTCCAGAGTTGCAGGAAAGATCATCTTTCTCTCTTTCCTTCCCTCCCTACTGCTTAGGTGTTGCTTGATAGACACTAGAGACTAACAATTGGTGAGACAGTTCAGGCATATACATTTGTCATCAGAGTTTTGTTCCATGTGACATGTCGGAAAACTCTAAAACATCAATTACTCAGTTCCTATTTGTGTACAAAATAAATATACATAAAAAACTACAACCGGCTCTTATCCAATTACCCCTTAATTAACACATAATCATTACCTGCTTCATGGTTTGGTCTCTGGTAACCCTTACCAGACTCTGTTGGATAATAGCGTTACTTGCACAATTAATTGGTCCATAGACCAGAGCAGGTGTTTAACTCCAACATCTCTCACACTGCTGCTCTATAATCAGCCATTAGGACACTGGCCTTGGATGACTGGTTACTCCTTCTTATTTTTTGTTCAGCCCTGTCCTTCATAACTGCCTAGAGATGGTTTGTAGAGGAATCCACAGCTAAGTCAGGCCAGGGTTACACCATCAGTTCTAAACTTGGAGTGTGGAATCAGCTGGATTGATGTTGGGAATAATGGCTGGAAAACTTAGGACTGTTCTCTTTGGAACTCAGTGTTTTACAATCTGATGTAATAGAAGATTTCTAGATGAGAGCACTGGATAGGAGATAGAGAAAAGCGTTGAATAGGCTGGATCTATTTTCCCTGGAGCATCAGAGGTTAAGGGAGGTTTATAAAATCATGAGGGGCATGGATAGGGTGAATAGCCAAGGTCTTATCCCTATGGTAGGGGCATCCAAAACTGGAGAGCATAGGTTTAGGGTGAGAGGAGAAAGATTTAAAAGGGACCTAATGGGCAAATACTTCACCCAGAGGGTGGTGCGTGTATGGGACAAGCTCCCAGAGGAAGTGTTGAAGGCTGGTACAATTACAACATTTAAAAACCATCTGGATGTGTATATGAATAGGAAGGGTATAGAGGAATATGGGCCAAATGCCAGCAAATGGGGGTAGATTGATTTAGGACATCTGGTTGTCATGGGCGAGTTGGACCGAGGGGTCTGTGTCTGTGCTATACATCTCTATGATTCTATTCCTTCCAGCAGAGGCTGTGAATGTAAAATTGCTGACAAAATATTTAGTTTTTGGGATGTGGAATACTTTACCTGGAAAAGCTAGTTTCATGAATAATTTCAATGGGTTGTCAGGCAGGTCCTTGTCTGAGGGACTTTGTAAGGATGCAGACACAAGGCAGGGTGTGGAACCAAGCACATCAACTCTTTCAAAAAGTCAACACCAATACACGGTGCGATTAATGGATTAAGTTGTGAAGTTTTAATCTGAGGTTTATCAATGTTTGTTCTCAGGAAGTATTGAGACATGGAGCAAAGGCAAGGTATATAATGTTGAGCTGCAGAACAGCCGTGAATGAAGGTAGAACAACCATGAGGGATCAAATGGCCTCATCCTGTTTCTTATGTTATTTACTTGCCGTCACACGTCAGGGGAATACTGAAGGAATGACAGTGGAAAGTAAGCGATCTGTTTTTGAAGACAGACTGGCAGATCACCATGTGGCCCAAACATTTAATAACTGAAGAGAAAGATAAAAAACAGAGAGAGAGAGAGAGAGATATTACACACTGTCCAACATTCACTCCCTTGAGGTGCAATCATACTGTGTAACAGAAATACACCCAATTACCTTATATTTGATTTCCTTTACATTTGATCTGTAATCTGATCAAATTTAAAACATTTGCACAGATTATAGTGACTGTAATTGGAACAAAGATGCTATCATTGTGTTTTTGCTTCAAAGTGAGTTAATCCCCTTTATTTAGTTAGCAGCTGGAAGAAGTGGCACACTCGCTCATGTTCTCTCACACTGCACCTTCAGTCTGTTTGAATTAGACTGTAGTTCTAATTACTTTGGCAATGATGGCAGCTAAATGTTCAACTCCTCCATTGTAATAACTAGTGCTGTGATGGTCCTAGGTTTACCTGCTATGTATTGCAAGCAGTTATTTCTAAGTCCATCATGTGATTGGTAAATCTGCCGCCTCTCTTTTAAAATAATGTTGGTTCCGAAGACAAATCTTACTAAACTTGAAACATTGCTTTCGTTTCTCTTTTCACAAATGCTGCCAAATTAGCTGAGTTTCTCCAGCGCATTTTTCTGTTGTTTTTACTTCAAATTCCCAGCATCTGCAGTAAAAGCACTTTGGTTTGAATGTGGTTCAGACACAGCTCTCTGGCCTTTGAGTTCAAGACCTACTATAAGATTTTCAGAACACAAGCTGACACCAATGTATCCTACATACTGAAGGAGCGGGAGATTAATCTTAGGTGCTGTCTGCACTCCATAAAAGATCACACATTACCGTTTCAAAGGAGAGTTAAGACCATAAGACATAGGAGCAGAAATTAGGCCATTCTGCCCATTGAGCCTGTTCTGCCATTAAATCATGGCAGATACATTTCTCAACCCCATTATCCTGCTTTCTCCCTGTAACCCTTGATCCCCTTGATACTCAAGAACTTATCTATCTCAGTCTTAAATATACTCAATGACCTAGTCTCCACAGCCTTCTGTGGCAGTGAATTCTATAGATTCACCAATCTCTGTCTCAAGAAGTTTCTCCTTATCTCCATTGTGAAAGAGTCTTCCCTTTACTCTCAGGCAATGCCCTTTGGATTAGTGGTGCTGGAAGAGCACAGCAGTTCAGGCAGCATCCAAGGAGCAGCGAAATCGACATTTCGGGCAAAAGCCCTTCATCAGGAATAAAGGCAGAGACCTGAAGTGTGGAGAGATAAGCTAGAGGAGGGTGGGGGTAGGGAGAAAGTAGCATAGAGTACAATAGGTGAGTGGTGAAGGGGATGAAGTGGATAGGTCAAGGAGGAGAGGGTGGAGTGGATAGGTGGAAAAGGAGATAGGCAGGTAGGACAAGTCTGGACAAGTCATGGGGACAGTGCTGAGCTGGAAGTTTGGAACTAGGGTGAGGTGGGGGAAGGGGAAATGAGGAAACTGTTGAAGTCCACATTGATGCCCTGGGGTTGAAGTGTTCCGAGGTGGAAGATGAGGCGTTCTTCCTCCAGGTGTCTGGTGGTGAGGGAGCGGCGGTGAAGGAGGCCCAGGACCTTCATGTCCTCGGCAGAGTGAGAGAGGGAGTTGAAATATTGGGCCATGGGGCGGTGTAGTTGATTGGTGCGGGTGTCTCGGAAATGTTCCCTAAAGCGCTCTGCTAGGAGGCGCCCAGTTTCCCCAATGTAGAGGAGGCCACATTGGGAGCAACGGATACAATAAATGATATTAGTGGATGTGCAGGTAAAACTTTGATGGATGTGGAAGACTCCTTTAGGGCCTTGGATAGAGGTGAGGGAGGAGGTGTGGGCGCAGGTTTTACAGTTCCTGTGGTGGCAGGGGAAGGTGCCAGGATGGGAGGGAGAGTTGTAGGGGGGCGTGGACCTGACCAGGTAGTCACGGAGGGAACGGTCTTTGCAGAAGGCAAAAAGGGGTGGGGAGGGAAATAAATCTATGGTGGTGGGGTCTTTTTGGAGGTGGCAAAAATGTTGGTGGATGATTTACAGCCCACCCTCCCATCCTGGCACCTTCCCCTGCCACCGCAGGAACTGTAAAACCTGCGCCCACACCTCCTCCCTCACCTCTATCCAAGGCCCGAATGGAGCCTTCCACATCCATCAAGGTTTTACCTGCACATCCACTAATATCATTTATTGTATCTGTTGCCCCCGATGTGGTCTCCTCTACATTGGGGAGACTGGGCGCCTCCTAGCAGAGCGCTTTAGGGAACATCTCCGAGACACCCGCACCAATCAACCACACCGCCCCGTGGCCCAACATTTCAACTCCCCCTCTCACTCTGCCAAGGACATGAAGGTCCTGGGCCTCCTTCACCGCCGCTCCCTCACCACCAGACGCCTGGAGGAAGAACACCTCATCTTCCACCTCGGAACACTTCAACCCCAGGGCATCAATGTGGACTTCAACAGTTTCCTCATTTCCCTTCCCCCAACTCACCCTAGTTCCAAACTTCCAGCTCAGCATTGTCCCCATGACTTGTCCAGACTTGTCCTACCTGCCTATCTCCTTTTCCACCTATCCACTCCACCCTCTCCTCCCTGACATATCACCTTCATCCCCTCCACCACTCACCTATTGTACTCTATACTCTTTTCTCCCTACCCCCACCCTCCTCTAGCTTATCTCTCCAATCTTCAGGCTCTCAACCTTTATTCCTGATGAAGGGCTTTTGCCCAAAACGTCAATTTTGCTGCTCCTTGGATGCTGCCTGAACTGCTGTGCTCTTCCAGCACCACTGATCCAGAATCTGGTTTCCAGCATCTGCAGTCATTGTTTTTACCTCAATACCCTCTGGTCCTAGTCTCTCCCACCAATCCCATATCCAAGCCAATATTTATTAAATCACAAAACCAGATTATTCAGCTATCCAAAAATGTGCAGGTTAGGTGAATTGCCAATGCTAAATTGCCCATAGAGTTCAGGGACGTGTTGGTTAGGTGCATTAATCAGGGATAAATGTAGAGTAATAGGACAGGAGAATGGGTCTGGATGGGATACACGTTGGAGGGTCAGTGTGGACTTGTTGGGCCAAACAGCTTGTTTCCACACTATAGGGATTCTATTGTTGTTAATTGTATATTAATTATCATTAATTGCAGACAAGTAGTGGCCATTAACTGGGAATTCACTGGAGCCCCTCATTCATAGACTCAGATTAAAACTGAGTACTGAGTTAGGAGGCATAAGTGTATATTTGTAACTTCGTAAATAAATGTGAAAGTGTGTGAACGTTGGCTCCATTTTGACCCTTCCCCTAGTTGCTTTTACAAATAGAACAATTATTTCATTGTGAGAGCTTGCTATATGCAAATTGACTGCAAAATGGGGTGTCATTCAGAAGAAAACGAAAAAATCCTGTATTTATCTTGCACTTTCAACAACCTCACAGCAATAAAAAAAATCAAAGAACTGCAATGCTGGAAGTCAAAAAGCAAAACAAATTGCTGGAGAAGCTCAGCAGGTCTGGCAGCATCTTTGGAGAGATAGCAAAGTACTTTTAATTACAAAAATATACTGTACTCATCAAATAATTTTGTATATATAGTGCACAAAAGTCACAAATGTAATTCGGCTCCGTACAGTAGCATAGCAAGGAAACTAACAAACATTGGAGTTTAACTGTACAAACAAGCCAAAGACATCTCTTACACATACAAGACTATATTTACAAAATTTCAGATCAGAACTGATTGATTGTCGCTGAGAAAATGTTGGTGAAGATGGGGGAAGGAGGAGGAGTAAACGATAGGTGTAGATGGAACCCAGAGAGAGAACAGCAATTGGCATACAAAGGAAGGGGTAAAAGTCAGCCCTGGGGGAATCGATAGCTGGTACTGGGGACCAGGAGTGGCTGACCATAGGTATGTGTGGCAGCAATCCATGTGATGACAAGACCCGGTGTGTGGGGATTGGGGTAAAGATGTGGGAGAAAGGTACTGAGGACCTAAAATCGTCCAACTCGATATTGAGCCCTGAAGGCTGCAGAGCCCCCAATGAGTCAAAATGTGGCGCTGGAAAAGCACAGCAGGTCAGGCAGTATCCGAGGACCAGGAGAGTCGACATTTCGGTATGAGCCCTTCATCAGGGGTCATGCCTGAAACGTCGACTCTCCTGCTCCCCGGATGCTGCCTGACCTGGTGTGCTTTTCCAGTACCACAAACTTTTCGACTCTGACTCTCCAGCCCCTGCAGTCCTTGCTTTCTCCCAAGTGGAAAACTGCGGAGTTAGTGCTATCTGTTTTGTGGTGTAGTTATGTGTTCATGTGCCAGTTTAAAATTGTGCTGAACAAGTTAATGGGTATCTGTCTGACCATTCTCTCCACTGACTTGCTCCCTTTATCTTTCATAGTTGTTTTTCTTTCCGGCCATTATTTTGTCACTATAACAAAGACCTATGAACACTGACAGGTGTGGCACCTTCAGGGCAATTACTGAAGAATGCCAAGAACTTTACTCCAAGGCAGCGTACATATTGTTCTCTTATTCTGATTGTGCTGATTTTTGTGGTTGAGTCAGCATTCTGTGCCTGCCTACCAGGTATATGTTCTTTTGACCCTTCCTTTACTGTTCATTCCAGTAGCCATCTGTCCAATTTCCCATCCGCTCACCTGTAATCTAATCTCTAGTTATCTATGTGTTTCTGCATGTGACAGTACAAACACTTTTGTGTCTATATGCCTAGTGTTTGGCAAACCAGACACTTGCTGGAAGTAGGGAGTCCTGTGTGGTGCAGAGAAGAACATGGACAATAGGATCGGGAGTAGGCCATTCAGCCCTTTTGAGCCTGCTCCACCATTTTACATGATGGCCAATCACCCAATGATTCCTGCTTTTGCCCATACTCTTTTATCCCTTTAGCCCTAAGAACATGGGAGGGTGGAGGGCCCCACATTGATGTTGTACTGCAAGGTGGTTGATTCAGATCCTGGTCCATGACAGAGAGGCCTTCACCCTCACTGGGACCATTTTGACTTTGCCAAATGCACAAAACTCAATGCCACTGAAAGACAAATGCCATTGTAATCTGGTAACAAGAGCCCAGTGGACCACTCCTGAGTAAGTAATGCACAGGTCTTTGTGCAGTAAATGAGATCAGTGAAGTGCAGTATCCCTTAGGAATTCCAGTGACTTTTAGCACATGTAGAATGACGTGTGCTTTATGATGCTGTGGTACTACTATTTCACATTACAAAGCCACAGGGAAGTTGATTTCTAAATGACAAATAATTTTTTTTATTAATAGCAGGTCTTTCTTTCTTTAACAATTGAGTCTGGACCAGAGGAAGGTAGAGAGCAATCCATTCAGAGAAACCTGTTTAGTTGGTCCATTGGGACCTCTGCTTTGAAAGAGGCCAGCTAATACCCCGGCAAATTCCAGTTTCTGTGATTTTCTTCTGCTCCTTGACAATATAATCCAGACCAGGAAACCTGCTGCAAAGCCCAGCTCCTACACAATGCTCCCAGAGGATACTGTTGTGTCCAGGATCTCAAGAAGTGCAAAGTGTAATGAGCCCTGGCCCTCACCCAGAGTCGCTACCTTTCAAAATCCATAATTCCTTTATAATGACCGACAATAAGGCACTTGATTTGTCTACTGCTTTCCCCTCCTCCTTTACCAACAGCCCGGCCACTTATCCACATTAGTCAATCTTTGTTCCTGATGAAGGGCTTATGCCCGAAATGTCGAATTTCCTGTTCCTTGGATGCTGCCTAACCTGCTGTGCTTTAACCAGCAACACATTTTCAGCTGTGATCTCCAGCATCTGCAGACCTCATTTTTTTACCCTTACTGTTAGTCGTATCCAAGGTTCCCAAGAAGTTTTGTCTAATTGTCATTCTGTCTTCCTGCAGTCATGCCGAGTATTGAGAAGCTGCTGTCCAGTGATTGGAAAGACAAGCTCCTGGAGAAATGCACCTTGAGCAGCAAGGACATCAAAGGTACGAGCACCAATAGTCTGCATTTGTGATAGGGCACTGCACTAGCTGTGGATGTTGCCTGCTTCCTGTGTCCAATCTGTTCAAGTCTGCTGTGTGCAGTCATTCCAGTTGTTGGTGTTTGCAAATTCCTTTTCATCGGTAAAAGATCGATAGAAAAAGGTAGTTTGATATGTTTCTGGAGGACGCCACTCTCAGCTGGAGAGGGGGAATCTGAGCATGTGCTCACTCAAACAAGAAAGATGGCCTTTCCGACAGTAAATTAGCGATACCACGTGGATTCTCTGTCCTAAGAGGTTAGACTAGATTCCCTACAGTGTGGAAACAGGCCATTAGAACATAAAACATAGAACATTACAGCGCAGTACAGGCTCTTCGGCCCTCGATGTTGCGCCGACCTGTCTGAAGCCCATCTAACCTACACTATTCCATGTACGTCCATATGCTTGTCCAATGACGACTTA
Organism: Hemiscyllium ocellatum; assembly: GCF_020745735.1. Lineage (NCBI taxonomy): Eukaryota > Metazoa > Chordata > Chondrichthyes > Orectolobiformes > Hemiscylliidae > Hemiscyllium > Hemiscyllium ocellatum. The sequence continues at coordinate 11,253,562 of NC_083426.1, read as the reverse complement.
AATGTACTTCAAGTTGGCGATTCTACTACCCGTTGCAGGCAAAGCATTCCATACCCTTACTACTCTCTGAGTAAAGAAACTACCTCTGACATCTGTCCTATAATCTATCACCCCTCAATTTAAAGCAATGCCCCTCCCCCCGTGCTTGCCGTCACCATTCTTGGAAAAAGGCTCTCCCTCTCCACCCTATCTAACCCTCTGATTATCTTATATGTCTCTATTACATCACCTCTCCACCTTCTCTCTAACAAAAACAGCTTAAGTCCCTCAGCCTTTCCTCGTAAGACCTTCCCTCCATACCAGGCAACATCCTAGTAAATCTCCTCTGCACCCTTTCCAAGGCTTCCACATCCTTCTTATAATGCGGTGACCAGAACTGTATAAAATACTCTAAGTGCGGCCGCACCAGAGTATTGTACAGCTGCAGCATAACCTCATGGTTCCGGAACTCGATCCCTCTACTAATAAAAGCTAAAACACTGTATGCCTTCTTAACAACCCTGTCAGCCTGGGTGGCAACTTTCAAGGATCTGTGTACATGGACACCGAGAATCTTACCATTAGCCCAGTACTTTGCATTCCGGTTACTCTGACCAAAGTGAATCATCTCACACATGTCCGCATTAAACTCCATTTGCCACCTCTCAGCCCAGCTCTGCAGCTTATCTATGTCTCTCTGTAGCCTGCAACATCCTTCGTCGATATTCACACCTCCACCGACCTTAGTGTCGTCTGCAAATTTACTAACCCGCCCTCATCCAGGTTGTTTATAAAAATGACGAACAGCAGTGATCCTAACACCAACCCTTGCGGTACACCACTAGTAACTGGACTCTAGGATGAACATTTCCCATCAATCACCACCCTCTGTCTTCTTTCAGCAAGCCAATTACTGATCCAAACTGCTATATCTCCCACAATCCCATTCCTTTGTATTTGTACAATAGCCTACTGTGGGGAACCTTATCAAATGCCTTGCTGACATACATATACACCCCATCGACTGGTTTTACTCTCATCTACCTGTTTGGTCACCTTCTCAAAGAACTCAATAAGGTTTGTGAGGCACGACCTATCCTTCACAAAACCATGCTGACTATCCCTAATCAAATTATTCTTTTCTAGATGACTATAAATCCTATCTCTTAACCTTTTCCAACACTTTACCAACAACTGAAGTAAGGCTCACTTGTCCATAATTACCAGGGTTGTCTCTACTCCCCTTCTTGAACAAGGGAACCACATTTGCTATCCTCCAGTCTTCTGGCACTATTCCTGTAGACAATAACGATTTAAAGATCAATGCCAAAGGCTCGGCAATCTCCTCCCTGGCTTCCCGGAGGATCCTAGGATCAATCCCATCCAGCCCAGAGGACTTATCTATTTTCACACTCTGCAGGATTTCTAATACCTCTTCCTTGTGAACCTCAATCCCACCTAGTCTAGTAGCCTGTATCTCAGTATTCTCCTCGACAACATCGTCGTTTTCTGGAGTGATTACTGTCGTAAAATATTCATTTAGTGCTTCCCCTATCTTCTCTGACTCCCTTCGACCCAACAAGTTCACAGCGACCCTCCGAAGAGTAACCCACCCAAACCCATTTCCGTCTGACTAATGAACCTAACAGTATGGGCAATTTAGCATGGCCAATTCACCCAACCAGCACATCTTTGGACACAATTCTTATAAAGACACACGACAGATACTGGAACTGCACCAGAGTCTGGCAGCACCCACATACCTGCATTGACACCCACGCCTATACATACCAATTTTGTTTCCTCTTTGCTAGTGTCAACTTTTCTCTTATTTTTGCCCTCCGATAGCACAGCTAATCTCATGATTCCTTCCTCCTCTTGCCCAATTTGCCCAATGTGGGCAGCATGGTGCCTCACAGCGCCAGAGACCCGGTTCAATTCCCGCCTCAGGCAACTATCCGTGTGGAGCTTGCACATTCTCCCCCGTGTCTGCTTGGGTTTCCTCCGGGTGCTCCGATTTCCTCCCACAGCCCAAAAATGTGCAAGTTAGGTGAATTGGCCATGCTAAATTGCCCATAGTGTTAGGTGAAGGGGTAAATGTAGGGGTATGGGTCTTGGGGGGGGTTGCTCTTTGGACTTGTTGGGGCAAAGGGCCTGTTTCCACATTGTAAGTAATCTAATCAATTTCCTCCAACCCCTTTGACAGGATTCACTCTCCTGTGATTCAGTTTCTCCTAACCTCCGCCCTATTGCTTTCCTTTCTGTCCTTGTGCCACACACAAATCCAACCACATCTTGAGAGTTTTCCCAATTCTGATGAAAGGTTATTGAGCTGAAACATCAACAATTTTTCATCTATGTCGACACTGCCTGGCCTTTTGAGTTTTTCCAGTGTTTTCTGTTTTTAAGGTCAATTTGATCTTCCAATTAGTCAGCTTTATGTTGTTATTCATTTAATTAAGCATTGGCCTGCATATCGATCTCTGGATAGTGCTCAAACCATGACATATCAAATGAGTCAATCCACCAAGGAGCTGATGGCCTAGACTACTACTCCAGGGGCTCAGTGAGTGTTCTGGAGATCTGGGTTCAAAATCCTGCCATGGCAGAGTGGAATTTGAGTTTAATATTTTTAAAGTATGGAACTTAGCATCTCATGATCTAATCCTTTAGGGAAAGAAAACTGCCATCCTTACCTGGTCTGACCTACATATGACTCGATCCACAGCAATGTGATGGACTCTTAACTCTCAGTTAATTTGGCAATAAATGCTTATCCACATCAAATATGAATATCTATGCCTTCACCTTACCCCCATACTCCTGCTATTGACATATCCATCCCTGTTAGTTTGGTCAATTGGAAGGTGAAAAGGGCTTCTCACAATCGATTGCTTCTTACTGGTTGGAATGAAAAGTGTTGGAAGGAAACAAAAATGAAGTAAAAGCCAGAGCAGACTCCACGCAATGTCATTTCGTTTGTGGAGACTTCAGGGCATTCCTGGAGAATTGGCAATTTTAGCACCAAGTGTCTTGGAACAGACGACAATGTCAAAATGACTTTGAAAGAGCAACTGTTGTGTGTTTGTTTTTGCCCTCCAACAAAATAAAACTTGAATAATTCAGTGTTTTATGTATTTTCTGCTGGGGCAGGAACAGCGGAGAGTCTGGCAGAGAAGGAATTGCAGCTGTTGGTGATGATAAACCAGCTGTCAAGTCTCCGAGAGCAGCTGCTGACAGCTCATGCAGAACAGAAGAACATGGCAGCCATGTTGTTTGAGAAACAGCAGCAACAGATGGAACTGGCTCGACAGCAGCAGGATCAGGTAGATGGAAAAAGGAACGAGGCAGTGATTAGAGATCAATGTGGCATCGTCAAAAGTCAGACGTAGCACAGACATTATCCACATTAAAGATTAAATGTCTTTGCAAGATTTGTTTTGTTAGTAGGATTTTAATGGAGAAGGGGTGTGGTACAAAGGGGAAAAGTGAACTTGAATTGCACAGCATTTATCGCAGCTTCTTGGAAGTATTCCAAAAGACCTCACAATCTATTCATTTTGTGAAAATGTATTGACTTTGAAAATCATGGTTGTAGGAGACAAACTCACAGAGTCATCAGGTGTGATCTGGACTGTTATCTTTTAGATGTTCTTGTTACTTTCTGTGAATCAGAATTTTGTGAGCTCACTTTTAACTCACAAACACCAGTGAAATGGTTGATCAGGTTCATTCGTCTTTGGTTAAGGAAGGATTGTTGGCTGGAAGAATTTCCACTTATCGTTTTTTTTCCAAATGTGTCCGTCTTTCCCCTTCTTTCATTTTTACACTCTCCCTCTGTCCTTCACCACTGCCCCCCTCACTCTTTTTCCGTCCTCTTCCCTCTTGTTCATTCTCTTTATTTTTCTCTCTCTCTCTCTCTCTCTCTCTCTCTCTATCTCTCTCTCTCTCTCTCTCTCTCTCTCTCTCTCTCTCTCTCTCTCTCTCTCTCTCTCTCTCTCTCTCTCTCTCTCTCTCTCTACTACATTGCAGCTTTACTTTGTTCGATACTTTGCTCTCCTGCCTCATGTGGTTTTTAAAATGAGTACTTTCTGTCATTGCACCATTCAATGAAGCAACTTGACCCTCTAGCTTCACTAAGCCTATAACTGATGGTGCTGTTAATCCAACATCAGGAACTCTTCTGACACAGTTGTAACATTCCGATATCACCCCCACTAGGTTCAAGTCTAGCTACGGAACTTGACCAAAGAAGATGCGTCATAACTGGGGCAAACAAGTTGATTATCAATTTGTAAATCTGTCTGGTTTGTCAGTGCAAGAAGGAAAGTAAAGCAGAAATTGCTGGAGAAACTCAGGCAGCATCTGTGGAGAGAAAGCAGAGTTAAGGTTTCGATTTCAGTGATCCTTCTTCAGGGTGGCACGGTGGCTCAGTGGTTAGCACTGCTGCTTCATAGCCGGGTTCAATTCCCACCTCAGGCAACTGTCTGTGTGGAGTTTGCACATTCTCCCTGTGTCTGTGGGTTTCCTCTGGGTGCTCCGGTTTCCTCCCACAGTCCAAAGATGTGCAGGTTAGGTGAATTGGCCATGCTATATTGCCTGTAGTGTTAGGTGGATTAGTCAGGGGTAAATAGAGGGGGGTGGGTTTCTCTTCAGAGGGTCTGTGTGGACTTGTTGGGCCGAAGGGCCTATTTCCACACTGTAGGGAATCTAATCTAAATCTATATGGGTGGCACGGTGGCACAGTGGTTAGCACTACTGCCTCACAGCACCAGAGACCCAGATTCAATTCCCGCCTCAGGCGACTGACTGTGTGAAGTTTGCACATTCCCCCCCGTGTCTGCATGGGTTTCCTCCGGGTACTCCGGTTTCCTCCCACAGTCCAAAAATGTGAGAATTGGATGTGTTAAATTGTCCGTAGTGTTAGGTGAAGGAGTAAATGTAGGGGAATGGGTCTGGGTGGATTGCACTTCGGCGGGTCGGTGTGGACTTGTTGGGCCGAAGGGCCTGTTTCCACACTGTAAGTAATCTAATCTAATCTAATCAAAAAAAACTGAGCAGGAAACTTCCTGGTCAGTCTTAACCTTGTGCTATTGCAGCACAACACATTTCCTCGTGAAAAGGCTCAAGCACAAATTCATGGGCCGTGAGCAAACATTGTCTTCATTCCAAAGGATTGCCCCATAAGACACACACGCCCTCTCACCCACACTCTGTGTGTATCTCTCTCTAAACCTGAGACTAGGACCCGTGGACACAGCCTTAAAATTAGAGGGGGTCAATTCAGGACAGAAATGCGGAGACATTTCTTCAGCCAGAGAGGGTGGGCCTGTGGAATTCATTGCCGCAGAGTGCAGTGGAGGCTGGGACGCTAAATGTCTTCAAGGCAGAGATTGATAGATTCTTGTTGTCTCGAGGAATTAAGGGCTACGGGGAGAATGCGGGTAAGTGGAGTTGAAATGCCCATCAGCCATGATTGAATGGCGGAGTGGACTCGATGGGCCGAATGGCCTTATTTCACTCCTATGTTTTATGGTCTTATGGTCTTAACCCTCTGTCCCTCTCTCCTCTCTCTCTGTCTCTCTTCCTCATCACTCTCTGTCTGTCTCACCCGGCCACTCTCTTCCCTCCCCTCTCTGTCTCCTCTCCAAGCCCCGTCTCTTCCCCCCCGCCCTCTATTCCTCCCCCTCCTTCTTTGTGTGTGTGTTTCTCTCCCTCGCATCTTCTCTGCATCTCTCTCTCATTCTCTCTCCCTCTCATTTGCAGCCCGATGCGTTCAATGTGAATATTAAACATTATCTTTTTGCTGATAGAAAAGCCAAGAGTTCATTCCAAATATAAATCAATAAACACAGATTCCTTAATAGTTGCTCAATAGGTTAAACATTATCCCACACGTTTTTGTTACATTAAATTCCTGCAGTTATTACATCATTTAATACAAGAATAAAATGTTGGAAATCTGCAGAGTAAAAAGAAATGGGCATCCTCAGGAACTATTTGTAAAGAGATTGAAACCCATTATCTTTTTCTTTGACTTGCATTATCATCCCTTTTTAAACTTTAATCAATCCTCTCTTCCACCTGATCATAGACCCTGCATTATTATTTTTCCTCCTCTCTTAACCCATCTCCCCCCCCATCTTCCCTGTCTCTGTACACACTTTAAATCTGTTAATTCTCTAACTAAACAGGTGAGGGGCCATGAAATAATTGTTGTTCTGTCTTGACAAATCCTGCCTGACCTGCTGAGGGTTTCCAGCATTTTGTTCATCAGATCTCATTACCCGTCATGTCTTTGCACAACCCATTCCAAATGAGGACCAATACCAGAATAAGTGACAATTATCTATCTTTTGGATTTTACGTTATTGACAGCTGTTTCGTTGCTTTCAGTTTCAGCCCCCCCCCCCCCCTCGATAATGACTTAAAATATAATCCTTGTTGTTGTGAACATCTGTGAGTGATTCTATTAATATCTGTCCTCTTGGGTCAGTTTCCAAAACATCACCGCTGTACAAAATCACGAGTGCATTCATTGATTTGAATTTACACAAAATCACAAACTGGAAACGGAGTCACCACCAGCACCCACCCCGCCCACATATGCAGCACCCCCACCCCAGACACGCACATGTCCACACACACACCCACACTCGTGTGCACACAAGCCCCCACACAGACACCCCACACCCCCCCCCACAAATACACACATACACTCCCCACACACACACACTCCCATACACACACCCCCACACGCCCGCCGCGCATACACGTCTCTCTCACACACACACACACACACACACACACACACACACACACACACACACACACACACACACACACACACACACACACCCCTTGTATAGTTGGATAAGTGAATGATTGCTGTTTTTTTGGGAGTATGCTATGCACAGATTAGTTGTTGTCTTTCCAACATTACAACACTGACTATGCTTAGGGGAGGTGGGGGCCATGGGTAATTATTTGAGTTTATAGTGCTATTGGACAGCCAGAGATTTTGAAAGGTTACAAAACCAAACTGGCAGTCGTCCTTTTTGTTACCCGGCACGTTAAATTAATAAAGATTTCTGAACTGAACTTGTGTCTTCAGAATATTTTTAAAAAAAGGAGCTACTCCAATTCTATATTAATGAGAAGTCAAGCACAGAACTGAGCTGTGAGTAAAGCTGCTATAGCAGAGGACCGATCTCCTGTCAATCATTCCAGCACCATTGAAAATTAACATCATTGTTTATTCCTAATGACAGATAGCCAGGCAGCAGCAGCAACTCATTCAACAACAGCACAAAATTAATCTCCTGCAACAGCAGATCCAGGTAAGAGTATTGAGAAGTCTCGCTTTGTATGTCTGAGGTGCGGAGGAAGAATTTCTTTTCAGAGAGGCATTCGTGTTTGGAATTCTTTCTCGCTCTCCCCTTTCCCCCAGCAAGCAATGGAAGCCAGGATGTATTCTAGCCTGAACTGATTTCTAGTTTCCTCCCACTGTCCAAAGATGTACAGGTTAGGTGGATTGGCCATGCTAAATTGCCCCATAACAACATTCAGCGAAGTGCAGTGTAGGCAGATTAGCGATGGGAGGTGCAGGGATAGGGTGGGATGCTCTTTGGAGAATCAGTGTGGACTTAATGGGCTGAATGGCCTGCTTCCACACTGTTGGGATCTATGATTGATGTAGGCATGGAGGAATATAAGAGGGCATTTGTGAAACTGAAGTTTATATCAAATCGACCCTGATCTTGTTGTCTGGAGCAAGGTCGTCCATTCCTGCTCTGATTTGTTTTTATCCATTCATGGAATATGGACATCTTTGGCCAGGCCTGCATTTATTGGCCTACTAATCACCCCAGAGAGCAGTGAAGGATTAACCACATTGGTCACACCTGGTGAAGATGGCGGTTTCCTCCCCTAAAGGCCACTAGCTCGCCAGATGGGATTTTCCACCAATTGACAGGGTTTCATGGTCATTACTGGACTCTTAATTCCAGATTTTTGTTGGACTCAAAATTCCACCATGTGGTGGGATTCAAACCCAGGTCTTCGGAACTTCCCCCGGATTAATAGTCTAGCACTGTAGCAAACTTTATTATTAACTGGCACCTATGGGACCAGGAGTGTGCTGGTTGATTAAATATTCTGGTTGATTAAGAGGTCCACATAATCAAGAATAAGTATAATGCTGGGGGTCTACACATCCATGTTACACTATATTTACAGCACAAATCACTTAAATAATAATACAACCTTGCCTTAAATAAAACTTGCTGGCAGAGAGCCTTCTCACTTGCACCATCAACTGACTACTCGGTGATTATGATAATAGAGTAAGCTTGTGGTATTCGATTAAATAATTATTGCCAGTTTGTCAAGAGGAGAGGTTCATAAGGTGCCAGTTAAAACAAAGTTTGCTGTAATACCACTAGATCGTCACCTCCCCCAGCTCCTGTCTTTATATTGAATATAGTATTGTAGTCCCTGAAGTTAGAGTCTGCTGTACACACAGATACATGCGCACTATAATAAACCCACTTAAGACTCCCTGCACATTGCTGTAATCATGGATGAAAGCTTTAAATCTCTATTTTGCTTTTGGCCTTTACACTCAGCTGAGATTTTTAATGGCAATAGTTCAGCTGCTGCTTATAAGGCTGGCTTTTGAAATGTCTTACTTTTTGTGTTGAGCTCGTTTGGTGTTAATAGGGATGAATGAATGACTATTGTACATCAAGTTGCAGGTTAATATAGAAATGAATTATAACCATTTTGTCTGTCTGTGGACCAAATTTACTGATCACTGATGTAAAAAGAACTGCGGATGCTGGAAATGATAAACAAAAATAGAAATTGCTGCAGAAACTCAGCAGATCTGACAGCATCTGTGGAGAGAAATCAGAGTTAACGTTTCTAGTCCAGTGACCTTTCCTCAGGACTGATGGTAGCGAAGGAAATGTCGGTTTGTGAGGGGAGGGGGTAAGGAATAGTGATAGGTGGCAATAAAGGCCAGAGAGAGAAAAACAATTGGATAGACAAAGGGACAGATAAAGATCAAGTGAGGAAGGTAAATAGCTATTAATGGGGACTGTTAGTGGCGAACAATGGGTTGTGTATAATAGCAGACCATGTGATACCAAGGCCTGGTGCATGGGTGTGCTCGGGGTTCCTGCCGCCTTCTGGATTCAGTACTGAGTTCAACAGCTTTAGGGCCTGAGCTGTCCCATGTCCTTACCCCAACCCCCTTACAACTGGCTTTATTGTCACATGGTGAAAGTGAGGACTGCAGATGCTGGAGATCAGAGTCAAGAGTTTAGTGCTGGAAAAGCACAGCAGGTCCGAAACGTTGACTCTCCTGCTTCTCGTTTGCTGCCTGACCTGCTGTTCTTTTCCAGCACCACACACTCGAACCCTATCTTATCACATGGTCTGCTATTTCACATCCCATTGTTAACCACGAACAGTCCCTACTAATAGCTATTGTCCCTCCTAGCCTGATCGTTATCCACTCCTTTGTCTATCCAACTGTTCTCTCTCTTTTGGCTCTATCCCTACCTATTGTTTACTCCTTCTCTCCTCCACCCAACCCTATCTTCTGCATTTTCCTCGCAACCATCAGTTCTGAGGAAGGGTCGCTTGACCCAAGATGTTAACACTCTGATTTCTCTTCACACTTGCTGCCAAATTTTGTGAGCTTTTCCAGCAATTTCTGTGTTTGGTTTTAGTTTGTGATGTGATGGCTGCACAATGCATTGTCTAAAACTTGATTGATTGATTGATTGAGGGTCAGAGCCTAAAAGGAACCAAAGCTGTGTTTACTTGCAATAAAATGTTTACCGTATTCCACTCGGATATTCACAGCGTTGAGCAACGTTCACATTTCTGTGATGGTTGGGGGTGAGGGGATTGTGTTTTACTGTCATGCTTTACCTTTGTCAACACACTGTTTCCTTTCTTCCAGCAAGTCAACCTGCCTTTTGTGATGATTCCAGCATTTCCCCACAGTCCGCAGCCTCTTCCAGTCACCAGCGATCCCCAGCTGAGCCTTCAGATGCAGCCGGGACTGTCATGCAAGCCAAGTACGTTCTCTATGATTTCATGTGGAGCTATTCCTTTAGGGTGAAGGCACAGCAATCTGCCTGGAGGTTTGGATCTTGCAAGAGATCTCAGCTGTAGTGTGTGCACCACTATCTGGCTTCATCATATTCTTTAAATCGCAGTGATTGTCTTTGCTGCCAGGATTCCCTACATCAGCCACAGACTGAACTTGTACGTTCTTGTACACATCTGTCATATTCTGAACAACTAAGTTTCTCTTTAAAAAGACTTTTCTTTCTCCGTCTGTCCCCCACTTCTCCCTCCCCTCCTTCTCTCCCTCCTTCTCTCCCTCTTTCTCTCCCTCTTTCTCTCCCTCCTTCCCCCCTCTCTCTCTCCCTCCCCCTCTCTCTCTCCCTCCCTCTCTCTCTCTCTCCCCCACCTCCCCCCTCTCTCTCCCTCTCTCTCTCTCTCTCTCACCCTTTCTCTCTCACCCTTTCTCTTTCTCTCTCTCTCTCTCTCTCTCTCTCTCTCTCTCTCTCTCTCTCACCCTTTCTCTCTCTCCACCCCCTCTCTCGCCCCCCCTCTCTCCCCCACTCCCTCTCTCTCTCTCGCTCTCTCTCTCTCTCTCTCTCTCTCTCTCTCTCTCTCTCTCTCTCTCTCTCTCTCTCTCTCTCTCTCTCTCTCTCCTCTCCTCCCCCCACCACACACACTCTCTCTCTTTCTCTCCCCCATTCTCAATCTCTCTCCCCCACTCCCTCTCTCTCACCCATTCCATTTCTCTTTCTCAGTCTTCCCCCGACTCTCTCCATTCCTCCCCAACCCTCCCACCCCCAAGAATAGAAATGTTTCTTGTAAGTTTAGATCTTGTTTATGAGGGCAAGTCAGTAGCTTGTTTCAAGAAAAAGGCCTTTTCAGTTTCTGTGGGACTCTGTCATTGAGGATGGAGCTATTAACATTTCAGTTATGTACCCATTAGGGCTGTGTTTGAGAAAAAAAATGTCGCCTTTTGATAACTTTCCACTCAGTCAGAACAAAAAAAAGTAGTAAAAGTTGAAACCTGGCAAGAATATTTCCCTGGGAGAAATTACATTTCGAGCAAATAGGTTCAGCAGAAAACTGGGATGTTTGTAATTAGGGTTGCAAATCCTGTTGTTGGAGGTGACAAAAAAAAGTCTCCTGTCAGAAGAAAGTTGGTGAACTTCTGAATTTATTGCGTATGTGTCACTCTTCCAAGCCGGTATGTCCCTTTATCTGGTGCAGGGAGATGATTTTTTTGCTCAATGTTTTGACTTTTCAGTTGATAGCAACAAACTATCATTCTGTTTGGCCCAACCATTTCTAGCCTCAACGAGAAACCTGGAGGATTTGAGCTATAACGAGAGGCTGGAAAGGCTGGCGCTGAATTCACTGAAGTGTAGGAGGTTGAGAGATGACATTATATAGGTTTTTTTTTAAATCTTGAGGGGCATGGCAAATAGGTGAATAGCAAAGGTCTTTTCCCTAGGGGTGGGGAGTTCAAAACTTACGGGGTTTATTTTAAGATGAGAGGAGAAAGATCTTGAAGGAACCTGAGGGGCAACTTTTTAACACAGAGGGTCATTTTTAAGTGGAATAGAATCATAGAAATCAAAGAATCCCTCAAGTGTGGAAACAGGCCCTTCAGCCCAACAAGTATACACCAACCCTCTGAAGAGTAACCCACCCAGACCCATTCCCCTACCCTAGTACTCTACATTTCACCTAACCTACACATTCCTGAACACTATGGGCAATTTAGCATGGCCAATTCACCTGAAATGCACATCTTTGGATTGTGGGAGGAAACCAGATCACCCAGAGGAAACTCTCACAGACATAGGGAGAATGTGCAGACACCCCACAGACAGTTGCCTGGCGCTGTGAGGCAGCAGGGCTCGTCACTGAGCCACCATGCCGGATGAACTGCCAGAGGAAGTAGTAGATGCAGATACAGGTACAAAATTAAAAAGACATTTAGACAGGTACGTGGATAAAAATGATTTAGACGGATATGGGGCAAATGGAGCTAGATTAGTTTGGGAAACTTGGTTGGCACAGACGAGTTGGACCAAAGGATCTGTTTCCATGTTGTATGACTATGACTGTGTCCAACCTTGGCTAGTTCACCCCAGGATCAATGCTAGAACAGAGTTCAGACAGAGTTGCTGCCAGATTTAGACAATTTTGGCAGCGAGGAAAGCTGGGATTACCCTGTTTGGAATTGAGGTGGCTGAGAGGAAGCATAATTGCAAACTACAAAATTATGAGAGAATTTTTATTCACTAATGGGATGTGGGTGTATCTAGCTGTCCAGCATTTATTGCTCATTCTCTTTAGTGAGTTGCTCTCCGTGTATTGAACAGGGTCCCCCGCCAAACGGTTGGGATTGGACATGGTAGGATTCGGTGATATAGCTACAAGCCTGGGTCCTCTGTATTTGGAGAAGAACCTGCCTGTTTTGCTGTTACCAGAGAGTGGGACAGAGGATGCAGTGACAGGTCAATAATCAGTCAGCATAGATTAGCAAAAGGATTAAAGGGGAGTTCAGGAAAACTTATTTTTCAGATAGAGGAGAGTGCGAATCTGGAAATTATCATAAAAGGGTGAAGGAAGACCAACAAAGAGACCTCGGTGAGCAGGTTCATAGCTCCTTGAAAGTGGAGTCACAAGTAGATCGGGTAGGGATGAAGGTACTGGTTACAGTTGCTTTGATTGGTCAGAGTATTGAATATAAGAGTTGGGAGGTCATGTTGTGGCTGTACAGGACTTTGAAGCCACTTTTGGAATACTATGTTCAATTCTGATATCGCTGTTATAGGAAAGATGTTGTAAAACTTGAAAGGGTACAGAAAAGATTTACAAGGAATTAGCTGAGATTGGAGGCTTTGAACTATAGAGAGAAGCTGAATAACCTGGAGCTAATTTCCCTGGAGCATCAGAGGCTGAGGGGTAACCTTAAGAGGTTTATAAAACACTGAGGGGCATGGGTAGGGTGAATAGCCAAGGTCTTTTCTCTGGGGTGGGGGAGTCCAAAACTGGAGAGCATAGTTTTAAGGTGAGAGGAGAAAGATATCAAAATAATACAAAGGGCAACTTTTCAGGCAGAGTGTGGTGCGTGAATGGAATGAGCTGATAGAGGAAGTGGTGGAGGCTGGTACAATTACAACATTTAAAAGGCACCTGATTGGGTATATAAATAGGAAGGGTTTAGAGAGATATGGGCCAATTGCCAACAAGACCAGTGAGCTTGACGTCGGTGATGGGCAAGTTGTTGGAGGGAATCCTGAGGGACAGGATGTACAGTTATTTGGAAAGGCAAGGACTGATTCGGGATAGTCAACATGGGTTTGTGCATGGAAAATCATGTCTTACAAACTTGATTGAGCTTTTTGAAGAAGTAACAAAGAGGATTGATGAGGGCAGAGCAGTAGATGTGATCTATATGGACTTTTGTAAGGCATTCGACAAGGTTCCCCATGGGAGACTGGTCATCAAGGTTAGATCTCACAGAATACAGGGAGAACTAGCCATTTGGATACAGAACTGGCTCAAAGGTAGAAGACAGAGGGTGGTGGTGGAGGGTTGTTTTTCAGACTGGAGGCCTGTGACCATTGGATTGCCATACGGATTGGTGCTGGTCCTCTACTTTTTGTCATTTATATAAATGATTTGGATGTGCGTGTGAGAGGTATAGTTAGTAAGTTTGCAGATAACACCAAAATCGGAGGTGGAGTGGACAGCAAAAAAGGTTACCTCAGATTACACTGGGATCTTGACCAGATGGGCCAACGGGCTGAGAAGTAGCAGATGGAGTTTAATTCAGATAAATGCAAGGTGCTGCATTTTGGGAAAGCAAATCTTAACAGGACTTATACACTTAATGGTAATGTCCTAGGGAGAGTTGCTGAACAAAGAGACCTCGGAGTGCAGGTTCATAGCTCCTTGAAAGTAGAGTTGCAGGTAGATAGGATAGCGAAGAAGGCGTTTGGTATGCTTTCCTTTATTGGTCAGAGTATTGAGTACAGGAGTTGGGAGGTCGTTGTGGCTGTACAGACATTGGTTAGGCCACTGTTGGAATACTGTGTGCAATTCTGGTCTCTTTCCTATTGCAAAGATGTTGTGAAACTTGAAAGGGTTCAGAAAAGATTTGCAAGGACATTGCCAGGATTGGAGGATTTGAGCCATGGGGAGAGGCTGAACAGGTGGGGGCTGTTTTCTCTGGAGCATCAGAGCCTGGGGGGTGTCCTTATAGAGGTTTACAAAATCATGAGGGACATGGATAGGATAAATAGACAAAACCTTTTCCCTGGGGTCGAGGAGTCCAGAACTAGAGGGCATTGGTTTAGGGTGAGAGGGGCAAGATATAAAAAAGACTGAAGAGGCAAAGTTTGTGCTAAGATTTGTAGCTCTGGTGCTCGTTGTTGTGGTTCTATTCGCCGAGCTGGAAGTTTTTGTTGCATTCTCTCGTGAATCGGATTCCTGTGAGTGTGGCGTTGACGATCCGGTGTGTTTTTTCTATTTCCGTGTTTTTGATGATTACAAACGTGTCATCGACATATCTGACCCAGAGTTTGGGTTGAATTTGTGGTAGGACTGTTTGTTCTAACCTTTGCATAACTGCCTCTGCTATGAGTCCCGAGATTGGTGATCCCATGGGTATTCCGTTGATTTGTTCGTATATCTGGTTGTTGAATGTGAAGTGTGTAGTGAGGCACAAGTCCAGTAGTTTAAGTATGCCGTCTTTGTTGATAGGTTCCGCCTCCTGTTTTCTGTTGTGTATGTCCAGTAGGTTGGCTATTGTTTCTCTGGCTAGGGTTTTGTCAATCGAAGTGAACAGTGCCGTCACGTCGAATGAGATCATGGTTTCTTCTTTGTCTATGTGTATATTTCTGATGATGTTCAAGAATTCCTGTGTTGATTGTATGGAGTGTTTGGATCCGCTGACCAGGTGTTTCAGTTTCTGTTGTAGTTCTTTGGTCAGTTTGTATGTGGTGTCCCTGGTAGTGATACTATGGGTCTGAGTGGGATGTCTGGTTTGTGTACTTTAGGTAGTCCGTAGAATCTGGGGGTGTTGTTGCTTTCCGGTTTCATTCTTTGTAGGTCAGCTTTGGTTATCTGTCCGTTTTTTTGTAGATTCCTTAGTGTGTTATTTATTCTATTGGTGAGTTGTGGTGTGGGGTCAAATTCCTTCATTTGGTAGGTGTTGGTATATGCGAGTAGTTGTGTGCTTTTTGGATGTAATCTGATTTATCTAGGACGACCGTCATTCTGCCTTTATCTGCTGGTAGTATGATTATGTTCTTATCGTTTCTTAGTGCTTTCAGTGCTTCCCTCTCCTTGGTATTGAGGTTATGTGTTTGTCTTTTCCTTATCATCATGGGTACGACAGTTTGTCTCACTGTTTGTTGTGTCTCTTCTGTCAGTCCATTGTTCCTGAGTGTGCATTCCAGTGCTGCTAGGAAGTCTGCTGTCTTGGCATCCCTGTGGTTGTAGTTGAGTCCCTTGGCCAGTATTGTTCTTTCCATGTCTGTGAGCTGTTTGTGGGAGAGGTTTTTAACCCAGGTGTGTGTTGTAGTGTCCTCTTTGTTGCGTGTTAGTTTGGCCATTTTTTCTTTTAGTGCGACTTTTTTACACAGAGGGTGGTGTGTGTAAGGAATAAGCTGCCAGAGGAAGTGGCGGAGGCTGGTACAATTGCAACATTTGAAACGCATCTGGATGGGTATACGAATAGGAAGGGTTTGGAGGGATATGGGCTGAGTGCTGGCAGGTGGGAATAGATTGGGTTGGGATATCTGGTCGGCATGGATAGGTTGGACCGAAGGGTCTGTTTCCATGCTGTACATCTCTATGACTCTACAAATGGGACTGGATTTATTTATGGCATCAGGTCAGCATGGACAAGTTGGACGGAAGGGTCAGTTTCTGCGCTGTACAGCTGTACAACTCTTAAGGAGTAGTTGGCTGTCCACAGCCATTACCTGCAAGGCTACAGACTGAAAGCTGGAGAGTGGAATTGGGCTGGATCTTTAGCTGGCAGAGGCACAATGGGCCATTGGCCTCTTACTGCGTCATAAATCAAGCGAGGAATATCAGCAAGAGCTCTTGGCTGTTATCCAGTGACTGGTTCGGACAAGAATGGGATGTTGCCTGAGGATAGCGATTGAGCAGTTTGAAACCGGTTTAAACTGGCCCATTGGTGAAATGTTGGGAGCAGTTATTTCTGTCAAAAAAAGGTCTCAAATGAGAAAATTGAAGTGAAGAAAGGGGAGAAACTTCATGGTTTTTATTTGCATGGTGAGCAGTGGTCTGCTATCTCAATATCTAACTCTGTTATATTCAATAGGAGTGATAGGCTTGCAGACCCAGGTTTGTCCACTTCAGGAGCCTACGCAGTGAAAGAAAGTCTCTATTTCTAGGGACTGGGTAAGAAGATGACTAACGTTATAATATTTAAAGTTGCAGCATTTATATATTTATTTCTTTTGCACCCCAGATGACTATGCTCTGCAGCTGATGCCAACCCCTCCAGCAGCTAGGAGGACACCAGGACTAAGCCCTGCCCATACACACGTGAGTCCAGTAGGCAATCTGTGCTGTGATTGAAGAGGGATGACATGGAATTTGGCTCTGGAGTTTGCAACGTCTGAAATTGTAGTGTGAAAGCTGTGCTGAGTAACTCATTTCCCTTGCACACTTCATCAACAACAGCATTCACATTGATTGGTATCTTTAACAGAATACAGCGCGCCCAAATACCTCAGAAGAGTGCACTGTAGAATTTGCAGTTGGAGGGACCAGGCAATCTAGTTTACAGTGAAGTTTTGTCACAAACATCACAGTGGATCAAGGAAAAATAAAACAAGGAAACTGGGCTTTTCAAGATTTGGAGATGCCGGTGTTGGACTGGGGTGTACAAAGTTAAAAATCACACAACACCAGGTTATAGTTCAATAGGTTTAATTGGAAGCACTAGCTTTCGGAGCGACGCTCCTTCATCAAGTGATAGGCTTTTCAAGCAATTGTTGTTAACTTCCTAAAAAACCTGAAAGAACTGTGGATGCTGGAAATCAGAAACAAAAACAGAAGTTTCTGGAAAAACTCAACAGGTCTCAAAAAGGGTCACTGAGTTAACTCTGCTTTCTGTCCAAAGGTGCTGTCAGATCTGCTGAGTTTTCCCAGCAATTTCTGTTTTTGTTAATATTAACTCCCCGTTCACTACAAAGGTGTGAATCTAGTCACATCTCCATAGATTCCTACTCCGCATCCTCGTTTCTGTATAATAGGGTGAAGTTAAGATTCCTTGCTCCATGCCTTGGATGAAGTGCTAAATTAGAGCAGTGTTCACATAAATCGGAAAGATTCAGGAAGCGTAGGAGGCTCTTCTGTCAGTCTGACCAGAATTCCCATCTCCAGTAGTAATTCTAGACTATAAATTAAAATAAATCTTCATTGTCTTTACTTTGTGGGTCAATGCTGCATTAGAATGTCTGAGCAGTTTTTTCAAAATAACAGTCACAACTGTTCATATACAATTGAAGTAATATTTCCCACTGCTGATGTGTACAGTGGACTTTGTGTTCTTTTGTTGTTGAAAAGAATTCTTCACATTAGATCACTGCCTCTAGCAATGTTGTTTTCATGAAGCCCTAATTAAAACATCATGGGAACTATCTCCATGTGAGTAAATTACTTTGGTCTCTAGACATTTGATTAGAAACACAAGGTTGCATTGTAATTGTTACTTATGTTAATTCATGGTTTAATCTGCGGTTTTGTTTTGATTCATGATTTCTACCCAATGATTTTCAAGTATGGAAGTGGTTACCTACTTCCTCGCTCACAATTCCAGTTCAAGAAAAACAAAATGGAATCCTGTGATCGGGCAGCACTTGCTGAACAATCTAGCGTGTGCTAGTAGCTACAGTAACAAATGATTCAGGATAATCATTCCTATTGTCACTCATTTATACTGAATACAAGTGATATGCAGGGACCTCTTCACTACAGACAAAAGGAATCTTTTCAAATTTTGCAGCTTTTTCACATTACCCAGGGAGTTTGGTAAGCTAAGAATGTTTCAATTACCACTAACTGGGGCAATTCACTGAAAATCAAACTCCCCTATTCCCAGAGTCCCCACAAATGTCCAAAGTAATATTTTGAATGCTAATGCACTCCATTCCCCTCCACTGTCTGTGGATCTACTTACCAACTGCTTCCCAAATGTTCTATACAGTTGGCCTGTTGTTGTAGTCTGGTTACTAATAATCATCGATTTTAAATATGAAGATCATTGATAGGGTGACTTTAATCAAGGAAAGGTGGAGTAGAATTTGCTGATTAGAGAGAGATTCTCAACTTCAGAGAGATTATCCTTAATTTATTAAGATGTTTTTATTGTCATCTTTGACATTCTCCATCTCTAGAATGTTTATGCGAAAGCTTGTGGCTTTGTTGGAAATTCGCACTTAATTCTCTCTCCCTTTTTTTAAGGAGGAGGCTTCTCAGCCATTGAATTTGACGTCGAAAACTAAAGGTACAGACATGTCAAAATCCCCCTCACCTCCACAGGCTAAACTCAGAAGAGGACCCTCCCCATCAAGCTTTGTGATCCCAGCAGAGTTACAATCCAGCACACCAACCTCCTTGTTAACTAGAGGTAAGGGCAGACTTACACAGCTCTTCATGGTTCGGCTCCTGTTGATGGTTGCTCATTGGTGCTGCCCGGAAAGCAAATTGCTCCTATCCATTGCTGACTAATGAGGAACATTCAGCCAGAAGCTTTGTCTCTTGATGGTATGGTCAAAAGGCCTGTTGACCTCCATTACGCTAACTCACGACAAGTGCAAAAAGAGGCCATTCAGCCCAATGAATCTGCATCGACCTCCAAAGAGCATCCCACCCAGACTCACCCTATCCCCGCAATCATCAGGGCAAATCCACCCCGCTGACACATCATTGGACATGCAGAAGTTGCAGGATCAGTTCATTCCTAAAAGGAAGAAAGATCCTCGGAGGAGGCATGGGCGGCCGTGGCTGATGAGGGAAGTTAAGAAACATATAAAGTTAAAAGAGAAAAAGTATAACATAGCAAAGATAAGTGGGAAAACTGAGGACTGGGAAGCTTTTAAAGAGCAACAGAGGATTACTAAGAAGGAAATACGCAGAGGAAAAATGAGGTACGAAGGTAAACTGGCCAATAATATAAAGTAAGATACTTAAAAAAGCTTTTACTATGTGCAAGGCAAAAAAATGGTTAGGACTAAAATTGGGCCCTTGGAGACAGAAACAGGGGAATATATTACAGGGAACAAAGAAATGGCAGAAGAATTAAATGGGTATTTCAGATCTGTGTTCACTGCGGAAGACACAAGCAATCTCCCAGAGGTAACAGTGGCTGAAGGACCTGAACTTAAGGGAATCTATATTTGCCAGGATTTGGTGTTGGAGAGACTGTTAGGTCTGAAGGTTGATAAGTCTCCAGGGCCTGATGGTCTACATCCCAGGGTACTGAAGGAGGTGGCTCGGGAAATCGTGGATGTGTCGGTGATTATTTTCCAGAGTTCGATAGATTCGGGGTCGGTTCCTGAGGATTGGAGGGTGGCTAATGTTATACCACTTTTTAAGAAAGGTGGGAGAGAGAAAACAGGAAATTATAGACCAGTTAGTCTGACCTCAGTGGTGGGAAAGATGCTGGAGTCTATTATAAAGGATGAAATTATGGCACATCTGGATGGTAGTAACAGGATAGGTCAGTGTC
The DNA here is from genome assembly GCF_020745735.1 of Hemiscyllium ocellatum. Lineage (NCBI taxonomy): Eukaryota > Metazoa > Chordata > Chondrichthyes > Orectolobiformes > Hemiscylliidae > Hemiscyllium > Hemiscyllium ocellatum. The sequence goes on along the minus strand of NC_083426.1, from coordinate 11,233,755 downwards.
AGCATGGATTTATGAAGGGGAAATCATGCTTGACTAATCTTGTTGAATTTTTTGAGGATGTAACTCTGAAGATGAATGAGGGAGATCCAGTAGATGTAGTGTACGTGTACTTTCAGAAAGCTTTTAATAAAGTCCCACATAAGAGGTTAGTGAGTAAAATTAGGGCGTATGGTATTGGGGACAAAGTACTAGATTGGATTGAAAATTGGTTGGCTGATAGGAAACAAAGGGTAGTGATAAATGGCTCCATTTCGGAATGGCAGGCAGTGACCAGTGGGGTACCGCAGAGATCCGTGCTGGGACCGCAGCATTTTACAATATATGTTAATAATATAGAAGATGGTATCAGCAATAACATTAGCAAATTTGCTGATGATACAAAGCTGGGTGGCAGGGTGAAATGTGATGAGGATGTTAGGAGATTACAGGGTGACCTGGACAAGTTAGGTGAGTGGGCAGATGCATGGCAGATGCAGTTTAATGTGGATAAATGTATGGTTATCCACTTTGGTGGCAAGAACAGGAAGGCAGATTACTACCTAAATGGAATCAATTTAGGTAAAGGGGCAGTACAGAGAGATCTGGGTGTTCTTGTACACCAGTCAATGAAGGCAAGCATGCAGGTGCAGCAGGCAGTGAAGAAGGCTAATAGCATGCTGGCCTTCATAACAAGAGGAGTTGAATATAGAAGCAAAGAGGTGCTTCTACAGCTGTACGGGGCTCTGGTGAGACCACACCTGGAGTACTGTGTGCAGTTCTGGTCTCCAAATTTGAGGAAAGACATTCTGGCTATTGAGGGAGTGCAGCGTAGGTTCATGAGGTCAATTCCTGGAATGGCGGGATTACCTTACACTGAAAGTCTGAAGCGACTGGGCTTGTATACCTTTGAGTTTAGAAGACTGAGAGGGGATCTGATTGAGACATATAAGATTATGAAAGGATTGGACACTCTGGCAGCAGGAAACATGTTTCCGCTGATGGGTGAGTGCCGAACCAGAGGACACAGCTTAAAAATATGGGGTAGACCATTTAGGACAGAGATGAGGAGAAACTTCTTCACCCAGGGAGTGGTGGCTGTGTGGAATGCTCTGCCCCAGAGGGCAGTGGAGGCCCAGTCTCTGGATTCATTTAAGAAAGAGTTGGATAGAGCTCTCAAAGATAATGGAATCAAGAATTATGGAGATAAGGCAGGAAGAGGATACTAATTAGGAATGATCAGCCATGATCATATTGAATGGCGGTGCAGGCTCGAAGGGCTGAATGGCCTACTCCTGCACCTATTGTCTATTGTGTATTGTCTATTGACACTATGAGGCAATTTAGCATGGCCAATCCACCTAAACTGCATATCTTTTGGACTAGAGGGAGGAATCCCACGAGGATACTGGGAGAATGTGCATATTCCAAACAGACAGTCACCTGAGGCTGCAATTGAACCCGGGCCCATGGTGCCGTGAGATAGCAGTGCTAACAACTGAGCCACAGTGGATAATAAAAGGATGACTGTCACGGCTTGTAGAACCAATATCCCACCACAGTCAAATGTCTAACCAACGTCAGGCAGTTCCTATCCTTTATCAAATTTGCCTTTGGCCAACTTCTAACCTTTGACATTCCCTGCTCTTCCATCCGATCTGAAATATCTCCAAACAATCCACTTGTTCCTTCAAAACACTTAGTTGTTCTTAAAAGCTCTTTGATCCAAACAGGATAGAAATTGCTCCAATGATTTGATTTAAACAAAACATGTTTCAAATACCTGCACAATCGATTGTTCAAATTATATCTTCTGCAACAAAAAAGAATGAGGAGAGAGCATGAGAAAGTTGCATCATCTGCTGAGTGTAACCTTTCAGAAGGACAGTCTTTTGGACAAACTTGATCATCCAATTTGATTCATACCAAGGATTCCATTATAAAATGGTCCTGTAAACTGCACACATTCTAATGGCTTGTTCAAAACGTTGGCTTTGGAAAACATCTTTTGAGATGTGTTTACACCAATGATATTGCTTTCCTGTGTGAAGTTGCAACTTTAAACTGCAGTAAAACTGAAAATACTGGAATGACTCACTAGGTCCAATTGCATTTGTGGAGAGAGAAACAGTTAACATTTCAGGTCCAATATGACCCTTCTTCAGAACTGAAGAGAGAGTTGGAAAGGTGATGGGTTTTTATGCTGTAATAAAATGTGGGGATTAGGAAGGAAGGGGTCTAGGGGAAGGTTAAAGATCACCAATGTCTCATAGCAAAGGGCAAAGGGAACATGGTAGAGGAAGAGAGAGAGCCAGCCAGAGAAGATGCTAAAGGCAGAAAATAGGCCAGCTCTGCTGAAAGCAACATGAAAAGTTGGCAGGGGAAACGAAACAGAGAACTTCGTGTTAAGTCCAGAAATTATAAAGGAAATGGGGAGAAAGTAGAGGATTGGCACTCAGTAATGATGCACTTCCAGCAAGCTGATACAAGCATGATGGGCAGATTATCCTCCTTTTGTACATTATCCACACTGTGAAACACTTAGAGTATATAAATGGAAAAGGAGATGCCACTCCTTGTGCACTGAACTTTACTGGAATATCGCAATAGACCCAGGACAGAAATGTGAGTACAGTACAGTGAGGGTTAGTTTTATACATGGCAGTTTCAAAAGGTTTGACTTGATAGATAATTTGTCACTAATTTTCACTGAACTCCATCAAGATAACATGGGAAATCCCTCATTCGCATATACTGAGACGCTTTACCGATAAGTGTCTTTTAGTTCACATACCCTCATTCACAGGATCTCCAACTCCTTCATGATCCCAGTCCAGGTCTTCTTCTTTTCCTTTTGGAATGACAAAAATCTCATTTTTACCATTTCTTGAAAGTCCTGTTTTATTATCTAACCAAAATCTAAAGGCTCTTACCATTTTAATGAATCACCCCCTGGTCAACTTCTATTTGATTAGATTCCCTACAGTGTGGAAACAGGCCCTTCAGCCCAACCAGTCCACACCAACTCTCTGAAGAGTAACCCACCCAAACCCATTTCCCTCTGACTAATGCACCTAGCACTGAGCAATTTAGCATGGCCAATTCACCTGACCTGCACATCTTTGGACTATGGGAGGAAACCCACGCAGACACAGGGAGAATATGCAAACTCCACCCAGGGAGTCACCTAGTCACCCAAGGCTAGAATCAAACCTGGGACCCTGGTGTTGTGAGGCAGCAATGCTAACCACTGAGCCACCGTGCCGTCCATTCACAAAGGAATTTCTTTATCTCAATCATTGGGATATTAGATTAAATTCTCTACAGTGCGGAAGCAGGCCATTCAGCCCAACAAATCCACACCAACCCTCGAAATTCATTTGCATTCCCGGCTATCTCATCTGCTCTCTGGTGAATTCCCACATAACCTCTAAATACAGTTCAGCCTTTCATTTATGTTGTATTTGATCTATGCTCACGCTGCTTGGTTAGTTCAGCCTGGGTGCTCATGTGGCTAAACTAAACAACCAGCCCAAAAGCTGCTACAAGAAGCCAAAGCAAGGATAAACATGAGTACAGGTATTTTGAGACATTTCAAACACTTTAAATAAAGGTTGCCCAGTGGCTCACTGGTTCCTCCCACAATCCAAAGATGTGCAGGTTAGGTGAATTGGCCATGCTAAATTGCCCAAGGAGAAAGTGAGGTCTGCAGATGCTGGAGATCAGAGCTGAAAATGTGTTGCTGGAAAAGCGCAGCAGGTCAGGCAGCATCCAAGGAGCAGGAGATTCGACATTTCGGGCACATTTTCGTGATAAATTGCCCATAGTGTTCAGGGATGTGTGAGGTTAGGTGCATTCATCAGGGGTAAGTGTAGCATAATAGAGTAGGGGAATGGGTCTGGGTGGATTAATCTTCGGAAGGTCGGTGTGAACTTGTTGGGCCGAAGGGCCTGTTTGCACACTGTAGGGACTCTATGATAAATCTGTTGCACAATTAGAAATATCTCTATCTCTGCATTGCTCTGAAACATATAAAATATACAACCAACCAGGGAAACACAGTAGCTTTCAAACAACCAGAGATGATATTCTGGTGTCACTAGACTAGAAATACAGAGGCTGAGAGTAAAGCTCTTGGAGCATAAATCCCACCAAGACATCTGATAGAATTTAAACTCAAGAAAATCCGGAATTCCAAGACTAGTCTAGTCTCAGTAATGGCAACCATGAGCACTGTTATCAATTGTTGCAAAAATCCATCAGGTTCATTCATTCCTCTTATCCGTCTTTGGGTGACTCTTAATTGTCCCCTGAAATGGCCTTCCAAACTTTGTTTTCTCATGGCAGACAGCATGCATTGGCATATCGGAGACTTAACAGTCTGGGTGTAGGGGCTTACCATCATTGATCCGCATCCCATTTGCTCTGTGCACTTTGAAATGGTCACTAATAGAAGGAGAGGTGATTTTCTCAATGCGCTGCTTGTAATTTAAATGGGTAAACCAGTCCTTTTATCATTGTGCATAGGGGGAACATTCCTCCCACAGAAAGCTTTTGATGCGTATGATAAAAACATCAGCTGTTTTGAAAAAAACTGTTCATAACCATTCTGTTTCTGAATCATTGCACCAATTATCTAACCCATATAGCTACCTTCAACCATGCTAAAGGCAGATGTGTCTACAACTGACCAGCACTTAGCAATGGGTAGCTGTGTCTGTGTACCTGACTGAGGCGATGATATGTTGGTGGGGATGAGGTCAGATCTCTGTGTTTCATAGGGTACTAACTCTCCTTTTCAACTGCCTTTCTTCAATAGAAATGATAAGTAAAGACGTTTTCTGGAGGAATCACTGGGGTCAGTAACTGTTCATTTTTACGTTTTAACCTTGCTTTTAAAGCCAATTGGATAGAGTATTTTATATTGTTGCTTATCCTGTTGATATATTAGAAACGTAGCAAGCTCCTCCAGCAGCAGACAAATATCTCCTGTCCTGTTCAAACTGTGTGCTGTCAGCGATCCTGACTGCTGTGGTGCAGGAGGCTCCAGTAGGGTAGCTTTGCTTTACTGGTGCTTTAGAGTAAGGCCCTACTCATGTGGTGGAGGAAAGTTTGTGAAACAAGAAGAGGCTGTTGTCTTGAACATGTTAGCAACTCAGTACAACTCATTACAGTCCTACTGTAATGGGCATTGCTTCAGCTGCTCTGAGGAGGATCTTTTGAGATCCGGGTGTTCCTTCACAGTGTGAGGCTTCATCAGAGTAGGGCGATGATGAAAGCAATCTTCCTTGTTAATTCTTCCAGACCCCTCAAGCCCTGATGGCACATAAACCCAAGGAGTTTTAAATGAACACTTGACACCTGTCTTCACTCAGGAGAAGGAAGAAGTTGGTACAGAATTTGAGCAGATTGGCAGAGGGAGCGAAGAGCGTAGGGCATTGAGGGGGTAACCTTAGAGGTTTATGAAACCATGAAGGGCATAGATAAGGAGAATAGCAAAGGTACTTTCCCTAAGGTGGGGGAGATCAAAACTAGAGAGTGCAATTTTAAGATGAGTAGAGAAATATTTTAAAAGGGATTTTAGGAGCAACTTTTCACACAGAGGGTGGTTTGTATGTGGAATGAACTGCCAGAGGAAGTGGTAGATGCAGATCCAGTTAGAACCTTTAAAAGGCATTTGGACAGGGTTTAGAGGGATATGGGTCAAATGGGGCTAGTTTTAATTTGGGAAACTTGGTCTGCATGGATGGATTGGAGCGAAGGGTCTGTTTCTGTGCTGTATGACTCTCCTAATGTATTCTTTCAAAATTCTTCCTTAGATTTTTAGCCCCTTCTGCCCCCTCAGCTCATTCTGCAATTTGCCTTACCTTTACTGAAAGATTCATTGTAAAAGTTTACTTAAATAATTAGAATCATAAAATCATAGAGATGTACAGCACGGAAACAGACCCTTTGATCCAACTCATCCATGCCGACCAGATATCCGAAAATAATCTAGTCCCATTTGCCAACACTTGGCCCAAATGCCTTTTAAATGGTGTAAATGTACCAGCCTCCACCACTCCTTCTGGTAGCCTATTCCATACAGCACCACAATCTGCATGAAAGATTGCTCCTTAAGTCCCTTTTAAATCTTTTCCCTCTCACCTTCAACCTATGCCTTTCCCACCCTAGAGAAAGAATGTTGATCATTCATCTATCCTCATGATTGATGAGACATATCTTTATTGATGTTTATTACTGATACTGATGATGAAAACTGTTTGTTATTTCATGGCATTCTAAGTTATTGTGATATTTTCAATTTTATCCCTTTTTTGAAAACAGTCATTCTTGGAATGTGTAGTTTCACTGGCAAAGTCAAAATTTATTTCCCCCGACCTGCACTGAGGAACTAGTTGAGTGATTGCCTTCATGGGTCAGTGATAGTAAAGTTGACGCAACTCAATGTTGAGATTTGGATGCAGTTAATAGTCAGCCAGTATGAAGATATGGTCACATATCAACCCTGTTGGTTGCCATCACACTCTAAAAGACATTCGTGAACAATTGGACTTTCACAACAGTCCAATGGGTTTGTGATCACATTTATCAGTACTAACTTGTAGATATTTTGTTGTAACTTTATTCAGATTCTCAAACTGCCATGGGGCGATTTGAACACCCATCTCTCGATGATAATTCCAGGCCGCAAGTTCAGTAAAATGGAGAGTGCGTGACCAAATCCCAGCAGGCTTTCTCTTGCCACTTACAATTTTTAAAAAAATTATTCATGGGATGTGGACATATTTGGCTAGGTCAACATTCATTGCCCATTCCTAATTACCCAGAGGGCATTTAAAAGTCAACCACATTGCTGTGGGTGTGGAGTCACAAGTGAGCCAGACCAGGTAAGGATGGCAGATTCCTTCCCTAAAGGACATGAGTGAATCAGTTTTTCCCGACAATTGACAATGGATTCACGGTCATCATTAGACTCTTGATCACAGATGTTGTTGAATTCAAATTCTCCCATCTGCCTTGGCAGGATTCAAATCTGGGTCCCCAGAACATTAACTGGATCTCTGGGGTTAACAGTCCAGCAATGATACCACTAGGTCATTGCTTTCCCTTAGTTTCTGTCAACATTCCCGATGTCCCTTTCTGAAGGCCTGCTTCCAACTTCTGTAGATCCACAGGAGTTGAGAAAGTTCACTGGCATATTGCTCATTTTTGCCACATGAGAACATGCAGGAGAGTTCCCTGACTGAACCTGGTCTTGTTCCTCACAACCATCCACATACTTCCACTTTCCTGCATGTCCCACTGAGTAATACTCAGGAGTATTTCTTCACCAGGTACATCCCTCCATCCACCTCAACTGAAACCCAATCTTTCACTTGACATCCAGAAACCTCTGCCTCTGAAGCTGTTGTTGAGGAGTGAGGCTCTTTGTCCCCAGTTTTACAATGTTTACCTTTATATGTTGGCAGAATGAAACATCTGGCCATGAATTGCCCCCAGTTCAGTATTTGTTTTGTCTTGTGTTCTCTAGGTTATACCATTGAGCAGGACACCATCGGGAAGGTCATGCAGAGTCCAAAGCAGATCTTTCTTGGGAAGAGTCGGGCTGTGGATGGTCCGGCTGTAAATAATAGCAGGAAAGACAAGGTCAGTGTTAGAGTGAAGTTTGTGTGTTCACATCTCTTGCCTCTTCACCCAAGTAGTGAAACTCATTGAGTTATAGAGTCAGCCCTAACCTGTTCAACCTCTCCCTATAGCTCAAATCCTCCAACCCTGGCAACATCCTTGTAAATCTTTTCTGAACCCTTTCAAGTTTCACAACATCTTTCCTAAAGCAGGAGACCAGAACTGTTGCCCATCTCCACGAACCCTTGAACTGAGTGACTTCCTGGGGCAATTTCCAAGGGCAGTTACGAGTTGATAACGGCATTTATTTGAATTCCTCACTTGGCAATGGGGTGGGAAGAACATTTATGAGGCTTCCTGTCATGAACTTGATCAAGAATGGAGCAAAGTCCACTTGCAAGATTCAGTGGTCCAAGGCAAGCGAAATAGCAAGTTCTTGACCCTACACCCTTCAGCTCACCCTCCACCACCACCAAACTTAGGGGAGGGTATTATATTCCATCCAATATTTGTAATGCATATATTAGTGGAGGTGAGCAAGAAAGAGGCCGAGAGATTTGGGACCCAGCAAGCCAAAGAGGTGATTGCTAAAAGTTGACCAGTTAAAACTGGGGAAACTTGAGAGGCCGGAGTTGAGGGAGTAGGGGTCATTCTGGGACTGTTCGAGATGAGGAAGAGTGATCAGGGAGCATTTTAAAACTTAGACATTGGTTCCCAATCTGACCATATTGGTCAGCCCGTTGTGGTGATGGGTGAATGGGGTTCATGCAAGTTAGGATACAGGCTGCAGAGTTTGGATGACCTCCGAAGGTTAGGTTTAGGACCATCGCTGGTGTCATTGAGCCGAGAACTAACAAAGGCATAGATGGTGGTTCCACCAGCAGATGGATTGCTCGCTGTTGATGACACAAGGATGGAAGCCTGCTTTCTTTGGTGCTTGTTCAGAGTCTGCTCCGTAGCTGGGTGTCCCCTGTAACCTTGGCTTTGCTATCTTGATCCACGTTGTTCTACTCACCTGGCTGCAGGTTTCTGTGGACTGTGTTCTGCATTGATTTGATTCTTTCATGGAATGTGGTTGTCACTGGCGAGGTCAGCATTTGCTGCCTATCCCTAATTGCCCTTGTGGTTCGCATTTCAGAGGGCAGTTACGGATCGATCACATAGCTATGGGTCTGGAGTTACATGTAGCCCAAACAGGCATAGCAGATTTCCTGTCCTATAGGAAGATTAGTGAAGAATTGCTGATAGATTTATGGTCACCCAACCCCACGATGTGGTTTCAATGCCAGATTTATAAAACTAAGAGGAGGCAGTGGCCGAGTGGTATTATCGCTAGACTATGTGTGGGCGGCACGATGGCACAATGGTTAGCACTGCTGCCTCACAGCACCAGAGATCCAGGTTCAATTCCTGACTCAGGCGACTGACTGTGTGGAGTTTGCACATTCTCCCCGTGTCTGCGTGGGTTTCCTCCAGGTGCTCCGGTTTCCTCCCACAGTCCAAAGATGTGCAGGTCAGGTGAATTGGCCATGCTAAATTGCCCGTGGTGTTAGAAAAGGGGTAAATGTATGGGTGGGTTGCGCTTCGGTGGGTCGGTGTGGACTTGTTGGGCCAAAGGGCCTGTTTCCACACTGTAAGTAGTCTAATCTATTAATCCAGATGTCATGTGGACCATGTTTAAATACTATACTGGCAGATGTGGAATTTGAATTCAAGAAACATCTGGAATTAAAAATGTAATGATGTTCATGGTCATTGTTAGAAAAACTCACCTGGTTCACTCATGTCTTTTAGGGAAAGAATCTGCCATCTTTGCCTGGGCTGGCCTATATTTAACTCCTGACCCACAGCAGTGTGGTTGATTCTGCCCTCTGCGCAATTAGAAATGGGTAATAAATACTAGCCTAGTTAGAGACACGCGCATCCTGAATTTACCAAACTGCTCTGCTAAGATTTGAACTCATGTCACCAGACAATTTGCCTCTAGGTTCCTGTTCCAGTAAATATTATCACTATACCTCCGGCTTCTGGGTCTCCACCTAGCTAGGCTCTCCCTCTCTAGACCCTTACTCCTGAATGCTCAGCCTTCTCTCACCCTGGGCGTATCGTGTTCTCTGACCCCTGGGACTCAGTGCCTCTCCCTTGCAGTGTGATACTGTGTCGTCATTTCCTGGGATAGATCACTGGAGATTGAGCCTCGCTATTTATATATATCTATACATCTGATATTTTTACTTGATCTAGCCTACGTGTACGTTCAGAGTTGTCACAGAAGTTAAAGATTTTAAAAAATATGCAAAGTTTCCCAATTCACTTGTCCTTTCAACCCAGGTCGACAAAGAGCATGGTCTAGGTTTTGTACTTAACAATAATTCTTATATATTGCAAACAAATCGATTCCAGCTACAGATAAATAATTATGCATGCACACACACACAGCCTGCAAACACACACACACACAAAGATCTGGGTGTTATTGGTAGAGGTTAAAACTGGGAAAGTGTTAACTGGTCCCTGTTCACAGGGACGTTCCTGTGCAATGACTTGTGCCACTGTATCAGAACACTGCTTATCAATCTTCCCTCACCAGATGCTTTCCCTGGTTTGGCACAAGGCACAGTGTGGCTGGTTTGCGCTTACAAACAATCACTGATCGCTTTTAGCAACTGCTGAAGGCAAATTAAACTGGTTGTCTTCAGGTTTAAATTGGCTTTTACGGCAAAGGACAACAAGCCCCTAAGCTGGTGGAAATCTAACAGCTTTGCCCTGTCTTGTTCCTAGGCCCATGCTGTGAGCCAATCACATCACTGTTGGCAGGCAGCAGGCCTTTGGCTTCAGTAACTTGTCAGTAGCTCACAGATCAGTCAGTTACTTGTTGCTAGCAGGCTTCCATTTGTACACATTCTTGGTTCCAGCTCATGTGCACCTTTCCCTATTCCTCTTGGAGCCAGCAGCTGTGTAAACAGTAACTTCACTGAGCACCAGGTTACTTACTTTCAAAAATGTGCAGTAGCCCTTAGCTTTAAAACAGTTCTTTTCCCATTTCAGTTCATAATTTAAAAATGCAGGAAAATGTAAAGACACTGTGCTTATACACACATTATACCCACCCTGGGGTGACTGTCTTTTTGGAGTTTACACATTCTCCCTGTGTCTGCGTGGGTTTCCTCCCACAATCCAAAGATGTGCAGGTCAGGTGAATTGGCCATGCTAATTTGCCCATAGTACATTAGTCAGGGGTATATGTAGAGGAATGGGTCTGGGTGTGGTTACTCTTTGGAGGGTGGGTGTGGACTTATTGGGCCAAATGGCATGTTTCCACACTGTAGGGAATCTAGTCTAATGTAATAAGTATCAGAATGAAAGCCTCTAGCCTCCTGTAGACAAGGAACAGTTCCTTTCATTATAGGGTACAAGCACAGTGGTAATGCCACTAGATTAGAGGCCCAAGGCTAATGCTATTAGGACACAGCGCTTAAACTGAGGTTGGTGGAATTTCAACCATATTCGTAAGAATGTGGAACATGAAGTTAAATTCAGCGATGGTGACCACTAAATCATCATTGATTGTCGTAAAAAAACCAATCCGGTTTGTTAATGCCCTTTTAGGGAAGGAAATCTGCCCTTTTACCTGGTCTGGCCTCTGTGTGAGTCCGGATACACGGCAAAGTGATTGATTCTTAACAACCCTCTGAAATAGCTTAGTAAGTCATTGAGTTAAAGACCAGCATGGTTGGCCAATAAACATTGACCCTGTCAGCAAAGCCCACATCCCTTAAATTAAAAAAACTCAGTGCATTTCCTTTCAGAATATAGGGCTTAAATTTCCACAAGTATTTTTTAATCTGAAGATTTTTTTTGTTTACAAACTAAATGGTTAAAGTAATGAAATGCTAGGTTAATAATGAGTAGTGTCCTCTCCCTAACCTTAAATATGTTATGCATTGAACAAGATTTATGCCTGAAGGGGTTCCGCTGCGTAACTGTGGTGCTGTTGATGGATTTTCTTTGTTTTGTCCATAAGTGCGTCACTGTCTTCCTGTTATAATTTACCGTCACGGTTAACTATTCCTCAGGTTGTTAACTTTAACCTCTGCAAATGTCCTGCCTTTTCAGGATTCGAGAGTTACAGAGTCTTCTCTTGTGAAACAAGGAGATGACGGGAAAGCAGCAAGTGGAAACGAAGATTTTAACAGCTGCAATGACTCTGAAGGTGTGTAACACAATAGTGTTTCCTCCAATAGGAATCACTGAGGTGCAGTGAGTAGCCATTTTGATTTAACTCCAGGCAATGGGTGTGAGGTTAAATTCCACTCTTTATGCTTTCTTGATTTGTGTGTCATGTTAATGTTTCTTTCTGAGAGAATGCACTGATTTTATCACCCTGTCACAATGCTGTTAATAAAAGCCCTGTGGTATTCTGAGTCATTCACTAATGTATCTGTTTGCATCAGGAAACCTGACTCTGGCAGGATCAAAAGGCTACGAAACCCGAGGTGGCAGCAACCATGAACACATCAAGCGACCAATGAATGCCTTCATGGTATGGGCCAAGGATGAGCGACGGAAGATTCTTCAGACTTATCCTGATATGCACAACTCCAGCATCAGCAAGATCTTGGGTAAGACAGCACCTGTTTGGGAAATGTACAGATGGCACAAGCGTATAGAAGACATTGTTTCTTGCCCAGGAAACTCTGAACCTGGAGAATATGTTATGTTCTGGGGGCATTAGTCAAATGGAGCTCCCCTGTGTGAGCCTGTTGATCATGCATAGCACACTGTTTAGCTTCCTTAGGACCTTGAGAATAGGTCACCGTGCTTGAATTGAAAGAGTCATCGAGAGAAAGAAAAAACAGCAATACAGGCGGTTCTGCTATAACACATGTTTCTTCAACACAAACTGGCTTCAACGCGATTGAAGAATTTAGACCATTATTTATAGAAGACAAACTTTCCTTACCTGTATTGGCTGTAACGCGATTCTGGCCCCATTAGTTTAGGTGGCACTGTTTTTTCTTATAACACGAGATCGCATGGGAATGGAACTATTGTGTTATATCAGAACCAAACTGTACTTGGAAATGAATGTACTGGTTATACTGGACCATGAGTCCAACTGGTCTATGCTGTTCACAAGGTTTACTGTTTCCTTGCCTTCTGTGCTGTCTGCTATATTGGAAATCCTAATCTTTCCAATGTGTAGTCTTTTCCAGTGGGGCTCAGAATTGATCAAAAGCAGAATCTTCTCAGTTCCGATTCTGATCACTTAATGGATGTTGTATTCAGTAGTGATGCAGAGGGGTTGGGTTCCAGTTGATATTGGATGTAGATTTGTTTGGTGATATTTCATAGAAATCATAGAACAGTACAGCACAGAACAGGCCCTTCAGCCCACGATGTTGTGCCGACCACTGATCCTCATGTATGCACCCTCACATTTCTGCGACCATATGCATGTCCTGGAGTCTCTTAAATGTCCCCAATGACCTTGCCTCCACAACTGCTGCTGGCAACGCATTCCATGCTCTCTCAACTCTCTGTGTAAAGAACCCGCCTCTGACATCCCCTCTATACTTTCCTCCAACCAGCTTAAAACTATGACCCCTCGTGTTAGCCATTTCTGCCCTGGGAAATAGTCTCTGGCTATCGACTCTATCTATGCCTCTCATTATCTTGTATACCTCAATTAGGTCCCCTCTCCTCCTCCTTTTCTCCAATGAAAAACGTCCGAGCTCAGTTAACCTCTCCTCAAAAGATAAGCCTCCAGTCCAGGCAGCATCCTGGTAAACCTCCTCTGAACCCTCTCCAAAGCATCCTCATCTTTCCTATAATAGGGCGACCAGAACTGGACACAGTATTCCAAGTGCAGTCTAACCAAAGTTTTATAGAGCTGCAACAAGATCTCATGACTCTTAAACTCAATACCCTTGTTAATGAAAGCCAAAACACCATATGCTTTCTTAACAACCCTGTCCACTTGAGTGGCCATTTTAAGGGATCTATGTACCTGCACCCCAAGATCCCTCTGTTCCTCCCCACTGCCAAGAATCCTATCCTTAATCCTGTACTCAGCTTTCACATTCGACCTTCCAAAATGCATCACCTCGCATTTATCCAGGTCGAAGTCCATCTGCCACCTCTCGGCCCATCTCTGCATCCAGTTAATGTCCCGCTACAGCCTACAACAGCCCTCTATACTGTCAACGACACCTCCAAATTTAGTGTCATCTGCAAACTTGCTGACCCATCCTTGCTAACCCCTCACCTCCAGGCAGAATATTTTCCTTCTACTACCACTCACTGTCTTCTGTTGGCCAGCCAATTCTGTATCCAGACAGCTATGTTCCCCTGAATCCTATTCCTCCTGAACTTCTGACAGAGCCTACCATGGGGAACCTTACCAAATGCCTTGCTGAAGTCCATATACACCACATCCACAGCTCGACCCTCATCAACTTTTTCTAGTCACATCCTCAAAGAACTCGATAAGGTTTGTGAGGCATGATCTGCCCCTCACAAAGCCGTGTTGACAGCATTTAATCAAGCCATGCTCTTCCAGATGGTCTCAAATCCTATCCCTCAGAATCCTTTCTAACACCTTGCACACAACAGACATGAGACTTACTGGTCTGTAATTGCCGGGGATTTCCCTATTTCCTTTCTTGAAGAGAGGAATTACATTTGCCTTTCTCCAGTCCTCAGGTACGACTCCAGTGGAGAGCGAGGATGAAAGGATTTTTGCAAGTGGCGAAGCGATTGCATTTCTCGTTTCCCAAAGCAGCCGAGGACAAATCTGGTCCGGGCCTGGCGACTTGTTAATCTTAATGTTTGACAAAATTTTCAGCACATCAGCTTCCTCTATCTCTATCCATTTCAGCATGCACACTTGCTCTTCAAAGGTTTCATTCACTACAAAGTTTGTTTCTTTCGTAAAGACTGAAGCAAAAAACTCATTTAGGGCTTCCCCTACCTCCTCAGACTCCACACACAAATTCCCTATGCTATCCCTGATTGGCCCTACTCTTTCTTTGACTATTCTCTTATTCCTCACAGAAGTGTAAAATGCCTGTGTTCTCCCTACTCCATTCTGCCAAGCCTTTCTTGTGCCCCCTCCTTGCTCTCCTCAGACCATTTTTGAGCTCCTTCCTCGCCTGCCTGTAATCCTCTAGAGCTGAGCTTGACCCTAGCTACCTCCACCTTATGTAAGCTGCCTTTTTCCTTTTAATGAGAAGCTCCACCGCTCTCGTCATCCAAGGTTCCTTTATCTTACCACCTCTTGCCTGTCTCAGAGGGACATATTTATTCATCCCTTGCAACAACTGTTCCTTAAACAGTCTCCACATGTCTATAGTGCCTTTACCATGGAACAATTGCTCCCAATCCATGTTTCCTAACTCGTGTCTAATCGCATCATAGTTTCCTCTTCCCCAATTAAATATCCTCCCATTTTGCCTAATCCTCTCCTTCTCCATAGCTATTTCATCTGGTTCTTATACGTTAGGAAAAACTATTTCATACTCACAATGCTGAAACTTCATAAAGTGTATTATTGCAACTCTCCATGTGGCTGAAAGACTAATACATTGTATTTTGGCACATGACAGTAATGCAACAGTAAATGCAGCACCTTAGGATATATGCTCACATAATAATTGGTTCCTAGCTCTTTACAAATAATATAATAAAAGGGTTAATGCAGTCAGATGACAATTCAGCATCTCTTAGCTCCCCGAGGATGGGTGTGACAGATTCAGCATTAATCCCAATGAAGAAGGGAAGAACTTACATCTATCTAGCGCCTTTCATGACCTCAGGATTTTCCAAAGGACTTTACAGGCAATGTAGTACTCTTAAGGTTTGTAATGTAGGAAGGGCAGGAGCGAGCAGTAAAATCTCACAACCCAGCAACATTACTGACCAGTTTGTGATGCTGTTTAGGAATAAATATTGCCCAAATTGCCAGGGAGAACAACACTGCTTTTCTTTGGAAATATTGCCATGGAATTTTTTACATTCATCAGAGCCATTTAATGACTCATTGGTTTAATGTCTCACTTGAAGGAACAGCACCTCTGACAGTGTTGTACAGGACTGTTGGTCTGAGATTTATGCACAGTACTGGACTGGGACTCAGATACCGTTCTCTCTGCCTCGGATGAAGAGTCTTAATAACAGAGAAATGGGCTAACCCTAAATAAATATAGCATCATGTTACAAGGAAGGTCTTGTGCTCTGACTAGGTGCAGTGTTTATAAATGATCAACTAGTGCAATAAATGTTATCATCAGCATCTAATCCATGCGTTATATAATGGGTGGGAACATTTTTACCCATGGCTTTGAAGGGAGATATTTGTCTTACCTTGTTTATCTATAGGTGTAACCTTTTGCAGAGACAACACCTCCTGTGCCATGGATACCAAATCTTTCCATTCGACAAGGCTGGTTCTGTCAGACAATGTACTGCTGCTGTGAATGGAAGTTTAATCCTTTTGTATGTGAAGTACAAAGCCTTGTATTTATCCACCTCCCTCATACACCTTTCAATAACATTGCAAAGTGCTGCAGAGGCGATAATTAACTTTTGAAGTGAAGTGATTGCTGTTGGACAGGCAAATCCATCAGCCGTTGTAAACAGAGCATAATCTCACCAAAAGCTGTGACATACTGTTGCTGTGTTTCACATGGTGATGATTGAGGAATATAGATGTGCACCTAGTCAGTAGAGGGTAGTTCCATCTCTGGACTGGTTCCTGCTGTATGTTAGCCATCAGACGTGGGTCACACACTCATCTTCAAGCCAGATGCAGTGGCTTCAGCCACTTTCCAGGCAGGAGGCTCCAATAGCACTGATGATGTTCCCTAGCCAGGGAACGAAACGTTTGCAGCAAAAACTTCCAGCTCGGCGAACAGAACCACAACAACGCTTTCCAGGCACTTGAGTATGTTGTGGAGATTGACCGCCTGGTACGGAAGTCAGATGTTAAGGTAAAGCCGTGGCTGCCATTTTTCAGATAAGCCATTAATCTGAGGAGAAAGAAAATTCTGATCCGTGTTCTGGTCAACCTAAAGAATATGACCTGGTCATTAGTGTCACTGCCATTTATGGGATCTTGCCATGTGCAGATTGGCTGCTGTTTTTATCCACATCGCAACACTGACAATTCTTCAACAGTATTCCATTAGCTATGAACCATCTGAGATAAAGAAAGGTGTTATTGAAATGTGAATTCTTTCCTTGGAGCATGGGTCTGTCGGCATTAGAAGAGATTGAGAGGGGTTGAGCCCTGGGCTGGGCAATCACTCTGATGTAACTGAGCTTAGATGGGGCACAGAGGATGGAGTGACATCCTTTCAGAACAATCAACAGAGCTTGTCAAAGTGAGAGGGCAACGTCAAATGATAGAACAAAAAAAAAGTGATAGATGGACAGAATTATCTCCTTTCCCAAAAACATTGCTAGTAAGTGAAAGAACTTCATGACCCACTGGAATATTACAAGAGTAATAAATGAATACACAGACAAATTGGGGGCAGGAGTAGACCATCCAACCCTTCGATCTGGTCTGCAGATCAATAAGACCCTTGGTTGATCTGACTGTTCCACATTCTTGCCTACCCCCAATAACCTTTTGCCCACATAGTAATCATAATCTATCTACGTCAACCTTAAAAATATTCAAAGACTCGTAACCCTCTCTTTATCTCGGTCTTGAATGAGTGATCCTCTATTTTACAACAGTGACCTCTGTTTCTCAATTTTGCCACAAGAAACATGCTCTCCACATACTCCCTGTCAAAACCACTCCGGGTCTTAACTGTTTCAATCAAGACGTCTCTTACACCTCTAACCCCCTGCTGATACAAGCCTAGTCTGACCAACCTTTCCTCATAAGCGAACCCACCCGTTTCAGGTATTAGTCTCGCAAAGCTTCTCTAAATCGCCTCCAATATATTTGCAGACTGCCTTGGATAAGAAAGTTAAAAATCACACAACACCAGGTTATAGCCCAACAGGTTTAATTGGAAGCAGGTTTAATTCGGAGCGCTACTCTTTCATCAGATGGTAGTGGAGGGCTCAATCCTAACACACAGAATTTATAGCAAAAATTTACAGTGTGATGTAACTGAAATTATACATTGAAAAATTGATTGTCTGTTAAGCCTTTCATCTGTTAGAATACGATGATAGTTTCACTTCTTTCATGTGTAAATCACAAAACTTTTTTAAAAAAAGTTGCATTCTCGGGTTAGCTGTTAACAATGGTGATAGCTAGATAATATGTTGAAGGTGTTAGCCCCCTGTGTTCTTTAGATTAGATTACTTACAGTGTGGAAACAGGCCCTTCGGCCCAACAAGTCCACACCGACCCCGCCTAAGCGCAACCCACCCATACCCCTACATCTAACCCTTACCTAACACTACGGGCAATTTAGCATGGCCAATTCACCTGACCCAGGCATCTTTGGACTGTGGGAGGAAACCGGAGCACCCATAGGAAACCCACGCAGACATGGGGAGAACGTGCAAATCCACACAGTCAGTCGCCTGAGTCAGGAATTGAACCCGGGTCTCAGGCGCTGTGAGGCAGCAGTGCTAACCACTGTGCCACCGTGCTGCCCTGTCAATGCCATGATGATCAGATTGATTCTAATCTAAAAAGTGAGATAAAGGAATTCTACATGAATGTATGCAGTTTTTGAGCAAAGTACAATGTAACTCTGCAAGTACAAATTCACCCCACAAAATATATGTGTGCATGTGGGTCTTTGTCTGTGTGTGTTTGTCTGGGCTGGAGGTTGTGAGTGTGAGAAAGTGCAGAGTGTGGGGGGGGGGGGGTGCATGTGGGGGTGTGTCTGTAAGAGTGGGTGTGGGTGTCTGTGTGCGCATCTATGCATATGTGTATCCGTGTGTATGTGTGTATAGGAGTGCTTGTGTGTGTGTGTGTGTAGGAGTGTCTGTGTGTAGTACAATGTAATGTGACATGAACCCAAGGTCCTGGTTGAAGCCCTCCCTATGGGTACCGAACTTAGCTATCAGCTGCTGCTGCCTGTCCCGAAGTCCACCTTGGATGGTGGTCACCAAAGGTCCGAGGTTGAATGTCCTGGAACGCTGAAGTGTTCCCCAATTGGGAAGGAACATCCTATCTGTTGATTGTTGTGCGATGCCCATTTGCCCGTTGTCGTAGCCTTTGCTCGGTTTCCCCAATGTGAGTCCGGGCATCTATGGTTGCACCGTATAAGATAGACAATGTTGGCTGAGTCACATGGGTACCTGCCATGTACAAGGTGGGAGGTGTCCCCACGTGTAATAGTGGTATCCATGTCCACACTCTGACACATCTTGCAGCGCACACTGTGACAGGGTTGTATGGAGTTGGCCTGAGAGCCAGGCAGCTTGCTACGAACAATGATCTGTTTGAGGTTTGGCGGTTGTTTAAAAGCAAGTAGTGGAGGTGTGGGGGACGTCTTGGTGAGGTGCTCATCCTCATTGATAATGTATTGCAGGTCACGAAGCTCCTGGGAAATACTGAACAATGAAGGGTATCCTGTTGGTTGCAGCATGTGTCTGTCTCCTGAGGAGGTCATTACGTTCCTTGCTGTGGCACGTCGGAACTGGCGGTTGATGAGTTGGGCATCGTACCCTGTTTTTGTGAGGGCATCCCTGAGTACTTCCAGGTGTCCGTCACGTTCCTCCTCATCTGAGTAGATACGGTGTATGCGTAGGGCTTGTCCATAGGGGATGGCTGTTTTAACATGTTTTGGGTGGAAGCTGGAGAAGTGTAGCATTGTGAGGTTATCTGTGGGTTTGCGGTAGAGTGTGGTGCTGAGGTGTCCATCTTTGATGGAGATGCATATGCCCAAGAATGAGACAGATAGTCGCGAGTAGTCCATTGTGAGTTTGGTGGGATGAAACTTGTTGATGTCACTGTGCAGTTTTATCCGTGACTCCTCGCCATGGGTCCAGAGGAAGAAAATGTTGTCAGTGAACCTGCTGTATAACGTGGTTGGAGATCCTGCATAGAGATGAAGTCTTGTTCGAACCTGTGCATAAAAATGTTGGCATATTGGGGTGCAAATTTGGTTCCTATGGCTGTTCCGTGTGTCTGGATGAAGAACTGGTTGTCAAAGGTGAAGACGTTGTGATTGAGGATAAAGCAGATGAGCTGTAGGATGGTGTTTGGAGACTGGCAGCTGTTGGTGTTGGGTACTGAGGCTGTTGCCGCAATGCCATCATTGTGGGGGAATGCTGGTGTAGAGTGCGGAAACGTCCATTGTGACAAGGAATGTTCCCGGTTCAACTATAACCTGGTGTTGTGTGATTTTTAACTTTGTACACCCCAGTCCAACACCGGCATCTCCAAATCTTGGATAAGAAAGTGATGGAGATTAAAGGGATGAGTAGAGACACAGTGGAACTCCATTCATTCAATAGAGCTGGAGGCAATTGCAAATACTCATCTTTCCCTCTCCCCATTGTTCCCTTTCTGTCCTCCAGACTGTGATTTCTGCTGAGCGGGTCTCTGCTTTTCCCCTCAGCAGAAAAAGCAAGTGAAATTTGTACAATTGTTGAGGAAGTCCTGCAGCTCCACATTGCCTTAAAGGCAGGAGATACCTGCAGCTCACACCTGAGGGTGATGTGTCTTTATTGCCTCGATATGCTGCCAGCAATCCCTCTTGCTTTTCCTGGTCTCAGGACTTAAGCTTATTCAGTGTGAAGAATAAGCCTCCAATCAGAGTCAGCAGAAGAGCCTCCGACTTAATGACAACAAGGGTTAATTGCATAGTAAAGGACAGCCTGCATTTATATCCATTAGTCACATCACACTAATAGAAAACATATGTGTCTTTGAAAAGATAACAAACTAGTCTACTTTTTTATATTAACCTGTTCAGAGGTATTATTACACACTTCTGGAGCACATGGGATTTGAATCTGAGCTGACCTGGCTCAGAGGTAGCGACATTGCCACTGCATCACAAGACCCCCCACCATTCTAACCTAATTTACTTGGTTGTTAACTATAGAGCGAAAGCTAACGGATGAGGAACTGGCTGACTCCTCCCAAGGTCTGTTGATGAAGGGCATATGTCCAAAACGTTGATTCTCCTGCACCTCAGATGGTATCGGATCTGCTGTGCTTTTTCAGTGCCACCCTTTTCAACTCTGATCTCCAGCATCTGCATCCTCACTTTCTGCACATATATATGAATGACAGGGTGAAACTGTATGGATTAACCCTTTCAGGCCAACTGTCATACCACAGCTGCTCCCTAAGAAAACACATTGAAGATTCCTAGCAGGCATCTCTGGATACTGTGTGAGGAATAATAACCTGGGTGCTCGAGGCATTGCAGTCTGTCTAATTTCCAGCCATCAAGCTATGGTTTATTAAATGATCTCTATATTTACTGTTGTAATTTTACATATGTGGTTCCAGCAGCTGTAAATCCATTAATATTTGCACAGGGATCAAATAGCACATTTACAGGTCACAACGCTGTCTCTCGGGTCTAGGCTGAAACTAATCCCTTGACGTCCTTGAACATCTTAATTAGAAAAACAAATTCATTGCAGAGGAATTGAGAAAGTGACAGAAGAGTTCTTGGTAACGTTGTACAGCGTTTCAGTGAAACCACATCTGGGATACTATGTGTTTTTTTGGTACCTACATTTAAGATCAGGATAGCCCTTGCATTGGAGACTGTACAATGAAGATTAACAGATGTAGTCCCAGTGTGAAGGACTCGCCTGTGTTGAGCAGATTGGACACGCCTGCTCTGGAGCGTAGAGGAATAAAAAACAGTCTCATTGTCAAACACATATGGTGAAGGGGCTAGGCAGAGTCATTGTTGTGGAGTTGTTTCTGCTAGTGAGGGAACTTAAAACGTGCAAGATGTGAGGAACCATCTTTAAATTTACACACCTCTAGAGCACATGGGATTTGAATCTGGGCTGACCTGGCTCAGAGGTGGGGACATTACCACTGCATCACAAAAGCCCCCACCAGTTTAACCTAAGTTATTTGGTTGTTAATTGTAGAGCGAAAGCTAACAGATGAGGAACTGGCTGACTCCTCCCAAGGTCTATTAATGAAGGGCATATGTCCAAAACGTTGATTCTCCTGCACCTCGGATGGTCTCATTGTCAAATACAAGATGGTGAAGAGGCTCAGCAGAGCCATTGTTGTGGAATTGTTTCTGCTGGTTAGGGAACTTAAAACTTGCAAGATGTGAGAAGCCATCTTTAAAGACTGAGTGAGGAGATAGTGCTTTTCTCAGAGTATTGTGAATCATTTTTTAAAAATCATTCACAAAATGAGAGCATCACTGGCCAGCCCAGCATGTATTGTCCAGAGGGCAGTTAAGGGTCAACCACATTGCTATGTGGTCTGGAATCACATACAGTCCAGACCAGGATGGCAATTTCTTTCCCTAAAGGACATTAGTGCACCAGATGGGTTTTTCCTGACAATCAATTCATGGTCATTGTTGGACTTTCCTTTTTATAACTGAACACCAATTCCACCTTCTGTCATGGCGGGATTTGAACCCAGCCCTCCCCAGGGCATTACCTGAATCCCTAGATTAACAGCCTAGTGATAATACCACTAGGCCATGGCCTCCCTATGGAGACACTCTCTGTCCCAGAGAGTTGTGAATGCACCATGATTGAATACGTTTTAGACTGGCATAGACAGATTTGTGATCTCTCTGGAATATAGGGTTTTCGGGGATCAGATGAGAAAGCAGAATTGAAGCTCCAAGGCCAGCCATTATCGTGTTGAATGGGAGAGCAGTCATGATGGGCCAAGTGGCCTATTCCTACATGTGTTTTGTTGTATTGGTGAGAAGCGCCATGATTTTTAGCTAGCACATTGATCCAGCCTAGTCCCACTGTGGCAGGAGGCCCCTTAATGACAACCATTTACAAATGAAAGCTAAATTGCCCCTCTTATTTGTCTTATAGGAATACAATGACAAATCCTGTTCTATCGCCCACGTGCTTCTTAACCTAGGTAGGCTCCTGGCCTAACATCACCCCAAAATTTGAAACTCTCATCCATGCAGTCAAATCCCATCATGGATTTTCCCCTCCGTGACACTGTAACCTCCTGCAACTTTAGAACCCTCCATGAACCAATCCAAGCTCTGGGTATGTTCACGTTTCCTTCATTACCACTGGTGGCCAGGTATGCAACTGCAAACACTAGAATTTCCTCTCTAAGACGTCTCCATCTCTACCACTATCCCTTCCTTTAAGATACATCTTAGAAACCACACCACATCTGGTTATAGTCCCACAGGTTTATTTGAAAGCACTAGCTTTTTGAGCGCTGCTCTTTCATCAGGTGGTTGTTCCTCAGAAGGAGCAGTGTCCGAATGTTAATGCTTCCAAATGAGCTTGTTGGACTGTAGACTGGTGTTGTGTGATTTTTAACTTCATCCACCCCAGTCCAACACCGGTGCCTCCAAGTCTTCGAAAGCGCCTTGTTAACCCCATGCTTTGCTCAGTCAACATATCTCATTGTGTGGCCTGGTGTTTGATCTTTATTTGTCTATTAAGGCTCTGGTGAAGTACTTTGGGATAGAGTCGTACAGCACAGAAACAGAGCCTTTGGCCCAACCCGTCCATACCAACCAGATTACCCCAAACTAAATGAGTCACATTTACCTGTGTGGCTAATATCCCTGTAAATCCTTCCTATTTATGTACCCATCCAAATGTCTTTTAAATGTTGTAATTGTACTCACCTTCACCACTTCCTCAGGCAGTTCATTGCATACACGCACCACTCTCCGTGTAAAAAAAATTGCCTCTTGGGTTCCTTTTTAAATCTCTCCCCTCTCACCCTAAACCTATGCCCTCCAGTTTTGGTCTTCCCCTGGGGAAAAGACCTTGACTACTCACCTTATCTGAAGAAGGGTTACACTCGAAACGTTGACTTCGCCAGCTCCTGATGCTGCCTCTAACTTGCTGTGTTCTTCCAACCTTTTATTTGTCTACTTTGGATTCCAACATCTGCAGATTTTTTTTTGTCTCTAATTCAACTTATCCATGCCCCTCATGATTTTATAAACCTCTATAAGGTCACTCCTTAGCCTCCTATGCTCCAGGACAAATATCCCAGTCTCTCCTTATACTAAAAGACAATAGACAATAGGTGCAGGAGTAGTTCATTCTGCCCTTTGAGCCAGCACCACCATTCATTATGATCATGGCTGATCATCCTCAATCAGTATCCTGTTCCTGCCTTATCCCCATAACCCTTGGTCCCACTATCCTTAAGAGCTCTATCCAACTCTTTCTTGAAAGTATCCAGAGGCTTGGCCTCCACAGCCTTCTGGGGCAGAGCATTCCATACACCTACCACTCTCTGCATGAAGAAGGTTCTCCTCAACTCTGTTCTAAGTGGCCTACCCCTTATTTTTAAACTGTGTCCTCTGGTTCGGGACTCACCCACCAGCAGAAGCATGCTTCCTGCCTCCAGAGTGTCCAATCCTTTAATAATCTTTACATCTCAATCAAATCCCCTCTCCGCCTTCTAAACTCAAGGGTATACAAGCCCAGTCGCTCCAATCTTTAGCATAAGATAGTTCTGCCATTCCGGGAATTGACCTCGTGAACCTACGCTAGACTCCCTCAATAGCCAGAATGTCTTTCCTCAAATTTGGAGACCAAAACTGCACACAATATTCCAGGTGCGGTCTCACCAGGGCCCTGATCTCTTTGTACTGCCCCTTTACCTAATTTGACTCCATTTAGGTAGTAATCTGCCTTCCTGTTCTTGCCACCAAAGTGGATAACCACACATTTATCCACATTAAACTGCATCTGCCATGCATCTGTCCACTCACCTAGCCTGTCCAGGTCACCCTGTAATCTCCTAACATCCTCCTCACATTTCACCCTGCCACCCAGCTTTGTATCATCAGCAAATTTGCTAATATTAATTTTAATACCATCATCTATATCATTAATGTATATTGTAAAAAGCTGCGGTCCCAGCACGGATCCCTGTGGTACCCCACTGGTCACTGCCTGCCATTCCAATAGGGAGCCATTTATCACTACTCTTTGTTTCCTGTCAGCCAACTAATTTTCAATTCATGTCAGTATTTTGCCCCCAATACCATGTGCCCTAATTTTGCTCACTAACCTCCTGTGTGGGACTTTATCAAAGGTTTTCTGAAAGTTCAGGTACACTACATCCACTGGATCTCCCTTGTCCATCTTCAGAGTTACATCCTCAAAAAATTCCAGAAGATTAGTCAAGCATGATTTCCCCTTCATAAATCCATGCTGACCCTGACCTATCCTGTTACTGCTATTCAGATGTGTCGTAATTTCATCCTTTTATAATTGACTCCAGCATCTTTCCCACCACTGAAGTCGGACTAACTGGTCTATAATTCCCTGCTTTCTCTCTCCCTCCTTTCTTAAAAAGTGGGACAACATTAGCCACCCTCCAATCCTCAGGAACTGATCCTGAATCTATTGGAAAATGATCGTCAACGCATCCACGATTTCTAGAGCCAGCTCCTTCAGTACCCTGGGATGTAGACCATCAGGTCCCAGGGACTTATCAGCCTTCAGACCTAACAGTCTCTCCAACACCATTTCCTGGCAAATATAAATTCCCATCAGTTCAGGTCCTTCAGCCACTGGGAGATTGCTTGTGTCTTCCCCAGTGAACACAGATCTGAAATACCAATTCAACTCTTCTGCCATTTCTTTGTTCCCCATAATATATTCACCCGTTTCTGTCTTCAAGGGCCCAAAAGGTGCTACATGAATGCAATTTGTTGTGGTGCTGGCAGGAAATGGCAGTGGTCTCGGTGGCTTGTTGGACAGTGTAATACAGTGAGAGTGGAGGTTTTGTCAGTGCAGTACTGCAGTAGATTAGCACTCCCTCTGATCTATGTTGCACTGTGCCTCAGAGTGCCCAGAGGCAGCTGCGTGTTTTAGAAATCTAATCACCATTGTGTAGAACCTGTATGGGTGTGCACCGTGCAGAGATTTCCCTTGAGTTTTGTTCAGATTGAGCTGCTGAATTGACTGATTAATTGAATCCAAAGACTTGCCTTGGCTGGGTTCATCTGCAGTCTGCAGAATCTTTTGAATAAGGTAAAATGTTTCAATAGAAAAGACAGCTCTTTTGTCTAGATTCCTCTTAGTCACAATCTCCCTTTCAGAGACTATCGCGTAAGCTTCATATTAAAAATAAATAATGGTTCTCGCATCAATGACAATCAGCAGAAGAAAGTTCCAAACTTTTACCATCCTTTAAAAGTAGAGGTTCTCTCTAACTTGACTATTGGAAGATCTGGTTCTAACAATTCATACAATGCACTCCTCTCTCCTCGGCCTTGACTCGTCAACCAGTGGAAATGGTTTCTCTCTCATCCACCAAACCATTGCCGTGACTGTGCTGAAAGACAATCAAATCACTCTTACTGTCTAAATTTCTAAACTTCTATCCTCTCTGGCACAGTAGCTCAGTGGTTAGCACAGCTGCCTCACAGCATCAGGTACCCGGGTTCAGTTTCACACTCCGATAATTGTCTGCATGGAGTTTGCACCTTCTCCCTGCGTCTCTGTAGGTTTTCTCTGAGTGCTTCACACAGTCCAGTGCAGGTTAGGTGGATTAGCCATGCTAAATTGCCCGTGGTGTCTAGGGATATGCAGGCTAAGTAGATGAGCAGGGTTACAGGAGTGGGGTGAGTGGGTCCAGGAAGGATGCTCTTTGGATGGGCTAAATGGCCTGCTTCCAAACTATAGGGATTCTATGACCTTCCAGTAAATCCATGCTGGGTTTCCTCCAAGGCAGTTAAAACTCAGTGGAGAATTAAACCCAGAGCTCCAGCTATGGTCTAGCTAACATTTTATATAGATTTAATGTATACTCTTTTCAATATAACCGGCCTTCTTGCAATAGACTTTTAATTATTGAAATTACATTTTGCAGTCCACAGAAACCTATTGTTGATAATTGTCTTATGCTACCCCGAGAGGAATCTGCTCTCTAGATGAGTGCAGTCCTAATGAACAACCACACCTTGCTCGTAATGACTCTGGTGCAGTTTGCTGTTCGTGCTGAAGTATCTGTAATTCTAGGGTCCCGCTGGAAATCGATGTCAAACATCGAGAAGCAGCCGTACTATGAGGAGCAAGCAAGGTTGAGTCGACAACACTTGGAGAAATATCCAGACTACAAGTACAAGCCAAGACCCAAAAGGACCTGCATTGTGGATGGGAAGAGGCTGAGGGTCGGGGAATACAAGGCATTGATGAAGTACAGACGGCAGGAGGTGCAGCAGTGTTACTCTGCTGGGTAAGTATTCCTGGGGTTAAAGTGGCAACAACAGCGGATGTATTGTTCGGAGAGACATGCCATACTCAGTTGGCATACTTAGGAGCAATATGACAATCATGCCAAAGTCATTCTGACATCACTTTCACACTGGCAGCTGGTGGCTCCAATCTAGATGGCATTACAAGTGCATCTCTCTTTGCCATGTCTCACATGCCCATTTCCAGTAGGAGGTGCTGGTTGCTTCCTGCCTATGACTGGTCCGTTTGACCAAAGCCTCCCCTAATGTCTGGAGGGGAAACCATTCACTCCCTCGAGCTTTATTTGTGTGATGAGCCCACTCATTCACCAACAACACCCTTTTCTTCACTGATTCCCCTAACCACTTTTGCCTGAAAGGTATATAAAGAATATGAGGTAGCTATAACTCTTACTTAGAGAAAATAAGATGCACTGGTTAAAGATTTAAATAATGTGAGCACCAGTTCTTCCATTGTGTCAAATGCCTTGCCTAAGGTATACAGCACGTCATTGACCCTGATAGAACTCTACTGTACTGTCTTTCTGTGTTAAAGCTCAGGTGGACCATTCAAATGGAGCTTTTCAGAGTGGGATCAATAGATCAATACAGTCAGGTTCTCAAGAATTAAAAGCAAGATCTGATAACTAATATTGATGGGTTTTTTATTGCAAAAGACATACTTTATCCACAAAAAAAGGATCTGACTGCATGCAATAGCTCCTAAAACAATCTGGTACAGGGACGGGGGAGAAAAACACTTCAGAATTTGACTTTCCTCAAAGCTTCTCTGCAGTTGCAAAACAAAAACATTTTCAGATTGTAGGTTTGCTTGCTGAGCTGGAAGGTTCATTTTCAGATGTTTCATCACCATACCAAGTGACATTTTCAGTGAGCCTCTGGATGAAGCATGGGCAGTGCAGCCCACTTTCTATTTATATGTTTGGGTTTCTTGGGTTGGTGATGTCATTTCCGGTGGTGACATAATTTCTTATGGTAATGTCATTTCCTGTTCTTTTTCTCAGGGGTGGTAAATGGGATCCAAGTCAATGTGTTGGCAAAATCCAAGATATTGACTTTGATCTTATTTACCACCCCCAGAGAAAAAAAACAGGAAATAGCATCACCACAGAAATGATGTCATGAGAGGAAATTACATAACTGACCTAAGGAAACCCAAACATATAAATAGAAAGTGGACTACACTACCAGTGCTTCATCCGGAGGCTCACTGAAGATATTACCTACTGTGGTGATGAAAAGTCTGAAAACGAACCTTTCAGCTCAGCAACCAAATCTACAACCAGAACCTTAACCTGAACTACAAATCTTCTCAAAACTCACTAAAGACATTTTCAACTCATGCAGGAAAATTTATTCCATCTGAGGTAAAGAGGCTGCCTCAGAACTTAACGGACCCTCGATACACTTTGATGGAAAGGCCCTTAGGTGGTGGTCTTTTCCCACCGCACCTTGGTAGCAGCTGGCCCAAGCTTTGATATGTCCTTCACCATTTGGTCCCCCCCTCGATATTGGTATGCAAAGCAGCAAGGATTGAATGGAAACATAGAACAGACCCAAGGAGTTGAATGGTCCCTCCAGTTCAACTGTGTGCCACTTGGTAAAATTGAGAGAGTTAAGTCGAGAGATGCTCTCTTGAAGCTTACTGAGACCAGCCTAGAGGGGAACGAAAGAAATGGAGATCAGAAAGATTTAAATCAAAAATAGGAGTACAACTCAAAGTTGAGGGGAGTGCCACTTTGATCCGAAATGAGGAAATATTTTACCTTTGGAATTTCCTTGCTCTAAGAGAATGTATAAGGTAGAAATTGATAATTTTCAGGCAGCCAGTGGCATAATCGGTCATGGGGTTGACTAGTACCGGGTATTAAGTGTTCAATCAGCTTTGAGCCTATTAAATGGCAGGGCATGCTCCATGGAGTCCATGCCCCCCTCCTGTTCAGGTGTACAAGCACCAAAAGCAACCTTGAAGGTTATAGGGGTGACGTGAAGTCAAAACTTCCCACTGATTTAAATTTTCTTTAGTTAACTCCCCCCTCAGCACTCCAAGGCAAAGAGAGCTTCCTTCGGGTCTGCTATCTCTCTGCCCTGGGGTGCTGGCTATCAGTACAGTGCTTTGCTTCTTCCAACAAGGAAAGTACTTTCATATCAAGTTGGTGCACAATACAGTTGGCGATTGGAAATAGTAACAGACTCGCTCTTGCAATTACAAATTTCCCACAATGAGGTCTTTCCTGAATAAATTTCTAGAAAGTAAGTCTTGCATTTACGTAGCATTTCACTTTCCAACCAATCAGACTTTGAAGTACAGTTGTTGTCTTGTACAAAACGAGGGGCCAATTTGCAGACAGAAAGTTCCTGCTTTTTCTTTAAGAAAGGTGACAATGACTAGGTAATCTGTCACAGAGTCATACAGCACAGGGAAACAGATCCTTCAGTCCAACTCATCCACACCAGTCACGTTTCCCAAATTAAACTAGTCTCACTTTCCAGCATTTGGCCCATATCCCTCTAAACTTGTCCAAATGTCTTTTAAATGTTGTGACTGTACCTGAACCTACCACTTCCACTGGCAGTTCATTCCACATACAAACCACGTATGAAAGAGTTGCCCCTCAGATGCCTTTTAAATCATTCCCCTCTCACTTTAAAATTAGATTAGATTCCTACAGTGTGGAAACAGGCCCTTTGGTGCAACAAGTCCACACCGAACCCTGATGAGTAATCCAGCCAGACCCTTTTCCCTCTGACTAATGCATCTAACACCATGGACAATTTAGAATGGCCAATACATCTGGCCTGCACATCTTTTGGATTGTGGGTGGAAACCAAAGCACCCGGAGGAAACCTGCACGGGGAGAACATGCAAACTCCACACAGACAGTCGCCCGAGACTGGAATCAAACCTGGGTTACTGGTGCTGTGAGGCAGCAGTGTTAACCACTGAGCCATTGTGCCGCCCCAAAGTCTTCTCCTTTATGTTATACTCTCAGGAAAAGGTTTTGCTGTTGGTTGAGGGATACTTAACATCAGGGAGGACTTACATGCTGCATTTCAGAATTGTGGCCAGGATTCTTTAAGTCTCAACTCTAAAGCGACCCCTTTGGCATTGCAGCACTGCCTCGGTACTGCACTGGAGTCTCGGGCTAGACCTTGTGTTCAGCCCTCGGAATGACGCTGTCCATCCCAGAGACGGTGCTACTAATCACTGGGCTTCACTGGCACACAATATGCTGGGACTAGAAACCTCCCACGCCACACCCCACCCTCCCCACCCACCCTCCTCTTATGTTTGGAGTCTAAAACAACTCCATCTTTGTACTTGCTTATTGTCAACCGCGGTATAATAACTGGAAGTGTTTATCATGATTTTGTTCTCTCATCTCAGGCAACAGGACCAAGTTCACTTGCACCCGTCAGACATGATGTATCCCGGACAGATTGGGATGACGTCGATTCCCGTACAGCCGGCAGTGTCGGAACACTATCGACCCTGCAGCCCCGATCCCAACATGCCCGTAATCCTCAACACGCGGAGTCTCAAATCCGAACAGGCAGACACGAAGGAAACGCAACTAAGCGATGCCAATGGCGAGATGTACGAGTACGGTGAAGAGGATGACTCGGATGTTGAATATCGCAGCGATGGCGAGCTGGTGGTCCTCGCAGACTAGCATCCACCTGTCACTTTGTCGGGGGAGGCTATGGAAATGAACCTTTCAGGCACAGATGGGCCAACACATTGTCCTGTCACAACCCTGGCCAACCATTCGAGCAGAGCTACTGGGGAAGACCTCACTGTTCTGGTTATGGAGCACGTTGGGAAGGGTCAGGGTTGAGGGTTAGATAACCACCACCTGTCTCATTCCAAATGTGCCCTTTTCATGGACCAGTTGATGAGTGGATGAAAGAGGCAAGTGAGCCTGAGCTGGTCTGGGCCTATGTGAATAATACCATCACCTATAGGAAACACCGACTTATAGTAACCTCTCATATACTTGTCCACCAAAGCCCACTCATTACCCATCATGACTTTATTGTCACCAGCTGCAGTTAGACTAGGTGTAGTGAACAAGTGCCCAAAGTGTCACAATGGTTTGCTACTTCCCCCATTAGCATCAATGCTGGCTCTATCCCTTTGTCACAGAATCAGACCAGTGAAGATAGAATCCAGCCTAGACTGGCTCTTCTGCAGAGCCATGTCCGACAAGTCACAGTCTCTTAACCTACAACCAGGTAACCTTATTTCTTTTCAAGCTGTCTTCTAGTTCCCCTTTGAAAAATTATAGTGGAATGTCTTTTCAACACTTGTTTGGCCCACACATTCCAGATTATCAAGTCTCATCGTGTTTTACATAGGACTCCGGAGCAGGGGAGTAGACCATTCTGCCCTTCAATTCTACTCTACCATTCAATGAGAACATGGATGCTCTGGTCATGGTCTCAACTCCCATTGTTTCGTTTGCTTCTCTCAACGCCTCGATTCGCGTTGCCTAACAAAACTCCATCAGGCTCAGCTTTGAATCCAGTTCAAGATCTGGTCTCCACTGCTATTTGGTTAGAGAATTCTGAGAGAAATAAAATTCTCCTCTTCTCCGTTTTAAAAGCGGGATGTCTTTTTTATATTAAAAAAAAAGCATGCTCTCTCCAATGGTTCATTTGCAAAGTGCCATTAGTCTGTGACCTTGTTTCCTGACCCTCCACCAATGGAAACAATTTCTCCTTATCCCATTGCCATACAATCCGAATCCTTTCGGTGCAAGTTTAGAAGCAATTTCTTTACAATGAAATGTTTTGTAGTCACTGTTACTGAGTGAAAGGGTGAGTGCTCCCAAGAGTAGATTGCAATCCTGGCTATTTGGACCAGTAATGAGAGAGAGAGAGAGAGCTGATCTCTGGACTAAGCTTTATGTTTCTCCTGCTTTTCCAATGATAACTAGCCACATGAAGGAAGAGAGGAGAGAATGTACTGCAATGTGTTGAAGGACAGGAGTTGAGCAGTTGTGTATCCTCTAGTGGGCAGGTACCATCATTTGATCTCCTGACTGCTCCATATTGCAAGACATTGACCAAGTTCCATCTTCATGTGTCGGGTATTACACCAATTGGAGAAGGTTCCATTGTTGACTGCATTGGCTGAGAGTATCTCATTGCCTAATGGATTTCGGGATCTGACTGTTCAGGGTTTATCAATTCATTCTTCAGCCAAAGCCATCATTTGTAATTCAGGTTGTAAAGCCTGCCTACCATTTGGCCCTTCCATTTGACTCAACCCAAGTAAGATGATGCAAGACTTGACTTGTGTTCTGCTGCTGTTGAAGCATGTGGGTTGCACACACATGGGTCTATCAAACATGGCTGCACCCTCAAGGTAGCTTGATCAGTGTGACCAGGACCTGCTTTCAGCCTCCTCCTCCAGACCACACCCGCTCTGCCACAATCATCGATTTCCCACAGGGTTTGTAAAACTGGTCCACTCTTTTGCGATTGCGAAGTGTGTATGCCAGTGTTAGTTAAACGACAGCGAGCTACTTGTCTGAATAGAAAAAACCTTGGGGTGAGAGGGAGGATTGTGTCTGTCTGCTCTATTGGTCACTGTATACAAGAGACGGGTTGGCATGGCTGGGAGGGAAAGGTTCTCGCTGGATTGCCCCAACGTGACTTTTCTCAAAAACCGCTTACCCCTCAGGTACTCCTTAGTATGTTTTTTGAAATAGATGTCAATATTTGTATAAAGTTTTAAACAAAAATCGCATTACAGTCTGTTTACTGAAAGTGTGTGTGTATTTTAATAGCAAGATTTTTCCTTGTTCCTCATTCTCACTGAGGTCCTGCTGATCTAAGCTGAGAAACAGCTGGTGATATGTTCTAGGACTTTAATTTATTTTTGTTTGTAAAGAACCTTTTGTTTTTTCTCCAGCCTCAAGTCTGTTTTATTTTGTTTTTTGGATGGGGGTCCAAGAGAGTTTGTGGCATTGGGAATTTTTCCAGTTGTTTGAACGTAGCAGGGATCTGAACAGACCCTTTTTTAAAACTAGTCAGAATTGACCAAGGGAAAAGGGTGAGTGACTTCAATCACAGTGCTCCCCACTCTGTAACAGTGTAACTCCCACAGCCTCACATGCTGAAGGTGTATAGTGGAAGCCAGGAAAGGGACAGCAAAACAAAAAAATCCACAAATCTTTGAAGAAAAATCTCAACACAAAGGTGTTCTGGGGACAGTTTCTGAAATGGCACCATTGTGTAGACATGTATCTAATGTAATTGACAAGTGCTTGGACTCTTCCCCAAATTCACCTTCACGTGAAAGAAATAAACTCCAAAGGTAAAGGGTAGGTCCTCGTTGGTTACCCTTCCAAGTCAATCCAAGTATCTGCTGCCTAAGCTGCAGTGCTTTTGCTAGCGTGCCTATATTTTCATGTTGTAAGCCATCACCTGCCCCTGTCTGAGGGATTTTTCTAGAGTATGAGTCATTTCCTTTTCCTCGTCTTTACTTTTTCCGCAGTTGTTCCTTTTTCCTTTCTTATTTGTTGATACTTACCCAAAAATACTGACTGCACCAATCACTGAGCTGGATTCAGGACCTGGATGAGGAGATAGACATACAACTCCTGAGGAGGCAGAACATTTCTACTTTTATATTCATCTCTTTTTCTTTCTCCTTCCCATTTGTCTCAATCTTGCTCTATTTGTCTCTATTGTTTGGACATTTCCCATTTCCATCCATCTCTCTCCTGCTCTTCTCACTCTATTTCTCTCTCTCTTTCTACCCCCATCTTTCTCCCTCCCTCTTCTCCCATCTTTCTCTTCCCACATCTCTCTCTCTCTCTCTCTCTCTCTCTCTCTCTCTCTCTCTCTCTGCCCCCGATCTTTCCCTCTCCCCATCTTTCTTTCTCTCCTCTCTCCTCTCACCTTTCTCTCTCTCCTCATCTTTCTTTCCCCATTTTTCTCTTTCCCTATCTTTCTCTCTCTCTTCCTCCATCTTTCTCACTCTCTCTCTTTCCCCATCTTTCTCTCTCTCTCTCTCCCCATCTTTCTCACTCTCTCGCACATCCACCCCCCATTGCTTTCTGTCTCTTTCCCTCCCCATTATCCTCTCCCTCCCGTGTCCTCACATATTCTTTGCATCCTTCCATCTCTTTCTTTGTATTACAGCCATCTCTCTCCCATGTTCTCTCTTCCCATCATCATCTAATTTCCCCTCTCTTGGTCCCACCCTCCATTTTAGTTATTTTGCTTAATTATTTTGACAATTATTGTTTCCACTTGTCTCACCCTCTTTCTCTCTCTTTCTCCCCTTCAGCCCTCCCTGCCCACCTTTAATGGACTATTGTGCTTTTCTTGTGAGCTTGAATATCCCAGGGAACTGCCTGTACTATTTCCCATCAGTCAACTGGAGATTCTGGAAACCCAGCTCTCCGTTGTTGGACATCTAAACACACACTTTATTCCTCTTCCCTCACACGTGATTCCCATAATAACTTCCTTCAGTGTCAAAGTTGCCAAGTTCACAGATTATTATTTTCTTACTTTCCTCGTGCGTTTGTAGATACTAACTGCCCTGTGAAAGGCACATGAGAGTGCTACAGACACTATTATTCAATGCAAGTCATTTCAGGATAATGTTACAGGAACTCAGACCTATTACTATAATACTTTTATAGTCAACTTTTATCAGTGTTTTTTTTAATTTTTTTCATAAGGGAGGGGATGGGCAGGGGGAAATTACTGGAATTTCTCATATCTTGGAATCCAGATCTTGTTTTGCAATGCTGAGTTGGGAGGGTAAAATCACAACTCCTCTTGAAGTAAGACAAATGATAAATGGTTAATTTAACTGTGCATTAGTTCTCTTTGTGACCTGGTCCTCGTCGGGCCAGACAGGTTACTGTACGTGGATCGTACTGAACTCTCTTTACTTCAAGCACCTTTGTGGTGCCAACGTATTTTTGTTTAGGATGGATTTTTTTTAACGAAAGCAATGTGAATTTGATTTGATTTATACAGTGTAATATATGACCATGTTTCTGTTAACAGGAGAGATGATCTCCCATTAGGGGTGATTTAAATTGATTAGTGCACCCAAATAAAGTGGAATATCACAGCCACACTGTCTGGCTCCCATTTCTTTATTGCATGGCCTTAGCTAGGTGTTAAAAGCTGTTTAGTATTTCACAAATCTAAAGATAAAAAGGCTCTTTCACAGCTACAGAAGTTTATAAAATCATGAGGGGCATGAATGGAGTGACAAGCTAATGTCTTTTCCCCAGGATAGAGGAGTCCAAAACTAGAGAGCATAGATTTAGGGTGAGAGGGGAAAGATATAAAAGGGACCTAAGGGGCAGTGTTTTCACGCAGATGGTGGTGCATTTAAGGAATGAGCTGCCAGAGAAAGTGGTGGTGGCTGGTTGAATTATATTTTGTTTTCTTTCATTTGTGGGATGAGGGCATCACTGGCCAGACCAGCATTTATTGCCCATCCCTTATTTCCCAGAGGGCCATTAAGAGTCCAACTGCATTGCTGTGAGTCTGGAGTCATATGTAGGCCAGACCAGCGAAGGATGGCAGTTTCCTTCCCTAAAGGACATTTGCGACCCAGATGGCTTTTTCCAACAATGGATTCACAGTCATCATTAGCCTCTTAATTCCAGAGATTCTATTGAATTGCAATTCCACCATTTGCAGTGGTGATCTCAGAAAGTTACCTGGACTAACAGTCCACCAACAATGACACTAGACCATCACCTCCGCCTATACTGAAAAGGCATCCGAATGGGTGTATCAATAGAAAGGGTTCAGAGGGTTATGGACCAAGTGCTCGCGAATGGGACTAGGTCAGTTTAGGATATCTGGTCAGCAAGGACAAGTTGGACTGAAGGGTCTCTTTCTGTGCTTGACATCTCTATGTCAAAGGTGACTAGGCTGGTGAGAGGATAAGTTCTGGTGATTTTTAAAAAAGTTATTCTGTTTATTAAAGTCTAGAACATGTACGGGAAATGGTAAAAATACAACAAAGGATCCAACTTGTAAAAACAATATAATAGTGAAGAACATTACCTCAGAATATAATGGGATCTTGATCAGATGGGCCAATGGGTCGAGGAGTGGCAGATGGAGTTTAATTTAGATAAGTGTGAGGTGCTGCATTTTGGAAAGGCGATCGGTACCAATACACTTATTGGTACGGTCCTGGGAAATGTTGTTGAACAAAGAGTCGTTGGAATGCAGGGTCATGGTTCCTTGAAAGTGAGGTCACAGGGAGATAGGATAGTGAAGTTGTTTAGTATGCTTGCCTTTATTGGTCAGTGCACTGAGTATTGGAGTTAGGAGGTCATGCAGTGGCTGTACAGGACATTGGTTAGACCACTATTGGAATATTGTAGTTCTGGTCTCCCTCCTCCAGGTAGGATGTTGTGAAACTTGAAAGGGTTCAGAAAAGATTTACAAGGATGTTGCCAGGATTGGAGGATTTGAGCTACAGGGAGAAGCTGCATCAGCTAGGGCTGTTTTCCCTGGAGCATAGAAGGCTGAAGGGTGACTTTGTAGAGGTTTATAAAATCATGAGGGGCATGGATAGGGTAAATAGACAAGATCTTTTTTCCTGTGGTAGGGGACTCCGAAACTAGAGGGCATAGGTTTAGGGTGAGAGGGAAAAGATATAAAAGGGACCTAAGGGGCAACCTTTTCATGCAAAGGGTAGTGCGTATATGGAATGAGCTGCCAGAGGAAGTGATGGAGGATGGTACAATTACAGCATTTAAAAGACAGCTGGATGGGCATATGAATAGGAAGGTTTAGAGGGATATGGACCAAGTGTTGGCAAATGGGACTAGATTAATTTGGAATGTCTGGTCGGCAAGGACAAGTTGGACTGAAGGGTCTGTTTCCATTATGTATATCTCTAGGGTTAGGTCTAGGACTACTGTCACAACTCATTCAGGTAGTGCTCTAGAAAGCCATCTCCACTATTCCCAAGGTTGTACACATTAGGTAAACCACTGAATTGCCCCAATTCCCCTCGCTATTGCATTCCAGTTAAAAGAATATACACATCCCTGTAAATCTTTTCTGAAGCCTTTCAAGTTTCATAACATAGATCCTGTAGGAGGGAGACCAGAATTGCACACAGTATTCCAAAAATGGTCTGACCAATGTCCTGTACACCCGCAACATCACCTCCCAATTTTTATACCACTGACCCATAAAGGAAAGCATACCAAATGCTGCCTTCACTATCCTATCTACCTGTAACCCCACTTTCAAGGAGCTATGAAGCTGCACTCCAAGGTCTCTTTGTTCAGCAACACTCCCAGGACTCTACCATTAAGTGTAGAGGGAAAACAACAATCACAAGCACAGTTCTGGCACCTGTCCAGGTTATATTCATCGATGAGTTGTTCTCTTTCATTTTTCTCTTGGCTCCCCCTGATTCTGAGCTAATTGTGCAAAGTTGTGGTTACACCAATCACTGGCTGAGAATTTGCCCTCTCGTGGTCCTCAAAGTGGTTTCTCTCCTTTCCCTTTCATCAGCGGAGTTTGCTGAGTGTACAGTTTGTGGAGGAATAGTGAGTGATAAAAGCTCCAAGGAGAATTCAGTTACATCTCCGCACAGAAGGGAGAGAGAAAGGTTCAGGTGCTTTTTGTTTGCAGGATATATGCTTCTCTGTTGTTTACATATGGATCAGTTGCCACTTGCTCAGCAATCAATCAGCCGTTGTTACTCATCAGTCGTTGAGGTGGCATGGTGGCTCAGTGGTTAGCACTGCTGCCTCACAGCGCCAGGGACCTGGGTTTGGTTCCAGCCTTGGGCGACTGTCTGTGTGGAGTTTGCACATTCTCCCTGTGTCGGTGTCGGTTTCCTCCCACAGTCCAAAGATGTGCAGGCCAGATGAATTGGCCCATGCTAAATTTCTCAAAGTGTTAGGTGCATTAGTCAGAGGGAAATGGGTCAGTATGGACTTGTTGGGCTGAAGGGCCTGTTTCCACGCTGTAGGGAAACTTAATCTAAGCTGAGTCCTAGACAAAAGGTCATAGAGTCATACAGCAGAGAAACAGGCCATTTGGCCATCCATGTTTATGCTGACTGGCAAATGCCAAGCTACTCTTATCCCATTTGCTTTCACTTGGTTAAAGCCATATGGGCCCTGGCATTTTAAATGCTCTTCCAGGTGACTTTTAGATGCTGCAGAGTATATCTACCTCCATCATCCTCTTAGGCAGCACATTCCACATTTCTACCAGCATCTAGGTAAGAAACTTCCATCTCGTATCTGCTCTAAACCATTAGCCCCTCACCTTCAACATATGACCTCTGGTCTTTGATATGTCTGCCGTGGGCAAGGGATTCCCATGATTTCCTCTGTCTATGCCTCTCATGATTTTGTGTACCTCAGTCACACTCTCCCCTCAACATCCTGTGCTCCGAGGAAGACAAACCCATCTTATCCAGCCTCTCCTCACAATCTCACAACTTTCCATCCCAGGCAGCATCCAGTCCACTTTTGTTTGTCATTTATATAAATGTTTTGGTTGAGAATATGGAAGGCCTAGTTAGTAAGTTTGCGGATGACACCAACATTGGTGATGTAGTGGAGAAGGTTATCTAAGATTACAAAGAGATCTTGATCAATAGGGTCAATGGGCTGAGGAGTAGCAGATGGAGTTTAATTTGGACAAATGTAAGGTACTGCATTTTGGGAAATACAAACAAGAACAGAATTAATGGTAGGGCCCTGGATGTGTTGCAGAACAGAGAGACTTTAGAGTTCAGGTACATAATGCCTTGAAATTTGCATCTCAAGTAGACAAGGTGGTTAAGAAGGCTTGCCTTCATCACTCAGAGCACTGAGTGTAGGAGTTGAAATGTCATGTTGAGATTGTACAGCATATTGGTGAGGCCTCTTCTGGAATACTGTGTCCAGTTCTGGTCTGTTATAGGAAGGATATTATTAAACTGAAGAGGGTTCAGAAAAGATTTACCAGAATGTTACCCATCACGGAGGGTTTGAGTTGTAGGGAGAGACTGGATAGGCTGGGACTTTTTTCACGAGAGCGTAGGAGTTTGATGGGTGCCCTTAGAGAGATTTATAAAATCGTAAGAGACATAGATAAGGTGAATAGCAAAAGTTTTTTCCTTTAGGAAGGGGAGTTCAAATTAGGGAGCATATTTTTGAGGTAAAAGGAGAAAGATTCAAAAAGGACACGAGAAGCAACATTTTCACACAGATAAAATTACAATCACAAGAATAGTGAGACCAAGCAAACTGATGCAACTGTGGGCAGACAAGTCTCCAGGTCCTGAATTTTATCCTAGAATCTTAAAAGTGATGGCTAGTGGGATAATGCATATGTTGGTGTTAATGTTACAGCACTCACAAAATTTGGAAATATTCCATCAGACTAGGAGGTAGCAAACATAATCCCCAAGGAGGGATGCAGGCAGAAGGCGAGAAAGTGAATGTTGGTTAATGTAATATCTGTCATTTGGAAGGTGTCAGACTTGATGACTAATGAGGTGAAAGTGAGGACTGCAGATGCTGGAGATTAGAATCAAGACTGCGGTGCTGGAAAAGCATAGCAGGTCCGGCAGCATCCGGGGAACAGGAAAATTGAAGTTTCGGGCAAAAGCCCTTCATCAGAAATCGCTCCTGATGAAGGGCTTTTGCCCAAAATATCGATCTTCCTGCTCCTCGGATGCTGCCTGACCTGCTGTGCTTTTCCAGCACCATGCTCTTGACTCTTGATGACTTATAGCTGGGTACTTGGAAAATCTCAAGGGAATTGGAAGGAGTCAGCATGGTAGCACAGTGGCACAGTGGTTAGCCCTGCTGCCTCATAGCGTCAGGGACCCAGGTTTGATTTCAGCCTTGGACGTCTGTCTGTGTGGAGTTTGCACATTCTCCCCGTGTCTGCGTGGGTCCACTCCAGTTTCCTCCCACAGTCCAAAGATGTTCAGGTCAGGTGAGTTGGCCATGTTAAATTGCCCATAGTGTTGGGTGCATTAGTCAGAGAGAATGGGACTGGATGGGTTGCTCTTCAGAGGGTTGGTGTGGACTTGTTGGGCTGAAGGGCCTGTTTCCACACTGTAGATAATCTAATCAAAGCATGGTTTTGTGGAAGGGAATTAATGTATTGGAATTTTCTGAAAGGGTAACATGTATTGTAGATGAAAGAGAGCCTGCAGATGTACAGTACCTCAGTTTCCAGAAGTTATTTAACAAAGTGTCACTGAATATTGGACAAAGTAAAAGATCAGGGTGAAAGAAGTAGCATATTTGCATAGATAGAAGATTGGTTGGCTGGTGGAAAACAGAGAGAATGCATAGATGGGTCTTTTTTGGATTTGGCAGAATGTGAAGGGGAGGAAAAGTGGGAGGGATGGAGGGACCCAGGCAGAATTCCAGAATTCTACTCCCCTGAGTGTGGAAGGATGTTTCCCAAGACAGCACATCCCAATGCTGCCTCCAATTAGAAGGTGTCTTATACACGTACTCTTACCTCATGTTGCAACATGCAGCTATTCTCCATAGTCAGTTATGTGTCGAGGGGAACACAAGTTTACTGCAGTTATTCTAATTGATCCCGCATGGAAAATAAACATGAATCAGAACAATCACGTGTCAGATTGATCAATGATTCGTGATTAACTAACTACAGTATTAAAAACTCTACAGAGTGTGCCATTAAACAGTGGGTGACGTATAAATCTGCATAAATACCCTAAAACTAGCTTTCAATTCCAGGTTAATTAATAGAATTTAAATCCCGCTAGCTGACGTTTTGGGATTTGAACCCATGTCCCCAGAACATTACCCTGTGCATCCAGATCATTATTCTGGTGACATTATCACTATGGGATCAGAAATAGAAGAAAATAGCAGGAGAAATAAAATGGCAGAAAAAGAGAGAGGGTGTGTGGACTCTTCCTGTGTTATAACCATTGTTCAATTTGCTGACACCCATTATAAAATGCTCTTGTGAAGTATGCACCGGAAGAGTGAGAAACATAGAACAGTATAGCACACAAGAACGGGCCCTTCAGCCCACTATGACTGTGCTGACCATGATGCAATTCTAATCGAATCTCATCTACCTGCACATGGTCTGTATCCCCCTGTCCCTGTCTGCCTAAATGACTCTTAAACATTGCTATAGTACCTGCTTCTACCCACTGCCTTGGCAGCGTGTTCCAGGTGCATACAATCCTGTGTGTGAAAAACTTAGCTCACACATCTTTGTTAAACATTCCCCCTTGCACGTTAAACCTATGCCCCTCGTATCTGCTATTTCCACCCTGGGAAAAAGGCTCTGAGTATCCACCTTATCCATGCCCCTCATAATTTTATATCCTTCCACCAGGTCGCCCCCCCCTCTGCCTCCGGTGCTGTAGTAAAAACAATCCAAGTTTGTATGAATTAGTGACTTTCATAGAAATGAGTTTGAGTACTCAGCCCTCATTAAGGACCTGGTCCTTTCCTAGCATTTGTTTACAGTAGACGACATGAACAGAAATCACTGCCAAATTGAACCAGTTAGATCTGACCCCACATGTTCTTGGTTCTAAGAATTGTTTATTATCTTAATAAATGTGTTTAAAGGGTGGTGTCATGTGACAGGCTTATTCCATGAGGTGACTTACATGACATTGTGAATCTGATATTTTCTCAACTCATATCAGAACAAGCAGCTACTTCAGGGGAGCTGTAATGAGAGGAAAACAGAGACTGAGTGTGTGAGGGGAGTGTGCTGATCACACAGGACCGAAGGAACTTGGATTGGATAAGGCTGAGGAATGACTCTCACACTGGGAATTGAAAGGGCTCAGAAAAGATTTAAATTAGATTAGATTACTTACAGTGTGGAAACAGGCCCTTCAGCCCAACAAGTCCACACCGACCCTCCGTAGAGCAACCCATCCCCCTACATTTACCCCTGCACCTAACACTGCAGGCAATTTAGCATGGCCAATTCACCTAACCTGCACATTTTTGGACTGTGGGAGGAAACCCACACAGACACAGGGAGAATGTACAGCCATCACACAAACAGTTGCCTGAGGCGGGAATTGAACCCAGGTCTCTGGCACTGTGAGGCAGCACTGCTAGCCACTGTGCCACCCACAAGGATATTGCTAGGGTTGGAGGCGTAGAGATATAGGGAGAGGCTGAACAGGCTGGTGTTATTTTCCCTGGAGTGTCGGAAGCTGAGGGGTGACCTTATAGAGGTTTACAAAATCATGAGAGGCATGGATAGAGTGAATAGGCAAGGTATTTTCCCCGGGGTGGCAGAGTCAAGTACTGGAGGGCATAGGTTTAGAGTGAGAAGGGAAAGATTTAAAGGGGACCTAAGGGGCAATATGTTCACACAGAGGTTGGTGCGTGAATGTAATGAGCTGCCAGAGGAAGTGGTGGAGGCTGGTACAATTACAACATTTAAAAGGCATCTGAATGGTCATATGAATAGGAAGGGTTTGTAGGGATATGGGCCAGGTGCTGACAGGTGGGACTAGATTGGTATGGGATATCTGGTCGGCATGGATGGGTTGGACCCAAGGGTCTGTTTCTGTGCTGTACCTCTCTATGAAATCTATATCAAGTGAGGACTCTCCAGTGCAGTACTGACTTTGCCATTTTTTCAAGTAAGATGTTAAACTTTTGCCCTCTGTAGTCAATGTAAAAATCAGCACAATTTTGGAGAAGAGTAGAGTTACTTCCTGGTATCAGCAAGAAGAGTGCCAGCAGGTCCTTATCACTTTGCTGTTTGTGGGATCTTGCTTTGTGCAATTGCTGTCCTGCTTCGTCCATTACAACAGTGACCACACTTGAAAAGGGACTACTTTCCAAGCTACTCATCATCCAGACTTGAAACCAAAATTGCAATTCCCTCAAAAGCCTGGAACACTTTCTCTAATGACATGTGGGTCTACCTCCAGCACGCGGACTGTCATTGTTCAAGAATTCGGTTCAGCACCACCTTCTCAAGGGACAACTAAGGCTCAGCAATAACTGCTCACCCAAACAGTGACACCAACATCTTGGGAAAGAAGTTCTGAAATCTTCATTGTTTGTTAAGCATTTTGACATGTCCTGGGACTTGTTGAAGACTCTCAAGAAATCCAAGGTTTTTTTTTGTAGAGTGCTAGGAATGATCTTTTAATTAAAGTTTTAAGTTTCCAAGAATTATAGGTGGATTATCTGCATACCGTTGTATGAGCAACTCAGGGGGAAATTCAAGAATTTTAGAAGTTGGAAGTATGGAAAAATTCCTCTGCTCTAAGTCAAGGTAAATGGATGGGCAAGTGGTAGCAGAACATCATGTGGCCAAACCTCCAGGAATGCATCAAAAAAGAGTTGGTGATCCTAATTCAAGGTACAACACAACTGTTTCATGCAATTTGATTACTATTGATCTTCCATCTGTGACATAATTGAATTGGAATTGAATTTATTGTCACATGTACCGAGGCACAGTGAAATGCTTTGTCTTGTGAGCAATACAGACAGATCACAGAGTTAAGTAGCATAGGTAAGTAAATAATAGGTAAACAGCAGCAAAAACAAAAACACAGGTACAGGCAAATGTTAAGAGTTTGTGAGTCCATTCAGTATT
The DNA here is from genome assembly GCF_020745735.1 of Hemiscyllium ocellatum. Classification (NCBI taxonomy): domain Eukaryota; kingdom Metazoa; phylum Chordata; class Chondrichthyes; order Orectolobiformes; family Hemiscylliidae; genus Hemiscyllium; species Hemiscyllium ocellatum. The sequence continues at coordinate 11,190,184 of NC_083426.1, read as the reverse complement.
CTAACAACAGTAGGGTAGAAACTGTTTCAAAACCGGCTGGTGCGTGTGTTCAGGCTTCTGTACCTTCTCCCTGATGGTAGAGGTTGTAGAAAAACATTGCCAGGGTGGGATGGATCTTTGTGAATGCTGGTGGCCTTTCCTTGACATTGAGCCTGGTAGATGGATTCTATAGATGGGAGGTTGGCCTTTGCGATTGTCCAGGCCGAGTTCACCACTCTCTGTAACCATCTCCGATCTTGAATGGTACAGTTGCCATACCAGGTAGTGATACATCCAGAAAAAAATGCTCTCGATGGCGCACCATAAAAGTTGGCAAAGGTACTCACCGTTATGCCAAATTTCCTCAGCTGCCTGAGGAAGAAGAGACGTTGTTGAGCCTTTGTAACCAGTGTGTCCACATGAAGAGTCCAAGAAAGCTTGATGTGGGTGACCACTCCCAGGAGCTTGACACTCTCCACTCATTCCACCAATGTGCTGTTAATGTGTAGGGGGCATGAGTAACATCTGCCAAAAGTCAATACTGAGTTCCTTGGTTTTGCCGGCATTGAGAGCTAGGTTGTTCTCAATGCACCATTTTTCCAGGTCTTCCACCTCCCGTCCGTAGTCTGTTTCGTCGCCATCTGAGATTTGACCGACTATGGTGGTGTCATCAGTAAACTTGTAAATGGCATTAGTCTGGTATTTGATGACGCAGTCATGGGTATACAGTGAGTACAGTAGGGGGCCTGAGTACGCACTCCTGGGGGACTCCAGTGTTGAGTGTTAGTGAGGATGAAATATTGTCTCCCATCTTCACTGATTGTGGCCTGTGGATCAGGAAACTGAGGATCCAGTTGCAGGGATTGGGGCTTAGTCTGAGATCACTAAGTATGATATTCAGTCTCGAGGGGATAATAATGTTGAAGGCTGAACTATAGTCAATGAGTAGGCTTCTTTCGTAGCTCTTCTTGGTATCAAGATGTTCTAGGGAGGAGTGAAGGGCCAGTGATATGGCATCTGACGTTGATCTAATGTGGCACTTTATTCTGTGGAGACTTTATGGAGGATCTCAGCACTCAGATAAACACTTAACATCCTGAGAGTGACCTTTCAACTCCAGCATGGTGTTTCAAACTGAATCAAATTTCCCTTAATTTCCAGAGCAGTTGACTAAAGCATTGCTGCCCTCCAGTGGCTGTGTAGTCAACTACATGACAATTTGTAAATAGATGCTGTACATGTTGATGTGCAAGTCAATCTATGAGACCTTGAAAAATCCCTCCAAAAACTGAGGCTGACTGATACACCCAGGGTAAGAGTGGGCATGGGTACTCATGGGGAGAGGACACATATTGCAAAATGGCCCAATTCCCTGCTTGATTTTTTGCCATTTCGATAACCAAGTTAGTCTTGTATCAGCATTTCTGTCCTGGCCCTTAGGCAATGTACCATCATCATTGGCGGTTCCTCTCAGCCAAGGATGACTCTCTTACCCTCTCAGGGTGAGTCCGTAGATAACTGTACAGACTGGTGCGGTTGCCGCAGACTCTGTTATACTTGGGGCAGAAGGAGGCTGTGGGAAGGGGTGAGTGGGGTATTGGTGTGGCAGCAGACCTCGTTTCACTGTTCAATGTTCCGATGTTTAATGCGTTGTTCCAGTGAGGCACACGCAAGCTGGGAGAATGACACCTCATTTTCCACTTCGATACTTTATAGCCTTGAGGGCTCACCATTGAGCTCAATAACTTCAGAAACTGTTGATTAAAATGTGAAGCTGGAAAAGCACAGCAGGTCAAGCAGCATCAGAGGAGCAGGAGAATCAACGTTTCAGGCTGGACCCTTCCTCAGAAGTGCTCCTCTGACCTGCTGTGCTTTTTCCAACTCCACAGTTTAGCAACTCTGACTTTCCATCGTCTGCAGTCTTCACTGTCTCCAAATTTCAGAAACTGACCATGTTGTGTCTGTCCTCTACCTTTCATACATCCTCACCAAGAGCTTCCCTCCTCCACACTGCCCTACAACCGGATTGTTTTTGAGTTTGTTTACTTTGTACCTAATAAAAAAGGACTGATTTTCCTTTTCACACCTTTATTTGAAGCTTTCCTAACTCTCTTCATTTCCTTCTTCATTGTGGATTGCGTTTCGGCGGGTCGGTGTGGACTTGTTGGGCCGAAGGGTCTGTTTCCACACTGTAAGTAATCTAATCTAATACCGGTAGGTGTTGGATGAAAATCTCAGCTAACAATTAATGGGAGTGCAGCATTTTGTGATTGAATATCCGTTTTGGATACTTTTGGAGAGGGAGACTTACCAGGGGCAAGCACTGGGGTGCAGGTCTCTGGCACAGAGTCTGTCCCCTTTGCACAGAAGGGAAGAGGTGGAGAGTTGGAGAGTGTTAATCATTGAGGACTCAATAGTGAGAGGGTCAGATAGAAGGTTTGTTGGGAATGCACGAGGCTCACGGTTGGTGTGTAGCCTCCCAGCTGCCAGGATCCATGATGTCTCCGAATGTGTCTGTGGGGTCCTGAAGGGAGAGGGTGACCAGCCACAAGTCGTGGTCCATGTCGGTACCATTAACATAGTTAGAAAGAGCAGGAGGGATGTAAGACAGGATTTAAGGGAGCTAGGGTGGAAGATGAGAGCAAGAACAAACAGTGTTGTTATCTCTAGACTGTTACTCGTGCCATGTGATAGCGAGGCAAGGAATAGGGAGAGATATCAGCTAAACATGTGGCTGCAGGGATGGTGCCGGGGGGAGGGTTTCAGTACATGGATAAATGGGACTCACTCTGGAGAAGGTGGGACCTCGAGAAACAGGACAGTCTTCACTTGAACCAGAGGGGTACTAATATCCTGGGTGGGAAATTTGCTGGTGCTATTCGGGTGGGTTTAAACTAGCTGAGCAGGGGGGTGGGAACCTGAGGTGTAGTTCCAGTGCACAGGAGGATAAGAGTAGGGTGGGCAGGGACAGGATTTCATGGTTACAGGAGTGTGTGGCAGACAGCAAGCTAGTTTGAAGTGTGTCTACTTCAACACCAGGAGGATCCGGAATAAGGTCGGTGAACTTGCAGCATGGATAGGTACTTCTAACTTGTGGCCATTTCAGAGACATGGATAGAGCAGGGTCAGGAATAGATGTTGCAGGTTCTGGGGTTTAGATCTTTCATTAAGATCTGGGAAGGTGGTAAAAGAGGGGGAGGTGTGGCTTTGTTAGTCAAGGATGGTAAAGCGGTGGCTGAAAGAACATTTGATGAGGATCCATCTACTGAAGTGGTATGGGCTGGAGTTAGAAACAGGAGAGGAGAGGTCACACTGCTGGGAGATTTTTATAGGCCTCCACAAAGTTCCAGGGGTGTGAAGGAGAAGATTGGCAAATCGATTCTGGGCAGGAGTGAAAGGAACAGGGTGGTCATTTTGGAAGACTTTAACTTGCCCAACATTGACTAGAAATGCTATAACTCTAGTACGTCGGATGGATCAGTTTTTGTCCAATGTATGCAGGAGGGTTTCCTGACACAGTATGTTGAAGGGCTGACAAGAAGGGAGGCCACTCTGGATCTGGTACTTGGTAATGAACCAGGCCAGGTGTTTGATTTAGTGATAGGTGAGCACTTTGGAGAGAGTGGCCATAATTCGGTTATGTTTAGTTTAACGATGGAAAGGGACAGGTACATGTCACAGGGCAAGAGTTATAAATGGGGGAAGGGCAATTATAATGTGATTAGGCAAGATTTAAGAGGCATATAGTGGTGCAGCAAAATGCAGCAAATCAAAATATGGAGCTAGTTTAAGGAACAGATATTGTGTGTCCTTGATAGGTGTGTCCTTGTCAGGCAAGGAGGAAGTGATAAGGTAAGGGAACCGTGGTTTACTAAAGAAACTGCATCGCTTGTCAAGTGGAAGAATGAGGCTTATGTGACGTTGAGGCGAGATGGTTCAGATGAGGCGATGGAGAGTTCCAGAGTAACTAGGAAGGATTTAAAGAGAGAGTTAAGAAGAGCAAGGAGGGAACATGAGCAGTCTTTAACAAGTAGAATAAAGGAGAATCCTAAAGCTTTCTATAGGTATGTGAGGAATAAAAGGTTGACTAGAGTAGGAATAGCGCCAGTCAAAGACAGAAGTGGGAAGTTGTGTGTGGACCCTGTGGAAAACAGAGAGGTGCTAACCGAATAGTTCTCATCTGTTTTCACTCAGGAAAAGGAGAATATTGCAGAGGAGAAGACTGAGATACGGGCTATTAGACTTAAATGGATTGAGGTTAGTAAGGAGAAGGTGTCATCTATTCTAGAAGATGTGCAAGTAGATAAATATCCTGGGTCAGATGGAATTTTTCTGAGAATTCTTTGGGAAGCTAGGAAGGAGATGGCCAAGCCTTTGGCTTTGATCTTTGAGTCGTCATTGTCAGCAGGTTTAATACCAGAGGACTGGAGGATTGCAAATGTGTTCCTGTTCAAGAAGGGCAGTAGAGATAACTCAATTAATATAGATCAGTGAGCCTTAAGCCTGTTGTAGGAAAAGTTTTGGAAAGGGTTATAAAAAATATGATCTATTATCATCTAGCAAGCAACAATTTGATTGGAAATAGTCAACGTGGTTTCGTCAAGGGCAGGTTGTGTCTCACAAACCTCACTGAGTTTTCTGAAAAGGTGACCAAGCATATAGATAAGGGTAGGGCAGTTGACATGGTATACGTGGACTTCTATAAAGCCTTTGATAAAGTTCCACATAGTAAGCTGTTGGAGAAAATGCAGAGGCTTGGAGTTGAGGGTGATTTAGCAGTTTGGATTAGAAACTGGCTTTCTGTAAGAAAGCAATGAGTGGTGGTTGATGGAAAATATTTAGCCTTGAGTCCAGTTACTAGTGATGTGACACAAGGATCTGTTTTGGGACCGTTGCTATTTGTCATTTTTATAAATGACTTGGACGCAGGCATTGTAAGTTAGTAAGTTTACAGATGATACTAAAGTCGGTGGAGTGGTGGACAGTGTGGAAGAATGTTGCAGGTTGCAGCTGGACTTGGATGAACTGATCTGAAAGGTGGCAAATGGAGTTCAATGCAGATAAAGGTGAGGTGATTCACTTTGGGAAGAATAACAGAAAGGCAGAATACCGGGTCAATGGAAAGATTCTTGGTAGTGTGGATGTACCGTGGAATCTTGGTGTCCATGTACAAAGATCCCTGAAAGTTGTCACCCAGGTTGAAAGTGCTGTTAAGAAGGCATACAGTGTGTTAGGTTTTATTGGTAGAGGGATTGAGTTCTGGAGCCGCAACTGTACAGAACGCTAGTGCAGCCTCACTTGGAGTACTGTGTGCAGTTCTGGTCGCCCCATTACAGGAAGGATGTGGAAGCATTGGAAAAGGTGCAAAGGAATTTATCAGGATGTTGCCTGGTCTGAAGGGAAGGTCTTATGAGGAAAGGTTGAGGGTCTTGGATCTATTCTCATTGGTGATAGGAAGGCTAAGAGGAGATCTAATAGAGGCATACAAGATGATCAGAGGATTAGCTAGGATGGACAGTGAGAGTCTTTTTCCTAGGATGATGACATCTGCTTGTCCGAGGGGTCATAGCTGCAAATTGAGAGGTGATAGATTTAAGACAGATGTCAGAGGCAGGTTCTTTACTCAGAGAGTGGTAAAAACGTGGAATGGACTAGTTAATTCGACCACATTAGGGACATTTAAACAGTCCTTGGATAAGTATATGGATGATGATGGGTTAGTGTAGGGGGATGGCTCAATATCGAGGGTCAAAGGGCCTGGTCCGTGTTGTATTGTTCTATGTTCTATGAAATGTGGTACTTATACCTGGTGAATGCAATAATCTGATTTTGGAGTTGTAACACTGGGTCAACCTGCACACCATGAGATGTGATGAAGTCAGAAATCACACAACACTAGGTTATAGTCCAACAGGTTTATTTGAAATTACAAGCTTTTGGAGTGCTGCCCCTCCATCAGGATTTCATCTTCACCTCCTTCATCTGACGAAGGAGCAGTGCTCCTAAAGACTGTGGGACAGCACGGTGGGTTCAGTGGTTAGCGCTGCTGTCTCACAGCGTCAGGGACCCGGTTCGATTCCAGCCTCAAGTGACTGTCTGTGTGGAGTTTGCACATTCTCCCTGTGTCTGTGTGGGTTTCCTCTGTGTGAGTCATAGAGTCATAGAGATATACAGCACGGAAACAGACCCTTCGGTCCAACCCGTCCATGCCGACCAGATATCCCAACCCAATCTAGTCCCACCTGCCAGCACCCGGCCCATATCCCTCCAAACCTTCCTATTCATATACCCATCCAAATGCTTCTTAAATGTTGCAATTGTACCAGCCTCCACTACATCCTTTGGTAGCTCATTCCATACACGTACCACCCTCTGCGTGAAAAAGTTGCCCCTTAGGTCTCTTTTATATCTTTCCCCTCTCACCCTAAACCCATGCCCTCTAGTTCTGAACTCCCCGAACCCAGGGAAAAGACTTTGTCTTTTTATCATATCCATGCCCCTCATAATTTTGTAAACCTCTATAAGGTCACCCCTCAGCCTCCAACACTCCAGGGAAAACAGCTCTCAGCCTCTCCCTGTAGCTCAAATCCTTCAACCCTGGCAACATCCTTGTAAATCTTTTCTGAACCCTTTCAAGTTTCACAACACTTTTCCGATAGGAAAGAGACCAGAATTTCATGTAATATTCCAACAGTGGCCTAACCAATGTCCTGTACAGCCGCAACATGACCTCCCAACTCCTGTACTCAATACTCTGACCAATAAAGGAAAGCATACCAAATGCCTTCTTCACTATCAGTCCTCCCCCAGTCTCCTCTCTTTCTCTTTTTGAATGGCCCAGTAATGATGTCCCTAGAGATTTGCTCACCTAGTAGCCATAATGAATCAATAGCATTGAAGGAAAAGGGTGAACAATAGATTCAAGCCACACAAGTGAATGGACAGCAGGAAACTAAGTAGCAGAAACAGATTTTTGCTATATTTGTTCATAAGATATGAATATCACATTCAATCCATCTCCAATTACCCTTAATATAGAGATGTGCTATCTCCCGAACCACTGCAATCTACATTTGGTTTATTCGTTTGTTCACAGGATCAGTGGGGCTTGGTCAGCATTCGTTACTCATCCCTTGTGGTTGATTAAGTTAAAAGGAAGAGAAATGGCTCTTAAGATTCCTAAAGAGGTTCTGGGGTTTGAAAATGCTTCCAAAATTTGCCGAGAATGTTTAGAAGGACAGAAGATGAGCATATTTTTAGAATTAGCAAATAGTTTAGAATTGGGTCTAACCAGGAACAAAACGAAAGCTGAACTTATGAGGTATTAGTCAAGCAGAGAAATAGACAATTGCAGTAAATTTAGAAAAACTTAAATTACAATTGAGGCAGATGAAATGAGAAGATAAGGAAAGGGAGAGAAGGTTCTTAACTGAGCAATGAGAAAGAGAAGAGAGAGGGAGAGGGAGAGAGAGAGAGAAGAAAAACAAAGATGGAGGGAACTTGAACTTCAGAAATTGTAAATTAGTCAAGGAAGTCAAGTTAACAGGATGGAGATAGAGAGAGAAGGTAGTGATATATGCAAATATGTTAAAACATGGCCACATTTTGATGAGAAAGATGTTGAAGGCTTCTTTATTTCATTTGAAAAATTGGCTAGGTCGATGGAATGGTCTGAGAACTTGTGGGTAATGCTCATTCAGACTGAACTGGCAGGCAAAGCAAGTGAGGTATTTGTGGTACGTTCAGATGCGGGGTTAGGAGATTATGCAGATGTCATAAAGGCTATTTTGGGTGCTTATGAATTGGTACTAGATGCTTATAGACAGCAGTTCAGAAACACAAAGAAGGAACCATGTCAGACTCATGTTGAGTTTGAAAGAATTAAGAGTAAAAAATGAGGTCTGCAGATGCTGGAGATCACAGCTGCAAATGTGTTGCTGGTCAAAGCACAGCAGGCCAGGCAGCATCTCAGGAATAGAGAATTCGACGTTTCGAGCATAAGCCCTTCATCAGGAAGGGCTGATGAAGGGCTGATGCTCGAAACGTCGAATTCTCTATTCCTGAGATGCTGCCTGGCCTGCTGTGCTTTGACCAGCAACACATTTGCAGCTTTGAAAGAATTAAACATAGTCATTTTGATAGTTGGATGCGGATCTTAAAAATAGATAAGACCTGTGAGGCTTTGAGAGAGAATTTTCTGCTGGAGAAGTTTAAAAACTCACTTCCAGAGATGATAAGAGTTCATGTGGATGAACAGAAAGTTCAAGAAGTGAGAAGAGCAGCAGAGATGGCAGATGAATATACATTTGTGCATAAGACAAAATTTAGCTTCTGGCAAGAATTTCACCCTCTGAGGGAAAGAAACGTGGAGAAGGAGAGATCCTACACTACAAAACAAAGATTAGAGCACATTGGCAATGCTTCATGAAAGGTGAAAAAGGAAGCCCAAGAGGGTGGAAAAGAGATGAAAGGCCTCAGGTGTTTTTGCTGTAATGGAGTGAAACACAGAAAATTATAGTGCCAGTGGTTTAAAAAGGGCACTGCCTGAAAGTTAGACGCATAAAGTCACGGTGCTGGCCATTAAAGGAAGGCGCAGTTGGACAAGATGTGGTAAAAGAACCTAAGTCAGTGGCATTAGTGAAATAGTAAAGGAAACCACAAGAAAAAGTCATGAAGCTGCAGAAGACGGCACAGCCTAGGCAGGGGCTGGGTACGGAGTTAGTGCTTGATCTCTATAAAGACTTTGCCTCTGTGGATAAAGCTTGGATTAGATTAAATTAGATTATCTACAGTGTGGATTTGGCCCAACAAATCCCCACCGACCCTCTCAAGAGTAACCCACCCAGAACCATTTCCCTCTGACTAATGCATCTAACGCTATGGGCAATTTAGCATGGCCAATTCACCTGGCCTGCACATCTTCAGACTTTCATAAGAAACCGGAGCACCAAGAGGAAACCCACACAGACGCAGGGAGAATGTGCAAACTCCACACAGACAGTCACCAGAGGTGGGATTCGAACCCTGGTCCCTGGTGCTGTGATGGAGCAATGCCGCCCATCACTCATGAAGAACAGGAGGAGAAGGGAAAGAAGTTATAATTTTGATAGATTTGGATCTAACCAGACTCTAATAGTAAGAGATGGATGTATTTGCACTCTTTCTGACCTGTTATCTGACAGAGTGGTAATTTGTGGGATGGATGGACAGAAATTTAGTGTTCCCTATGTAAGATCATGTTGGAGTGCCAACTCAAGACTAGGGAAGTAACAGTGGGAGTGATTGACAGAGTGTCAGTTCCCAGAATACTGTTTGTTCTTGGAAACAATTTAGCAGGATCCAAGGTGGGAGTAATACCCCTTGTTGTGGAGAAGCCAAAGGAAGACCAGGGAACGGAAGATTTAAAAGAAAACTACCCTGGAATTTTCCAGACTGTGTAGTAACAAGATCCCACTATCATAAGTCACAGCACGAAGCAAAAACTAAACAGAAAGATGAAGGAGTTGAGGTTCAGTTAGCAGACACCCTGTTTGACGTAATGGTGCAGGAAAAACCTGAACAGGCAGAGGGTCAGACAGAAGTGTTTAGTCCTGAAAGGCTAAGTGACTTACAACAGGAAAAAGGGACAATAAAAGATATATATGTTGATGCATGCTCAGAAAAGGAAGCAGAGAATATTCCTGAGGTTTATTATCTTAAAGATAGAATCCCAGGATGAAAATGGAGACCACGGCAGGTTAGTGCAGAGGAGAAATGGGCCGAATTGCACCAGATTGTGTTGAAGGTAGCAGACAGGAGGTGTCACGGGCAGCACATGAACTATCTGTAGAAGGTCACCTAGGGTTATGAAAGACTTAGTCTAAGGTACAAGAACATTTTTATTGGCCTGGAATGCACAAGGATGTGGTTAACTTTTGTGGGATGTGTCATACATGCCAAATGGTATGTCAGTCACAGGCTGTAAAAAAACCAGCCCCTTTGTTGCCAATTCCTGCATTCGAAGAACCTTTCACACGAGTTATAATTGATTGTGTAGGTCCCCTCCCGAGAACTAAAAGTAGGAAATAGTATTTGTTAACCATAATGGATGTGTCTACCAGATTTCTGGAGGCAATTCTATTATGGAACATTAAGACAAAAAGGGGGGTAGAGGAGTTATTAGCTTCCTTCACCCAGTATGGGCTATCCAGAGAAACTCAGTCAGACCATGGATCTAATTATAATACTCGGCTGTTTAAGGAAGTCATGGATAACTTAGGCTTACAGCACTTTAAATCAAGTGCATATCATCCTGAATCCCAGGGAGCTTTACAAAGGAGGCATCAGACCTTGAAGACCATGTTGAGAGCATACTGTCAGGATTACCCGAATGATTAGGATAAAGATATCCCATTCATATTGTTTCCATTAGAGATGCCCCAAATGAATCTACTCAGTTTACTCCCTTTGAATTAATATTTCGATATGAAGTGAGAGGGCCTTTGAAATTAAAGCAAAATTGACAGGACTGAAGTGGGAGACATCACATTTGATTATGAATTGGAGTTGAGGAGGAGATTAAATTGGGTAGATGAATTAGTAAATGGCACCTGAAGAGCGTACAGCATTGAATGAAGCAGGTGGCAGACAAAAACTCTGAAGTTCGGAATTTTTCCTGTGGGAATGGTGCTTTAGTATTGTTACCAGAAATAGGAGATCCCCTCAAAGCCAGTTTTAGTGGTCCCTATAAAATTGAGAAAAAATTGAGTCAGGTAAACTATCTGGTAAAGATGCCAGACAGGAAAAAACTGTACCAGGTATGCCCATATGAATATGTTGAAACCTTATTATAATAGAGACAGGGAACTGGAGAAACAGATGTTAGTTACTGTCCCACAGAGTGAGGAATCAAACCTAGGTGTCATGGAGTTTGATGTGCCTCAAAATGCATTAAACAATGAGGAAGTCCTTGAGGAGTGGGATAGGTTAATGACCTATCTGTCTCAGGAGCAAAGAATCCAATTGAAAGGTTTGTTACAGCAGTATGAGGACATATGCAGGAATAAGATGGGGAGGATTAATACTATTGTGTATGAGGTAGATGTGGGGAATGCTGTTCCAATAAAACAACACCTTTACAGACTTAATCCTTTCAAAGACACACAGGTCCAGAAGGAAGTGGATGCAATGCGCCATGAAGATATCATCGAACTGAATCAAAGTGAGTGGAGTTCGCCAATCGTGTTAGTTCCCAAACTTGACGGGACTCAACGATTTTTGGTGGACTATCAGAAGGTCAACGCTGTAACAAAATTGGACTCCTACCCAATACCAGGATTGGAGGACTGTAAAGAGAAATTTGGATAAGCCAATAACATCACAAAGTTGGACTTAATGTGTGGTTATTGGCAGGTACTTTTATTAGAGAAAGCAAAATATATTTCTATGTTTGTAACTCCAAATGGAACATATCAATGCAAAATGATGCCTTTTGGAATGAAGAACACACCAGCCACATCCCAAAGACTCATAAACAGAGTTGTGGTTGGGTTAATACAATGTGCAGTTTATCTGGATAATGTAGAGATCTTTAGCAAGTCCTGGACAGATCACATGACATAGTTGGCAGAGCTCTTTGAACGATTAAGAGAAGCAAAACTGGTAATAAACTTAAAGAAAACAGAACTTGCAAAGGCATTCTTGTGACATAACATTGGTCATGGAAGGTTGACCCCAAAAAAAAGGTGCTTTGATTGTTGGGACTAAGCGGATTCTACTGGAAGTTTGTTCCAAACTTCAGCAGTGTGCTCGCACTGTTAACAGATTTGCTGAAGAAAGACAAAATTTCAGTGGACAGAACAATGCCAGGAGGCATTTGACAATTTAAAAAGCAGCAGTTTTAGCTATTTGAAAGCCTTCAAAGTTGCAAGCGATGCTCGTGACATAGGAGTTGGAGCTGTACTGCTACAAGAAGATGATGATGGAATTGAATGGCCAATTGGCTACTTTTCAAAGATACTCAACACCCAACAGAGAAAATACTGTACGATCGAAAAGGAGTTATTGAGTTTGGTACTGGCCTTACGACATTTTAATGTTTATGTCACGAACAATATGTTGGAGACAGTTGTGTACATGGTCCACAATCCTCTTACATTTATGGAACAATTTAAAGACAGGAAAATGAGACTATTTAGTGGGAATCTATGTAATAGACTTCTAATTTACAAATTGTACATATTCTGGGTCCTAATAACGTGATAGCAGATGCATTATCGTGTTAAAGGATAAAATATAGATAAGATTGAACAGATTCCAATGATTTGTGTGTATATATATATATATATACCTCCAGAAATTAAGATGAATTTAGATTAATGATTAATTATTGTAATGGGATTAAGAATTAGAAAAAAAAGAAGCTATCTTTTCATTATGATTTCTTTTAAAGGGGGAGATGTTAAGAGGTTGAAGGTGGGTACTATGTCTTTAAGAGAGAGTGAATGTTGTTTTGTACTGAGAGCCTACAAGCACCTGCCATATGACTGACTAGCAGTCTCAGACTGTCCTGGAAAATTGGAAATACGTAACATTTGGCTGTGAAGTAGATTCTTGAGTTATTTTCTGTTTTGACAACAATAGGAATTTAACCAGTCAGTTTAAATTATGCCTCAGGATACTAAAACCCAATTGAGTTTGAATCTATTGTTTTACAACATTGAACCAATGAAACGATCTGATGTTGGGATATATAAAAAGAATTTTGAAACTCAGACAGAGTAATTGCCATCAAAACACTCTCTATCGAAGATATCTTTTCATATGAAACACCTTCACAGTAAAAAGAAAGAAGATGACCCGGGGAGATCTTCATCTGAAAGCAGAAAGACACTGATGACAACAGTTGGGTATGGTTTTGAAATTAAGCTGATGTAAATTTAATAAGAGCTTTATTAGATAAGTATATTGTTATAGAGTTGGAGACAGGTAATAAGCAGTTAAGAGAAAGGGGGGCTTAGAGTTGTGAATAATTGTTGTTTAATGTTCACTTTTAGAGTTAAAGAATAAATTAATATTATTTTCTTTAAATAGTCAAATTTGGGAGTCCTCTGTCACTCATATTTTTACAGATTATGAGGCGAGGTGAGCTTTTCGGGATGTTTAGTTTAATTAACAGAAAGGTTCACTGCTGTGTCGTATCAGAGTCCCAAGTCATGTTCTGGGGATATGGGTTTGAATCCTGCCATGTAGATGGTGGAATTTGAATTCAATAAAAATCTAGAATTATTAGCTAAATGATGACCATGAAACCATTCATGGAAAACCCAGCTTGTTTCACTAATGTCCTTTAGGAAAAGAAATTGTACTTTCTACATGATCTGGTCATTCTTTTATAACACTTGTTTCATCAGCATGAGTTGAGTATAATGTGCTTGACGAATTGTGGATGTTGTTTGGATAACACAAGCTTTCTACTGAATGGGTATGGTGATTTCTCTAGGTTTTCTATACCGCGATGTTGTAGATGAACACAACTATCACTTTACAGGAAACCCCAGGTTATAAACCGATTCTATTTTCTCTGCTGTTTGTAAGCTGAATTTGGAAATTGGAACAGGTTTGGACTAATTAGTCCGCCCATTCTTAGGATGAAACATTCTATAAAATAATTTTTAAAAATGATAAGCCAGTGGTTGGTTCGTAAGTACGGGACGTTCATAACCCAGAGACCTCCTGTAAAGAAGAATGACCTGTATTTGTAATTTCAGACACACATCTATGTTGCTGACTCTTAAAGCTTCCCCTGGGGAATTCAGGATGGGCAATAAATGCTGGTCTGGACAGTGATACCTACGTCCTGCAAATGAATAAAGAAGTTTATTATGAAAAGGATATTGACACCAGCCCAGCTCCACTGCCTTCTGTGGTGTTTACCATAACTACTCCTCCAGCACCATGAGGTAATTTCCAGCTGTCGCACTATGTGGATATGTGGCAGTTTTGAGGTACTTCACTGCTACTAGACCATCATTGCTTTGGGCCTATCAAATGATTAGCGTTAAAGATTCAAGTCAGCAAAGTCCTACCAGACCAGAGGGTTGCCCTCTCTTCAGAGGGAGAGATCATCTGTGGTTTAATTTGAGGGTCACCACCCCGTGGGGTGAAGAGAGAGAGTGAAAAGAAGACCCCTCCATGGTGATCTCAGCCAGTGTAGGAATTGAACCCATGCTGCGGCGTTCCTCACCAGCCAACTGAGCTAACTGACCTCCAAATTAGTGATAAAGGATACACCTTTGGAAGAGGCACCTTTCTTCGATAACAAAAGGTTTATTGTACAATAGCATAAACTACAAATGCATTAGGTCAGCCAGAACTACCAGGATCTTCAGGAGCTGGCACAGATCCTTGAAAAGCGAGAATAGAACTCCACTCACAGACTGGCATCAGTAGAATGTATTCTGAAAATTCACCTTTGCAGAACCATCACATTCTATACCTTATTATTGCCTCACCTCTGGTAAGATCACACTAATGGGAGACTGGAGACCTCCAACAGTGTCAGCTTTCAATCCCCACTTCAGAAAGTCTTTAAGGCAGTAAGGTTCTGCCCTCAAATAAAGGCAAAAATATTGTGAATGTGATAACAAGAAAAACACAGAGAATACTGGAGAACAGTACAGTGGCTCAGTGGTTAGCACTGCTGCCTCACAGTGTCAGGGACTCAGCTTTGATCCCAGTCCTGGGTGACTATGTGGAGTTTGCACATTCTCCCTGTGTCTGCGTGGGTTTCCTCTGGAGGTTCTAGTTTCCTCCCACAGTCCAAAGATGTGTATGTTATGTGGTTGGCCATGCTAAATTGCCTATCGTGTCTAGGGATGTGTAGGCTAGGTGAATTAACCATGGGAAGTGCGAGGTTACAGAGATAGGGTGGGGGATGTGGTTTGGGGTGGGATGCTCTTCAGAGGGTTGGTGTGGACTCAATGGGCCAAATGGCCTGCCTCCACTCTGTAGGGATTCTCTGAACAGGTCTGATTGCTGAGAAAGAGTTAATGTTATAAGTCTTGAATGTTTTTCTTCAAAAGAAGAATCATATGAAACTCAAAATGTTAGGTAGGAAGCTGCTCTTACTGTCCCATGATCTGTTAATGAAAGTTTCATGTGGTAAATAAAACCTCAAATATTACAGACAACACTGTTCCTTTGTAGCAGCTATTTTCACATCAACCAGCCATTGTATGACAATAAGACACTGTTTGTACTGCAGCACTAGATGCATAAGCATGACATTTAATAATGTTTTAGGTGTGACAACAGTGGAGAGATGCATAGATTGGGAAATGAGTAAATAATGCTCCTATTATGTTATTATGATCTTGTGATATCTGCAACAGAACAAGCATGAACAGATCCCTCAAGCAACAGAAAAAATTGCCAAAGAGGCCTCAAAGTATCTTTTTTCTTTATATAGTGTGTGCATGTTATTTATATTTATAGTTTCAGCTGTTTCACCATTCTTGCCTGCGGCTCTTAAGTCACAAGAACTTATGGTTAACTCTCATTCCTGTGACAAGAGTGTAACATCCTAGCTAATATTGTCCATCCTGCACAGTCCATGAATAATTGAATAAAGCAACAAAATCTTTCAAGGGACATTCACTGTTGCACTCATCAATGAAGATTAGAATAGTATGTGGCTGTACATACATAAGTGTGTGTGTGTGTGAGATTGTTTGTGCCACAACTCGCCCATGCCAGATATCCTAAATTAATCTAGTCCCATTTTCCAGCATTTTGTTCATATCCCTCTAAACCCTTCCAATTTATATACCCGTCCAGATGCTTTTTAAATGTTGTAACTGTACCAGCCTCCACCACTTCCTCTGGTAGCTCATTCCATACACGCACGTGTGAAAAAGTTGCCCCTTACGTCCCTTTTATATCTTTCCCATCTCACCTTAAACCTATGCTTTCTAGTTTTGGACTTCCGACCCTGGGAAAAAGACCTTGGGTATCCACCCTATCTTTACAACATACTTACAAACATTCCAATTAGGGCAGGACCAAATGCCGTTAGCTGACTCAACAGGCTTGGCAGCATTTGTGGAGGGAAAGCAGAGTGAACGTTTTGGGTTCAGTGACCTTCAGAATGGAATTAGGGCAGTTAGGGCAGGAGTAGGCTATTCAACCCCTTGGACATGCTCCTCCATTCAGTGAGGTCACAGCTGATCTGCTTATGGTATCAGTCCCACTTTATGTCCTACCCCCCCATAACCTTTGACTGTTTGTACAGGTTCATGGATGGCTGAGTGAGTTTGTATGTGCATGTTCATTCATGTTTGCTTGGCAAAAGTCAAAACACTAATTGTTTTCAAAAAGGAGTTACATATAGTTTTCAAGACTAAAGGTACCAAAGGATATGGGGAGAAAGCACCAACCGAGCTGGATGCTCAGTCATGATCACATTAAGTGCTGGAGTGAAGGCAGGATAAATTGTTTCTTGAACTTATTTGAACCCTACTTTTGGCAAGAACGCGATGAACGAATGAGGATATGCCCCCATTATGGGTCTTACTGACCAAATCTTTCATTGCCTTGTCTAAGTACAGTTTGATAAAAGTTTGGCTTGGTACTGGATAACTAATTGCTTTTGTTGCTATGATTCACTTATTTGTATTGAAGGATTGAGTGGGCTACTCCTGCTTATACTATTATATGCTTTTATGTTTGCTTTTGGATGTTTAAGTGTGCATGTGTATTTCAGTGACCTTCCTGAAGTTACTGAGAATGATGACTTTACTTGAAGAGCATCTGCATTTTGTCTAAAACGTGGTAAAGAGTTAGTTTGCAAACTCATGTTACCTACTTCACCCAAAGTTTGGAATCACTGCTCATACACAATTTAACAACTTTCCATTTCATTTTGCTCTGTAGCTGACGAATGGGCAATTTGTTTTAGTGACCACAGCAACCACCAAGTTCCCATAGGGACAACTTACAGGAAAGAACAACAAGCAGCAACCATGGGAATACGGTGGGCGAGGATAATGAGAGAAAGCAAGCGATATCCACTCTGTAATGGGACACAGGGTGCACCTTAGTGATGAACTCCTGCACCTTTTCCACCCCCCATCCCCTCCCACCAAAGTAAAACTGTTTCACATTCTGCCTCCTAATCTCCAGAATCTGCATGGTACCATTCATCCATATTACGATCAGACCAAACCTCCTCAAAACATATCAAGGAGGTAGCCTGGATCCTAACTTTTATTTTATTTAAAGGCAAGTATAAGGCACTGTGTTTCAGATGTGATTTGATTTGTCAAATTACTTGGTTTTAAGCACTTTATTCTTACACCACATTAAAATACAGACCAGAAGAGAAAACTTGGTATAACTTTAACTGTATTAAAAGATTTAATAAAAATATATATTATTTAACTACTACTCATTAACTGTTCCATGAAAGCAACTTCCCACAAACACACACTTGGCAAAGGCAAATTCAGTAAAACAGGTTTCCCTCACTTGCTATCTCCTCAAGCCCAGGACTCGGAACACCGACAAAATGAATCGAGCGTGAAAGCGAGCACTCAAGCATTTTCCAACATAAGCGAGAGAGAGCTGTATCTAGCAGCTTCAACTCCAACTTGCACAATTAAAACCAAAACTGAAACCCTGGGTCTGTGTGTGCCTGACTCCACCCATTCTTACTTCTTTTGTCTAATTTAAAATAAGCATAATGCTATTTACAGAGGAACCTCGATTATCTGGCATTCGGTTGTCTGAAATTTGGATTATCCGATCAAGATCGCAAGGACCCAGTGCTTGGCTAAACTATGTTATCTGAACATTTGATTATCGGAACAAAATATTCCCCGCCCACGATGTTCAGATAATCGTGATTCCTCTGTACTCTGCTTTCCCTGAAGCAGACCCCTTGACACCAGTTTATAAACTTGTTTTCAAGAGAAACTGGACAGAATAAACCCCCTTTAAAGGCACATCTTGTCACACCAACATCAAACAGCAAAAATCTATTTAAAAATCGATTTCCCAGACTTACAGAATTATTACAGCACAGAAGGAGACCATTTCGACCATTGTGGCTGTATTGGCTCTGTTGTATAATCTGGCTCTATTGTTGCAACACTGAGACAGACAGGCATATCATGTCAGCCTCACTATCCCTCAATTGCAATAGAGTAACACTAAAATGCTTAACGATGCTCAAAATTGTCCCCAACCAGACTTTTTAAATAATGAGTTTCAGACCTGGTGAATAACCAATACTAGACACAAAGTTCTTAGCTTAAAGAAAAGAATGAATAACTTATTAATAATGTGGTCACTTTATCAGATAAATAACAAGGTAAAAAATGAGGTCTGCAGATGCTGGAGATCACAGTTGAAAATGTGTTGCTGGTTAAAGCACAGCAGGTCAGGCAGCATCCAAGGAATAGGAAATTCGACGTTTCGGGCATAAGCCCTTCATCAGGAATGAGGAGAGGGTGCAAGGCAGGCTAAGATAAAAGTTAGGGAGGAGGGACTTGGGGGAGGGGCGATGGAGATGTGATAGGTGGAAGGAGGTCAAGGTGAGGGTGATAGGCCGGAGTGGGGTGGGGGGGGCGAAGAGGTTAGGAAGAAGATTGCAGGTTGGGAGGGCGGTGCTGAGTTGAGGGAACCGACTGAGACAAGGTGGGGGGGAGGGGAAATGAGGAAACTGGAGAAATCCGAGTTCATCCCTTGTGGTTGGAGGGTTCCCAGGCGGAAGATGAGGCGTTCTTCCTCCAACCGTCGTGTAGTTGTGTTTTGCCGGTGGAAGAGTCCAAGGACCTGCATGTCCTCGGTGGAGTGGGAGGGAGAGTTAAAGTGTTGAGCCACGGGGTGGTTGGGTTGGTTGGTCCGGGCGTCCCTGAGGTGTTCTCTGAAGCGTTCCGCAAGTAAGCGGCCCGTCTCCCCAATGTAGAGGAGGCCACATCGGGTGCAGCAGATGCAATAGATGATGTGTGTGGAGGTACAGGTGAACTTGTGGCGGATATGGAAGGATCCCTTGGGGCCTTGGAGGGAAGTGAGGGAGGAGGTGTGGGCGCAAGTTTTACATCTCTTGCGTTTGCTGGGGAAGGTGCCGGGAGTGGAGGTTGGATTGGTGGGGGGTGTGGACCTGACGAGGGAGTCACGAAGGGAGTGGTCTTTGCAGAATGCTGATAGGGGAGGGGAGGGAAATATATCCCTGGTGGTGGGGTCCGTTTGGAGGTGGCGGAAATGACGGCGGATGATACGCTGTATACGGAGGTTGGTGGGGTGGTAGGTGAGAACCAGTGGGGTTCTGTCTTGGTGGTGGTTGGAGGAGCGGGGCTCAAGGGCGGAGGAACGGGAAGTGGAGGAGATGCGGTGGAGGGCATCGTCGATCACGTTTGAGGGGAATCTGCGGTCCTTGAAGAAGGAGGCCATCTGGGCTGTGCGGTGTTGGAACTGGTCCTCCTGGGAGCAGATGCGGCGGAGACGAAGGAATTGGGAATATGGGATGGAGTTTTTACAGGGGGCAGGGTGGGAGGAGGTGTAGTCCAGGTAGCTGTGGGAGTCAGTCGGTTTATAGTAGATTTCTGTGTTGAGTCGGTCGCCTGAGATAGAAATGGAAAGGTCTAGGAAGGGGAGGGAGGAGTCTGAGACAGTCCAGGTGAATTTGAGGTCGGGATGGAAGGTGTTAGTAAAGTTGATGAACTGTTCAACCTCCTCGTGGGAGCACGAGGCAGCGCCGATACAGTCATCGATGTAGCGGAGGAAAAGGTGGGGGGTGGTGCCAGTGTAGTTGCGGAAGATGGACTGTTCCACATATCCTCTGAAGAGACAGGCATAGCTTGTCTTCGTCTCTTCATAGGATATGTGGAACAGTCCATCTTCCGCAACTACACTGGCACCACCCCCCACCTTTTCCTCCGCTACATCGATGACTGTATCGGCGCTGCCTCGTGCTCCCACGAGGAGGTTGAACAGTTCATCAACTTTACTAACACCTTCCATCCCGACCTCAAATTCACCTGGACTGTCTCAGACTCCTCCCTCCCCTTCCTAGACCTTTCCATTTCTATCTCAGGCGACCGACTCAACACAGACATCTACTATAAACCGACTGACTCCCACAGCTACCTGGACTACACCTCCTCCCACCCTGCCCCCTGTAAAAACTCCATCCCATATTCCCAATTCCTTCGTCTCCGCCGCATCTGCTCCCAGGAGGACCAATTCCAACACCGCACAGCCCAGATGGCCTCCTTCTTCAAGGACCGCAGATTCCCCTCAAACGTGATCGACGATGCCCTCCACCGCATCTCCTCCACTTCCCGCTCCTCCGCCCTTGAGCCCCGCCCCTCCAACCACCACCAAGACAGAACCCCACTGGTTCTCACCTACCACCCCACCAACCTCCGTATACAGCGTATCATCCGCCGTCATTTCCGCCACCTCCAAACGGACCCCACCACCAGGGATATATTTCCCTCCCCTCCCCTATCAGCATTCCGCAAAGACCACTCCCTTCGTGACTCCCTCGTCAGGTCCACACCCCCCACCAACCCAACCTCCACTCCCGGCACCTTCCCCTGCAACCGCAAGAGATGTAAAACTTGCGCCCACACCTCCTCCCTCACTTCCCTCCAAGGCCCCAAGGGATCCTTCCATATCCGCCACAAATTCACCTGTACCTCCACACACATCATCTATTGCATCTGCTGCACCCGATGTGGCCTCCTCTACATTGGGGAGATGGGCCGCTTACTTGCGGAACGCTTCAGAGAACACCTCAGGGACGCCTGGACCAACCAACCCAACCACCCCGTGGCTCAACACTTTAACTCTCCCTCCCACTCCACCGAGGACATGCAGGTCCTTGGACTCCTCCACCGGCAAAACACAACAACACGACGGTTGGAGGAAGAACGCCTCATCTTCCGCCTGGGAACCCTCCAACCACAAGGGATGAACTCGGATTTCTCCAGTTTCCTCATTTCCCCTCCCCCCACCTTGTCTCAGTCGGTTCCCTCAACTCAGCACCGCCCTCCCAACCTGCAATCTTCTTCCTAACCTCTTCGCCCCCCCCACCCCACTCCGGCCTATCACCCTCACCTTGACCTCCTTCCACCTATCACATCTCCATCGCCCCTCCCCCAAGTCCCTCCTCCCTACCTTTTATCTTAGCCTGCCTTGCACCCTCTCCTCATTCCTGATGAAGGGCTTATGCCCGAAACGTCGAATTTCCTATTCCTTGGA
This sequence comes from Hemiscyllium ocellatum, assembly GCF_020745735.1. Taxonomy (NCBI): domain Eukaryota; kingdom Metazoa; phylum Chordata; class Chondrichthyes; order Orectolobiformes; family Hemiscylliidae; genus Hemiscyllium; species Hemiscyllium ocellatum. The sequence goes on along the minus strand of NC_083426.1, from coordinate 11,168,959 downwards.
TGCTGCCTGACCTGCTGTGCTTTAACCAGCAACACATTTTCAACTAAATAACAAGGTAACCTAATCAATGCCTATGTTATAAACCCAATCTTCTTTGAATCTAGCGACCCCCCCCCCCCAACTCCCCTAAAGACAGAGAGGCAGGCAGACATAGATATGTGATAAATCAAAAGAAGTAACTGGCCAATTGACTTGATAGTTTCTTTGATCTGTGATATCATGGGATTGTAACTTGCTGGTTTCTGAAGACACCAGTGAATACAGGAAGGCTCCAAGGAATATTTATTTAATTCTTTTAATTGAGATTCTTTCTCTGAACTTTCAATAAATTGATAATAGGAGGACACCCAATGAGCAATCAATTCTCCATCCTGCAAGTTTTAGCAGCCCAATCCTTCTGGGAAAAAAAAATGCAGTGTTCAAAACCAGTATAAACTTCTGTTTCTCTTACTGAGATAGGGTTTTTTTTGTTAAGCAAAGGTGCCAAGGGATGTGGGTCAAAGGCCACATATCAGAGAGGATCTCATTAAATGGCAGAACACATAGCAAGAGTTCAGAGATAGTACATTCCTGCTAGTGCAAAGGGCAAGGCTGGTATGTATAGGGAATACTTAGGGAAATTGAGGCTCTAGTCAAGAAAAAGAAAGAGGTGTATGCAGGTATAGACAACTGGGATCAAGTGATTCTTAGAGGAGTATAATGTCAGTAGTATACTTAAGAGGAAACTCAGGAGGGCAAAAAGGGGCCATGAGATATCTCTGGCAATTAAGGTTAAGGTGAATCTACAAATACATTAAGGGCTAAAGAGTAACTAGGGAGAGAATGGGGCTCCTTAAAGACTAATAAGGCCATCTATAAGTGGAGCCACAGGAGATGGGTTGTCATATTGTGGCTGTACAGGACATTGGTGAGGTCACTGCATTCAATCCTGGTCTCCCTGTTATAGGAAGTAGGTGGTAAACCTGAAAGGAGTCAGAAAAGATTTGTAAGAATCTTGCCGAGATTGGAGGGTTTGAGCTGCAGAGGGAGGCTGAATAATTTAGGGCTTTTCTTTCCCTAGAGCGTTGGAGGCTGAGGGGTGACCTTGGAGGTTTATGAAATCATGACAGGCATGGGTAGGGTAAACAGACAACCTTTTCCCCAGGGTAGATGAGTCCAAAACTAGAGAGCATAGGTGCAAGGTCAGATGGGAAAGATTTAAGAAGGATTTAAAGGGCAACTTTTTCACACAGCGGGTGGTGCGTGTATAGAACAAGCTACTGGAGGAAATGGTGAAGGGTGGTACAATTACAACATTTAAAGAACATCTGAATAAATGAATTGGAAGGGTTTAGAGGTATATGGGCCAAATGCTTGCAAATGGGACCAGATCATTTTAGGATATCTGGTTGGCATGGACAAGTTGGACCAGTTTTCATGCTGTATAGCTTTTTGACTCTAACTCCATAACAGGCTTGAGGCGCTGAATGATCTACCCCAACTCTTATGTTCCTATGTAGTACTATCCCTTTTGAATATTGTACCACTCCAGAAGGATATTTGATGAACAGATCATTCTTGATCAATCCTACTTGAAGAAGTTTGGCAGAAGAGTGCCATAAACTACAAGAATCACTCCCAGTCTCAGTGCAGCTATTGAATGCATTCAGGGAAAAGGCTAATATTCCTCAGAAGCTGGAAAACTTGTTCTGTGAAGTTGCTTCTACCCTGATCTTCACAGGAATTTGATGAATGGATGAGGATATGCACCTACTGACTGATTATTTTACTGCTTTGGAATAAACAATTAGATTTTGGTGATAGGGTAATTAATATTTTTTGTTGTTATTATTTTCATTTGTAACTTTTAATCAACTCCTCGGGCATAAACCTTTCATCAAGAATGAGTCTTGTGGGTCGGGGGCTGAGAGATAAATGGGAGGGTGCGGGGTTGTGGGGAAGATGAGAATGTGGGGTAGGTAGTTGAAGGTGGGAGAGAAGGAGATAGGTGGGACAGGAGGGTGGAGCGGGTAGGTGGGAAAGGTGATGGACAGGTCAGGAGGGTGGTACCGAGTTGGAGGCTTAGGACTGGGATAATGTGGGGGCAGGGGAAAGGCGGAAACTGATGAAATCCACATTGATGTTGTGTGGTTGCAGGTTTTCAAGGTAGAATATGAGACGTTCTTCCTCCAGACATTGGATAATAAGGGTTTGATGGAGTGGGAGGGGAGTTGAAGTGTTCAGTCACAGGGCGGTGGAGTTGGTGGGTACGAGTATCCCAGAAATAGGCTGCAAGTAGGCATCTTTTCTCCCCAGTGTAGAGAAGACCACATTGGGTGCAACAGATACAGTAGATGACATTGGTGGAGGTACAGGTAAATTTCTGTCGGATGTGGAAGAATCCTTTGGCCTTGGACGGAGGTGAGGGGAATGGTGTGGGCGCAGGCTTCGCACTTCCTGCGGTGGCTAGTGGGCTGCCCGAATTCTCCTGCTCCTCAAATGCTATCTGATCTGCTGTGCTTTTCCAGCACTACACTCCTGATTCTAGTCCTCACTTTCTCCTAGTTGGTTTTAAGATTACTGCAAAGCCTCTCCAAGGATCCTTACCTTGAAGAAATTCTCCTCCTCTCTCTACAAGGACTCTGTAACCACATGGGATCAATGTGGATTCCAACTGTTTCCTCATTTCCCCTTCCCCCACATTATCCCAGTCCCAAGCCTCAAACTTGGCACCACCCTCTTGCCCTGTTTATCACCTTTCCCATCTATCCACTCCACCCTCCTATCTATCACCTTCATCTCCCTATCTCATTCTCAGCTACCTTCACCCCAACCCCACCCTCCCTTCCATTTATCTTTAACACCCCCGGCCCACAAGCCTCATTCCTGATGAAGGGCTTATGCCCTAAATGTCAATTCTCCTGCTCTTTGGATGCTGCCTGACCTGCTGTGCTTTTCCAGCACCACACTCTTTGACTCTGATCTCCAGCATCTGCAGTCCTCACTTTCCCCGAGTCTTTGGAAGAAACTGGAGCAACCAGAAGAAATTCATTCAGACTTGGGGAGAACGTGCAAACTCCAGACAGACAGTCACCCGAGGGTGGATTTGAACCCACGTCCCTGGCACTGTGAGGCAGCAGTGCTAACTGCTGAGCCACCATGCCACCCTGGTGGTTGAGGGTGTGTGAATAACATGGATGCACTTAAGGCAAGCCATGCAAGAAAAAGAAGGAAGAAGGAATAGAACAGCTTGTCTGGCAGCATCTGTGCAGAGAAAGTAGAGTTGCTGTTTCGAGTCCAGGATTCTCAGAACAACTTGTTGATTGGGTTTGGATAAAGAGGATGGGAGGAGGTTGAAGCAGAGCATGAACATTTCATAGACCCAATGGGCTGAATGGCCTGTTTTCTGTGCTATAAATACTTTGTCAAGCATGCTTAGTTTTGTTCTTGCTGACAATCCATCCCAGTATGGAGGGATTGTCTTATCAACGCAGACTAACCAGGTTGGGACTCTACTCACTGGGGTTCAGAAGAATACGAGTTGACCTCATTGTAACCTAGAGGATTCTTACAGGGCTTGATAGGATAAATGCTGAGAGGACATTTTCCCTCATTGGAGAGTCTCGGAGCAGAGGTCAGAGTCTCAGAATAAAACCCATTTCAGACTGAGATGAGAAGGAATTCCTTCTCTCAGAGGGTTGTGAGTCTGTGGAGCTCCTTGCCCCAGAGAGCTGTGGGGGCAGAGTCTTTGTCTTTATTTAAGGGTGAGATAGAAAGATTCTTGATCGGTTGGGGAATCAAGGGTCATGGGAAAAAAGCAGGAAATCGCACATGAGGAATGTCAGATCAGCTTTGATTCTATTGAGTGGTGGAGCAGAAGCCCATGGAGCTGAACAGTCTACTCCTGTTCCTATCTTTTACAGTCTTATGGTCCTCCAATTTCTATTAACTGAGGCATATACATTAACCACATATATAGGGTGAACACACTTGCTTAGCCCAAAGAAAAATCAGCTTTTTGCAACATGTTTGGCATATAGACCGATCCCCTTTTCAACTATGCTGCTCACATTAGCAGTGAGGCTATTCCATTAATAGACATATTACATTCCTTTTAATTAAGTACCATGGTATTGTGAAGATATGCAGTGTTTTAAGATACATCTGCCCAGCAGACCCGACACTCATACTGGCAGTTCACTTTTATACTAGATGTATAAGTCGACTCCATTTTTATAGGGATATCTCAACTTGTATACCAATAATTATGGTACCTGCCCTACACAGGGACTCAGGATCCATTTCTAAGTAGAATTTCTAATTTAGAATAGTTTGATGCTTGTTTTTGACTGGTACAAACTCAGTGGGCCAAAGGGTCTTTCTCTGAGCTGTAGATCTTGACTCAGCCTCGATTTCCTGTCGGAGTTTCCACCTCTTACAAGGGTGACTGGGAGCTTACGGTCAGGCAGGATCTTGTCAGTAGCATTGCTACTTTGTAATCTGCTTTTCGACAAAATTTATTTTAGGAATCTATTGAAATAGTCAAGTAAATACCATTCCTTTCAGTCTTTTCTTTAAAGTTATGATTGCTTGACTGGCAATCTATTCACCACCTCAATACTCACTCCCTCCACCAGAGGTGCCGATTGGAAACAGTGTGTACAAACTACAAGATACAACAAGTCATTAAGAGTCCTTTTACAAGGATGTTGCCAGGGTTGCAGGGTTTGAGCTACAACGAGAGGCTGAATAGGCTGGGGCAGTTTTCCAGGAGCATCCCAGACCTTATAGAGATACCATAAAGTCATAAGGGGCATGAATACCATAAATAGACAATTTTCCTGAGGATAGTATGTCCAAACCTAGAGGGCGCAGCTTTAGGGTGAGAGGGGAAAGATTGAAAAGGGACCTAAGAGGCAACTTTTTCACGCAGAGGGTGGTGTGTGTATGGAAGTGATGGAGGCTGGCACAATTACAACACTTAAAAGGCATCTGGATGGGTTTATGAATAGGAAGGGTTTAGAGGATATGAGCCGAATGCTGGCAAATGGGACTAGATTGGGTTGGGATATCTGGTCGCATGGACGAGTTGGACCAAAGGGTCTGTTTCCGTGCTATACATCTCTATGACTCTAAGACTGTTTGACTGCACCTTCCAAACCCATGAATTTTAGAAGGATAAGGGCAGATGATGCATGCAAATATCGCTACCTGCAAGTTCCCTCCAAACCCACACCCACCATGACTTGGAGATATATCGCCACTTGTTCACAGTCATCTGGGGGAAGTGAGGTAACTGGAACATAAGGACACCTGCATTGGCATCACCATTACCATCTTCTCACAGGCAATTAAGAATGGGTATAAATGCCCCCCTTGGCAGCAATCCCTCGAATGATTGAAATATTGACTTACTTCAAGCTTTCCAACTTTCAACTGGATCTGCTCAATATTGAACATTCAATATTGTTCCAGAAACTTTCTTACAGAACTATCTCAGAACATTTTCTCTCTTTTTGCAAAGTGTACCCTTGTGAGAAATTTTCCAGTGTAATTAATTGAGAATGATTGTCCACAGCATGTGTGCAGTGTGCATGTGGAGTGATAGAAATATAAAACTGGCAAAACATTGAGGTAATTTTCAGTTGCAAACTCCCCCTAAGGTGATTTAGCGAAGATTGCAAAATCTGCTGGATTTTTATTCTCATTGTTTGATTACAACAAACCTTGCACATTTCTGTTTACAGCAGCAGGAAGAGCCTGTCAGGAAGGGTGAGTCGCTAATTTAAATCTTTAAAAGCTTACCTCAGAGAGCAGCGGTTTCTGGGAAAGGGGGGATTTCTTTTCCCCCTCAGCTATATAAGTGAGTGTCTTCTAATATCAACTGAACACGTGGCTGCAGGGATGGTGCAGGAGGGAGGGTTTCAGGTGCATGGATAATTGAGGCTCATTCTGGGGAAGATGGGACCTCTGCAAACAGGACAGTCTTCACTTGAACCAGAGGGCTACTAATATCCTGGGTGGGAAATTTGCTAGTGCTGTTGTGCATTTAAACTAGCTGAGGAGGGGATGGAAACCTGTGTTGTAGTTCCAGCACACAAGAGGATGAGAGTAGGGAGGACAGGGCCAGGATTTCATGGTCACATGAGTATGCTGGCAGTCAGCAAGCTGGTTTGGAGTGTGCCTACTTCAACACCAGGAGTATCCAAAATTAGGTTGGTGAACTTGCAGCATGGATAGGTACCTGGAACCTGGAACTTGTGGCTATTTTGGAGACATGGATAGAGCAGGGTCAGGAATAGTTGTTGCAGGTTCCGGGGTTTAGATCTTTCATTAAGATCTGGGAAGGTGGTAAAGGAGGGGGAGGTGTAGCCTTGTTAGTCAAGGATGGTATAACAGTGGCTGAAAGAACATTTGATGAGGACTCATCTACTGAGGTGGTATGGGCTCAGGTTAGAAACAGGAGAGGAGAGGTCACACTGCTGGGAGTTTTTTGTAGACCTCCACAAAGTTCCAGGGGTGTGCAGGAGAAGATTGGCAAATCGATTCTGGGCAGGAGTGAAAGGAACAGGGTGGTCATTTTGGAAGACTTTAACTTGCCCAACATTGACTAGAAATGCTATAACTCTAGTCTGACGGATGGATCAGTTTTTGTCCAATGTATGCAGGAGGGTTTCCTGACACAGTATGTCAAAGGGCCGACAAAAGGGGAGGCCACTCTGGATCTGGTACTTGGTAATAAACCAGGCCAGGTGTTTGATTTAGTGATAGGTGAGCACTTTGGAGAGAGTAGCCATAATTCGGTTATGTTTAGTTTAGCGATGGAAAGGGACAGGTACATGTCACAGGGCAAGAGTTATAAATGGGGGAAGGGCAAGTATAATGTGATTAGGCAAGATTTAGGAGGCATATAGTGGTGCAGCAAAATGCTGGGGATGGGGACAATCAAAACGTAGAGCTGGTTTAAGGAACAGATATTGTGTGTCCTTGATAGGTGTGTCCCTGTCAGGCAGGGAGGAAGTGATAAGGTAAGGGAACCGTGGTTTACTAAAGAAACTGCATCGCTTGTTAAGTGGAAGAATGAGGCTTATGTGACATTGAGGCGAGATGGTTCAGATGAGGCGATGGAGAGTTCCAGAGTAACTAGGAAGGATTTAAAGAGAGAGTTAAGAAGAGCAAGGAGGGAACATGAGCAGTCTTTAACAAGTAGAATAAAGGAGAACCCTAAAGTTTTCTGTAAGTATGTGAGGAATAAAAGGATGACTAGAGTAGGAATAGCACCAAAGACAGAAGTGGGAAGTTGTGTGGAGAACAGAGAGGTGCTGAACAAATATTTCTCATCTGTTTTCACTCAGGAAAAGGAGAATATTGTACAGACGAAGACTGAGATACGGGCTATTAGACTTGAAAAGATTGAGGTTAGTAAGAAGGAGGTGTTATCAATTAGAAAGAATATAGAACATAGAAAAGTACAGCACAGAACAGGCCCTTCAGCCCACGATGTTGTTTCAAGGATTATTCCAAATCTTAAACAAAATAATCTAACCTACGCACCCCTCAATTCACGACTGTTCATGTGCGTGTCCAGCAGGCGCTTAAACGTCCCTAATGACTCTGCTGCCACCATCACCACTGGCAACGCATTCCATGCATTCACAACTCTCTGTGTAAAGAACCTACCTCTGATGTCTCCTCTATACCTTCCTCCTAACACCTTAAAACTATGATCCCCTGTGCCAGTCAATCCTGCCCAGGGAAAAGTCTCCGGCTATCGATTCTATCCATAACTCTCATTATATTATATACCTTGATCAAGTCACCTCCCTTCCTCCTTCTCTTCAGAGAGAAAGGTCTGAGCTTAGTCAACGTCTTTTCATAAGGCAAGCCCTCCAGTCTGGGCAGCATCCTGGTAAATCTTCTTCATACCCTCTCCAAAGCCTCCATATCTTTCCTATAATAGGGTGACCAGAATTGAACACAATATTCCAAGTGTGGTCTCACCAGGGACTTGTAGAGCTGCAGCAAAACCTCGCGGCTCTTAAGTTTGATCCCCTGCTAATGAAAGCCAAAACACCATATGCTTTCTTAACAACCCTATCCACTTGTGTGGCAACTTTGAGGGAGCTATGCAGTTGAATACCAAGATCCCTCTGTTCCTCCACACTGCCAAGAATCCTGTCTTTAATCCTATATTCAGCATTCGAGTTTGACCTTCCAAAATGCATCACTTCGCATTTATCCAGGTTGAACTCCATCTGCCATTTCTCAGCCCAGCTCTGCTTCCTGTCTATGTCGCGCTGCAGCCTGCAGTAGCCCTCAATACTATCAATGACACCTCCAACCTTTGTGCCATTGGCAAATTTACTAACCCACCCCTCAACCTCCTCATCCGAGTCATTTATAAAAACTACAAGGAGCAGAGGCCCATGATCAGAGCCCTGTGGGATCCCACTCGACACTGTTCTCCAGGCAGAATACTTTCCATCCACAACCACTCTCTGCTTCCTGTCAGCCAGCTAATTCTGAATCCAGACAGCCAAGTGTCCCTGTATCCCATACTCCTGACTTTATGAATGAGTCTATCATGGGGAATCTTATCAAATGCCTTGCTGAAGTCCATATACACCACATCCACTGCTCAACCTTCACCAATCTGCCTCGTCACCTCCTCAAAGAACTCAATAAGATATCTGAGGCATGACCTGCCCCTAACAAAGTCATGCTGACTGCCTTTAATCATGCTATGCTTTTCTAAATAGTCATAACTCCTATCTCTCAAAATTCTTTCCAAGATCTTGCCGACCACAGATGTAAGACTGACTGGTCTGTAATTGCCAAGGATTTCCCTATTCCCCTTCTTAAAAAGAGGAACAACATTCGTCCCCTTCCAATCCTCTGGTATGACTCCTGTGGAGAATGAAGAAGCAAAGATCTTCACCAGTGGTTTAGCAACCTCCTTTCTCACTTTCTGGAGCAACCTAGGATAAATTTGGTCTTAATGTTTGCCAAAATTTCGATCACATCAACTTCATCAATCTTGATCTGTTCAAGCTTATTTCCGAGCTCCTCAAAGTTCTCATTCACAAGAAGGTCCCTTTCTTTAGTGAAAGCTAAAACAAAAAGATCATTTAGGGCTTCCCCTATCTGCTCAGACTCCACGCACAAGTTCCCTACCTATCCCTGACTGGCCCTACCTTCTCCCTGATCATTCTCTTATTCCTCACATATGAGTAAAATACCTTTGGATTCTCCCTAATCCTTCCCCTGCAAGCTTTTTCGTGCTCCCTCCTGGCTCTCCTCAGTACATTTCTGAACTCCTTTCTAGCAAGCCTGTAATCCTCTAAAGCTTGTGTTACATACTTGCTTCCTCCACCTTACATAAGCTGCCTTCTTCCTTTTGAAGAGAAGTTCCTCTGTTCTCGTCATCCAAGGTTCCTTAATCTTTCCCCTTCTTACCTGTCTCAGAGGAACAAATCTGTGCATCACTCGCAACAACTGCTTCTTAAACAGTTTCCATATATCTGTTGTGCCCTTTCTGTGGAACAATTGCTCCCAGTCTGTAGTTCCCAACTCCTGTCTGATAGCATCATAATTTCCTTTTCCCCAATTAAGTATCTTCCCTTGGTAACTGCTCCTTTCCCTCTCCATGGCTAGGGTAAATGCGAGGCAGTTGTGGTCACTGTCACCAAAGTGTTCTCCCACCACAAGATCTGATACCTGTCCTGGCTCATTAGATTAGATTAGATTACTTACAGTGTGGAAACAGGCCCTTCGGCCCAACAAGTCCACACCGACCCGCCGAAGCGCAACCACCCATACCCCTACATTTACCCCTTACCTAACACTACGGGCAATTTAGCATGGCCAATTCGCCTGACCCACACATCTTTGGACTGTGGGAGGAAACCGGAGCACCCGGAGGAAACCCACGCAGACACGGGGAGAACGTGCAAACACCACAAGTCAGTCACCTGAGTCGGGAATTGAACCCGTGTCTCAGGCGCTGTGAGACAGCAGTGCTAACCACTGTGCCACCGTGCTGCCCATTGCCGAGCACCAAATCCAAAATGGCTTCTCCCTTCATTGGCCTGTCTACATACTGAGTAAGGAAACCCTCCTCGACATACCTGACAAAAACGGCTCCATCCAAACCATCTGCACTAAGGAGGTTCCAGTCAATATTGGGAAAGTTGAAATCACCCATTACAACAACCCTGCTACTTTTGCATTTTTCTAAAATCTGCCGGTGAGTTCTTCGATCTCCCTACTGCTCTAGGGGGTCTGTAGAAAACCCCTAATGAGGTGGTTGCTCTCTTCTGTTCCTAACCTCCACCCATACTGACTCAGTAGACAAACCTTCCTCAACAACCTTTGTTTCTGTAGTTGTGATGCACCTTCTAATTAGCTATACTACACCCTCTCTTCTTTTTCCACCCGCCCTGTTCTTTTTAAACATTTTAAACCCTGGAACATCAACCAACCATTCCTGTCCCTGTGAAACCCACGTCTCCGTTATGGCCACAACATCATAGTCCCAAGTACTGATCCATGCTCTAAGATCATCACTCTTATTTCTGACACTCCTTGCGTTAAAGCAGACACACTTTAACTGATCCCTTTATTTCATCATGTGAAAAACCTTCCCGATAGATTCATTACATCCTATCACTGCCCCAAATACAACTAGCCCCTCTCAGATGTGTAGCTCTGATTCCCACCCCCCTGCCAAACTAGTTTAAACCCTATCAACCCACATGAGCAAATCTCCCACCCTGGACATTTGTGTCCCTCCAATTCAGATGCAACCAGTCCTTCGTGTATAGGTCCCACTTTGCCCAGAAGACATCCCAATGGTCTAAGTATCTGAAGTCCTCCCTCCTGCACCAGCCTCACAGCCACATATTAAGCTGCACTCGCTGACTGTTCCTCACCTCACTGTCTCGTTCACACAATTCTAAAATGTGTGAAAGCAGATAAAGGTAGGATGGGAATTATCCAAGGATTCTCTGGGAAAGTAGGGAGGAGATGGTGGAACCTTTGGCCTTGGTCTTTGAGTCGTCATTGTCTACAGGTTCAGTACCAGAGAACTGGAGGATTGCAAATGTGCCCTTGTTCAGTAAGGGCAGCAATGGGGACTGCTGATGGCGATGACTCAGTAGGTCTGCTTTGCTGAGCTCTGAACCAGAACCCAGACAAAGTGGGGCACTCACCCTTCCTTTTCTGCTTAATTTGTTGGAAATAACCATTTCCTGACACTTAGAACTATTTAGTACCAGTTTTTAACAGTTTGGAAAAGTTTAGAAGATGACTAAGGGGAAGGGAGCATGAGGATCACATCAGGCAGGGACTCCCCTCCACCCCCCCACAACATCGGACACACCCGTGGCCGCAGCGTCAGCCTGCGTGACCACCCCAGGGTGTTGTCTGGGGCGGAGGAGTCATGGTGAGGCTGATGGGTGGTGTGAGTGTCCCCCTATGGACAAGGGGGAAGCACAGCCTGATCTCGAAGTTCATGAAACTCCGAGACAAGATCAATTCATCGGTGGAGGAGACCTGGGCCAGGCTTGAATTGATCTCGGTCAGGCTGCAGAGGCATGACCACGAGATCCTGCGTCTCGGGCAGCGTGTCGGGGAGGCCGAGCAATGGGCCGTGGTTTCCAAGGCCACTATGAATCCTCAGTGGGTCAGGTTCAGGTCCTGGAATGTCAAGTATGGGTCTTGGAGGAGCAGGCTGATGATATGGAAAATCGAGGTCGTTGGAAGAATGTCCGGTTGCTGGGGCTTCCCGAACAGGAGGAATGAAGCCAGCTTGTCAGCTTTCTGGAGCAATGGCTCCGGCAGTTTCTGAAGCTAGAGACTGAGGTAGGCCGGGTGCGGGTCGAGCGGCCCATTGTGTTGCAGTGCACAGGCCCGGATTGGACCAGCACCCCCACCTGATCCTAGTGCGACTCCAGCATTATAGAGACAAGCAAATGATGCTGGAAGCTTCTAGAGCACTGGGGAAGGATCCTCAGGTTCTGATTTACAAAGGAGCACGAAATATGCTTTCCCATGACTTCCCTCTGGTCGTGATTAGCAAGAGGAAGCCCTTTGATGAGGTAAAAAGGCAGCTGAGGGACTTGAATATCCAGTATTCTGTTAGATATCTGGTGATATTGTGTTTCAGCCACGGAGGATCCATGTTCAACTTTGATTCACTGGAAAAGGCGAAGGATTTCTTGGATTGTTTAAAATAGACTGACTAAAATATGGACAATTGATTTATTTCTTTCTCTGTAATTTGCCTGGTTTACCTGGTTGTTGGAGATTGGTCTTGGTTTTCTTTTTAATATATGTCAGGGTCATAATTATTTCTTTTTTTTGTTTCCTCTCCTTTCTCTCTCCCTTCCCATTATCCTTTGTTTTGGGTGGGGGTGGGGTGCAGTGGGGGAAAGCAGAGAGAGTTTTTTTTTGTTCTACCAGGAGTGCCTAGGATTACAGGGGACAGGTTGAGTGCCCACTTTTAGCTTTCTTGTTATAAGATATTGGTATTTTTTTCCTACTTTGTGTTGTCTGGGGCGGAGGAGTCATGGTGAGGCTGATGGGTGGTGTGAGTGTCCCCCTATGGACAAGAGGGAAGTCTCCTTTCATTTATGTTATATATTGATATGTTGTAGAAGTACCTGTTAGAAGTGTTGATTCAGTAGTTTTGGAAGTTGCATTTTAAAACTTATACAAGCTATTTATGGTTTTCACTTGGCACGCTATGAGTGGGGTTTTTCATCCTGGGGTGGGGGGGGGGTGGGGGGGGTCACAGACTGTTTCGGACTATCATAGCTAGCCTTTCGTTTAAATGGTGCACCTGGAATGTAAAGGGGAGTCATTCACCAATTAAGAGAAAAAAGATACTGTCAAGCTTTAGAAAAGAGAGGGTCAGTATAGCCTTGTTACAAGAAATGCACTTAACTGATAAGGAGCATTTGAAGTTGCAACAGTGAGGATTGGCCAGATGTTTTTCTCATTCTTTAACTCAAAAGGTAGAGGAGTTGCTATTCTCATCTGGAAGAATCTCCCATTTGAAATGCTAGCCAAATTAAGGATGAGTCCGGGTAATTCATAGAACATAGAACATAGAAAAATACAGCGCAGTACAGGCCCTTCGGCCCTCAATGTTGCGCCGACCGAATCCTACCTAACCTACACTAGCCCGATAACTTCCAAATGCCTATCCAATGCCCGCTTAAATGACCATAAAGAGGGAGAGTTCACCACTGCTACTGGCAGGGCATTCCATGAACTCACAACCCGCTGTGTAAAGAATCTACCCCTAACATCTGTCCTATACCTTCCACCCCTTAATTTAAAGCTGTGTCCCCTTGTAACAGCTGACTCCATTAGCGGTAAAAGGTTCTCAGTGTCTACCCTATCTAAACCCCTAATCATCTTGTACATCTCTATCAAATCTCCCCTAAACCTTCTTTTCTCCAATGAGAACAGCCCCAAGTGCCTCAGTCTTTCCTCATACGATTTTCCTACCATACCAGGCAACATCCTGGTAAACCTCCTCTGCACTCGTTCCAATGTCTCCACATCCTTCCTATAGTATGGCGACCAAAACTGCACACAATACTCCAGATGAGGCCGCACCAGAGTCTTATACAACTGCAACATGACCTCAGGACTCCGGAACTCAATTCCTCTGCCAATAAAGCCCAGTACACCATATGCCTTCCTCACAGCACTATTTACCTGGGTGGCAACTTTCAGAGATCTGTGTACATGGACACCAAGATCCCTCTGCTCATCCACACTACCAAGTAGCCTACCATTAGCCCAGTAATCCATCTTCTTGTTACTCCTACCAAAGTGAATGACTTCACACTTAGCTACATTGAATTCCATTTGCCACCTTTCTGCCCAGCTTTGCAACTTGTCTATATCCCGCTGTAACCTACCACTTCCTTCCTCACTATCTACAACACCACCGACTTTTGTGTCATCAGCAAACTTACTCACCCAGCTTTCAAGCCCCTCCTCTAGATCATTTATAAAGATAACAAAAAGCAATGGTCCCAAAACAGATCCTTGTGGAACACCGCTAGTAACTGCACTCCAAGATGAACCTATACCATCAACTACTACCCTCTGTCTCCTTCCAGCCAGCCAATTTCTAATCCAAACCTCTAATGTACCCTCAATGCCATACCTCCGTAGTTTTTGCATTAGCCTACCATGGGGTACCTTATCGAACACCTTACTAAAATCCATATACACAACATCTACTGCTTTACCCTCGTCCACCTCCTTAGTCACCTGCTCAAAGAACTCAATAAGGTTTGTGAGGCACGACCTGCCCTTCACAAAACCATGCTGACTATCCTTGATCACGTTATTCCTATCCAGATGTTCATAAATCTTATCCCTTACAATTCTCTCTAAGACTTTGCCCACCACAGAAGTCAGACTCACTGGCCTATAGTTACTCGGGGTATCCCTACTCCCCTTCTTGAACAAGGGGACCACATTCGCCATCCTCCAGTCTTCTGGTACTATTCCCGTTGACAATGACAACATAAAAATCCAGGCCAATGGCTCTGCTATCTCCTCCCTAGCTTCCCAGAGGATCCTAGGATAAATGCCATCAGGCCCAGGAGACATCTATTTTCATCCTTTCCAGTATTCCCAAAACCTCTTCCCTACATACTTCAATGCCATCCATTCTAATCACTTGTGACTCAATATTCACACCAGCAACAGTGTCCTGTTCCTGAGTGAATACTGACGAAAAGTATTGATTTAGTGTCTCTCCAATCTCCTCCGCCTCCACGCACAACTTCCCACTACTATCCTTGACTGGACCGATACCTACCCTAGTCATCCTTTTATTCCTGACATACCTATAGAAAGCCTTTGGATTTTCCCTAATCCTACCAGCTAAGGACTTTTCATGTCCCCTTCTCGCTGCTCTTAGCTCTCTCTTCAGATCCTTCCTGGCTACTTTATAACTCTCAATCGCCCCAACTGAACCTTCACGCCTCATCTTTACATATGCCGCCTTCTTCCCTTTCACAAGGGATTCCAATTCCTTATTAAACCACGGGTCCCTCACAAGACCCTTAACTCCATGCCTGACTGGTACATACTTATCAAGGACACTCAGTAGCTGTTCCTTGAACAATCTCCACATATCATTAGTATTCTTCTCTTGAAACCTGTTTTTCCAATCCACACATCCTAAGTCATGCCTCACCGCATCATAATTTCCATGCCCCCAGCTATAACTCTTGCCCTGCAGTGCACACTTATCCCTCTCCATCACTAAAGTAAAAGTCACCGAGTTGTTTCTTAAAGCTTTAATACATGGAGAGGAATATGGGATTCTGAATTTATATTGCCCCCCAGCACATCCCCTTAGATTCGTAATAGATGTGCTTTCTAGATTGATGGCTCTTGGGGCGTGTCATACAATTGAAGGGGGCGATTTTAATCCTATTATTGACCCTGAGGATGCCTCGGGGTCTTGCAGGTGTGTCCCTGTGATCTAGGCAGTTGGTGGACCTGAACAAGGAGTTGGGGGTTCGTGGACGTGTGAAGATGTCTTCACCCTGAAGGTAGGGATTTTACCTTTTTTTCTAATCCAAATAAGTACCATACCAGAATTGACATGTTTTTTGTCCCATTGATCTTTTTGAACTCGGTGCTGTCTTGCAGAAGAGGGAACATAGCCGTTTCTGATCATGTGGCAGTGTGTATGGAGGTCAAGGCCGGAGGGGGTAGGATGGGTTCCTGGCACTGGCGCATGGACCCTTTCCTCCTGAAAGATAGCAAGTCTATAGAGTATTTGTCGTGCCAGTTTTGGGATATTAATTTAGGTGTGGCCAGCAACCCATTGATGCTGTGGGAGACTGCCAAGGCCTATGCATGGGGTTTGATTATTTCTTACTCTGTGACCCGGAAGCAACAGAGAGGGGAGCAGCAATGTTTGCTTGAGGCTCACCTGAGGGCAGTTGAGTTGGCAAACTTTGACATCTATAACTAAATTGCAGTGGATTACAGCCCTTAGGGCTGCATTGAATGCTGCACTTACCCGGACAGCAAGGAGGGAAATCTCTTTTGCAAAACAGAGATTATGTGAGTATGGTGATAAACTGGGTAGGTATCTAGCATACTTGGCCAGAAAGTAGAATGCCCCCCAATCTATTACATCCATCAGAGAGAGTGATGGTACACTTACTTGCAATGTTAAAAAGATTAATGCAGCATTTAGAAAGTTTTATTTTGAGCAGTATCAGTCAGATGGCTGTAAGGATAGAATGATGAAGGTGGAATCCTTTTCTAAGACCCTGGACCTTCTGGATAAAACCTCAGAACAAGCGTCCTTTCTGAATGCCCCCCTGACAATTCAGGAAGTACAGGAGGCAGTGAGGCTGCTCCAAAGTGGTAAAGCGCCTGGATCAGATGGATTTCAAAGTGAGTTTTATAAGGAGTTTATAGGCACGCTGACCAGGCCACTCTTACATATGTACAATTACTCATTCAGTCAGGGCTGCCTCCCATCTTCTTTGAGAGAAGCAAATATTTCTCTTATTCTTAAGAAAGGAAAAGCCCCAGTGAATTGCCCTTTGTACAGCACCATATCTTTATTAGATGTGGATTTTAAAATGCTGGCGTTTAGGCTGGAGAGGGTATTGCCTTTTATTGCAAAGGAGGACCAGATGGGTTTTATTAAGGGTTGTAGGTATACCAACGATATTAAAAGAGTATTAAGTATAGTCCAAATGTGTCAGCAAAGATTGATCCTGGGTTTTGTAGTCACCCTAGATGCAGAGAAAACATTTGATTGGGTGAAGTGGCCGTACCTATTTTATGTCATGGAATGGTTTGGTCTTGCAGAGATTTTTAACAAATGGGTGGCAGTGCTGTATAGTGATTCAAAAGCAGCGGTGCTCACTAATAAGGTCAGATAGTTTTAGGGTCGGCAGAGGCTGCCATCAGGAGTGCCCTCTCTCGTCACTATTATTTATACTAGTAATCGATCCACTGGCGGAAGCCATCTGGACGGATCCCAATATTACTACCCCAGAGGTAGGGCCAGGCAGGCATAAAATCACTCTCTACGCAGATAACGTCCTTCTCTTTTTAACTGATCCAATGACATCTGTGCCCCGTTTAATACAAGTGATTAATCTATTTGGTTTGTTTTCAGGATATAAAATTAATTTCATGAAATCGGAGGCCATGCCTATGGGGGGTCTTACTGGTGTATATCCAATTTTGGGGATGGAGCCACAGGGAGGTTTTCTGTATTTAGGTATCTTCATTACCCTAGTTTTCGATCAATTATATAAAGCCAACTATGAGAAGATAAGGAAGGACCTTTGGTGCTGGGAAAATCTTCCAATATCTTGGTTGGGCAAAATAGCTTTGGTTGAATGTTCTTCCTCGCTTATTATATTCCATGCAAATGCTCTCTTTGATACTGCTAAGACAAGCACTGTGCAGGCTTTACAGCTGGCTTGGATCTTTTATTTGGCATCATAGGCAGCCTCTTATTAAGCTGGATAAATTGCAGCTTCCGCGGGAAAGGTAGGGGAGGGGGGTCTACCCTTTCCAGACTTTAAGAAATACCAATGGAGTTCTTTACTATCCTATGTGGCTGAATGGGCCTGTCAGGATACGCGATCAATCTGATTGGACATTGAGGCCTCCCAGACAAAATGCCCCATTGTTAATCTGTTGTTTATGGACAAGATGAGAATTTTATGGATCATTGTAAAAACCCCGATTGTTCTAAACACAGTTAAAGCATGGGGAATGATGCGACAAGGCAGGGGCAAATTACAAAAAAACTTCCCCTTTCACTTCCATAGTGGGGATATTGGGATTCCAGCTGGTTTGATGGACTCTAGCTTTAGGCTCTGGGAGTCCAGAGGAATTTCTTGTTTGTGAGATTTTTTGCCTACATTGATGGTTAGTCCCTACAAGTTGGGCATGGAGAGGAGACTGCTCCGGTCTACGGGTACCCTCTCGGTTAGCATTCTCTATCACCTGTTAGGTAGTAATGTCTCGAAGGACATTGACGGGCTATGCAGAACCTAGACTCGAGAATTAGAGCTGGAAATCTCATCAGAGATGTGGGAGGATATATGGGAACATGTTCGGAAGAACTCAATTTGTAACAGGACCCAGGCTATTCAACTGAAGGTGTACTCCATAAGGCTCACTTGGTACCAGAGCGGCTTGTGAAATTCAAGGCAGGAGTGTCCCCAATGTGCCCAAGTATAAAATGGAGGTTGGCACTCTTACTCATTGCTTGTGGTCATGCTACAAGCTCCACAGGTATTGGAATACCATAGCGAGTGTTTTGGCTAAGGTTTTGGGAATGAGATTAAGTTGGATCCAGTGTCCCTCCTTTTGGGTCTTCCAAATCTTCCCTCCCTGGAGGCACATGGGAAAAAAATGTTTAATATTCTTTCTTTCTGTGCGAGGAAGAACATTCTAATGAGCTGGGTGTCAGGAATATCCCCAGGACTCTGCAGATGGCGTAGGATAGTCATGGTATAGTGCACCAGAAAACGGATTTGTTTTACAGAACATGGTGTCCCTTCCTGAATTATGTTAATGCAGACTTATTGGCTATGTTATCCAGGACCTTTGCGTAGCCGTGAGGGTTGTGTCTGTCTGTCCTGGGGGGAGAAACCTGAACAAATATGGGTTTACTTACTATTGCTCCTGTTGGTGGGGAGCTTCAGTGAGATTGCGCTGAGTGTAGTAATTTAATTGAATATAATTTAACTTGCTATAACTTGGTTTGATTTTATTTCATTTGTTTATCTATTTTTCTTCTTTCTCCTTGGTTATTTATTGAATTGTAGTTTTTGTAGAGGTCTTTTTTGTGTCTTGTTAGTTTGTGGAATAGAGTAGTATTCGGTTTCTATTATTGCTATTATATTATAAAGCTGTCATACTATTTTGTGCTGGTTTTATAATTTTGTAAAAAACTTAAATATTTTTGTTGAAAAAAGCTTTTATTTAAAAAAAGGGCAGCAGAGATAACCCAGGTAATTATAGACCAATGAGACTTACTTCTATTGTAGGAAGAGTTTTGGAAAGGATTATAAGAGATAGGGTTTATAATCATCTCACAAGCAACAAGTTGATTGGAGATAGTCAACATGGTTTTGTCAAGGGCAGGTCATGTCTCACAAATCTCATTGAGTTTTTTGAGAAGGTGACCAAGCATATGGTTGAGAGCAGGACAGTTGATGTGGCATACATGGACTTCAGTAAAACCTTTGATAAGATTCTTCATGTTAGGCTGTTGGAGAAAGTGCAGATGCATGGGCTTGAAGGTTATTTAGCAGTTTGGATTGGAAACTGGCTTTCTGTAAGGAAACGAGTGGTGATTGATGGAAAATATTCAGCCTGGAGTCCGGTTACTTGCGGTGTGCCACAAGGATCTGTTTTGGGACCACTGCTATTTGTCATTTTTATAAATGACTTGGACGCAGGCATAGGCGGATGGGTTAGTAAGTTTGCAGATGACACTAAAGTTGGTGGAGTTGTGAACAGTGTGGAAGAATGTCGCAGGCTGAAGGGGGACTTGGATAAACTGCAGAATTGGGCTGAGAGGTGGCTTTATTGGCAGAGGAATTGAGTTCCGGAGTCCTGAGGTCATGTTGCAGTTGTATAAGACTCTGGTGCGGCCTCATCTGGAGTATTGTGTGCAGTTTTGGTCGCCATACTATAGGAAGGATGTGGAAGCTTTAGAACGAGTGCAGAGGAGGTTTACCAGGATGTTGCCTGGAATGGTAGGAAAATCTTATGAGGAAAGGCTGAGGCACTTGGGGCTGTTCTCATTGGAGAAGAGAAGGTTTAGGGGAGATCTGATAGAAGTGTATAAGATGATTAGGGGTTTAGATAGGGTAGATACTAAGAACCTTTTACCGCTAATGGAGTCAGGTGTTACTAGGGGACATAGCTTTAAATTAAGGGGTGGTAGGTATAGGACAGATGTTAGGGGTAGATTCTTCACACAGCGGGTTGTGAGTTCATGGAATGCCCTGCCCGTATCAGTGGTGAACTCTCCTTCTTTATGGTCATTTAAGCGGGCATTGGATAGGCATTTGGAAGTTATTGGGCTAGTATAGGTTAGGTAGGATTCGGTCGGCGCAACATCGAGGGCCGAAGGGCCTGTACTGCGCTGTATCCTTCTATGTTCTATGTTCTAAATGGATTTCAATGCAGATAAATGTGAGGTGATTCACTTTGGGAAGAATAACAGGAATGCAGAATACTAGGACAATGGAAAGATTTTGGTAGTGTGGATGTGCAGACGGACCTTGGTGTCCATGTAAGTAGATTCCTGAAAGTTGCCACCCAGGTTGATAGTGCTGTTAAGAAGGCATATGGTGTGTTAGGTTTATTGGTAGATGGATTGAGTTCTAGAGCTGTGATGTCATGCTGAAGCTGTACAAAACGCTAGTGTGGCCTCACTTGGAGTATTGTGTGCAGTTCTGGTCACTCCATTACAGGATGTGGAAGCATGCAAAAAAGGTGCACAGGAGATTTACTAGGATGTTGCCTGGTCTGAAGCAAACGTCTTATGAGGAAAGGCTGAGGGACTTAGCCTTCTTCTCTCCATTGAGAACAGACCCAAGAGGGGATTTAATAGAGGCATACAAGATGATCAGAGGATTAGATAGGGTGGGCAGTGAGATTCTTATTCCCTGATGATGACATCTGTTTGTACCAGGGGGCATAGCTGCAAATTGAGGGGTGATAGAATTAAGACAGATATCAGAGGCAGGTTCTTTACTGAGTGGTAAGGGTAGGGAATGCCCTGCCTGCTGATGTAGTTAACTCAGTCACATTAGGGGCATTTAACAGTCCTTGGATAAGCATATGGATGATGATGGGATAGCATGGGGGGGGATGGGCTTAAATTAGTTCACAGGTCGGCACAACATCGAGGGCCAAAGGGCCATACTGTTTTATGTTCTACGCACGGACTCTGTGAAGTGTGACTGATTCCTTTTGACATTGCAGAGTTGAAAGTTCCTTCATTTTATGGATAAGTAAATTATCACAGCAAATGAGGATCATTATCAATGGTTACCCTGCCAGTTTAGCAGCAACACGCACTTGTAATAATAAGATACATGCCCACCTTGTGTCTCTCACCTGCACACACACATGGGTGCTGGGGAAAAAATAAGCACTGCCACAGTTGGGTGGTAGTGTGGGGTGAAAAAAAAGGAAAAAAAGATACATGCCAGGACCCATTGTCAGATGAAGGATGGCCAGATTGTTGTGTCAGATGAACAGAGGAGAGGGAGTTCAGAGTTACTCCTGTATGCTTCTTGAGTAATTTCTGTCTGTCCACTGCTACATCAAACATGCTATAGACGAAGTTGCACTTGTTTGTGTGTTACATAACATTAAGTTGTTGTACCACCACAGGCCCATCATGCCTGTCTGGAAGAATTTCCCAATTAATTTCACTTCCCTCTGCTTTTCCATAGCCCTACATTTATTTTTCAAAAAATAAGACATTTCTGGAGAAACTCAACAGGTCTGGTAGCACGTGAGGACAGGAAGAAGAGTTAATGTGTCGATTCCAGTGGCCATTCTTCAGAACGCTCCTTAGATGCTCTAGACCTGCTGAGGTTTTTCAGCCAGTTTTCTGCTTTCTTTTTAGTTAACAGCCACAATTTTTATTTCCCTGTTTTCTTTTGTCACTTTCTAGTATTTATCAATAGTCTTTCTTTTGCAAATCACTATTGAACATGTTTCCATCATTCTTTCAGGCAGTATATTCCAGATCTTAACAATTTACCTCACAACACCTCTGGTCCTTTTGACAATCACCTCACTCAATATCCTCCAGTTACTAACCTTCTGCCATTGGATTTACTCTCTTAAATCAGTCACAACACAATGCTCTATGAAGTGCTCTGCGACAGCACAGAGTTGAACACCCCATGTTATGGATAAGTACATTGCCAGTGAGCAAGGGTCACTACCAATGGTTAACTTGCCAGTTTAGCACCACTTGCAATAATAAACATGATGCGGAAGTGAATGTGTTGGATTGGGTAGACAAGTTTAAAAAAATCACAACACTAGATTATAGTCCAACAGGTTTATTTGGAAGTACTAGCTTTCAGAGTGCTGCTCCTTTATCAGGTAGCTGGGGAGCAGGATCGTAAGATACAGAATTTGTAGCAAAAAATCTGTGTCATACAACTGAAACAAGATATATATTTTTTCATTTGCATCTCATTTCAGCTGCATGACATAGATCTTTTGCAATTAACTCTGTCTTCTGATCCTGCTCCACAGCTATCTGATGAAGGAGCAGTGCTCCAAAAGCTAGTACTGTACTTCCAAATAAATCTGTTGGACTATAACCTGGTGTTGTGATTTTTAAGTAATAAAACAAAGATGCATGCAAGGATCCAATTGCAGATGAAGCAGTGAAGTCCCAATGCTTATCAATGCATTTGTGCTGTTGTGTAGAACACGTCACATCTTTTACACTTGGGTGTCGTTGTATACAGTGCATTACACAGCTCACGGAGTGTGAGGTGCATTGACATAAATTCACTCAGATTAAACATTAATACTTTCAAGGTGAGTGCACAGAGACTGTATTACTAATAATCGTGTAAATAAAATACAATCAAACTGTTTCATTGGATTCGTCAAGAGGTGGAGAAACCAACTGGTCCCAGATCCTCTCAGCTGTCAGTTTTACCCCAGGTGATCTTGCCCTTATCAAATGGTCAGTTTTGTTCAATACCATTTGGGAATGTGGATTATTACAGTCAACCAGAAGTACAGGTTTAGTCAAGTAAAACCAAATAGCTTAGTATAATGCAACCCCTCTTCAAGCTCACACAAGGCCAGGACCCAAAGCTCGAAGTGCAGCAGGATTAAAATTTACAAGTGCAAACAGTGCGAATAAATTCTCCTCAGTTTAACATCTTGATTTACAACTGGGAGGAATTTGTTATTGATATTATTAAGAGAGGCTTGATGAACTTTCAACACAGGCCAAAGCAAAACGAGATGAAGTCTCCCCAAATCTCTCAGCCACCTCCATCCCTCTCCTTACTGCCTCCTTCTCCACTCCAAGTCTCTCTTACCCTGGGTACTGACTGATGACAGACTTGGTAGGAGGCAAATCCCCAGTACAAACTAACCTCCAATCCATTCAGTTGAGTATAAATGATTCAAGAGACCACCAAAGGGTACAATTTGTCACAGTTCAATGTCTGGCTCAATAACCATATACTTTTGTCAGAAACCACTGTCACTATTTTCAAACTGGACAGAGTTTGCACATTGATAAATATTACATGGTTTTACTGGTTTATAAACAGGCATTTCACAAAAAAAAAGGTTGCACCATAATTACAAAGCGAATTACAGTTCGATAGAAATCTCAATGTTAGGTTTCTGCAAATAACTGGTTGAGATGCATCTCATGGTCAGAAGTGGAGCTGGGATTGGAAACTAGGGGGAGGTGGGGAGTGGAGGGAATTCTGAAATGGTGACAGGTCTGCATACCATTTCTGGTACTGCTCCAGTGTGACTTTGCCCCTCTGACTGAGATGTGTGGATACCCTCCCCATGACTGCGATGCCCATGGCCGCTCTGACCAGCTCAGAGGAAAGGAGAAGAATAAACTCTTCCTTCACTGTCCTCCACCTCGGAGACTTGAAGAGGTCAGTGGCTACAATTTGACCGAGGACGCATTGGACCAAATTGGCCAATTTCCTGCCAACTCGGCCTCACGGTCAAACAAAGGCAGATTTAAAGTTGCTCAGTGATAGCTTCTCTGATCAAAGTGTATCTGTGGCACATTGTTGCAATGGGAAGATCACCAAGGTAAATGCATTGCAGCTCTGCCCCAGGAGTAAGGCTTCAACAGGCATGCTACAAACCTGCCTCTGTTGACTGGAATAAAAAAAAACAAAGCAGTTGGTTCAAGTTTGATTTAATGTAAGACATCCGAGTTCTTGTTTCAGAACTGCTGTCAGATCTAAGACCAGGTACTGTACAAAATCACTGGAATCAGCTGTAAACATGGGGAGAGAAAATAGCAATAGTTTCTGATCAGATCACAGTGCTTGATTGAATTTTAGGGCGATTGATATTTTCCATGTGCACCTCCCTATATATCAAAGTAGTAGCAGCAACAGCAAGAGGAATTGTGTTTTCTTTGGCCCAAGGTTAACCCAAAAAGTTGAGAGAGTCCTGCCTCGCTTCCCTGATCAATAGTCCCAAGGGAGTCTTTCCAATCAAGCCAAAAACCATACTGCTCTTGCTTTTATTCACCCAGTGGCCTCAGCAAAGAAGTAGATCGGCAGACAGAAACCCAAAGTAACAGCAGTGTAAAATGCTGTCAATTGATAACAGTGGGGAAAATGTAAAGTCTTAAGTTAGTGGTTACTATACACGCTATCATACAAGACCCTCCCTCAGTAGTCACCGACTTAATTCACATCAGTGATAGGGAGTTATGCAAAAGGAAAATGATTCAATAAAAGCTATCAAAGTTCACAGGCTTTGGCCATCAGTCAGTGACATGGCATCGAAGTGATTCACTCATTCTCTCCTGATCTGGATATGCAGTT
The DNA here is from genome assembly GCF_020745735.1 of Hemiscyllium ocellatum. Taxonomy (NCBI): domain Eukaryota; kingdom Metazoa; phylum Chordata; class Chondrichthyes; order Orectolobiformes; family Hemiscylliidae; genus Hemiscyllium; species Hemiscyllium ocellatum. The sequence continues at coordinate 11,144,357 of NC_083426.1, read as the reverse complement.
TGAGCAGGAGCAGTAGGTGTCTGCTGTCTCTGTCCCAATTCTCTGGTCACTATGATGCTGTTCTGTAACTCCTTTGTAAGCAGGGGTAAATAGGGTTCATGCACCCCTGCATTTATGTGCACTTCTGATGCAGGGAACCTGTTTCTCACACCAGCCTCCATCCAAAAAGAAAAATCAACTGGTTCGACCCTGTGCTGACCATGCTTGCAGGCTGGATAGGGTTCATCTCTGAGCACTACAGGATCATGTGACAGGCAGGTACAGCATGTGCTTTATTACACATTTCCCTTCAACTAAACTTAAGTAGTTCCTATGGGAACTTGCCACTGTGTAGTTCAAAAGGTTCACCCTGTCACTCTGTGACAGTAGTAAAGTGCAGCTTGCTGGGGCTAACACTCAAGGCCATTCACAAATTGGGTAGGCTCCCTGAGAGAATAGTGTGTGCAGGCCTGTCAATCAGAGATAACTCACTAGGGCAAATGTGTCACTTTCTCATTCTGTACCTTGTCATTTTATCATATCACTTCCTGCCAGTCCTGAACCCCCTACCCCCCATTTCTAATTTACAGCAGTGATGCCCAAGGGCAAGGCTATATGTATCTCTCAGAAAGCTTTGAGTCCCATTCCTGTTTGTGGTCACTCTCTCTCTCTCTCTCTCTCTCTCTCTCTCTCACTCTCACGCACACGCACATACAAACAAAACGTATGTTCAATAATATATATACACACACACACGCACACCCACACAGCTTATTAATAAGGAAAAATGCAATACAGATTTACTAAGTCCACTCTTGCAGAGTTAGGGCTGAGACAAATCATCATTTCTTCTGACCAATTTTTGGAAAAGGTTAAACACAGAAATTATTTTAAACCTTTGATCATTGCCAGTGTGTGGACCTCCCTGCAATCATGGTGGCATAAACTAAATGACTAATTAGCAACTGAAATATAGGCAATGCTACTTTATAAATAAAAGAGAACAAACCTTCTCTCCCTCCCCACTTCATTACTCCCTCACTCAGCCACCTGTCCTCAGCTTGGTCCCTACCAAAAGTAAACTGGATACAGCTTGCCATCAGAGTAACTGGGAAAAGGGGGTCAGAGGAAAGATTCCAAAAGGCCCTTGCGTCCACAGCCCTGGGTACAACTGGGATCCAAATCAAAAGGTAAAACATGGAGCCGAGGCTTTAGTCATGAGAGGAATGTATGCCGATTTCTCACAGCTGTCTGCGCTTAAAGGGTACAGTAGATGAGAGTTTGGGGGCAAGTCTACTTCTCAAATCGCAGCATGAGATGGGAAGAAGTGGCTGTCGAAGTCTGTCCATGGGAGGGAGCTGGAAAGACCAACAGATTGTGCAGCGATGGGTGGAATGCCATTCACACCATCATGCAGGCGTCTGGAGAACAATGACTTGAGGCTTCATCTTGAAATACTGGTTAAACCTCAGCACACTATACCTGGAAGACAAAAACATTCATGTTCTTGACAGACAAGACTGGGTGGGGCTGGAGAACAAGGCACGTTAAAGTAAAATTGCAGCCAGTGAGTTGTGTTGGAAAAGGGACATGTCACAGTTTATGAGATCTGTGTCACTGAAACATTCAGTGAAGGCTGCCTCTCTATTTCTTCATGCCCCATCTCCCACAGCCAAGACTTTTCTGAATATGTCAAATACATATCAACTTTGAAAATGGTCTGACTATAAGACAGTTAGACATAGGAGCAGAAATTAGGCCATTCAGCCCATCTGATCTGCTCTGCCATTCACTCATGGCTGATTGGGGTTGAGAAACCTTTCTCCCAATTTCTGCCCATATTCCTTGATATTGAAGAACTTATCTACCTCATCTTAAATATACTCAGTGACCTGGCCTCCACAGCCTTCAGTGGCAATGAATTCCAGAGATGCACCACTCTCTGGTTAAAGAGGTTTCTCCTTATCTCCATTCTAAACCGTCTTCCCTTAACTCTAAGGCTGTGCCCTCAGGTCCTAGTTTCCCCTACCAATGGAAACCTCTTCCCAACATTTACTCTGTCCAGGCCATTCAATATTCTGTAAGTTTCAATTAGATCCTGCCTCATCAATCTAAACTCAGAGTATAAACCCAGAGTCCTTAAACATTCCTCAGATGTTAAACCTTTTATTCCTGGGACCATTCTCGTGAATCTCCTCTGAACACTCACCAGGGGCACTACATCCTTCCTGAGATATGGGGCCCAAAACTGCACACAATACTCCAAATGTGGTCTGACCAGAGCCTTAGAGCTTCAGAATTTCATCCTTGTTTTTATATTTAAGTTCTCTCAAAATACATGCCTTCTTATCTTCTGACTCAACCTGTGTTTATCTTGAGAGAATCTTGGATTAGAACTTCCAAGTCTCTTTGCATTTCTGACTTCTGAATTTTCTCCCCATTTAGAAAATAATCCATGCCTCTATTCTTTCTCCCTCATACTTTCCCACATTGTGCTCCATCTGTCACTTCTTTTCCCACTCTCCTAACCTGTCCAAATCCTTCTGCAGGTCAGGCAGCATCCAAGGAACAGGAGATTCGACGTTTCGGGTATAAGCCCTTCTTCAGGAATCCTGAAGAAGGGCTTATGCCCAAAATGTCGAATCTCCTGTTCCTTGGATGCTGCCTGACCTGCTGCGCTTTTCCAGCAACACATTTTCAGCTCTGATCTCCAGCATCTGCAGACCTCACTTTCTCCTCAAATCCTTCTGCAGCCTCCCCACCTCCTCAACCCTACCTGTCCCTCTCCCTATCTTTGTATCATCTGAAAACGTAGCCAGAATGCCCCCAGTTCCTTCATCTAGATTGTTAATGTATAGATTGAAAAGTTGTGGTTCCAACTTGATGATTCTGGCAGAACACTACTTGTCACCAGCTGCCACCCTGAGAAGGGCCTTTTTTATCCCCACACGCTGCTTTCTGCCAGACAGCTAAGCTTATATCCATGCTTGCCGCTTGTCCCTAACACCATGGGCCTTTATCTTACTCAGTAGCCTCTTCTGTGACACCTTGTCAAAGGCATCCTTGAGGTCCAGGTAGATAACATCCATTGGTTCTCCGTGGTCTAATCTGCTTGTTAGTTACTTCCTCAAAGAATTCTAGCAGATTTATCAGACATGTAATCCCCTTGATGAAACTTTGCTGACTTTGTCCTATTTTACCAGACACTTCCAAGTATTCAGAAATATCATCCTTCATGATAGATTCTAGGATCTTACCACAACCAAGGTTAGGCTCTCTGTCTGTAATTTTCTGTCTTTTTACTCCCTTTTTAAACAGGGGTGTCACCTTAGTGATTTTCCAGTCCTCTCAGACCCTTCCTGATTCTAGTGATTCTTGAAAGGGTCACTAGACCACTAATGCCTCCAATATCTCTTCAGCTATCTCACTTAGAACTCTGGGGTGTAGTCCATCTGGTCCAGGTGATTTATGAACCCTTAGGCCATTCAGTTTTTTTAGCCCCTTCTCCTTGGTGATGGCTACCATACTCAGCTCTGCCCCCTCTCTCTCTTGAATTTTGGGGATATTAGTAGTGTCTTCCACCGTGAGAACTGATGGGAAGTAATTATTCAGTTCCTCAGCCATTTCTTTGCTCCCCACTACTTTCTCTCCAGCGTCATTTTCTAGCAGCCCATTGTCAACTTTTGCCTCTCTTTTGCCCTTTGTATATCTAAAGAAACTCTCATAGTCTTGCTTTATATTACTGGCTGGCTTAACTTAGATTAAATATGAAGGTGTGTATGAAATCTACTGACACAGATCATTTTTTAAAAAGTCGAGAGCTTTTTAAAAAAAAAATCACTCACAGGATGAATGAATTTGTAGGCATCACTGGTTAGGCCAACATTTATTACTCATCCCTAATTGCCCAGAGGGCAGTTAAGAGTCAAACACATTGCTGTGGGTCTGGAGTCACATGTAGGCCAGACTAGGTAAGGATGGCAATTTCTTTCCCTATAGAACATTAATGTACCAAATGGATTTTTCCAACAATTGACAGCGATTTCATGAGCATCATTAAATCCTTAACTTCAGATTCGCGATTCAATTCAAATTCCACCATCTGCCATGGCAGGATCCGAACCCGGGTCCCCAGAACATCAGCTGAGTTTCTGGATTAATTATCTAGTGATAAGAACTGGCCACTGCCTCCCAGAGTTTGCAGTGAAACATTAATGGGGATTACAATTGAATTGGACAAAGAAAAACTCTAGGGCAGGCTTTCCTCACATGGGATTGAAATCCCAAGTAGGCGTCACAAGATGAAACTTTGGGCATGATAGGCTGATATTGTGGGGGCACAAGATGCAAAGCAACAATGGCCAACCTGCACTCCTTTCCCGAAATTCTCATATCACTCCCCCACCATCCAACCTTCCAACTGTTATAGTTCTCACTGACGATAGTGGGAAAGTCTCAAACAGCAAAATGGTGTCACAGTGTGAAAACCTTTGGGATTCACTGTGGCAGGGTTTGCATCATTAACACTTCGGGATGTGAAAGCATTTCTTTAGGATCTTTCTATTCAAGAAATTAAACACGTAAAATAGATTTCAAAAACTGGATAATAAAAATCCAAAAGCTGATTAAATGGTGACCAAGTAACCACCATCAGTTGTTGTGAAAAACAAAACTAATTGACTAATGTCCTTTAGGGATGGAAATTTGCTGTCCTTACCTGGTCTGGGCTACATGTGATTCCAGACCTGCAGCAATGTGATTAATTCTTAAATCACAGAAATGGCTGGGACAGCCAATCAGTTCAATGGCAACTAGGGATGGGCAACATGCCAGTGACACCCACATCCCACACAAAAATAAAAAAAAAGAGACACTAGGCTAGGATGCGGGATTAGCAAAGTTTCTGCAGGTGATCAATGTTTCTCTCAGGTACTTACCCAAGGAAATCAAACTCTATGGTTGAGTACTTGGCTTGAATCAATGCCCAGAACCCCCAGAAGAAATGAGATGCCTGGAATCAAAAATGACAAAAGAAGTGTTAATTCAGTGCTTGCTGGTGTCTCAATAAGTTATTACCAGTCAACTATGTGGTCATGTTGTTTCTAGCAGAACGTGATATGGAATGTAGCGGCTGGAATGGTGTCATGAAAATGCAGTGTATCATAATGGATTTGTGCATTTTCAGTGGGACTTTTCCTGGCGGCTGAATCAAGAATTGTGACAATGAAAAGTGCTTGAGGACCAAATTAGTTATTGTGGAAATGAACAGACTTCAAAGATAAGAATTCAGAGGTTAATGTGTGAGGAAGCAAACTGTACGTTACATAGCACTGCACTATTCTTGTATCATCAGTTCAGGATTCCTGCCTCCATCAAATCAGCCACTGACCAACTTGGGAAAAGCTCGATAAACAAGCTTGATTTTAACTAGTTGCAACTCTGTCTGATCCACCAACAATACAGATATATGAATTAGGAGCAGAATTGGTGCCTGGGTGCTCTTTTCACTTCATCTGACAATGAACAAGTGTTCCGAAAGCTTGTATTTCAAATAAACCTATCCAAAGATATCCTGGTGTCATGTGACTTTTGACCTTGCCCACCTGAGTTCTACACCAGCGCCACCACATCAAGACAGCAATAACCCTTTGAGCACAAAGCCCCATAATGAATTTTCAGCTTTGACCTCACTCCTACCAATCTCAATATCGTCTTTCAGTCCTACAACTCTCCAAGATACCTGCACCCCTCCAATTCTTGCCTCTTGAGCACCAGTGTCATCACTCCACTATGTGGTGGTCATGCCTTCAAGTGCTGTAACATGACATTCCAACTCCTGTACTCAGTGCTCTGCCTGATGAAGCAAGCATGCCAAACAACTTCTTCATCACCCGATATACCTGGGATGCCACTTTCAATGAACTATTTACTTGCACCCCTACGGCCCTCTGTTCCACAATGCTCGCCAAAGCTGCGAAACTGTGTGTGTCCTGCCCTGGTTTGCCTTACCAAAATGCAGCACCTTGCACTTGTCTGAATTTAACTACATCTGCATTCCTTGGCCCACTGGTTAATCAAGATTCCAAAATTGGTGTCATCCGCAAATGTACTAACCTTGTCATTGTGTCATTGAGACATACAGCACAGAAACAGACCCTTCCGTCCGACTTGTCCATGCTGACCAGGTATCCTAAACTAATCTAGTTCCATTTGCCAGCACATGGTCTGTTTCGCTATAAACCTTTCCTATTCATTTAACCATCCAGATGTCTTTTAAATAGTGTAATTGTACCAGCCACCACTTCCTCTGGCAGCTCATTCTATACACACAACACTCTGTGTGAAAACATTGCCCCTGAAGTCCCTTTTAAAATTTTTCCCCTCTGACTCTAAATGTATGCCCTGTCATTCTGGACTCCCCCACCCCAGGGAAAAAAACCTTGTCTATTTACCCTATCCATGCCCCTCATTTTATATACCTCTATAAGGTCACCTCTCAGCCTCCAACACTCCGGGGAAAGCAGCCCCAGCTTATTTAGTGTCTACATATAGCTCCTATATTCTCATCCAAAGCGTTTCTATAGATGGTGAACAACAATCGACGCAGTATCAATCCTTGCAGCACATTGCTGGTCACAGGTTTCCAGTCTGAACAATTGTAAACCTATGTTGAGTGTGAGATGCTGGTAAAGTGCAGCAGGTCAGGCAGCATCCGAGAAACAGGAGAATCGACATTTTGGGTTTAAGCCCTTCATTAGGAATGAGTCGCAGGCCTTTGCCCAAAATGTTGATTCTCCTGCTCCTCAGATGCTATCTGACCTGCTGTGCTTTTCCTGCACAACACTCTCAAAAGGGGCGGCACGGTGGCACAGTGGTTAGCACTGCTGCCTCACAGCTCCAGAGACCTGGGTTCAATTCCCACCTCAGGCGACTGACTGTGTGGAGTTTGCACGTTCTCCCTGTGTCTGCGTGGGTTTTCTCCGGGTGCTCCGGTTTCCTCCCACAATCCAAAGATGTGCGGGTCAGGTGAATTGGCCATGCTAAATTGCCCGTAGTGTTAGGTAAGGGGTAAATGCAGCGGTATGGGTCTGGGTGGGTGTGCTACGGCGGGTCGGTGTGGACTTGTTGGGCCGAAGGGCCTGTTTCCACACTGTAAGTAATCTAAATCTAAATCTCCAGCATCTGCCATGCTCACTTTCTCCTATTTGTAAACCTTTCCAGTACATTCATTTTGGGCTATAAGAGCTTGGTCAGCCATCCTGTAGAAGGCAATGGTAAACCACCATGGTGTTTCATCCATAAAAGTGTTTCATAGAACATAGTACAGTACAGCACAGAACAGGCCCTTCAGCCCACGATGTTGTGCCGACCACTGATCCTCATGTATGCATCCTCAAATTTCTGTGACCATATGCATGTCCTGGAGTCTCTTAAATGTCCCCAATGACCTTGCCTCCACAAGTGCTGCTGGCAACGCATTCCATGCTCTCACAACTCTGTGTAAAGAACCCCGCCTCTGACATCCCCTCTATACTTTCCTCCAACCAGATTAAAACTATGACCCCTCGTGTTAGTCATTTCTGCCCTGGGAAATAGTCTCTGGCTATCAACTCTATCTATGCCTCTCATTATCGTGTAAACCTCAATTAAGTCCCCTCTTCTCCTCCTTTCCTCCAATGAAAAAAGTCTAAGCTCAGTCAACCTCTCCTCAAAAGATAAGCCCTCCAGTCCAGGCAGCATCCTGGTAAAACTCCTCTGAACCCTCTACGACCAGAACTGGACGCAGTATTCCAAGTGCGGTCTAACCAAAGTTTTATAGAGCTGCAACAAGATCTCACGACTCTTAAACTCAATCCCCGTTAATGAAAGCCAAAACACCATATGCTTTCTTAACAACCCTGTCCACTTGGGTGGCCATTTTAAGGGATCTATGTACCTGCACCCCAAGATCCCTCTGTTCCTCCACACTGCCAAGAATCCTATCCTTAATCCTGTACTCAGCTTTCAAATTTGACCTTCCAAAATGCATTACCTCGCATTTATCCAGGTCGAAGTCCATCTGCCACCTCTCAGCCCATCTCTGCATCCTGTCAATGTCCCGCTGCAGACTACAACAGCCCTCTATACTGTCAACGACACCTCCAACCTTTGTGTCATCTGCAAACTTGCTGACCCATCCTTCAATCCCCTCATCCAAGTCATTAATAAAAATTACAAACAATAGAGGCCCAAGGACAGAGCCCTGTGGAACACCACTCACCACAGACTTCCAGGCAGAATATTTTCCTTCTACTACCACTTGCTGTCTTCTGTTGGCCAGCCAATTCTGTATCCAGACAGCAATGTCCCCTGAATCCCATTCCACCTGACCTTCTGAATGAGCCTACCATGGGGAACGTTATCAAACGCCTTGCTGAAGTCCATATACACCATATCCACAGCTCAACCCTCATCAACTTTTCTAGTCACATCCTCAAAAGAACTCGATAAGGTTTGTGAGGCATGACATGCCCCTCACAAAGCCGTGTTGACTGCATTTAATCAAGCCATGCTCTTCCAGATGGTCATAAGTCCAATCCCTCAGAATCCTTTCTAACACCTTGCAGACGACCGACGTGGGACTTACTGGTCTGTAATTGCAGGGGATTTCCCTATTTCCTTTCGTTTCATCCAATGGAAATCCATGGTTCAACCCTCAGAAATTATAGTGGGAGAGAACCCAGACAGATCTCAAAGTCTACACTTCACCCACTCATGAGGATAACATCCTGAGAAGGCCTACCCTAACTATGCAATAACCCACCAACTTCGATGAGTCTTTCAATTAAAATGATTCCAATGGAGAAGATTGCGGGGACTCAAGGACTTTCCAATTAGGTTCGCATATTGTACTTACTAAAGAGAATTTGTTGACTTGAACATACAGTGTCTGTACTTCATTGTCGGTTACCTCGCCTCCCTTCTTAGTAAACCGTTTACAAGCCTCTAGATAGGTTCTCAACCATTGGAACTGTAAGGAATGGTCTGGGTACAGGCTGTAGTCTACCTCGTTCACTCCTAGCAGAGAAAGAGAAAGCATTACGTTAATACAAGTCCAACATGTACAGCCAAAGTGCAGTACATCAATACACACTTTTATTTCTCAGTCTCTGTGAGTTGACTGAAGTCAAGCAAGTGAATTTTGATGGCACCCTGAGATACAGGTGTTGAAAGGTGTGGATAGTGAAGGGCGAGAGTGGAGAGTGGTACAGAAAATGATGGAAAATGGCCTTATCTGTAATAAAGACATTGTGAGTGGAAAAATCATGATGGTTGACAGAGGTCTAGGGATAGCATGGATGATGGGAAGAAAGGTTTAGACTGAACAAGAGGGTACATAGAGGGAGGAATCAAAACACAATTCAGAAAGAAAACAGTTATGACAATTAGTTCTGGGCACTACTCACGACAAAAGGTGCTGGTAAAAGATCTTTAAAAACTTTTAAAAAACAAAACATTCACCGAATGTGGATGTCTCTGGTTGGACAGTATTTATTACGCATCTAAATTGCCCAGAGAGCAGTTAAGAATCAATATTTGATAGCGTAAATGTACAGCGTATATTTCCAGAAGATATGGAGAAATCTAAACTTAAAGGTCTTCAATATCAATCAATCAATCAATAATAAATCCAACTGGGAATCATAGAATCCCTACAATGTAGGTTGAATGGCCTGCTTCCATTGAGGCCATACTAACCCTCCAAAGAGGGTCGCTCAGACCCACTCCCCACCCTATCCCTGTAACCCTACATTTCCCATTGCTAATTCACCTAGCCTGCACATCCCTGGACACTATAGGCAATTGAGCACAAACAATCCATTTAACCTGCACGCCGTGGGAATTCAGGAGTAACTTCTTTATGCAAGAATGGTTTGAATGTGGAACATGGAGTAACTGAGGTAAACAATGTAGATGTATTTAAGGAGTAATTAAATAAACACACAATGAAAAAATTAATAGAAGGACACATTGATGGTGATAGAATAAAAAGGTTGGTGAGGAGACTCACCCGGAATGCAAGTACTCGCAAGGATTTGGTGAGCTGAATAGCCTATTTCTGTGCTGTTGTTATAAAGCTAGAGCTACGCAAGAAAGTGAGACATTCAAAATATACCAGTTTTACTCTTTAAATTCATAAGGTGAATAGTTACATGAGTAGATCATTCAATACCTTAAGAATAACCTGACATTCAATTAGATCATCCCTGATTTGTAACTCAAATTCATCAACTACTTTGGTGCTTAATACCCCTGCCTAACAAACATCTATCAGGGAGGATGTTTCCCTCAGTTTGGGGAGCTGGGCAAGTCAGTAACCAGGGTGCATAGCCTAAGAACAAAGAGAGACCACTTCAGACTGGGAAGAAGAAGAATTTCTTCACTCGGATGGTGATGAATCCCAGGAATCCTGTATCCCAGAGGGCTGTGGCTGAGCACATTCAAGGTGAAATTATTGACGTCTCGACATTTAAGTTGTTATAGGATATGAGGATAATGGGTAAAACAACCAGCTGCGAACACCACCGATACATAAAATGTTCACTCCAAGACACACACCATCCTGAGTTGGAACGACATCATCATTCCTTCACCATCACTGGGTCAAAATCCTATAACTCCATTCCTAACCGTCTTGCAGCTGAATCTACATGCCCCTTTCCTCTTGTCCATCAATAGCAGCAGTTTAAGAAGTCAGCAGCTCACCACCACCTTCTCAAGGGCAATTAGGGATCAGCAATAAATGCTGACCTAGTCTACAACACCTACGTCCTGTGTGAATAGTAGAATAAATAATGCTGAGGTAAAAGTTCAGCGATCATGTAGTTGAATGATGAAATGATACCAAAGGGCTTCATTCCAAGCTCTATGTTCCTTACAACCTCAATTTTTAAATGTTAAATTGACCACCAGCCCAAACAAAAAAGGGGCAGGGAGAAAGACTGCTGGATTTCCATAGCCTTTTGTCTGCAGAATCATTGTTGTGGTTCTGTTTGCCGAGCTGGGAATTTGTGTTGCAGATGTTTCGTCCCCTGTCTAGGTAACATCCTCAGTGCTTGGGAGCCTCCTGGAGAATCATTGCCCATAATCGTTCCTGAACAGCCCAGCCCTGGGGAAGCTGCAGATTACTAAACACTCACCTGCAAATTCATTGAAATGGTTTCCGATATCGAAGGCCTGGTAATTATAACCAGAATACTCATAGTCAATAAATTTCACCCAACCTGAGAAATAAATAACCAAAATTAGTAAATACCACAGCAAGGCTGCACAGAGGAGAACAATCAAATCCATTATGTCAGGCATTGTAAAATGTGAACAGGGTTCAGATTGGAAAATATAACACTTTTGTTGCCTTTTTAAAAAGAGTCAGCACTTCCCCAACTCACACTGGCTTGTTTATAGATATTCTTTAATCATCTTGTTCCGATGTATTATGATGTACTTCTACAGCAGGTGTAGAGGTTCCTGGCTCTCCTAACTCAGAGGTAGAGGCACTATCACTGCACAAAAGAGCCCCTGGTTTGTTAATTGTCATTCAGCTCTGCTCAGACATACTATCACCAGTACAATAAAATGACAAATCCATCCCACAATCAAGCCCTGTGCAAAACTGTTTTGATTGAGAATAAATTTGAAATTACTCCAAGCACATTGTTGCTTTATGTATTTGCAAAAGCTGATGGATTATAATGAGGGTAAAGTGCACAGAATGCATTGTCTCATTCATTAGAATGCCAATTTGCGGGGACGGTTATGTAGAGAATAATCTATATTTATTTTTCAGTGCTGAAGTAAGTTCTTATTCCTCTGTGTTAGTCTAGTGTAATATCTGAACTTCACCCCCTCACAATGACATAATTTCACTTGTCACATTCCCAAATGACTAGGAGGGCGAGGTGGAGTGGGAAGAGATGTGGGATGGAACAGCATGAAACAGATTAAAGAGGGGAGAAAGAATAAAACAAAAGGAGAAAAACAGAAATACAAAGGGAAAGAGAGAATGGAAGTTTCCAAATGAAGAGGCAGCAACCATCATTCCAGAATGTGACCACACAGAAACATATTGCCACTCAAGCTGCAATGCAACAAGTATGTGGGGCTTCTTCAATAACGCCTGCCAAGTATGCAATCTCTAACACCCAGAATAACAAAGACAACAAATACATAGGAACACAACTACAATCACCACCATGAACACCAAAGATCTGGGCAAGATGGAGGGGGCTGGGGCTAGGGTAATGGCACATAAGGATTCTGTTTAATGGAATATCCAAAATGGCACCCAGCCTGACGCTGCAGCACTCCCTCACCGGACTATCAGCTTGGATGTGGTGCACACATGTCTGGAGTGAGTTTTGAATCCACAGAGTGAGAGTTGAATGAACTGAGCCATGCAGGACAGTAAGAAATTAAAAATATAAAAAGGTACGAAGTGTGAAGATATAAAAACTTAAACACATGAACCAACAGGTTCAAGAACAGCCTCTTCCTTGCTGTTATTATACTTCTGAATGGACTTGTCAAATTTTAAATTTGATGCTGATCTCCCTCTTTGTGCACCTTCTCTTCAGCTGTAGCACTGTATTCCTCGCTCTGTTCTTTAACCAAATACACTTTGTATGATCTGCCTGTACTGCACACAAAACAAAACGTTTGACTGTACCTAGGTATATGTGAAAATAATAAATCAAAAACCACACCGAGGCCAGATTTCCAGTGGTTGAATATTGGCGTTGCTGGTTCAAAGAAAGGGAACTTGACCAAGTTAAATAAGAAGGGAGGCTATTCACGGTATAGTATACTGGCAGGAATTGCTACTATCATGATAGCTAAGATGCACTGATGATCAGAGGCAGACAGTGGAGGTATGTTGAATACATTTCTTAAGTACTTAGTGAGGATTAAACTTTGAGTCTAGTCAGCAAGGATCATTCTGATTCAAATTTAGATACCACCCAGAAGAGAGAAAACTTACCTTCACAAGACAATAACTGTATCTTAAAGAAAGAGGAAAAGAAGTTATTAATAGACACTAGCAGATTCCATGGCTTATTTGCAAACTAGCTCCCTGTTAAACCATCAACTCAACAGACAGTGCCCTCCCTCCAAGTCACCACGAGTGGTTCAAGTCCTTTTCAAGTACCCGAGTCCAACAGTCTTGACTAATGCTCCAGAAATGCCAACTTTCAGGAGACAATAAACTGAAGCCCTGCCTGTGCCCATTGATGGATGGGATAGATCCCACAGCATCATTTCAAATGTTTATCCTTCAACTAACATCACTAAAACAGGTTATCTGGCCATTATCAAATTGTTTTGTTGGAGGTCGTGATGTCAAGATTAGCTGCTGCATTTCTGATATTACAACATTATTGGTCATATAGCATTTTGAGACATCTGATACAAATGTAAATTTTTCAATGTTTCAATGCATGCCCCTTTTGCAAAGAGCATAATGGAACTTTCCAAATAAAAAGGCAGTAACCAACATATTGCATCTCAAGGTGCAATGCAACAATTTAGTGGAGCTTCTTTAATCACGCCTGCCAAGGCCCACAGTCTCTAACATCGAGAGGAACAACGACAGCAAATACAAAGCAGCATAACCATAATCACCACCATGTCAGAAACCATCCTGCAGCGCAAAATGTCCCCTGTACGACATTGAACTTTCACCTTGGATAACCAGCTGAGCCACACCTCATATCTAAAATAGTGCACACTGCATTTGTCAAGTGTGTTATTTGCAACTATATCATCTTGCCCCTCCCACTTCAAATTACTTTTAAGTAGAATATTTTTCTGTATTATTAACAAAATTACAAGCCCGACAGCTTCAACATTGATCTTCCCTTCGATCGGAAGATTAGGTTTTAGTCACACTATTCTCAGCTTCCACTGATATTTTTGGCCATTCTGCTCCACCCCGGCTTTGCTCAAACAGTTTTTATTACAAGGCTTCTTATTTTAAAATAAAGTTCACTGGGGAGATTTCTGAAGTTATACACACAACAATTCTTCTGATTCACTGCATAACAATTTCAATCATGGGAAGGAGGTATACTGTCTGGGGTGTAGGTGCGAGCTGAATACAGCTCTGAATTTTTCTTCAGTCCTTTTTGGCATATCAAGGATCAGCTGCATTTGCGAATAGTAAAGCCAAAGTCACCCCAGTCCCAGCAGACCACTCACTGGAGACGGACAGAGACAGAGACAGAGAGAGTGGGCGGGCAAGATAGCGTGAGAGAGAGAGAAAGCGAGAACACGAGAGAGCGTGTGTGAGAAGAGAGCGCGCGCACGTGAGAAAGAGAGAAAAAGGAGAGAAAGCGCGAGAGCGCGCAAGAGAGAGCGAGAGCGTGCGCAAGAGGGCGAGAGCGCGCGCAAGAGGGCGAGAGCGCGCGCAAGAGAGAGAGAGAGAGCGCGAGAGCGAGAGACAGCGAGCAAGAGAGAGAGAGAGAGAGAGCAAGAGAGAGAGAGCGCGAGAAAAAAAAAGAGGCAGAGAAAAAAAGAGACCACGCACGTGAGAGAGAGCATGAGAGCGAGAGAAAATCCATGGTGGTTGAACCCAAGGGTCACCGCACCTCAGGTGAGGGGAGAGGTTGAGAAGGAGAATACTTCAAGGTAACCCAAGCTGGCGTGGGAATGGAATCCACGCTGTTGGGTCACTCTGCATTGCAAACCAGCCATCCAGCCAATATTACAACCCACATCATTCACAGTGTTCATCATATGAAAAAAAAACTTAACAATGCATTCAAAACAAACAGGATATCTTCAGAAAAGGTCAGAATTATAGAAATTCCCCAGTCATTGCCAAAGGGTCGAAACCCTGGGAATCCCACACTCACAGATGTCTCTACACCAAATGGACTGCAGTGGTTTGCAGCTGACCACCACCTCCTCCAGGGTAATCACAGATAGCAATACATGGGATCAGTCAGCGATGCCCACATCCCATGATGGAATAAATAAAACTTGCTGGAAATACACAGCAGGTCAGGGAGCACCTATCAGAACTGAATTCTGTATGTTCATATATTTCCAACACCACATGACCACCAACAAAGGTGAATGGGCTCATGCCTACTTTTGTGCAGTCATCCCCATACTGATATCCTCACCCTATGACTTGAGCTGAGATTGGAAACGGAAAGGATTAGGTGCTTCTCTGTTGTCTCCCAGAGTCTAATCCTTTGTCCACAGCAAACACATGGAGAATGGGCTCTTGGTGATTTACTGGGGGGCAAGATGGAGACTGTTTGCTCATCTCGGGGACTTGGTGGGTCATGTGGAGACTAGTAGCTCACAGTTGAGCCAACTCCCTCAGAGAACTGCCTCAAGGGCAATTAGGGATGGGTAATAAACACTGGCCTTGTCTCTAATGCACACAAATGAATCAGTAATTCACAAACATCCACTACACTTTATCTGCAAACTATACAGATTCAGTAGTCGACAAAATTAATATAATAAATATAATGCACTTTAATACAGTAACTACGATGCTGGACTATTTATTCTTTTACTTTTCTAATTTGTTTTTGTTTCCTAAGAACTTGATCTTAAGTATCTATAATTAAGTACCTTTGTACCTAAGGTAGCGTATAATGTGGTGACTGTAAACTTTTCAGTCATTTAAAGTACACATGACAATAAAGGTAATTCAATTCAGTTAACCTTTACGCAAAGTAACAGCTGTACTTTGCACTGTTTCCCAAAATATATAACGCTATACTTTACACTCATTCTGTATGATATTCTCTAGAGGACAGGATTGACACGTGCTGTTTACAGAATGCAGCAGCAATCAAAATGCAGTAATTTCACAGAGTCACAGATTCACGAACAACACAGAGAAGTTCATTCACACTATTACATCCACGCTGGCTCTCTGGAACTATCCAGTCTGACACTCAATACTCATAGCTGCAAGTGTATTTCCTTCATGTGCCTATTTCCCTTCAAGATCAATTATTGTCTCCCTTTCCACCAGTTTCATGGGCAGTGACTTCCAGATCATTACTACAGGCTACATAAAAAAAAATTCCTTTCCACATTCCCCTCCATCTCTTGAATTTGTGTTCCCTAGTCCTCGCACCATCAGCTAGTGGTTAGAGTTTTGTTTTCCCTTGTCTATCTTATCCAAGCCAGTTATGATCTTGCACACCTCCATCAACTCTCCAGTCAGTGTTTCGTTCTCTTTGTTCAGGGGAAGTGGGTGTCCACAGTCAGGGCAGCATTAATTGCCATCTTTTGTTTCAAAAGAACCATCCCAAACTTTCCAGCCAAACGTTAAAACTCGAAGCTTCCATCCTATGAAAAATCTGGTAAATCTCCTCTGTATCTTCTCAATGTCCAATAGTGCCTTCCGAAAGTGTGATGACCAAAACTGCATGCAATACTTTAGGTGAAGCTTAACGACATCTGTAGAATGCTTCAGCCTGATCTTCCTGTTCTTATACTCAATGCCACTATTTATGAAGCCCAAGCCCCCAAATAGTGGGCGACACAGTGGCACAGTGGTTAGCACTGCTGCCTCACAGTGTCAGAGACCCAGGTTCATTTCCCGCCTCAGGCGATTGACTGTGTGGAGTTTGCACGTTCTCCCAGTGTCTGCGTGGGTTTCCTCCGGGTGCTCCGGTTTCCTCCCACAGTCCAAAGATGTGCGGATCAGGTGAATTGGCCATGCTAAATTGCCCATAGTGTTAGGTAAGGGGTAAATGGAGGGGTATGGGTGGGTTGCGCTTTGGCGGGTCGGTGTGGACTAGTTGAGCCGAAGGGCCTGTTTCCACACTGTAAGTAATCTAATCTAATCTAACAATTTGCTAACTACTCTCTCATTATGTGCTGGCAACTTCAATGGACAAGGCATTTGCACTCCAGGTCCCTCTGCTCCTCTAAACACTCTGTGATACTATGCCATTAAGTCTATATTGACTCACCCTATCCCAGCTACCAAAATGTATTGCTTCAGACTTCTCAGTTATATTTCATCTGCCACCTGTCTAACTCCTTGTCCGTGGTAAACATAAATATAAATAACTAATTAGAAAATCTAATTCCTGAAGAAGGGCTCATGCCCGAAACGTCGATTCTCCTGTTCCTTGGATGCTGCCTGACCTGCTGCGCTTTTCCAGCAACACATTTTCAGCTCTGATCTCCAGCATCTGCAGTCCTCACTTTTTCCTAATTAGAAAATCTATCCTTGCACCTATAAACATAAACTTGTTGCTAAAACCTAGTCCACCATTATTACCCCCCAAAAACAACAAAAATTTAGTTTTGGACAAAGTTCAGAAGTTCCAATTTACAATATCACAAATTCACTTTTCTGTATGTTTAGCTTAAAACATTAGCTGCACATTTTTAAAGCAGTTAGCAAATTTGAAAGCTCAAGGTTTCTACCCAACGTGGAGACATTTTGATAACCAGAAACGGCAGTAATTGGAATCTAAAGCTACAAAACAATAACCTTGTGCAAGGCAACACGCATAAAATCGCCTCTGTACTTCCCCAGGACTCAGTGTTTGGCCCATACCAACTGGGGGGTAAACCCGGGTACCATTGTTTCCTCTGCGTGTTAGGTGATCAGTTTGTGGCATTGGAATTAGCTTCAAATTTGAAAGAAAGACAGTAGAAGAATAAAGACTTATTTACTCTCACAGATGTGAGACGAGGATCCCCCAGGTGCTCAGAAGGAGGTGAGGGGAGTAGTGTGGGCGCAGGTTTTGCGCTTCCTGTTGTGGCAGGGCAAGGTACCAGGAGTGGTGTGTGGGCTGGTGGAGGGGGTGGGGAGGTGGGGGGGTTGGACCTGACGAGGGAGTCGCAGATCTTTTACGCTGATAGAGGTGGGAGCCACATTCATTACCAAGAGGATGTGGATGTTTTGGAGAGGTTGCAGTGGAGGTTCACCAGGATGTTGCCTGGTATGGAGGGTGCAAGCTGTGAGGAGAGCTTGAGTAGATTAGGCTTATTTTTATCAGAAAGTTGGAGGTTGGGGGGGGGAACCTGATTGAGGTCTACAAAATCTTCAGGAGGTATAGAGAGGGTGGATAGCAAGAAACTTTACCCCAGAGTGGGGGACTCAATTACTAGGGGTCATGAGTTCAAGGTGAGAGGGGAAAAGGAGTGTGATGGTTGCCTGGAACGTGTTGCCAGTGGAGGTGGTAGAAGTGGACACGATAGCATCATTTAAGGTCTACCTCGGCAGATATATGAATGGGCAGGTAGAAGAGGGATACTAATCCTTAGAAAATAAGCGACAGGTTTAGATAGAGGACCTGGATCAGTACAGGCTTGGAGGCTGAAGGGGCCTGTTCCTGTGCTGTAATTTTCTTTATAACGGCCAGACCCACAGCCAATTACAGAATCGTTGTCAGCTCCACAGCCAATCACAGGGTCACTATCTATCCCACAGCCAATCCTAGCAACTGGAGCAGCCCTATGTTCACTCAGAGCCTGCACATTCACAGTTTTACTGTCAACCTCATACCCGTTAACAGCAAGATTCTAATAAACAAATATTAAATTAATAGTACCAACTTTCCACTTCAGTTTAGCGTTGAGATGTGTAGAAACAGTAGCAGCCGGAGCCAGCTCAGTGGTGACAGCTTAGTTATTATATCACGGCTAGGTATCAGATTACTTTCATGTGATGACGATCTCTGGTAGGGCACTGATTGTGTGGTAAACAGATATAGCAGAGATAATATATGCTGGCAGCGTGTGAGGGCACGACTACCTGCAAGGCAGATCACTCAAAGAAATACAAACGCAGCATGGTACACCAGTAGGATGTGACAACACTCAAAATGATCAGGGTTCAATCTCTATTTCATATTTAAGTCGACAATTATTGAATGGCAAGCTGGGAACCTCTCAATGATTTGGCGATTGTCTTATTTGTTCAAAGTAAAATCTATTCACAACAGCTTCACAAACCCTTGATGAAGTTATGTTAACTAGACAAAAAATGCGCACAAATCAGTGAATGTATTTGTAAATAAAAGATGACCCAATTAAAGGAGAAATTACACAGTTACCACACATAACAACCCGGGATCGTTTAAATGAACGCCGAACAAGACTTGCTAATGATAATTACTGGCCAGAACATGGGTACTGCCCCAAGTATCTATGGGAACTGGCTCAGCATCCAGTCCCAGGTTAGTGATCCACTCCATTTCCTGTAAATTGATACAGTTGGCGTTTTATTTAAAAAAAAAGAGTAGAATGAAAACATGTGCCAGGGTGCAGCAGGAAGGGGAAGAAACGGTTCCATCTCCAGGTCCTCACCTTCCTTTTCGTTGTAGATGATATTCTTGCAAAGCAGATCATTATGGCAGAGCACCGTGGGGGAGTTCAGCTCTGACAGGTACTCCTTCATCCACACCATTTCCTTCTCCAACGTCTCTAAAGGCGGCACCTTCTTCTGAATCCTAAACCAAAATGAAAATCGTTTAGAAATGCACCCCATAAAACCTGGGACAAGTTTGTCAAGATCTTGCTGGATTTCATTCCTCTGTTGCCCCTATCCTTTCCATACAGGGTACCTCCCTTGTTATGGACACCCAGGAAATGGCCACTATTTCTTTGTGACTTGCATGAGCCTATTATGCTGCAAAAACAGTTGAAAATAAAGGCTTTACATTTTACAGTTTATTTTTAATTGACATAACGTAGTGCTTTATTCATGATAAAACTGCTCCCATATTCCTGTCAATAAGTAGCTGAGAATTAGCATTTGCGAATTCTCATGCAAGTGTCTTTAAACAAAGAAAACATTGAAATTAGAAGCAGGAGTAGGCCACTCGTCCGTGCTCAACCATTCAATCTGATCATGGCTAATCATCCAACTAAGTATTCCGTTCCTGCTTTTGTCCATAACCTTTGATCCCTTTAGTCCTAAGAACTATAGCTAACTCTATCTAAATGGCTGGATGATGTGGGTGATCAGATAGAAGATTTCACTTTGAAAACTGTGGAGCACCAACAATAAGCATGGGCTGCGGTTACTTGTAGAAGTTTATAAAATTGTGAGGGGTATAGATAATCTATATCTATAGATATAGGGTCTTCTCCATAGGGTGAGGGAATATCAAAACTAGGGCCATATTTTTAAATGTGAGAGGAGGAAGTTTTAAAAAGGACATGAGGGGCAACTTTGTTTTTTTACACAGAGGGTGCTTTATGTGTGGAATGAACTGCCAGAGGAAGTGGTCGTGCAGGTACACAGTCAGAACATTTAAAAGCATGTAAACAGCAAAGGTTGGAGGATGTGGGCCGAATGCAGGCAGGTGGGACCAGTTTAGTTTGGAAACGTGGTTGGCGTGGACTGGTTGAGTTGAAGGGCCTGTTTAAGTGCTGTATGACTCTATAAGCAGTTATATCTAATTCCTTCATGAAAACATTCAATTTTTTTGGCCTCAACAACTTCCTTAGGCAGAGAATTCGACAGGGCCACCATTCTCTGGATGAAGACATTTCTCCTCATCCCACTCCTGAATAGCCTGCCCTGCATCCTTAGACTGTGACTCCTTGTTTTGCACTCTCCTGTCATTTGGAACATCCCTACTTCAATTAAGAATCCAGCCTGGTGGATTAGTGAGCACATGCAGTATAATGATATGGAAGATCCCAGGTTTAGAGAAATAAAAACACAGAGGCTGAGCAACTCCTCAGCTGGCCTCAGTGTCCTTGGGTCAAACTTAACCCAAGGTTAGCACTGCTGCCTATGTGGATTTCCTCCAGGTGCTCTGGTTTCCTTCCACAATCCAAAGATGTGCAGGTTAGGGTGAATTGGCTATGCTAATTGCTCATAGTGTTCAGGATCAATTGGAAGAGCCATGGGAAATACAGTGTTACTGGATTAGGGGAGGCAGAGTAGGGTCTGGGTGGGATGCTCTTCAGAGGGTCGGTGTGGACTCAATGGGCTGAATGGTCTGATTCTACGTCGTAGGGATTCTACGATTAAGGAGGGAAGAATCTGGGGTTGGGGGCCCCCATTTTTCATGGCTGCCCCTTGATCTTGTCAGATAGCACCCAGCTGGATATACATGAATGATACGAATTTAGTTGAGGGAGGAACATTGATCAAATTTGCAACACGCACAAAAGGTGCGTGAGGTGAAAGACTGGCAGCATTCCACAGACAGGTGGGGCAGACCACTCACTGAACATAAGAGCAATGGAAGATAATAATGAATTTAACCCTCAATTTGGTCACAGAATATTGCTCCCAATCTGGGTACTTGGATTTAGGAAGCATACCACCACATAAAAGGAAACTGCAGGATAGATTCATTTGCATGTAATGTGGCAAGAGGGCTTACACATATGACAAAACAACACCTAAATTTCTATTGATTTTCAGGCTATGGACGCCATTGGCAAGGCTGATATTTAGCAGCAATCCCTTATTGCTGTCAAATAGGTCATGGCGTGCCTTTTTAGCTCATTATGTGAAGTATACGCACAGTGACAGCATAGAACATAGAACATAGAACACAGAAGGATACAGCGCAGTACAGGCCCTTCGGCCCTCGATGTTGCGCCGACCGAGTCCTACCTAACCTATACAGCAGGTAGGGAGTTCCAGGATTTTGACCCCGTGACGATGAAGGAATCCTCAAATGAGGATAGAGTGCTGCTTAGAGGGGCTGATGTTGCCATGCTTAGATGCCTTAGTCATTCTAGGTATTGGAGGCTGCATGTCAGAGAGAATGAGTCACAGAAATCTTGAGGCATTAGTACAGTGAGTTCTTCTTTAACACGAAGGTTGCAATGTTGTGCAATGCCACATTATAGAAAAATCACGCTTTAGAAACAGTGCTTAAAGTGTTGGCGACGTAATCACATTACAGCCAATACACATTTTAAAAGTTCGCACTTTAGAAACAACGTCCCAATTTGTCAATCGCGTTACAGCGAATTGGCGTTAATGAAACGTATGTTACAGCAGAACAATTTGTACTTTGTTCCATTTGAAAGGGAATAGGTGGTGAAGTCTTGGAAGAGCATGAGGTGATCTGATGAAGCAAACAGCAATTGTGGGAGAGGTCAGTTGACTCAGTTGCCAGTGTGCAATACAGAGAGATGCCAGAGTTTCCTCAGTTCCCAGACTAGCTGAGGTCACCACGAAGGTTGGTCTTTGTCCAGGCTAAACGTGCCACAAGGCTCTCTCTCTCTCTCTCTCACACACACACACACACACACACAGCCTGTAGTCCTCTAGGACGAGGACGACTTCCACAATAACAAATGGCACAATTTTATAACAATCCCCCCAAAAAATAAAGGGAGGTTAACAGTTTACAACAAAAATGTGCTTCAAACAAAACTCTCGTTAGCAGCTGACATAAACAACTGTTGAAAAAAAAAAATGTCCATCAATTCTATGGATTCGAAGAGGAACATTTAGCAAATTGTGGATTGATCAAGAGAGTGGGGTTAGATCAGGAATCTTGTGCAAGGAAAAGCCCTTCATAGACTTTATAGGCTGACTATTCTGGTCATCTCCGATTGGAGAGCTGTGACTGGAGACCAGCGTTTGCTCCTGAACGGAAGTTCCTGACTGCATCATTTAATGAAGATCCCTCAGGATAAACAGCAATTTATCGAGGTCCCAGACAGCTTTCAGCATCAGTTGAAATATAGTCCAGTAACCACATCTTCTTCAACGAAAGAGGACAGTGAGGCAGATCGGTGCCATGATTAAACACAAACCATGTAGAAAAGTAAATGCATAATGCTGTCCAGATAGTGTCTAATTTATCACAAATGCTACTACACAGTGCATAATCATAGCACACAGTACACATTAAACAAAGTGTCTGTCATTCTATAGAGATGATCTCTTCGGTCAATGCAGTCTTATTTCTGAACAGATTTAAAACCATAATTCTCTAATCAAGGTTATGGCCATTGGAATCAAAAACAAACCTAACCCATGAACTGGTTTTCTCAGCTGCTGGAAATGTTCACATAGTAGCTATGTAGCTGGAAAGGCTACATAGTGAAGTTATCAGTTTCTATAAAACAAAAGTAATTAGATTAGTTTTTGATTCCAATGGCCATAACCTTGATTAGAGAATTATGGCTTTAAATCTGTTCAGATATAAGACCTCATTGAGTGAAGAGATCATCTCTATAAAATAACAGACACTTTGTTTAATGTGTACTATGATTGCGTACTCTGTAGTAACATTTGTGATAAATTGTACACTATCTGTACAGTATTGTGTATTCACTTCTCTACATGGTTTGTATTTGTGTTTAATCATGGCACTGACCTGCCTCACTCTCCACTTTCATTGAAGAAGGTGTGGTTACCGGACTACGTTTCAACTAATGCTGAAAGCTGTCTGAGACCTTGATAAATTGAGGGGATCCTGAGGGATCTTGATCAAATGATGTGGTCAGGAACCTCAATTAAAGAGCAAACACTGGTCTCCAATCAATGGTCTTCCAAATAAAACTGCACAACTTTCTAAACAGCCTTTTCAGGGCATTGAGCAGAAAGGAATACACAAATTGCATGAAAATAGTGAAGAGCTGAAAATGTGTTGCTGGAAAAGCGCAGGTCAGGCAGCATCCAAGGAACAGGAAATTCGACGTTTCGGGCATAAGCCCTTCTTCAGGAATGAGGGAAGTGAGTCCAGCAGGCTAAGATAAAAGGTAGGGAGGAGGGAATTGGGGGAGGGGTGATGGAGATGTGATAGGTGGAAGGAGGTCAAGATGAGGGTGATAGGCCGGAGTGGGGTGAGGGCGGAGAGGTCAGGAAGAAGATTGCAGGTTAGGAAGGCGGTGCTGAGTTCGAGGCATTCGACTGAGACAAGGTGGGGGGAGGGGAAATGAGGAAACTGGAGAAATCTGAGTTGTGGAAATAGTGAAGACATTGTTTCTTTTCCAATTTAGCAAAAACGAGTTTGAGTATCTGAAAACACAAACATTGTTCCTAAATGTGTAACATAACATACATCTGGAATAATTTTCAGATCAGTAGTTACAGAATGAATTCACAATTGGTCTAACAGGGTGACTACATCTCTTATTGTCTCATTAGTCTGTCTGACTTCAATGAACCATCATGGTCAAGCACAT
Organism: Hemiscyllium ocellatum; assembly: GCF_020745735.1. Taxonomy (NCBI): domain Eukaryota; kingdom Metazoa; phylum Chordata; class Chondrichthyes; order Orectolobiformes; family Hemiscylliidae; genus Hemiscyllium; species Hemiscyllium ocellatum. The sequence continues at coordinate 11,120,234 of NC_083426.1, read as the reverse complement.
ACCGGGTATTTTTAGCTTCTGGTGTGAACTCAGACGAGATGAGAGCCATGTACTTCCGCATTTTCACCCAGAGGTTGGGTTTCGGAATGCAACCATTGTGGGCGTGAATGCAATGAATCCTTGCTAGCTCTGTTGCTATGAGCCTACGAAGAGATAGAAGGCACATGTCATTCAAACATATCAGTCCCAAAGAGCATTCAGATGCACTTTCCTATTTATGTTGTGAATCTAGGATGGATTGATCCAAGGAATCTTGACTTGTGAATTTCCCACTGAAGTGCTGCTGTAGGAAAGGACTTGCATTAATATAGCACTTTTCACAGCAATGCCATGTTGGGGAAAAGTTCAGATGAAACATTATTCATCTGAGAAATTAACCCTTTCTCTCCACAGTTGCTGCTTGGCCTGCTGAACATTCATGTCAGTTGAGTTTTTATTTCAGATTTCCTGCATCTGCAGTATTCTGATTTATCTATAAATGTGAAGTATCCTCAGTGTTGAGGCATGAGAGCCAATTTGCACACAGCAAGACTGCACCAAAAGCAGTTACCTAACCATCAGACAAGCTGAATAAAAGGATGACACTTTAAAAGGGTTCGCTGTATAAAAGGATTACGCTCCAAGCACAGCAGAAAGGAAATTACAGAGATGCAAGACATAAAGTGGACATCAGCAGGAAAATAGAGTCAGAGGTAGATTTTAAGAAAGATTGATAGGAGAGAAAAGAGTAATAGAAAAGAAGAGAACTTTGGAGTATGGCACTCAACTGAGGTTTGGCATGGCCACTGTTGGTGAAAATTCACAGAAGTGGTTATGGAAAGAGAGAAACCATTGAAAGCCTCAAATGAATGCACCGTGGATCCGGTTTTGGTTTCAGTCCCTTGGGCAAATCCAGGAGGAGATCCATGACCCAGAAAGTCACTCCATCCTTGACTAGCAGTACAGCAGAGTATACCCAGACCATCCACTCTACTTCAGTTCCAAATCTTTGTTATTCATTCATGGAACATAGACCAGCATTTATTGCCCATTCCTAATTCATAAGATCATAAGATACAGGAGCTGAATTAGGCCATTCGGCTCTGCTATTTGATCATGGGTGATATGCTTCTCAACCCTGTTTTCCTGCTTCCTCCCCATAACCAATTAAAGATTTGTCTAACTCCTCGTTAAACTGCCACAGCATCCATTGCACGCTGGAGTTGGAGTAGCAAATTCCACAGATTCTAAACATTTTGGGCGGTATGGTGTCGCTCAGCGCCAGAGACCCGGGTTCATTTCCCACCTCAGGCAACTCCCTGTGTGGAGTTTGTACATTCTCCCGGTGTCTGCGTGTGTTTCCTCCAGGTGCTCCAGTTTCTCTCACAGTCCAAAAAATGTGCAGGGTGGGTGACTTGGCTATGCTAAGTTATCTGTAGTGGTAGGTGAAGGGATAAACATAGGGGACTAGGTCTGGGTGGGTTGCTCTTTGGAGGGTTGGTGTGGACCTGTTGGGCTGAAGGGTCTATTTCCACACTAAGTAATCTCTCTTCATCTCTGTTTTAGGTTTTCTACCACTTATCCTAAGACTATGACTTAATTGCCCAGAGCACAGTTAAGAGTCAACTGCAAAATATAGATCTGGAGTTATGTGTAGACCAGATCAGGTGAAGATAGAGTTCCTTCCAAAAAGACAACAGCAAACTGGACAGGTGTTTATTGACAATCCACGTGGGTGCCGTTGGCTAGTTTATTTCAGATATTTTGTTGAATCCAAAGTTCACCACGTGCTATGGTGGAATGTAAACTTATGTCCCCATAATGCTGGCGTGGGATTCTGGTCCAGTGACACTGCCACTACCTCCTGCAAATCTGAGCCCATTACAGCAAGAAATACTGAACGTAGACATGATGTTAGCCTGACAAGATTTAATTTAAAGAGAAATTCTATGAAGATACTGACAGATGGTTAGATAGGCAAACTTCGTCCCCTAACCCAAGTCTTGAACTAAGAAATGGCTGAATTAGAACTAAACTGACTATGAAGGAGGGGAAAAGGTAACAAAAATTGAGTATCAAAGAAACCTAAGCCTATTTGGTTAATCATAGCTTATGAACAAGTTTATTTTAAACTTGCACAGTTTGAAGGAAAAGATGGTCTTTTGAAAATTTGTACAAAGAAAGTAACAAGAAGAATTAAACACATGGCTCATGTGGAACAACATACTAGAAGCACTTTGTGGACTGTTGAAGACAAGAGAGATGTAAGAATAGTTCAGCAGTTTTAAAACAGAGAGAGAGAGAGAGAGAGAAAAAAACAGTAGGAAGTCCGGAAGATAAAAAAAAAGCACAGTCAGAACAGCTGAAAAAGGAAAATGAAAAGCTTCTAAATGTCTCTGGGGAAGGTGACAATGGGGTGTTTATTACAGTTAAAATATATTCACATATATAGAGTTTGGCCCAAAGAGCTTGTCTCCATGCTATAGGACTCTAAACAGTAGCAGAGGTCATTACACCACAATGATACAGCAGTGGACCTGTAATCCAGAACCCTTTAGGTCACATTTTGGGGACTTGGGTTCAAATCACACCATGCCAGATGGGGAGGTTTGAATTCAAATAAGTGATCTGGAATTAAAAAGCTAGCCTAGTTACCATTTAAAAAAGGTTGGAGGGAGGAAAATCTGCCACCCTTACCTGGTCTGGTTTAGATGTAATTCCACACCCACAGCAGTATAGTGACTCTTAATTGCCCTCTGGGCAATGCAGGGTAGGCAATGAATGCTGGCCTGGCTAGGAACACTCAGTCCTTGAATTAACTAAAAATAAAACTGCTGGGCATTGAGCTAAAATTAGCTCAGTTTTAAAAAAAAGTGGGTTGGCCAGCTGATTACACCCACTGTAGTTAAGGAAAAAGTTTGAATTGATTATGGAACAAGATGATCAGGGAGAGCTTTGCAGTAGAAGAGGTGACAAGGCTAAACCAGGACTACCCAACAAAAGGCAGTCCATGCCAGGGATTTACAGGAACTCTTATGTTAGAGCAACAAAATTGATGAATGTGTTTCTAATAAACAAAAATTTGTTCTTAGAAAGATGGGCATTCCTGACAAGGTTAACGTGCATTGTATATTCCCAGCGGATCTCAGGAGGGTGGCATCAAGTCTTTCTCTTAAATCAGAAGGTGTTCCTACAGTCCTGTTAAGCAATTTTAGGGTTTTTTTTTTTAAAAAAAGCATACACAAACTGCTTGTGGCCCCTTGCTTCTCTCCCCCTCAGCTTTCATGATCTCCCCTGCCTTTAATGTTTTTTTCCCTCCACATAAACCAGCTAATTCAAAAACTGGGCAGTTGTTAACAAAGATGAGAAGTAAAAAAAAAGCACTCAGTTGTGTGCAGGCATGATACTGGGTGTAGAAAGAAAAGAAAGGCTAGGGTAAGAGCACATGTGGGACAGTGGTAGTGTCTGGGAGGTGAGAGACCTTTAAATAAAAGAACATGATCTCAATCAACTGGAAAATGCAGATGATTCACTAATACACAACAACAAAAAAAAAAAACACCACAGTAAAAGCACATCTAGATATAGACAAAGAAATGTAAACCACTTACATTGTGTTTTAACACAGCCTCTGAATAGTCTGGAGGCTGTATCCCCTGGAATACCAGAGGCGGAGGGATGACTTTAGAGGCTTATAAAATCAGGAGGGGCATGGATAGAGTGAAAAGTAAGGTCTTTGCCACAAGGTAGGGAATGCAAAACCAGAAGGCTTGGTTTTAAGGTGAGCAGGGAAAGATTTTAAAAAAAGGGATCAGAGAAGCAACTTTTTCCAGTGAGTGAATGGAATGAGCTGCTAGAGGAGCTAGTGGAGGCTGGTACAATTACACCATTTAAAACCCATCTGGATGGGTGTATGAACAGTAAGGGTTGAGAGGGATTTGGACCAAATGGGACTACATTAAGTTTTGGATATGTAGTCAGCTTGGATAAGTTGGACCAAGGGGTCTGTGTCCATGCTGTACAGCTCTATGACCTTAAGTGACAAATCACTAATGAGTCAAAACAAAATTAAAAAGTTTTTTCTACAGTTCAGCATGATCATTATGATTGTCAGAATCAGTCTAAGTGCTTGCCTGATATTCTTAAAGGTCATGGGAACATGATTGGGCTTTGGAACCAGGCAGCTGTTAAATAAGCATTATAGGCAAAAGTTACTTATGCAGCATACCAATACTGTTGATATTAAGCAATTGTGAAAGAACCTACTGCAACTAGTACCCAGAGTAGCTGAACTATTAACTTTTGGAATTATCCAGTGTCTTTGATTTACTGATGCCACCTGATCCTCACATGCTAAAGGACACGAACTTTCCCATATTTCTGTGGACCTTGTACTTCTGCCTTTATCATTTAATCTGACTTTAACAAGGTGTTTGGAAAAAAGTTTTAGTCAAATAACAACTAAACAAAAAGATAATCAACATTAATCTAATTTGGTCAACGTGACTTATTATGCAGCACAAAGTGGGTCAGCAGTTATTTATAAAATGATCCAGAAGTGCAGTTTTGCAAATTTGTGTATGTAGCTGGACCTTTGGACCAAGTAATGGCATGTTGACATGTTCCCCAAACTTAAATGGCTTGGGCAAAAGGGAAAAAATAAACCAACAGACAAATAAATTTATATTTATTAGTATTTTTCACATCCTCCAGGCATCCCAAAAAACTTTTAGAACATAGAAGGATACAGCGCAGTACAGGCCCTTCGGCCCTCGATGTTGCGCTGACCGAATCCTACCTAACCTATACTAGCCCAATAACTTCCAAATGCCTATCCAATGCCCGCTTAAATGACCATAAAGAAGGAGAGTTCACCACTGATACGGGCAGGGCATTCCATGAACTCACAACCCGCTGTGTGAAGAATCTACCCCTAACATCTGTCCTATACCTACCACCCCTTAATTTAAAGCTATGTCCCCTAGTAACACCTGACTCCATTAGCGGTAAAAGGTTCTTAGTATCTACCCTATCTAAACCCCTAATCATCTTATACACTTCTATCAGATCTCCCCTAAACCTTCTCTTCTCCAATGAGAACAGCCCCAAGTGCCTCAGCCTTTCCTCATAAGATTTTCCTACCATTCCAGGCAACATCCTGGTAAACCTCCTCTGCACTCGTTCTAAAGCTTCCACATCCTTCCTATAGTATGGCGACCAAAACTGCACACAATACTCCAGATGAGGCCGCACCAGAGTCTTATACAACTGCAACATGACCTCAGGACTCCGGAACTCAATTCCTCTGCCAATAAAGCCCAGTACACCATATGCCTTCCTCACAGCACTATTTACCTGGGTGGCAACTTTCAGAGATCTGTGTACATGGACACCAAGATCCCTCTGCTCATCCACACTACCAAGTAGCCTACCATTAGCCCAGTAATCCATCATCTTGTTATTCCTACCAAAGTGAACGACTTCGCACTTAGCTACATTGAATTCCATTTGCCACATTTCCGCCCAGCTCTGCAACTTATCTATATCCCGCTGTAACCTACCACTTCCTTCCTCACTATCCACAACTCCACCGACTTTTGTGTCATCCGCAAACTTGCTCACCCAGCTTTCAAGTCCTTCCTCTAGATCATTTATAAAGATAACAAAAAGCAATGGTCCCAAAACAGATCCTTGTGGTACACCGCTAGTAACTGCGCTCCAAGATGAACATAATCCATCAACTACTACCCTCTGTCTCCTTCCAGCCAGCCAATTCCTAATCCAAACCTCTAATGTATCCTCAATGCCATACCTCCGAAGTTTTAGCATTAGCCTACCATGGGGAACCTTATCGAACGCCTTACTAAAATCCATATACACAACATCTACTGCTTTACCCTCATCCACTATACCTAATGGAATTATTGTTGAAATATATGTAGTCAGACAACTTGTTTCTGGTTTTCTCCTAGACCTCTGGTTACAATATTTTATCTGAAAGTCACTATAATCCAAGGGGACCACAGACTGCTCTCAGAGACGCACACAATTGGTGGTGAGTTTAACTTTAGGGTCACCACACTTTAGGTGGGAAAGAGGTTAAGGCAGGGCCTTTGTGACTTTAGCAGGTAAAGGGAGTCAAACCTGCAGGGGATCAACCATCTGGACAGCTGGTTTGTCTTGCAAAATGATGCAATTAGCATAGGTTTTCAACAGTCCTGAGATTATGCTCACATTCACTTTAACTTTCCTGAAGGGTAGGAATTTCCACAATAGTGATCCTTTGGCAAGTAGGTAATGGACTCAAACCCACCATCTTCTGTATCAGAGTCAAATGCACTGCCCACTGAGGCAGACTGGAGTGGAGATGAGGCAGCAAAAGTGGGAAACATTAAAGTCAGCCAAACATGGACTGTGCTAGTAAGTGCCAAAAGGAAACCTGTTTATAAAACACGAGCAGAGAATGATCATTTTAATTAAAGTGATGATTGGTAGAAGCAGATCCAACACATCCTGTAGAAATTCAAATTGCAGAGATATGGGGAAAGAGCCAAAAAGAGTAGGGTCTACAAAAGATGACATGTAGACATGGGGCCAGTTGGCTCCCTTCTAAAAATCAATTTGTCTTATGTAATGAAGCCAAGTGACCAAAGCAAACACATGCAGGATCAACTTGGGCTCAGTAAACTAGCCAACACCATTTAAGAGGTGGAGGTAGGTGAATTTAAGTGACAAGACATCCTAAAGTCCAACATGCAAGGGTGCAAAGCCCTGACGACAGCTAGGTCTGGAGCATAGTGTGTAATTCTGGCCTGGCCACCTCTACCACAGAGGGTATTTGGACAGTGGAGACTCCCCACAAAGGGTGATCAAGCTGAAGTGGGAGGAGTGGTGAAGAACTTTGGCTTTGGAAGAAGCAATCTTAAGTGATCATGATTTCCAAAGTTCAGACTTATCAAAAAAAAGTTGATCTGCAATTAGATAGACCACACTGCCACAACATCCACAATCAGGGGCTCAAACTCCAGATTAAGAGGAGACAGTTTAGATTTAACTGTTTCCACAGAGGATAGTGAATGTCAGGCACAGGACAGGTATGGAGGAAAAACTGGAAAAGGAGACATCAGATCCATGATTTAAATGAATGTGCAGTGAGTGAATACAAAATTTTGGATTGGCAGGAATCATTTCCATGAAGATTAATGCAAAATGTAGCCACTCAGCCCTGGGGACAAAACACAGCCTAGAGTGGTTTAAAGCCACTGAAAGCAGAAGGTACGACATTGATTTCTGTTTTCGGCTGATTACAGGCCTCATCCCGCTTTCCTCAACATTCAAGCTTTGGGCCAGTAAATGGCTTGGATGCCTAGAAAAGAAACACATACTGGCCAATCCTTATCAACATCCAGCTGAAAAAAAAGAGTTATGTGCACAGACTGAAGGAGGTCAAGAGCCTGGTGAATCTTTGGAATTCCTGCCAGAAAGCTGTGGAAGTTAAAAATCACTCAGACTCAAGACAGAATTTAAGTTTCTGGAGATGGAGGGATTATAGAGATAGTGCTATTTTCCCCAGAGATGATTAGCTATGACCTAGAATGCTGGTTCAGGCTTGGTGGGTTGAGTGGCCCATTCCCATTCTTTACCATGTTTTGAGGAAACTGGTTTAGGTTAATGGAACAGAAATCCCCACCCTGTCCCACTATCTCAGCTTTTAATTCTGTCACAATATCAAATGAATTCCTGAATGTTTGAGGATAGAGATGGAGAGATTGTTCCTTTTGGCTGGCCAACAGATAAAACCAGAGGATAAAAGATCTGATTGGAGAAGAAACCTTCACTGAGGGTTCTGAATCTTTGGAACGGTCTAATAAAAGCTGCAGATAGTCTGGTGTATATTCCAAGGCAGAGGTGGACAGATTCTTCATTACAGAGAACTGTGGGAAAGCAGGAATAGGCAATAAAAGTAGATTTGAAGCAAAACATTAGCATTGCTGCCTCCTATTGCTAGGGATCCAGGTTCAACTCCAGCCTTGGATGACTGAGGCATACACATTCTCCCAGTTTCTGCATAGGTTTCTACTGGGACTTTGGTTTTCTACCAGTCCAAGAGGTATGCAGGTTAGGTGGACTAGCTATGCTAACTAGTCCCATAGAGTCCAGAGATGCACAAGTCAGGCAGATTAGCAATGGTAAATGCAGGGTTAGGGGGATAGGATAGGATAGGGAGCCAGGTCTGGGCAGGATGCTATTCAGGAGGGTCAGTGTAGACTTGATGGGCTAAATGGCCTCATTCTGAACTGTAGGGATTCTACAATTTCAGCTTTTGGGTATCTGGGCCTCCAAAAACTCACCACATTTACAACAGAAATGTAGTTTTAAAAACCACCATCACCTTCAGCTCAGAATAATTAGCCTTGTTAATACAAGATTCTTAATCCAAAGACCACCACTAACTTAGGAATGTAATGATCAACACATGTACAGAAACTTGCTGCTTGGATCATTAAACTTTGAGCTTTAAAGTCCCACAGAAGCAAGGAGAAAGCTCATCTCAAAGTGGTGTCTTTTATCGTTTTCTTTGAGGTGGTCATGTTAGCTTGCTGTTGTCATGTGGGTAATATTGTTGGTGAGCCATTACCAATTTTAATACAGGGACAAACATCCCAAGGCCATTTGCAGGCAAACCTCTACTAAAAAAAACACCAAAGGCTTGGGGGGAATATTTGTCAGATGTGGTTCTTAAAGGTCAAGGAGGATCAAAAGGGCAAAGATTAGCTCATGAACGATACTGTTAAACAGAAAAAACAACAAAACACATTGTAGAACGTTAGCAACACTGAAATGTTTTTTTTCCACATTGGTTTGATGTCAAGAATTAAGAAAGGCTTGGTGCCACATCTGGTCAAACACCATCCAGTTTTTGGATATTATTCATTCCACATGGGGCAGTCTCTCTGAAGCCTTCCAAACAAACAGGAACAGTGGAGAAGTGGCTAGAACTGAAACCAAAATAAAAAAGTTGTAATTGTTGCTCCGCTTGACAACAATAGAAGCCTGCTTTATGTTGTTCAAACTATGCAGCTTGACATATTTATTCACCAGAGGGAATAAAAAGCTGCCCAATTAAAAGTCTCGTCAGAATACAGTTGCAAAAAGAAAAGTGGCGAGTCTTTTAAAATGGCTTTGGATAAGGGATTTCTAAATGAGTGTAAAGTGAGGCAGCATGCCAGAGGCTAGTAAAAAGATGCCAGTATGCACTCATTGCAATATCTCTTGGCACTGTTGCCTTGAGGAAGCATCATTTGGCTCATTCACCTGATGAATGGTATTTGATGTTTTTACAACGTGTGAGGGAATTATGAAGCAGCAAATTATAAAATCTACCCTCTAGGAGGAGGATGGGGAGGACTTCTCTTCACAGATGAATATGCAGTTTCAAGTTGACAAATGGGTAAAGCAATGAATTAAAAAGATCTGCCAGGCCATGAAATGTGCCCAAAAAAGTCTACCACAGCAGGAATAGGCTTGTCAATCTTCCAGGATTACCCTAGAGATGGCAGGAAATGTAGCATTGTCCCAGGCACTGCTGTTAGCCACCAAGTGCTCAGAGTTTTGAAGTAGTCAATAATGTTTACATCCTAGACAAGGCCTGTATTTGCTGCCTAATTATCCTCATGCAGGTGAGGAGTTAGCTTCCTGAGCCATTGCAATCCTAGAGTTTCAAGGCTACTGCAATGCTATATTGAAAGCACTTCCAGAATTTTAACCCAGAGACAGCGAAGAAATGGAAATATGGTTCCAAGTCAGGATATCAGAGGGGATCTTCTAGATGTTGATACCCGCACCCTTTGACAACCTAGATGGAAATAGGTGGTGGTTTTGAACCCAAAGGGACCTTGGCAAGTTGCTGTAGTGCAGATCAGATGATACACACTGCTGTCATTTGGCACCAGTGGTGCAAGGACTTAATGTTTACATTGGCATTGGGATACTAATCAGTCAGATTGTAGTGTCCTGGATCCAAGCTTCTTGCTTTGTTGGAGCTTGGAACAAAGTCTTTACATATTGCTAGTACTGAGAAAGGTTAGTGCCTGGAGATTCCATGAGCACAATGATAAAGCAGTCCCTAAAACTTTTTCCACATTTGGATTTCTGCATCAGATTGGTTCAGCTGTCTTAGGAATGAGGTTTTTTTGGGGGGGGGGGGGGGGGGGGGGGGGGGGCACATTTTGTTCAGGCTTTTTGTCATGCACTCATCAGGATACTACTACTACTAGTTTGGCTTGGGGGGGGGGGGGGGGGGGGAAGGAGGAGAAGGTGTGAAAATTATGCTGTTGGAGAGGACAGTGCCAATTGGTTAGCAAGTGGACTCATTCACACGCTATTTTGACTGTAGCACTTAACTGCTATATATAGTGTGCTAAAATTTTCATAATAGAACAAAAAAGATTTTCAAAAAAAAGGTGCACTCCAAATTGCAAACATTTTCTTAAACAGTGACTCTGCCACTGTTGGAAGAATAAGCTGTCAAAGAAATACTTCAAGAGCACAAACCAGTGGCCTGTTGAGTATATATTGCTACACCTCACGTTATCTTCCTCCTGTTTAAAAAAAGGACATAGGAATTAGGACCATTAGGCCATTTAACCCCCATTTCCACCCCCACTTTGACTCCCAACAATCACGAATCCATCCAACTCACCCTTAAAATTCAGTGACCTTGTGTTTACAACTTTTCAGCAATTTTTATAGTGACTAGAAGAGAACAATTCTTATCTCCATTTACAATTCCAAACCAAAAACTTTAAAAATCTATTGCTAGCTCTCTCTCCCACAAGGGAGAGAACTTCAGTCAATCTGATTTTTTTTTTAAAAAAAAGTTGAACAACAAACGAGTGAGAAGGATCTCTATTACTCATGAGATAAAAAAAGTCTTTGGAAAAAACATTTTGATTATCCAGCCCAAGAAGTGAACATTTTTGTTACCTTGATACCCGAGCACTGATCGTACAAAAGGTTTGGTTCTGCCTTTGAAAGAAATTTTCCCAAAAAAAAAACTTATTTTTCCTTCATTCATTTTGGGGAATTCAAAATTGCCAGCATTGAACCAGTAACTTACAGGCAAATCTGTTCTATACTTCATGAGAAGTGGGATCAGGAAAGGAGATTAAAAACCATACAACCATCCATGGGTTTAAGAAGTCAACAGTTGACTAAAGTACAAGAACATTTTATTCCAGAGAATGAAGTGTACTTTTTGGACTGATGTTTGGATAGTATCACAACTGCCAACTACAGAAATTCTCTTAAGTAGAACGATGTTCATGCAGTTCAGCTTGCAACATCTGAACTTACCATTTAACATCCACTTTGACTGTTCATGACAATGAACGTATTTAAGACCCACTATACTGCACAGCTAATTGAAAAGCTATTTGGGTTATCAATGTACTGCATTCTCATTGAGGGAGTTAAACATGCATTCAAAACACAGTTAGACCTCTGTACATGCAATGTAGATGGTTCCTTCATCATATCATGCAAATCCCAGACCTAAATTGATGCAGCAAGCATGGCACAACAAAAAAAAAGGGAAGGTTAGTGGAAAGTGCAGTGACCTAAACTGACCTGCCACTTAAGTGTTCTGCAAGAAAACCAGCCTCATGAAAAGGCACGTCTCTTTGCTAAAGAGATTGTGGTCCAGGCTGCACCTAGCAGCAAGAAATATTAGTCTCCTTGGTTCTTGGCTGCCTTCAGGTTACAAGTGCTTCTACAACAGAAACTGGTTTTAGTTAGATTGGAAGATAGGCTTCCAAAAACAAAAAAAAAGATATTCTGCTAACCACAAGGGAAATAAGCAGCAAGCAAACCAGCAAAGAACAAGAATTTGAGATAGTCGAGATTAGTTCGTCCTGCAGAAATATGAACAATGTTAAATGACATCCATGATCAGCCACAGCACCCTAGTGAGTAATACACACATCAGCACATGTGCAGATTTACCTTTTTCCAGGCTCAAACATGGTCACTTAACTGGAAGCAATCAAAACATCACATTCCCCAAAGTCCAAAGGAAATGAAATCCTATTTATCCAGAGAAATGGCCGCCTCTGGGTTTCTCTGCAGTTTTCCTCACTCGAGGTTGACCATTCCAAACCCCTCTGACAAACAAAGAGTCTAAAATTTGACAAGTTGCCAGACCAAAGAAAGTGTTGAGATTCCTTCACAGTGGTGACAAAAAAATGCTGGGAAGGCAGCAAAAAAAGAGCAGTGTTGACAACTGGGTGGGCTTTCCAAGTTGGTGTCAAGACCATTTCACAAAATGTAGATCCACCAATAAATGGTGTCAGGAGCTGTATCAACTCTGGTCACTTGATATTGTTGATATCTCCATTTCAAGTGAGATTGCTCTACATAAAAGCTTTCATACTTTAATTACATCCTCCAGCTATAGTATTGCTCTAGTGAGGGATTCAGCTCCTCAGTCTAGAGAGCAACATCAAAGCCAAATGCCTCAAATTACCATGCGTTTTGTTATACAACTATAAAATATTCAAAATTTATAAAAGATAGAAAGTATGATTTCAAATCAGCTGAGTTATGCTTTACCTGTGAGATTCCCTGGGTGGAATCGCTTCCCTGATTCATGTTAAAATAAGACTTTATATGTAACACTGGTTTCAACAAACAAATTGGTAATAGTCACTAAAACCATAGGACTGAACAGACTAGAGAAATAGACTAGTATCTAAATATTGAAGTGGACATTCTACATTTTGGGAACAGAAGAGTGAAACATTCCTCAGGAAAAGGAGGATCATTTGATGAAGAAGACCAAGCACCACCATAAAATTCAGGTGAATTAGGTCTTGCGAATCTTTGACCATTTAAGTTAGCAGTTGGAAAATTAGTGTCTGAAATGTAATATGGATGTAAAAAGAATCAAAGCTGAACCATACAGCTGGCAATGAAAGGTGAATTTAAAACAAAACCCAATTGCATTTGATGGAAATCTGCAAGGACAAAAAAAAAGCACTTGACTGAAACTTCAGTTCAGAGCTACTTACAAATAGTCCCAATGTTTGGAATGCACAGAGTCAAAAGGAAAAAAATCTATATAGCTTTGTTTGAGACAGAGTTGGAAGAGGCAAGTTGAGAGCTTATTCTTATGACGACAGTTCACAATCAAGTCCTTCATTAGAAGGGTCTCATTTTCTTGGAGAAAAGCATAAAAGGGGAGATTTTGTCCCCCTCCCTACCTGTCCAGTTTATTCAAGAGAATTATCACATTGGCAGTCAAACTCTAGTCTTTGGAGAGTTGTCAGAGTGCCTCATTGTGGCTTGACATTTCCCCTTCCCCCCCACCCCACACACAGCTCCCCATAAAATTAGATACAAGCTGTTGTGATTTTGATCAGGGTTAAAGATGACAAAAAAAAGTGAAAGGGCAACAAATCTTCACTTGTTCTACACAGCACCACCACAAGCTGAGGCAACACATTAAGTAAAACATTGGTACCTGAACAGAGTTGGCTCCCGTACACTTTGTGGGCAGAGTGCTGTCCCGTGCATGAACTCATAACAGAGACCATTCTGAAATGTGCAGTAGAGTTTTGGAGCACAACCATTGGCTTGCAGGACCTGGAAGCTCTTCAGTTCATTGTCCCGATCCACAAACAGCTCAGTCTTGTTGCCATAAACTCTCACCAAGACAACATCTTCCATTTGGTTCCCCAGATAGCAACCGACTAGTTTGTTTGTAATTCCATCTGTAAATAACTGGGGAGGTGGTGGTGGTGTGGAGAAAAAAAAAAGATGGTTACCCACATAATTGGAGAATTCTGGGACAGCATTGTACCAGCAGCTTATAGGTACTCTAAAATAAAATGATTTAAGTGATGCCCTCTTCTGTTTACAATAGAAATAGTTACAAGTTGAAAAAGTTACTTTTCACTTTCCCCTCTAATGAAACCTCATTCCCATCTCCACTTGCCATCCTTTGGAGTGTTGGGAACATGCAAAGGCACAAGTTCAAGCCAACAGCATGGATACTAACCTGCTGTACTTCGATCCCAGGAATGAATGGACCATCAAGACAGTTCGGTTCAGATGGATGTTACCATTTGGAGGAGCACAAGTCATATTGAACTCAAAAAAACCTGGCGGCAGTGGTTAGCACTGCTGCCTCAACACCAGAGACCTGGGTCCAATTCTTGCCTCAAGCAACTTTGTGTTGAGTTTGCACATTCTCTATGTCTGCGTGGATTACCTCTGGGTCCTCCAGTTTCCGCCCACAGTCCAAAAGTGGGCAGGTTACATGAATTGGCTATGCTAAATTGCCTGTAGGTGTTAGGTGAAGGGGTATATGTAGGGGAATGGGTCTGGGTGGGATGCTCTTTAGAGGGTCAGTGTGGACTTGTTTGGCTGAAGGGCCTGTTTCCACACCAAGTGATCCAATCTAAAACGGACTTGAAAAAAAAGTTTTACTAGCAGGAGGATTTAAGGTTGACACCTTTCTCCTCCCCCTCTTCCCCCAAATTCACATCCACCGATCTCAACTATTCTGGAACAGATTTAATGGCTAACAGTTTAACATACTGCCTTCACAATAAGGAGGTCTGGTTGTATAGCTGATAAAGCACTTAGTCAGATGTACAGCAGGGAAACAGACCCTTCAGTCCAACCTGTCCATGCTGGCCAGATATCCCAACCCAATGTAGTACCACCTGCCAGCACATATCCCTCTTAAAAAAGCTTACCTTTTCACATAAAAGGCATCTGGATGTGTAAGTGTTGCAATTATACCAGCCCCCACCACTTCCTCTGGCAGCTCATTCCATACCTGTACCGCCCTGTGTACAAAATTTTCTCCTCTTACTGTGAAACTATGCCCTCTAGTTCTGAACTCTGACCCAGGGAGAGGACTTTGCCTATTTACTCTATCCATGCCCCATAAAATTGTAAATCTCTATAAAAGGTCACCACTTAGCCTCCGACACTCCAGGGAAAACAGCCATAGCTCAAACCCTCCAACCCTGGCAGCATCCTTATCAATCTTTTCAAGTGTCACAACTTCTTTCCGATAGGAAGGAGACCAGAATTACACATAATATTCCAACAGTGGCCTAACCAGTGTCCTGTACAGCCACATGACCTCCCAACTCCTGTACTCATACTCTGACCAATAAGGGAAAGCATACCAAACATCTTCACTATCCTATCTACCTGCGACTCCACTTGCAAGGAACTATGAACCTGCACTCCAAGGTCCCTTTGTTCAGTAACACTCCCTAGAACCTTACCATTAAAGGTGTAGAAGTCCTGCTCAGATTTGTTTTCCCAAACTGCAGCACCTCATCTCATTTGTTGGAATTAAACTTCATCTGCCACTTCTCAACCCATCTGATCAAGATCCTGTTTAATTGGGAAGTAACCCTCTTCGCTGTCCAATACACCTCCAGTTTGTGTTATCTGCAAACTTGCTAACAACCTTTTATGCAAGCATCCAAATCATTTTACATAAATGATAAAGAATAGAGACCTAGCACCAATCCTTGTGGCACTGCACTGGTCACAGTCTGACTAACAAAACTCCACCACCTGTCTTCTACCTTTGAGCCAGTTCTGTATCCAAATGGCTAGTTCTCCATGTATTCTGAGACTTAACCTGGTTAACCAGGCTCCCATGGGGAACCTGGTCAAATGCCTTACTCAAGCCCACATAGATCACATCTAACACGCTGCCCTCAATCCTGAGTTTTGATGACGTAACAAAGAGTTTGATACACGATTTCCTATGCACAAAGCCAAGTTGACTATCCCTAATCAGTCCTTTCCATTCCAAAGGAGTGTACATCCTGTCCCTCCAACAACCTTGCCCACCACTGATGTCAGGCTCACTGGTCTATAGTTCCCTGGCATGTCTTTACCATCCTTCTTAAATAGTGGCAGCATGTTAGCCAACCTCCAGGTCTTCCAGCTGCAAATGTGTTGCTGGTCAAAGCACAGCAGGTTAGGCAGCATCTCAGGAATAGAGAATTCGACGTTTCGAGCATAGGTCTTCCAGCATCTCACCTGTGACTAGTATTGATACAAATATTGCAAAGGGCCCAGCAGTCACTTCTCTAGCTTCCCACAGGAGTTCGAGGGTACACCTGATCTGGTCCTGGGGAATTTGTCCATCTTAACATGTTTCAAGACATCCAGCACTTCCTCCTCTGTAATATGGAGATTTTGCAAGATTTCATCATCTATTTCCCTACAGTCTATATCCTCCAGATCCTTTTCCACAGTAAATACTGATGCAAAATACTCATTTAGCATCTCCCCCATTTTCTGCGGCTCCACACAAAGGTCACCTTGCTGATCTTTGAGGTGCCCTAGTTACCCTTTGTCCTTAAGGAATTTGTAGAATTAAGGAGAATCCAAAGGGTTTCTATTTGCAAAAGCTATGTCCCTTTTTGCCCTCCTGATTTCCTCTTCACTATACTCCTACAAAATCAGGAGAAAAGGTGAGGCTGGCAGTTGCAGGTGAGAGGGTGGAGAGTGAAGTGTGGAGAAGCATAGCAAGTCAGTTGTGCATTAACTTATATTTTGCTTCAGTAATTTTCAGATCATTGATGAAAGATAGGCAGAGGGAAAATAAAAAAAAAACATACAACCATGAAAGCTGCAGATTGCTGTTCAAGTAAAAAAAGGTGGTTGACTAACAAAATAAAAGCTTACTCAAGGTTTGAATCGTCACATTGGACTCAAACTCTGTTCCACTCTCCACAGATGCTGCTAGACCTGTGGAGTTTTTCCAACAACTATAATATTCTGTATTCAAATACTGTTATTCTTACTTGGTCCAGCCACAGACTGACACTTTGCTCTACTGTTGGCTTAGTATCCTAAAACAAGCTAACTTAGTTATTAAGTTGGTCTTAAAAAGCATCAAGAGCCACACTATCACATTCTCAGTGACAAAGTGGGTCTGCTGACTGTCCATAGGTTAGACTTGCTTTTAGGACAGTGTCAAAATGTGAAAGATGTAAAAAGAAAGTTTTAAAAAAAAAAGCTTAATCAATATGAAAATGATTTTTCCTTTAACGATGTCTTTGGATATTTAATGGGGGCAGTTGGGGGAAAGAGAAGGAAGAGTGTTCCAACTGTTTGTGGGAAGTGCACCTCTTGACAACTGAGCAACTAGCAAAAAGAATTTAAATATCATCTTGAGGATATCAAGTACATCCAAAAAGGCAACAAAATACCAACAAGGTTTAATCTAGATGGGTCTGTTTAAACCAAAGATACTTGGAAAACTGATCCATAAGCAAATATTTGTTTAGGGACAATTATGCTACTTCTGGTAAATAAATGTGTTTCATAGCCAGTTATTAGGTATAATTACATGACTAAACATTTGCTCAACAGTCAAAACAATTACTCGTTAGCTCAGTTGGCTGGATGACTGGTTTGTGATGTAGAAACATCACAGTGTGGGTTCAACTCCTACACTGGCTGATGTTACCATTGAAGGTCCCACTTTCTCAACCTCACCCAGAAGCAGTGACCCCAGGTTAAAATGCACCATTAATCCTCACTGGGGAAACCATGTTTATGGCTCTCTGGAAGGATGGCAATCTTACCTTTACCTCACCAAAAGGCAAGTACCTGGAAGTAGACTGAAGGGGGGGGGGGGGGGGGGAAGCAGCAGTTTACTTACTGCAAAGTCAAAGTCAAAGTCATTCTCCAGAGCACAAAAAAATTCCAAGGCAGCCATACAAATACTGTGGCCACAAGCCCAGACCAGAGGCTTGAAGTTATCTAATTAACTCACCTAGACCTGTCCACTATCTATGAAAGCACAACTTAGGACTGTCGGAATATTCCCCACTTTCCTGGGTGAATACAGCTGCAACAACCAGAAAAACTTAACACCATCTAGGACAAAGCAGCAGGCTCATTGGATATCATGACTACAAATATCCACTGACACTGGCAGCCAGCTACAAGATGCACAGCAGTAACTGATCAAGGCTCCTTCAACAATGCTTTTTAAAAAAGCATCACATCAGCCATCAAGGAGGACAGTGGGAACATCACCTGAAGGCTACCTCCAAACCACACACCAGCTAGATGTGTAACCATACTACTGTTTTCTCAGTCAGTCAAAATCCTAGAACTCCCCTTCCTAACAGGAGGATATAACCCGACTGCAACAGTACCAGAAAGCAGCTCACCACCACTTAAGGGAAGCTATATAGAGCAACAAACATCAAGTTCAGCAGGGAGGTCAGTGCGATGAATGAACAACATGAGCTATGTTTACTGAGACAACTGGTTTAGTGTCACATTGCAGCTACATTTCAATGCTGAGTCAGTCAATTCAATCCAGTTCTAAAACAGAATGTTACTTGCAGGCATATATAGATAGGTTTTGTCAAAGGGTTGCTGGGAGTTTAAATGTGCAGAAGTTGAGACAGTTTGGCATGATCAAACATTTGGCTGAAGTGATGGGTTGGTAGGTTTTTAAAGGCAGGAAGCCTTTAGATGGGCTGATTCCTTGCCCATTTTCAATGGTTTGTTTGGTACTTTTCACAACCAGTTTTAGTTACATCAGCATGTGACTGCTGCTCTTCAACATAGGTTCCAACTGATCATCACATCTCAGATACATTGACAATGGAGGGCACAATACAGATTTACCAGTATACCAGGGTTAAAATGGTAGACAGATTGCATTCTCTTGACCAACTCGTAAATTGAAAATGTTTACTGATTGAAGGAGCAGAGAGAAAATATTTCCTCTTAAATGGCAGACCTAGAGAATGACTTTAGCAAAAAAGAGCTAGGCTGCATAGGGGTGATATCAGAAAGCATTTCATACAAGGTGATGAAAATCTAAATTCTCTCCCTGCAACTTAAACCCCACCCCCCAACCCCCCCAAAAAAAATGCCATGCTATGGACAGGGACCAACTTTCCCTGCCACCCATAACACTTGACTGTCTGCATGCATGAGGAATGTTTTATAGGGTTAGAGTTTTACCTGGTAGAAAGATGTTGACATTTCATGGTTATTCAACCTGGTCCACACTTTTCCATCAGTTTGAATCCAGAGGACAGGTAAATTATGAACTTCTGCATACTTTTTTAAAATCTAATTTTTATGACATGAAAAATAGCAGATCTCAATTTCTAGTGAGCTCTCACAGGCAGCCATCAATACTTCCAGGCACACAGTTCCTTGTGGGAAGAATTCTAGTCCAGAGATGGGTAAGGACAAGAGAACAACTAAGGGAGGGAATCATGGCTAGGGTTTAGACAAGTCAATGTTCTATTCATTAAAATTTGCAAGTTAATATTTGCAAATTATATTACAAAACAAAATGCTCTCTTGAATGGGTTTGAAAGAAAGAGTCAGTTCAGTCTTGACTGTACATTTGAGTAGTGTGGGACTGACCCCAAATATTACAACATATGCAACTCCATTAGAAAGAATGGCATCTTGCAATGCCTCAATAAACAAAAGGCTTATTATGGCTTTACCATCCATAGATTAGTTCAGGAAAGTTTAGTACTTTATTCAGCCATTGGAGGACTTCAAAATGTAGAGGCACCAAATCCAGTTATTGGAGGAACAGAAAGTTGAATGGCACATTGATAGGGCAACAGACCTACAGTCACTTCAGACATTATGAAAAATGTCAATAGTGCATCCTGAGTGTCAACTTCACAAAACCAAAATCTGCCCAAAATCAAATCTAGTCAGATCAATTTGAATTTTATGTTGCTTATTTCTGTAAACTGTTGTTTCCAGTTCAGCAAATTGTAGTAGCCAACAGCATTCCAAGATACAAATTTATAATGGGCTTATCTCAGCATCAGGTTATAAACTGCCCTGGTGTCTTTTAAAAATAAAAGAAAATTGTTCTGACTGTAGTTGGATTTCTAATTTACTTTCCACCAATCCTACATCATGCTCCTCCTCCACTGTAGTTGGGCAATAAGTACAGGTCTAGCCAGCTACACCCACATCCTGGGAACAGATTTATTTTTAAGATTAGATTACTTCATGTGGAAACAGGCCCTTCAGCACAACAAGTCTACACCGACCTGTCGAAGTACAACCCACCCTGGCCCATTCCCCTACACCTAACACTACAGGCAATTTAGCCTAGCCAATTCACCTAACCTGCACATTTTTTTGGACTGTGGAGGAAACTGGAGCACCTGGAGGAAACCCATGCAGACATGGGGAGAATGTGCAAGCTCCAAAGTGAGTTACCTGAGGGAGGAATTGAACCCAGGTCTCTGGCCCTGAGGCAGCAGTGCTAATCACTGTGCCACCCACAAATTTTTTAAAAAGCTCTTGAACACTAATCTACTCCCATGTCATTCTTCCTTACTCTGAAAAGCTGCTATTTACCAATCTACAAAAAAAATTATTAGTCACTGGCATTACTGAAAGAGCTAAAATTTGACTCACTCAAAGCTGCACAAG
This sequence comes from Hemiscyllium ocellatum, assembly GCF_020745735.1. Lineage (NCBI taxonomy): Eukaryota > Metazoa > Chordata > Chondrichthyes > Orectolobiformes > Hemiscylliidae > Hemiscyllium > Hemiscyllium ocellatum. The sequence continues at coordinate 11,099,768 of NC_083426.1, read as the reverse complement.
ATTAAATCAAAGGTTTTTAAGACAATCATGGAATGAGGGCATCACCAGCTAGACCAGTATTACCCAGCTCTAATTGCCCAGAGGGCAATTAAGAGTCAACCACATTGCTGTGGGTCTGGAGTCACATGTAGACCAGGCAGGTAAAAGATGGCAGTGTCCTTCCCTAAACAGCATAGAAACCCATCTAGTCCACTTTTGACAGTAGATTCATGATTAGACTCAACTCTAGATTTTTAATCGAATTCAAATTCTGTCTGCCATGGCTAGATTTGAACCTGGTTACCAGATTATTACCTGGGTCTCTGGATTAAGAGTCCAGCAATAATACCACAAAGCCATTGTCTTCCACACTGCAAATTAGTGGCAACTTAGCCATGCTTGTTAGCAATTCACAGCAGGAACTTGTATCCTTACTGGATGACCAAGCTGGTTAGTTCAGTTGGCTGGATGGCTAGTTTGAGGCAGAGAGAGAGTTCAACTCCTGCATGGAGGTTACCATGAAAGTCCCTCCTTCCCAACCTTTCCCCTCACCTGAGGCATGGTGAAACTCATTAAACCAGTCATCTCTAATTAGAGAGCACCCACTGGTTCAGTAGGGCTGTGATCAATTTACTAGATTACTAAACAGCCAATTTCAGGGTTGCACTGAGACAGCACCACACTCAGAACAGACATGATCCTTTACCAGTCATACTAGCAGGCTAATTGCTGCAAGTGGCTAGAATCAGTATTTGATTCTAACTTGTATTGCTATCCTTCACCAACTGTACTTTGTTGCACAATATATAATCTACTTTGCAGCGGTCTCAGTATCAGACCATTTGCAGAGATTCAGTCTTAAATAGACAGTAGAATGTTTGCATTAGTGAACTAAAGCTGCTGAATAAGCACACCGATTGCTGTACAATTCAGTAGTTACAGTGAATACTGCCATAAATCCTGCTCAGCCACCAACATGTTGGCAGCCAGTGCCATCAGTAGGCCCTCTGAACAGCAACGTTGAAAAATCTCATTTACAGCTCATGAAATAAAGGGGCCGAATTAAATACATTTACACTGTGGAAGGAAATAGTACATTGTTGAGTCATTACAGTAGGAATTTTACTCTGCATTTCATCTATCCTATTAAAAGTCATAGTGCTACCAGATCATAGTCTAACTGAGGGAGATGACTAGTGGTCATTTAACCAGATGGTCACCACACCTCAGGCAGAGTGAAAGTTGTAAAAAAGTGGCACCTTCATGGTAAGCTCATGTGGAAATTGATTCAAATAGCACAGGTTCAATCACAGCCATCCAGCTTACCTCATCCCATTAAGCTGCCCCAGGACTGTATGCCAAAAGAAACTGAAGAGTAACAGCATTTCTCAGATAAGCATCTTGGCAAGATGAAACTTTGACTACTTCCACATGATCTCATTCTTCAAGCCCAGTTATTTAGCTGCTCACCAGCTCCATCCCTAGATGGAGAGTGATGAGATCCTTCATTTTAGGTTCCTAAATTTGGATACCCAGATGTTTCAGTGGCTCCTATTTGGCTCTTCACCAGAGACAACAGTTGACTAAAGCCAGCATTTTGGCTCCTCTTTGAGAGGACAAGATTTTTGCATTGACCCAAATAGCCTGAGTTCCTCATCCAAAATATCATAGCTACGTAGCTTTTCACACTGAGGACACAAACTGCATGGAGGTATCCTGTTACCAAGTGGCCCTTCTTTCCATGTGCACAGTAAATGGGCAGTGAACAGCTAACTCAGACAGTCCCGAGACCGAGGAGCCCTTCTGAACTCTTGTGTTCATCAGCCAGGGCTCCCTGATTGCCCCAAGTTAATACCAAACTCAGATTTCAGACAAATGAGGTCCACCTGCTCCTGGCTCCAAATACTACGTTACTTTAATCAAATACCTTCTCACTAAAGCATTGCACTGAATGAACAGTGACAAACAAAGTAACAGGGAATGACCGCTTTAAGCACATACATTCCAAGAGAACTAAAAAAAGTGTAATATCTCCAGTGATGCCTACATCTTCAACATTACACATTCTAGAATAGAGTTCAAGGCAAGGACCTTCCTAGAGACAGATAGTGCCTCTGGTTAATTCAAATCTGGATTAGGAATTTAGAGGTAATTTCCTTGACCATCAAATCTATTTTAGGAATGAATCACCTTACAGACATTAGTTGAACCCATCTCCATTCATTGGCTAAATGGGATCAATTCAGAATTGCTATTTGAATTTGATTCAAGTTTCTAAAGACTATGGTCATGACTGTAAGCAGTAAAAGCTCTACAGTGCTCCTCCATACTTACGCACAGGAGTTCACTTTGAAATTGGACACAGTGGAGGTAACATCCAGCAAGCAGCTGTGAAGAGGTTTAATGTTCAACAGGTACCCATTCTAGCAGATGAATGGATTATGTAATGCTGAATAATAGCAGCCATCCACTTTCTAACCTGGAGAAAGAGATTGATCTCCTGTTGGATCACCTAGGGATTGAATTGTAATGACAACTGAAAGACTCATGACTTGCAGATACAATGAATCACAAAAACAAAGTGGCATGAACTCCACCAAAACCATGCACTCTAATTCCAGATATTCTTGAATGATGCAATCACTTCTATTTAAATTGCCCAATTTCATACTGCCTTAGGACTACACAGAAATTATAGCACTGGCAATGGCCATTCAGCTGACTGTAATAGCCCTTAGCATGAAGCCAGCTCCTCAAAATCCAGTTAGGAATAGATGAACAGGAGTAGCTCATTCAGCATCTTAAAAACTTCAGTCATGGTTGAGTTATAGTTTAACCTCATCTAGTCCTACACCCTTACCTGCTCTTTGGTCATTTCCTAACAAATTCCTTCCAAACACAATATGTAGTACCTCTCCTCTTCATAAGACTTCAGCTCACTTCACTTTCTGATAATTCTAAGCATTTCTGGTTACTAAAGAGTTACATTAGTTAGAGAGTCAGGAACAAAAGCAAGCACAGACATCGAAAAAGGAGTTGTCACTTAGGAAACCGTCTCAATCATAAGCAGTATTTTCCCTGCCATGACTTCAAAGTCTACCATTAAACCAAGGCATACAAATCTAGTTCCTACTGTAACTAAAATGCTGTCCTTACTCAAAAAAGTACATTTCTATTATAGATTCTGCACATAATACGAACAGCTTGCACTAACCTGTCACTATGATTACACAATTTGGTCACTCTCCACAAGTTGCTCAAATTTCTTCCCAACAGTTTCCTTCTCTGTAACTGAAAGTTAATTAAGGGGCAAAATGAAACAAGGTTTCAAACAATTCACATTAGAGGATAACATGACAACGTTTATCCAAATTGCTCAGCTTGTTTACCAGAGAATCAACCTAAAAAAGTGCCTTTTCAGTTACTATTTCCAGCTTACAACCAGCAAGGCAGCATTTCAAATAATTCCATGCATTGACCCAGCACATCTCCAGGAAGTGACAGGTGAGTGGCTTATGTCTACTCCCCCTGAGAATTACAGTTGGCTTGAAAGCAAGAAAATTTAGTTATCTAAAGTTCTGCGTTCAAGTCTATTCCAGGATTGGGTGCAGGGATTGCTACTTTAAAATCAGAAAGTTTTTCTGTCCATATTCTTTACTAGGATGTGGACATCATAAGGAGAAAAGTGAGGACTGCAAATGCTGGAGATCAGAGCTGAAAATGTGTTGCTGGAAAAGCACAGCAGGTCAGGCAGCATCCAAGGAACAGGAGAATTGATGCTTCGGGCACGAGCCCTTCTTCAGAAAGGGAGGCTCATGCCCGAAACGTTGATTCTCCAGCTCCTTGGATGCTGCCTGACCTGCTGCGCTTTTCCAGCAACACATTTTCAGCTGTTGACACCACAACTAAGGCCAGCATTGGTTGACTACCTACCTGTTTTGGAACAAAGCAGTTCCAAGAGTCAACGACATTGCTGTGGGTCTGGAATCCCATGTAGGCCAGATCAGCTAAGGATAGCTATTTTTAAGAAAAATAGAATGAAACAGATGGATTTATGTAACAATCATTGTGGTCACCATTATAGCAGCCACCACAATGAATGTGAAAATTATGTTGGTCATACACATTACTAGCCAAGTAGCATTACCACTATGTTACCATCTCCCAGAATGTACTGTCCTTCAATTAAAACATTAAGTGCCTCCTTTCTGCCCTCCCATGAAGAGGCAGTTTCTATTGGTTCTAGTCCAAGAGCAATTTCCTGGCCAATACTCATCGCACAAAACATCTCAAACAGATACGGATCATCGTATTATGTCGGAGAGAACTTACTGTGCAGATTAGCTGCATTCCCCACATTACAGCAGTGACTAAACTATTTAAGTACTTTTACATATAATGTATTGCAATATCACAAGAATACAAGGCAAAGACTGCACATCTAGATCAAGTTCTTAACAAGTACATGGTAACATTAATATAGCTGAACTATCTTCACTACACTTTGTCAGAGTCATGCATTCAAATAAGTTGGTTAATGTGATTTTAAAAAAAACCAACTGGCTCAGACACGTTATAACACCTACGGATAAGGTAGAATTTCAATCCGAACCTTCTGGCCCAACAACAGACACTAACACTGCATCACAAGATCCCTCCCTATTTCAATCAGGTAACCCAAGTTGGTATGCAATCAAAGTTCCAATCAGGCCTGATTTTATTTTGGAGAAGTGAGGGGACTGCAGATGCTGGTGATCAGAGTCAAAAACAAGTGTGTGGCACTGAAAAAGCACAGCAGGTCAGGCAGCATCTGAGGAGCTGGAGAATTGGCATTTTTTTTTTTAAATGTAGCTTCTAAAATCAGACTATTTCAAGATTTGTATGACTGTAATACACCCCTTGAACAGATAAAACCAAAAAGTTGATTTTAAACAAAAAAAAAGTTACTCACAGAAAATAGGAAATTAAAAAGATCACTTCCAGGGAGTGAACTTTTCCTTTAGAAGTAAAGTATGAACCAAACAGCTGAGGTAAATGCATTTAAAGAGTGTGACAATACAGCTGAAAGAAAGTGGTTTGTTGTAAAGACAGAAGTCACAAAAATCTGAGGATGGGAAACAGCTGGATTAAGAATAACTAGTCCTTGGAAAATAAAACTGCAATACATTTGCACAGCCTTCAGGATTAAGTGCAGATATTTTCCTCAACCTATTCATAAAGGTTACTGAACACCTCTAGAGCAGGTTGGACTTCATCCCAGCTCCCTAGGCATGGATACTACCACTACAGAACAGGAGTCCCCTGGAGTAACTGAACTTCAGGGTCATTAACTAAGTTACAAATTTCAACAGGTATGCAAGGAAAAGTACACCAGGATTCAGCATCCCAGAGATCAGGGAACTGTTTAACAGCTATAGATCCTCAATCCAGGGTTCAGATTGGGAAAGAGAAGTGGACAGACAACATTTTAACCACAACCTTGAACTGCTGGATAGGATCCTCTATCACTCTCACAGCACAATGGCTCACTTTCAACAGGTGCAAACATTGGCAAAAAGGAGGGAGTGAGAGAGAGAAAAGAGAGGGTGCTTGACCACAGAGTGGGAGTGGGGTAGACAAAGATAGGGAAAAGTAGTGCCTGATGAAGGGCTTTTGCCCAAAACGTCAACTCTCCTGCTCTTGGGATGCTGCCTGACCCGCTGTGCTTTTCCAGCACCTCATTCTGGTCGCCGATCTCCAGCATCTACATCCTCACTTTTACCCAACAGGGGCAAAAAAAAAAGCAGGAGGGGGAAGAACTGAGCCAGGCAATAGGTAAAGAGGGCGGGAGGCTGAGTCTGGTAATAGGTAGCAAGGATTGATAGGATAGAAGAAGCGAGTCTGGCAATAATGGGGGAAAAAGAGGCAAGTGGGCAGAATCCCGTTTCGATCAGGCAAGGAAAAAACATTGTATCTGCAAACGAGAGGAATCGCTGCCGCAGCCCCGCGGAAGAAGAATGTATCAAAACGGAATGTATCGAGTCGCCGCCTGATGCAACAATGTAACCATTTGGGATTGTTACTAGTTTCCCAGCTGTTGGCAGCACAGCTGGCGATGCTGTCAAACCCCAGAGCAGGCAGCGCTCCCACTCCCACCTCCTTACCTTGGTCTTCACCTGGCTCACGTCCCACTTGGGCCGCAGCTTCCCGACCAGCGCCAAAGCGCCCGGGATCACGTCGTTCTCGTCCACGTAAATGGCGAACTTCGGCACGGCAGGCGCCCCGACCGGAACGTGGACCTCGGTCTCCATGGCCCGGCTCCTGTACCCAGCCAGGGCTCTGCCCGGGTTATATGTGCGCCGAGAGACGGCCCGGGGCTCCGCCTCCGATTGGAAAGGGGCACAAGTCGGCTTGGAGCTCGGGCACCGGGAGCAGGAGGAGCCGCCACCGCCGCCGGCTGATTCGCCATCCTCTGGGCTGTGCGACTGCTGCCCCCTATCAGCCGGAGGTCGGAACATCGGAGCAAAGAGTGCTGTCTAGACCTTTAAACTCTGCTGCCTGCAACCAGCATCTTCCCAGTATCTCGCCAAACATTGCAGTGGTCACCAAAGATGAGCTGGTGAGCACCTTTTGATGCATAAATATAGATTTGGGCATCTGAAGCCGATCATGGATCATAAGTGATTTTTTAAAAATGTATTCCTTTCAAAGAAAATGCATAATGTTGGGGGAGGGGGTGAAAACTCACTTACCCCCGTATGTTTCATATGCACACACATGAACTAATACTGTGCCTCAGAGTCATTGTGATGTATGTGTTACTGATCCAAAAATACCTCATAATGTCACAGCTTGGGGATGTCCTGCCTGTTTGCTACATTATTCTTCTCATGATAGAGTGAGTTCAATGCTGTACAGATTGTCACTCACTGTTGAAAGTGCATCAGCCATGGAAAGGTTTGGCTGAGGAATGAGTTTTGACCCATTTCGTGGAATGACAGGACAGCTCCTGAGATCAGAGGATGCTTCATCCAATGGGTGTAGCTCCATACAAGCTTCTCAGTATTCCTACTTCATCTAACCTGATCTGCATAGCCCATTACCTCCCAAACCTGTGAATGTGGGGCTTGTTAGAGAAGGAGCACAGTTTGTGTAACTTGGCTGGACATCTATTACTGCCTCAGAGTTTATGAATCCCCTTGCTGCCATGCACCTCAGACAGGTGCAAGGGAATACTGAAATGGGAAGGAGTGAGGCCATTGAAGAATTTGAAAACAAAGATAAAAACTTCAAATTTAAGGCATTGGACGACTGAGGGTAAAGAACAAGATTTCAGTCTTTCTCGATAGTTATCACTTCTTGGTTCTGGTATTATTCTTGTGAATCTTTCTTCCTTGAGATGGAGTGTCATTGGCAAGGATCTGCCGATATCCTTGAATGACTCTGAAGTGAGTGAATTTTCAGCCAGTCCTAGAGAAGGGTTACACATGAAACGTTGACTTCACCTCCTGATGCTGCCTGGCTTGTTGCACTCTTCCAGCCCCCTGCTTGTCTACCTTGGGTTCCAGCATCCCAGTTTTTTTTTGTCTCCAGCCATTTGAGAAAGCAGTTAAGAGCTAAGTACTTTGCTGTGGCTCTGGAGTGAGAACAGGTCAGGTAAAGATTTTGTTTCCTAAGGGGCATTATGAACCTAATGAGGCTTTATAACAATCCATGATAGCTTCACAGTCACCATCGCGGAGACTTCCAATACCAGATTTATTAATTGAATTCATATTCCACCTGATGGCATGGTGAAATGAACCCATGTCACAAGAGCATCTGTGTCAATGACTATTACACATCTGTTTCCCTATCAGCTTTATGAACATGCTGCAGTGTCCTTCTGTCCTTTTTTGACATGGTGACAAGCACGTACCCAGAGTTCCAAGTGTGGTTTAATCAAGGTTAAATACAATTTTAAAATAACTTCCCTTCTTATCAATTTTAAGTCCTCTAAAGTGAATGCTAGTAATTTGTCTGAATTTTTCTTATAACATTGCCGCATTTATTGATTGGTAAAAGTACACTCCATCTCTGTGCTGCCCCATTTATGCCCTTATTTTCTCAGCAGTTTCTGGTCTTTACATCTCATACCAAAATGGACCACACTTATCACTAATGTGCTAATTCATGGCCATTCTACTTGTCTTCGTTCCACCTGATGAAGGAGCGTCGCTTCGAAAGCTAGTGTGCTTCCAATTAAACCTGTTGGACTATAACCTGGTGTTGTGTGATTTTCAACTCTGTCTTCATTCATGACTTGTATTTTATCAACGGTTTCCTCAATATTAGCAATACCCTTCAGTCGAGTGTCCACCTATGAACTGATGTTTTCAATTCCTTTGTCCTTGATTTATTTTAGTGGGGAACATGGCCATCAGAGTATCAATGACTGTAGAACATCACTTCTCATCTCCCATCAATCTGAGCACTATTTTCGACCCTACTGTTTTGGTAGCAGCTAGTCACCCAAACTGCTGGTTAGCCTATGATTCAATATATTTTGACTTTAGTTTTGAGTTAACCATATGTGATGCCTTACAGAAGATCTCTTAAAAATTGGAGCATTTTATATTGTCAGCTTTATCCTTGCTTATGCTTCCAGTTACTTTTTCTAAACCGGGGCTTCTCAATTTTTTTCACACTTGCCCCCATTTTGAGGCTTTAAAATTGCCTCAACAACTTAGTTTCAACTGGGAGACTGGCAACATCTTAAGAGCAGAGTACTGCTGTTCTGACTCAGTCCGAGCTCAGCAGGGGTCATTACTGCCTCCTGATGACTAGGGAGAACACAACTAGGGGTCACAGTTTGAGGATACAGGTTTGGACATTTAGGACTAAGATGAGGATAAATCTGTTCACCCAGAGACGGGTGAGTATGTGGAATTTTCTGCCACAGAAAGCAGTTTAGGCCAAAACATTGAATGTCTACAAAAAGGAATTCGATATAACAGCTGCCACACATGCTTGTGGCACTGGAGTCAGGACAGCCAGGGTAAGGACAGCAAATATCCCATTCTCTGAGCTTCGTTCAAAGTGATACCTTCTTTTCGCTCTGCTATCATGTCATCCACCCATTTACTTATCATGACATTGTGCTGTGTCTCTATTTCAAAAGCTGCTTTCTGGTGCATTAGCAATTGTAGCAATTTCCCAGGGCAAGTCTTTAGTCTCACTTTGACATGCTTGTGCCTGTTGCTTCTTGGTCATAGAATGTCACAGTGGATCCATTGAACCTGTTCCAACTGTTTGAAGAATAATCTAATTTGTCTCACTCATCTGCATTTTTGATGTTATTGGCACCTCCCTATTCGATATCTACAACAATAATGCTTCAGCAAGTTTGACCTGTTTTGTCAAATAGGAGCTAGGGTCACAAAGGTCGTAATTGGTTGGGCCTGAATCTCTCAGTCAATAATGTATCTGTTATTGGTATTTTACTTTGTTGATACAGATCTGATTAAAGGCTTCCTTGCATTGGTCATGAAATGAAATGTTTTTAACCTTGATCTTTCATTTTAATGAAATGGAATGTTTAATATCAAAAATGAATGGAATATGTTTGAACATTTTTCCAAATCTTCCACTGACATTATAGGAAAGTTGTAGAATCTACTGTCTTCTCTGATGGTCATCAAATTAATGCATTTCTTGATATTGATGCTCGGAATAAAATGACTGGCACCAAATAGTCAAAAGATGACATAGGTGCAGTTGGCAAATTCAGAACAGAATTGGTTAGGGAGCTGATGTAGCTAAAGAATTTCCCAATGAGTCTTGGCAACATGGGGATGCTTATTAAAGATAATAAGGGGTGGCACGGTGCCTCACAGCGCCAGGTCCTCAGGTTTGATTCCAGCCTTGGGTGACTGTGTGGAATTTGCACATTCTCCCCGTGTCTGCGTGAGTTTCCTTTGGGTGCTCCAGTTTCCTCCCACAGTCCAAAAATGTGCAGATTAGGGGGATTGGCCATGATAAGTTGTCCATAGTGTCCAGTGATGTGCAGACTATGGGAAATACCAGGAAAGGGGGTGTGTGTTTAGGTGTGATGTTCTTTGGAGGGTCACTGTGGACTTGATGGGCTGAATGGCCTGCTTCCACACTGTAGGGATTCTATGACAATTGCACTTATAGCATGAGCCCTCTCTCACCCCCTTCTTTTAACTCTAACAATGTAGACTTCAATTCCTTTTTCCTAGCTGTGCTTATCTAACTTCCTCTTTAACAACGAAACCAACAACCATTTGAAAATAATTTCTGATAGGTTTCATTAATCAAATCCTAATCAGTTACTTTGCCACACATCCCTCCTTCTCCCTTAAAGAAGGTTAATTATTTTTGATAAGAAACGCTAGGTTTTATTACTTAACACCATTTCTTCTATAATGCGACGGTTGCATTCTTGTCCAACCACGTGTTATAGAAACATTGCGCTTTAGGAACAGCACTTAAAGTGTTGGCGATGTAATTGTGTTACAGCCAACACATGTTTTAAAAGTTCACTCTGTCGAAACAACATCCCCAATTTATCGATCATGTTGCAGTGAATTCACGTTGACGAAACCTGTGTTAGATTAGACTTACCGTGTGGAAACAGGCCCTTCGGCCCAACAAGTCCACACCGACCCGCCGAAGCGCAACCCACCCATACCCCTACATTTACCCCTTACCTAACACTACGGGCAATTTAGCATGGCCAATTCACCTGACCCGCACATCTTTTTTGGACTGTGGGAGGAAACCGGAGCACCCGGAGGAAACCCACGCAGACACGGGGAGAACATGCAAACTCCACACAGTCCGTCGCCTGAGTCGGGAATTGAACCCGGGTCTCAGGCGCTGTGAGGCAGCAGTGCTAACCACTGTGCCACCGTCTGACCTGTATTTAGGTTTTGAATGTCAGGGAGGTAGAATTAGTCACCTTGGAATGCTTGGAGGCAGTAGATAGTCTTCATTAGGTGGCTGCCTTTTTCATAAGGAGGAAGGAAATGTCATGAGCTGTCTGACATTTTGTCTAGAGAGCAGAAGGCTGCCACCAGAAGCTACAACAATCAATATACATTCTGCCATCTGTAAGTTTCAAAGAGTGTGGTGCTGGTAAAGCACAGCCAGTCAGGCAGCATCCGAGGAGCAGGAGCTGATGAAGAGCTTCTGCTCGAAACATCGACTCTCCTGCTCCTAGGATGCTGCCTGACCAGCTGTGTTTTTCTAGCACCACACTTTTTAACCCTGAACTCCAGCATCTGCAGTCCTCACTTTCTCCTCCTCCAACTGTAGGTTTGTTTGTTTGAGTAATCTGTGGCTTTCAAACCTTAAAACTTACTCACGCCTATTAAGTTAATCTGTGGTCCCACAAAATGGGTGAATCTCAGTTAAACATTATTGATCAATATGATCCCAATCTCAAAACGCCAAATTGCAATCTTAATCTTTTCTCTTTACACATTTATTGCAATATCTTTAAGCAGGTTCATCCCTCACTGGCCTGACTAACAATACAAGATTTCTTCAGAGTTTTGTTCAGATTTAAAACAACACAGGCAGTAGCTTCTTGCCAGATAGCAAGTCTGATCCTGAACTCAAATGGGAGGGTGGTACCACTCCCCTGCCAGTATGCAGTTGAAACACCTGGCAAAGATATGGGTCACACCTAGTATGTCAGGTCATAGACAATTTCCCAAGGTTCCACCTCAATGGCTGCACTGGTGTCACATTGGTCTATCCCACGTGAGACAAATCACAGGACAGGGATAGTTCAGGGACAGGTCAGGAGAAGGCCAGAGGCAGGATCGCTCTTTGCCTGGAGTTCCCAGTCTCTGTCATGGATAGTGACCCCAGCATGGTAACTCAAACAAATCAGTAGTGTCCAATAGATCAAGAGAAAAACAATTGAACCAGAGCCCCCACAGAAGTCAGGTAATTCCTTGACAGAATTCCGAAGATTAATGCCGACTTAATCACCCATCCCTTACTCCTGAGATAGGAAAGGTTCTGGGGAACGGTGGGTAACCTTATATAAAGAGGGCCCAAGAAAACTTGCTGGCTTTCAGCTAAGGATAGGTGATGATCAAAGCTTCCAGCTACCTGTATGACTGGTGGGCATCAAAGGGCCTTGAGAGTAAGACCTTGGCACTGATACTATTAACGTGGCCAGGGTCAGCATTGGAGTGCATTATCAGCGATCGTTCTGGCTCAGCTGCTGGCATCACAGCCTGGGGAGATTTCAGCTTTATCCTTGTCACAAAACAAGTCCTTTTTTTTCTAAAAGCTGCTCCTTGGCTCAAGGAGCAGCTTTTGTCCTTGACTTTTTGTCAGCGGGGTAATAAACCGAACCGGGCTCCAATCAGACTGGTTTGGTACAGAGATGAAAAGGATTTTGAGAGGCCTTTTGTTTATATGTAAACAGATGAGACTTCAGGCCAAAGTTGTCATGCTTTAGAAGTGACCTGTATAAAGAAAGGGGGGGGGGGTGGTGGACAGCTCTCTAGCTGAGCAGTTTATTCCAGTCCAGAACTGTTTGGGAGTTCAACAGTGAGCTTGGTGGAAACAAACTCACTGTCTTTCTGCCCTTCTAAACCTCAACCTGTAAGCATGTGTTCCATTTATAGTGGGTTTTAAAGGGAGTTTGCTTATTGGGACTGTTGTGTATATTCAGAACAGCATAATTAAGTCTAGTTTGGATAGACTGAGTTCTGTAGGGGCTCTTCATTCTGTTCTTTGTGTTTCATTGTGTAATTTTGTGAAGACATTTTTTTTGCCTGTTTTAAATTTGGCAGTCAACCTTGCTAACTTAATCCAGGTAATTTTCACTGTACACTCAACGAAACAATTTACAATATTTTGAGTGATCTGGCCTAGTCCATAACACCCTGCACTGTCTTGATCATTGGGTTACAATAGAAAGAATGGAGGCCACAAAATTTATTGCGATGTATTTGTTTATTCCTGGCTCATTGCTACTTCCAGGTTTCTCAGCTGTCAAAATATGTTCATTTAAATTTAGATTACTTACAGTGTGGAAACAGGTCCTTCGGCCCAACAAGTCCACACCGCCAAAGCGTAACCCACCCAGACCCCTACATTTACCCCTTACCTAACACTACAGGCAATTTAGCATGGCCAATTCACCTGACCCGCACATCTTTAGAGTGTGGGAGGAAACCGGAGCACACCCACGCAGACACAGGGAGAACGTGCAAACTCCACACAGTAGTCGCCTGAGACGGGAATTGAACCCGGATCTCTGGTGCTGTGAGGCAGTAGTGCTAACCACTGTGCCACCGTGCCACCCTAAAGTTTAGAAATTTAGATGGTAAGAGTGATTTGATTGACTTTCAGCACAGTCACGGCAATGGTTTGGTGAATGAGAGAGAAACCATTTCCACTGGTTGAGGAGTCAAGGCCGAGGAGAGAGGGGTGCATTGTATAAATTGTTAGAACCAGACCTTCCAATAGTCAAGTTAGAGAGAACCTCTACTTTTAAAAGATGGTAAAAGTTTGGAACTTTCTTCTGCAGATTGCCATTGATGCGAGAACCATTATTTATTTTTAATATGAAGCTTGCGCGATAGTCTCTGAAAGGGAGATTGTGAGCCTTGGAGTGAAGCTGTAAGCATAAAGGCTATGGGCCTTTATGAATTAGAATAGTTAGGGGTTGTTTTTGATTGACTTAGTCTTGATGGACTGAAAGGCCTTTTTGTGTGCTGTAGATCTCTATGTCACTATCATCATAAAATCATAGAATCCCTACTGTGTAGAAGCAGGCTGTTTGGGTTTGGAGCATCTCATCCAGACTCATCCCCCTATCTTATCCCTTTGGCCCTTCATTACCCATGGCTAATCCACCCTAACTTGCACATCTTTGCACTGTGGGAGGAAACCGGAGCACCCGGAAGAAACGCAGACACGGGGAGACTGTGCAAATTCACACAATCAGCTGAAACTTGGTTCGAATCTGGATTTCTGGCATGGTGAGGCAGTGGTGCTAACCACTGAGCCCCCTACTGCCCCTACTCTTTTCCAAAATTGTGCTGTGGCCCTCACTAAAGTTCAGCTTGATCAGTATACAATCTCAAACTCTTCTGACCAACATTGCATTCTTCGGATACTGCAGTGCGATTGCAACTAGCCACAGTTAGCTCAAATAGAAGTGAAGGGGCAGGTAAGTGTTAAGAAAGCCTGGAGGCTGTGGAAGGGCTTGGACAGGCTAGGAGAGTGGGCAAAGAAGGGGCAAATGGAATAAAATGTTGGAAAGTGTGAGCACATGCACTTTGGTAGGAAGAATAGAGATATAAACTATTTTTTAAATGGGGAAATGCTTTGGAAATCTGAAGCACAAAGGGACTTGGGAGTACTAGTTCAGGATTCTCTCTCAGGTTAGTATGCAGTTGGCAGGTAGGAAGGCAAATGCAATGTTAGCATTCATTTGGTGAGGACTAGGATACAAGAACAGAGATACATTGCTGAGGCTGTGCAGTGCTCTGGTCAGACTGCATTTGGAATATAGTGAGCAGTTTTGAGCTCCATATCTAAGGAAAGATGTTCTAGTCTTGAAGGGAGTCTGGAGGAGCTTTATGAGAATTATTCCAGGGCTGAAGGGCTTGTCATATGAGGAATGGTTGAGGACCCTGGATCTATACTTGATGGAGTTTAAAGCAATGAGGGGTATCTGATTGAAACTTATAAAATGCTGAGAGGCCTGATAAGTTGAGTGTGGAGAAGTTGTTTCCACGAATAGGAGAGACTAAGACCTGACAGTGCAGTCTTAGAGTGAAAGGATGACTCTTTAGAACTGAGATGAGGTGGAATTTCTTCATTGCCATGATAGGCTGTAGAACCATTGAGTACATTGTTACAGATACAAATATGTTCCTCATTAGCAAAAGGATCAAGGCTTATGGCGTGAAGGCAGGAGAATGGGAGTTGAGAAACATATCAGCCATGGTTGAATAGTGGAAGAGACTCGATGGGCCGAATGGCCTATTTTCTCTCCTTAATATAGTCATGGAGATGTACGGCACGGAAACAGACCCACAGTCCAACTCGTCCATGTTGATCAGATATCCTAATCTAATTTAGTCCTATTTTCCAGCACTCGGCCCCTATCCCTGTAAACCCTCCTATTCACATACCCATTCAGATGCCTTTTAAATGTTGTAATTGTACCAGCCTCCAGCACTTCCTCTGGCAGCTCATTCTACATGGTCTTACGTTTCACGCTTGCCTTCAAGAAATCCTGTTCCTCAATTTCACTCTTTCCTCTGGAGGTGGGGGTGTCTCAGCAGGAAGAGGGCACCACTGACAGAATGGGGCTCCCTCAGGGCCACATTAATGTGCCTACCTGGAGTGTGTGCTCAACTTTATGGAAAAAAACTTCAAGCCCCCACACGTTTTACCCCTGAGCAGGATTAGCACACCACAGAGGCAGGACATAAAACCCAGGCAAACTGATTATTGAAAAAAGGCTGCAGTTATCTTAATACTCTTTATGAAGCTAGTTGCTATCTCAGTATCTAGAGCAACAAACTTGATGAAGCTCAGCATTGTTACCTGTCAAACACTGGAGCCCCCAGTAATGTTTCAAAAAAGGTAAAGTTGCCACAGAGTTTGAGAGAGAAGAGAGAGAGAGACAGACAGACAGAGAGAGACAGAGAGACAGACAACTGATAGTGGTTTAACCTGAGGGTCACTACACCTCAGGTAAGGAGAGAGTTGAAAAGTGGAGTCCTTCATGGTTTGAGAATTGAACTCATGCTGTTGATGTCACCCTGCATTGCAAATAACCCATCCAAGGTAACAAACCTTTTGTCAGGACTGTGTGCAGAGATTCACTGTCAGTCACAATTGGTTGTTACGTCCTACTCAGTTGTTAGATAGCTGCTTACAATTGTATTCCTCACCATGATAGAACATCAGCATTTAGAAGAGGTTCCTGATGGTAAAATCTAGCGGCACGGTGGCACAGTGGTTAGCACTGCTGTCTCACAGCGCTTGAGACCCGGGTTCAATTCCCAACTCAGGCGACAGACTGTGTGGAGTTTGCACATTGTCTGCGTGTGTTTCCTCCGGGTGCTCCGGTTTTCTCCCACAGTCCAAAGATGTGCGGGTCAGGTGAATTGGCCATACTAAATTGCCCATAGTGTTAGGTAAGAGGTAAATGTAGGGGTATGGTGGGTTGTGCTTCGGCGGGTCAGTGTGGACTTGTTGGGCCGAAGGGCCTGTTTCCACACTGTAAGTAATCTAATCTAGTTGTTACAGACAAGAATTTAGATTTTGAAATTTTAGATTCTGTGTATGTGAGAGGACGTATACATATGAGGGGGGAGGGGGGAGGGGGGATGGGAGAAAAGGCTCTAAGTATATTCAAAAAGCAGTCTCATAAGGGTACTCATCATCAAACAGCTGATTTTCACTTTCTTTCCATGTTTTGGAATTCTTAGCAATACATGTCTTTAGAGTTTTTGTTTTGCTTGCAGTGTGAAAAGTTTGAATTGTGTCTAATTGTCCTCATCCTGAATTAAATCCTGAAATTATCTATCTTCCTCATTCAAGAGCTCGTAAGAACTCATTGGACAAAATACTGACAGCTGAAGTGAGAAATGAAACACATAGGAAGACCACACCAGAAGTTCTCAAATGAAGATGTGACCCAGTGTCTGGCTAGCAACATACTGGCTGAACCCATGACCACTGCTTTGGGACTGCAACCATCCAATGCTCCACTAACACTGTACACCAGACACCTTGGACAGAACTGAGAGGATGCAGGCTGTGATCACTGGGGACTAAGAAGCTTAGTAAAGATGAGGTCATAGTCACTGAGCACCTCTGCAGTTCAACTTGTTATCACTATTCTTTCCCAACGTGAGTGTAACTGGTATGACCAGCATTTGTTCTGTATTCTTGAGTTGTCCTTGAATGGAGTGGGTCTCAGCTAGGATTGTGGTCTGGTGTCATTCCTAGGCCACACAAGATATAAATGACAGGTTTTCTTCCCTAAAGTTATGGGGTGGCAAGAGAAGAGGGCAGAGGAGAGTAAGGGGAGCAGGGTGGGGGTGTGGGGGGTGGAGGACAGGGTGGACAAGAGGGAAGGAAGGGGAGGAGAAGAAAGGAGAAGAAGGGAGAAGAGAGGGGGCAGAAGGAGGGAAAAACGGTTGAGAGGGGGAGGAGGGGGTGAAAAAAGGAGGGAGAAGGGGGAGGTGGAGCACAGTGGGGAGGAGGGGCAGGAAAGGGGGAGGAGGGGGGAGAGGGAAGAGGAGGACAAGGGGAAGGAGGGAGATCAAGGAGAGGGAAGAGGAGCTAGTTATTATTCCATACCACAATCCTGCCCTCTGAGAATTGCAAAGCAAGTCACTCAAGGACAACTAAAGAATGGATAACAAATACTGGTCATACCAGCAACACCCTCACTGTGGAAGAATAAAGAAAACAAGTTGAACCACAAAGGTGCTAATTCACTGTGACCTCCTGCTTAGTAAGGTTCTTCGTCCCCAGTGATCACAGTCTACACCGTCTCAGTTCTGCCTGGTGTACAGCGTCTCTGGAATGTTAGGAGTGAACCTCAATGAACCAGATGAGCTTTTACAACAATCAACAATCGTTCATGGTCACAATTACTGAGGCTAACCTTCAATCCCATGTTTCCTTTTGATTAATTAATTCCATCAGCTTCCATGGTGAAATTAGAGTCAAGGATCCCAGAGCATTAGCTAAGGCCCCAGAATTGTTAGTCGAACAACATTACCACCATGCCACCACTTCCCCACCCAAATAACAGTCTGTTCCTTCCATTCAAGGCAAAGAGCATCTGTATGTATGGGTGCTGTCAGACATCACATTATCATGGCATAGTTTTAGAGAATGAACACAATGGCACAGACCAACTCTACACATGGAGATGAAATAACCACCTTTAGTGTCTGATCCATTGAGTTTGAGTTTGTTCAATGAATGCTAGCATCCCACTCATAGACTTCATAAAGGATTTGCTGGGAATTTTTGGGATGACTGGTGTTTGGAGTGGAATTGCAGGTGGACCAGCAAAGACTTTGATCATTATGTTTGAAGTAAATTGGGGAAAACGACTCCCTGGATTTGGTGATGCAATGCCTGACTTGTCAAATGGTTTGCTGACATTGGTGACTGGAATCGTGGAACCATAGAAATGTATGGTATAGAGCAAGGCCATTCAACCCCTCATGCTTATGCTCACCTTTTGAAAGAGATATGATGCATTGACACATGTATGCCTTTGTTTTGACATTACCCTGGAAGTTCCTTCAACTATTGCCCACTCTCTTTATGGAGTCAGATTCCAAGCCCATTGTCTCAGATCTTGACAATTCTTTGAATGAACACAATTTTCCTCTTTTGCCCTTTGAATATTTTACCCAAGAAATTTGAATATCCAACCTCTACTTACATTCATCAAAGGGAATTGTTTTTTTTCTCTCTACTTCCTCTAATGATCAGTTTGAAGGTTTTATTAGGTTGTCTCTGTCTCTGTTCTGAGGATTAAAAAATCCTAATTTTTAAAAACCTCTTCTCCTAATTGAAGTCTCTCATCCCTGGTAGCATCTTATTAAACCTCCTTTTTCTAATTCCTTCAGGGACTATGTTGTGATTCATTGTCCACCTTTTTATTGCCCATCTCTAATTGCCCTTACGAAGGTGATGGTGAGCTACCTTCTTGAACCATTACAATCCAGGAGGTGTTTAGCGGCACTCACAGTGTTCTTCTGGAGGGAGTTCCAGGATTTTGAACCGCTGATCTCTATCTCCTTAAATGTGTTCACATTTTCCCAGTTTCCACATTTATTCACAATACTGAAGTGTATCCAGAGATTAATAAAATTCCAGCACAATCTCTTTGCTTCTATACTGTATTCCTCTATTTCTAAGCACAAGCAACCCTATTTTAACCACCTTAAATGCACATCCTCCCACTTTTAAGAATTTATGTTATAGACACCAATACCTCTTTCTCATCTGTACTTTTGATTAACCCATGCCTTCCCAATTGGAAAATTTACTTTGTCCCTGGTAATGGATTCCAATGACCTCCCCACCATTAATGTGAACCTGACAGGCCTGCTGTACACTATACAATAATTGCAATCCTCCAATGCTAATCTACCATCCAATCAAGACTGATAGCCTATGAACATCTCTGTTATTTATTCTTTTTGGCATTCTATGATGTATTCTATCTGCTGGTAACTTTCCGAAATGATAACCTTTTTTAAATATGTTTTCTCCATCTAGTGATATTCTGTCCATATACACCCTCTCCTCTTTCAATGTAATCCCATAACAGTCCCTTCCTTTGTGAAGACAGAAACGGAAAATGTTCTGCCTCACCTAAAATATGCACAAAGAGAATGAATCTTGTTTTATTCAGGTTAGACCATTTGTTAATTTAATAAAAGGAGAAATTAATGCATTATTGATATATCATGTTTGGCATCAATAACCAGCCAATTTAGCAACTACTATATCAGATTATATCAAGGCTGCCAAGGAGAGATCTCGAAAACATGTACAATATTATTCTCCCTTGAATTTGTTGAAACTATAGTTTGAATACAAGTTTGAATGGATGCTTTGCTTAGCAAAAGTAGTTGAGGTAAACATGATTCATGCATCGGGAAAGGAGCTTGGTACATGCTTAATTGAGATTGAGATAACAACGAAAAGAACATAATTAATCAAGGACTCCCTGTGGAGACTGGTTTAATGAACCAGGTTTCTTTTACTTGTTCACAGGATGAGGGCATTTATCAAGTTAAGAATTGACTACATTGTTGCAGGTCTGGAGCCACATGTAGGCCAGATCATGTGAGGATGACAGATTTCCTTCCGTTAGTGCACCAGGTGGGTTTTTACTACAATTGGCAGTACTGACGTGTGTATCATTAAGCCATCTTTTCGTTCCAGATTTTTATTGGAAATAATTTCCACCAAAATTCCATAATGGGATTCAAATCCATATCACGAGGGCATTGGCCTAGAGTTCTGTATTATGAGTCATGTGACATTACCACTATATCACTGCCTCCCCTTGAGGGACACTTTCTGGACCGTCCATTTTGTAGATACTTAAAATCAACTTGTTCTGATACATCATGACATATGTCCGGGGCAGGTGTAACTGGAACCAGGATCTTCTGTCCCAGAAAGTAGGGACATTACTCACTGTGTCACAAGAATACTCCCATGTCAATGTTGTATATTTGGATGACTTTTTACCCACTGAAATAATGGGATGCAATATTTTTTGTGCTGGAGGAAGATGAAAGTAATGTCCGGGGGGCAATAGCCCATCCACTTTGAAAGGTTGTGTGAGGGGAGATGGTTGAATATTTGATGACTTTGCTTCTTTGTAGAACTTTCCCATTGTAGATATTAAGTATTTTGAAAAGAATCTAGAGAAGAGAGAGAATTTTTTTTCCCCCCATTGTTGAGGGAAACTAAGAAAATGGATCTTAACTGTAAAAGCCAGAATAAAGCCATTCAGGTGAGAAGTCAGGAAGCTGCTGAAGGTGTAGAATTTTGCAAGCTATAGGTATTGAGGAATATAGAGCCAAAGCTTGTGTAAAGATATAGTGAAAGGGGAAGAATGATAACATAGACTGTGCTCGCCTGTGGAAGGAGCAGATTGGATTTTCTTTTATCCCATTCCTGCTCCAGGTGTTCTAATTTGACAATTCCAGACATCACCAGTGCCAATATCAGTGACAATAAGATTCCTGATATAAAAGCCGCTAATCTGGTCAGATGGAGCCCAAGTCAAAAGAAAACCATTGTGATGGAAAGGGTTGCCATAACGGTGGAGTGATCCATGTTCTTCAAAGCTTAACTCAAGCAACCTGGCACATGTCTGGTTCAGATCGCAGTGGCGAAACCTATCCTGTTGTTCTTGTAATCAAATTCAGTGTAATATCGACCAATAAAGTTGGCACCCAGGATCCAGACAGGGCCAGCAGGCGGGGGGATATCAAGTCCAGAAAAAGTAACTGTGCAGACATCTTCTCCAAACTGGGATTCCTGTAAACATCAAGGAACATAGATCAGT
Source organism: Hemiscyllium ocellatum (assembly GCF_020745735.1). Classification (NCBI taxonomy): domain Eukaryota; kingdom Metazoa; phylum Chordata; class Chondrichthyes; order Orectolobiformes; family Hemiscylliidae; genus Hemiscyllium; species Hemiscyllium ocellatum. Next base: position 11,078,695 of record NC_083426.1, on the reverse strand, counting down.
CCTTGTGTCTCTTTGATCTAACTAAAAGACTCAAACAGATGGGCTTTTTTCTTTCCTTTCATTCTTCTTAATTACAGCAGAAAATATGTACAAAATGTGTAGTAACTTCCCGCTAGTCCACCAATTCCCCCATCACAAACAACAGCATGGCACATGACATTCCCATGTTTAGCAAAACTGCTAAAGTTAACTGACTTTTAATATGTACTAAAGCATTACAATCTTAATGCCAGGAATTTGCCCAAGGCTTCCATCTATGCTAATAAATCAGTGCTTTATAGTTTTCTGAATAGAAGCATGGATTTATGATTTCATTGAAGGCTCTAAGATACATCAAAGCAAATTTGAGGTTGTATAATCAGATCTATGTTCAATGCCAGCTTGTGCTTCTTTCTGTAGGGATAGTACAGGCTACCATTATATAGATAGGGTGGCTAGTCAGAGGCTTTTTCCCGGGGTGGAAAGGTCAATGACAAGAGGGTGATGTGTTTCTGATTGGCAAAAAGCATCATCTCTACAGGGCAAGCAGAGGACTGGTAAGGGAACGTGGAAGCTGAACACAAAGCTGTTGACCCCGGGAAACATTGAGGAGCTCAAGAGGGACTATGCAGGTTGGAGAACCGTGAAGCCCCTCTTTGAGTCCCCAGTGAACTGGTGGGAAACAGTAAAAGGGAATATCAAGAGGTTCTTCATCCTCAAAGATGTTCAGGAGGTGAGAGAGAGGCGGGGAAAACTGTTCCAGCTCCAGGAAAGTATGCAGAACCTGCTACTGCTGCAGACGATGGGGGTCAATGTCACGGAGGACCTCAAGGAGGTGAAGGGCCAGCAAGCCTCGCTCTTTGCCTCGGAGGCTTCCAAGATCATCTTCCAGTCCAGGGTCCGCTTGGTGGAGCAGGACGAGACGTGCTCATGTTTCTTCTTCCAGAAGGTGCACAAAGAGAGTTCTGTGCTCAGCAGCCTGAAGGAAGAAGATGGCTCGATAACGTCATCTCAGGCCGACGTCATGAGGATCAGTAAATCCTTCTATGCCAGTCTATATGATGTGAAGCCGACCAACAGCGCGGCCTCCCAGTTGTTCCTGTCCTCTATCAAGGAGGTCTTAGATGACAGAACACGCGGGAGGCTGGACCAGCCGCTATCTCTGGACGAGCTGACCAAGGCCCTAGAGTCCTTCGAAAAGAATAAAACTCCCGGAAGCGACGGCTTACCGGTCAAGCTCTATTCCACTCTGTGGGACTTGATTGGCCAGGACCTGCTGGAGGTGTATGTCAATATGCTTCAGGCAGGTACCATGAGTGAATCCATGAAGAAAGGCATCATCACCCTCATCTACAAGCGGAAAGGGGAGAGGGAGGAACTCAAAAATTCGAGACCAATTTCACTGTTGAATGCAGATTTCAAAATTCTGTCAAAGATTATCGCCAAGCGGGTCAGGTCTGCTCTGGGGTCGGTGATCCACCCTGACCAAACCTGTGCTGTGCCGGGCAGGAAGATCGCTGAGAGTCTCGCACTCCTCAGGGATACGATCGCCTACGTGCAGGATAGCGGGTTGGACACCTGCATCATCAGCCTGGACCAGGAGAAAGCCTTTGACCGAATATCACACAGGTATATGAGAGATGTTCTCTCCAAAATGGGCTTTGGGGAGGAATCTGCAATTGGATCAGACTGCTCTACACCAACATTGTCAGTGCAGTCTCCATCAATGGGTGGGAATCAGATAGCTTTCCAGTCAAATCTGGAGTCAGGCAGGGCTGCCTTTTCTCTCCTGCCTTGTTTGCGTACTGCATAGAGCCATTTGCCGAGTCCATCAGGAAGGATGCGAGCCTGAGAGGGGTGACTATTCCTGGCAGCGGGGGCCTGTAGGTTAAGGCCTCCCTGTACATGGATGACGTCGCCGTTTTCTGCTCAGATCCGCTGTCTGTGCACAGACTGATGTGCATATGTGACCAGTTCGAACAGGCCTCGGGGGCCAAGGTAAATCGAGGCAAGAGCGAGGCCATGCTCTTCGGGAACTGGGCCGACCAATCCTCAAACCCCTTCACCGTCAGGACCGACCACCTGAAGGTGCTGGGTATTTGGTTCGGAGGGGCTGGGGTGTGCGCCAAGTCTTGGGAGGAGCGTGTCAGCAAAGTGAGACAGAAACTGGGCAGATGGAGGCTACGGTCACTCTCCATCATGGGAAAAAACCTGGTCATCAGGTGTGAGGCACTGTCATTGCTATTATACGTGGCACAGGTCTGGCCTATTCCCAGAACCTGTGTCACTGCAGTCACTCGGGCTATCTTCCAGTTTATATGGAGATCAAAGATGGACCAGGTCTGAAGGGACTCACTGTACAAAGATCTGGGCAACAGGGGAAAAAATACACACAATGCCACCCTCACCCTGATGGCCACCTTTGTGTGTGGCTGCATCAAGCTGTGCGTGGATCCCCAGTATGCAAACACCAAGTGTCACTACGTACTGAGGTTCTACCTGTCCCCGGTGTTGCGAAGGATGGGCCTGGCCTCGCTGCCGCGGAACGCTCCGAGTAGTTGGACCATTCCGTATCACCTGTCCTTTGTGGAAAAGTTTATGAAGAAAAACATCTTTGACCACAAGTCCATCAGGAAGTGGTCAGCACGTAGTGTCCTTGAGACCCTTCGGGAAAAGGAAAGGGCGGATCCTATCGAGAGGTTCCCTGAGCAGACTGTCAAAGCCATTTGGCAGAATGCCTCATCGCCAGAACTTTCCAACAAGCACCAAGACATGGCTTGGCTGGTGGTGAGAAGGGCTCTACCTGTGAGATCGTTTATGCATGCCTGGACTCTCAGCTGCACCGCACGCTGCCCTCAAAGCGGCTGCAGGGGGGAAGAGACTGTCACACACGTCCTTCTGGAATGTGCCTGTGCAGAGGAAGTCTGGAGAGGAATGCAGTGGTGTTTGTCGAGGTTCGTCCCGAGCAGCGCCGTGACGCGGGACTCCGTGCTCTACGGCCTGTTCCCTGGGACGCACACCGAGACGAACATCAACTGTGCCTGGAGGATCATCAGCTTAGTGAAGGACGCTCTCTGGGCGGTCCGAAAGCTGTTGAACTTCCAGCTGAAGGAGTTGACCCCGACTGAGTGTTGCAGACTGGCACATTCCAAGGTCCAGGACTACGTGTTGAGGGACGCGCTGAAGCTTGGGGCAGCTGCCGCCAAGGCGCGGTGAGGAAAGACCACCGTGTAACATCTGCCTGCCTAAGAAGAACAGGGGGCCCACGCAGTCATTTGGGCTCCGCTGACACCTCAGCTCAAAATGTAATCATATCGACCTGTAAATAGGAATGATTACTCTGTTTCGGTATGCAAAGAAATGGAATGTTTACTTACGCACTGCATGTCCAGTTGTATAGATCAAAGTATTTATGAATAAAGTATATTTTTGAAATAAAAAAATCTCTTCCACATTGTCACAGCCCTTCACAATTCAGGGCCAGAGTCAACTCCTGGATCAGATATTTGGAAGAGGTATCCCCTGCATCTTTTATCTGGACCATTGACCTGGGATTTTAATCTGATTTTTCACCTCTCCGAGTAGATATCCTGTTTATGTGCAGGATATCACAATGGCATGGGAAGGTTGGAATAACCAAGGGGTCTTGTCCCCTTTCTCATTGTTTGCATGAGGACAATAGAACTTCATTGGAATTACCTGCTTATATACATGGGACTCAGCTCACCCTAACTGATCATGAGTCCCAACATCAGTAAAATGGTCAGAATATAAATGCATGCACACACACAAACACATTGATAAAGAGCAAAGAACAATCTAGCAGAGGAACAGCCCCTTCAGATCACCCCTGCATCAATTCTGATCCTTATTTAGACCTGCTACTTATTGCCCATATGCGGTTTCTATCCCTCTGTTCGCCTCCCATTCACGTGTCCATCAAGACACACCCTAAGCTTTGCTAACGTACCTGCTTCCATCGCCTCCACTGTCTGTATATTCCAGGCACTTACCACGCTCTGTGTGAGCAATGTTCCCCACACTTCTCCCCTAAATTTTCCCGCTCTCACCTTGAACCTGTGCCCTCTTGTAGTTGATCTTTCCACTCTAGGAAAAAGCCTCTGACTATTCACCCTAACTATAACTTTGTAGAGCACTATCTGGTTGCCCCTCAGCCTTTACCTTTTCAGTGAAAACAATCTCACCTCTCCTCATAACTAAAACCCTCCAGACCAGGCAACATCCTGGTAAACCTTCTTTGTATCCTCTCCAAAGCATCCGTGTCCTCCTGGCAGTGTGACAGCCAAACCTGCACACAATATTTTGGAATGTTAACTAAAGCTTTGTACAGCTGTAACATAATTTGCAACTTTTGTATTCAATGCTCCACCTGATAAAGATAAATGTGCTGAATGCTTTCTTGACTACCTTATTCACCTGTGTTGCCACATTCAGGGATCAGTGGTCCTGTATATCCAGATCCCTATCTGAAAATGTGTTGCTGGAAAAGCGCAGCAGGTCAGGCAGCATCCAAGGAGTAGGAGAATCAACGTTTCGGGCATGAGACCTTCTTCAGGAATCCCTATGTATATGTTCAGGAATCCCTATGTACCCAGATCCCTAAGTATATCAGTGCTCCTAAGGGTTCTGTTATTTATTGTATAATTTGCACCTGACGTTGATCTTCCAAAATGCATCACCTTACATTTGTCAGCATTAAACTCCATCTGCCATTTCTCTGGCCAAATCTACAATCCATCTATATCCCACTGTTTTTTTTTGCCAATCTTTTTCACTGTCTGCAAACTTAATGATCAGACTGTCTTATCCCTTATACTTCTTGCATTGAAGCAAATACAGTCCAAGCCTTAAGTTCCACTGAGCTCAGCAACCTTTCCCTGACTGCTGTTCCTCACACACAAATATATGCTCATATACAAACGCGCACATGTACAAATGTGTACATATACAGAAAAACTCAAAGAGGTTCACATGGACACACAAGACACATATGCACCTGCATACACATGTGAACACACATACCCTCATACACACACAAACATACATTTATACACCCAGAGATACACATACCCCTCACAGATATAAACATACACACATAGAGACATATACATACACATACACAGAGATTTACATATCCAGACGTATATACTCAGACATAGACATATTCACACACTGAAATATTCATATACAATATAATTAAAACTCACCTTCATAATGTAGTCTTCACCCTTTAATAAATAGGTCCTCCCTCCCATGTTGAAAGAAATGTGAGGCAATAGATGGATTTTGTCACAGTTCACGATGTACTACATGTGAGGTAAAAAAGGCAGTGACCAGAACAATAAGATTAAGCCAATCATGATATCAAAAATTGGTGCCTCTTTTTAAAAGTCTGTTATTTGCATTCTAGTTCTGATGAGAACAAGACAAAAATCTTACACTTCCAGTCTCCCTTTAGCAAAATTTAATACCCAATTCTCCAAATAATTTCAATGATGACATACTTAGATTTCCATCCTGCTTTTAGATTAATCTCAACCTTCTCCATTAATTAAGAAATCGGTACATTACCAATTAAATGCAGCAACAGTGGTGAAAATCTATTGTACAAGTTATCATACTCTCTGAAAATGAGTATTCTTGTGACAACAATCTACATGTAGATCTTTTAAATTCGGGAGGTTTGGTTCTGCTGACCAACAATCTCCTCTACTTCTACAATAATGCAAATAAAAGAAAGAACAGCCAATGCTGAAGACTTGAAACAAAAACAGAAATTATTGGAGAAACTCTGCAGGTCTGGTAATAACTGTGCAGTGGTGTGGCCCAGTGGTTATCACTGCTGCCTCACGGTACCCAGGGACCCAGGTACGATTCCAGCCTCGGGCAACTGTCTGTGGGGAGTTTGCCAGTTCTTCCCGTGCTTGCATGGGTTTCCACCGGGTGCTCTGGTTTCCTCCCTCAATCCAAAAATGTGCAGGTTGGGTGGATTGGTCACGCTAAATTGTCCACAATGTTCAGGAGTATGTAGGTTAGGTGCATTAGTTAAGGGAGTGGGTTACTCTTTGGAGGGTTTCTATGGACTTGTTGGGCCAAATGGCCTGTTTCACACAGTAGGAATTCAATGATGAAAATAGAATTGATGTTCTGAGTCTGCTCAGTAGACATGAAATGGTAACTCTAATTCCCTCTTCACAGACACTGCCCACGTTGCCTCCAACAATTTCTGCTCTCCATTCTGAGAATTGACATTCCCAATTTCTTAGTGAGTTTTGAGAAGATTTGTAGCTCAAGTTGAGGTTCTGGATGTAGGTTTGCTCGCTGAGCTGGAAGGTTCATTTCCAGAAATTTTGCCACCATAACTAGGTAACATCTTCAATGAGCCTCCAGGCAAAGCACTGCTGGTGATTCCTGCTTTTTATTTATATGTTTGGGTTTCTTTGGGTTGGTGATGTCATTTCCTGTGGTGATGTTATTTCCTGTTCTTTTTCTCAGGGGGTGGTAGATGGGGTCTAACTCCATGTGTTTGTTGCTAGAGTTCTGGTTGAGTTAATCTACCAGTCCATCTACCTGGTATCGTATGATTTTTAACTTTGTCCACTCCAGTCCAACATTGGCACCTCCATAACATCATTTATTGCTGTAAGACCCACTGCTCTCAAGCTGCTTCTGTTTGGATGAGAGGCCAAGAGAGGCTCGAAGAATAATAGGGTGGTCGTGGTAGGGGATATTAACTCTCCAAACAGAGTCAGCAGTTAGTCAGAGTTAACGTGTTGACTTGACTTGGGCTGGCCACCACAATGCCACAAGCCGGATGAAAACTGCTGACACTGCAGCTAGGGATCTGATGCCTGTGGTCTGAACATCCTGCGCTATGTGGGAAATCCTAGGTAGCACTGGTGGCCTGGAGCAAGAGGTGCCTGTGGCCTGTGAAATTTGAGCTCCAGGTTTTGGGGGTGGAGGAGGAGCTGGGGGCTGCTATGGTGCGATCACGAGGCTGAGGCTGTCGTAGATAGTTTGTTTCAACACACATCTTAACTAGGTGCAGGCACCTGGAGGTGGGTTACTGCGTGAGGGAGGGAGGGCTCCAGGCAGCTAGTGAGGGAATCTCCTGTTGCAAAACATTTCTTGACATTGGAAAATGGCATTGGAGACCAGCTAGGGCCAAGACTGTGGCACTACAGATGGCCCAGCTACTGAGACTGGTAGAAAGAACTATGAAAGGGCAATAGTGACAAGGGGTTCATTAATGAGGGAGTAGTCAGCTGAGTCTGTGCCTGTAGATGTGACACCAAGCTAGCATATTGCCCCCTGGTGCCATTGAGGGAAACAAGGGAGGAATGTCATGGGCCCTGGTAGTAATTTACAAATCCTGTCTGGTGCTACAAAAAGAGATAAGAGGAGCAGGAAATTGAGAAACAAATTTGTAAGAAGATCTCCGTTATCTGTAAGAATAATAGGGTGGTCGTGGTAGGGGATTTTAACTTTCCAAACATAGACTGGGACTGTCATAGTGTTAAGGGTCCAGATGGAGAGGAATTTGTTAAGTGTGTACAAGACAATTTTCTGATCTAGTATGTAGATGTACCTACGACAGAAGATGCACCTACTCTTGGGAAATAAGGCAGGGCAGGTGACTGAGCTGTCAGTGGGGGAGCACTTTGGGGCCAGCGACCATAATTCTATTAGTTTTAAAATAGTGATAGAAAAAGGATAGACCGGATCTAAAAGCTGAAGTTGTAAATTGGAGAAAGACCAATTTTGAGGGTATTAGGCAAGAACTTTCGAAAGCTGATTGGGGGCAGATGTTCGCAGGTGAAGTGACAGCTGGAAAATGGGAAGCCTTCAGAAATGAGATAATGACAGTCCAGAGAAAGTATATTCCTGTCAGGGTGAAAGGAAAGGCTGGTAGGCGCCTGTGACCAAGGGAGTGCCACAAGGATCGGCGCTGGGTCCACTACTTTTCGTCATTTATATAAACAATCTGAACGTGAACATAGAATCCACAGTTAGTAAGTTTGTAGACAACACCAAAATTGGAAGTGCAGCGGACAGCAAAGAAGGTTACCTCAGATTACAACAAGATCTGGACCAGATGAGACAATGGTTGAGAAGTGACAGATGGAGTTTAATTAAGATAAATACAAGGTGCTATATTTTGGGAAAGCAAAACTTAGCAGGACTTATACACTTAATGATAAGATCCTAGGGAGTGTTGCTGAACAAAGAGACCTTGGAGTGCAGGTTCATAGCTCCTTGAAAGTAGAGTCACAGGTAGATGGGATAGTGAAGAAGGCATTTGGTATGCTTTCCTTTATTGGTCAGAGTATTGAGTACAGGAATTGGGAGGTCATGTACAAGGTGTTGGTTAGGCCACTGTTGGAATGTTGCATGCAATTCTGGTCTCCTTCCTATCGGAAAGATGTTGTGAAACTTGAAAGGGTGCAGAAAAGATTTACAAGGATGTTGCTGGGGTTGGAAGATTTAAGTTACAGGGAGAGGCTGAACAGGCTGGGGCTGTTTTCCCTGGAGTGTCGGAGGCTGAGGGGTGACCTTATAGAGGTTTACAAAATTATGAGGGGCATGGATAGGATAAATAGACAAAGTCTTTTCCCTGGGGCGGGGGAGTCCAGAACTAGAGGGCATAGGTTTAGGGTGAGAGGGGAAAGATATAAAAGAGACCTTGGGTGCAACTTCTTCATGCAGAGGGTGGAGGAGGCTGGTGCAATTGCAACATTTAAAAGGCATCTGGATAGGTATATGAATAGGAAGTGGTTGGAGGGATATGGGCCGGGTGCTGGCAGGTTGGACTAGATTGGGTTGGGATATCTGGTCGGCATGGATGGGTTGGACTGAAGGGTCTGTTTCCATGCTGTACATCTCTATGGCTCTATGATTCTGTGATAAGCGACAATGAAAACCATGAGGTTCTAGGGGTCAAGTGAAAGGGCAAAAACTTGGTAAATTAAGTAATGTAGGTAAGTGTGAGGTCATGCACTTTTGTTGGAAGAATCAAAGGGCATTCTATTATTTAAATGGAGAGAGACTCCAAATAAAGTGTAGCTCAGAGGGATCTAGTTCTTGTGCATCAACCGTGAAGTTAGCAGGTAAATGCAGCTAATAGTTAAGAATCGAAATCGAATTTTGCTCTTTACTGCCAGCAGGTTGGAATTTTAAAATAGAGAAGTCTTCTTCCAATTGTAATGGGTGTGGCTGAGGCCACATGTGGAGTACTATGTCCAGTTTTGGTCCCAGTATTTGAGAAAGAATGTACTGACATTGGAGTCAGTTCAAAAGAGATTCATTAGGCTGATGCTTGTGATGAGGGGGTTGGCTTATCAAGAACAGTTAAACAGATTAGGCATTTATTCATTAGACTTTAGGAGAATGAGGGGTGATCTTATTGAAATACACATGGTTCTGAGGGGATTTGACAGGATAGATGCTGAGAAGATATTTACACTGGTTGGAGAATTTAGAACTGGGAGCACAGATATAGAATAGGGGGACACTCTCTTAAATCTGACCGTCATATTTACATGCTGAAAATGTGTTGCTGGAAAAGCGCAGCAGGTCAGGCAGCATCCGAGGAACAGGAAATTTGACGTTTTGGGCATAAACCCTTCTTTAGGAATCCTGAAGAAGGGCTTATGCCCGAAACGTCGAATTTCCTGTTCCTTGGATGCTGCCTGACCTGCTGCGCTTTTCCAGCAACACATTTTCAGCTCTGATCTCCAGCATCTGTAGACCTCACTTTCTCCCCATCACATTTACATATTAAGATTAATATATCCTCCCAATCTTTGACTTTAATCAGTGCATTATTTGAGCTAGCCTACAGTCATGATCTCACCCTAACCTTTTCATCTAAGCTTATTAGCATACCTCTTATTCCTTCTACACACCTACAGGTCCCTAAACATCATCGCTGTTCACCTCAACCATTCCTTATGAGAATGCTGAACAGTGGGTTCTCAGAGAAGCACTGACTCTCGACCTTTGTTTTTGGGTCAGTGATTGACTGAATCACTGGGTAATGTACCCATTGATTCTTGATAAGCTGTACGATAATAAATTGTGTGGTATCACAAACCAAAAGGACAACAAGTTCAAAGGTAACATTCTGTTCTTTAAACTGCTTAAGGGCCAATAAATGTGTCAGTGCCCTGGGAAATAAACACACAACATCATATATTATTTAAGTAGACGATTCAATTACAGCTCAGTAAAATAGACTCTCCACTTGCAACTACTTTGACTAAACAACAGTAACGATGGTGATGGGTTTTATATGACCATGAGGTGTGGGAGGTGTATAGCTTCTCTCGGGAAATTTTTAAAAATCAATAGATGTCTTAAATGAAGGCCACTTCGAAGATCAGTCTTACGTAGGTTACAGAGAACATACGTCATAAATACAGGCCATTTAGCCCAAGTGGTTCATGCTGGTATTTATGCTCTACACAAGCCTCCTCTCATCTCTGCCTGTTGTTTTGAAAGGTCTCTCATTTATACATAGTCAGAAGTCATACTACACCAGGTTATAGTCCAACAAGGTTATTTTAAATCTCAAGCTTTAAGAACGCCTGGTTGTGTGACTTCTGACTTTGTCAATCCCAGTCCAACACTGGCACCTTCATGTCATGGCAACCATTTATATGTAGTTTTGGAATTTGTATTTCAAAATAAAGGCAGCTAGGTGCTGGTCTCTACAGTGAAGGGTTTCATTTTGCTGACTTAGAAAGAACTCACCAAACAGTCCATGGCAAAGTAAATTATAAAGAGACAGTTAGGTAAAAACTTAAAGAGTTGAGATAGGGTATAATTTCTCTGGACTCAAGTCTACGTGACAGATAGATTCCTACAGTGCGGAAACAAGCCATTTAGCCCAGCAAATCCACACTGGCTCTCCGAAGAGTAACCCACCCAGACCTGTTCCCTTATTACTCTACACCTAATGCACCTAACTTACGCTTTCTGAACACTATGGGTAATTTAGCATGGCCAATTCACCTAACCTGTACATTTTTGGATTCTGGGAGGAAACCCACATAGACATAGGGAGAACATACAAACTCCACATAGACAGACACCTGAGGCTGGAATCAAACCCAGGTCCCTACTGCTATGAGGTAGCAATGCTAACCACTGTGCCACCGTGGTTAGTTAAATCAGTTGAATTTTTGTTCAGCAATGCATTTTAAGATCATTGTAACTGTTTTTTTTTAATGTAATTAAGGAGCTTGTGTTTTCTATTTTCCTTTTATGAAATAAACTTCTGGTGTATTGCTGAAGAAAATCTACAGTTTTGTGAAACCATCACATTAACTAATTAAACAAGAGTAAACATAATCTATCAAGCCATGTTTCACTCTGAGATCTGCCTTGGCCAGTAAAACCATCAACTGGGATTCTAACACTTCCAACATATCCATCTATTCTTTCTCAGCTCAGGTATTTATCAAGTTAATGCACCTACATATCATAGAATCCTTACACTGTGGAAGCAGGATATTTAGCTTATATTAACCCTCCAAAGACCATCCCACCCACACTCCTATCCTTATGACCCTGCATTACCCATGGCTAACCCATCCAGACTGCAAATTCCTGGAAACTATGGGCAATTTAGCGTAGCCAATCCACCTAACCTGCACATCTTTGGACTGTGGGAGGAAACCCACACAGATAGTCACCCAAGGGTAGGATCAAACCAGGGTTCCCAATGCTGCAAGGCAAGTAGTGCTAACCACTCAGCCACCATACATCCCTTAGGTTCAAGTCATTAATAAAAGGAAGTGAAAAATCTCACACTGTGGTACTCCAAATGTTCGCCTAGTCTCTTGCTGCCTCACGATCCCAAATTCAATTGCCAACTTGGCCAATTGCAACAGGACATTTTTAGCAAGAAGAACAGTAAGAATTAATGAAACTCTCCCCAGTTAGACTCTTAGGATCAGAAATAGGTTTGCTTGGACCTTAAGTTTGTACCTTCTAATGATTTTAAAGTGTGTCTTCTACACCTGCCCAACTTATTCACTTATCTGCAACAGTTTTTTATTGACTTCAGTTCGTGGATTATGTTGTAATAAAACATTGAGCATTGGTCTCTCACTTAGTAATAAAACTGTGACACTCCACAGGGGTTAAATTTGAAGAAAGCACTCCAATATTGTGGAGGCACAGGCATTGCCCCACCTAGTGGTGAGGTATGCCACAAACACTGCCTTAATAAAAACAAATGAATGGTGATTTCATTTTCACTGAGGGTGAGGTCAGGGCCCAGTGGTGTGTTCATTTATTAACAATGGTATAATTCTGTTGATTACTCACTCAACACAATGACTCACTGCTGGATTATCTCTGCACTGGCAATGACCATACCAGCCTGGAATCCATGTTATCCCTGCCACGTGAATTGTTATTGTCTTAGCAATCAGTTGAACTGGAAGCAATAGTTTATTTCCTCACAATAGACTATTCCCTAGCAAATCTCTTCCTCAAAGACGCCTTCATTGCTTATTGGTAGTTCTAATCATACAATCATCCAGCACAGGAGGAGGCCATTCAGTCTATTGTATGTGTGCCAACTCTTTGTCAGAACTATTTTCTTGTGAAAAGCCCTGTTTTTCCGTCATCCCCCTGCAACTTTGGACAGTGCTTTCCTGATCTCAGCAACATTCTCTGCTAGAGTCAAAACCGCTTTAGGTCCCTTCTATTTATTCATCCACTGGGTGTGGTCATCACGGACAAAGCCAGCATTCACTGACCATGTCCTAACGCCCCCAAAGTTATGTGGAAGCAAAGAACAGGTTTCCGTTTAAATGGTCGAGCTTTGGTTTTCCATGGATACTGGGTCCTGTCTCTCAAAGATAGCATCATTCGCTTCAGCCTAACCAGTATGCTCGAGGGTAGGAGGGAAGAGGTGGGTGGAAGGGTGTAGGTAAAGCCAGAGTGCCTGGCTTTTGTAGAGAGGGGAGACATGTACACAGCGAGGTATCTGGATGAGGACTTCACTGATGGCTGGATGTTATGGAGGAAGGGCGACTGGATGAGATCATACTCCCCACAACCACACACAGCTTAAAACAATTCTGATCACTCAGCGATCCAATGCAGATTGATCAATTTATTTATGGTCTCAGTCAGACGTGGAATTTCATCTCACTTCTTTGACAGTCTCAGGATGTTCCAAGCCACTTCACTGCGGTGACTGAATGCATGTGAAGTGTAATTGTTGCTGTAACGTAGGAGGCGTAGTTTGTACACAGCAAGCCCTCACAAACAGCAAGAGTGTTTTTCTTTATTCATTTGTAATGAGTTGCACTGTCCAGCCCAACATTTATTGCCCATCCCTAACTGACTTTATGAAGGTAATGGTGAACTGGAAGCAATAGTTTATTTCCTCACAATAGACTATTCCCTAGCAAACCTCTTCCTCAGAGACACCTTAATTGCTTATTGGTAGTTCACCTACCGCTGTGGTCATAATTAATCCACACTGAATTAGAATCCCTACAGTGTGAAAACAGGCCCGTTGGCCTAACAAGTCCACACTGACCCTCTGAAGAGTATCCCACCCAGATCCATTCCCCTACATATACCCCTAACTCATGCACCTAACCTACACATCCCTGAACACTATGGGCAATTTGAGCATGGCCAATTCACCTGCCCTGTACATCTTTGGGAGGAAACTGGAGCACCCGGACGAAACCCACACAGACACGGGTAGAATGTACAAACTCCACACAGACAGTGACCCGAGGCTGGAATCGAACCCAGGTTCCTGTTGCTATGAGGCAGCAGTGCTAACTACTGAGCCACTGTGCCATCACTAACTCTTAGGAAGGGAATTCTTGGGTTTTGAGTCAATGAAGGAACAATACACAATTCCCATTCAGGATGTTGGATGATTTGGAGGAGAGTTTGCAGCTGGGATGGTGTTCCAGTGAATTTGTTGCGCTCATTCTGGGTGACAATGGTCAAGGGTTTGGAAGGTGCTTTTGATGGAGCCTTGGAGAATTTCTGTAATGCATCTTGTTGGTGGTACACACTGCTACTACTGAGCGTTGGGTGGTGGAGGAGATGAATGTTTGTGGATGCGGTGCCAATCAAGTGGACTGCTTTGTCCTGGATGGTAGCCATGATGTGGAGGAGCTGGTGTTGGACCGGAGTGGACAAAGTGAAAACTCACATAACACCAGCTTATAGTCCAACAGGTTTATTTGGAAGTGCTCCGATAGCTAGTGCTTCCAAATAAACCCGTTGGACAATAATCTGGTGTTGTGAGACTTTTAACTTTGTCCTGGATGGTGTTGAGCTTTTTGAGTATTGTTGGAGCTGCACCCGTCCAGGTCCATGGAGAATATTTCATCACCCTCCTGTATGGTGGGCAGCCTCAGGGAAGTGAAGAGATTAGTTACTTGCCTCAGCATTCCTCGCTTCTAATCTGCCTTTGTAGCTATATGAATTTTGTGGCTGCTCCAGTTCTGTCTCTGGCTAATGGAATGCTGTTGATGGTCAGAGATTCTGTGATAGCAATGCCATTGAATTTAAAGAGGCAATGGTTGGACAATCTCTTGTTGGAGATGCACATTGCACTTCTGTGGCATGGGTATACCACTTATCAACCCATGTCACCCAGGCCTCACTGCAAATGATCTAATGGACCGGTTCAGTGTCTGAGGAGTTGTGAATAGTGCTGAGCACTGAGCACGACAAACAGTTTCACTTTCGACCTTATGATGGAGGGAAGGTCATTATGAAGCAAGTGAAGATTCACTTGCTTCACCGAGGACATTACTCTGAAGAACTCTTGCAGTGCTGCTTTGTGACCAAGTTGTTTGACCTGCAACAACCATAGCCACCTTCTTTCATAATTGAAAAGACTTTAACCTGGGGATAGCTTTTCTTCCTGGTTCAACCTTAACTTTGTTAGGACTCTTGATGGCTAACTAACTGCTAGCCTGATTCTCAATGGGTCTAGTTTAGAGTGGTGCTGGAAAAACACAGCAGGTCAGGCAGCATCCGAGGACCAGGAATTCCTGATGAAGGGCTTTTGCCCAAACGTCAATTTTCCTGCTCCTCGGATGCTGCCTGACCTGCTGTGCTTTTCCAGCACCACTCTAATCTAGGCTCTGATCTCCTCACTTTTGCCTGCCTGATTCTCAATGGGGTTTATTGAGGGATAAATAATGTCCAGGACACTGGGGAGGACTTGCCTGCTCTTCTTCACCATTGTACCATGGGACCTTTGGAACCCAGTTGATCAGACAGACAGGCAAAGCACTGGTTTCATGTTTCAGCCAAAGGCAGCAGTTTCTAATGGTACAGCTCTCTCTGTGTCCTTTGGGGAGCAATAATCCTTTCATATTAAGTCTATGGAATGGGTTCTTCAACTCAGAAAATCTTCAACCTCAGAGGCAAGCAAGCTACCAGCTAAAATAAACAGAAAATGCTGGAGAAGCTCAGCAGGTCTGGCAGCATCTGTGGAGACAGAAACAGAGTTATGTTATCGAGTCTGGAAAGCCCTTTTTTCAGAACTGTAGCAGAACTACCAACTGAGCCACAGGTCACCAAATAATGACTCCTCTCCTCACCTCTCCCTCTTCTAGGACCGTGGCTCCAATAGCATTCACTAGAGAGGAAACTGCTGCGGCTGGTCCAGTGATGTAGGAGGATCCAGTATCGACAATGGCTGCACAGCCTTTACGACAGAACAACATCTCTCCACCGACCGAAATCCTAAGACAGGAGAATAGAACAAGAATTTGTGAAAGGAAGTGCTTCCTGCTTTCAGAAGTGCTGAGGGTTCTGCAAACAATTTCTATTATCTGCTGGGGACTGCAAGCTGCAAGTCAGGAGAAAAAAACTCATAGAGTGAGAGATACCTGCACCACAGCAGAAGGCCCACCGGCCCATTGCATCTGAGCCTATCAACACCAACTAACTCACTATCCTAATCCCATTTTCCGGCACTTGACCCGTAGCCTTGTTTGCCTTGGCATTGTAAGTAGGCAAAAGTGGTGACTGCAGATGCTGAAGATCAGAGTCTAGATTAGAGTGGTGCTGGAAAAGCACAGCAGGTCAGGCAGCATCCAAGGAGCAGGAGAATCGATGTTTCAGCAAAAGCCCTTCATCGGGAATCAGGCTTTTGCTCGAAACATCGATTTTCCTGTTCCTCGAATGCTGCCTGACCTGCTGTGTTTTTCCAGCTCCACTCTAATCTTGGCATTGCAAGGGTACCTCGAAATACTTCTTAAATATTATGACAATTTTTATCTCATCACCTTTACAGATAGTGCTCTTCAGATTCTCATCATCCTTGAGGTGAAAGCAAATTTCCTCCAATATTCTCTAAACTTCCTGCCCCTTACCTGAAATTTATTCTGCCTGGTCAATTATTTCTCCATCAACAGGGAAAGTCTCTTCCTATCTACCCTATCTGTGCCTCTCATAATTTTATATACCTCAATCACATCCCATCTCAATCTCCTCTGCTCTAATGAAAATAACCGCAGTTGGTCCAATCTATCTTCATCTTCTGAAACTCTCTAGACCAGGCAACATCCTGGTAAATCTCCTTCACACCCTCTCCAGTGCTATCACATCCTTCCTATAATGTGAATTCCAGGACCACAAACACGTCTCTAGCTGTAATCTAACCAACATTTTATACATTCTGAGCATAACCTCTCCACTCTTAAACTCTATGTCTCAGCTAATAAAGGCAAGTATATCATATGCCTTCTTAATCACTTTATCTTTCTGTCCTGTTATTTTAAGGGCAGTGGACATGCACACCAAGGTGTCTCTGACCCTCAGTACTTCCTAGGGTCCTACGTTCATCATATATGCAATTGCCTTGTTTATCCTGCCCAAATGCATCACCTCACATTTATTCAGATTTAATTTAACTTGCCACTGATCAGCTCATCTATATTCTCTTGTAGTCCTAGGCAATCTTTCTCACTATTACCACCCTATTAATTTTTTAATGTCTGAAAACCTTACTGATCAACTCTCGTACATTTAAGTCTAAATCATTTCTATAAACCACAAATAGCAAGGGCCCCAAAACTGACCTCTATGGGACCCCACTGGACTCAGACTTCCAGCCAGAAAAATATCCCCCAACCACCACCCTCTGCTTCCCTCACCTCAGCCAATTGTGGATCCAATCTGCCAAATTTCCTCAGATCGCATGGACTTTTACCTTTGCTGTCAGTCTCCCATTTGAGACTTTATGCTGACTCTGACAATTAGGAATGGGAGTTGCAAGGATAGCCACTATATGTCTGTACAGAGAAGGCAGTTCTCCGCTGGTAGATTCACAACTCTGAGTTTGAAGGCTGGGGACTCAGGTTTAACAAAAACCTTGGTTGATAGTCCCAAGGCAGAGGATTTTCTTACAATATCCTTTGTGATTACCCAACACTGCAGTTGATCAAATATCTTTGAAGTATTGTCCCATGCTGTAAAGTAGGAAGCACACCAATTCACACATAGAAAGAGTTTTACGTTATTTATTGAGGAATAAGCATTGACCAGGTTGACATCATCTTTGGACTAGGGCCATGGAATCTTTTGTAACTATGTGATAGGGCAGACAGGGAGTAGGATCAATGTCACAAAAACAAAATTCTGCATCTCTAACATACAGCACACCACTGAAATGTCAATTTGGAATCTACAGCTAAGTACATTGGATGAGACTTTGACCCACAGCCATCCATCTGGGAAGCAAGATTGCTTTCAGTTGATCCACAATTGGTGCATACAACCATCACAATCAGTTCAATGTTGAACTGCAAGGTTAAATCAAACATTCATAATCATGTAGCAGAAACTGCAGTATACTGTAATTGTCATAGATAAACTCGTCATTAAGTAAACACACACAGTCATAAATGTCTCCCTGTTCTTCTAACTTTGGACAATATTACATTTGTCGTCGTATTAGATCAAGCTGTCATTCTGGACTAAGTGAGAACAGTCATTAGTGAATAGAGGAATGATCATTTATGGAAAAATCACCATATATTATTGTGATTATATATATAAAAAATACATTTATAAATTTAAAACCATAACAATAATTTTTTGAACCATTTATCCCCCTCCATTTTGTTCTAGCACTCCAATGTTTAACTTTAACTCGCTACCCATATTCTTCCTTTCTCTCAAACAAAATGCCATAGAATCACACCATTCATCTTGATTAACTTACACAAGTGAAAGATTGTTGTCAAAGGCAGAACTGTCAAATATTAACAGTGCTCCCTTTGTGCACGCTAATCTTTAAGCAGTTTAGCACATGCCACGGTTGGAATCAGTGCCTATACTGAGTGAAACTGTGTACGAGGAATCACTCTGGGACCTTGCTGTAATGATGCTTACCCTTTCAGTTCGATTTGCCAGTAACCTTTCTTGAGCAGGTTCAGATAGTGGAACTCACCACTGTAGTAGGAAGGATCAGTGCCCCCCAGTATCATCTCTCCACCTGGAGTTCCTCTGGAGTCTCTGTGTAAATCAAGAACACATGGTTAAAAATAAATCAGAGTAAGAGAAGGGGAAGGCAGCTGGGAGAGAGTGAAGCTAAGCCAAAAATTATCCCCTTTGACTGCTGCGTGAATAATCACAGTCTTTGGAATGCGCTCCCCCCACAGTGTTGGCATAAAATTTCTTATAGAGTGGCCACACAATACTCTAAGGATTGCCAACTTTGGATATAAAGCTGAAGTAGGTCAGAAAGCTGCAAATTCTTTCGCAAGTAACATCCCAGAAAGGCTGTCTACAAGGCACAGACCAGGAGTGTGGTCCATTTACCTGGATGGGTGCAGCTGCAATGATACTCAAGAAGCTCAAAACCATCCAGAAACAAAAAACAGCCCGCTTGATTGGCAGCTCAGCCACTACTTCCATCGTTGACTCACTCCCTCAGTGGTATGCAGGAGCAGCATTGTGTACTATTTACATGGCACACTACAGCAACTCACCAAGGATCCTTCAACAGCACCGACCAAACACACAACCTCTAGCAATTAGAAGGACAGGGGCAGCAGATACTTGGGAATGCAATCACCTGTAAGTTCCCCCCCAGCTCACACTGCATCCTGACTTTGAAATATATCGCTGTGTCTTCACAGTCACAGGGTTAAAATCCTAGAACTCCCTTCCTCACAATATCGTAATCTTACCCCACATGGACTGCAGCAGTTCAAGTAGGTGTGTCATCACTACCTGCTCCAGAGTAATTAAGGATGGATGGTAAAGGTTGGCATTACCTAGTGACTTTCAAATTCCTTGAACAAATAACATCAGAGCAAGATTCCTGCTTCTAACTGCCTGGACTACATGCAACTTCTGCTGATAACCCAACAACTCTCATCTCACATTGGAGCACTGCCCATCATGCACTAAAATGAGAGGAAACCCATCATTTGCTGCTTGAATGATCCTTGACTGTGAAACAATGTTGACCCAATTTCCAACATTTCAATAATCAACTAACAGAATGATTCAACATGAGTAAAATTGCTGTAAATACTATATATTTTGTCATGTGAATGGAGGAAGAAAGTGGAAGTTTAGATACTGCTGTGTTGTAGAGAATGAAACAGGTGTGTTTTATTTTCCAGAATAAGTGAAAATGTATATTGTTCAATTCTTGTTATAGAGTCATAGAGTTATACAGCACGGAAACAGACCCTTTGGTCCAACTCATCCTCACAAACCAGCTATCCATAATTAATCTAGTCCCACTTGCAAGCACTTGGCCCATATGCTTCTAAACCTTTCCTATTCATATTCCCATTCAGATGCCTTTTAAATGTTGTAATTTTACCAGCTTCCACCACTTCCTTAATCCATACACACACTAAAATTTGCTTCTTAGGTCCCTTTTAAATCTTTCCCCTCTCACCTTAAACCAACGCCCTCTAGTTTTGGACTCCCCTACGCCAGGAAAAAAGACCTTGGCTAGATAAGGTTAGATAACTTTTGGAGAAGTTGTATTTGATACATTTATAAGAAAAGCCTTTGTGTGGTAAAGCTGCCTAGCAACAGCCTGTGGATTTTTAAGTTGCAGTTTGTCAGCGACCTGGATGGTGTCAGGCTTCTTGAGATTTGTTGGAGATGCACACATCCAGGTAAGCGGAAAGTATTCCATTACCCTTCTGACTTGATGGTGGGCAAGACTGGGGAGGCAGGAGATGAGTTACTTACAGTCATGGAAATTGCACCTTGGAAACAGACCCTTCAGTCCAACTCGTCCACCAGGTATTCTAAATTAACCTAGTCCCATTTGCCAGTAATTGTACCAGCCTGCATTACTTCCTCGGGCAATTCATTCCATACAGGCATCATGCTCTGTGTGAAAAAGTTGCCTTTAGGTCCCTTTTAAATCTTTCCCCTCTCACTACTTGCTGCAGAATTCTAGCCTCTGACCTGGTCTTGTAGCTCTTGTATTTATAAGGCTCATCCAGATCTAAGAAACCTTACAGTGTGGAAGCAGGCCATTAGGCCAAACAAAACCACACCGACCCTCCGAAAAGTATCCCACCCAGACCCATTTCCCCACCCTATATTTACCCCTGACTAATGCACCTAGCCCACACATCCCTGAACACTATGGGCAATTTAGCATGGCCAATTCACCTGACCTGCACATATTTTGGATTGTGGGGAGAAACTGGAGCACACGCAGGAAAGCCACACAGACATGGGGAGAATGTGCAAACTCTACACAAACAGTCGCCCAAGGCTGGAATCGAACCAGAGTTCCTGGTGCTGTGAGGCAGCAGTGCTAGCCACTGAGCCACGATGCCACCCACCATGTCTAATGAATGGTAACCCCTAGAATGTTGGTAGTGAGGGATTCATTGATGGTAGTTCCATTGAATGGCAAGGACCAATGGTTAGATTCTCTCTTGTTGGAGATGGTTATTGACTGGCACTTGTGGGGCATGAATACTACTTGCCGCTTGTCTGCCCAAACCTGGATATTGATGTTACAAGTTAAAATGATGGAAGGACACTTGCTCTGTCACCTCCAAGTTGTCTCCATCACTTAGCACTCTCTCTCCCTACCTGCGGATTATGTATTATTCACACCCACCTGTTATAGTAAACAGAAAAGACTTCTTCATTGAGAACATGTTGATCCAAGATTCGCTCGAACACCGGCTTTATGTTGTCAATAGCAATAGTCCGGAACCCCATGCCCAGGATCCCATCAAACTTGGCAAAGATAAAAGGATAAGCTGGCAAGGCAGTAGCTTCAGCAAACACTTGGATAACTGGGATATTGGCCACCTACCGGAACAAAGATCATGTTTCAGAAATCACAGGATATTGTCAGCCATGTTTCACACTGAGGTCCAGTGATGGGGAACTAGAGACAGTGCAGAGAACACAGAATGGAGGAACAGGACAAGGGGAAGCTGGCAGAGGTTAGCGAGTTAAGTACTGTGCATGAAAATATTCAGATCATCTGATTCTCTGAAATGAACGTAACATGTAAGATTTTATGAGGGCTTGACAGGTTAAATACTTGGAAGATATTTCATCTCATGGGGGCCTCTATAACTGGGGGACAGACTTTCTGAATAGAGAACTTTGCCTTTAAGACAGTGAGAATTTTTTCTATTAGAGAATTTAGAATTCCCTAGCTTGAGTGAGCACTGGTCATTGAATATATCCAAGGCATAGGTAGACAAATTTTGGGTTGACAAGGGACTTGAGGGATATGGAGACAGAACAGGAAGTGTTAAGGCCACAATCAGGTCAGCCATGATTGAACTAAATGATACAACAGGCATGAATAGCCTACTGTTTGTTGTATTTCTTATTTATTAAAGGAGCAGTCCATCTCAAAGGGACAGACTGCTGCTAATTTGTTACAGGAGTGCCACAGGGAGAATAACATAAATGACTGAGTGAACAGAATCCTTAAACAATGCACGACAAAAAATGTTAATGTTGATACATGAACAGGATTTCATTATCTATTTCTCACCATTACAATATCTTGACTGAGGAATCCCTTCACATTGCCAGATCCATATTGAATAGCAAACCCTTGTCCATTGGCCTCATATGTCCTTGAGGTGGAGGAGTCATATCTGTTGTGGGAAACTTCAAAAAGCCAAAACAAGTCACAGACAATTTAATTTTAGGCAATTTCACTACTTTCCTGTTGTCATAATTTTTGAGATTCTGGTACACTTCATCCTAAACCTGGTCTAGAGCACCATCCAGTGGCAAATCAAATTCTGTGTTAAATTGAAATGCTGTATTTTTAAAAATTCTGTTCAGTACTATTCCTTGCCATATTTTTAACTTTTCATCTTCTTTCGTCTTCCACTTTGTTTTTCACTCTTGTATATTTTTCTCTTTTTTTTCTAGTCTTAAAAGTGCTTTTGTTATCTGAATCTTTAACTTGTTTCTTATTTACTCAATGATACATTTTATTTCCCTGAGAGTCTCACTTCTGCCCAGGCTTTGACTGAATGTGCAGCAACTTCCAGTTTAATTGATCTTTGCAAGGTTCTTGCAGGAGGAGATTGGTGTTTGGGTCAATTTTACGGGCTCCTCAGGGGTTTAGCTCAACAGGGTATGATAGGTTTACGTCAACCAGGCGAAAATGAGGACTGTAGATGCTGGAGATCAGAGCCAAGATTAGAGTGGTGCTGGAAAAGCACAGCAGGACAGACAGCAACCGAGGAGCAGGAAAATTGACGTTTCTGGCAGGAGCCCTTCATCAGGAAAATTCCTGATGAAGGGCTCCTGCCCGAAACATCAATTTTCTTGCTCCTTAGATGCTGCCTGACCTGCTGTGCTTTTCCAGCACCACTCTAATCTTGGCTCTGATAGGTTTACGAGTAAAAAATGAGGTCTGCAGATGCTGGAGATCAGAGCTGAAAATGTGTTGCTGGTCAAAGCACAGCAGGCCAGGCAGCATCTCAGGAATAGAGAATTCGACGTTTCGAGCATAAGCCATCAGTCTGATCAGATGTAAACACAGGAACAGGAGTAGGCTATTCATCCTTTCAGCTTGTTTCATCATTCAATTAAATCATAACTGATCCATGGTCTAACTCTGTATAACTTCCGTTGCCCTATATCCCCTAATACCTTTGCTTAACAAAATTCTTTCTATCTAGATTTGAAATTAATAACTGATCCTACATTCACCGCCATTGGTCAAAGAGAGTTCCAAACAACTATGATGTTTTGATGTGCTTCCTAACATTTCGCCTGAACATCCTGGCCCTAATTCTCATACCATGTCCTCTAGTTAAAAATGATACTTTATTAGATAGAGATCGCACTTGTGAAGGAATTCTCACTGGAGTGCAATGATGAGTCTATCTGCAGGTTACCTTACATTCATCCAGGGGACACTTACAACAAGCTGTGTAAATGGGCGAACAGTTGGTCGATGGTATCCAGAGGTTGGCAGAGCCAGTGTCGAAAATGACTTTGAAGTTCTGTGGCGGGGTCCCGATGCTGATCTCCCCAAAGTATTGGGTCTGAAAAGGACAGCACAACAATAGCAAAGACCCAGCAACAATTCAGAGTGCTTCATAACCAAATGAAATGGCACTTCACCTGATGAAGTGCTCTGAAAGCTTGTGTTTCCAAATAATCCTGTTGGACTATAACTTGGTGTCATGTGACTTCTGATTTTGTCCACCTCAGTCTAACATCGGCACCTCCACATCATACTTTTGAAATGGTAACACTGCAGGAAAAGTGGCAGCCAGTTTACTCTGAGTAAGGCTCCACAAACAGCAATATGTTAATTGAGCAGTTAATGTGTTTTTCAGGACGTAGGTTAAGGAAAATGTATTTTCCTAAGATACATAACATGTATAATAATGCTGCAGTTTCCTTCAATGTCCACCTGAGGGAGCAGATGGAAGCATGGTTGAATGTTTGAGCTACAAAAGGGAATCTCCAGCAGAGCTTAGTGTGTGGAACTGAAATATGTGCTCAAATCTCTAGAGTGGGATTTGAACATACTACATTCTGCTTAATAGGGACACAATTACAGAGGGAATGCTGGCACGGCACTGACTGTGTAACCCTAGGTTAATCAGCTGGAACACAAAACATGAGCTCAAAATCTACCCTGGGAAATCTAAATTCAGTTAATAAATAAATATCAGAAGGTTGCATCAACAATGGTGTCCATAGAAACATCAACCTGCTGTGAACATTTAATTCGTTCATCGGTGTTCTTTGAAAAGCTTACCCCAACTAGCCTACACATTTTTTTGTTATTTGTTTTATTATTGTCATGTGTACCTATGTACATAAAAAGTTTTGTTTTACGTGCAGTACAGGCAAATTATACCATACAAAGCGCATTGGGGTAATGGAATAGAGCAAGGAATACAATGTTACACCTGCAGAGAAGGTGCACAAACAGTGACATTAACATTTAAATTTAAAATTTGAGAGGACCATTCAGAATCAAGAGTGTGGCGCTGGAAAAGCATAGCAGGTCAGGCAGCATCCGAGGAACAGGAGAATCAACTCCTCGGGCATAAACCCTTCATCATGAATGAGGCTTGTGGAACAGAGGGCCTGAGAGATAAATGGGAGGGGAGGGGGTGGGGCTGGGGGGAAAGGTAGCTGAGAAAGTAATAAGTAGATAAAGGTGGGTGAAGGTGATAGGTTGGAGGGGAGAGTAGGGCAAATAGGTGGGAAGGAAGATAGACAGGTCAAGAGGGCAGTGCCGAGTTGGATGGTTGGGGCTGGGATAAGGTGGGGGGAGGGGAAATGAGGAAACTGGTGAAATCCACATTAATCCCTGTGGTTGGAGGGTCCCAAAGTGGAAGATGAGACATTCCTCCTCCAGGCATTGGATGATTAGGGTTTGGCAATGGAGGAGGCCCAGAACCTGCATGTCCTTGGTGTAGTGGGAGGGGGAGTTGAAGTGTTCAGCCATGGGGCATTGGGGTTGGTTGGTGCGGGTGTCCCAGAGATATTCTCTGAAACGTTCTGCAAGTTGGCATCCCGTCTCCCCGATGCAGAGATCTGACAAGGGAGTCATGGAGAGACTTTCAGAAGTCTGATAACAGCGGGGAAGAAGCTGTTCTTGAATCTATTAGTACATGCGTTTAAGCTTATCCACAGTAACGTGATTGACACAAATTCTTTATTCTTTCATGGGATGTGGGCACCAGTGACAAAGTCAGTATTTTTCTTTTATTCATTCACAGGAAGTGGGCAATTTATTGCCCAACTCTAATTGCCCAGAGAGCAACCACCTTGCTGTGGGTATAGAGTCACATGTAAACAAGACTGGGTAAGGATGGCAGAATGTTTTATTCAGTCATAAAATTAAAAAACACACAACACCAGGTTATAGTCCAACAGGTTTATTTGGAAGCACAAGCTTTCGGAGCGCCGCTCCTTCATCAGACCCTGTGAAAATTAGTGCTTCCAAATAAACTTATTGCACTATAAACTGGTATTGTGTGATTTTTAACTGTGTCCGCCCCAGTCCATACCAGCACCTCCAAATCATAATTCAGTCATGGCATCACTAGCTGGACCAACATTTATTCCCCATCCTTAAATGCCCAGAGGGCAGTGAGGAGTCAAACACATTTTGGAGTCACATTCAGACAAGACCAGGTAAGGATGGCGGTTTCTGAAAGGACATTAATAACCAAATGGGTTCCTCCATTCCTAGCATTGACTTCTGCTTTCAGGAGTTGCTGCTACACACAGGCCTTGGAGATCCAAGCAGGAGGATTCCACGGGTTGAGTTTCCTCAAAGGGAGGGCATTCCTCCTCATCTCTGTCTTAAATGGGTGACCCCCCCCCCTTATTTTATTTTCATTAGAGAGAAAGAAAGGTGACTGATGGGGACTTTAACCTTCGGGTCACCAAGTTTCAGACAGGAGGCAGGGCTCTTGTGGCTACCTAAGCCAAACCAGGAATTAAACCATCATTGTTCGTGTCAACAAGCCAGCTGTAAAATCGTCAGGGCTAACTGCACCCTTCCCCCCAGGAAAGTCTGTGTAAACATCAGAAACAGGACAATGACACATTATGGATTCCTTGTTTCAGCTTAAAAGTCTGTTCCCAGTTAGTTTTAAATTTTAATTCAAATCATAAGTAAGTAATGGGGCGAGAACAAAGTTAACCTTTTGAGTCCAGTGACCTTTCATCACAACCCAGTCACAGACTTGAAACCTGAACTCTGTTTTCTCTCCATAGATGCTGTCAGAACTGCCAAGTTTCTCCAGCAATTTTTGTTTTTGTTTCTGATCTCCAGCATTCAAAAGTAGGTGGTTTTACTTCTATCGCAATTAATTATTGTCTACAAACTAACAGTGAGAGAGAATGGATCTGGTTGAATGAGGTCAAAGGCCACAGGTTAAAGAACATCACCCCCTCCATTATTCCCTTCTCCCCCATTTCTTCGGAATGAAGCTCAAGAAGGTGGATGGCACACTTACATCCAGGTAGTTGGTAAGGATGGTCGGGGCTGTTCCATTGTTCGGCTTCATTAGAAAGTCCCAATTAGCCTCAGGAGAGACATCCGACACTTTCAATCCAAGTTGCCGCAGAGATTGGCGAATGGATGGCATTTTACGGAGAGGGATCCTTTGGAGACAGGAATGGTTTAAAATGAGTGTGAGGCAATAAGTGAAACCTTACTAGGTGAGCAAGAATAGGCCATTCAGCCATCTGTTGTAATGTTTCGACTGAACAATTACAATCCATTTCATTTTCTTCGAATCATAGGGGGGACCTGCCTGGTTAGATGTGGAGATGTTGTTTCCCATTGTGGAAGAGCCAAAGACCAGTGGGAATAATCTCAGAGTAAAGGATTGGCCATTGAAGATAGAGATGAGGATGGCACGGTGGCTCAGTAGTTGGCACTGCTGCCTCACAGCGCCAGGGAACCAGGTTTGATTCCAGCCTCAGCCTGTGTGGAGTTTGTACATTCTCTCCGTGTCTGCGTGGGTTTCCTCCGGGTGCTCTGGTTTCCTCCCACAATCCAAACATGTGCAGGTTAGGTGAATTGGTTATGCTAAATTGCCCATAGTATTCAGGGGTGTGTAGGTTATGTGCATTAGTCAGGGGAAATATAGAATAGTAGGGGGGGAATGGTCTGGGTGGGTTACTCTTTGGAGGGTCATTGTGGACTTGTTGGACCAAATGGCCTGTTTTCACACTGTAGGGATTCTATGAGGAGGAATTTCTTGTCTCAGAGAGTTGTGAATCTGAAATTCCTTACTGCAAAGGGCTGTCGAAGTTGGGTTGCTGAGTATACGCAAGGCTGAGAGAGAGTTTTAATCATTAAGGGAAGCAAGGGTTATGAGGAAAGGCTGGAAAGTGGAGCTGAAGATTATCAGGTCAGATGATCTTAACCATGATCCCATTGAATAGGGAAACAGACTTGATGGGCTGAATAACTTACTCTGCTCCTACATTTCATGGTTTTGTGGATAAGGAATTACACTCAAGGTCACCTATACTCTCTTTGAATGTCAAAATAGGGAGAAGATAGATTGGTTTCTCATACCTTTTGATTCTACCATGACCACTAACTGCCAAAGGATCAGAAGAGTGCATATCAACCGCACAAATGTATAGGATCAGGAGAGTGTGTAAAAATTCGACACAAATATATAGGATCAGGAGAGAGTATTTATGACAACACAAATATATAGGATGAGGAGAGTGCATGATTAACTGCATAAATATATATGATCAGGAGAGTGCATATATAACCACACAAATACGTACGATCAATAGAGTGCATATATAACCGCACAAATACATACGATCAGGAGAGTGCATATATAACCACACAAGAGCAACTTGCATTGATTCACCATCTTTCATAACATCAGATCATCCTCAAGTGCTTTCACGCTGCAGAAGGGCATTTAAAAGATTAGCACTGGCCGTAATGCAGCAAATACTGCAGCCAATCTCACCAAACTTCCCCAAACTGCAATGGGATAATGACTAGATAATGGGAGCTGCTTAGTAATGTTGGCTGAAAGGTTAATATTAGACAAGGCAACTCCCTTGATCTTTGAGATTGTCATGGAATCATCGACACCTAACAGAGACAAAAAGGTTAACATCACTTCCAAAAGGTGCAGTACTTATTCTGTACCGCACTGGAGTGTTAGTCTCGTGGTTGCTTTCAAGCTTCTGGGGTACGGCTTGAACCCACAATCTTTTGAGAGAGGTGACAATGCTTGCAATAAATCACTGCCAAAAACAGCACTGACAGCGCCCTTTAAATGCATTCATAATCTCGTATTCCAACCAAATCACTTGCTTAACTGTTCCGATATCTTACCATCCACTCCTCTGCCATCTTCCATTGCTAGAACACCTCAAGATTTAATTTAAGTGTCACAATGACAGGTGGTTGCAGGTATTCTGGACCCAACTACCTTGAGACAGAGGATCTCTCTTATTTTGAGCTGGTGACCATCTCACTGAACGTGAAACAGCTGCAGGATGTAGCAAAGCCCTTTGTGACTGATCGCAATGGTGACTCCTGGGCTTAAAGAACAACGTTCTCACTGAGCTCGAGCACTAGCTTCCCTCAAACGTTCAAGTGGATAGCACATTCGCTCAGGCTACTTGACCCCACCATGACCTCAGGTTGGCAGAGAACCACCACAATCCTAAAATTAAACGACTGTGTAAACGGGAGCACTGACGGATTTATTCATTTGCAATAAACCCTACTGTAAAGACTCACCATTGTAACAATGATTTAGACAGACTTTATTTTTAAAATGGACAGGTCATTCCAATTTCTCTCACATCCTCCTGTATTCCCTGAGGACTCACAGTGTTGATGAGCAGACATTTCATATGACCCAGCATTGCCCAAAAAGGACAGCTTTGATCCTCGCCATTCTTTCCAGCTCTGCTCAGTAGTTAGTTTCCGGTTCCATCCCCCTATTCACGATACCCAGCCAAACACCATTCCGTGACATGAAGCTGTGCCATCCTCACCAGTGTTGAGCTTTTAATCCATCACTAAGACCAGCAATGTCCATCTCTTGCCCTGTCTCATCTCGAGTTGCTACTGAAAACTTAAGGCACATCATCATTATGTCCAAACTCAAGCTGTCCTTGCTTCACCTTCCACAGTCTCTGACACATCCTTGGCTAGACAAAGTCCCACACCAACAACTCTGATCCTCTGCTGGCTCTAGGTGGGACATATTCCTGAAAGTTTCTTTGCCTGACCTGCCCTGCAAGTATATTTTAAAAATAAATGGCAAGTCTTCAATAAACCACTGTCCACCATAAGGGAGAGGTACTAATGTAAGAGGAATGTCACCAGGCAGTAAATTGGGCAAGAGTCGAAGAGTGTGGTGCTGGAGAAGCATAGCTGGTCAAGCAGCATCCAAGGAGGAGGAGAATCGACATTTTGAGCATAAGCCCTTCATCAGGGATGAGGCTTGAGAGATAAATGGGGAGTGGGACTGGGGGAAGGCAGCTGACAATGTAATAGGTAGATGAAAGTAGGGGTGAAGGTGATAAGTCGGGGAGGAGGGTAGAGGGGGTGGGTGGGAAGGAAGATGGAAAGGTAGGACCATTCAAGAGGGCGATGCTGAGTTGGAGGGTTGGATCTGGGTAAGATGGGAGATGGAGAAATGAGGAAACTGGTGAAATCCACATTGATCATGTGTGGTTGGATGGTCCCAAGGCAGAAGATGAGGTGTTCTTCCTCCAGGTGTCAGGTGGTTAGGGTGTGGCAGTGGAGGAGGCCCAGGACTTGCATGTCCTGGGTGGAGTGGGAGGAGGAGTTAAAGTGTTCAGCAGTGGGGTTGTTTAGTGCGTGTGTCCCAGAGATGTTCTCTAAAACATTCTGCAAGTTGGCATCCTGTCTCCCCAGTGTAGAGGACACCAGATCGGGAGCAATGGACATAGTAGATGACATGTGTGGAATACAGGTAAATCTCTGTTAGATGCGGAAGAATCCTTTATGCTCTTGGATGGAGGTAAGGGGGCAGGTGTAGGCACAGGTTTTGTACTTCTTGTTTTGGAAGGGGTGGGAGCTGGGAGTGGAGGGTGGGTCGGTGGGGTGGGGGTGTGAACCTAACAAGAGAGTCGTGGGGTAATGGTCTCTCTAGAACGCAGATAGGGTAGCCTTTCCTCCAGACCAAAGGGGTAGCCATGGGCGCCGCATGGGCCCCAGCTATGCCTGCCTCTTTCTCAGGCATGTGGAACAGTCTATCTTCCACAGTTACACTGGCACCATTCTCCACCTTTTTCTCGCTACATCGATGACTGTATCGGTGCCACCTTATGCTCCCATGATGAGATTAAATAGTTTATCAACATCACGAACATCCTCCACCCCGACCTCAAGTTCACCTGGACCATCTCGGACATTTCACTCCCCTTCCTGGACCTCTCCATCTCCATCTCCTGCAATCAACTCAGCACAAGCATCTATTTCAAACCCATCAACTCCCACAGATACCTGGACTACACCTCCTCCCACCTCCACACCTGTAAAATGGGATCCCTTACTCCCAATTCCTCTGACTCCACCATATCTGCTCCCAGGAGGACCAATTCCACCATAGAACATCCAAGATGGTCTTCTTCTTCAAAGACTGCAATGTCCCCGCCCCCTACATGGTCAATGATGCCCTCCAGCGCATCTCCTCCACTTCCCCCACCTCCGCCCTAGAACCCTACCCCTCCCAACACAACAAGGACAGAACCTCCCGGTCCTCACCTTCCACCCTACCAACGTCCAGATAAAACGCATCATCCTCTGCCATTTCCACCAACTACAAACAGACCCCGCCACCAGGGATATATATTCCCTACCCACCTGATCTGCATTCCGGAGAGATCATTCCCTCTGCGACTCCATTGTTAGGTCCACACCCCCCACCAACTATCCTTCCCTCCCAGCACCATCCCCAACCATCACAGCAAAATCTGTGCTCATACCTCCCCCCCTCACCTCTGTCCAAAGCCCTAAAGGATCCTTCCACATCTGACAGAGATTCACCTGTACTTCCATACATGTCATTTACTGTATTTGTTGCTCCCGATGTGGTCTCCTCTACACTGGGGAGTCAGGACGACAATGTGCGGAACATTTCAGAAAATATCTCTGAGACACCCACACTAAACAACCCCACTGCCCCGTGGCCGAACACTTCAACACCTCCTCCCACTCCACCAAGGACATGAAGGTGCTGGGCCTCCTCCACTGCCAAGCCCTAACCACCTGACGTCTGGAGGAAGAATGCCTCATCTTCCACCTTGGATTGCTTCAACTACATGGGATCAATGTGGATTTTATCAGTTTCCTCATTTCCTCTACCCCTACCTTATCCCAGATCCAACCTTCCAACTCAGCACCACCCTCTTGACCTGTCCTACCCGTCCAATTTCCTTCCCACCTATCCGCTCCCTCCTCCTTTCCGACCTATCACCTTCCCCCCAACCCCTCCCCCAAAGCCCCACCCCCTCCCATTTATCTCTCAGCCCCTTTCGGGTGAACTACCCCACCCTCCATTCCTGATGAAGGGCTTATGCTCAAAACGCCGACTTTCCTGCTCCTCGGATGCTGCCTGACTGGCTGTGCTTTCCCAGCACCTCACTCTTCGGCACTGACTCTCCAGCATCTGCAGTCCCCACTTTCTTTGAGTAAATTGGGCAAACCCATGCTAATCATCTAGGGACATGGGTTCAGATCCCATCATGGTAAATAGTGAAATTCAAATGCAACAAAACTCTAGCATCAGAAACCCATCCAGCTCACTAATACCTTAAAAGAAATCTGCTGTTCTTATTTGCTTTGGCTACATGTGACTCCAGACCCATTCTTAACCGTCCTCTAAGAAATTAGGAATTGGCAGGAAATGTTGGCCAAGTCAGCAATACGCACATCCTCTATTTGAACAAAAAATGGTTTATCGGTGTGGCTGAAACATTTGATTAATTAAGAGATGAGATTCCCTACAATGTGGAAATAGTCCACACCAACCCTCCGAAGAGTTACCCACCCAGACCCATTTCACTCGGACTAACGTACCTATCAATATGGGCAATTTGGCACAGCCAATTCACCTGACCTGCACGTCTTTGGACTGTGGGAGCAAACCCATGCAGACTCGGGGGGGAATATGCAAACTCCACGCAGACAGTCATCTGAGGCTGGAATTCAAACTGGGACCGTGAGGCAACAGCGCTAACCCCTGAGCCACCGTGCAACCCCAATTTAGCTCTTTTAGCAACAGTCTCAATCTCAACCAAGCATGTACTGGATTCCTTTTCAGCCAACAGTGCCCACATCCCATGATCAAATTACAAATAACTATTTCTGATGCCTCAGTCTCCTGAGTTTTCATTCACAAATAAAGTAGGGGAATCCTAGAATGCTGCTCACCCGACACTGGCTCACCATTTCCTAGTGGCAAGAGTTTGATTTCTTTCATTCCTGTATAGATCCCTTTGTTGCTGGAGACACCTACATCTCTTCCAGTTCTACATTCAGGCCTGCATTTCCACTCTATGTCTGCTCCCTCTGTTCCCACTTCGACATGAGGTCTTAAGAGATAGGAATGAAAGTAGCCCAATCAGGCCCTCATCCCAGCTCTGGCTTTCAATCATTTCGTTGATTGGCTTAGAAGCATGACTTAGAAAGGGTGGACGTTGGGAAATTGTTTCCATTAAAGTGGGGATACTAGGACCCACAGGCACAGCCTTAGAATTAGAGGAGGTCAATTTAGAACAGAAATGAGGAGACATTTCTTCAGCCAGAGAGTGGTGGGCCTGTGGAATTCATTGCAACGGAGTGCAGTGGAGACTCAGACATTAAATGTCTTCAAGGCAGAGATTGATAAATTCTTAATCTTGCAAGGAATTAAAGGCTACAGGGTGAGTGCGGGTAGGTGGCGTTGAAATGCCCATCAGCCATGATTGAATGTCGGATTCGATGGACCAAATGGCCTTACTTCCACTCCTATGTCTTATGGTTTTATGGTCTTATGGTTGTGCATCTGATTGTGGACTCAACTCTACTTTCTGTTCCCCATAACCCTTGGACTCCCTCTTTGATCAAAAATCTGTTTAGTTTGCCCCTGAATATATTCAACGATTCAGCTTCCAATGCTCAAAGAGAATTTCTAACACTAATGACATTTCACTCCTTTGCTTTTATTTATAGTTCCAGACCCTTTAGCCATTTCTCCCTCACCCTCGGCAATTCCCAATCTAAATTCCTCTTGTTCTTCCAGATGCCCTCCTGGGAGATACTCTGGGATGTTTTACCTGAGAGTAGAGATTAAGTGGACTAAGCTTACATTTTCTAGAAGTTGGAAAATTGAAAGGAGATGCCATTGAATCACGTAAAACCTTCATGGGGACTGGCAGGATAGTGCTGGGAATAGATCTCTTCAGGTTGGGAAATACTCAACTAGGTGTCATAGTCTCTGAATAAGGGATTTGTAGGACCATAGACATGAAAGCAGGAGAAGGCCATTTGGCCCATGGAGTCTGCTCCCCCATTGAATGAGATCATGGCTGATCTGATCATTTTTACTTCATTGTTCCTGCCTTTCCCCATATCCCTTGAATCTCTTACTTATTAAAATTCTGTCTATCTTAGCCTCCCTTATACTCAGTGAGCCAGCCATGGCAACCCTCTTCATCAGAGCTGAAAATGTGTTGCTGGAAAAGCGTAGCAGGTCAGGCAGCATCCAAGGAACGGGAGATTTGACGTTTCGGGCATAAGCCCTCCTTCAGGAATCCTGAAGTTTCCTGAAGAAGGGCTTATGCCCAAAACGTCGAATCTCCTGCTCCTTGGATGCTGCCTGACCTGCTGCGCTTTTCCAGCAACACATTTTCAGCTCTGATCTCCAGCATCTGCAGTCCTCACTTTCTCCTTTTTAACCCTCTTCATCAGTTTGACTCCCCTCTGAGAGAAGAAATTCCTCTTTATCTCTGTCCTAATTGGGCTCCAAGACTGAGACGAGCACACGTTTCTTCACTTAAAGGGTTGTCCGTCTTTGGAAGTCTCCATCCCAGAGATGCTCAGAGAGTCAGACAGCACAGAAACAGACCCTTTGGTCCAACCAGTCCAGGGTGAACATAATCCTAAACTAGACTAGTCCCACCTGCCTGCTCCTGGCCCATATCCCTCCAAACCTTTCCTATTCATGTACTTAGCCAAATGTTGTAATTGGGCCCACATCCACCACTTCCTCAAGAAATTCACTCCACATGCAAACCACCATCTAGGTAAAATATTTGTCCCTCGAGTCTTTTTTAAATCTCTCTACTCTCATCCTAAAAATGTGCCTGCTAAGTTGTTAACTGTGCTCAAGATATAGATTTTTTTGGTTCTAATGGCTTTAAGGAATATAGAGATAGCATGGGAAGATGGAAGCAGAACAGCCATGATTTCTTGATTGATGGAACTGGGTTGAAGGGCTGGATGGCAACTCCATTTCCTATTTCTTGTGTTCTAATGAAAGTTGAAAGAAAGTACTATTCAGCACTTTTCACAACTTCAGGTGGTTTACAGTCACTGATGTATTGACGGTAATTATCATTGGAATGGTAAAACTGCTGCTGTACTGTATCCACCAGGGATTACCATGGTCCCAAGATGGTAGGCAGAGTACCATTGCAGGTGCAGGTGGATGGGGCATCAGGGAGTTGAAGCCTGTGGCAGAGGATGGTTTTCAGTGGAGCACCTTCTTCCTGATGCCAGGTGTGACAACTTGTGCCTTTAGGGGAGACCTACTTAGAGTGTTATAAAGATTCAGCACAGCCTCTCTTAATTTTGTCATCAATGGGTGGTAATTCTGTATTCTCCTGACATGAGATTCATGTCTAGGGCAGTTGAGCAGGCAGAAGGATTTTGGACAATGACGTTTTGGCCAATTTCCTAAATAGGTCCTTGGAGAGAAGGACCTTCCTGCCCTTCCATTGACTGGGCACATCATGCCCACTGAAGGTCCTCATCTCACAATCACTGGTTCTCACCCAGCAGTGGGGGGAGGTTTGCCATATTGAATGTATTCGGAATGTACAAATCAGTGTGTGAACATATTGGGAATTTACAAATCAGTGTGTGAACATATTGTGAAAGCACAAATCAGTGTGTGAACATATTGGGAACGTCCAAATCAGTGAGTGGTCATATTGGGTACAAATCAGTGTGTGAACATACTGGGAAGGTGCCAAATCAGTGTGTGAACATGTCAACTTTACCGAGCAATGTACAAGTAGTGATATTAGCATCAGTTACACAGGTCAAATACAACAGGCAGAGATGAAATTTTTAAATGTTATTTCAATATTTCTTGACTTGGTGAGGGCTCTTGTGGTGCAATGGTAGTGTCCCTACCTCTGAACCAGAAGGTTTAAGTCAGACATGCTCCAGAGGTGTGTCAGAACACATCTGAGCACTTTATTTATAAAAACAAATCTATCTCTTCAGTTGGCAGGATTGAATATTTATGCAAAGTTAATTGCATTAATACAAAGACCAATTTAAATGCAAATATACACTGGCTGTTAATGAACATCCAGGGGTTACATTTTTGATTCTGTGGTGCAGATGATATTAGTACAGGAAGCAATTTAAATGCTAATACACTTTGGTAGTTAATGATCATCCAGGGATTAAAGGGTCCTGAATAATTGACGGGTTAGCCCTCAAAAGGTGTGAGCAGACTGATTATTAATACCATTTAAAAAGAGATTCTGACTACATAATCATACTGCACAAAGGAGGCCAGTTGGCCGTCTCCTTCCTGTACTAGCTCTTTAACAGAATGTCTAGTTAGTTTCACCATGTTTCTCAGTTACAGAATTAGCTCTTTTTTGTGGTATGAAGGCCCTTTTGTTGATTTTGTTTTTGTTTGAAAAACACTCCCTGACTCAGGGATTCCAGGGTTAGCAGTTTTTATGCTTCTTCAGCAAACGTAGCAGAAATGAAAGCAAAATACTGTCTGTACTGGAAACCTGACTTTAAAAAAAACAGATAGTTTAGGAAATATTCAGCAGGTCTAAACTTTGGTGAAAGAGGTGGACTTTTGGAGCATCTCGAAGGAAGAGAGAGAGGCAGAGGGAATTCCAAAGCTCAGGACCTAAACAATCGAAAGCAAAGCTGTGGTCTAATAAAGCTCTTGTGAAGTGTTCTTGGGCATTTTGTTAAGTTAAAGACGTTGTGTAGATTCATGCCACATGATTGCCAGGCAGTGATCTGCATCAATAAGTTACAATCTAATCATCACTCCTTGGCATTACCATCACTGAATTCCCCTACTATCAATATCCTGGATGTTACCATTGACCAGAACCTGAACTGGACTCACCATGTACATGCAGTGACGACAAGTGCAGATCAGAGGTCAGGAACACTGCAGCGAGTAACTCACCTCCTGCCTCCATCTACAAGGCAAAAATCAGGAGGTGAGTTACTTGCCTGGATGGGTGCAACTCCAACAACATTAAAGACACTTGACACTATCCAGGGCATAGCAGCCCGCTTCAGTGGCATAACATCCACAAACGTTCATTCACTCCATCACTGATGCTCAGTAGCAGCACTGTGTACCATCTACAAGATACAATGCAGGAATTCACCAAATATCCTGAGACTGTACCTTCCAAACCCATGACCACTTCTGTCTAGAACGACAAGGGCAGCAGATATGTAGGAACACCATCACCTCCCCTCCAAGCCACTCACGATCCTGACTTGGAAATATATTCTGACTTGGACAGTTCCTTCACTGTCGCTGAATCAAAATCCTGAAATTCCCTCACTAACTGCTTTGTGGGTCTACCCACAGCACATGGACAACTAGGGATGGGCAATAAATGCTGCCCCAGCCAATGTCCCAGGAGTGAATAAAATATGTTGCTGATGGTAACTTCCTCCGTGGTTTCCTTCATTACTAATTAGAATATGACACAGTATGCTTATGGTCACTTCACTTGCATCCCTCCATTGTCGATTATCAAATCATTTCCTTCTTTACAACTGTCCTACTGGGTTTTTCCTGCCTGACATTACCACGTTTGTGAACAGCAACTGTCAAATTCTCTATGCTAGGAATTAACATATTCTGGAGAAAGTTTTGGGCTGGAACACATCAGCAGCAAATTAAAATGCAGAAGGAAATATAGTTAAACAACAAACTTTAATGAAAAGCAGCATTCTATTGACTAAACTATACAATGTTTACGAAACACAGTCTTTCAACAAATCTTTGTCTGGAGGCACAGCAGAAATTCATTTAACTGCAATCAGAGAATGTATTCAAAGTCAATTAATCATTTTGAGCCTCAGCATCAGACTCATTAATTAAGGCTGCTGTAACATAATGGTTACACTGGGGTTGTGCACTTATACAGTCCAAGTTGCCATGCCAATGGGCTTTTTTACATCTACGTTGTGGCCTGTAGCTATGGACAGTGGTGATAGAGGAGCAATTCCAAATTTCTTTCTATTGCAGAGCTCAACAGAGAGTCATACAGTCATAGAAATATAGATGCCTACAGCACAGAAAAAACTGCTTTGGCCAATTGAGTCTGTGACAGTCAAAAACAACCACTTACCTACTCCAAACCCATTTTCCAGTACTTGGCCCACAGCCTTGTATGCCTTGGCATCACAAGTGCACTTCAAAATATTTAAGTGTTGTGATGGTTTCAGCTTCTACCATCCTCATAGGCAGTGAATTCCAGATTCCCACCACCCTCTGAGTGAAAATGTTTTTCCTCACATCTCCTTTAAACCTTCAGCCCCACACCTTAAAACTATGTCTTCTGGTCATTGATCCCTCCATCAACGGGATCTTCCTGTCTATCCTATCACTGCCCCTCATAATTTTCTATGTCTAACTCATGCCCCCTCTCAATCTCCTCTGCACCATGGAAAACAATCCCAGTCTATTCAATCTTCTTCAGAACTGAAACTCTCCGATCCAGGCAATGTCCTCTGGCGAATCACCTCTGTGCCCTCTCCAGTACTATCCTATCCCTCTGGATTCCAGAACTGCATACAACATTCATGTTGGTGTGACCTAACCAGCATTTAATATAATCACAGCGTAGCCTCCCTGCTCTTAAACTTTATGCCTTCATAAAGGCAATTATACCACATGCTTTCTTTAGTGCTTTATCCACCTGTCCTGATAGCTTAAGGGACTATTGAACATGTACACCAAGGTCCCTCTGACCCTCAGTGTTTCCCAGGGTCCTACTGTTCATCATGTATTCACTTGCCTTATTTGTCCTGCCCAAGTATATCACCGCACATTTATCTGGATTGAATTCCATTTACCACTGATCACTCCATCTGAACAACAGTACCCTTCTGTAATGTAAGACTATCCTCACTATTTACCACCCTGCAACTTTTTGAATCAACTGCCAATTTACTGATCCACCCTCCAATATTCATGTCTAAATCATTAATATAAACCACAAACAGCAAGGGCCCCAACATTGACCTCTGTGGAACACTACTGGACTCAGACCTTCAACCGGAATAAATCCCTCAACCATCACCCTCTGCTTCCTTCCACTCATTTAATTGTGGACCCAATTTGCCAAATTTCATTGGATCCCATGGACTCTGGTCTTAGTGTTCCCATAAGATGGAATCTCTCCCAGTCTGACTACCTGCCATTGATGTGTGCTGGACACTCAGTCTGTCTGAGATAGGTCAACCTTCTTCAGCTGGGATCAAGTCCTGGAGTGGGACCCAAACCTGGAGCTTCAGGTTCAGAGGCAGGGATGATACTCACTCTGTCACAGGGCCTCTGTGTGATTCCGCTATGTCCCTAGTAATACCAAGGAGACGCTAGTTTACCTCCCACCACTCCAGCTGAGGAGGTTAAATTAAGTTAGTAAACAAAATCTTGAATAAAAAGTTAGTATTGGCAATAGTGGACATTAAACTCTTGGATTTTACAAAAAAAATTTGATTAATTCTTGACGTTTAGTGAAGCAATCCTGCCAGCTCTACCTAGCATGACCTGCATGTGACTCCAGATGTGCAGAATTTGTGTGTTTGACCCATAGTCACCCTCTGAATTGGCTGAACACACTGTTTAATTGTGTACAGTAAGGTGGCTCACCAACACCTTACCAAGTTATTAAGGGTGGGATATGAATGCTGGCCTTACCAGCGACAAATACATCCAATGATTGAATCGAAAAGGTAAGTAACAATAAGTTGATTGTACTCAAGTGATGAAGATATACTCTGATGGATATAAGCTGGCTTGCTGAGCTGGAAGGTTCGTTTTTCAATGTTTCGTCATCATACCAGACAACATCATCAGTGAGCCTCCGGTGAAGTGCTGGTGTTATGTCCCACTTTCTATTTCTATGTTTAAGTTTCCTTGGGTCGGTGATGCCATTTCCTGTTCTTTTTCTCAGGGGGTGGTAGTTGGAGTCCAATTCAATGTGTTTGTTGATAGAGTTCCGGTTGGAATGCCATATTTCTAGGAATTCTTGTCCGCGTCTCTGTTTGGCTTGTCCTAGGATGGATGTGGTGTTCCAGTCCAAGTGGTGTCCTTCTGCATTTGTATGTAAGGATACTGGTGATAGGGAATACTGAGGGCTCTGGAGATTATATGTTTGGATCTTATTGAGTCATCTCAACCACTCCTCAATTATCCTGTCTCAATTGTTTCTATTAACTAAACAGCACACACCCTTCTCAAAGACTAGCACAGCTTGGTACAGGTTTCCAAATTGGCGTTCACAAGACCATCAGGCTCCACTATGGATTGAATAGCCACCATGGTCAGCTTTGGATCATTGGCAGCTGTCTTCCACTCACTCGTATTCCGAGTCTCACTTCGTTGTTGAACACATAGCTCAGAAGGAGCCCAGCGCTACTGAGTGCATGAGATGTTCACTGAGCGCTCACCTGCTCACTCAGGTAGGTGGGAAGATCCTGTTGTAAGGGGAGTTATCATTGGTGCACAGGACAATAGTTAGCCCTTAATCAGCAACACAAGCAGAAACCAATTATCTGGTCATTTACCTTCTTGCTGCTTGTGGGATCTTTATGCACTCAGATTTATGCTGTATTCCCTACATTACAACTGTGCCATTGCAGTTCATATGCCCTTTATCCTCTATAATGTGCTGTAGGATGTTATGTGATTGGGAAAGGTGTAGCATAACTGCAAAGTCTGGTCTGTTGCAGAGAAAAGCACGTTGTCTTTCAGCCACCTTGGGGGAGCATGCTTGAGGAGCTGAATAGTCTATTCTTATCCAATTAGGCAGCACGGTGGCTCAGTGGTTATCACTGCTGCCTCACAGCTCCAGGGACCTGGGTTCAGTTCCACCCTCAGGTGACTGTCTGTGTGGAGTTTGCACATTCTCCCTGTGTCTGCGTGGCTTGGAAAGGGTGGACACTAGGAAATTGTTTCCATTAGGCGAGGAGGCTAGGACCCGTGGACACAGCCTTAGAATTAGAGGGGGTCAATTCAGAACAGAAATGTGGAGACATTTCTTCAGCCAGAGAGTGGTGGGCCTGTGGAATTCATTGCAACAGAGTGCAGTGGAGGCTGGGACGCTAAATGTCTTCAAGGCAGAGATTGATAAATTCTTGTTGTCACAAGGAATTAAGGGCTACGGGGAGAATGCGGGTAAGTGGAGTTGAAATGCCCATCAGCCATGATTAAATGGCAGAGTGGACTCGATGGGCCGAGTGGCCTTACTTCCACTCCTATGTCTATGGTCTTATGGTCTTATAGGTGCTCCGGTTTCTTCCCACAGTACAGGCCAGGTGAATTGGCTGGGCTAAATTGGCCCCTTCTGCCCAGGGACGTGCAGGTTAAGTGGATTAGTCATGGAAAATGCAAGGTTACAGGGATAGGGTGGGGGAGTGCATCTAGATGGGAAGCTCTTTGGAGGGTTGGTGGGCTGAATGGTCTGCTTCCACACTGTGTGGATTCAATTATATTTGTTGCGATGTTCTTTCCTTAGAAGATTTAGACAGAGGGACCCTGGGAACATGACAACACCAACAGATGAGGGTGTCTCCATCATAGAGAGAGGTTTGGGAGAAAGTGAGGAATGCAGATGCTGGAGAGTCAAAGTCGAAAAGTGTGGAGCTGCAAAAGCACAGCAGGTCAGGCAGCATCCGAGGAACAGGACAGCTCTTCTTCAGGAATGTGGGGGACGCCCTAGAGGGCTGAGAGATAAATGGGAGGGGGATGGGGCTGGAGGGAAGGTAGCTTGGAAGGCGATAGGTAGATGAAGGTGGGGGGGAAGTGATGGTGATAGGTCAGAATGGAGGGTGGAGCAGATAGGTGGGAAGGAAGATAGACAGGTAGGAACATTCAAGAGGGCAGTGCGAAGTTGGAGGGTTGGATCTGGGATAAGGTTGGGGGAGGGGAGATGAGGAAACATAGAGGGTTTATATTGAAGTTGTCAATGGTAACAGAGGACAAACAGCTTGGCTTTCTGTCGAGTTTCCTTCTGGTAAAAGCTTTCTCCATTATGTCATCAGGGAAATATGAACCAAGTGATAGGGTCAATAGCATCGTCAGCCAGATGGTAAAATTAACTATTAGACAAGAACTAAAACAGGACTTGTAGATCCCTGTGTTTATACAACAATGTTCTGAAAATAGCCAACAACAGGGAAAGCTTCTCCAAACTCTCCCACGCACCCTAACCAGCCGGTGAGTGGTGCTGGAGAAATGCCTGTGTTTCTGGCTGGGAAGGGGGAACGTGGGAGGGGGAGAGTTTCTGATGGAGATTTGCAAACAGGACCACTAACACAATTACTGAGGCAATGATACTTACACAAGTAT
This sequence comes from Hemiscyllium ocellatum, assembly GCF_020745735.1. Lineage (NCBI taxonomy): Eukaryota > Metazoa > Chordata > Chondrichthyes > Orectolobiformes > Hemiscylliidae > Hemiscyllium > Hemiscyllium ocellatum. The sequence continues at coordinate 11,036,852 of NC_083426.1, read as the reverse complement.
TTTCAAATTCATTCACCACTAAAGGCCAGTTCCAAACATTAAACTCAGTGCACTCATACTGACCACGCTGCTTCAAGACTTGAACTCCCAGTCTAAAGCTGAATTAGTTGGGGGCACAATTTGACCTTAGTTCCCGCAGGCTAGTTCTGACTCCTGCTGCATGATAGATGCACAGCTCATAACGTCTGTGCAGTTCAACAGCATCAGGTTCAAACCTGATACCCTCCCCTGACCAAAGAGTTAGCTTTCACTTACTAAAGAACAACCTTTTGGTAAAAAGCATTCTTCATTAAAAGAAAACTTTGATGAAGAACGAAGGTTTCTCCAAACGTAATCCCTTCAACTCTGTTTCAAAAGATGTACAGCAAAACCATATCCTGGGAAATGACTATAGGTTAAAAAGTTATAGGTTTACTAATGTAAAACAGCATCCCCTAGTTATTGACTACCCTCCCTCCCTTCTCCCCTGCCCAACCTTTAGAGTCATACAGCACGGAAACAGACCCGTCGGTCCAACCAGTCCATGCCGAACATAATCCCAAACTAAACAAGTCCCACCTGCCTTCTCCTGGCCCATTTCCCCCAAACCTTTTCCATTCATGTTCTTATCCAAATGTCTTTTAAATGTTGCAATTGTCTCCACATTCACCACTTCCTCCAGAAGTTCAATTCACACGTAAACCACTCTCTATGTAAACAAAATGCCCTTCGTGTAATTTTTAAATCTCTCCCCACTCACCTTAAAAATCTGCCCCCGAGTCTTGAAATATTCTTGCCTAGGGAAAAACCAAATACTACTAACTCTGTTTATACTCCTCATTATTTTATAAACTTCTATCATTGCCTCTCAACCTCCTACCCTCCAGTGAAAGAAGCCTCAGCCTATCCAGCCTTTCTTGATAACTCAAACCTTTCAAACCTGGCAACATCCTGGTAAATCTCTTCAAAACCTTTTCCAGCTTAATAATATCCTTCCGAAAACAGGATGACCAGAACTTGACACAGCATTTAATTGCAAGGATGCCTGCCTTGAAGAAGTTTTCCTCCTCTCTCTGCAAGAATCCAGCTCACTGCCTTTATTCCTGATGAAGGGCTTTTGCCCGAAACGTCGATTTCGCTGCTCGTTGGATGCTGCCTGAACTGCTGTGCTCTTCCAGCACCACTGATCCAGAATCTGGTTTCCAGCATTTGCAGTCATTGTTTTTACCACAGCATTTAAACGTTCAGAGACTGGAATAAGTATCGTCTGATTAACAAGTTCATGACTGAAAATGTGTTGCTGGTTAAAGCACAGCAGGTCAGGCAGCATCCAAGGAATAGGAAATTCGACGTTTCGGGCATAAGCCCTTCATCAGGAATCCTATTCCTTGGATGCTGCCTGACCTGCTGTGCTTTAACCAGCAACACATTTTCAGCTGTGATCTCCAGCATCTGCAGACCTCATTTTTTAACAAGTTCATGACTCAATGGCATAGTGATGACACATGAAAGGAAGACATAAAGGTTCAGTGTTGAGGTATGGGCAGTGCACCTGGTACTGTGCCCCAGCACAGTAATTGTCTTCTTCAGAGGATTAAACTGGTTCGGAAACTTGGGGGATAGGGAATGATTCTGGATGAAGCAACTAGCATCAGCCACACTTGCCTTACTTTGAGATATCCTGGCCCATCTTTTTAAGTTTCCAGTTTGAACATCTTAGCTTTCTTTTAGATAGTCTAGTGACAAGCAGCAAAATAAAGCTTATGCGAAGTGAGTTTTATCAAGATATGCTTTTGAAAAGTCATGGCCATTATTTACCTGGGATGTAGTGTTTCAGTTGCCAAGGGAGACTAGATAGGCTGAGAGTTGTTTTCCTCAGAGTGGGGGAAGGTGGGGGTGGGGTTGTTGTTGATGTGTACAAAATGATGAGGGACACAGACAGGGTCGAGAGGAAGGAACTTTTCCCTGTAGTTGGGCGGGGGGGAAGGGAGGGAGGATAGCCAATAACTAGGGGATGCTGTTTTAAAGTAATCGTCTGAAAGTTTAGAGGGGATTTAAGGAAGAATATGTTTATGTAGAGGCTGGTGGGTATTTGGAAATCACTGCTTGAAAGTATCATAGACTGCAAGAACTACTATGACATTTAGGAACTACAGAGGAACCTTAATTATCCGAATATAAATTATCCAAATTTTAGATTATCCGAAGAAGATCTCAAGGTCCCAATAGAAATATTACATCAAAGAGATGTTTCCCCACTGTTCATGTCTTTTGTTTACAATGATTAAAAAGGAACTCGGCTGACTGAAATGTTGCTGAGAACAGTCCTGAACATCGATGGGAGCCCAGGCACCAATTCCAAATGACTGACTGCCCACCCTCTCTCTCTCTCTCTCTCCCCACACTTTCCCTGGAGTTTTACAAAGCAGTGTACCCTGAACCCCCCTCTTTCTCAGTTAATCTCTCCAACATTGTCCTGTACAGGGCAGAGGTGGAACATGTCAAAATGCTCCAGTAAAATGTTGTGTGTGTGTGTATGTGTGGGGCTGTGTCTGTGTGCGTATGTGTGGGGCTGTGTGTGCGTGTATGTGTGGGGCTGTGTGTGTGTGCGTGTGTGTATGTGTGGGGCTGTATGTGTGTGTGTATGTGTGGGGCTGTCTGTGTGTGTATGTGTGTGCATGTGTGGAGCTCTGTGTGTGTGTGTGTGTGTGCATGTGTGTATGTATGTGTGTGTATGTATGGGGCTGCGTGTGTGTATGTGTGGGGCTGTGTGTGTGTGCGCGTATGTGTGGGACTGTGTGTGCGTGTATGTGTGGGGCTGTGTGTGTGTGTGTGTGTGTGTGTGTGTGTGTGTGTGTGTGTGTGTGTGTGTGTGTGTGTAGATGTAGATGCAGTAGGTGTAGATGGATGGGGCCTCGTGGGGTTGGGGCAGATGTGGGCGGGGACGGACAGGGTTGGAGGGGCAGGGTGGATGGTGTTGGGGTCAGACAGGGGGCAGGCCAGACAGGGTTTGGGGTGGGGCTGGATGGGAGTGGGGACAGACGAGACACTCTGGCGGAGGCCCGCGTGCAGTTGCTGCTGCCTTGCCTCCAGAACGGGGAGCGGCCTTAGCCAGTGCTCACTGTGTCAGTCCCAATGAACTGATTGGGGTGGGGAGAGGCTTCAGCAATGCTGCAGGTCTCTTACTCACAAGTGTGTGTCTGCTCAGAAATAAGCCCTGAGAGAGGGGGAGCAATGCAGGCAGAGAGAAGAAATAGGAAACTTCAGAAAACTCCAAGCTCAAAAGGAGAGGTATTGAATCAATTAATTGAATAATCAATTATCTGAACAAATAATGCCCGCCCATCTCATCTGGATAATCGTGCTTCCTCTGTGTTTAGAAAAACTCTTGAAATGCTACAATATACAAGGCCGCAGGCCGAGTGCTGGGAAATGGGATGAGGCTAGATGGGAGCTTGATGACCAATATGGGCCAAAGGGCTGTCGAATTTTAAGTGTACGAGGATATTTATTCTCTATTGATGTGGTCATTCTCCATTTAGCCTTCAGTCAAGGTTCTGTTACAAAATAGCACTGATCATCCCCTTATTTCTCTTTTGTAACATCCCATACAACCTCCCCTGTTATGTATTTAATCATAGACCCACCAAACACCAATTCCACACCAGTGTTTCTCTCTACCAGACAGCTGCTCTAATCTTAGACTCGTGCTCACTCAACATACCTACACATCCTTCCTTGCGCTTGCAATTATTGATTTGACCCATTCACTGGGAACACAGATGGAGTAGGAAGATTTGCATTAATGAAATTTCCTGAACTCTGCTCCTGCACCGAGATTCAAAATACTCTAGGGAGTGGATGTAAGGATTATATTGTGCACGGACAATACTTGCAGCAAAAGAAAAATTGTGTGGTTTTGATTTCCCACGCTAACCTTTACTTACTGAATTCTGAAGAAATTCACAAATGTTATGGGCAATGGAGATTCTTATACCACATGGACCAGCCTTCCCAGCACCAACAATAAAATAGTGCCGAATGTCAGCTTCACCTCAATTAATCCTCAGCACGGCCATTAAAATAAAATAAATTTGACAAATCATTGGCAGAATTTGTAATCACGTGGAAGTTTTTAATAACATTTTTAAAGATTTTAATGAATCATCCATAAAACAGTGACAATGTTAAAGAGCTACAATAATGGCATCAGCAATCAATTTAAATTTGTGTTTATTATTTGTTCAGCTGGCTGATTTTTACTGCTGAATACAGTGAGTTAAAACTCCCATCAGTAAGGATACAGCAAAACGTCTTACCTTTTTAAAGCATCTGCTAAGACACAGAGACTCCAAAGAACCAACAGCCACTTCATACTGGTGCTCAAAGCTTCAGTCTTCCTGCTTTGCTGACTTGTCAATCTTACAACTGGGTAAAGTTTCTATCTCTTGCGAGTTTTATAGTCAGTTGGCATCGCCTACAGCTTCACCATCCACCTTCTCATTGGCTAATGCTCATCTCCTCTGCCTACTGCTCTGCCCTTGTCAAACTGTTTGGACATGAGAGAATGGAATTAAACTCTATGTACACAGTAACCCGACTCGCTTACTTTGTGGAGATTTTATTCCAAAATACTGCACAGGGATTCCGTGGGAGACCATTGTGAAAGGAAAAATCCAGGCAGAGTGGTCACGTTGATTCACTTTTCTTTCAACCCTTCTGGAGGCTGAGAGTTATCCAAATCTGTCCTTGTTCACCCAATCAAAAGCCCTTAATATTTTAAAGTATAGCTACTCCACAACACGGGAGCTGATAGAATTGGTTGAAGAAATTGCAGATTTTCTCGCTGATATCTTTCAAGGCTCACTGGAATCAAATAACACATCAATAAATTGTAAAGAATTAATGCCGTAAGGCATTCTTCCCAGAGAAAGGATCTTCAATTTAATACCCCATGAACGTTATGTCTTTCTGAGGAAAGTGATTGAGACATCAGTGGCACTTAGCATAATAATTCATAGAAAGGATAGGGTCAGGTTAGACAGTAGCATCTATCATTTAGGGAAACCATCTTCTTTATTTTCATGACCTTTTTGTCTGGTTATGCACTTATGCAGCATCTGGGGATATTTGTCTACATTAAAAGCATTAATTGAAAGCTTTGTGGTGTTTGTGGGTCTGGTGAGACAGTCAATATCTTCAGAAAAAGCTATTTGACATCATTCTAAGTAATAGGATGGTTCAGAAAGCTTGAGCTCATGGGGTAACTGGTAAAGTCAGGTCTGCAATAATGAGGCCTCTCTCATATCTCCACTCAGCCATTCTTACCACTCTCCAGGGTTCCATCATCGATCCTTCATGATAGCCCAAATGAAATACTGTGGGGTTATATGCCCACATCTCCAAGAGTTTCGGTTTAAGATAATTTTGTAAAGGAGAAGGAACATCAAGAATTGTCTTCAGGCTGAGTCTTTTTTCTACCTATGTTTGTTTACTGTTAATATAAATACTACTATACATGGTAATTTGAAATATATCAGCCTCTAAGTGCACTGTTATATCATTAAAAGACTTTAATCCAAATTCTATCTTTTCCATTTTCTATTGCCCTAACTAATTCCATCCACTCTATGCTATTTAAGCTCAATGAACAGCAGCTCTGAGACATCGTCACAAGGGTGCTCCAGGTTCCTAAAGCCTTTACACCACACTGGCAGTGTTAAGATAAGCACCTGCTTGCCAGAAAATTGTACCAAGTCTCCCAGAAATAATCAATGTGAGGTTCCCCCCATTTATTCAGCCAGTGGATGGATTCCCTGCTGTGAAACTTAAAAACTGAAGAAGTGGAAACCAGGATTTTGATTTCCACATTGGCTGAGGGGAATCAGAGGAGTGTTTGATGATCTTTTCCTGCACTTTATGTCATTAGGTGATTATAACCTTGCCTCAAAGTGATATACCCCCCCACCATTGAAGACACCCACAGAATCTGATGTTATTTGAACAGCATTATTAATAATTAGTACTACATTGAAACATGTACAGACCAGAAGATGACTATTTGGTACTTTGTGTTGAAGCCAACTCTTTGAAAGACCATTCCAATTTAGTGACATTCCCCTGCTTTCTCTCTGCTAACATTTCTCTTTGAAGTATTCTTCCAATTTCCATTTGAAAGTTACTAATGAATCTGCTTCCACTGCCCTTTTAGAATGGAAATGTTTGGTGATAAAATAAAATCACTACAGTGTGGAAACAGGCCCTTCAGCTCTACAAGTCCACACTGATCCTCCAAAGAGTATCGCACCCAAACTCATTCCTCTACATTTACCCCTAACCTACACATCCCTGAACGCTATGGACAATTTGGCATAGCCAACTCACCTAACCTGCTCATCTTTGGACTGTGGGACAAAACCAGAGCATCTAGAGGAAACATGCGCAGACACTGGGAGAATGTGTAAACTCCACACAGACAGAGGCTTGAATCAAACCTGAGTCCCTGGAGCTGTGTGGCCGCAGTGCTAACCACTGAGCTACTGTGCCTCCCTGATGGAGGGAGTTAAAAATCTAGGTCACTGGTCTTATAGAATGATGACAGACATATGTTTTCCAATGGCCAAATTGTTGAACAAATCCAGTAAGCATGTGGCATCACTAAGCACCACACAATATCAGTGTTCTTTGTTTGGATTTTCTCTTAGATTTTACAAGTTAAATGAGTACATCAAATTAGTACAATGTTGGGACTTTTTTATTTTCTTCAGTATGTTTGAAATTCAAACATTCAATTTTAGCTCTGCTTTGTACATGTTGTTCCAGGAGTAATGACTTGCTGTGGTTCTAAAAGGTCACGGATTAGAATTATTGAAGAACAAATTATACTTCTGTCAGGGGAATGAATTGAAGTCAATTTAAAAATATAGTACAATTGATTGTAATATCAGCTTTTTTTTAAATAAGTGGAAGGTATGTACAGAGCTTTCAATAATATACTTAAAAAGGGAAATACTTAGATGATCAGGGAAAGAACAGAGAAGTCATGAGGGGCATGGGCAGGGGTAGGGGAGTCAAAACAAGAGGTGATGGCTTTAAGGTGAGATGGGAAAGATTTAAAAGGGACCTAAGAGGCAACTTTTTCACACAAAGGGTGGTGTGTGTGTGTGTGGAATGAACTGCCAGAGCAAGTGGTGGAGGCTGGTACAATTTCACTTAAAAGGTTTCTGGATGGGTATTTGAATAGGAAGGGTTTAGAGGGATATGGGCCAAATCCTAGCAATTGGGACTAGATTAATTTAGGGTTATTGGGTTGGCATGGACAAATTGGACTGAAAGGTCTGTTTCCATGCTGTACATCTCTGTGCCTCGATAACTGTATGACCCGATGATTCAATGTGAGATGATGTAAGGAGCTCCTTCAGCTAGTTCCAGGCATCTACTCCTACTGCTTTAGACATTTCTGTCACTCTTTCATGAGATGTGAACATCAACAGTAAGTCAGTATCTGTTACCCATCCCTATGACTGTCCTTTAGAGCAGTTTGGAACCACACTTTTATCACTGCTTCATGGAATATGTGCATTGTTGTCCATTCCTAATTTCCCTTGAGAGCAGTTAGGAGACACTAGTAGACCCAGCCAGACGAGAAAAAGGAGAGCAAATTTCCTTCCATTAAATAAAATGAATTGTTTTTTACAACAAATAATGATAGTTTAATAAATACAAACAGAAATTGCTAGAGAAATTCAGCAGGTCTGGGAACTGGACATAGAAACTAAATTAATGTTCTGAGTCCAATATGACTTCTCTTCAGCTTATCTTAGCCCTGGTGTTCCAAAGAAATGTTATGTCAGACTTGAAGTGTTAACCATATTTCTCTATCTACAGACGCTGCCAGGCCTGCTGAGCTTTTTCAACACTTTCTGTTTTTAGTTCCGATCTCCCGCATCTACAATGGTCATGATTCCTAATGAAGGGCTTTTGCCTGAAACGTCGATTCTCCTGCTCCTCGGGTGCTGCTTGACCTGCTGTGCTTTTCCAGCACCACTTTTATCTTGACTCTAATTTCCAGCATCTGCAGTACCCACTACTGGCTGGTTTCATGGTCACGACAAATAAGACTATATTTCAGCTGTAGGATTTCCATACGTCAAGTGAACCTAGTCATGATTTAAACTTTCCCAGAGATAACTAGTCCAGGTGACTGGTAAGTAAAGGTCAAGTCACCACGGTCCCGGAGGTGTATAGGAGAGCATGGTGGCTCACTGGTTAGTTCGGATGCCTCAGAGTGCTGGACCTAGGTTCAATTCCAGCCTCAGGAGACCATCTGTGTAGAGTTTGCATGTTCTCCTTGAGTCTACTTGAGTTCCCTCTGGGTGATCTGGTTTCTTCCTACAAGATACACAGGTTAGGCGGATTAATGATGAAGGGCTTATGCTCAAAACATTGACTCTCCTGCTCCTCAGCTGCTGCCTGACGGGCTGTGCTCTTCCTAGCACCACACTCTCGACTCTGATCTCCAGCATCTGCAGTCCTCGCTTGCTCCAGGTTAGGTGGATTAGCCATGGTTAAAAACCCCATGTGGGCTTCTGGGGGAGGGGAAGTGGGCCTGTGTGGGATGCTCTTCAGAGGACTTGTCTCTTTCTGCACTGTCAGGATTCTGTTATAGGGCTGGTCTCATTAGAGAGAGATGGTTGGTGGTGAGGTTGGCCTGAAGTTGTACATACCTCTGGTAAGAGGAACTGTTGAGAGGGGGTGTCGTGCTTGGTAATCTCAGTTTATGTAGGAATTGAACCTATGTTGTTGACATCACATGACTGTAACCCCAAAAGAAACAGCACAGCTACATAATGCAATTCCTCCAAGAGCCTGTATATGGAGTGAAAACTCCCATCAGATCAGATCAGACCAGGCTTGGCTGGAAATTCCTTTCCTGATTTTTCTCACCATTGACATAAATGATTAGATTTACAGTGTGGAAACAGGCCCTTCGGCCCAACAAGTCCACACCGACCCGCCGAAGCGAAACCCACCCATACCCCTACATTTACCCCTTACCTAACACTATGGGCAATTTAGCATGGCCAATTCACCTGACCCGCACATCTTTGGACTGTGGGAGGAAACCGGAGCACCCGGAGGAAACCCACGCTGACACGGGGAGAACGTGCAAACTCCACACAGCCAGTTGCCTGAGTCGGGAATTGAACCCAGGTCTCAGGCGCTGTGAGGCAGCAGTGCTAACCACTGTGCCACCGTGCCGCCCACAATGAATGAATGGCAGAGAAATGTGTAAGTTTCAAACCATAAACCCACAGCTGCCTGCCAGTTGGTGCGATGATTAAACATTGTTGGTGCCATTCTGGTAGGCCATTGGTCAGTGCTACTTTTTCCCCATTTGCAGCTTTACCCACAGAAGGAGATATAAAAAGGTGCAGTCACTGTTGTCCTGAAGGAGTCGAAAAGTGTGACACTGGAAAAGCACACCAGGTCAGGCAGCATCCGAGGAACAGCAGAGTTTACATTTTGGATACAAGCCCTTCATCAGGAATGTGGAGGGGAAGGGGGCTGAGAGCTAAATGGAGGGATAAGGGTGGTGTTGGGGGGAAGGGAGCTGGGAAGATGTAGGTGGATGCAGGTGGGGAGTAATAGTGATAGGCCAATGAGGAGGGTGGAGTGGATAAGTGGGAAGGACGATGGACAGGTCAAGAGGGTTCTAAAGGACCACAGTCTGCTGTCTGTTTCAAGAGAGAGAGAGATGATCAGGATAAATTACATACAAATAAAGAACAGAAATTGCTGGCGAATCTCAACAGGTCTGGCTGTATATGTGGAGAGAAATCAGGGTTAACATTTTGGGTCCAAACTTTCTCAAAATTGCACAGCCCCAGAGTACTATAATGCAGCACAGTGATTAGCTCTGCTCCCTCACAGTGCCAGGGACCTGGGTTTGATTCCATCCTCAGGAGACTGTCTATGTGGAGTTTACACATTCTCCCTGCATCTGTGTGAGCTTCCTTCAGATGCTCTTCACTCGACCTGAACCATCAACTCTGATTTTTCTTCACAAATCCTGCTTAGCTTTTCCAGCAATTACTGTTTTTATTTCTGATTTCTAGCATCTGCAGTTCTTTTAGATTTTACATAAATAAAGAGGGTACCTGATTCTGAGAGTGACACAATATCATTTGGTATTACATTCTCAACCTCCAGCAATGCCGGCCTTGGTGAGTGTCTGCCCTTCTCTATTCCATCTCTCAAGCTGGTGGTGCAGTGATGACTCCTCTTCTCTGAGTCCCCTGATCATCCTCGAAGTTCCGAGGTAGTTTGGATCCTGGTTGATCAGGGCAGAACCAAACCAACACATTCCTTAGTCAGTAACAGCTGAAAACAAAATCAGACAATGGTTTTATGGTCATCATTAGACTCATATTTGCTTAAAGTTGATTTCAAATTCCATTCATCTGCAATGACGGGATTTGAACCTGCGTTCCCAGGACATTAGCTGTACCTGTGGATTGCTAATAAAAAAATTAGCACGTATACCGCAAGGACATCAGCTCCCCTTTGGGAAGAGAAATCAACTTTGCTTGTTTGTTGAGTAGTTGTGTGAAAATGCAAATATTCTTTTATTTAAAAAAGAAGATACAATTCAAATACGTTCTACTGTAACCATTTCTACAAAGCGCACAAGCTGGGAGTTTAATTCTAAGGACTGATACGTTATTTCAAACTTTAGTATGTACTTACCTCCTCAATCATTATGAAACCATCTGCTCAATTGTTTTGGTATGCTTGATGCAGAACGGAATTTGAATTCCTTAAGTCAAAGCACCCATGAATCAAACTTTAAAAAAAAGACTTTCTTTTACACAGCAAGTAACCCATCCCCTGGCTCTTGGTTTTGTGAAAAGGCAATCTTTTTTGTCATGTTCTGTGGAGAAAGGGGGATCTGGAGATAGTTACAGAGTTATAGAGATGTATAGCACAGAAACAGACCCTGCAGTCCAACTCGTCCATGTTGACCAGATATCCCAACCCAATCCAGTCCCACCTGCCAGAACCTGGCCCATACCCCTCCAAACCCTTCCTATTCATTTACCCATCCGAATGCCTTTTAAATGTTGAAATTGTACTAGCCTCCACCACTTCCTCTTGCAGCTCATTCCATACACCCTCCACCACCACCCTCTGTCTCCTACCTTTGATCCAGTTCTGTATCCAAATGATGAGTTCTCCTTGTATTCCATGAGATCTAACTTTGTTCACCAGTCTCCCATGGGGAACCTTGTCGAACGCCTTACTGAAGTCCATATAGATCACATCTACTGCTCTGCCCTCATCAATCCGCTTTGTTACTTCTTCAAAAAACTCAATCAAGTTTGTGAGACATGATTTCCCAATCATAAAGCCTTGTTGACTATTCCTATTCAGTCCTTGCCTTTCCAAGTACATGTACATCCTATCCCTCAGGATTCCCTCCAACAACTTGCCCACCACCGACGTCAGGCTCACTGGTCTGTAGTTCCTGGCTTGTCCTTATCATCTTTGTTAAATAGTGGCACCACGTTAGCCAATCTCCAGTTTTCTGGCAACTCACCTGTGACTATCAATGATACAAATATCTCCAAAAGAGGCCCCACAATCACATCCCTAGCTTCCCACAGAGTTCTCGGGTACACCTGATCAGGTCCTGGGGATTTATCCACTTTTATGCATTTCAAGACATTCAGCACTTCCTCCCCTGTAATATGGACATTTTTCAAGATATGCATGGATGTTGAAAAGGCATTTGACAATGTTCCACATAAAAGTTTATTGTGTAAAATTTGAGCTCACTGTGTTATGTAAAACATTTTTTGAGTGGATAGACATTAGCTGGCCAGCAGAAAACAGAGATAAATTATGACTAAATTTGTACATTAATGAGTATTTTCTTCTGATTGGCAGGATGTGACAAATGGAATCCTGCAATTGCCTCAGCTTTTAAAAGTTTTTATCAATGCCTTGGATGAAGGCTTTTGTGATGCAGTGGTAGTGTCCTCACCTCTGAGCCAGTAGGCATAAGTTCAAGTCCTACCTGGTCCAGAGGTGTGCAATAGCATCCCTGAGTATGTTGATTAGAAAATACTTGGTGAGAGGAGCGGGAGTTCCCTCAGTGACTCCCTGGTTAGCTAAATTTGCAGATGATTCAAAGGTAGGTAGGAGAAAATGCTCTGAAGAGGAAATATGAAGTTTGTAGATGGATTGGAACAGTTGGACTAGCAAACAAAAACGTGGTAGATGGAGTATTATGTGGAAAGCTGTGAAGCTGTTTGCTTTGTTCTGAGGAAGGGTCACTCAACTCAAAACATTAACTCTGACTTCTCTCCACAGATGCTGCCAGATCTGCTGAGTTTTTCCAGCAATTTCTGTTTTTGTTCCTGATTTTCAGCATCTGCAGTTCTTTCAGTTTTTAAGTTATTCGCTTAGGACGGATTTTAAAACAAAAACAGAGAATTACATAAATGGAGAATGACTACTGAATTCAAAGTTTCAGAGAGAACCAGGTGTTCTCGAACACATGTTAAAAAAAGTTAAATGTTGCAAGAAGTTACTAAAAACAATTCCTTAAAGAATCAAATAATGTTACAGTGCAGAAGAGGCCATTCAGCTGATTGTGTCTAGATTGGCTCTTTAAATGAACATCATTGCCTAGAAACATTACTGCCTGGTATACATTATTTCTATCCAAATAATTATACAGTGCCTCCTGATTGTTTCAACTGAACTTGGTTTCACTACATTTCCAAGCAGTACATTCCATATTCTAACCACGTGTTGTGCAAATATTTATGCTCATTATTACATTTGCTCCCATCAATCATTAAAGAAGGTTAATGGAATGCTTCAGTTCTACAAGGCACTGGTGAGACCATATCTCAGTTAAATACATTGCACAATTCTGCTCTCTTTATTTAAGAGAGGATGTAAATATTTAAAGTCTGGTTGAAGATTTGTAACTCGGGTGTCCATTGTTGTGGTTCTGTTCGCCGAGCTGGAAGTTTTTGCTGCAAACGTTTCGTTCCCTGGCTAGGGAACATCATCAGTGCTATTGGAGCCTCCTGAGAAGCGCTGCTTTGATGTTTCTTCTGGTATAAACCACTATAAATAGCGGAAGAAACATCAAAGCAGCACTTCTCAGGAGGCTCCAATAGCACTGATGATGTTCCCTAGCCAGGGAACGAAACGTTTGCAGCAAAAACTTCCAGCTCAGCGAACAGAACCACAACACAGGATGTAAATATATTGGAGGCTGTCAGAGGTGTTTTGGAAATTGTCTTATAAGGATAGTTCATTAAGTGGCTGTTGAAAACTCGAGATTAGAAGTGTGAGGGGTCAGTTGATCGAATTGTATAAGGTTCTGAATGGTCACGACATGATGGGTGTGGAAAGGCTATTTCCCCATTAGAACTAGGGGTCACCATTTAAAACTGGGTGTCACCCTTTCAAGACAGAAATGAAGAGAACTGGTTTCTCTGAGAAGGTTGTGTGACATTGGAACTCTGTCAAGTTGATGTGAGGAAACCTTTATCGACACAGTGATCTGAAATGCACCGCCTGAAAGGGGCACAGAAACAGATTCAATAGGAATGTACTTTGTTTATTCATGGGAGCTGGGAGTCACAGGCTAGGCCAGTATTTATTGACCACCTCTAATTACTCTTGGGGCAGTGGTAGTGAGCTGTCATCTGGAACTGCTGCAGGTCATAAGGTGGGTGCAAACAAATTGCTATCAGCAAGGGACTTCCAAGATTTGATCCAGTGACACTGAAAGAACAGTTATATTTGTAGAAGTCAGAATGGTGAGCAGCTTGGAGGGAAACTTGCAGGTAGAGGTATTCCCATTCATCTACCATCCATGTCCTTCTGGGTAGTGCTGGGTTTGGAAGGTACTGTCGGTGAATCTTCGACACTTGCTGCAGAACATCTTGTAGATGTTAACAGTACTGTGACTGTGTTTCAGTGGTGGAGGGAGTGAATTTTGGAAGTGGTGAATGGGATGCCAATAAAAGAAGAGGGAACTGGAGACAACTTGATAGGGAAAATGAATTTAAGACTATAGAGCAGGAGGCTCAGTTAACATACATCTTTTTTTCCCAAACAGGTGACAAAGGCATAAATGGTTTCCATTTTCATTACTCATTAATGGGATGTAGGTATTACTGGTTGGGACAGCAACCATTGTCCAGCCCTAATTGCTCTTGAATAGTTGGTGGTGAGTTGACTTCCTGACCATGTGGTGCAGGGTCACCTATACTGTTTACGATAAATTTCCAGGTGTTTTCAGTAAGATTCACTGATATTAGTAGGGTTCAACTGATCAATTTCTTCAGTATCATGAATGTTGGAATATTATCACCTTGAGCTTTCCCCCTAGGTGCAGCATCTTCGATATTCCTTCATGAATTATGAGTGCGGCTCTTCTCTGCCAATTCTAAATAGGAAAAAAATCCAATTTTCGTTTCTAATACTCTGGCAGATTCCTACAAGAAAGCAATAAGGTCTGCGTAAGTGGGAGGAAAAGGAGATTAATTAGATTAAACAATGCACTAATAACTGAGTCATTTATAACTATTGCACGCACACGGATATTAGAACATAAATTAAGTAACAAGATAATTAGAGTAATCAATCCCATTCCCTTCGGAGCCCGAGGGATACCTTTGCTCAACTATGAACTAATCATTGAGTTCCCTGGAAGATGAAAAACAGCCATCCAAGGACTTGTAGAATTACAAAGTGTAATGACAATTTACTTTCATTCCAAGTTTAATTGAGTGTCATGACGAAGTATTAAATTCGACAAAAAAACCATGGTTATAGTTCCAACCAGTTACATTCCAATAGTGACTCCTAAATTGTTACAGATTTGCATGAACAATTATACACAGATGACAAATACCTCCCCGATCTCCAATTATCTCTCCAATCTACAATCACATTGCTGAATGGATAATTAGCAGTTCTCCACATAGTTTACTCTCTGTTGAGAGTGCCGAGTATTTGCTAGGACGAAGTTATGTGCATACCATGAACTCCCTGGTGCACTTTATGAGCAGTTAGCTACTTGATCATAGGCACCACAGCCTAGTTCAAAGCTTTTGTAATCCACACACATGTGCATAGAAAGTAGGCTCACTTGCTGTTTATCCCTTCTAATTCCCTTTTGTTTAAAGGGACTAAGACCACTGGAGCCCTAAATGGACTCGCTGGAGAGGATTAACCACTACAACAAATATCAAGAATTGAACTTGGACACTTGCTGATCTGTAACAATCAGTAACACAATCCAGGTCTTTTAAAGGGTTGACAATTGCCTTGATATTTACAGGGAAGAAAGGGATTGGGAGTGTAATATTGAGGTGGGAGAGGATTTACCTCTGGTCCTGCTGAGCTGAATTCCAGGGCTTGGTTATCTTAGTTAATTTCCCTTTCCTGGTCCTGCGTCACCATATTGTAGCTGGCTGCGGACTGTCTCTGAGGAGAGATCATAAAGATTCAAGATGATGGAGTGAGGAAACCAAGGGTCCGGGATTAGACAACTGTGTTTGAGTAAGTGTTGGGCTGTGAAAGTAGAGAAACTGTATCCAGCAGTTAAGAGTAAAGACATTTACCTGCTGAATCTACTAATTTAGCTGTACCCAACCTGATGCTTCAGTTACATTCAAAATGGAGATTAAATCTGAAATACATAACCACGTTATAATATTTAAATGGTCAACCATTCTTTCTAATCCACATCCTACCTGTTTTTTGTGATTAATATTTTGTAGCATTGTTCTAACTGTGTTTAGTTGATAAAAGTTAACTGAATGCAAATATCTTTTGAGTTAATTAGCCACTTGGGACACATTGCAAGTAACTTGTGTCCGATGCTGTCCTGAATATGAGGAGTTTTGTTTTGTGATATGTTGAGTGTTGGTAGTTCCAAAACTCTTCCCCCCAGTCCTATGCCAATACAAGCGTAACTTCAGGACACAGTTGTGTAAGATCCTGTTATGTTTGCAAATATTTCTCAAGAATCCTAAATATGGAAGATTGAAATTCCTCCCAGTGATGTATAAGAGTCTGGCTTTCAGCCTTGTTCACACCACAGAGTGCTCCTATTACGCAAAGATCTGTCTTTCTGCGACATTGCCATTCTATCAAAGGCACATTCCCTGTATCTCTATCACACTCATTTCCCACACCTCTCCCATTTGGTGATTTAGTAATGCAAAACAACAAGGATATGTACTGGGCCCTCTACTTTTTGTCATTTACATAAATGATTTGGATGCGAACATAAGAGGTACAGTTAGTAAGTTTACAGATGACACCAAAATTGGAGGTGTAGTGGACAGTGAAGAGGGTTACCTCAGATTACAACAGGATCTGGACCAGATGGGCCAATGGGCTGAGAAGTGGCAGATGGAGTTTAATTCAGATAAATGTGAGGTGCTGCATTTTGGGAAAGCAAATCTTAGTAGGACTTATACACTTAATGGTAAGGTCCTAATGAGTGTTGCTGAACAAAGAGACCTTGGAGTGCAGGCTCATAGCTCCTTGAAAGTAGAGTCGCAGGTAGATGGGATAATGAAGAAGGCGTACGGTATGCTTTCCTTTATTGGGGAGAGTATTGAGTACAGGAGTTGGGAGGTCATGTTGTGGCTGTATGAGACAGTGGTTAGGCCACTGTTGGAATATTGCATGCAATTCTGGTCTCCTTCCTATCGGAAAGATGTTGTGAAACTTGAAAGGGTGCAGAAAAGATTTACATGGATGTTGCCAGGGCTGGATGCTCTGAGCTACAGGGAGAGGCTGAACAGGCTGGGGCTGTTTTCCCTGGAGCGTCAGAGGCTGAGGGGTGACCTTATAGATGTTTACAAAATTATGAGGAGCATGGATAGGATAAATAGACAAAGTCTTTTCCCTGGGGTCAGGGAGTCCAGAACTAGAGGGCATAGGTTTAGGATGAGAGGGGAAAGATATAAAAGAGACCTAAGGGGCAACTTTTTCACGCAGAGGGTGGTACATGTATGGAATGAGCTGCCAGAGGAAGTGGTGGAGGCTGATACAATTGCAACATTGAAGAGGCATTTGGATGGGTATATGAACAGGAAGGGTTTGGAGGGATATGGGCTGGGTGCTGAGAGGTGGGCCTAGATTGGGTTGGGATATCTGGTCGACATGGACAGGTTGGACCGAAGGGTCTGTTTCCATGCTGTACATCTCTATGACTCTAAAACTACTTCAAATATCCACTGTTTTATTCGACTATTAATGCTCCTGTTGCCTCTCGACGCAACTATTCCAATGCCTTTCTGCTGACCTCCCACCTTCCAACCTTAACTTTGAGCCCATCTAAAACTCTGCTGCTCCTTTCCTAGCTTGCACCATATCCCTTTCACCCTGTGCCTGCTGACTTACACTGAGCCCTGATCCTACACTCACTTACTGAATCCAGCAGCCCCACCTGCCTTTAGTTCCTGTTTTCTGATGCTCTGGTTGTATTTAAAACAGAGGTTGAATCTGAGGCAAATAATCTCATTGTAATATTTAAGTGACCAGCCTTCATTCAGGGAGCTAATTTATTGTCCCATTCATAGAACTACAGAAAGTTTTCAGCACAGAAAGAATTCATTCAGCATGTTCTGTTTGCGTCCGCTGAATAAACTAGCTATCAATTTTAATCTTGCTTAACAGTACTTGGTCCATAGATTAGATTTGATTTGATTCCCTACAGTGTTGAAACAGGCCCTTCGGCTCAACAAGTCCACACCGACCCTCTGAAGAGTAACCCACCCAGACCCATTTTGCTCTGACTAATGCACCTAGCACTATGGACAATTTAGCATGGCTAATTCACCTGGCCTGCACATCTTTGGACTGTAGAAGGAAACTGGAGCACCCGGAGGAAACCCTCACAGACAAGGGGAGAATGTGCAAACTCCACACAGACAGTCGCCAGAGGCTGAAATCGAACCTGGGACCCAGGTACTGTGAGGCATCAGTGCTAACCACTGCGCCACCGTGCCACCCATAGCTTTGTAGGTTACAGAGAGTCCTTTTAAATAACCTGAGGGTTTATACCTCAACCACCAAATAAGACAACTAATTCCAGATCCCCACCGCCCTCTGGTTGACAAGTATTTTTAATGTCCCCTCCTATTCTTCTAGCTATCACCTTAAGCCCCTTGTTAATTCATCTCACCATTATGGGGAATCAGGTCTTCTCTGTCCATCTATTCATGTCCTTCTCTCATTATTTTGCACACCTCCATTAAGTTACTCCACTGTTCGAAGGAAACAACCTCAGCCTATCAATTAGACCAGGAAGCCTCACAAAGTAACCAGACCATCAGTCTGCAAGCTAGAGCTCACGAATGGGGGAACCCAACCACCGCTGAGACCTTCCACTGTCAACTCACAAATGACGAGTTAATGAGTCGAATTGTCTGCCATCATTTCTGGGGTGAATAGCCTCTGCCTCTGAAGGCCATCGAACCACTCAGAGGAGGAGCATGCCAGCTGACTAACCTGATGCTAACCAATTTGATTTAAGCATGAAGGAACCCTTCCTCTGACAATAGAAGGAATATGTTCAAGCCTTGTACTTTCTTGAATGACCTGGGAGTTGTATGAGCCCCATAAGTTCCCTCTTGCTTTCTCCATGGCAATGCCTTGATCAATCAGAATCAGTTTGCCAACTGGGCAGCACCCTCTCTTTCTGTCGTGTAAAATATTGAGATCATTTGAAATATGGCATTCTTGCACTAGCCCTGAGAATACAAGACAAAAAGCTTTAGCATCCTCTCTGTCTTTCTAGCTAAATTCAAACTCTGTGCTACCAAACACTTTCTGAATTTTCTCTCTGTCCAAACTCCCCCTCACCCCTTACCCTGTCGGCCAAGGATAATTGACACTAATTGAATTCTCAGGCAAGGTGAGACAATTTTCAAATGAATTGTGATAAAGGTGCAAGAGTATTTCCTCTCCACTTACTAGTTATTACAGGAAGTTGTACATGGCTCAGTGGTTAGCACTGCTGCCTCATAGCACTAGGCTACCCAGGTTCGATTACACCCTTGGGCAACTGTCTGTGTGGAGTTCGCATGTTCTCCCTGTGTCTGTGTGGATTTCCTCCCACAGTCCAAAGGTGGTGCAGATTAAGTGGATTGGCCATGCTAAATTGCCCCGTAGGTGGGTTAGGAAATTTGATGTTTCGGGCCAGAGCCCTTCATCAGGGCTCTGGCCCGAAATGTCAAATTTCCTGTTCCTTAGATGCTGCCTAACCTGCTGTTCTTTTACCAGCAACACATTTTCAGCTCTGATCTCCAGCATCTGCAGACCTCACTTTTTACCTGTAGGTGGGTTAGCCATGGAAAATGTAGGATGGGGCTGGGTGGAATGCTCTTTGAAGAATCACTGCAGACTTGATGGGCCAAATGGCCTGTAGGGATTCGATTCTATGGAGTGATTTTATTTTCAGCATACAGAGTAGAAGCAGACACGCCATTTTTAATTTGGGGAGAAAAATTTGGCAAACTCTGCATGAAATTTGTAATTTACTTCCTTTATCACCCGTATCATTCGCTATGTCCTGCCTAACAGCATGAGCTGGTTAACTACGTCAAGGTTCACCAATATTAGGTTGCCAACAATGTCTCAGTCAAACAGGGAAATTAAGGACTGATTAACTGAGACAAGGCACATACTCATTGTAACATAGTGAAATGGTTATTGTCAAGAATGAAAGACATCAGTATATGTCATGATTTTAAATCTTAGGTGCCAGAATGTCTATATGTTGGAGTGAGAGCATTCACAGTGTGACTAAAACACCCACCTACTTACTAAGTAATCACATCTAGATTAGATTAGATTACTTACAGTGTGGAAACAGGCCCTACAGCCCAGCAAGCCCACACCGACCCACCGAAGCGCAACCTGCACAGACTCATTCCCCTACATTTACCCCTTCACCTACACTACAGCAATTTAGCAAGGCCTATTCACCTAACCTGCACATTTTTGGACTGTGGGAGAAAACTGGAGCACCCAGAGGGGAATGTGCAAACTCCACACAGACAGTTGCCTAAGGCAGGAATTGAACCCAGGTTTCTGGTGCTGTGAGGCAGCAGTGCTAACCACTGTGCTGCCCATAATAGATGAATCTGAAAATATAATCTGCTACCATTGCACGCGGGTATCCTGTAAAAATCTGGACATAGATATAAACAAAGGTATTTATTTGCAGCAGAGACCAGGACTAGAAAAATTAGATTGTCACCAAGAAATTCAACGCAAAGCTCAGGAGCAGCATATTTATGCAGAGAGTAAGTCACATGAAGTAATTGAGTCTCATTGTGTGGATACATTTAAGAGAAAACTAGACAAGTATATGAAGAAGAAAGGAGTACAGGGTAACAATGGGAGTGAAAGACTATCAAGGGTAGAGGGAAATGTAGAATTCAGAACTCAAACTCATGGTCTTATTGAATGGCAGAGCAGACATAGAGGATTCAATGACTGACTTTGATGCCCAGTTTGTATCTTTGTGTCTTTATGGAACATGTTGCTATGTAGAAGTGGTACTTAAGTGCAAGCTCCTGTTATAGGATTAAGTGTCAGCCACATTGTTGTGAATCTGGAGTCACATGTAGGCCAGACCAGGTAAGGATGACAGACTTCCAGCAGGTGAGTTTCTAACAACAATTGATACATGGTCTCCATTTCAACATGTCTTATTTCCAGATTTTTTTGTTATATTGAATTCAAATTTCACCATCGGCAATGGCAGAATTTGAACCCATTACCTCAGAATATTAGGTTGGTGTTCTTGGATTACCAGTCCTGTGATATTATCACTACACCACCAGAGAGCAAAGAACAGTAAATGGTGGAAAACCTCAACAGGCCCAGCAGCATCTGTGGAGAGAGAAACAGAGTTAATGTTTTGAGTCCTGTATGACACTTCTTCTGACTATTTCTTCTAAAGAAGGAGCTCGCCAAAGCAAGATCAAGCTCAATCAGCGAAGCAAGGTGGTGGTGGATGGGGCCTCTTTTCAAGGAAGAAGCGGTGAGTTTTCGAGAGTATCATAGAATGCCTGCAGTGTGAAGGCTGGCCACTCACCCATCGTGTCCGCACTGGCCCTCCAAGAGCATCCCACCCCATCCACCTGACCTGCACATCTTTGAACTGTGGGAGGAAACCGGGAAGAAACCCATGCAGACATGGGGAGAAGGTGCAAACTCCACACAGACAGAATCAAACCCAGGTCCTTGGTGCTGTGAGGCAGTAGCGCTAACCATTGAGCCACTGTGCTGTGAATGTGTAGATTTTCCGAAGGAGAATCATATCGGAATTGAAACATTAACTCTGCTTCTCTCTTGGCAGATGCTGCCAAACCTGCTGAGTTTCTCCAAAACTTTCTGTTTTTATATTAAGAGCATTTTGTTTGTTGTGATAACTATTTGACCATTTTGATGTCAACCGAGTCGTTCTCTTTAAATAATTCCTTGTGAACATTTCATTTACAAATCCGACTGTGCCCTGTCATCTTGGCATCACTGCTCAGTCGTCCGTGAAACATCCCAGAATTGTTTTTGTTTGACCCATGTGGTTTTCCAGATGTATTGAGGCCAACAACTAGGTCTTGGCAGTAACTGAGGCAAGGCAGGTTTGACGGATTCACAGTCAATGCCAACAAGGCGATGATGAGTTCTTACTCCTCTGGAGTACTTATTTTCCCACGTTGTCATTGTAACCTTAAACAGCTCAAATGAAAATGTGTCTGAGATATTATGAGGTGGTCACTTGTGGATAGTGAAATGAAAATGAAAAGTTCCCTTAAAAGGAAAAATGGATCTTAGCACCATGAGTCCCCTAAAGCAAAGCCTCCCAAAGTCCCAAGAGGCATCGCAGCCTGAAATTCTGGGGTCACAAACTCTGCGGTAGAAGTGGCTGTTCATCGAGCTCTGACTGGATTATAACAGCTTTGCAACACTCTCCCCACTCCCTTAGTTCTCTAAGAGCTCACAGCAAATTTCAACTTGACGTGGGATCGCAGAGGGAAAATGTTTGGGGAGCACTGCCCTATAGAGTTTGTTCTTTTTGCTAACTTTTCATAGCTACAGAAAAAACAATCTTTTAACTTATATATGGCACCTTTGTCACAGAGTCCTACAGCATGGAGACAGGCCCTTCAGCCCAAACTGGTCCATGCTGACCAAAATGTCCAGCCACGCTAACCCCATTTCCCTGAACTTGACCCATATCCTTCTAAACCTTTCCTATCCATGCATTTGTCCAAATGCCTTTTAAACGTGGTTAATGTACCTGCCTCAACCACTTCCACTGGCAGCTCATTCCATATGCGTACCACCCTCTGTGAAAAGAAGTTGCCCGTCAGGTTCCCTTACAGGATGTGTGCCTTGTGGGTAAGTTTGACATTTACCATCCAATCCTCATTAACTTCAGGAAGGTGATGGATTAGCAAAACCAATGTTTAAATCCTGAGAAAGATAACGTATTTCAGGGGAGTTGGGGCCTCGCACTATTAGCACTAGACCTAGGTGGTGTTCCGAGGACTCTGGTTCAAATCCTGCCATGACAGATGGTGGAATTTGCATTCAATAAAATTCTGGAATTAGGAGTCTAATGAGGACCATTGTTGATTCTTGGAAACATCCATCTGCTTTGCTAATGTCCTTTAGAAAGAAAACTGATATCCTTACCTGACCTATGCATGACTCCAGACACACATCAATATGTAGACTCTTAAACTGCCCTGTGAGCAATAAGTCAGTGATTCCCTCATCCCATGAATGAATTTAAAAAATTGTGTGGTCTAACCAACATGCATTTCTTTAAACTCAACCAAGTCAATGTTCTCCTTGACTGCATCCCATCTTCCACCCTCAAAGAACGTGAACTCATCCAAATAGTCTACTGCACATGGCCTAATGTGCAGCAGGTCCTATTCACTCACCACCTTATATTATCTCCCAATCCAGCAAAGCCTAGCTTTTAAATTAGAACAGAAAATGCTGGGAAACCTCAGCAGGTCAGACAGCAGGAGACAGAGTTAATGCTTTTTTTCATCAGAATCAACATTTCAGAATTCTGATGAAAAATATTCAACCCAAAATATTAACTGTTTCTCTCTGCAGATGCTGCCAGACCTACAGAGATTTTCTATGTTTTTAGTTTTTGTTTCTGATTTATAGCATCCACAATATTTTTCTCTTACTTTGATTTACTCTTCTTCTTCTCCTGTTGAAATTGCCCTATCCGAGCTGAGCTCAACAGTCCGGGTCCTGCATGTCGTGAAGGTACTAGTGCTCCTAATTAGATTAGATTAGATTAGATTACTTACAGTGTGGAAACAGGCCATTCGGCCCAACAAGTCCACACTGACCCGCCGAAGCGCAACCCATCCATACCCCTACATTTACCCCTTACCTAACACTACGGGCAATTTAGCATGGCCAATTCACCTGACCCACACATCTTTGGACTGTGGGAGGATGTAGAATGGAAGTTCCTATCCATTTTCTGTATGCACTGAATGGATCATACTGCATAACATAATGACCCTAAATTAATCTACAACTGTTAGGATCAATCTATTATTCCAGACTATAGAAAGACACAGTTCACTCTTGTGTATGAACAGTAACAGTACCAAATCCTGGTAGCCTTGGATTTAAAAGGATTTTCTTTGTCAACCAAAGTTTTTAAGGCAACTCGTGTGGCATCTTAGATATTAGAACAACAGTTTAACATACACTGCAATCCACCTGCTGACTATAGAAAGTCAAATGTCATTGGGAAAATAGGCAAGCAAATCTTTTAGGGAGATAAGAAATGGGGATTATTGCCCTTAATTTCAAGAAAACCTGCAGTGAATGATACAATGGGTGGTCTGATGATTGATGATTGAATCGAACCATTGATACTAGTAATATAATTCAGACTAGTGAGGCTTCACTGTTTGTGCATTCCTGCCAACACTATCTTAACCTATACCAATTTTGGTTCCTGCATCCCCATCTGTTATGGAGGTGAACTTGCAAGTTGATGGGAAGCTGACTGACTGACCTTTGACCAATGTTACGTGCCCTCCCTGCTTTCCCTGGCTGAAGATACAACCAGGTTACGTGGCTAGCTCTGAACTAGCAACTGGCGCATGGTCATCAGCAGACAGAAATTACAATGTACATCCTAGGAGGAAGGTTAAATAGGTATGTGAGGACCTGTGGATGTAATGACATTGTATAAAGCCTGACTCAGTTGGTAGGACCTTCATCTCTGAGTTACACGGTGGGTTCAAGTCTCACTACAGAACCCGCGCACAGTAACCGAGACTGATACTGTCATACAGTGCAGAGGGAATGCTGCGCTTTAGAGACGTTGCTTTTTGGGATGAGATTCTACACCCAACCTGCCTTCTCAGATGAACATAAGAAGGTCTGTTGGCATTATTTCTAAGAAGAGCTATTTCCAATGTCCTGACCAATAATTTTTTTCCAATCAATATCCCATAGGAAACAGATTATCTGCTCACTAGACTGCTGTTAGTGGGAGATTGCTGTGTGCAAATTGATGGTTTCCTACATTACAACAGAGGCCATGCTTCAAAATAGAAGTCGGTTTGCTCTAAAACACTGAGAAAATTTGAGGTTGTGAAAAGAGATGTAAACTCATGTCTTTTCCTGATAGGACCTTAGCGAGACATCTTGAACAGTTAAGATCACACACATGTGACAATGCTGATAAGTCTTTTGTATATGATTGCTTGCTGGTTTCAATCTTGTAACCACTGCATGTGAAGTATCATGTTACATCATTGATTTGTTAAATAGAGAGCATTAACCTGATGTGTTTCCTAATCTTTGTACTTACCTTAGAGCTAAATGATATTTGACAACATGCAACAGAACTCAGCAATACTGCTGCCAAGGAACTCTGCTGGTAGAAGAGAATGTTGTGGACCAGACCAAAACCTCCTTTAAATATATCATGGAGATAGCCGAGGCCCTGACTTTTATCTTACTTAAGGCAAGTAAACGGTGCTGTGTTCCAGATGTAATTCAACTGGTTACACGACTCGGCTTTCAGCAAAGTACACATTATTCTTACCCCCAGTTAAAATACAAACAAATGGAAGAAGAATTGGTGTAATTTTAACTCAACTAGAAAACTTAACATAATAATGGATTATTTAACTCCTAAACAGCAACAGTTTCAATATAGTAACATCCCAAAAACACACCCTTGGCAAAGGCAAATTCAATAAAACAGCTTTAATGTTTCTCCAGTCCAGGAGAAAAGAACACCAAGAGAAAATTCCAGTGGAGAAACAGAGAGCATTCCAGCTTTTTGCTGCAGCAGGGAGAGATTGATAACAGCTTCCACAACCAACTTCAAAATCCCAACTACTGAAAGCTAAACTGAAACCTTGGTTCTGTGGAAGCTTGACTCCACCCATTCTTGCTGCTTCTATTGTTCTAACTTTAAAAAGAAAAGATTCCAAGGCCTGACAAGCTGTTTGGGGATAGTGAGGCCCGCAGATGCTGGGAAGTCAGAGTCAGTAAAATGTGGAGCTGGAGAAAGGTCAGCAGGTCAAGCAACATCTGAGGAGCGGGAGAGTCAACATTTCAGGCAGGACCCTTCATCAGGACTGGGGAGGGGGAAGGAGACTGAGAAATAAATGGAGGGAAGGTAGAGCTGGGGGAAAGATAGGTGGTATGACGATAGGTGGATGCAGGTATGAGATGGTTGAGATTGGTCAGTGGGAAGAGTGAAACAGATAGATGACAGGAAGACGGATGGATCGGTTAGGACAGGTCAAGGGGGTGAGGCAGAGAGGGACGGTTGGGCCTGGGATGAGGTGAGGCTTGGGGGGATTTGGAAGCTGGTGAATTCTATGTTGAGGCCATGTGGTTATAAACCCCTGAGGCAGAAGGTGAGGTGTTCTTCCTCCAGTTCGTATGCGGCCTTATTTTGACAGTGGAGGAGGCCCAGGATGAACATGTCATTGGGGGAGGGGGAGGGGAATTGAAATGGCTGGGAACTGGGAGGTGATGTTGATTTTTATTGGCTTCAGGGAGACAACTGGGTGCCTCTGGCTCAATACCTCTCTTCAAAAAAAAACACAGGACAAAATACACCTCTTAACGCCAAAGTATCGTCACAAGGAGAAAGGTACAATGACGGATAACAGCACCTTCTTTCCTTCCAGATTCAGTCATAGTATGATCTAGCACTCAGCTATTTTTTTTCTGTTGCTGTCCTGCAGGGGACTGATCCTCTCCCTCAGCCTCCTCAGCTTCCTCCCAATCTCCCTGCTCTCCTGGTGCCTTCTCCTGGGACTTCTGGTCATCCATTATCCTAATCTCCTCATTCGTTTACTCGTGCTCTCCCCAGCAGTCTCCAACTCCAGCACGTTTCTGTAGGACAGGGGCAGAATACATCAGGCTCTTTAAGAAATCTTTGAACATTGGAATGGCTTAAAGGTATTCATGACCTGGATATTTCTGCTTATAACTAATGTAAATTAAGTACATCACTTTTAATGGTGGGAAACGCACTTCAAGTGAATCATTCAGCTAAAATTATTTTTTATTTGCTCATAGGATGTGGGCTCCTCTGGCTAGGCCAGAATTAATTGCCTGTCCCTAATTGCCCAGAGGGCAGTTCGAGGTCAACCATACTTTTGTGGGTCTGGAGTCACATATAGGCCAAACCAGATGAGGACGACAAATTTCCTTCTCTAAAGTCCTTTAAAGAACCAGATAGAATTATTTTCTCCAACGATCAACAATGGCTTCATGGTCATCATTCGACCCTTACTTAAAGATTTTTTACTGAATTTAAATACCACCATCTGCCATGGCAGGATTTGAACCAGGGTCCCCAGAACATTAGCTCAGTTTCTAGATTAGTAGTGAGAATATCGCTAGGTCATTGCCTTCCATAAGGTTGTCTGAAAAACTGTTGCCGGGCTATGATTTAACATTTAAGTAACACTTAAAATGCTTTCAAAATATTCGAAGGGATTAGAGTTAATATGCTGTGCTAAATTTAAACAGGCCATGAGGGTGATGAAGCCTGAAGTATTATGTTCAATCTTGTCTCCTCACCTGAGAAAGTGCAATGAAGGTTTACTGGACTGGATCAGTGAGAGAGTGGGTAAACTAGATTTCCACTTCCTGAACTTTTGATGAATGACAGGTGATCTCATTGAAATATATTTAATTCTTAAAGATGCTGGACAGTGTAAATATTGAGAAGAATGCCTCTCTCAGATCTAACCTGCACTTTATTATCAAACTTGCTGATAAGGGTGGTGTTGCTATTATCTGGCATGCTGATCTTGAATATTTCTTGACAGTATTCACTCTAGAAAGCGACAATGTTGTCGAGGAGAATACTGAAATACAGGCTACTAGACTAGGTGGGATTGAGGTTCACAAGGAAGAGGGATTAGAAACCCTGCAGAGTGTGAAAATAGATTGGTCCCCTGGGCCAGATGAGATTTATTCTAGGATCTTCTGGGAAGCCAGGGAGGAGATTGCCGAGCCTTTGGCATTGATCTTTAAATTGTCATTGCCTACAGGAATAGTGCCAGAAGGCTGGAGGAAAGCAAATGTGGTTCCCCTGTTCAAGAAGGGGAGTAGAGACAACCCTGGTAATTATAGACCAAGTGAGCCTTACTTCAGTTGTTGGTAAAGTGTTGGAAAAGATTATAAGAGATAGGATTTATAATCATCTAGAAAAGAATAATTTGATTAGGGATAGTCAGCACCTTATTGAGTTCTTTGAGAAGGTGACTAAACAGGTAGATGAGAGTAAATCAGTTGATGTGGTGTATACGGATTCCAGAAAGACATTCAATAAGGGTTCCCACAGTAGGCTAATGTACAAAATGCGGAGGAATGGGATTGTGGGGGATATAGCAGTTTGGATCAGTAATTGGCTTGCTGAAAGAAGACAGAGGGTGGTGGTTGATGGTAAATGTTCATCCTGGAGTCCAGTTACCAGTGATGTACTGCAAGGGTCGGTGTTGGGTCCACTGCTGTTTGTCATTTTTATAAACGACCTGCATGAGGGCGTAGAAGGGTGGGTTAGTAAATTTGCAGATGACACTAAGGTCGGTGGAGTTGTGGATAGTGATGAAGGATGTTGTAGGTTACAGAGAGACATAGATAAGCTGCAGAGCTGGGCTGAGAGGTGGCAAATGGAGTTTAATGCGGACAAGTGTGAGGTGATTCCTTCTTCAGGGCTTATGACCGAAACGTCGAATCTCCTGTTCCTTGGATGCTGCCTGACCTACTGCGCTTTTCCAGCAACACATTTTCAGCTTTGATCTCCAGCATCTGCAGTCCTCACTTTCTCCTATAAGAAGGATGTGAAAGCTTTGGAAAGGGTGCAGAGGAGATTTACCAGGATGTTGCCTGGTATGGAGGGAAGGTCTTACGGGGAAAGGCTGAGGGACTTGAGGCTGTTTTCGTTGGAGAGAAGAAGGTTGAGAGGTGACTTAATAGAGACATATAAGATAATCAGAGGGTTAGATAGGGTGGACAGGGAGAGCCTTTTTCCAAGTATGGTAACGACGAGCACAAGGGTGCATAGCTTTAAATTGAGGGGTGATAGATATAGGACAGATGTCAGAGGTAGTTTCTTTACTCAGAGAGTATTAAGGGTGTGGAATACTTTGTCTGCAACGGTAGTAGACTCACCAAGTTTAAGTACATTTAAGTTGTCATTGGACAAGCATATGGACGTACATGGAATAGTGTAGGTTAGATGGGCTTCAGATTGGTATGACAGGTCGACGCAACATTGAGGGCCGAAGGGCCTGTACTGCACTGTAATGTTCTATGTTCTATGGTGAATTTTCTCAGACACTTCCTTAGTCTCCACTCAGGTCATGACCCTACCATTGAACACCAAGCTGTTGTTTTCAGGACTGTCACTGACCTCATCTCCTCTGGAGATCTCCCCTTCAAAGCATCCTGCCTTCTAATTCTCCCAACCCTGCACAGTCTGCTTCTAACTCCTCTCCCCCAAAGACAAAGTTCCAGCTCAAAATATTAAGTGTGTTTCCTTCTCCATAGATGCTGCCAGGTCCCTGGTGAATTACTCGAGCACTTTCTCCTTTCACTGAGAAAGCATTTCCCTTCTCTAAGGAATCCAGAATTGAGAGTCACCGTCTCTGCAAAAAAGGCATTGGCCATTTACAACGAAGGAGAATGAGACAAAGAGACACTGACGAAATCGGGTTTACTGGGATATTGGGGGAAAATGAAATTGAAGAACAACAGCTATGATCTGGTTAAATGCTGAAAAGACCAGCTCCTTTTTAAAAGCTAGACACATTTCTGATCATTAAGATAATCAAGGAATATGGGAATGAGACAGCAAATTGGAGTTGAGGATGATCAGAGCAGTCTCGCTGTCATTAAATGATGGAGTGGATCAATGGACTAAATAGCTTACTTCTGCCCCTACGTCTTATGGTCTAAGTTCAAAATTTACAGTTTTTTTCCAAACTTTTTATACACAATTGTAACATTTGCATTGTAAGCAAGTCTTTAGAGAGAATTTTAATTAGCATTTGATATTATAAGGTTCAAAAAGTGCTTTGTGAATTCATGTTCTTTCTATTTTTGAGGACAAGTTGATTTTTCTATACAAAATATCTTTTCTCTGAATTTGCTTTCAGATCATTATTGTTTTATAACTTGGAGCTGAAGGCCACAATGAGCAATGTCTCAATTAAATTTCCCACTCTACATTTGAGGTACTGAGATTAATGCTGTACTGAACTAGGAGTGGGGAGTTTGAGGGCAGCCGTGTCAGGATCTCCCAGTGAAACAGGGAGACAGAAAATGAAAGCAGCAAGGAAGATCTGGTTCTCTTCATTAAAGCAAGGAAGGTAAAGAGAAGATGTAATGTTTTACAGTGCCGGAAAATTCCATGATCGTTTAAAATCTTGAAATAAAGTTCCAAGGGTTTGAGTATTTGTGTTATTTTATTTTCCCTTGCCAAGATATTGTAACAGTTTGTAACAACAATTTATCATGTTTAGATGCTGCAGTTCTGTTTCCCACAGGCATTTTCAAATTTGATCTTACTTCAAGTGACCCTGATGATGAGTCGTAACCAGTCAGAGAGATTGACGCAGGACCCCCTTACCAGATCCTGTAAACTGCAAGAAGTCAAGAAACTCGTTCCCTGAGCTCCACTTACCCAGTGCTGAGATATGAAGGATACATGCCAACGTTGGCAGAATGTGTACTAGTGCACGGGAACCATTTGAGTAAATACTCTCATAGGAACAGGAGTAGGCCATTCTGCCCATCAAGCCTGCTCTGCCATTTATTACAATCATGGCTGATAGAACACACTTTTACCCACTTTATTCCTGTAATCCTATATACCATTGGGATTCAGAAATCTATTCATCTTTAGAGCCATAGAGATATATAGCATGGAAACAGACCCTTCAGTCCATGCCGACCAGATATCCTAAATTAGTCTATTCCCACTTGACAGCACTTAACTCATATCCCTCTAAACCCTTCCCATTCATGTACCCATCCAGATGCCTTTTAAATGTTGTAATTGTACCAACCTCCATGACTTCCTCTGGTAGCTCATGAAAATATTGCCCCTGAGGTCCCTTTTAAATCTTTTTGTTCTCACCTTAAACCTATGCCCTCTAGTTTTGGAATCCTCTAATCTGGGGAAAAGACCTTTGCTATTCTCCCTATCCAGCCCCTCATGATTTTATAATCCTTTGACTTAACTTCCACAGGCCACCGAGATGGAGAATTCTAAAGATCGCTCCCCTGTGAGTAAAATAAAATTATCCTCAGTTCAGTCTCTTTATGTTTAAATTGTTCCACCAATTCTGGACTCCCCAGTTAGGGGAACATCTTGCCGGCATTTACTTTGTGTATCCATTTAAGTATATTGTAGATTTCAATCAGATCACCTCTATTTTTCAAACCTTTAGAGAATGCAGGCCCATTTTGCCCAAATCTCCCCTCATAGCGCAGTCCCGCCATCCCAGGAACAAGCCCGGTGAACTTTCATTGGACTCCCCCTATGTAAGTAACATATTTCCTGAGATAAGAGCTGAAAATGTGTTGCTGGTTAAAGCACAGCAGGTCAGGCAGCATCCAAGGAACAGGACGTTTCGGGCCAGAGCCCTTCATCAGGAGCCCTGTTCCTTGGATGCTGCCTGACCTGCTGCGCTTTAACCAGCAACACATTTTCAGCTCTGATCTCCAGCATCTGCAGACCTCACTTTTTACTCTATTTCCTGAGATAACACGATCAAAACTGTCCACAGTACTCTGGGCATGGTCTAACTGGGCTCCTATACAATTGAAGAAAGACTTCACTATTCCTATACACAAATCCTTTTGCAATAAAGACTTAACTTTCCATTAGCTTTCCAAATAATATGCTGCAGCTGCATATTGGGCTTCAGTGACTTATTGACAACGACACTTGAGTCCCTTTGTACATTTACACCTTCTAATCTCTTGCTATTTGGGAAATACTCTGCACATCTGTCCCTGCAACCAAAGTAGAAAACCTCACATTTTTCCACATTATATTGAATCTGCCATGTTTTTTATCTACTTACTAAGTCTGCCCAAATCCTCCTGAATCAGAGTCGAATCCACACTGCCTCCTTGAAGAGCATCCCTCCCAATCACATCTTCATAAGTCTGTGTTTCCCATGCCTAAACAACCTAGCCTGCACATCTTTGGATTGTGGGAGGAAATTGGACCACCCAGAGGAAACACATACAGATTTGAGAAGAATGTGCAAACTCCACATAGGCAGTCACCCAAGGCTGAAATCGAACCTGGGCCCCCGGCGCTGTGAAGCAGCCATGCTAACCCCTGAGCCACCATGCCATCCATTTTACATCTTCACAACACACATTCCTACTTGGCTTTGTATCATTCGCAAATTTGGAAATACTGTATTACATTTGGTCACAAAGTTGTGTTCAAACTTATGTCTAATTAGCTGTCACCAGTTCTCAGCTTTGAGAATCTGTGAGGTCCACTATGAATGGTGTTGAGGGTTTCAATGCATAAGAATGAAATACAGGAAATTCAGTGTGGAGACATCACACTGAGGAGGAGACATCACACTGAGGGTGAACACAGCAAAGAAATGAGGTTCCCATTTGAGGATGAAGACCAAAACTTGAGGACTAGAAACACAAGAAATCCACTCATTAATCCAAGGAATCCTTTAGGAGAAACTTTGTTATCCAGATAGTGTTGGCAATGTGCACTTACTCTACCAAGATAAATAGCTGAGTGTATAACATAGATTCAACCAGAGGGAAGATTAATGGGAATAGAAGTGTGAAAGGATTTGAGAATTTTAATTTATTTATTAATTCATGGGATGTGACCATTGCTGGCTAGGCCAGCCATTTACTCCCCATTCCGAGTTGCCCTTGAGAAAGCGGTAAGAAGCTGCCTTCCTTACCTGGAGAAGCCCATGCCGTTAGCTTCCCTACAGTGTGGAAACAGGCACTTCAGCCCAACCAGTTCACACTGACCCTCTGAAGAGTAACCCATCCAGACTCATTTCCCTCTGACTAATGCACCTAACACTATGGGCAATTTAGCATGGCCAATTCACCTGACCTAGATATCTTTGGATTGTGGGAGGAAACTGGAGCACCCGGAGGAAACCCATGCAGACACAGGGAGAATGTGCAATCTCCACACGGAGTATCGCCCAAGGCTGAAATTGAACCCGGGACCCTGGTGCTGTGAGGCAGCAGTGCTAATCACTGAGCCATCATGTTGTCAGGGAGGGAGTTCCAGTATTTTTACCCAGCGATAGTGAAAGAAAGACAATACATTTCCAAGTCAGGATGGAGATTGGCTTGGAGGGGAACTTGGATGTGGTGGTGTTCCCATGTATCTGTTGCCCACGTCCTTTGCGATGCAAATGGGTCTGAGTTTGGAAGGTGCTGTCTAAGGAGTTCTAGTGAATTTCTGCAGTGCACCTTTAGATATTGCACACTGCTGCTACTGTGTGTTGATGGTGGAAGGAATCGATGTTTGTGGGTGTGATGTCAACTAAACAGGCTGCTCTGTTTTGGATGGTGTTATATTGGTGGGTAGATCGAGGCTCAAATGCAGCATAAATGCCAGCATAGTGGCGCTGAATGGCCTGGATTCTGTACCGAACATTTTGTACGATTTTACATGATTTTGCTAAAGATACTCCTTTCTTTCCCACACCTCGAAATGCTGCCCAACATCTGTGTTCTGGACCTCGTCCAGTGCCTTCTTGAGACTTGCCGGTTTGCCCTTGAGGGATGCAAGGCAAGTTTTTTTTGACAGTTCCCTGAATTAGCTGCAGCTTTTCTTCCCAGGAGGTGACAGAAGACAGTAACATGAGGGCAAGTCTAGTCAAGGCTTGAAGTATGAGGTGCCTATGGGCTTCGTAGCCTTTCCTCATTCAGAATGCAGAACCATCGATGATCCTCCTTCAAGCAGGATGGCTGGATTCCTGACCCGAGGCCAGAACAGTGTGTCGTGCCTTATCTCCCTGGGGTGCTGTTACTGCTGGATTCAATCCTGTTACTGTTAACTGCATCCTTCCAGACCCAGACAGCCTGAGTAATAACTTGGCATCATGTTGGAGAACAAACTAAAGTAGAAAGAATTCCATCAACTCTGAAGAATTGAACCACCACAGGAGGAACAGGTATAACTCCCATTTCCCATTATCCGACTCAAATCAAACTCATTAAAATATGAGATAGAGGCAGGTGGAGATGCGAAATAAGACAGAGTAAAGGAAAGACAAAAGCAGTAAAAAGGGAGCATTTAGCATCAAGACAGAGGTGGGTTTACTCTCAATGAGCGAGGGGATGACAGGTTAGTATGGGTATGATGAAATATAGATTGGAGGTTTCAATCCCTTATCCAAAAAAGGGACAGGGGTCCCAAAATGTTAACTCTGCTTTCTCTCCACAGATGCTGCCAACTCAAAGAAGCTATGAATTTTACACTTTTGACCTGATCCAGTCTCCAGAAAATGATCAGTTTGACCACTAGCGACATCACAAACATATGACATGTTTTCCAAACTATTTTGAGGCCAGAGTCATAGAGGTGTACAGCAAGGAGACAAGCCCTTTGATCCAAATCATCCATGCCAACCAGATATCCCAAATTAATCTAGTTCTATTAGCCAACACTTGGCCCATATCCCGCTAAATTGTTCCTATTCATATACCCATCCAGATGCCTCTTAAATGTTGTAATTGGACCAGCCTCCATCACTTCCTCTGGCAGCTCATTCCATATGTGCACCACCCTCTGTGTGAAAAAGTTGCCCCTTAGGTCTCTTTTAAATCTTTCCTCTCTCACTTTGAACCTATAAGCCTCTAGTTCTGGACTAGATCAATTAACACAATAAGAGTTGCTTGTGTCTCTTTGCAAAAATGCTTAACTGGCTCTTAATGAACTTTGACATAAAACTTAACTGCTTTCATTTTTCCTCACTTTTATGTTACCCTGAGGTGGGGGTGCTAGTGTTTGATTGATGTGGACAAAGTCAGAAGTCACACAACACCAAAAGGTTTATTTGAGTTCACCTGATGAAGGAGCAGTGCTTCAAACCTTTGTGATTTCAAGGATTATGTGTAATCCAAGATGGAGGATAGGAAAAATTTCCACCTGTAACAGCTGCTTCTTTTTTGAGGTATTTTACGTGTTGGAGGTGATTTCCTCAAATTCCAGGAGCAGTAATTACTGTTTTTTTGCTGTCGCATTGTTTTGGAACTTTGGGGGAAAAAAAAGTCAAAAGAACAGCAGTTTTAAAAGGGAGAAGAGCAGACAAAGGAAGCACATGGTGAGGACAGTGTAGGAGAGAGAGAGAGAGAAAGGAAGAAACTGAAACTGCCTTTGCTGTTTGAATTCATGTATCGCAGGACACCGGAATACATCTGGGAAAATTAACAAACAGTGAAATTCACAACTCATCTTGGAGGAACTGTTGGACGAAGTTCACAGCAAAGAATCAGATAAGTTAATTGTTTTAAGTGGACTACAGAAAGTCTGCAGTAGTGAGTAGAGTGGATTCATTCTTGATTATATGTTTTTGGAGGTATGTCTCTTGACTAAACTTAAAATATAAGCCATAACTATTAATTTAACCTGGGGCAGTGCTTGTAGAAGAATAAGATGGTGTTATTTTCTGGGTCTGTAGATTGTGAAGGATCAAAAATGGCCTTTAGTAGAGTGATAGGTGCTTCTTGTCAGATGTGGGAGTTTAAAGAGAGTTTAAGGGTTACTGCGGATTATATCTGCAATATATCTGCTATTGGTTGCGAATCTTATCAGATCCAATGGATCGGTTGGAGAGACAGTTAAAAGCAATGAGCAATTTGCAACAGCAACAGTATATGATGGATGGCAGTTATGGAAAGGAGGAAAGTCTCAAATGCAGTCACATAGTTGGGGTAACTCCAGAAAAAGTATGAGAGGTAGGCAACTAGTGCAGGGGTCTTTTTTGGCTATCCCCATTTGAAACATATATGCTGTTTTGGAAAATGTAGGGGTGATTCTCAGGGGAGGGTAGCACGAACAGCCATGTTTCTGGTATTGAACCTGGCTGTAATGCAATGAGGGGTATGGTGGCTTCCAAGAGATCAATTGTGTGAGGGGATTCTCTAGTCCGAGGTACAGGCAGATATTTCTGTGGCCAGCAGCGAAAAATCAGAATGGTGTGAGGCTTCTTTGGTGCCAGGATCAAGAAGGTCTCAGAGAAGGTGCAGAATGTTCTCACGGGGGAGAGGGACCAGCAAGGGGTCATTATTCACATTGGTACCAATGCCATAAGAAGGGAAAAGGTTGAGATTCTGAAGGGAAAATACAGAGAGTTAGGCAGGAATTTAAAAAGGAGGTCCTCGAGAGTAGTAATATCTGGATTACTCCTGGTGCTACAAGTTAGTGAGGGCAGGAATAGGAGGATAAAGCAGATGAATGCATGGCTGAGGAGC
Source organism: Hemiscyllium ocellatum (assembly GCF_020745735.1). Classification (NCBI taxonomy): domain Eukaryota; kingdom Metazoa; phylum Chordata; class Chondrichthyes; order Orectolobiformes; family Hemiscylliidae; genus Hemiscyllium; species Hemiscyllium ocellatum. The sequence continues at coordinate 11,000,777 of NC_083426.1, read as the reverse complement.
TGGCGTATGGGAGAATGATTCTCACCATAGAGTGGTTATGGTAAGGGATTTTAACTTTCCAAACATAGACTGGGACTGCCACAGTGTTAAGGGTTTAGATGGATAAGAATTTGTTAAGTGTGTACAAGAATATTTTCTGATTCAGTGTGTGGATGTACCTACTAGAGAAGGTGCAAAACTTGATCTACTCTTGGGAAATAAGGCAGGGCAGGTGAATGAGGTGTCAGTGGGGGAGCACTTTGGGGCCAGCAACCATAATTCTATTAGTTTTAAAATAGTGATGGAAAAGGACAGACCGGATCTAAAAGTTGAAGCACTAAATTGGAGAAAGGCAAATTTTGACGGTATTAAGCAAGAACTTTCAAAAGCTGATTGGGGACAGATGTTCACAGGTAAAGGGACGACTGGAAAATGGGAAGCCTTCAGAAATGAGATAACAAGAATCCAGAGAAATTATATTCCTGTTAAGGTGAAAGGAAAGGCTGCTAGGTATAGGGAATGCTGGATGAATAAAGAAGTTGAGGGTTTGCTTAAGAAAAAGAAGGAAGCATATGTAAGGTATAGACAGGATAGATCGAGTGAATCCTGAGAAGAGTATAAAGGCAGTAGGAGTATACTTAAGAGGGAAATTAGGAGGGAAAAAAGGGGACATGAGGTAGCTTTGGAAAATAGAATTAAGGAGAGTCTAAAGGGTTTTTACAAATATATAAAGGAGAAAAGGGTAACTAGGGAGAGAATAGGGCCCCTCAAAGATCAGCAAGGCGGCCTTTGTGTGGAGCCACAGAAAATGGAGGAGATACTAAACGAGTATTTTGCATCAATATTTACTGTGGAAAAGGAAATTAAAGATATAGACTGTAGGGAAATAGATGGTGACACCTTGCAAAATGTCCATATTACAGAGGAGGAAGTGCTGAACGTCTTGGAACATATCAAGGTGGATAAATCCCCAAGACCTGATCAGGTGTACCCTAGAACTCTGTGGGAAGCTAGAGAAGTGATTGCTGGGCCTCTTACTGAGATATTTATATCATGGATAGTCACAGGTGAGGTGCCGGAAGACTGGAGGTTGGCAAACGTGGTGCCATTGTTTAAGAAGGGTGGTAAGGACAAGCCAGGGAATTATAGACCAGTGAGCCTGACCTCGATGGTGGGCAGGTTGTTGGAGGGAATCCTGAGGGACAGGATGTACATGTATTTGGAAAGGCAAGGACTGATTAGGGATAGGAGAAAATGAGAACTGCAGATGCTGGAGATCAGAGCTGAAAAATGCTTTTCAGCACTGGTTAGGAATAGTCAACATGGCTTTGTGCATGGGAAATCATCTCGCAAACTTAATTGAGTTTTTAGAAAAAGTAACAAAGAGGACTGATGAGGGAAGAGCAGTAGATGTGATCTTTGTGGACTTCAGTCAGGCATTCAACATGATTCCCCAAGGGAGACTGATTAGCAAGTTAGATCTCATGGAATACAGGGAGAACTAGCCATTTGGATACAGAACTGGCTCAAAGGTAGAAGACAGAGGATGGTGGTGGAGGGTTGTTTTTCAGACTGGAGGCCTGTGACCAGTGGAGTGCCACAAGTATCGGTGTTGGGTCCTCGACATTTTGTCATTTACATAAATGATTTGAATGTGAGCATAAGAAGTACAGTTAGTAAGTTTGCAGATGACACCAAAATTGGGTGTGTAGTGGACAGCAAAGAGAGATACCTCAGATTACAACAGGATCTTGACCAGATGGGCCAATGGGCTGAGAATTGGCAGATGGAGTTTAATTTAGATAAATGCAAGGTGCTGCATTTTGGGAAAGCAAATCTTAGCAGGGCTTACACACTTATTGGTACGGTCCTAATGAGTGTTGCTGAACAAAGAGATCTTGGAGTGCAGGTTCATAGCTGCTTGAAAGTGGAGTCACAGGTAGATAGGATAGTGAAGAAGGCGTTTGGTATGCTTTCCTTTATTGGTCAGAGTATTGAGTACAGGAGTTGGGAGGTCATATTGCGGCTGCACGAGACATTGGTTAGGCCACTGTTGGAATATTGTGTGCAATTCTGGTCTCCTTCCTATCGGAAAGATGTTGTAACACTTGAAAGGGTTCAGAAAAGATTTACAAGGATGTTGCCAGGGTTGGAGGATTTGAACTATAGGGAGAGGCTGAACAGGCTGGGGCTGTTTTCTCTGGAGCTTTGGAGGCTGAGGGGTGACCTTATAGAGGTTTACAAAATTATGAGGGGTGTGGATAGGGTAAATAGACAAAGTCTTTTCCCTGGAGTCAGGGAGTCCAGAACTAGATGGCATAGGTTTAGGTGAAAGGGAAAAGATATAAAAGATACCTCAGGGGCAACCTTTTCACGCAGAGGGTGGTACGTGTATGGCATGAGCTGCCAGAGGAAGTGGTGGAGGCTGGTACAATTACAACATTTAAGAGGGATTTGGATGGCTATATGAATAGGAAGGATTTGGAGGGACATGGGCCCGGTGCTGGCTGGTTGACTAGATTGGGTTGGGATATCTGGTTGGCATGGACGGGTTGGACCGAAGGGTCTGTTTCCATGCTGTACATCTCTATGACTGTATGACTCTAAATAAACCTGTTGGACTATAACTTGATTTGGAGATGCCAGTGTTGGACTGAGGTGTACAAAGTTAAAAATCACACAACACCAGCATATAGTCCGACAGGTTTATTTGGAAGTACTAGCGCTGTTCCTCCATGTTTGTGTATAACCTGGTGTCATGTGACTTTGGTATATGTCTCCCAATCACTGTTTGATATTTACACAGCACCATTCCATGACAAATCTCCCTGATAAATAATTCACATCTGATTTACTGTGCTCCTTTTAAACAAAACTTCAGCTTTCTGGAGTTACTGTGACAGTCTAGGCTGTAACTGCTGAGTTCCAAGGCTTTGATGGAAACAAATACAAGCTTTCTTTTAGCCTAACCTTAAAACTGATGATTTTTCTAATCATTAGGTCATCACCAAGTTGCATATGTTTTCTCCTTTCCATTTCATTCCAGTTTAATTTCAGCTAACTCAGCACATTTTAGTTTCATACGTACATATGCAGCTTCAATGCTAATTGTCCATTCTTGTGCTAACTACATTCTGTGCCAGCAAGACATGAAGGAGAGCAGAATAAATGTCAGGTAAGTTCAGTGTCTTTCACCAGTATTCCTACCTAAGCTCCTGAGCACCATATGGAGAGACAATATCACTGATGCTGAACTGCTACAGAGGACTGGTTGGAGATGGAGGGAACAGGTAGAGAAGCCCATAAGGAAGGGTACATCCTTCATAGAGTCATAGAGGACTACAGCAAAGAAAAAGTCTCTTCAGCCCAACCTGTCCATGCTGTCTAGTTTTCACAATTAAATTTGTTCCATTGGCCTGCTTTTGGTCCATATCCCTCTATATCTATCCCAACTATCTACCTGTCTAAATGTTTCTTAAATGTTGAAATTGCACTTCCTTCCACCACATCTCTGGCAGCCTCTTCCAGACATCCACCGTCCTCATTAAAATTGCCCCTCTGGACCCTTTTATATCTTTCCCCACTAACTATAACCGTATGCCCCAAGTTTTACACTCCCCAATTCTTGGCTATCTACCTGATCTATGCCTCTCATGATTTTATTGACCTCTATATGGTCATCTCTCAGTCTTCTTAGCTCTAGGGGAAAATGTCCAAGACCACCCAGCCTCTCCTGGGTTTCTCAATATGATCAGAGATTGTTTTCATCAAACAATTAATGATTTTGAAAGGTAATTTGATTCATAATAGGGCCAAGGGGAGAAATTGGAGGGGTAGTACGAATTGGATTTCACCCCTTGGGCTGAATGGGCTGAAATTCCATGCTAGAAATTGCTTCATAACTCTATACACACTCTTTTCAAACTGCTTGGGTAAGGGTTCAAAGTACATACATCTCTTTCCATTGCTCCTTTGGAATTAGTAGCTGAAGATTAAAGTACAGATTCCTAAATGAGTCCTAAGTTTGCATGAATTAATTGTGACCTTGAATAATAGTGTAAAACAATTGGTATCAGCTTGATCACCCCTTAAACATACTCATAGAATTTATAGCACAGATCCAGGCACAACTGAGTCTTATGTTGGTGTTTATGCATTGCTTAACCTTTTCCCAAATCTAATTACCTCTTTGTATGCTGCTTCACACCAAATCTCTTACGCTTTGCATCAATGATTTGGAGATGCTGGTGTTGGACTGGGGTGTACAAAGTTTATAATCACACAACACCAGGTCATAGACCAACAGGTTTAATTGGAAGCACTAGCTTTCAGAGCAATGCTCCTTCATCAGGTGATAGTATCACCTGATGAAGGAGCAGCACTCCGAAAGCTAGTGCTTCCAATTCAACCTGTTGGACTTTAACCTGGTGTTGTGTGATTTTTAACACTATGCATCAAGATTGCTTTTAAATGCATGGTGAACATTTTCTTTAACCATCGCAAAACAATAGGTTCTAATTTCTCTTCACTCTTAGGGTAAAGAAAATCACAAATTTTTTATTTGATTAGTTAATGGATATGTTGCTTATTCCCTTGATCTGGACTCAACGACCTCTTTAACCTGGATTTAAGATTCTTGCATGGACCAGGGAACAAACACAGGCCCCCACTGTGGCAAGTAAGATTTCTATCACTGAGCTACCAATATAATTTACATTCCAGTTTCAATAACAGATTCTCTCCAAGTCTTTCAATTTCTCTTAGTCATTTCTCTATGTTTTTTTTAAAATAAATGACCAATTTGAATCTCAAAATCCACAGAGGGCATTCTGACTGCAACAGGTCATCTCTGCTACTAGAATTTTCTATTTGGCTTTTTAATTGCTAAATAATTCCACAATGATCTCAATAAACTTCTAGCAATGCAGAGAAAGGCTTCTGTAATGACTGCGGGTAGCAGCAGAATGAATGATTACCCTAAAGTGGACGTCAGCATAATTATGATATATTAAGTGTCTCTATTAAAGAAGTCCTCTTGTTTTTTTCTGTTCAATTCTCTATCAGTTCACCATCACAAATATCATCTCCTATAGGCTCTCCAGTACAATGTCAGCCAGAGAATACTGGTGAATTCCGTTTCTGTCAAAGGCATTGTTCTTAAACCTCTCTCTCTCTCTCTCTCTCTCTCTCGAGGCTGATATTATTGCAGTGGTTTTTCAAAAGTGAAACTGATTTGTTTAATGCCAATATTAGTAGGCAAGCACATTATTTGTGCCTTATTTAGTAATCCTCCCTGTTGTTTTAATGAAGCATTTAGCTTGTTTGAGCATCGGCACTTTCATTCTATTAATGTACCATGTGATTCACAGCAGCTTGAAACCTAAACACATATAAGCCATAAATTTATAATGGTGACATTTACCTGACATCAAAACAAATCTCTAAGTGACCAAGAAACGTGTGATGTTGGCACTAGGTGTTTGAAGTAGATAGGTATTCTACTGCCTAACACAGAATGCCTCACCTTGATGTGCGTTCAGACAAAGAACCTATCAAAAAATTAAAGCAGGATCAGAACACAGCAAAGCGATAAAATGAACAAAAAAAAAGTAGTTTGAGTCATCTTAGTCCCCTCAACATTTGTTTATCTCCTTTGAAGTATTGATGTTTCTTCAATCTAACACATTAAAATGATCTATAATCTCTCAAAGGAATTTCTGAATTGCTATATCTTACATTTTAAACATCTTGTTGTTCTACCACACACCACAATAAATACGACTATCTTTTGTGTTATGTCTCATGGTCTACCTTTCAGAGACATTACAATAACATCTCTGGATCATAGCTTGTAATCTGTGGTAGGAGGGTCTCAGACTCTATCTTAACTCTGATCACTTGAAACATGACTTGCTGCAAGAATCATGTTGCACTATGTAGTTAATAGCTTAAAATTATCCCAGGCACCATGCACGTTTGGATGGAATCTTAGTCAGGTTGAGTTTGGTGGATTCTTGCCATGACACTGAGTGAGTTTTCTTTCCATACTTTACCAATTCCACCGCTTTAAATACCATGTGAACCCTCAGTAGAGAATCGTGCCCTATTTCTGCCCCTTCTTAACACGTGCCATTCCCAATGCAGCTCGCCACTCAGATCCCAGAATTGACTGCATCCCTGGCATTGGCAGCTTCTTGACATGGTGACGTCCCCACATGACTTGGCATCCTCTCAGGTTGGCGTGGCAGTCTTCTGGCAGTACAGGTTGGTTTTCTTGGTCTGGCATGGCCTCAGCGTGGTCTCTCAGTCTCAGGGTGATTCCAGAGAGATCTTCTAGCCTTATAAACCTCGAGGTGAAGCCCAGTGTGGTTTTGAGCCAAGGCCATGTGTGGGCTGGAGGCTAGCTATCAACATGGCAAAAGTGAGCACTGCAGATGCTGGAGATCAGAGTCTAGATTAGAGTGATGCTGGAAAAGTACAGCAGGTCAGGCAGGAAAATCAACATTTCAGGCAAAAGCCCTTCATCAGTAATGATCATTCCTAAGGAAGGGCTTTTGCCCGAAACATCGATTTTCCTGCCTCTCAGATGCTGCCTGGCCTGCTTTGCTTTTCCAGCACCACTCTAATCTAGGTACAAACATGGTCTGGGCTGGAAGGACCGTTGCTCTGAACATTTATTTCTGCAATGCTGGACTTCTTATGTCTCTATTTTCTAGGACTTTGTTACTGAAGAAGCTGTACCCACATACCTTTGTACCTAACATGGTGCTGTAAGTGGCGCCTTATAAACTTTTCACTGTACTCATGTGAGTACATGTGACAATAAAGCTACATCTAATTCTAATTCTATTATTTAAAAAAACCACTGTGAAAAGCATTGTCAGACTGGAGCTGCCCTGCACAGTCCCTGATAGGTTCCCCAGATGTGGCAGACAGAGGAAAATCCTTGCCCCACTTTGTATTATTCTAACATTGTAATAACTGTCAAAGATAACCTGGTAAAATAAGTGATGATGTGGTGGGGAGTGAAATGGAAATAGTCCTTTTCAATGCAGTATTTCTTAGCCGCCCTTCTTCTCCTAGCCCAACATACTTTTCCTGGCTTCCTCACTGTACTTTCACATCTTCCCTGCTCTACGATGAAAAATCATTGCTTCAAAAGCCATTTTTTAATCCTCTGCAGAATTTGCAGCTCCCTTGTTGAAACTTGATGTACTTTTGGATTATCCTGTGTTTGACAACAGAACTGGAGGAGAAATGGGGAAAATGCAATGAGAATTACGAGCTGAAATACACTGCTTGTGGGTGTGGTGAGGACAGATTCAACTGTGGCTGTCAAAAGAGAATTGGAGGAGCATCTTATGAGAAACCTTGGAAGGGCTTTGAGATAAGGGCCAGGGGAAAACAAGTCTCACTGAGCTCCTGCAAAGAGCCTGGAATGCTCAAATGGCTTTCTATCATTTCTTCATAGACTCCCTACAGTGTGGAAACAGGCCCTTCTGCCCAACAAGTCCACACCGACCCTCCGAAGGATACTCCACCCAGACCTATTCCTCTACTCTATATTTACCTCTGATTAATGCATCTAACCTACACATCTCTGAATACTACGGGCAATTTGCCATGGCCAATTCACCTAACCTGCACATCTTTGGACTGTGGGAGGAAACCAGAGCACCCGGAGGAAACCCACGCAGACACGGGGAGAATGTGCAAACTCCACACAGACGGTCACCTGAGGCAGGAATTGAACCCGGGTCTCTAGCACTGTGAGGCAACAGTGCTAACCACTGAGCCACCCTGATTTGTGCTCACTCAGATGATTTTCTCAGCTCCATTCACTTTGCGTTTCTTAGAGAACTGCCTTTGCAATGACATTGTAACTGGGTTGTTCAGGCCCTATGGTCCAACAAGACAAGAAGGTAACACTGCAAACATGCAACACTGCCCATGTTGTGCAGGAAAATTGGCCATTATGCTCAATCCATTGTACGGTGGATGAATGTAACTGTAGCCTAATAGCCCAGTGTCAAAGTTCCAGCCCCTGGTGTACCATTGAGGCTTTTCCACTTTTGTAAGGGGCTATGTTTAAAGTGATAGAGTCATGCAGTACGGAAAGAGACCCCTCAGCCCAACTCATCCATGCTGACCAGGTTTCTCAAATGAACTAGTCCCATTTGCCTTCTCTCAACTTTTCCTATCCATGTATCTGTCCAAATATCTTTTAAATGTTGTCATTGTATGCACTTCTACCACTTCCTCTGGCAGTTCGTTCCAGACACACATCACCTCCATATGATTAAGTTGTCCCTCAGGTCCCTTTTAAATCTTTCCCCTTGCACCTTAAACCTATTCCGTCTAGTTTTGAACTCCCCTACCCTGATGAAAAGACTTTGGCTATTCATTTTACCTATGTCCCTCATGGTTTTTGAAACCTCTATACGGTCATCCCTCAGCCTGGGTCGCTCCAAGGAAGAAAATTCCCAGCTTATCCAGTGTCTCCTTATGGTTCAACCTTCTAGTTTGTGGTCTTTTAGGTAATAATGTTGATTGGGGCAAAGCTGGTGTTTTGAATTGATGTTTCATAAGGTGTGAGTTGTTGTTGTTGCTCATTATGTTCACATAAAACCAGCAGTAAAGAGAAGACAAATCAAATCCAGTACTGGGCACTCTAATCCCCTTTTTTTGTCTTCGATTCCAGTTCAGCTTTGGATAAAGTCATTTATTTCACAGAGGATCTCTTGATAGTGATTTTAATTTCTGATCCATGGCTGAAAGAGAGTTCCTAAAGAGTTCATAAATTAGCAGAATCCAGTTGGGCTTATTGTTCTCTTTTTACAACTGCAGAAAATTTATCTCAGTCAGATCTCATTTCACCTCTGGTTGAAGCTTGTTCCCAATTAGAGCAGCTTGGGACTCACAGCCAACAACAAATGGGCCCTCTTGTGGCACAGTGGTAGTGTCCAATGCCTGGGCAAGGAGTTCTGAGTTCAAGTCCCACCTGCTTCAGAGGTGTGTAATTATATGTCTCTGTCCAGCTTGATTAGGAAAAACTGGGTTAATTTAACAAAAGGTTGCGGTCAACAAGTTCACCTGTTTGGAGGCTGAGGGGTGACCTTATAGAGGTTTATAAAATCATGAGGGGTATGGATAGGGTAAATAGACAAAGTCTTTTCCCTGGTGTGGGGGATTCCAGAACTAGAGGGCATAGGTATAGGGTGAGAGGGAGAATATTTAAAAGGGATTTAAGGGGCAACTGTTTCACGCAAAGGGTGGTACGTGTATGGAATGAGCTGTTAGAGGAAGTGATGGAGACTGGTACAATTGCAACATTTAAAAGGCGTCTGGATGGGTATATGAATAGGAAGGGTTTAGAAGGATATGGGTCAAATGCTGGCAAATGGGACTAGATTTATTTGGGATGTCTGAGCGACATGGATGAATTGGACCGAGGATCTGTTTCCGTGCTGTATATCTCTAAATCTCTTTGACTCTATGACTCTAACTCTATTATATTGCTTTTCTATTGCTCAGACCTTTGTGTATAGGAGTTGGGACATTATGTTGAGGTTGTACAAGATGCTTTGGTAAGGCTTCTGGAGTATTGTGTCCAATTCAAGTTATTCTGTTATAGGAAGGATATTGTTAAGTTTTCAGAAAAGGTTTACCAGGATTTTGCTGGGAATGGAGAGCTTGAGTTATAAGGAGAAGCTTTTTTTCCCCAGGAGCGTAGGTGGTTAAGGTGTGACATTATAGGCATTTATAAAATCATGAGGGGTATAGATAAGGTGAATGGCAGGTACCTTTTCCCTAGGGTGGGGGATTTTAAATCTAAGGGACATATTCTTCAGGTAAGAAGAGAAATATTTAAAAAAAAATATGAGGGGCAATTTTTTCACACAGAGGGAGGTTCGTGTATGGATGGACTTCCAAAGGAAGTGGTGGATGTTGGTACAGTTATAACATTTAAAAGATATTTGGATATGTACATGAATAAGAAATGTTTTGAGGGAAATGGGCCAAGGGCAGGCACATGGGACTAGTTTAATTGGGATTATGGTCGGTAATGGATTGGTTGGACTGGAAGGTCTGTTTCCATACTGTATGACACTATGACTTTGAGTTGACGCTGAGAGCAAAATATAGTTGCCTTCTTATATTCCCTACCTGTAAACTAAGTGTTGCCTATCAGGGGGGGACTGTATGCATGAATGTCCAAAGGCATATGAGAAGCTTTCAGCTCCATTTGCCAAAGTCCATGCATATTTAAGACTGAGATACATAAAATCTTGAGGATTATAGGCAAAGCACAACTGGAGGTGAGGAATGTCGGAGCAGCCACGATCCTATGGAATGATGCAGCAGGTTCAAGGGGCCAAATGGCCTATTCCTGTTCCTATTTCTTATGGTCTTATCTCCATCACTATGAAGCAAGAAGCTCTCCATGGTCATCACTCTGTTAATAGGACATTACTGGGGAAAAAAGTGGCTGCTACATTTTTTAGATCATAACAGTAGCTACATTTCAAAATATTCCATCGGTGTTTTAGGGTAACCAAAGGTAGTGAAAAGTGCTGTATAAATGCAACTCTTTGTTTCTGACAGATAACAAGTGACAATTGTTGCCTGTGGCTTCCTTGAGTCAAATGTTGCTGATACTTCTGAAGCTATGGAAGTCTTATCATGTCGGTGTTACTGTCCCTACTGCTCAGGCAGAGCTTTGAAGTTTAAGTCCCACACGAGGACTGATGCCCAATGAAGGTGTGATAATAACATGGCTAAACAGTATGATAGAAACTGGCCCTAGGTTCTAGGCCAATCCGGGCCTTGCCTCCACACCACACTGGGCTTTGAAACTCGAGGCCTTGCCTCCAGTCTGCAGAGGGACTTCACTTCCTGAAGAAGGGCTTATGCCTGAAACATCGATTCTCCTGTTCCTTGAATGCTGCCTGACCTGTTGAGCTTTTCCAGCAACACTTTTTCAGCTCTAAACAGTATGAGTAGCAAACTTCAGTTCCTTCCCCAGTACACATCACTGGCAGGTAGTAAGTATGGGAGAAATTCTTGATTAACAATGTGATAAAAAGAATGTTGGAAACTGTCCTGATTACATTCTGTAAAAATGCAGATTATCATAGTAATTTGGGACTCCCTGAGCGAACTGGAACTCATCATCACTTGAGGAGGATTACTAGCTGTTACATTTTCCTTTATGTGGTGAATAGTGTGTCTGTCAATTTTTGTAGGAGGTAAACAGACTGGAGGCCATCACAAGGAGGTGAAGTCCCTCTGCAGACTGGAGGCAAGGCTTCGAGTTTCAAAGCCCAGTGTGGTGTGGAGGCTAGGCCCGGATTGGCCTAGAACCTAGGGCCAGTGTGGTCTGGTGACTAGGCCCGATGTGGCCTGGAGACTTGGCCTGCTGTAGTGTGGAGATTTGGCCTGCTGTGGTGTGGAGACTGGGCTTGGTGTGCCTGAAGGCTAGGCCCAGTGTGGTCTGGAGACTAGGCCCGGTGTGATCTGGAAGCTTGGCTTGATGTAGGCTGGAAGCCTGGCCCGATATAGCCTGGAGGCTTGGCCTGGTGTGGTCTGGAGGCTAGGCCAGGTGTGATCTGGAGGCTAGGCCCAGTGTGACCTGAAGGCTTGGCCTGATGTGGTCTGGAGACGCGGTGCCAGCATGGGGTGGGGTGGAAGGATGGTAAATTGTGTACTTTTATTTTTTCATTTCTCCATTTTATTCTTATGCTATACTTTTTATTTATTATTTTTTCAATTTTATACCAAATACTTAAGCACTTGTACTAGGTAACTTGTATGTAAGGGGGTGCCATAACATAACTTGTAAACTTTTCGCTGTACTCATGTGAGTACATATGATAGTAAAGCTGATTCAATTCAATTCAAAACTTCATTTCAAATGACAAATTCATTCAATGCTTCATTTAAACTTCATGTAAGATTTTATATGAAGTTAATTACAGAGGAAATAATTGGCATGCCTTCTGATGCCAGCTGTTAATAAACAATAAATTTATAGTATCTCTGGTAAGTAATAGGACATCTGATCATGGCCCACAGTGTAATAATATCTGCAACCATCCCTCTCATTTCTTCTCACCATCAGCCAGACTCTTCCCATATCTTAATCCAAAAGAATTCCAGTTGTACGAGGCAGAATCTTTCTCCCTCTTCACCAAATCTAACTCAGCTCCTCGTGAGTGGTGTTTGTTCAGGATGAGCTTTATTATGCACAGCTCCCAGCTGAGGGCCTGTTGTCTTCGGAAGAGATTGTAAAGAGGATCCTTGGAATTCGTTATCACGCTCGGGTCCCGTGGGTGACTGGAACAGGGAAAACCAACTGCCTGGTGGAGTTCTTCAGAGTTCGTGTGATCAAAGGGTCCGCCTGTTAAAATACAAAAGTGTGACACAGTGAAGTAAATTTCTTTCAGAACAGACACAATGATCACAGACTCTCTTACCTTCAAGCCAGATTTTACAAATATTGCAAAGCTGATTGTGCTCAAATGAAATCTTTTTATTGGCTATTTTGATGAGACATAATAGATCTTAAAATCATGAAGGACTTGAATGAGGGGGCTTACACCCCTCATCATTACTCATGTCGTCCATCCATTTCTGATTCTCCAATGGTAACCCCCTCAACTTGGATCAGTTTTCAACGTCAATCACTGATGTTGCAGATGGAGTGAGAATGTAAGAGAGGTAGAGAGAGAGAGAGAGAGAAAGAGAGAGGTTTAAACTTGTGAAAAGAATTAAATGTAACTCAGCCATATCCAGACTGTGCAAAATGAAATTTTCTGCCATTTTAGGGAAATGCCATTTTGCCTTGTTTTGTCCTCTTCTCTTTTTCTATTGCTGCCTTCAGTAGCTTTTCACAATCGGAAGTGTAGTTTATTTGCAATGGGATATTAATTTTTACATTGGACAACTTTCCATGTCTTCAGTGTGTGTATTTCTCCAATTTGTTTGAGTTCTTTTTGGTCCCTTTGATAATGTTCTCTGCTGCCTCAGCCTTTGACTGGGAGTAATGAGATGATGATGATGTTAAGTTTCCCAATCCTTTTTGAAGCAGATGAATTATTTGCTAGTGAACTGAGGGGCACTCTCACTCATCACAATATCTATCATGCCTTAAAATCTGAAGTGTGTTTTCAAGCATTCTACAATCTCGCTGGGAGTTCCTGAAATCAACTGGTCTAACTCTAAATAGACCACATATGAGTCTACAATGACAGGATGATCATTTCCTGCAAGAGTGAAGAGGTCTACTCCCAAATTCATCTATGGCCTTTCTAACCTTCCAGTCCTGAAGAAGAGTCTACCAGATTTGGAACGTTAACTCTGTTTCTTGCCATGTATCCTGTCAAACCTGTTGCGTTTCTCCAGCATTCTCTCTGTTTGTTGCAACTGTGGTCTGTCTGCATTGACGTGTACACCAGTGACTCTAACTTGCTTAACTTGATACAGTTACATTCACTGCATTGGCTGATATGATCCTTAATCTCCTTTTCTGGAGGTAAACAGTCCAATTTCTTTTAGATTTAGATTCAGATTTAGGTTGTATTGCCACGCCTACTCACATGGGATTACAGGAATATAGTGAAAAGTGTTCAATGTCACTGTTCCTAGTGCCATCTTTAGGTACAAAGGTGCCTCGGTGCAAAATCTTAGGTACAAAAATAGAAAAGTAAAGGAATAAGTTAAAAGGTTCATCACTACTTGGGTAGTGTTGTAGACCAGAGGGACCTAGGGGTGCAGGTACATAATTCTTTGAAGTTTGAATCGCATATAGACAGGGTGGTTAAAAGAGTAAAAAATGAGGTCTGCAGATGCTGGAGATCACAGCTGCAAATGTGTTGCTGGTCAAAGCACAGCAGGCCAGGCAGCATCTCAGGAATAGAGAATTCGACGTTTCGAGCATAAGCCCTTCATCAGGTTAAAAGAGTGTTTGGCATTCTTGCCTTCATTGCTCAGCCCTTTGATTATAGCACTTGGGAAATCATATGTTGAGGTTGTACAGGACATTGGCTGAGGAATTGGGAGTAATTGATAGCATTTTGACAGGAGGGAGGGGAGTAGGAGAAGGTGTAGTCCAGGTAGCTGTGGGAGTTGGTGAGTATGAAGTAGATGTCCATGTTGAGTCGGTTGCTGGAAGTGGAATTGGAGAGGTCCAGGAAAGGGAGGAAAGGTGTCCAAGATTGTCCATGTGAACTTGAGGTCAGGGTGAAAGGTGTTCATGAAGTTGATGAACTGTTCAACGTCCTTGTGGGAGCATGAGGTGGTGCCAATACAGCCATCAATGTAGTGGAGGAAAGGGCAGGGAATGATGCCAGCATAGCTGCGGAAGATGGACTGTTTCACGTATCCAACCAAGAGGCAGGCATAGCTGGGACCCATGCAGGTGTCCATGGCTACTCCTTTGGTTTGAAGGATATACGAAGATTCGAAGAAGAAATTGTTGAGGGTGAGGACCAGTTCAGCCAATCGAATGATGGATGTATACAGGGAATGGATGTCCATGGTGACATTGAGGCATTGGGTGCTGGGAAACCAAAAGTCATTGAGGAGGTGTCCCAAATGTATGTGGAGAGATCATGGACCAAAGGGGACAGGACTGTGTCAAGGTATGAGAAGATAATTTCAGTGGGGCAGGAGCAAGCGGAGATGATGGGTCACCCGTGGCAGTTAGGTTTGTGAATTTTGGCTAACAAGTAGAACCGGGCGGTGTGGGATTCCTGGACTATGAGTTTGGAGGCTGTGGATGGGAGATTCACCTCAGGTGATGTTGTGAATGGTCTGGGAGATGATGGTTTGGTGATTGGAGGGTTGGTTGTGGTTGAGGGGGCAGTAGGAGGAGGTGTCTGAGTTGGTGCCTGTCTTTAGCGGTGTACATGTTGGTGCACCAAACTACCACAGGGCGCCCCCTTGTCTGCTGGTTTGATGGTGAGGTTGGGGATTGAAGCGGAGGAAGTGGAGGACAGTGTGTTGTGAGGGTGAGAGGTCGGAGTGAGTGAGAGGGGTGGACTGGCTGAGGCAGTCAATATAGCGGCAGCAGTTGGAGATGAAGAGATCGAGGGTGGGTAACAGGCCAGCACGGGGTGGTCCTGGTGGATGGAATATGTTGGAAGTGGGATAAGGGGTCCTTGGACGGTGGGTGGGAGTCCAGATGGAAAAGGTATGCACAGCGGCGGCAGAAGAAAAATTCAACATCGTGACATGTGTTGAATTTGTTGATGTGGGACCATAGTGGAATGAAGGTGAGGCTTTAACTATGGGTTGATCATTCATCCTCATAAAAGTTGACTATCTTTACTGCAACAGTTGTAAACCATTTGCCAGTTGACTAGGTTGTATGAAGTGGTGTGGTTCATCGGACTTTTTTAATGATATCTCTCCATCGTCAACTGTATCTGCTTGCTGTCTCGTTTACCGTCACTGATTCGGCCGCAGCCTGCCTGTTTAAAAGCTTTCAGCATCTTTGAACATTTTGGCATTCCTTTTTTAGTAGCTGTGCTTCTCTCTCAGCTCTTCAACTTTCAATCTCGACTCCATTCCTAGCACCATAATACGAGTTCAATGAGCACAATGTTGTTTGTATTTAGTCTTTGTTCAGACTGCCTTTAAGATGGCTGCCTACAGTGATGCCTCATAGCAGAGGTCACAGAGGACTGTAATGAGTGAGGAAATATGCTAGTACAGCACTACATTTCTATCCAAATAGTTACTGAGAAAGAGATGAGAAATTGGAAGAAATCTCTTTACAGAAAAAAATGTATTGAGGTGGGATCAAGAGCATCCTATAAGGGAACAATATGTTAAATCATAGAATCCTTACAGTGTGGAAGCAGGCCATTCAGTCCATCAAGTTTGCACCAACCCTCCACAGAACATCCCACTTAGACCTACCCTGTCCCTGTAACCCTGCAAATCCCATGGCTGACTCACCTAGCCTGCACATTCCTGAACACTACAAGCAATTTAGCGTGGTCAACCCAGCTAACCTACACATCTTTAGACACTAGAAGGAAACCACATCACCCAGGTCATACGTGCAAATTCCACACAGGCAGTTGCCTGAGGCTGGATTCAAGCCCGGGTCTCTGGTGCTGTGAGGCAACAGTGTTAACCACTGCACCACCGTGCTGCCCGTATTGAATATCTGAAGCAAAACATAGACCTAAGGATTGCTGGTATTAACTTTGGTTTGTCTAAAAAAAATGAATGTTGGAATACCTTCCTTCTTTGCAACGAATAATAGTAAGAGCTCAATTCATGTAACACATGAAGAAATTTCATGCAACTTGAACAGCCTGATTCAAACCATATGTTACAAATAGCTGGTCATGTTATTAAAACTAATTTATTCTTTTCTTTGACTCTGCCAAAAGGTGATGCAACCACTACCATTTCTTAAATTTTGATCAGAAAAATGATTCTCAAGAATTTGCAACAGAGTTTTATTGCCTGAGTAGTCAATCTCACAAGACCCCAAAGGGGATTTGAGTTCAATTATCGGCTTCATTGGAGTGTAATCTATAGAGGAGGGTCAAAGTCGAGACTGTTCAGATGTCTTTACTGTTAGCAAATGTGAAGAATGTTGCCCAGGAGTCAATCCACCTGTGCTCCACATGGTATTGGCTCTCAAATTTCAGCCCTCCAAATCTGGTGTGAAGTATAAAATGGAGAGAGAATGTGTAAAAGGCTAATGTTTCAGCTTTTGAGAAGCGAGTAACTCAATCATACCGAGTCACTTTTGTTAAAAGATATGTGCCCCTGTGCTGTAATTACTGTATCTGCATAAATAACAGTCCATGTATACAAAGCACATGTGTGAATATTTTGTTTTATGTGCATGCTTCTATTACCATTTATGAAGATTTATGTTAAAACACATGTCTTGACAAAATTTATATCTCAGGCATGGCATTCCAGTGCAATACATTGATCTAGTTCCCTATGAAATGGAAACAGAAAGTGCAGAGAAATTCAGAAAGACTGGCGACATCTGTGGAGGGAGAAACAGAGTTAATATTTTGAGTACAAAACTCAAATCCCTTCCAGTGCATAAATTAACCACAACGCAGAAGTTTATAAGACACTGTGCTTGTTCCTGTTGTTGACATTAATTAATTGAAACCATTCAACCTTATCATTGAAATTCACAGGTTTAGCAATGTAGCTTCAAGTATTTAAGTTTTGGATGTTCTTTTGTAAACCAATTGGATATGGACAAAATCTTAGAAGCAAATCAGATATTTCATGTATTTTGTAAAAAGCAATCTAATAGTTTCATGACTATTACAAATGGGATTGCTGCTTCATAAATGTACCCTTAATATTGCTGATTGTAAAAACACAAAGCATTGAAATTTTCCCACAATATCTCCCACTTCAATGCCCTAGTTTTAACAACCCTCGAATGGGGCACATTGTGGTCCCTTTTGATTCTCAGGTGATGAAGCATAACATCCAGCTGGTGATGAGGTGGCTGAGCTTTGGAGACTGCAGCATTTCTCCAATTGCACCTGATCCTGTGGCCCATCCTTTGACCAGTTCTAAGCTTAAAGGGCAGCTCTTGGTAAGATTGTTGCAAACATTCAGGCATGTAGGGTGCCCACTGATAGGCCCCATTAAAATGTCATCACTCAGATCATTGACATTAACGGGGGTGAGGCAGTGAATATTTTAAGGCCTTTGCTCAGTTCAGAGGTTCTAAACTTCATGTCTGTTTAGCAAAGAAATGAACAATGTGTCACAAAATCTCACACCAAGCTAACTGTACCTGCAAGCTGCGGTCTACGCATCGAAACATCTCTCTCCCAGTCCATCTCCAAGGGGTTTGCAAGCTGTCTTTCGAAACAGAGGACCATCAGGAACAGCAGGAATGTTCTCATCCTGGAAACCACTGTGGAATACTGGTGAATTGCAAAAGAAAGCAGGTGTTGAACATTGCTTCAAGGAAATAATTACTGTAATTCGGCAATCCAGTATTCGAGTTGTTAGGAAGTGGACTTGCCAGCCTAAGTGATCCACTTAGAGTCATAGAGTCATAGAGATGTACAGCATGCAAACAGACCCTTCGGTCCAACCCATCTATGCTGACCAGATATCCCAATCCAATCAAGTTCCACCTGCCAGCACCCAGCCCATATCGCTCCAAACCCTTCCTATTCATATACCCATCCAAATGTCTGTTAAATGTTGCAGTTGTACCAGCCTCCACCACATCCTCTGGCAGCTCATTCCATACACGTACCACTCTCTGCATGAAAAAGTTACCCCTTAGGTCTCTTTTATATCTATCCCCTCTCACCCTAAACCTATGCCCCCTAGTTCTGGACTCCCCCGCCTCAGGGAAAAGACTTTGTCTACTTACCCTATCCACACCCCTCATAATCTTATCATATCGAATGGATCGGGTTGGAGAGACATTTAGAAGCAATGAGGAATTTGCAACAGCAACAGTATGTGATGGATGGCAGTTATAGGAAGGGGGGAAAGTCTCAGACATAGTCATATAGATGGGTTAACTTCAGAAAAGGGATGAGGCAGCAAGTGCAGTTGTGTTCTGTGGCTATACCCATTTCAAACAGGTATGCTATTTTGGAAAATGTAGGGGGTGATGGATTCTCAGGGGAACGTAGCACGAACAGCCAAGTTTCTGATATTGAGACTGGCTCTAATGCAGCGCAGGGTACATTGACTTCCAAGAGATCAATTGTGTTAGGGGACTCTCTCGTCCGAGGTACAGACAGACGTTTCTGTGGTCAGCAGTGAAAAATCAGAATGGTGTGTTGCTTCCCTGGTGCCAGGATCAAGGATGTCTCAGGGTGCAGAATGTTCTCACGGGGAGAGGGCCCAGCAGGAGGTCATTGTCCACAGTGGAATCAATGACATAGGAAGGGAAAAGGTTGAAATTCTGAAGGGACATTACAGAGAGTTATGCAGGAATTTATAAAAGGAGGTCATTGAGAGTAGTAATATCTGGATTACTCCCAGTGCTACGAGTTAGTGAGGTCAGGAATAGGAAGACAGAGCAGATGAATGCGAGCATAAGAGGTACAGTTAGTAAGTTTGCAGATGACACCAAAATTAGAGGTGTAGTGGACAGCAAAGAAGGTTACCTCAGATTACAATGGGATCTTTATCAGGTGGGCCAATGGGCTGAGATGTGGCAGATGGAGTTTAATTTAGATAAATGCGAGGTGCTGCATTTTGGGAAAGCAAATCTTAGCAGGACTTATACACTTAATGGTACGGTCCTAATGAGTGTTGCTGAACAAAGAGACCTTGGAGTGCAGGTTCATAGCTCCTTGAAAGTGGAGTCACAGGTAGATAGGATGGTGAAGGTGGTGTTTGGTATGCTTTCCTTTATTGATCAGAGTATTGAGTACAGGAGTTGGGAGGTCATGTTGCGGCTGTACAGGACATTGGTTAGGCCACTGTTGGAGTATTGCATGCAATTCTGGTCTCCTTCCTATCGGAATGATGTTGTGAAACTTGAAAGGGATCAGAAAAGATCTACAAGGATGTTGCCAGGGTTGGAGGATTTGAGCTACACAGAGAGGCTGAGGGGTGACCTTATAGAGGTTTACAAAATTATGAGGAGCATGGATAGGGTAAATAGGCAAAGTCTTTTCCCTGGGGTCGGGAGTCCAGAACTAGAGGGCATAGGTTTAGGGTGAGAGAGGAAAGATATAAAAGAGACCTAAGGAGCAACTTTTTCATGCAGAAGGTGTTACATGTATGGAATGAGCTGCCAGAGGATGTGGTGGAGGCTGGTACAATTGCAACATCTAAGAGGCATTTGGATGGGTATATGAATAGGAAGGGTTTGGAGGGATATAGGCTGAGTGCTGGCAGGTGGGACTAGATTGGGTTAGGATATCTGGTTGGCATGGATGGGTTGGACCGAAGGATCTATTTCCATGCTGTACATCTCTATGACTCTATGACTCGAATTGTTGCTATATTTTCCCAGACCTTACAATGCGTATCATACTTAATGTTATACTGGCATGTTGTTATTGTGCAGAGGGATCATGGAGGCCACTTTTCTGATCGTAGAATCGCAGTATGGAAACATACGTTTTGGCCCATCAAGACCACACTACCCCTCCACAGAGCACCCCACCCAGACCCAACCCCCTACCCCTATAACCCTGCATTTCTCAGGTCTAATCCACCTAACCTACACATCCCTGGACACCATGAGCAACCCAAATAACCTGCACACCTTTGGACTGTGGGAGGAAACCACAGAACACAGAGGAAACCCGCATAGACACAGGGAGAATGTGTAAACTCTAGACTGGCAGTTGCCTAAGGGTGGAATAGAACTCAGATCCCCAGTGCTGTGAGGCACCAATGCTAACCACTGAACTACTGTGCTGCGCAATAGTAGCAGACTCTCCAATAATTCAAAACGATAATCATCATGTTAAATGCATTTGCTATCAATAAGGCCAGTTAATTAAAGGTGCACTCTGTAAGACGTTGCAGGACTGCAAAATTTGAGAACAGCATTGAAGTCTCAACAGAAGTGGCCAAATGGATTTATGGAATGGGCCCTGGGCCACTGGACTCAAAAGTCTCATTTTCCATTGCTGATTGATCCTCCAGCCTGGTTCATTCAGGGCACCTGATGGGGTAGAATGTTATTCCAACTATACAATGATGTCATGGTTAGGTTGGTTCCAGTTATACAAGCATTAGGGAGCTGAGCTCTGACCACTCATTATCTAGCTTCTGCAAGTTCATTGGAGCCTTTCTCAATCTATATCAACAAATAGAATTTCTCAGAAATGAAAACAAAATGCTGTGGATGCTGAAAATCTGCATATAAAAACAGAAAGTGCTGGAAATGTCCAGGAGGTCTGACACCCTCCATGGAGGGATAACCCAAGTTAACCATTCAAGTCCCATATGACATTGTTTTGGGAACAGAATTTCTCAGAGCTGTGCTTTGGGGACGTAAAGGTTGCTGATGAATTTTCAGACAATTTCACATTAAAATTCAGCTTCCTTTCAAGACAACTTAATTTGATGCAAGTGGTGGAACAGCTCCTCAGCTTCTGCATAGGTACCTTTATAGGCTTCAGGATTCAGTACTGCCTTTAACAATTTCAGAGAATAAACACTTCCTCCCGTGTCTATTACCTAAACCCACAAGTCCTGTCATGAAATGGGTTGCTTTTAACACAGTCAACCCATTTTAACTACTCACCTATCCTAGCTTCTCTTCTTCCCTGGCTTCCCTCTATCTGTGTACCATCTCTTTCTAGGAACAAGTTACTGCAGATGCTGGAATCTGAACTGAAAACAACAAATGCTGGAGATTACAGTGGGTCAGGCAACATCCACGGGGAGAGAGCAAGCTAACGTTTCCAGTCTAGATGATCTTCATCTCTGAAGAGTCTGACCCGCTGTGATCTCCAGCATTGGTTGTTTTCAGTATTTCAGTACATTTTATTTCTCTCTCTGTGGGCCCCATTTCCAACTATCATTCAGTCCATCATCCATCCACCTCCCCCCCCCCACCCCGTGCTCCTTTTGTTTCAGGTCTGCATCATTTGTGGTTCTTTAGTTTATCTTAATTAGATATTCTTGGAGAGACAGGGAAAATGGACTCAAGAAGGAAGGCCAAGCAACTTCTGATGATTTATCATGGATGTTCACTTTTATCAACCGTGTATTTATCAAAATACTGACAAGAGGCTTGGCTGCAAGCTTTGATTCAGCAGTTCTTTGGTGACAGAAAGGAAGCATAAATTGGCCAAAGTCTAAGCAAGAGAGTACAACACAGAATCACAGGGGAAAGTGGAAAAAATAGAAATCCACAAACTTCACAAGGATAGTACTGGAGCTGAGAGAATATAGCGACTAGGAAAGGTTAAGCATGCTTGGGGATATATTGTTAAGGGGAACCTGATACAAATTTTTTAAAGATGATGAATGGGTTAGACAGGGTAGATGTGGAGAAAATATTTTAATTTGTGGGTGAATCCAGACCATAAATGCAAGATGGTTGCTCATAAATGAAATATAAAAAAAAGTTATCTTCAGAAGCAAACACTTGAATGTGCAAAATGATTACTGCCATACCTTGGACTGTATGCATTAGACTTCTCCCACAGACTGAAGCCTGTATGATTGTCATTACATGGATTCTATACTCACTGCGGTATTGCCAATCGACAACACAATGTCTTGATATTCCAAACAACCTGCATCTCATAACTTATAACAATCCCTCCCCACACTTGGTTAGACTTAAACTCTTTAGAGACACTGGGATATACATGATCCTGACCACAGTGGTTGGTCACCTCTCCTCAAGTCTCGACCACATGCTTTCCTCTGTGCTACCGATATCAAAGTAATATTACCATTGACATCATCACCTATCTCAGGAAGTGATTGAGGCAAATAGTTTAGATGCTTTCACAAGGAAATTAAATACATGAGAAAAAAGGGATCAGAAAGATGTGCTGTCAGGCTGAGATGAGGCAGATCAAATGAAAAGAGACCCGTGGAGTATAAGCCACACAGACTAGTCAGTTTGAGTGATCTGTTTCTGTCTTGGACATTCTCTGTAATAAATTGATGGATAGGTTATCTGATTGGAGTGGTGAGTTGGTTGAGCGATGGTGAGGTAGACATTGGTGCATGGCTGGAGGGAGGAGGTATCGCAAGTTGGTGTGACATCCTTATAAGGGGTTTATTTAGGGATAAAGTTAAAAATCACACCACACCAGGTTGTAGTCCAACAGGTTTGTTTGGAAGTACTACCTTTCATCAGGTAACTAGTGAAGAAGCAGCGCTCTGAAAGCTAGTACTTCCAAATAAACCCGTTAGACTATCACCTGATGTTGTGTGATTTTTAACTTTGTCTATGCCAGTCCAACACTGACACCTCCACATCAGAGGTAGGGATAGGACAGCATAGATACAAATCATCAGTTTTATCCTAATTCACTTGCTGGTAACTGGCATGATTGAGTACAATCCTACCTGATATACTACTCTGAGTGCGGATGCTGGAGTTCCATATCAAGTAAGGTTCTAAAACCAATATTATACCCTATCCGGTGGCTACCTTACCCAGCAAGTGAGATTGAGAAAGACAGCATCCAACTTGAGCTATAAAATTACAGCTCAGTGCACAGTTTTGAAAGATTAACTGATAGAAATTTATTTACTGTAGTCAGAATGAAATAAAATCCATCAGTTTTCTAAAAGAGATGCAGGGAAGGAATGTAAATCTGTAAATCTGTACTCCCGCAAGCCAAAACTCTGACGTAATTAATTTCTTGAGTGTGTCTCTTGGAAGTGAGTGGGAGATGGTGGATCAAAGCATTGAGCAGAAGGGTTGCTGGCCTTTGTTCTATGAGTAAAGGCAACCCACTCCAAACTGTGCAGATTTATCCACAGAGACCCTGTTAAACAAATACATCCAGCTTTGCAGAGTGCTTGATTAATGCAATCTGGTGGCTAGATTTGACATGATCACAACAGAATAATATTATTCCTACAGCACCCTACCTAGAATACTTCACATTCAATTTTTAATTTTATTTTTATATCATTCCTCTCAGCCCCCCAGGTTCTTCAACCTCTTCTCCCTCAAAAATGTTATTTCTTTATTTGATCATGGACTGAGGGTGTCCTTGGCAATATCCTCTCTGCTTTTTTAAAATTCATCTATGGGGTGTGGGTGTCACTGATTAGGCCATCATTTATTGCTCATCCTTAATTGTCCTTGACAAGGTGGTAGTGATGTGCCTTCTTGAACCACTGCAGTCCATGCCTATCTCCTCTGCCTTGTCCAATGGTCAACGTCTTGCATACAACCAGTGTTGAGAAACATCAACAGTGTGTGCCCTGCCAGCGATTGTCCATTCAGTCAACCTCAGTCAACAATAAGTTGTGGGCATTGCACTTCTGTTATTGTGAGATAACATGACCTGCGAAGCCTCACCAAAAACGTGAGGATTTCCAGAATTCACTTGGTTTATTTTATACTGATGATAATGCCAAGTCTGAACCTACCCTCAATCAGAAATCCACATACACCTGGTGAGTTCTGAAGATGGGTCACTAGATCCAAAAGGTTAACTCTGATTTCTCTCCTAAATCCCCAGGACCTGGTCAGGTGAACCCGAGAACTCTGTGGAAAGCCAGAGAAGTGATTGCTGGGCTTCTTTCTGAGATATTTGTATCATTGATAGTCACAGGTGAGGTGCCAGAAGACTGGAAGTTGGCTAACGTGGTGCCACTGTTTAACAAAGGTGGCAAGGACAAGCCAGGGAACTATAGACCAGTGAGCCTGACGTCAATAGGCAAGTTGTTGGAGGGAATCCTGACGGACAGGATGTACACGTATTTGAAAAGGCAAGGACTGATTATTGATAGTCAACATGGCTTTGTACATGGGAAAACATGTCTCACAAACTTGATTGAGTTTTTTAAAGAAGTAACAAAGAGAATTGATGAGGGCAGAGCAATAGACTTCAGTAAGACATTCAAAAAGGTTCCCATGGGAGACTGATTAGCAAGGTTAGATCTCATGGATAACAGGGAGAACTAGCCATTTGATTACAGACCTGACTCAAAGGTAGAAGACAGAGGGTGGTGGTGGAGGGTTGTTTTTCAGACTGGAGGCCTGTGAACAGTGAAGTGTCACATGGATCGGTGCTGGGTCCATTAATTTTCATCATTTATATAAATGATTTGGATGTGAGCATAACAGGTGTAGTTAGTAATTTTGCAAATGACACCAAAATTGGAGGTGTAGTGGACAGCGAAGAAGATTACTTCAGATTACAACAGGATCTTGATCAGATGAATCAATGGACTGAGAAGTAGCAGATGGAATTTAATTTTGATAAATGTGAGGTGCTGCATTTTGGGAAAGCAAATATTAGAAGGACTTATAACTTAATGGTAAGGTCCTAGCAGATGTTGCTGAACAAAGAGATCTTGGAGTGCAGGTTCATAGCTCCTTGAAAGTAGAATCGTAGGTAGATAGGATAGTGAAGAAGGCGTTTGGTCAGAATATTGAGTACAGGAGTTGGGAGGTCATGTTGAGGTTGTACAGGACATTAGTTAGGCCACTGTTGGAATATTGCATGCAATTCTGGTCTCCTTCCTATCGGAAAGGTATTGTGAAACTTGAAAGAGTTCAGAAAAGATTTATAAGAATGTTGCCAGGGTTGGAGGATTTGAGCTACAGGGAGAGATTGAATAGGCTAGGGTTGTTTTCCCTGGAGCGTCGGAGGGCTGAGAGGTTTATAAAATCATGAGAGGCATGGATTGGATAAATAGACAAAGTCTCTTCCCTGGGGTGGGGGAGTCCAGAACTGAAGTGCATAGGTTTAGGGTGAGAGGGGAAAGATATGAAAGAGACCTAAGGAGCAACATGTGGTACATGTATGGAATGAGCTGCCAGAGGAAGTGATGGAGGCTGATACAATTGCAACTTTTATAAAGGCACCTGGATGAGTATATAAATAGGAAGGGTTTGGACCGATATGGGCTAGATGCTGGCAGGTGGGACTCGATTGGGTTGGGATATCTGGTTGATATGGACGAGTTGTACTGAAGAGTCTGTTTCCGTGCTGTACATCTCTATGATTCTATGACTCTGTGAGATGCTGCTAGACTCACTGAGATTTTCCAGCAATTTCTGTTTTTGTTTATAATTGCCAGCGTCCACAATTCTTTTGGTTTTTTTTTAACACATGGCATTGCTAGGATGGAATAAGTGGACAAGAGTGAGAACTGGGGCCTTCTCTATTACCTTGCCTACAGTACAACTGATCTGAGACAACTTAGTGGAACCTGAAGGGTAATTGCGGGACACTTTAGATCTATTAAATCAGTTCCACATTGGCCCAAGTTCCCACCATTTAGACCATTAAAGAAAACAACCTATAATCACTTACACATACAATTAACCAAGCTTACACACACACACACACACACACACACACCGACATACACACACACTCCATCATGTGCACTCATACCCACATGCACGCACCCACATGCACACACCCATATGGACACACTCATATGGACACACCCACACGCACACACCCACACACATACACCCACACGCATACACCCACACGCACACACTCACATGGACACATGCACACGCCCACATGCCCACACCCACGTGCACACACCCACATGGACACACTCATATGGACACACCCACATGCACACACCCACGCGCACACACTCACATGGACACACCCACACGCACACACTCACATGCACATGCCCACATGCACACGCCCACATGCACACGCCCACATGCACGCACCCACATGCACACACTCCCATACACACACCCACACAGACACACCCATATGCACACACTCACATGGACACACTCACATGCACACACTCACATGTACACACCCACACGGACATACCCCACATGGACATACCCCACACGGACACACCCCACACGCACACACCCACACGCACACACCCACACGCACACACTCACATGCACACACTCACATGGACACACCCACATGCACACACTCACATGGACGCACCCACATGCACACACCCACACGGACGCACCCACATGCACACACCCACACGGATGCACCCACATGGACACACACACGTGCACGTACCCACATGCATACACTCACATGGACACACCCACGTGCACACACTTACATGCACACACTCGCATGGACACGCCCACATGCCCACACCCACATGGGCGTTTAATCTGTTGCTCCTACATGTACATACACAAGTTTATGGAGTGAATTTGTTCTTGCAGAAGTACATTTGATTTGGCTCAAAAACTGCATGAATCCATCTGAAACTCTGTAAAACTATATGGAGGGTTTGTCAATCTGACCGACAGATGGACTTCACACGTATTGTTTAAAAAGCTGAGCTATCTTGAGAATGTAATTTAAAAGAAGTTCTGGGATTTACATATCAAGGAACAGAAACCAGCATATCCCATTATAAAAGATGAACGTTTTAATCTAAGATTGTTTACTGTATCACTTCTTCATGACACTGGACTCCTTTGGCTATAAATTCTGTGAGCATGATCTTAACCTCCACAATGAAGGATTGACGCTCTGAAAGCTAGTGCTTCCCAATAAACCTGTTGGACTATAACCTGGTGTTGTGTGATTTTTAACTACATTCATTTAACATCTTTAACAAAATAAAACATTCCAAGTTAATTCACTGGAGGATTACCAAATGAGGTTTGACATCAAACTACATAAAGAGGGTGGAAGACCAAGGCTTGGTCAAATTGGTTATGAATCAGAATCTTAAAGCAGGGAAAGTTACAGAGATAAAGAGTTTTAGGGAGCAAATAGAGCATTGGTCATTATTATAGTGGCTCAGTGGTTAGCACTACTGCCTCAGTGCCAAGGATCCAGGTTTGAATCCACCCTCAGGTGGCTGTCTATGTGGTATTTTCACATTCTCCCCATTAGTCTGTGCAGGTTTTCTCTGGGTGCTCTGGTTTCCTCCCACAGTCTAAAGGTGTGCAAGTTAAGTGGATTGGCCATGCTAAGTAGCCCATAGTGCCCAGGGATGTACGCGCTAGGTGAATTGGCTATGGGATATGCAAGGTTACAGGGATAGGATGGGATGCTCTTCGGGGAATCAGTGCAAACTCAATGGGATAAATGGCCTGGTTCCACACTGTAGGGATTCTATGATTAGACTTATTGTGGAAACAGGCCATTTGGCCCAACAAGTCCACACTGATCCTCTGAAGAGTATCCGACCTAGACCCATTCCCCTATCCTATTAGTCTACATTTACCCCTGACTAGTGCATCTAACCTACCCACCCCTGAACACTATGGGAGATTTAGTATGGCCAATTCACCCCAACCTACACATCATTAGATTGTAGGAGGAAAGCAGAGCACCCGGAGGAAACCCGCACAGACACAGTGAGAATGTGCAATCTCCACACAGACAGTAGCCCAAGGCTGGAATCAAACTTGGATCCCTGGACTATGAGGCAACAGTGCTGTGCCACCATGAAATATTTGGTACTTATTTCCATGTTTATGATTGAATTCAATTTCCACTATTGTTATGGGTTGATTTGAACCCAGGTTCCCAGGAAACCACTTGTGCCTCTGGATTAATAGTCTAAGGAATAGTACCATTAGGCCATCACCTCCCTACTATGGCGAATATGATTTGGAGATGCCGGTGTTGGACAGGGGTGTACAAAGTTCAAAATCACACAACGCCAGGTTATAGTCCAACAGGTTTAATTGGAAGCACTAGCTTTCGGAGCGACGCTCCTTCATCACAACCACCTGATGAAGGGGCAGTGCTCCGAAAACTAGTGCTTCCAATTAAACCTGTTGGAATATAACCTGGCGTCGTGTGATTTCTTCCATGGCAAAGGATTCCTATCAATGAGCTGAGCAAACAAATAAACATCTAGTTTTACTTGGCAAATTTCACTTGATGCTCTTTCTGTTGACGTGAGTACTAAGCACCAATTCCTCTTTCAAATGATGAAAGGCATTTGACATTTAACGGAGATGAGTCCTAAAGGATGCCAGGGCACTGACTGAGCGCGACCAGTTGTAAAGGTCAGTCTCTAGCTACGAAGGCTTTATTCTCAGATGATTGCATCGCACCAGTATTAAGTCGACGTGTGGCAAAGATTCATTCACGGAGTCTCAGACACGACAGGCAGGCTTTGTAATGAGTTGCTGCACTGACACTTTGCATGCAGCAGTGCAGGTTACCCTTAACCGAGTAAGAGAGTCAAGGGCCAGTGAGTCACAGTGCAGCATGCGAAGGGTGAAAAGGAGAAGAGAAAAACCAATGAAGTCGTTGTGGGTTTGGAATGATAATGTTGACTTTTAGAAGCCTGTGCGTTTGAGGAGTAAGGAGAGACCCAGGTGTTACGGAGCTCTGAGGTCATGGAAAAAAAAATTATGATATGATTCATTGAGACTGGATTCTAAAATAGTGATGACTCACTGAACATGGGGCGGGGGGAGTGGTGGGTGTGGGGAAGGTAACACATATAGAATCATGTCAATAGAGCTTTGCTGCAACAAAGAGTACATTTGCAGGCGCAATGATTAGAATATTACTGATGGAAACAGGAAAGGAATGGTTTTGTTGGAGAAAAGAGGAGTTAGATTCAAGCTGCATAATCATTACGACACTCACTTCAGTCTGAGTGTGCATGAGCGTAAGTTCACAGGGGCGTACACTTGACTGCTACTATTTATATCACACTGGAGATTCCTGGCATACAAAGGCTTCAACTCTTCAGCACCTTAAAGCAGTTCTGGCATTCCATTCCTTTATCACAGAGAAATTGGCATCTTTGTTCAGTCCAACAAAGGAATGATTTGTCCAATTACCATCACTTCTGCTTTAAAAGAAACTCACGCAGTAGATTTTTTTGTAAATATATTTGAATAATGCTTGTTCATTCCTTTAATGACCACATTCTGGATGTGTTACATTTACTGATGCATCATCATACATGACCTACCTGAAGAACAACTTTCAGAAGCAGCTTCCCAAGTTGCTGAACCAATAGTGAAGTGCCTCTAGATAACGTCCTCTTCTGTTACTGTTGAAAGCTTCCAGTTGTTTGTATTTCTCCTCACCACTCTTACACTATCTTTATTTTTCGACTGAAGGGGCTGACCCTTTTTATAATGAGACTATTCAACCTCGAAAAGCACCCAATTTTTTATTATCATCCATGACTTCCATGCAGCAACCTTCAACAAATAATGCATGATGATATAAACCCTGGCTGACACTAGTGCTTCTTGGCCCCAGTAATCGCTGATAAACTGCAGCAGTCCCAACTACTGTGTGCACTGGAGTTGGTTAACTGTGTCCAAACTAGGGCAGCACGGTGGCTCAGTGGTTAGCACTGCTGCTTGACAGTACCAGGGACGCAGGTTTGATTCCACCCTCAGGTGACTGTCTGTGTGGAGTTTGCACGTTCTCCCTGTGTCTGCGTGGGTTTGCTCCGGTTTCCTCCCACAATCCAAAATTGTGCAGTTTAGGTGAATTGGCCATGATAAATTGCCCATAGTGTTCAGAGACCTGTAGGTTAGGTGCATTAGTCAGGGGAAATGTAGAGGAATGGGTCTGGGTGGGATATTCTTCATATGGAGGGTGTGGACATGTTGGGCCAAATGGCCATTTTCCACACTGTAGGGATTCTAGGAATTGGCTATCAGGTCCCTGTGAAACCTGATTGGATTATTGTTACACATCCTGATATTCAGTGAAAATTATTGTTTTGTGTGCTATCAAGGCAAATCATAGCGTTCATAAGTACATCAGGATAATAGAACAGAGTGCAGAACATAATGTTACAGCTACAGAGAAGGTGGAGAGAAAGATCAACTCCAACATATAACATTCAAAAATCTGACAAAAGCATTCATTAGTATCATGGCACAAGGTAGAACTAAGCACGATAGAGTTTAATGCCAATGTGTTAATGTTATTGCTAATAGAATAAGAGAATCTTACTTTACAAAGGATATTATGTGATGGAACCTCAACAAAATTCAAATTTAAATCAACTTCTGTGATTTATCCAGCAGAGTCAAAACACATTCGGGAGGAATGTCATTCATCGGAAAACAACACCAGAAGCAAAAGAGTTAAGTAAGGTATCAGTACCCATTCCTAGATATCGGATCACTTCGCCAGATGGTTATTACTTTGCTCTGACCGTTATAATCAACTCTTGACAAATGCTGGCTAAAAGAGGGCAATTGATCAAGTCGATTCAGACAATTCAATAATTGAAATGGTGCAGTTTAATGCTCTTCAGTTCATGATGGAAAATTCTGGAGTAATCATTTCTATTCCAGTAAATACAGAAATCTTAAAACAAACATGACCTCCCCATTGAGAATGAAACACAAGTAATCGTTTACAGGTGCAGTAAATCTGCACTGGATAAGTTCCATCATACTAAAAAATAAAGATGATATTAAAAAAATCATGCTCATCTGAAATCCGTACCTTGTAGAAATTGTAAGTTTTCTCAAAGAGCCTGCAAGAAAACTGAACTCCTCTTCAGGGTGTGCTATCACAGGTGGGTCACTTTTGTAGGTAAGATTCCTTAAGATTGACACCTTGTTCTCTGATCTAGCAAAAAAGTCCGATTTTGGACAAGCAAACTGATTTACTTTATCTCTCTCTCTCTCTGCCTCTCTGCTTCACACAGGGTCCATGCAGAGTATATGGGTTTCTGCATTTGAAATTCACTCCAACTTCCCTACAGCTTCTTTTATACGTGCTGCCACCCACGTCACTGCACTGAGTCCAGTTTCTGAGTTTCATTGAAATGAGCAGCTTTGAGTCAGACCTGTCATTGCTGCAGGTAAGGGGTGGGAGGATGCAGAAATCCACTCCTGCCCCCAGTTGCATCTCGCCAGCTGATTGGCTGCAACTGCAGAAATCTCATCACTCAGCAAGGTTTGAAGACGTGTTTTAGGAAAAAAGAACTGACGTTTTCTCAGGAAACAAAGCTTTGCTTTGATAATTCCCAGATTCCAGTCATGGTGCTTTCAAATTCAAAGCTAAAGCAAGATGTACTTTGCTGCTCAGATATGAATGCATCCGTGAACATGGAAGCCAGGAGCATGCACAGTCCATTCGGCCCTTTGAACATGTTCAGCCATTCAATAAAGTCATGGATGATCATCCAACTCAATTCCATCTCTAACCTTCCATCCATTGACTCCGTCTACACTTCTCACTGACTCAGAAAGACAGCCAACGTCATCAAAAACTCCTTCCAACCCGGACATAATCTCTTCCAACCTCTTCTGCCAGGCAGAAGATACAGAAGCTGAAAATGTGTTGCTGGAAAAGCGCAGCAGGTCAGGCAGCATCCAAGGAACAGGAGATTCGACGTTTCGGGCATAAGGCCTTCTTCAGGAAGTGCTAGAAGATACAGAAGCTAAAACACATGCACCAAAAGATTCAAGAACAGCTTCTTCCCTGCTGTTATTAGACTTCTGAATGATCCTTTCAAATTTCAAATCTAATATTGATCTTGCTTTCTGTGCACCTTCTCTGCAGCTGTAACTCTGTATTCCTCGCTTTGTTCTATCATTCTATGATTTTTGTCTGGGATGATCTGCCTGTACTGCACACAAAAACAGAACCTTACACTGTATTTAGGTACATATGACAATAATAAATTTAATCAAATACTCCTGAATTCTCTCCACAGTGGCTGCCTGAACTATTGAGTATTTCCAGCACTTCCTGTATTTATTCCAAGATTTCCAGCAGCTGCAAAATTTTATTTTTATTTTGGAACATTTATGTCTTTTTACTTTATTTCCCCCACTCCAATTTCTTGAATATAGGGACCCTGAGGTCAGATGAAGAAACTTTACTGCATGTCCTGTAGAGACTAACTAATTCAGTAAAGTCTGAAAGAACACACTGTAGGAAGGATATTATTAAATTGGAGGGGGTTCAGAAAAGAATTACCAAGATGTTGCTGGGCTGGGAGGGTTTGAATTATGAGAAGCTGGATAAGCTAGGACTTTTCTTTTCCCTGAAGCGTAGAAAGCCGAGGGGTGACTCTATAGAGGTTTATAACATCATGAGCGGTATGAGTGGCAAAGGTCTTTTCCCTCAGGTGGGGGTATAATTTTAAGGTGAGAGGGCATAAAAACTAAAGGGCACATTTTTAAGGTAAGAGGAGAAAAACTTAAAAGGGACCTAAAGGGCAAATTTTCCACACAGAGGGTTGTTCATGTGTGGAATGAGCTGCCAGAGGAAGTGGTAGATGCAGACACAGTTACAACATTTAAAAGACATTTGGACAGGTACATGAATTGGGAAAGTCTTAGAGGGATATGGGCCAAACACAGGCAAGTGGGACTTGTTTAATTTGGGAAACTTGGTCGGCGTGGATGAGTTGGAGTGAAGGAACTGTTTCTGTGCCGTATGACTCAATGACTTTTTTAAAAACATTCTTTTATGGGACGTATATTGCTGGTTAGTCCAGCATTTGTTGCTTCTCTCGCAATTAAAGGGCAGTTTACAGTTGACTAACCACATTACTGTAAGCCTGGAGTTACATATAGGCCAGAGAGGTAAAATTGGCAAATTTCCTTCCCTAGAGGACATTAATGACACAGATAGGGTTTTAAACAACTGATGGCATTTTCATGATCACCATCACTGAAGACAGCTGCTCAATGGTTTTGTTAACTGAAGTCAAATTCCGCCAAGGTGGGATACGAACCCCTGTCTCCCAGAGCATTTACTGAGCCTCTGGATCACTGACATCACCACGACCAACAACCTGCAATTCTATGGCCCCAACAACATGGTGGAAGGTATCTCAGAAGATTATAGGACAGGGAGGAGAATGAATCCAGAACACAATGATGGGGGGAAAATGGATAGAGTAGAATGAAAAGGATGGTTTTGGCAAGGCTTTGTATTCAGGAGAGAGGGGCATCAAACAGCAGACAGAAGAAGGTGGAGAATTTAAGGGCAAAAGTATATTAGTGAATGAATAGCCACTGACAGTTTTTGTAAACTGAACAAATGGTCACACAACATGTCGGAAGTTAAGAAGCTAGTTAGCAACAGATGAAAAGAAAAATGAACTTCAAACACTGAACCTTAGAAGCAAAAATCAGAACCACTGCAAGCAGCTAGGCAATGGTCTCGTGGTATTAATGCTAGCCTATAAATCCAGAGACCCAGGTATTATCCCAGAGACCCAGATTAGAATCCTACCACAGCAGATGGTGGACCATGAATTTCATAAAAATCTCAAAAATAAGAGTCTAATGATGAAAGTATTGTCAGGGACAATGTCCCTATAGGGAAGGGAATCTGCTGCTCTGACATGGCCTGGCCTACTTGTGACTGTTAACTGCCCTCTGGGCAATTAGGAATGGGCAATAAATGCTGGTCCAGCCAGAAGTGCCCACATTCCATCAACTAATAAATAAAGGCCTAGATTGTAAGTGGATATCATCTTCTAGCCTTCATTTGGCTATAACCTCTGTAACCAAAAGAGCCATAGACTTTCAGACTGTTACTGACCTTATTTCATACAGAGTTGTTCTCTACTCTTCCTCCAACACCATTGTTCCATAATCCAATATCACAGACTTCAATCTCCTCCCTAAGACTCACCAATGGGAAGTTCCTGGTTGATCCAGCATATAATCTATCACTTGGGTAATTCCCCATCTCATGATGGTGGTGAGGATGGAGGGTGATAGGTAGGAAATATGAGGAGAGCCATTTCAGCATGGGCTTCATGACATATCCAGTCCATGTTTCCAGGAATAGCCTGGGCAGCAGATTTCTACCTTGTCACACAGAGGGGGAGAGGTAATTCTTATAGTTAAGGCCCCATCTACAGGAAGGAAATTTTGGCAGGTACCAGAGTCTCATTGTACTCCATGCAAGATTACCAAAGCCAGAGAAATAATAACATTCTACAATGAGGTGTTGTTGAGGTGAGTCAGAAAGGTACATTTAAGGAGTAGATGAGTAAACTAGGTTTTTAAAAAATGAAGAAGAAAGGAAGAGAAGAATTGCTGATGGAGTTAGATGAAAAGGGGCAGAGGGACACTCATGTGAAGCAGAAGCATAGGCTAGTTGGGGCGAATGGCCTGATTCTCTGCTGAAACATTCTTCTGCTCCTTCCTTTTTAAACTGATGATGAGAGAGCTGCGAGCAGAGTGTGAGGCCAGTGAAACTTGACAGTGTTCAGAAAAGATTTGCAAGGATGTTGCCAGGGTTGGAGACTGAGCTATACGGAGAGGCAGAATAGGCTAGGGCGGTTTTCCCTGGAGCATCAGAGGCTGAGGGCTGACCTTATAGAGGTTTATAAAATCATGAGGTGCATGGATAGGATAAATAGACAAAGTCTCTTCCCTGGAGTGGGGGAGCCCAGACCTAGAGGGTATAGGTTTAGGGTGAGAGGGGAGAGATGTAAAAGAGACCTAAGGGGCAACATTTTCACGCAGAGGGTAGTACGTGTATGGAATGAGCTGCCAGAGGATGTGGTGGAGGCTAGTATGTTTGCAACATTTAAGAGGCATTTGGATGGGTATATGAATAGGAAGGGTTTGGAGGGATATGGGCTGGGTGCTGGCAGGTGGGACCAGATTGACTAGAAGGGTCTGTTTCTGTGCTGTACACCTTTATGACTCTACTACAGCAAGATTATTCCAGCCCCTTAATCATCGGCTTTGACCAAATTGCTCAGAATTGAAAATACCTCACAGATAAAATAAGTTTGCAATAGCACATTGAAATATAGAAGAATCATAGATGGATTTATGCCCCTAAAAGTCCTTTCAGTCTGAATATTCCAATATTTCATTAAAGCTGTCTGTGTCCTCCTCCAAACTGTGATAAAAAATGGATTATTCCAAGAAAATAATTCACCAACTTTCTCTCATCATTTTAGCATTAATGTGCCTCAGATATACAAGATAATACATGGCTTGGAAAGGGTGGACGCTAGGAAATTGTTTCCGTTAGGCGAGGAGACTAGGACCTGTGGACACAGCCTTAGAATTAGAGGGGGTCAATTCAGAACAGAAATGCGGAGACATTTCTTCAGCCAGAGAATGGTGGGCCTGTGGAATTCATTGCCGCAGAGTGCATTGGAGGCTGGGACGCTAAATGTCTTCAAGGCAGAGATTGATAAATTCTTGATGTCACAAGGAATTAAGGGCTACAGGGAGAATGCGGGTAAGTGGAGTTGAAATGCCCATCAGCCATGATTGAATGGCGGAGCGGACTCGGTGGGCCGAATGGCCTTACTTCCACTCCTATGTCTTATGGTCTTATGGGTCAGAATTGTGTCTCTGAATTTTTTCTCGTGCTGAATCCTGCATCAATCCTATCTATGATGGAGGCTGAGGGGAAACCTGATAGAAATATATAAAATTATAGGATGCATGGGTAGGCTGTATAGTTGAAGTCTTCTTGGGTGGAAATATTAAAAACAATGTTTAAGGTGAGGGGATACGTTTAAAAGAAATGTGCAAGGCAAATCTTTTACACAGAGGGTGGCAGGTGCTTGGAATGTGCTACCAGGTGAGGTGGTCGAAACTGATATGATAGCAATGTTGTAGAGGTGTTTAAATAGACACATGAACAGACGGGGAATAGAGGAATATGGACTACGTGCAGACAAATGGGATTAGTTTAGAGTAGCGTTATGGACGGCACACACTAGATGGCTGAAGGGCCTGTTCATTTGCTGTACCTTTCTATGTTCTCTGTTGTGTGATACAGAGGTGCTGGTGTTGGACTCAATCCAATCTATGTCATGAAGAAAGTTAAACATCACACAACACCAGGTTATAGTCCAACAGGAGCAACACTCCAAAAGCTAGTGCTTCCAAATAAACCTGTTGGACTGTAACCTGGTGTTGTATGATGTTTAACTTTGACCATCCCAGTCCAACACCGGCTTCTCCACATCATATCATGAAGAAAGTTACATTTCAACATTTTTACCTGGGCTATACCAACATTTCCCTAATTAACATCAGTTCGGAGGAAGGGTCAACGGACCCAAAACATTAACTCTGATTTCTCTTCACAGACGTTCCCAAACCTGCTGAGGTTTTCTAGCAACGTCTCTGTTTTTGTATCATTTTACCTGGGCATCATTTAGTCCGAATGTGTCATTCCCTCAGACTATTTGATTTTATTATAATATCTACAATAGGCAATTGTAGTCTGTTCACTATTCAGCACCTAATTCTTCGAAATCAAAATTATAAATAAAAACATAGATCAGTAATGCTTTGAAATGTCATGTTCAGCAGTAACCAGCAGAATCTTAGAACTCTAGAGGAATACTGCACAGAAAGAGACAATCAAGACCACCTTGCTGTTTAAGTAATTATAGTAGCTCCGTACTGGCCATGGTGCATCCCAATTTTG
Organism: Hemiscyllium ocellatum; assembly: GCF_020745735.1. Lineage (NCBI taxonomy): Eukaryota > Metazoa > Chordata > Chondrichthyes > Orectolobiformes > Hemiscylliidae > Hemiscyllium > Hemiscyllium ocellatum. The sequence goes on along the minus strand of NC_083426.1, from coordinate 10,963,794 downwards.
TCAACTGGACACGGATAATCATGGAAACATATACTTGAGTAACCTCATTACTTACTGGACTCCAGTACAAAGCAGAAAATGTGTTGCTGGAAAAGTGCAGCAGGTCAGGCAGCATCCAAGGAACAGGAAATTCGACATTTCGGGCATAAGCCCTTCTTCAGGAATGCTTATACCCGAAACGTTGAATCTCCTGTTCCTTGGATGCTGCCTGATCTGCTGCGCTTTTCCAGCGACACATTTTCAGCTCTGATCTCCAGCATCTGCAGACCTCACTTTCTCCTCCAGTACAAAGCAGCCCATCCACCATCTTAAATATATACTCCCTTCAAAGTTTGGGAGAAGATTTGTAGCTCGGGTGCTCGTTGTTACGGTTCTGTTCGCCGAGCTGGGAATTTGTGTTGCAGACGTTTTGTCCCCTGTCTAGGTGACATCCTCAGTGCTTGGGAGCCTCCTGTGAAGCGCGTCTGTGATCTTTCCTCCAGCACTTGTAGTGGTTTGAATCTGCCGCTTCCGGTTGTCAGTTCCAGCTGTCCTTTGCAGTGGTCGGTATATTGGGTCCAGGTCGATGTGCTTATTGATTGAATCTGTGGATGAGTGCTATGCCTCTAGGAATTTCCTGGCTGTTCTCAGTTTGGCTTGTCCTATAATAGTATAACACTATAGAACAAGCCAAACAGAGAACAGTCAGGGAATTCCTAGAGGCATGGCACTCATTCACAGATTCAATCAATAAGCACATCGACCCGGACCCAATATACCGACCACTGCAGCGGACAGCTGGAACTGACAACCGGAAGCGGCAGATTCAAACCATTATAAATGCCGGAGGAAAGATCACAGAAGCGCTTCACAGGAGGCTCTCAAGCACTGAGGATGTCACCTAGACAGGGGACGAAATGTCTGCAACACAAATTCCCAGCTTGGTGAACAGAACCACAACAATATACTCCCTTCACCTCAGCTGCACAGTGGCAGCACAATGTGTACCATCTCCAGCGCACTAACTCACCAAATCGTCAACAGCTCCTTGCATGCCCATGGCTTCTACCATCTAGAAGGACAAGGGCAGCAGATACATGAGACCACCACTACCTAAGCCACACACCATCCTGATTTGGAAACATATCGTCACTCCTTCACTGTCGTTCGGTTAAAATCTTGGAGCTCTGTCAAAGCTTTACATTTTGTGCTTGTCTGGAACCTTAACAGTGCAGTCAGGGCATCTGCGGCACACAAACCTCTGCAGCAGTTCCAGAAGGGAGCTCTTCACCACCTTCTCAAATGAAATCAGGGACAAACAATAAATATTGGCAAAGCCAGCCATGTCTTTTTACTATGAATGAATAATTTTAAAATTCACACAAAACCTGTTGTATGAGCTGATGGTGCATTGTGTGAGTGAATTATCATAGAATCCCTTAAGCATGGAAGCAGACCATTCAGGTCGCACCAACCCTCCAAAGAGCATCCAACCCAGACCCACCACCCTATCCTATCCTTGTTTCCCTGCATTTCCCATGGTTAACTGACCCAGCCTGCACACTGTGGTAATTTAGTGAAACCAATCCACCTAACCTGCATATCTGTGGATTGCAGGAAGAAACCAGCACACCCAGAGGAAACCCATGCAGACACTGGGAGAACAAGGAACTCCACACAGACAGTCACCTGACTGTCCTTGGTAGTGTGAGGCAGCAGTGCCAACCACTGAGCTGCTGTACCCATTGTATATGCTGGTGGCCTGCCCTGGGTTTTCTCATGGTTCCCAGCCAGAAAGCTCATTATCACCCATTGTATGCACGACAGTCCTGTTCTATTTTGTTATTGTAACAATTCACACTCCCTTTGAAATGTGGTATTCTTGCGTCCATCAAGAGTGCAAAGCCAAAATCTCTTTGACTGCATGTCACTGTTTTCAACAATACTCAAGTTCTGTATGATCAAGCAACAAAACGTCATTTTATTAACAGCTTGATGCCCATAGAAAAACCCAGAAACATAGAAACATAATCTTCATTTGGAGTCAGCGAATTGTCTCTTAGTGAAAGGCATTATTTAGACTAAGATTTGTTTTCAGGAGCCAGTATGAGATTGGCTGCTGACTGTGTCTCAGGTGTACAAGAGATCAAAAGCTTTTGTTGTATCCTCACCTGAGAAATCCCGAGAATTCTATCTGAATATAGCCTAGCCCTAACACACACACACACACACACACACACACACACACACACACACACACACACACACACACACACACACACACACACAGAATGACAGATATCTGGCATTGCAACATTTTTTTAAAAATTGAGCCAAAACCTGTATTACAAAGCAAATAATTAGATGGACATTCTACCAAGGCAATTGAGTGAATCTATCACTCACTTTAATTGAAAAGGGTATAACATTCAACCAATGTCTTTGTCAGAAACAAAAACAGAAGTTGTTGGAAAAATCTCAGCAGGTTTGGCAGCCTCTGTGGAGAGAAGACAGATTTAACGTATTGGGTCTAGTGACCCTTCTGCAGATCAGACCCTTCTTCAGATCAGTGAAAGAAACGTCACTGGATTCAAAATATTAACCCTGCTTTCTCTCCACCAATGCTGCCAAACCTGCTGAGATTTTCCAACAATTTCTGCTTTTGTGTCTGATTTCTGCAATTCTTTGGGTTTTTTTTGTCCAATGCCTTTGTATCTGAGCCATCCCAGAGGACCCATGACGGTGGCAAAGCTTGTGGAGAAGAGTGAAAAGACAGAGGGAATATTTGGAGTAAAGGAAGCAGGCGAGGGACAGGACCAAAAAGACCAGTAGTAAAGTTTCTCTTTAGAGAGCAAAAACCTGCATCTGCATGGCAAACCTTATCAATATGCTTCACCAAGCCCTCATGAGGAGATATTAGGACAAGGAGGAAAAAGCTTATTTGACGAGTTGGCTTTCAGGAACCTGTTCAAATGGATGAGAGGATCAGAGGTGAAGAGCTTTTTGAATGGAAATTCCAGAATTCAGGACTGAAGGCACAGGTACAAGTGGCGTTGCAGATCAACAATATGCAGGATGTCAGAAATAGAGAAGCATAGGGATTTCATATAGTTGTAGAACTGGATTAGAACAGGAATGGAGAATGTTAATGCCATGGAAGCATTTAGCGATGGAAATAAAGCATTGGTGGACTCCATAACCAAGTAGGTCAACAAACTCCGATTAACAGAAATAAAGGAAAGACTGTTGACTAGCTCATTGGAAATAACAGCTTTCCTAAAACTTTCAGCTGGAGTAATTGCCAGTTTTACACAGTATGGCCCTATCTAAAAACAGGTCCAGTGAAGCTGAGTTTATGGCTGATTTAAACAGATGATTTCTTCAGTTGCTCCTTGTTCTTTGGCTTGTCTTCACTTCAAAGAGCCTCCCTCACTAAATCTCTTCAACATCTGGAGAGAAAAACAAACAAGCAAGTGTGAAGATCCCTCAAAACTGATAAGATTACCTTGCATTTTATATCGCAACTCTGTGGGTTGCAATTTGGAGACTGATGTTGCCCTCTTTTTCTTAACCATAAAGATAAAAAGAGTATTTGCACTTTGCTGAACTATTTCAAATTGTCAGTTTGGTGCTGTTATTTTGTAAAGAGCCCATGAATTGGGGCCTGCCTTACAATTACATGAGCTGACCCTACAGACAACAGAAAGAAGGGTTTGGATGCACAATCCAGGCCACGGAGAATGGAAGAACAATAGGTCAGTCAATTTTGAAATAGCCCACTCTTATCAATGCGTTTATCCTCAAAAAGTGTGGACTGACACTTCAAAACTCTACACAGGGAGTGCTGCTTTGCAGCCAATTCCACCTGTTAATTCAATGTTCAGCCAAAGTCTTGCCTGGTTTCTCAGGAGGACATAAATGATTCTACAGTATCTTGTGTGAAGGAATATGGAAGACTTGGTACAGAATTAAAATACTACAGGTGCCAGAAACCGGAACTCAATGTGGAAAATGGTGAAAACCTCAGCAGGTCTGGCAGCAGCAGAAATTGACCAAAGATCCTCAGACAGCACCTTCCAAACTCACAAGCATTTCCATCTAGAAGGACAAGGGTAGCAGATACATGGGAACACCACTCCCTGCAAGTTCCTCTCCAAGTCACTCACCATCCTGACATGGAAATATATTACCATTACTTCACTCTCACTGGGTCAAACTCCTGGAATTCCCTCCCGAATGGCATTGCGGGTCAACCCACAGCAAGTGGACTGCAACAGTTCAAGAAGGCAGCTCACCACCATCTTCTCAAGGGCAATAGGGACAGGCAATAAACGCTGACCAGGCAGCTACACCCACATCCCACAAATGAATAAGTCAATTTTAAAAATTGTGGAGTGAGAAACAAAGTTAATGTTTCAGCTCAATGACCTTTCTTTAATGTGGAAGTTGATTCTTCTGCTAACATACATCGGTTCTGACAAATCGATCTCATAGTGATTGGAACCAGGGCCAGGCAATCTCATTGACTGTGAGATCCTTTATTGGGGTTGTTAACCTGGGTCAATCAGGGAGCCTGTCTGATGGTTATAAACAGGAGATTCAGAAGATCTCCTCAGTCTAGGGATTGCCTCGGAGCTGGCTGTTCAAGTTCATGTACTGTTCATATTTAAATAAAGGTTGACTTGGTGACAGGATACAGGCCTCTCTGCGCTTATTTTCAGTTCTGAAATGTTAACACTATCCTCCACAGTTTCAGCACTTTCTGAGTTCACTGGGGATCTGTTCAACATTTATATTTCCATCAACTTCACTAATAGATTACCTGGTCATATTTTTATTATAAGAACTTTTAGTGTGCAAATTAGCTGTTCCATTCTCCATTACTTTAACAGTAATTCAGTGATTGTGAAGTGCTATGAGAGCACCAAAAATAGTGAAAAATGCAATGCTATTTTCAGGCATAATTTTTCAATGTTAACTTCCTTCAGCTGTGTGAACCTTCAAGAAGAAGCACTACAGAAACTCATCTGCTGACAGCACCTTCCAAACCATGACACCTACCAGCTAGAAGGATGACAACAAATGCATAACAAGACCAACACCTATGAGTTTGTCTCTTAGCCATTGATCATCCTGACATGGAACTGTCATGCAACGGCGTGGTGAAAGTCCTGGAACAAGTTTCCTTCTCCTGCTGCCATCAGCTCTGTAGGTGGCACAGGTGGAGTCCAAGTACAAACAGGGGAAGAAACATGGCACCCACCCAATTCCTCAAACACCCACCTTTGACAGTGTCCAGATCTAGCTCTTATTCAGACCCATTCTCCAACTCGAGCCACTGCCAATGTAAAGATGTCTACATGCCGAAGATAGCAATGGTTCCAGAAGGCACCATCTGTTCAAGGGCAATATATTCTAACCTACAAAGCAACTTCAAAAGTTTATAAGAGATAATTTTATTAGGGATAGGCAACACGGTTTTGGGAAGGGTAGGTCATGCTTAACTTACCTTATTGAGTTCTTTGAGAAGGTGACAAAACAGGTGGATGAAGGTAAAGCAGTTGATGTGGTGTATATGCACTTTGGTAAGGCATTTGATTTGGTTACACAAGGTAGGCTATTGGACAAAATACAGAGTTTCGGGATTGAAGGTGATTTAGTGAATTGGATCAGACATTGGCTAGCTGAAAGAAGACAAAGGATGGTGGTTAATGGGAAATGTTCATCCTAGAGCTGAGTTACTAGTGGTATGCCGCAAGGATCTGTTTTGGGACACTGCTGTTTATCATTTTTGTAAATGATCTGGATGTGGGATTAGAAGGATGGGTTAGTAACTTTGCGGATGACACTAAGGTTCTCAAACCACGCAATAGATTATCTGGTCATTTATTCCATTACTATTTCAAGGGCCTTTCTGTGTGCACATTGGATGCTGTACATTACAACAATGATTACACTTCTAAAAATTACTTAATTGGTTATAAGGTGCCTACTGAGGTCATCATTTATGGAACATTCGTGAAAATGTTTCCTGCCTCATTTTCAAGGTGAGTTGTGACAGGAGTATTAGGACGAGGAAGCAGGAAAATGTATCCAATCTGCAAGATGCACTGGAGCAACTCTTCAAACCTACTTTGGATAAATGAGTTTTGCCAATGGATGTTGACTTTTGCTGATACTTATTTTTCGCACAGATGTTTGAATTTGCAATTCGTGATTTCATGGATACTGAGGATTTATTGTACTAATGTGTACAAATAAAAGTTATTGTATAGCATGTCTTTTAAGCCCCAAAATATATTGTGACATTAAACCCTATTAATGATTATTAAGTGACTTACAGGCAGCAGTGTTCTCCATGTATGCAAATAAATTGGCTTACCACTTTCTCAATAAACTATCCTGTCGTATTGATGTCATAAAACTAATAAACCTGACTGAAGATAGGATTTGTGAAAGGACATTTGAAAAGCATTCACAAGGGATGTTAAACATATATAATATTGCTGCTTGAATAGTTAGTTGAAGCAGCCTTAAAGGAACACATTCAAATATATTAGGACTCCATGGTACCAAGGAAATTCAGGGTAGCTGGCAAATTCAGTGGGGGAAGCATTTCTCACTCACTTTCATTGGTCAATATTTACCTCTCAACTAACAGCACTGGTCAGGCACTTTACATTAAAGAAGATACAGGCCATAATAAAATATCTTAGTCATAAAATGGTACATTCTGCCAATATTTCCTCTATTTGCTTCCTGCACATATCCAAAATCTGTGCACAACAGCAACCTCCAAAACCAGAATTCCATGGGACTGCGCAACTTAAAGGGAACATTGCTCTCTAATGTGTAGCACTCCCTCAGTATTGTACTATAGTGTTGGTCTGGGTTATGTGATCAAGCTTCCAAAATGGGGCAAGGATCCTCATTCACACATGATTGCAAAAGCCTGCACACCGACTCCCTCCCCATGCTGTTCCCGGCCAATATTAAACGCTCTCAATATGCTCAAACCACTGGTATAGATGAGCTGGTCAGTTATCTCACTGCTATTTGAAGGGGCTGACTATGTGCAAATTGGGTGCTGTACATTATAACAATGGTGAAGTTAAGTTACTAAAACAGTAACCAGTTTCCTCATTTCCCCGCCCCCCTCCTTTTCCCAGCCCAAGCCTCTAACTCAGCACAGCCTTCTTGACCCGTCCCTCGTCTTTCCCATCTTTCCATTCCACACTCCTCTCTGACCTATCACCTTCTCCCCCACCGTCATTTAGCTATTGCATCTCCAGCTACCTTACACCCAGCCCCACCATCCTCCCATTTATCTCTCAGCCCCTCTGCCCACATGCCTTATTCCTGTTGAAGGGCTTACGCCTGAGACATTGATTCTCCTGCCCCTCAGATGCTGCCTAACCTCCTGTGCTTTTCCAGCACCACACTCTCGACTCTGATCTCCAACACCTGCAGTCCTCACTTTCTCCTAGTTGATGACAATAATGGTGTCTCTTCTACAAGTTACTTAACTGGTTGGAAGGTGTCTGAGGCCAGCAAAAGTGCTACATTAGTGCTTGTGTTTCTTCCTATATTTTCTTTCTCAAGGTGAGCTATGACCAGGGCATTAGGGTGAGGAAGGAGGAAAATTTATCCAATCTCTAAGTTGCACTGACACAGCTCTTCAAGCCTACTTTGATAGCACCTGTCAAACCAGGACCTTCTACCACTAAGAACAAAAAGGGCAGTCAGTTCATGGGAACACCATCACCCACCATACTTCCCAGCAACGTTTTGCCTTGATGTCTCTGGGTCAAAATCCTGGATATATTTCCAAATCAGAATGGTGAGTGGCTTGAAGGGGAACTTGGTGGTGTACCTGCTGTCTTTGCCCCGTCATAACCATCTAGCAAGTTCCCCAACAAATCACTCACCATCTTGACTCAAATTTTCAAAAGAAAATTCCCTACCCACCTGCATGATCGGTGCACCTGTCCCACATTTTAAAAACTCATTCATGGGATGAGGGCATCACTGACTAGGTCAATATTAATTGCCCATCCCTAATTAACCAGAGGGCAGTTAAGAGTTCAACCACATTGCTTTGGGTCCGGAGTCACATGAAGGCCAGATCAGGTTAGGATGGCAGTTTCCTTCCCTAAAGGGCATTAGTGAACCAGATGGGTTTTTTGACAAATGACAATGGATTCATGATCATTATTAAACTCTTAATTCCAGATCTTTATTGATTTCAAATTCCACCATCTGTCATGGCAGGATTCCAACCCGGACATTACGTGGGTCTCTGGATTAACAATATCACTAAGCCATCACCTCCCACATGAACTACTACTGATGAAGAAAGCAACCATCGCCATCTTCTGAAATCACGGGCGATTGTGGATGGGCAATAACTGCTGCCTTTCAGGAATGTGAGACCGGGAATTAGCTGACAGAGATGGAAATTCAGTGCACTAACCAAATGCTGCAACTGAATTCCTAACCAGTGTTCGGCAATTTGCACTCTCTAGATTTTATTTAACTGCCAAAGTTGGACTTTAAAGTAATTGCCTGCCTTCTTTCTTAGATTGCAACTGCTTAAATCTTCTGTGGGGGAGTAGCTTTAATATTAATATTGATGATGTATGTCAATGAGACAGTGGATTAACATTCCCTGTAGGCGTGGAGCAGGATATAATCAAGCTAACTATTATATTGAATAAATGTGTCTCCTTCAGTGAGAAACTACAAATACAATTTTGACTATTCTAAGTTACCGTTCCAATATTAAAACCAATTCACAGTTTTTACTTACCTATACATTATTGAGCAGTTTGATCTGAATCTTAATGGTTTTTTTTCATTTATATGCATGAGAAATACTAACATTAAACAGACGCAAGCACAAGTTTAAATTTAAGGTAGAGAATGTATTATTTATCACTACACTGGCAGTGAATGCAGATTAAAACAGAAACTAATCATTTTGATAAAACCAACACTGATGAATTTAACTTGGTACATTTGGTTTCATGGAATATTGCATTAGTCATGTTGCAGAGAGCATAGAGAGACAGACAAGAACAGCACCACAAAGAGATAAAGAGAAGCATTTTTACATCAAGATAGAGAGAAATTTCACCACATGGAAAGATAGACAGAAACACGCTGGTTGAGACGTAATTTGGGACTGGGACTGACTATCCTCATGGCAATGCACACTGTGCTTGGGTCAAGAACAGTAACCTGGCACATGTGCAGAAAAGCCAGGCCCATATTATTTCAATTGGTATTCAGGAATGTGAAATAGAATTCAATTTCTGTGCAAGTTACTTTCCCAACTTATTATCTTCTGCTTTGGTTATGTCAACATTACAGGTCAATTCTTGTATTGTGCCAGCAAATCACTTTTTAAAAACAATATGAATTTGATTAACATTGCAGCCATGACTGAACAAATTGGATTTTTTTATAATGTGTTTGAGGGACAAATATTGGCCAATGGCATCAAGGTTAACCATCCCACAAAATAACATCATAGGATTATTTTACATTCACCAAGCAGATGGGACCTTGGTCTAACATCATATCTGAAAGACTGCACTCCCTCAGTGTCAGCCTTACCATTTCAAGCTCTCAAGTATGACTTGAACCAGGGACTTTACAATTACAAAGACAAGTGCTCTGCCATCAGAGCCACAGTAATAGATTGGCTGCGTTTCATTGGAAACATTCCTAAAGTGCCCTTAAGCATCACCATTTCATTGGAAACAAACCCATAATGAATGGGCAGTGCTGAGGAGTTTCTTACCGTGCTGAGTCCAGGGAGTGTAAAGATGAGACTCAGGATGGGAATCTTGGAGAGTAATTCCGAAACAACTGGAAGTGCGCCCCTGGGAAAACAGTTCCACATTGAGAAAGGTTAATTAATTTGACATTTTCTTAAATTAGAAGAGTTTTCTAAATCTTGACTTTAAACACATTTGTGGTTTCCTCTTTCTTTTCGCGATGTGAATGTCATTGGGCACCGTGTACTGACCATGCTCAGTTGCACTGAGGATAATTAAGGGACAGGAAGCGCAGTGTCCAGTGCTGCTCTGGTCTGGGCTCCACTCGCGATATCCCAAACCGAGCTCTGCTCCCGACCTGGGTATAGGAGGTCCCACCTTGAAAACGATCAAAAGCACTTGAACTGAAGCAGGTGGCCCCACTGCCAAAAGAACACAGAGTTCCCCACCCCCAGCCAGTATAGCTGGCATTCCCCTTGACCCAAGCACAGAGGGTACTGTTCCTGAGCCAAGCAAAGTACCATTGCCCTGAGGACAGTGTTCCCAGTCTTAAATTATTGAGCCTAGCCACTTTTCAGTCAGACAAAGAGAGGAACACAGACTTCAGTACTGGTGAGCCAGAAAAAACAGTGAGGGTTCAATTCCTGCCCTGGCTGAGGTTACCATGAACGACACTTCTTCTCAAATCCCCCCCTTGCCTGAGGCATGGTGACCCTCTAGTTAAACCACAAGCAGTCAACTCTCTGTAATGAGACAGCAGCCCTATAATCCAATAGGTGACTTGACTGTACCTTATTGGTAACCAGGGTGGGTTCTCAGACAACCCAACAGCTTCATAGTTACTTTTACTGACAGCAACCTCTAATGTCCAGGTTTTTGTCAAACCAAATTAGAATTCTCAAACTGTGCTGTTGGGATTTGAACCTACTGGACTTGTAGTTTCCAATTCTGGGTTACTAGGTTTAAAACATAATCCTGACCTAAAATTTTCAATCTAATTTTGCATGTAGGCAAGAGATTAATACAGTAGGTCTATGTGTGCATTTTTATTGATCAAACTTTACTCTCCCCCAATGAATATTCTGCTTCAGATCAAGGAAGGCAGATCTCAGGTGCCCCAAAAGGTAATCCATCATCCATTCCCTCAGTCATATGTTAAAATAAATCTGATGAAAGAAATTTTAAAAAACGCTGGTTGGATTTTGTTTGAGTGGACTAGACCTTTCCATCTCTATCTCGGGCCTAGACCTTTCCATCTCTATCTCGGGCCTAGACCTTTCCATCTCTATCTCGGGCCTAGACCGTTCCATCTCTATCTCGGGTCTAGACCTTTCCATCTCTATCTCGGGCCTAGACCTTTCCATCTCTATCTCGGGCCTAGACCTTTCCATCTCTATCTCGGGCGACCGACTCAACACAGACATCTATTATAAACTGACTGACTCCCACAGCTACCTGGACTACACCTCCTCCCACCCTGCCCCCTGCAAAAACGCCATCCCATCTTCCCAATTCCTTCGTCTCCACCGCATCTGCTCCCAGGAGGACCAGTTCCAACACCGCACAGCCCAGATGGCCTCCTTCTTCAAGGACCGCAGATTCCCCCCAGACGTGATCGATGATGCCCTCCACCGCATCTCCTCCACTTCCCGCTCCTCTGCCCTTGAGCCCCGCTCCTCCAACCGCCACCAAGACAGAACCCCACTGGTTCTCACCTACCACCCCACCAACCTCCGCATACAACATATCATCCGCCGTCATTTCCGCCACCTCCAAACGGACCCCACCACCAAGGATATATTTCCCTCCCCTCCCCTATCAGCGTTCCGCAAGGACCACTCCCTTCGTGACTCCCTCGTCAGATCCACACCCCCCACCAACCCAACCTCCACTCCCGGCACCTTCCCCTGCAACCGCAGGAAATGTAAAACTTGCGCCCACACCTCCACACTCACTTCCCTCCAAGGCCCCAAGGGATTCTTCCATATCCACCACAAGTTCACCTGTACCTCCACACACATCATCTATTGCATCCGCTGCACCCGATGTGGCCTCCTCTATATTGGTGAGACAGGCCGCTTACTTGCGGAACGCTTCAGAGAACACCTCAGGGACGCCCGGACCAACCAACCCAACCACCCCGTGGCTCAACACTTTAACTCTCCCTCCCACTCCACCGAGGACATGCAGGTCCTTGGACTCCTCCACCGGCAGAACATAACAACACGACGGCTGGAGGAGGAGCGCCTCATCTTCCGCCTGGGAACCCTCCAACCACAAGGTATGAATTCAGATTTCTCCAGTTTCCTCATTTCCCCTCCCCCCACCTTGTCTCAGTCGGTTCCCTCAACTCAGCACAGCCCTCCTAACCTGCAATCTTCTTCCTGACCTCTCCGCCCCACCCCACTCCGGCCTATCACCCTCACCTTGACCTCCTTCCACCTATCCCACCTCCATCGCCCCTCCCCCAAGTCCCTCCTCCCTACCTTTTATCTTAGCCTGCTTGGCTACTCTCTCTCATTCCTGATGAAGGGCTTATGCTCGAAACGTCGAATTCTCTATTCCTGAGATGCTGCCTGGCCTGCTGTGCTTTGACCAGCAACATATTTTCAGTTTTGTTTGAGTGGGTCCAATTAGTGAGTCTTTTTCTCCTCACCAAAGTCCTTTGCCATATAACATACTGGAAGGGTGAGTTGATGATGGTGAAGTGATAGCACCAGGTGACAAGGATGGCTGTAAATTACAATATTAGCAGTCTTTCTCCTTAACAAATGAGAAGTGAGCCTTAAGAAAGAAGCAAAGGGGTGCCAGAGAAGGAAGATGGCTTAGAGCCAAATTAGATACTGAAATACAGCAAACATTTAAGCAGCTTGGTGGCTCAGTAGTTAGCACTGCTGTCTCACAGTGCTAGGGACCCAGGTTCAATTCCACCCTTGGGTGACCATCTGTGTGGGTTTACTCTGGATGCTCTGGTTTCCTCCCACAGTCCAAAGTTGTGTAGGCTGGGAGAACTGGCTGTGTTAAATTGACCAGAGATGTGTAGGTTAGGTGCATTGGTGAGGGGGACATGTAGGGGCTTGGGTGGGATATGTTCTGGAGGGTCACTGTGGACTTGTTGGGCTGAAGGGCCTGTATCCACACTGTAGGGATTCTATGATTTCATGAACCAGCAGCTATGGGATAATGATGTGCCCATTGGTCTAATATTCCAGTTGATCAAGATGAGCACATAATCGATCTGATAGAAACAATGCAGGGGATATGCACATTACTGTTGTACTTTATTTACAGCTTAAATCATTTAATAACACAACTTTGCCTTAAATAAAACATACTGGCAGACAGCCTTCTCATTTGCACCCTCAGCTTCCTACTCAGAGACCACGATTATACAGCAAGCTGAGGTATATAACTGAAGTATTTGAAGTGTATACGTTTTGCTGGTTTATTGAGAGTGCCAGTTCATAAAGTTCTGGTTAAAACATAGTTTTCTGTTAAGAGGAATTTAAAAATTAAATTATGAACGCATGAAAAAAAATTTGCTGTGTCCATGTGGGCTACTGAGACTGACTTTGCCGGAGATCGCAACAGTTAAGACATAAGATATTCCGATGCAAGTTTCATTTAGTCCTTGTCTAGGAACAAGGTTGGGGCTTGTTGTATGATCTTTAACAGGTCACTCAAATGGAAAAGCAGTATTAAAGTCAGTCAGTGAGAGAGAGAGAGAGGGGTCCAAAGAATATGCCTCCATGTTCCAGAAGTGCTATCATTAGGTATGGGGACAATTAATCATAGAATCCCTACAGTGTGGAAATAGGCCCTTCGGCCAAATAAGTCCAAACTGACTCTCCAAAGAGAATCCCACCCAGACCCATTCCCAAATACTCAACATTTATCATGACTAACCAACACATCCCAGAACACTACAGACAATTTAGCATGGCCAATTCACACAACCCACACATCTTTGGACTGTGGAAGGAAACCCCCACAGACATAGGGAGAACATGCAAGCTCCACACAGACAGTCACCCAAGGCTGGGATTGAACCTAGGTCACTGGTATTGTGAGCAGCAGTGCTAACCACTGAGCCATTGTGCCAGGCAGATTGCGTGGCTCTCACAGGGAGACAGTGGATGAGTTCCTTTTCCAGCAGGTTGTCAGGTCTCTGATCTATTAACATGCCCTCCCCAGCCTCAGTATTTCTCACAGAAATGAGACTTACTTGAAAAGTAGAAAACATCCATAGCTTTCACAGAGCATTCCAAGCACCGGCCATCGCAGGAGCACCAGCAGAATTCCAGCCAGGAAAAAACTTGAACCTTTCAGTTTCTGCCTTTGGATGAAGAATCGGAATGTATTCTGCAGCCCAGTGATGAAGGGAAGGCCCGACACAAAGAGAATCTGACAGGAAAAACCAGCAACACTCCAGTATTGTGCCCACTTCACAATTTAGGGAAGACATGAATGCTTTGAAGGGGGTACAGCAGAGATTTACTAGCATAAGGACAGAGACAAGATGAGCAGGAGTAGGTCATTTGACCCAAAGTACCTACACTGACATTCAAACAGATCATGGCTGATCATCTACCACTACACGATTTTTACTTACTATCTTCATATCCTTTGATGCAATTAATGTTTTATTAAGGTGGAATGGTCTGGAAGCGTTAATGCTGGAAGGGAGGAGTGCAACCAACCATAATGGTGTTACGTGGGACTGGTAGAACAGCTTAGGATCTCAAAGGAGTACAACCTTCCAACAGCTTATTCCTTATAGTCTCTGCAACAATGTCTATCATACCAGTGTTCATGTGCTTTTAAACATCATCCATGGGGTGTCGTCATTGCTGGCTGGAGCATGATTTGCTGCCCATCCCTGAATGCCCAGAGGACAATTTGAATCAATTCTTTCGGTACATAGGGGAAGAGGAAGGGAGGGTTAATGGGATGAGGGGAGAGGGAGGGAGGCTAAAGGAGGTGAGGGGAGATAGAGAGGATGCAGGGGGTGAGGGAGAGGGAGGGAGGATTAAGGGGGTGAGGGGAGAGAGAGGGAGGATTAAGGGGGTGAGGGGAGAAAGAGGGACGATTAAGGGGGAGGGGAGAGGGAGGGTGGATTAAGTGAGTGAGGGGGAGGGAGGGACAATTAAGCGGGTGAGGGGAGAGAGGGAGGATTAAGGGGGTGAGGGAGAGGGAGGGAGGATAAAGGAGGTGAGGGGGGAGAGAGGGAGGAATAAGGGGAGGGGAAGAGGGAGAGGGAGGGGGAGAGGGAGGGAGGATTAAGGGGGAGGGGGAAGGAGGGACGATTAAATGGGTGAAGTACTTGGATTGTTATCTTCAGAGTTGTGAAGGCAATGACGCTATTTAATCAATACATTCTAAATTGAGGAGCAGTGATAGATCAGATAAGGAGAAATTATTTCCACTGGCAAAAAGGTCAGTTCCCAAGGAAACAAATTTATAATAAAGCAAAACCATTTTGTATTTTGCTTTAATAAAAGTCCATTTATCTTCAAATAATGTAGAACATTATGAAACTGCATTTGAAACATGAAATCAATTTACACAGTAATAGAAAATGATTTAATCCAATGATCAAACACAGTTATGTATTTGTGGCAGAATGTATCCTATCTAATCCAATGTAACCTAAATAATGGAAAGAAAATTGGAACCAATTTAATCTTTTATGTACACAGGGTTTCCTCTCCAAACTAAAATTTCGTACTGTCACATGTGTTTTCTGAGACCGTTTAGTTATGCTCCTCTCGAGATTCTTTTCTGTACTGTGAACTTCAGCAATCCACCCAACTCCCACATATTTTCTAAAGAGTAATACTCACATTTCCAAATCCAAGTAGCACTCTGTCAAAATATAAGAGGATGCCCATCAGAAGGAAAAAAACTCCGAATCCTATCAGTCCCACTCCAATCCCTAGAAAAGATCACATCTATTTGAATGGTGCACTCCTAAGTTTTTAATACTTCTTAATATACAAAGAACAAAAAACAATACAGCACAGGAAGAGGCCCTTCGGCCCTCTAAGTCTATGTTGACACATTTTGCCCTTCCATATTAAAACTATCTTCACTTACAGGATCTGTTTTCCTCTATTCTCTTCCTATTCATGTATTCATATAGATGCTTCTTAAATTGTTGTGGTTCTGCTCGCCGAGCTGGAAGTTTTTGCTGCAAACATTTCGTTCCCTGGCTAGGGAACATCATCAGTGCTGTTGGAGCCTCGTGTGAAGCGCTGCTTTGATGTTTCTTCCGGTATTTATATTGGTTTGTTCTTGCCGCTTCCGGGTGTCAGTTTCAGCTGCAGTGATTTGTATGTGGGGTCCAGGTCGATGTGTCTGTTGATGGATGTTCTTGCCGTTTCCGGGTGTCAGTTTCAGCTGTAGTGGTTTGTATATGGTGTCCAGGTCAATGTGTCTGTTGATGGAGTTTGAAACTGACACCCGGAAACGGCAAGAACATCCATCAACAGACACATCGACCTGGACCCCACATACAAATCACTGCAGCTGAAACTGACACCCGGAAGCGGCAAGAACAAACCAATATAAATACCGGAAGAAACATCAAAGCAGCGCTTCACACGAGGCTCCAACAGCACTGATGATGTTCCCTAGCCAGGGAACAAAACGTTTGCAGCAAAAACTTCCAGCTCGGCGAGCAGAACCACAACAACGGATACCCGAGCTACAAATCTTCAATCAGATTTTAAATGCTTCTTAAATGTCGTAATTATCATAGAGTCATAGAGATGTACAGCACGGAAACAGACCCATCAGTCCAATCTGTCCATGCTGACCAGATTTCCCAACCCAATCTAGTCCCACTTACCAGTACCCAGCCCACATCCCTCCAAACCCTTCCTATTCATAGACCCAGCCAAATGTCTTTTAAATGTTGCAATTGTATCAGCCTCCAACACTTCGTCTGGCAGCTCATACACGTACCACCCTCTGTGTAAAAACGTTGCCCCTTAGGTCTCTTTCATATCTTTCCCCTCTCACCCTAAACCACTCCCCCACCCCAGGGAAAAGACTTTGCCTATTTATCCTATCCATGCCCCTTATAATTTTGTAAACCTCTATAAGGTCACCCCTCAGCCTCCGACGCTCCAGGGAAAACAGACTCAGCCTGTTCAGCCTCTCCCTTCAGCTAATCCAAGATGGAGGACGGGAAAAATTTCTGGCTGTAAGAGCTACTCCTTTTTTTGAGGTATTTTAGGTGTTGGAGGTGATTTCCTCGAATTTCAGGAGCAGTAATTAATGTTTTTTTGCTGTCGCATTGTTTTGGAACTTTGGCGAAAAAAAGTCAAAACAACAGCAGTTTTAAAAGGGAGAAGAACAGACAAAGGAAGCACATGGTGAGGTCAGTGCAGGAGAGGGACTCCACCTGGTCCAGTTGCTTTCTGTGGGTCCACTCTCAAGAAGGCCGACATAACATCTTTGGAGTGACCGTTGATACGGGTGCAACTGAGGCTGTTGGGATAGGTAACATTGTTTCACTGACCTTATGTTCAAAGTGAGCATGGAGTGCATTGAGTTCATTGGGTAGGGGTGTACGGTTGCCTGCGATTCTGTTTGACTTTGTTTTGTAGTCTGTTATAACGTGTAAGCCTTGTAACAAATGACAGGTGTCTGTTTGGTTGGCCTGGGTCTCAAGCTTAGTTTGGGTTTCTGTCTTGGCACCTCTGATGAGAGGGGTAAGAAGCATATCAGCCACAATCAAATAGCAGAGCAGACTCAATGGGCTGAACAGCCTCATTTGTGCTCCGATATCTTTGATGGCCTTGCAAAGGCTGTATCTGGATTTCCTGGTTAGATCAGGGTTGCCCGACTTATATAATTCAGACCTAAGAGCTCGGAGTTGATCCATTTGGTGTGGATTTTGTCCTTGCTGGTATTCAGGAAAAGTCCCATGCCTTTATAGTCCCCAGTGCGCAAATCAGCTGTCTGTTCTTCAAAGTGAACACTAGCTTTCAGACAATCATGCTGGTGTTCTGTCACAGAGTAGTTGTTATCTTGATTGTGGCATTAAAACTGGTTGAAGTCGATGAGCTTAGCATCAGTGTGAAAAATATCCACAGCTGGGAGAGCCTGTCAGTAGTAAATTACAGCGTTATTACAAGCAAGTGTGCACAGACACACCCCATTTAACATTACTTTTCCAGGGATCTGTGATGAGCCTTTGCACAGAACTGTTACTTTTATTTTGTCATGTAGGAGACAAATGATGTTTGTGAAGTTAGTAAGGCTTCCAGATTACTGTAGCACCTTCCAAAGTACATCAAAGGCTTCTGTGCTGAGGAAGAAAGTCATGAATAAAGTTCACACTGTAAATTTTTGCTATAAGTTCTGTGCGTTAGGATTGAGCCCTCCACTATCACTTGATGAAGGAGCGTCGCTCTGAAAGCTAGTGCTTCCAATTAAACCTGTTGGACTATAACCTGGTGTTGTGTGATTTTTAACTATGAACAAAGAGGTGTTCTTTTCTCTACATTATTTCTGCAGTTAGTGTACAGGTAGTTCTCCTGTAATGCATGCTTATTAGATGTGATTTGGTTGCCACGCATCTCTGAATTGTGGATTTCTTCTTTATAAAGTAAACTCGCGCTGTTGCCCAATTCCAGGCCCAGCAGTAGCTGAACAGCACTGCCAGTTCCTCCAAAATAAGGAAGAACAGTTATGAAGAAAGTTGAGACTGAAGAAAATTGCCCAGAAGCTCTGAGTCAACAGCAGGGGTGGGGCGAGTCCACACTATCCCTCCAGCAGCAACTTGCTGCCTCACAGCGCCTGAGACCCGGGTTCAATTCCCGACTCAGGCGACTGACTGTGTGGAGTTTACACGTTCTCCCCGTGTCTGCGTGGGTTTCCTCCGGGTGCTCCGGTTTCCTCCCACAGTCCAAAGATGTGCGGGTCAGGTGAATTGGCCATGCTAAATTGTCCATAGTGTTAGGTAAGGGGCAAATGTAAGGGTATGGGTGGGTTGCGCTTCAGCGGGTCGGTGTGGACTTGTTGGGCCGAAGGGCCTGTTTCCACACTGTAAGTAATCTAATCTAAAACTCAGTCTCGGGATCCTCTGTCTGCAAAATGCAAATTCAGTATGAGGGTGAGGGGGTAAGATTTAAAAGGGACCTATTATGTCTGTGTCCACCACCTCCTGTGGCAGTGCTAACAGGTACTCTTAACTCTTTGTGTGTAAAAATTAGCTTTTTCTCTTTTAAACATCCCCCCCTTATCTTGAAACTGTCACCTAGTAATTGACCCCTCACCCTGGGAAAAAGCTTCATATTTTGCACTGTATCCATGCCATTCACAATCTTATAAACTCTTATCAGGTCACCCCCTCAACCTCCTGCACTCTAGTGAATACAAATTCATCGAGGAGAAAGTGAGGTCTGCAGATGCTGGAGTATCAGAGCTGAAAATGTGTTGCTGGAAAAGCGCAGCAGATCAGGCAGCATCCAAGGAACAGGAAATTCGATGTTTTGTCGAATTTCCTGTTCTTTGGATGCTGCCTGACCTGCTGCACTTTTCCAGCAACACATTTTCAGCTCTGAATACAAATTCAGTCGACCTAATCTTTCTTCATAGCTAAAATCCCTCGGATGAGGTAACTTTCTGATAAACCTTTTCTCTACCTCCTCCAGAGCATCTACATCCTTCAGGTAGTGTGGTGACCGGAACTGTAGGCAATTTTCCAAGTGTGGCCTAACTGAAGTTTTATAAAGCTGCAGCATAACTTGTCTATCGTTATACTCAATGCTCCTTCCAATGAAGGCCAGGATGTCATAGGTCTTTTTGACAACTTTATCTACTTGCACGAGATAATATTCAGGAGTTGCTTTCTACAATAGACAAGCCAATCCCTATCATTGACTTATGTAACAAACACAATAAGTGATCTAAATACTGAGCATATATGCAAGGAAATGATTTCTACGTAGTGAGCAGTTGTGCAGTAAGTGTACATGCATAGCACATGCTAAAATTAATTGCACAAACCATAACCTCCATCTCAAATCTCTAACGTGATCAAGTTCCCCTCCAAATGCAAATCACTTTGTTATATTTTTATTGCGATAGGACTGATTTTGGCAATTGCTCAGCATCTATCTCTAGTCTCAAGAAGGAGATGAGGAGGTTTGTTTTCTCTTTCAGAGATTCATGAGTCCTTACCGAGCAGTGGAGGCAGGAATTGAATATGTTTAAGGCTGAGGTGTATAGATTGTTGACTGACACAAGGAGTCAAAGCATGTAGGACAGGAAGTAGGAGTCTGGGGTCATGGGTTCAGAGGCAGTGATGGCTGCTGGGGAGATCTAAGTTATCGTTCACAGCGATGAGGCCCCTTTAAGTTCTTGCGCCTTCTTTAATAGTGGATATGCTTAACTGACCATTTTGGAAGCTTCATTTTAACTCTAAAAAAAGCCAGTAAAAGACCCTGAAGATCAAACATTTTGATTCTCACCCGCAACTCAACCACCTCACGGCCACCTCCTACTACCACCCGACTTCCACCCTCCCTCACCTACTGCTGGTCTCACAGTCCTCAGGGTCATGACTATCTTCCAACGTTGACTTGGGATCTCCTCAGAAGTTGGTTGGGAAGCAGTGACATCAGAGTAGCTAGGGAATTAGAGACTATATTCAGACCAGCCATGTCCACACTGAATGATGAAGCAGGATGGAGGGTCTGAGTGGATGGAGGGAGGACAAGGTTAGACCTTTTTACAGCCACCCTGGCAATTCCCCGTCTTAACACCAGCAGGATTTGGGTGAAGTTCTGCTTGTGGTACAGATTTTAACTGTATCAGCTGTTAGGTGTGTGAGAATCAGCGAGTAGAGGACTCGTGAAAAGAAATCTTTGGAATGCAACAAATTGTAATTCACACCAGACGCTTAGCGAAGCGTAAAGAGTTGGGAATTACATGTCAGAGTTCAAGTAGTAGTGACTCCTTCTGTTTTCACGTTGGTGAATTCTTTCTTAAAATCTCCGGCAGATGGTTTTCCAGGTCAGTAAGAGTCAATATAACTCTGAGCACTAATCAATAACTTTCAACCATTTGCAAAGCTTCAGCTTTCCAAAACACGTGCACCATACCTTCCCCTGTGCCAATACTTACTCTGCGTGTCAGTTAAAGAGATCATTTTCTTCAATTTTTTTTTAATAAACAAGAAGAATACATGTGATATTTAATCCAGATTCTGACGGCTTTCCAGACGTACTCGAGTTGTTGCAAAATGTGACCCTTGGCTCGAACAATGAGTCTGATGGAATGTGGAAACATTTACGCAGCAAACATGACCTCAGGGACTGTGGTGAAAGTCCATTCCACTATCTCCGGCATATCAACTACAGTAATGCTTCTTAATCGTAATTCTCAATCTTAAATCATAAAACCAAGGCAATGTCCAGAGACTTGCGGTCTGCTGGGAGGTCACAGTATGATTCCAAGTTGGCTTGATATAACATACCCACAACTGTGCATTTAGAACAAAGAACAGTTTAGCACAGGAATAGGCCCTTCGGCCCACCAAGAATGTGCTGACACATGATGCCTTTCTAAATTAAAACCCTGCCCATATCCCTCTATTCCCTATCTATTTACATATCTGTCAAGATGCTTCTTAAATATAGCCATTGCTTCTGTCTCCACCACTTCCTCTGGCAGCACATTCTGGGCACTTACTACCCTCTGCATTAAAAGCTTCCCTCTCACACCTTTATTAAACTTGCCCCATTTTACCTTAAACCTATGTCCCTGAGTAATTGACATTTCTATCCTGTGAAAATTACACTGACTATCCATTCTGTCTATGCCATAGAGTTGGAGAGTCATAGAGACGTACAGCACAGAAACAGACCCATCTGTCCAACTCATCCATGCTGACCAAATATCCCAACCCAATCTAGTCCCACCTGCCAGCACCCAGCCCAAATCCCTCCAAACCCTTCCTATTAATATGTCCATCCAGATGCCTTTAAAATGTTGCACTTGTATCAGCCTCCACCACTTCCTCTGGCAGTTCGTTCCATACACATACCATGTCCCACATGATTTTATAAACCTCTATATGACTAGACTACCTAGACTCCCTACAGTGTAGAAACAGGCCCTTCAGCCCAACCAGTCCACACCGACCCACTGAAGAGCAACCCACCCAGACCCATTTCCCTCTGACTAATGCACCTAACACTATGGACAATTTAGCATAGCCAATTCACCTGATCTGCACATCTTTGGACTGCGGGAGGAAATCAGAGCACCCGGAGGAAAACCCACACAGACACGTGGAGAGTGTGCAAACTCCATACAGACAGTTACCCGAGGCCAGAATCGAACCTGGGAACCTGGCGCTGTGAGGCAACAGTGCTAACCACTGAGCCACCACAAGAGGTGTAAAACCTATGCCCACATCTCCCCCCTCACCTCCATCTATGGCCCCAAAGAATCCTTTCACATCCAACAGAGATTTACCTGCACTTCCACACACATCATCTACTGTGTCCGTTGCTCCCGATGTGGTCTCCTCTGCATTGGGGACACAGAACGCCAACCTGCAGAACATTTCAGTGAACATCTCTGGGACACACGCACTAAACAACCCCACCGCCCTGTGGCTGACCACTTTAACTCCCCCTCCCACTCTGTCAAGGACACGCAAGTCTCAGGCCACCTCCACCTTGCATTTGTTCAGATTAACCTCCATCTGCCATTTCTCCACCCAAGCCTTTCTATATCCCACTGAATACTTTGGCAATCCTCACTATCTGCAACTCCCCCAATCTTTCTGTCATTTTTAAACTCACTAATCAGGCCAACTACATTAACCTCCAAATTATTTACATATATTACAAACAACAATAGATTGGTCAGGGGGCAACGCAACAAGATCCACCCTCTCCTTTTCCCACAGGGCCTCAAGGATACTACGTGCTGACCACTTCCTGATGGAATTGAGGTTGAAGGTGTTTTGTTCGCAAATTTCTCCACAAAGGACAAATGACATGGAATGGTCCAACTAATTGTGTTGAGACCAGTCCCATCCTTTCCAACTCTGGGACAGGTAGAACATTAGTATACACTTGGTGATTGTGTGCTAGGGCCCAAAGTACAGCTTGATGCAGCCTCACATAGGTGACCACCAGGATAAGGTACATCAGGTACATTCTTCCCCCATTTATCTACAATTTTGTACATAATGTCCTTGCAGACATAGTCTGTCTTAGAGCTCCAGATGAAGTGGAAAGTAGTTTGGGTAATTGCATTGGTGCAGGCTCTGGGAATGGACCAGACCTGTGCCATGTACAACAATAGAGAGCGTGTCTAACAACTGTACCTGCAATGGAGAGGGAGCAGTGTTCCCAAAAGCCTTGTTTCTGCCTCAGCTTGGCAAAACTCTCCTCCCGAGGTTATGCATATGCCCCAGCCCCTCCAAACCACATTCTCAGTACAAAATGGAAGTACTTTATCTCTCTCCAGGCACTACTCACTCAGACTAAAAACCCGGTTTCTGAGCGGCCGAGCCCATGTCTGTGATCCCTTTCTTTATCGTGGTGACTGAACCGAAATCTCCCAGAATCCTTCTCCTCGATTCTCACCAGCACCCTCTGTTTTAGAAATTAATAACATAATCCAAGAGAGTCAACGTGGCTGCACAAAGGGATCTGACAAATCTATTACAGTTCTTCGAGAAGGTGACAGGCAGGATCACTAAATGGGCACCAGTAATACATTTGGATTTCCAAAAGGTGTTCGATGAGTTTCCACACATAAAGTATTTAATAAAGTAAGAGCCCGTGGTGTTGGGAGTAAAATATTAGTATGGATATTATATTAGCTAACGCATAGAAAACAGAGTTGGGGTAAAGGAGGCAACTTGTAACTAGTGAAATGCCACTGGGATTTAGTGCTGGGGGTCTCAATCATTTACAATTATTATTAATGACTTGAATGATGGAAATGAGTGTACAATCTCTAAGTTTATGGATGACACAAAAATAAGGCAAGTGGTGAAAATGACAGAAAGAGTCAGTTCACAGAGGGAGATGGACGGGTCATGGGTGAGTGGCCAAAAACTTGGCAGATGGATTATGGGCAAGAAAATGTAAAGTTATGCATTTTGGCAGGAAAAATAGAGGAGCTGAACATTATTTAAGTGGAGAAAGACTGCAGAAAGCTGCAGCACAGAAGGATTTGGGAGCCTCTAGGTATAAATCACAAAAAAGCTATCATCCAAGTTTAGCAGCCAATAAATGAAGGCAAATGGAATCACAGCTCGACATTGCTGAAGAAACTCAGCAGGTCAGGCAGCATCTCTTAAAAGAAAACCAGAGTTAACATTTCAAGTTCAGTGACCTTTCTGCACAACAGTTCTGAATCCAGAAACTTTTAACTTTGTTTTCATTCCAGAAATGCTGCCAGACCTGCTGAATTTTTCCAGCAATTTCTGATTTTGTATTTCCAGTATCCTCAATTCTTTGGGGTTTTTTGTTTAAGACAAGTGGAAAGTTGGCCTTTATTTAATAAGGAGTGAAATATAAAGGTAGGGAAGTTTGCTTAAAGCTATACAAGGCACCAATCAGACCACGCAGCATCCAAGGAGCAGGAGAATCGACGTTTTGGGCATGAGCCCTTCTTCAGGAATGAGGAAAGTGTGTCCAGCAGGCTAAGATAAAAGGTAGGAGGAGGGATTTGGGGGAGGGGCGTTGGAAATGCGATAGGTGGAAGGAAGTCAAGGTGAGGGTGATAGGCCGGAGGAGGGGTGGGGGCGGAGAGGTCAGGAAGAAGATTGCAGGTTAGGAAGGTGGTGCTGAGTTCGAGGGATTTGACTGAGACAAGGTGGGGGGAGGGGAAATGAGGGAACTGGAGAAATCTAGGTTCATCCCTTGTGGTTGGAGGGTGCCTAGGCGGAAGATGAGGCGCTCTTCCTCCAACCGTCGTGTTACTATGGTCTGGCGATGGAGGAGTCCAAGGACCTGCATGTCCTTGGCGGAGTGGGAGGGGGAGTTGAAGTTTTGAGCCACAGGTTGGTTAGGTTGGTTGGTCCGGGTGTCCCAGAGGTGTTCCCTGAAATGTTCCACAAGTAGGCGGCCCGTCTCCCCAATATAGAGGAGGCCACATCGGGTGCAGCGGATGCAATAGATGATGTGTGTGGAGGTGAAGGTGAACTTGTGGTGGATATGGAAGGATCCCTTGGGGCCTTGAAGGGAAGTAAGGGGGGAGGTGTGGGCGCAAGTTTTGCATTTCTTGCGGTTGCAGGGGAAGGTGCTGGGAGTGGGGGTTGGGTTGGTGGGAGGTGTGGACCTGACAAGGGAGTCGCGGAGGGAGTGGTCTTTTCAGAATGCTGATAGGGGAGGGGAGGGAAATATATCTCTGATGGTGGGGTCCGTTTGGAGGTGGCGGAAATGACGACGGATGATACGATGTATGTGGAGGTTGGTGGGGTGGTAGGTGAGGACCAGTGGGGTTCTGTCCTGGTGGCGATTGGAGGGGTGGGGCTCAAGGGCGGAGGAGCGGGAAGTGGAGGAGATGCAGTGGAGGGCATTGTCGATCACCTCTGGGGGGAAATTACGGTCTTTAAACAAGGAGCCTATTTGGGTTGTACAGTATTGGAACTGGTCCTCCTGGGAGCAGATGCGGTGGAGCTGAAGGAATTGGGAGTATGGGATGGCGTTTTTACAGTGGGCAGGATAGGAGGAGGTGTAGTCTAGGTAGCTGTGGGAGTCAATCGGTTTGTAGTAAATGTCCGTGTTGATTCGGTCGCCTGAGATAGAAATGGAAAGGTCTAGGAAGGGGAGGGAGGAGTCTGAGATGGTCCAGGTGAATTTGAGGTCAGGGTGGAAGGTATTGGTAAAGTGGATGAACTGTTCAACCTCCTCGTGAGAGCACGAGGCAGCGCCGATACAGTCATTGATGTAGCAGAGGAAAAGATAGGGGGTGGTGCCAGTGTAGCTGCGGAAGATGGACTGTTCCATATATCCTACGAAGAGGCAGGCATAGCTGGGGCTCATGCGGATGCCCATGGCTACTCCTTTGGTTTGGAGGAAGTGGGAGGATTGGAAAGAGAAGTTGTTCAGGGTGGGGACCAGTTCAGTCAGTCAAAGGAGGGGGTCAGTGGAAGGGTACTGGTTGGTGCGGCGGGAAAGGAAGAAGCGGAGGGCTTTGAGTCCTTCGTGATGGGGGATGGAGGTGTACAGGGACTGAATGTCCATGGTGAAGATAAGGTGTTAATAAGGCGATAAATCTTCATCAAAGAGCACTGTAGAAGTTGAATCATTAGTATATTCAAAACTGAGATATATCATTAAATAGCAAGGGAATCAAAGGTTATGGGTAAAAAAGCAGGAAAGTGCAGTTAAGGATTAGCAGATCAGCCATGATCCCATTGAATGGTAGAGTGATTTGATGGGCTGATCGGCTTACTTCTGCTCCAATGCCTGATGGTGTAACTTCAAGGCTTAAGACAAACGCAGACGAAAGTGAAGACTGCAGATTAGAGTTAAGTTTATAGTGATGCTGGAAAAGCACAGCAGGTCAGGCAGCATCTGAGGAGCTGGAAAATCGACGTTTCAGGCAGTACTTTCCTGCTCCTCAGATGCTGCCTGATCTGCTGTGCTTTTCCAGCACCACTCTAATCTTAAGACAAAAGTAGCCAGAAGCACATTATTGGTTTATTTAGCCAGTTACAAAATCAGTAGAAAAATATTAATTGGCCCACTCACTTTGGTTTATAAACCTTACCACTTGCCCTTTGACTAACCATGTGTTGCATACAATGGCTGATTCCAGATCTTATCTTCCACTGATCCCTCTCTATTTAAAGAAATATTAGCTGACATCAGAGCGACACTTGTTCTTCACAATCCTAGAAACCCCTGAGCCTCTAATCGGCCACAGTGCATTTTCTCTATCCCACTTAGTTTCTTTCAAACCTCTCAATCAAATCTTGCTACAGTATTGGGTGGCATGGTGGCTCAGTGGTTAGCACTGCTGCCTCACAGCACTAGGGACCTGGGTTCAATTCCCACCTTGGGCAACTCTCTGTGTGGAATTTGCACATTCTCCCTTTGTTTCCTCCCACAGTCCAAAAATGTGCAGGTTAGGTGAATTGGCCATGCTAAATTGCCCATGGTGTTAGGTGCATTAGTTAAGGGAATGGGTCTGGGTGGGTTACTCTTCGGAGCGTCAGTGTAGACTTGTTGGACCAAAGGTGGGTAAAAACAAGGACTGCAGATGCTGGAAACCAAAGTCCAGATTAGAGTGGTGCTGGGCCGAAGGGCCCGTTTCCACACAGTAGTAAATCTAAACAAAAAATCTCTCAGTAATGTTGAGGATACCTGGTTTCTTGAACCCTTGCTGCTTTTCCTATTAATTTAAGGTGACAGTTTAATTGTTCTTCTCTGCTTGTCTGCAGCGACCTCCTTCTGTTGAGTTGACCTGGACTCCAAGTTATTCAGTAAAGTGCAATGATTTGAGATCTGTCATGGAAGGCTGTACCGATACGAAAGGATTAATACTGAGGAGTATCTTAAGCATCACTTATTGTAGTGTCATTTGAGCTTGATGGAAGAGTAAATTAGGATCTTGAAGCAGGGGCCCACTGCCCAGCACCCCCTTATTTGGAGAGATGCCTACCGTCCTAATGTATCTTATATGGTTGTTAATCTGCGGTAAACTGGAGCCGCATTCACCATGTCCTTTGGGAATTCATTTCACACATGAACCACTCTCTGTATAAAAATGTTGTCTCTCATGCCTTTTTACAATCTTTCTCCCCTCAACTTAAAAATATGCCCCCTAGCCTTGAAATACCCCACATGCCAATGATCTTTTCCATGACTTTATAAACCTCTATGAGGTCACCCCTCGATCTCCCACGCTCCTGTGAAACAAGTCCCAGCCTACCCAGTCTCTCTTTTTGACTCAAGCTCTCCATTCCCGGCAACATCCTGATAAATCTCTTCCGAACGCTCTCCAGCTCCTTCCTATAACTGGGTGACCAGAACTGGACACAGTACTCCAGAAGAGGCCTCACCAACATCCTATACAACTTCAACATAAAGTCCCAACTCCTGTACTCAAAGGAGAAAGTGAGGACTGCAGATGCTGGAGATCAGAGTCGAGAGTGGAGTGTTGGAAAAGCGCAGCAGGTCAGGCAGCATCCGAGGTGCAGGAGAGTTGACTTTTTGGGCATAAGGTGAAGGGCGTATGTTCGCCATGTCGATTCTCCTGCTCCTCGGATGCTGCCTGCTCTGCTGTGCTTTTCTAGCACCCTACTCTTGTACTCAAACATCTGAGCAATGAAGTTTGAGCTCATCTGTGCATCACCACGTACTTTCTGCTTGTAAAGCTCTTCTCAGTCAGAACGGTCGAAATTCTTTGCGGTGAATCAGTGAATCCTTTCCCACACACAAAGCAGATGAATGGCTCTGTTTGTTGTGAGCTTACTGCTGTCTTGGACAGTGGGATGAATGAATGAATTTCTTTCCACAGGGGGAACAGGTGAATGATCTCTCCCTCATGTGAACATTCTGATGTCCCAACAGATCCTGTTTGCTTCAAATGTGTTTCTCACAGACAGAACATTTAAAAGACCTCTGATCAGTGTGAACTCACTGGTGTGTCTGCATTTGGGATAAACACCTGAGGCTAGCTTGGCTAGTTATAGTAAGAGAAATTAAAGGTCACAAAAGCAATTTTAACCAAGGTCACAGCTGGAGGGACGTGACATAGCCAGTATTAAAGTGATAAAGAGACATATTAAGGCATAAACAGACAAGGTCTAATGAACAAAGGAAGTTAAGAAACTTTATTGAGGCTGTTGAAAAGGCAGAGAATCCATTATTAAACTGCGGCAAAGGCTGGAGGCTTGTATGGAAGCCAGATGTAGGAATGTACCAGAAAAGAAATGATTAAAGCAAGTTTCTTTTTAATAAAGACACAGGTGGTGGGATTCATTCAATAAAGCCTTTAAGGAAATGGGAATCATTTATTTAAGCCGCAATTCATGGGATTCATCCAGAGAAACTGCAAACCCTACTTTTTAATTATAGAAGATGGGGGTCTCCCATTTTGAAATGAAGGAAAACCTTTTCAGGGCTGCACAATCCTGCAGCAGCAGCATTGCTATACTATCAATGGAAGATCTTTAAAGCAGGAAAAAAAAAATCAAATTAGAAAGATATGGTAGCAGAAATAATACTTAAAAATATTCACTTATTTGCTTCTGTACTGTGACTTTTACCCAACAAATCCCTCCAAAATTAGTTCTGAATCTCACTGTTAGTTAATTTTCCCAGACACATTCCGATGTCCACCGATATATGAATTCAAAGGCAGTAACTATGCAGGTTCCCATCTATGTCAGTTAGCAGTGTGGGTTCTTTCTCTCTCTCTCTCTCTCTCTCTCCTGCACTGTGAATATTTAATTTCTGCGGTAAATTGATAAGAATTGAACATCTTGTAGAAAGCAATTCTTAAGATTCAGAATATCTATCAAATCAGGCATTAAATCAGAAGCTGAACAAGTTAATGCACTTCCAGACCCATTTGGGAGTATCAATGATGATGTTATAGTTCTCCAAAGAGCAAAAAAGAAACAATAGGATTCTGGGTAATCCAAAATGGAGGACAGTAAAAATATTTGGCTGTAACAGCTACTCCTTTTTTGAGGTATTTTAGGTGTTGGAGGTGATTTCCTTGAATACCAGGAGCAGCAATTACTGCTTTATATGCTGTTGCATTGTTTTGAAACTTTGGAGAAAAAAAAGTCAAAACAACAGCACTTTAAAAAGGGAGAGGAACAGACAAAGGAAGCACATGGTGAGGTCAGTGCAGGAGAGAGAGAGAGAGAAAGAGAGAGAGAGAGAGAGAATTAGAACCCACACTGCTAACTGACATAGCAGGGAACCTGCACAGTTACGGCTTTTGCTGTTTGAATTCATGTATTGGTGGACATCGGAGTGGGTCTGGGAAAATTAACTAACAGTGAAATTCACAACTGATCTTGGAGGAATTTGTTGGAGAGAGGTCACAGCACAGAAACAGATTAGTGAATATTTTTAAATGTGGCCTTAGAGAAAGTCTGCAGTAGAGAGTAGAGTAGGTTCTTTCTTGATTATATGTTTCATTGAGATAGGTCTCTTGATTAAACTGAAAATATAAGACATATGTATTAATTTAACCTGGAGCAGTGCTTTGTAGAGGAATAAAACAGTGCTATTTTCTGGGTCTATAGATTGAAAGAAGCAAAAATGGACTTTAGTGGAGAGATATGTCCTTCTTGTCGGATGTGGGAGTTTAGGGAAAGTTTACAGGTTACTGAGGATTATATCTGCAATAAATAAATGGTTGCAAATCTTATCAGATCGAATGGATGGGAGAGACAGTTAGAGGTAATGAGGAATTTACAAGAGAAAGAGGATGTGATGGATGGCAGTTATAGGAAGGGGGGAAAGTCTCAGATATAGTCACATAGATGGGTTAACTCCAGAAAAGGTAAGAGAGGTAGGCAGCTGATGCAGGAGTCTTCTGTGGCTATCTCTATTTCAAACAATTACGCTGTTTTGGAAAATGTAGGTGGTGATGGATTCTCAGGGGAACGCAACACGAACAGTCTAGTTTCTAGTATTGAGATTGGCTCTAATGCAATGAGGGGTACATTGGGTTTCAAGAGATCGATTGTGTTAGTGAACTGTCCAGTCCAAGGTACAGACAGACGTTTCTGTGGCCAGCAGTGAGAAATCAGAATGGTGTGTTGCTTCCCTGGGCCAGGATCAAGGATGTCTCAGAGAGGGTGCAGAATGTTCTCAAGGGGAGAGGGACCAGCAAGAGGTCATTGTCCTCATTGTAACCAACGACATTGGAAGGGAAAAGGTTGAGATTCTGAAGGGAGATTACAGAGAGTTAGGCAGAAATTTAAAAAGGAGGTCCTAGAAAATAGTAATATCTGGATTACTCCCGGTGATATGAGCTAGTGAGGGCAGGAATAGGAGGATAGAGCAGATGAATGCATGGCTGAGGTGCTGGTGTATGGGAGAAGGATTCACATTTTTGGATCATTGGAAGCTCTTTTTGGGGTAGAAGAGACCTGTACAAGAAGGACGGATTGCACCTGAATTAGACAAAGACTAATAGACTGGTAGGGAGATTTGTTAGAGTTGCTCAGGAGGATTTAAACTAGTAAAGGGTGGGGGGGTGGAGTTGGGACCCAGGGAGATAGTGAGGAAAGAGATTAATCTGAGACTGGTACAGTTGAGAACCAAGGCAAGTCAAACAGTCAGGGCAGGCAGCGATAAAGCAGAGAACAAGGTAGGACTGCTAAATTAAACTGCACTTATTTCAATGCAAAAGGCAGATGAACTCAGGACATGGTTAGGAACATGGGACTGGGATATCATATCAATTACAGAAACATGGCTCAGGGCTGGACAGGGCTGGCAGCTTAATGTCCCAGGATACAAATGCTACAGGAAGGATAGAAAGAGAGGCAAGAGAGGAAGAAAAGTGACGTTTTTGATAAGGGATAGCATTAAAGTTGCTATTCTGGGATATTTCGGAATATACATCCAGGGAAGTTAGTTGGGTGGAATTGAGATATAAGAAAGGGATGATCACATAATTGGGATTGTATTATAGACCCCCTAATAGTCAGAGGGAAATTGAGAAACAGATTTGTAAGGAGATCACGGTTATCTGTAAGAATAGTAGTGTGGTTCTGGTAGGGGATTTTAACTTTCCAAATATGGACTTGGACTGCCTTGGTGTGAAGGGTTTAGATGGATAGGAATTTGTTAAGTGTGTACAAGACAATTTTCTGATTCAGTATGTGGATGTACCAACTAGAGATGGCGCAAAACTTGACCTACTCTTGGGAAGTAAGGCAGGGCAGGTGACTGAGGTATCAATGGGAGAGCACTTTGTGGCCAGCGACAATAATTCTATTAGTTTTAAAATAGTGATAGAAAAGGATAGACCAGATCTAAAAGTTGAAGTTCTAAATTGGAGAAAGGCCAATTTGGATCGTATTAGGCAAGAACTTTCAAAAGTTGATTGGGGACAGACGTTCGCAGGTAAAGTGATGGCTGGAAAATGGGAAGCCTTTAGAAATGAGGTAACAAGAACCCAGAGAAAGTATATTCCTGTCAGGATGAAAGGAAAGGCTGGTAGGTATAGGGAATGCTGGATGACTAAAGAAATTGAGGGTTTGGTTAAGAAAAAGAAGGAAACTTATGTTAGGTACAGACAGGACAGATCTCGTGAACCCTGAGAAGAGTATAAAGGCAGTAGGAATATATTTAAGAGGGATATCAGGAGGGCAAAACAGGGACATGAGATATCTTTGGCAAATAGAGTTAAGGAGAATCCAAAGGTTTTTACAAATACATAAAGGACAAAAGGGTAATTAGGGAGAGAAAAGGGCCCCTCAAAGATCAGCAAGGCGGCCTTTGTGTGGAGCTGCAGAAGATGGGGGAGATACTAAACAAGTATTTGGTATCAGTTTTTACTGTGGAAAAGGACATGGAAGATATAGAATGCAGGGAAATAGATGGTGACATCTTGAAAAATGTCCATATTGCAGAGAAGGAAGTGCTGGATATCTCCAAACACATAAAAATGGATAAATCCCCAGAGTCTGATCAGGTGTACCCTAAAACTCTGTGGGAAGCTAGGAAAATGATTGCTGGGCCTCTTACTGAGATATTTGTATCATGAATAGTCACAGGTAAGGTGCCAGAAGACTGGAGGTTGGCTAATATGGTGCCACTGTTTTAGAAAGGCCGTGAGGACAAGTCAGGGAACTAGAGATCAGTGAGCTTGACGTCAGTGGTGGGTAATTTATTGGAAATGTATTTGGAAAGGACTTCAGTAAGGCATTAGACAAGGTTCCCCATGGGAGACTGGTTAGCAAGGTTAGATCTCATGGAATACAGGGAGAACTCGCCATTTGGATACAGAACTGACTCAAAGGTAGAAGACAGAGGATGGTGATGGAGGGTTGATTTTCAGACTGGAGGCCTGTGACCAGTGGAGTGCCACAAGGGTTGATGCTGAGTCCCCTGCTTTTCATCATTCATATAAATGATTTGGATATTAGCATAAGAGGTATAGTTAGTAAGTTTGCAGATGTATGACTGTGGATGTATGACACCAAAATTGGAGATGTAATGGACAGTGAAGAAGGTTACCTCAGATTACAACGGGATCTTGATCAGATGGGCCAATGTGCTGAGAAGTGGCAGATGGAGTTCAATTTAGATAAATGTGAGGCGCTGCATTTTGGGGGAAAGCAAACCTTAGCAGGACTTATACACTTAATGGTAAGGTCCTGAGGAGTGTTGCTGGACAAGGTGACCTTGGAGTGCAGGTTCATAGCTTCTTGAATGTAGAGTCACAGTTGGATAGAATAGTGAAGGTGGCATTTGGTCTGCTTGCCTTTATTATCTTGTACCATCATCTCAAACTCTCCTGACTAGCCATGCATCATGCTCCAGTGATGCCCAACTCATCCTATTCTCCCACAGTCCACTGCCAGGACTTCCTTGGGATTCCTGGTGCCAGCCCTAATTTTAAAGATCAGCCATACATCAGATCAAGAGTTGACAGTCCAACATGGCCCTACATCTTTGATTTTATTTGCTCCAGACATTTTGGGGCTGGGGACATTGAGTTTTGCAGCAGTGACCAGGACGTCCTGATGGACAGAAGGTGCATGCAAACACTGTCGTTGAGCTTGCCCTGAGATGTTGATGACTGGCGGAGATCCAGATGAGTAAGGAGTGAGCTGAAGTCATCAGGTTACTGCCCTGACTTCCACATCGGGACCACCATCGAGTTTCTCTCCAGTGGGTGGAGAATGGGGAATGGCATATCAATGAGGTGAACTCACAGAACAATGGAGATATGCTGATGCAGTCAAGTAGCCTTCTTGTGCTCACTAGTGAATAGCTCGTCTCACTGCTCAACACTTGTTTCGAAAAACGGGCTTTTTGCTTTCAAAAACAGGAGGCTCCTCACTGCCACTTTCATCCGATTCTTGTTTTGCCAATGCCCATACCTTTCAGGGCTATGGACACTCCACCTGCTATCTTTCATAGTTTAAGAAAGGAACAGGGTACAATAAAGGAAATACACAAATAAAACTACTGTAATTTTAGAAGCAAAATCTGGGCCATTGTGTTTTTTCAACAATTCATGGCTAAGCTCCCTCAAGCTCAAAGAGACCTCCAGTGGTTGAGCAACATAACTACTGTGAAATATTAATTAAAAGGCAGTGCCTCACAAATAGGAACCCATACAGAGGATTGCAATTAATATCAACGCGCATTCTGTCAGCTCCACTCGAACGTTGTTAAACTTTTAAGGAGTTTTAAATGATTTTAAGGAGCCCAGACTGTATGAGGGAAACATGGATTGCACAATATTAGTGGATTTAAGGTGAATATAGAAAGAAGCATTAAAGGAGTAGGATGATGTGTTATAAGGTTAGGGTTAATGATGACTTGCATGTAAGGTGAAATAAAACAGAGTGGGAACTGATCCCTATTATGCCAAAACAGTAGCTTAGAACAATTGAGTTTGAAGACTGTTTTAGAGCTGTGTGAGAAATGTTTATATTATTGGTATAGTTGGAATTTCGATTTTTAAAATAAAGATAGATGGGTTTTGATCAATTCCGTAGATTTGTTTAGAAGGTCAGAAGGTCATTTGGATCAATGACCTAAAGGCATCATTTCCATGTGATTCAGTTAAGTGTCTAGTAGGATACATGTGATATTAATGGATATAGTGCTGATGCTGATGGGTTTATGACAGACAGAGGAAAACAAATCAGAGGCACTAGTTTAGTTTTTGACTTCAATTCAGAAGGGAGAATAATTTCATCCTCGCAGAAGAATCGAGGTGCCAAATTGGGGAAGCCAATCACTGGAGAAGAAATCATTTTAATCTGAAGGATCCAGGCTTTTTAAATATTTTCTTGTGGGACACTGGCTTGTCAGCATTTATCGTCCATCCCCAGTTGTCCCTTGAGAAGGTGGTAGTGAACACATTTATGAGTTGACCCACAAAGTTGTTATGTTGGGAATCCCTGGATTTTGACCCAACAGCAATGAAGAAATTGTGATATATTTCCAATGTAGGATGTTGAGTGACTTGGAAGGGAACTTGCAGATGGTAGTTTTCCTTCTGCCCTTATCCTTCTAGATGGAAGGGGTCATGGGCTTGGAAGGTACTGTCTTAAGGATCTTTGGCAACTTTTTACAGTGCATCTGATTGATCACACAAACTGCTGCTACTGCATGTTGGTCATGAAGGGAATAGCCTCTGCTGTACCTGCTCCCAGGAGGAGAAATTCCACTCCAGAATATCCCAGATGACCTTCTATTTCAAGGACTGCGATTTCCCTTCCCATGTGATTAACAATGTCCTCCAATGCATCTCTTCCACTTCCCGCAGCAGCGCCCCCCACCACACCCCTCCCCCTTGAACCCACCCCTCCAATCGCAACAAGGATAGAATTCCCCCCAGTCCTCACCTTCCACCCCACCAACCTCTGGGATACAGAGCATCATTTTCCACCATTTCTGCCACCTACAGTGAGACCCCCCCCCCCACCAGAGATATATTTTCCTCCCCACCCTTACCGCCATTCCATAGAGACCATTCCCTTCATGACTCCCTCGTTAGATCCACACCCCCACCAACCCACCCTCTACTCTCAGCACATTCTCCCACCACCGCAAGAAGTGTAAAACCTGCACCCACACCTCCCCCCTCACCTCCATCCAAGGCCCCAAGGGATCCTTCCACATCTGGCAGAGATTTTCTTGCACATCTAAACACCTCATCTACTGTGTCCATTGCTCTCGATGCAGTCTTCTCTGTACTGGGGAGACAGGATGCCAACTTTCCGGGAACATCACTGGGACACATGCATCAAACAACCCCACTGCCCTGTGACAGACCACTTCAACATTGTCCTCTTGAATTGTCTCATCTGTCCATCTTCCTTCCCACCTATCCACCACACCCTCCGCTCCGACCTATCACAATCACCCCCCCACCTGCATCTACCTATCACTTTCCCAGCTGCTTTCCCCCAGCCCCACCCTACCCTCCTATTTATCTCTCAGCCCCTTCCTTGCCCCCACATTCCTGATGAAGTGCTTATGCCTGAAACATTGATTGTTCTGCTCCTCAGATGCTGCCTGACCTGCTGTGCTTTTCCAGTGCCACACTTTTCGACTATGACCTCCAGCATCTGCAGTCCTCTCTATCTCCTAGTGCTTGTGCATGTGGTGTCAATCAAGTAAACCGCTTTGTCCTGGATCGTGTCAATCATCTTGAGTGTTGTTCAAACTGCACACATCCACGTAAGTGGGGAGTAGTCCATCACTCTCCTGACCTGTAAAAAATGAGGTCTGCAGATGCTGGAGATCACAGCTGCAAATGTGTTGCTGGTCAAAGCACAGCAGGCCAGGCAGCATCTCAGGAATAGAGAATTCGACGTTTCGAGCATAAGCCCTGCCCCCACATTCCTGATGAAGGGCTTATGCTCGAAACGTCGAATTCTCTATTCCTGAGATGCTGCCTGGCCTGCTGTGCTTTGACCAGCAACACATTTGCAGCTCTCCTGACCTGTACCTTGTAGATAGTGGACAGGCTTTGGAGAGTTACTCATTGCAGTATTCTTAGCCTCTGACCTGCTCTTGTAGCTACTGTATCTATATGGCTAGTCCAGTTGAGTTTCTGGTCAATGATAACCCCCAGGATGTTGATACTGAGGCATTCAGTCATGGTAACATCATTGAATGTCAAGGGACGGTGTATAGATTGTCTCTTATTGGACAAAGTCAATGCGTGACATTTTTGTAGCATGAATGTTAGTTGCTATTTATCAGCCCAAACTTGGATATTCTCCAGTTCTTGTTGTATTTGGACATGGACTGCATCATTATCTGAGGAGATGCGAATGGTGTTGAATGTGGTGCAACCATGAGCAAGCATTCCCATTTCTGATGGAGCTGAGATGGATGAGCCTAGGACACTACCCTGAGGAACTCCTGCAGAAATACCTTGGAGCAGAAATGGCTGACCTCCAACAAACATAACCATTCCTATATGCTGGCTATGATTGCAACAAGTGAAGAGTTTGCCCTCTAATTCCCATTTCTTTCAGTTTTGCTGTTGTTCCTTGATCCCACAGTTGGCCAAATAAGGCCTCGATTTCAAGGGCTGTCACTCTTACCTCATGTGGCAGAGTGAGAATATATTAATGTTCAAACTATCTGAACTAAAAGGAAATTTAGGCCATCAGAATTCAACAAACAATTAATACCAGAAGACACAGAAAAAAGAAATAAAACTTTTGGAGCACCTAACTGAGATGAGTTGGTTAAGTTAGAAATTAAAGATAGGAGTAACGGTTTTTGGTGGGATTGAGTATGTGTAAAAGGAAATGTTGGGAAATAGTTTGAAACTGTGTTTTGCTGTTCAGGTTAAAAACTTTCCTTAGTTGTCTTTTATCGATACATAGCTTTCTTTGATTTTTTTTCAATAAACTTGTGTTCTTTTGTTAAAGAATATTTGCAGCCTACTGTATTTGCATTATAAGTTTACTGATTGACCACGATGCAACCAAACTGCAAAAATTAAAACTGATTTATCAGGATAGGTTTGGGATTCTGAACTCTGATCTGTCCAGTACCACTATCAGCTGAGATCATAACAACTATAAATTATCTGTAAATTCTGTAATGATCTCTGTCCTTTTGTGTAGGCCTGTTATATAGATGCTGTAATGTGGAGGATCCGGTGTTGGACTGCGGTGGACAAAGTTAAAAATCACAGGTTATAGTCCAACGGGTTTATTTGGAAGATGCTGTAGTTCAGTTAAAATGTTGAATCGAGGCTCCATCCACCCTCTAAGATGGGTGCAAAAGATCCCTTGGCATCATTTCAAATGGATGCTGACTTATCCCTGTGCCATGGTCAATACTTATTCCTCATTTACCAAAAATAGAATATCCAATCATCACATCACTGTCTGTGAGATCTTGCTGTGTACAAGTTAGGAGTCATGTTACCCACATTAATAGTGATTATAATGCTTGTGGGGTGCTTTGGGCTATCCTCAGGTCCTATATGAGGCACACTGTTTTATCTGGCATTAACCCTGTTCAATTGAAAGTATGACTTTTACTCATTTGAAACTTCCTTGGATCCGCTGAGAGACCAAATGTCTCTCTATTCAAGCCTTAAATATATTTTCATGGCAAAACAACCCTCTCTTGTAGGCAATCACATTAATTCCTGATCATCTCAGTGAAGAAATTTCTCATCTCAATCATAATAATCAGCACTTCATCCAGAAGCTGCAATCCTATTGGCTAGATCCCCCTACCAGGGAAAACCCTCACTAAGAGACAATCTAACCATTGTCTCTTAACATTCAATGGTATTACCGTCAGGGAATAACCCACTAACAATACCCTTGGATTACCATTTACCAGAATTCAACTGGACTCACTTCATAAACATAGTGACTACGTGAGCAGGTCAGCGGCAAGAAATAATGAGTAACTCACCTTCTGACTCCCCAAAGCCTCTCCAACTTCTACAAGACACAAGCCAGGAGGGTAATGGAATCCTCCCCACTTGCCTGGATGGGAGCAGCCCCAACAACAGTCAAGAAGTTTGACACCATTCACAATAAAGTAGCCTGTTTGATTGGCATCACATCCACAAGCATCCGTTCCCTTCACCATTGATGCTCAGTAGCAGCAGTGTGTACACTCATGTCCCACAGGTGAATAAAAAAGTGTCTGCTCCACCCAACCCCTACAACACTCTGAATGTATCAATGAGATTAACTCTTATCTTCTTCTGATTTCAGACAGTACAGACACAATTTTTGCAGATGTATGACTGTGGATGTATGACACCAAAATTGGAGGTGTAGTGGACAGCGAAGAGGGTTACCTCAGATTACAACAGGATCTTGATCAGATGGGCCAGTGGGCTGAGAAATGGCAAATGGCATTTAATTCAGATAAATGCGAGGTGCTGAATTTTGGGAAAACAAATCTTAGTTGGACTTATACACTTAATGGTAAGGTCCTGGGGAGTGTTGCTGAACAAAGAGACCTTGGAGTGCAGGCTCATAGCTCCTTGAAAGTGGAGTCGCAGGTAAATAGGATAGTGAAGAAGGCGTTTGGTATGTTTTCCTTTATTGGTCAGAGTATTGAGTACAGGAGCCGGGAGGTCATGTTGCGGCTGTACAGGGCATTGGTTAGACCACTTTTGGAATATTGCATGCAATTCTTGTCTCCTTCCTACTGAAAGGATGCTGTAAAAATTGAAAGAGTTCAGAAAAGATTTACAAGGATGTTGCCAGGGTTTGGAGGATTTGAGCTCTTGGGAGAGGTTGAATAGGCCAGGGCTGTATTCCCTGAAGCATCGGAGGCCGAGTGGTGACCTTATAGAGGTCTATAAAATCATGAGGGGCATGGATAGGATAAATAGACAAAGTCTCTTCCCTAGGGTGAAACAGTCTAGAACTAGAGGGCAAAGGTTTAGGGTGAGAGCAGAAAGATATAAAAGAGACATAAGGGGCAACTTTTTTACACAGAGGGTGGTACGTACATGGAATGAGCTGCCAGAGGAAGTGGTGGAGGCTAGTACGATTGCAACATTTAAAATGCATCTGGATGGGTATATGAATAGGAAGGTTTGGAGGGATATGGGCTGGGTGCTGGCAGGTGGGACTAGATTGAGTTGGGATACCTGGTCGGCATGGACGGGTTGGACCGAAGGTTCTGTTTCCATGCTGAAAATTTCTCTGGCTCTAATTGGTTACCCTAATTCATTTCTTCCAATTATACCCTTTCCCATTATTCTGAGCTGTATGTGTGAACACTAACTGAGCTCTATCAAGTTCTGCTGTTTGTATACAAAGGGGCACTGTCTTGATAATTACAGTTGGCTTGGCAATGACCTTATCCGATGCAGAGGGTACCGAAATAAGCATTAAAATTGACGTAAACCTTGAAACATATTTCAAGAACTTCAAAATTTGTAAAAATCAAACACTTAAGACTTACATTTACATTTTTTAATTCTGGTTAGTTTCAATATTTTTCATAATAATTTTTTGATATTTATTTATTACAATACATTGATGTACATTATAGGGTTTACCCCTTATCTAAATTCCCAACCAAACGAAGTGAGCTATAAAACAATGCCTTCCCCAACACATTTTAGCAGTCACGCAATGAACAGCTTATCGTCTATGAAAAAATATCCTGCTTTGTCAAATAGGAAATGGAAACAAGACATAGTAAAGAAGCACATGAGGTTACAAATGTCATATTCTTGATCCTTTTACTTTCCCACATCCTGAGTCATTAAGTGTAAAGTTTCCCAGTCCCTTCAAAATAAACCCTCCTTCAAACATGAGGTATGGTTGCTACAATCCAGTATTCCTCTCCGTGAGCTCAACTGTTGTTCAATTTACAAGGTTTGCACTGGAACAGTGGCTGTCAGTGGGGATGTCAAGGGATCGGTAGAGGGAGAGCGGGAATGATGGAAGAGGTTGGTGTATGGGATGCGAACAGACCATAGCTTTTGAAACTGCCCTCCCCTCATCTGAAGAAGGTCAAGGTGTTATGGAATGAATCGAGTTACAGACGCAGGGCAATATTTAATTCTAAATACGGAGTTCAGCAAGGTCACGGATCAAGACAGAGTAAACACCTCACTGAGACCTATGGTCTGAATGGTATCATTAATGGCAGCATCTAGATTGGCAAGAGTCACAAAAACAAATAAATCAAGAGTCAATGTAACTTTCAGAAAAACAAAACTAGGCACATAGATTTTAATCAGAATAGGATTGGACTCTGTTATGGTGCCCCTATGGTCAATCCTCATTCTCCATGCTGCACAAGAAGGATTGTCACCTAAAAGCAGACACTGGATGGTGGTTGGCACCTACAGAACTGTAATCTGGTGGTAAGCTCTGCTGGGCTGGAGAGGGTGTAGACAGAGCAATTTCTGCAAATTGTTCCAGTCTACACCTCAGACTGAGCTTCAAAGGAAAGCCAGGATGCTGGAGAATTGTCCTCAGTGCCACAGCATGGAAGGAGGGCCCAGATATGTTAGGTTTAAGTCAATGGCTGATCACTATTCTCTACATCAGTCCTGCTGAGAGACCGCCCAACTAACAGCAGTAAAGTCTGTCACGATTACAAAAGGTCCTCGAGCAATTAAGAGTTCATTTAGAGACAAAGTTCTAGAGTGGTCTCTAGTTTGATCCATTAGGGATTTTATTATCCTTAAATCTCAATCATTTCATCAGCTGTAATCACTAAGTGCATGGAACCTCTAACTCCCCATCATTGGTGTTCACACTGCAAATAGTTTTATAGATAGTACACTCTTACACAGCTAAATCATGTTCAAAAGTTGACAATTTCTAGGTGACAGTCTACTTAATGATCTGCTTTATTCAACTAAATCCTTTTGAACATTCTACGTTCACTGATGTTGATTTTGTGATTGAAGATGGTCACAATACGTTCATCACAGTAACCTGCCTGTGTACAGCTACTTCCAGGAGAAAGTGAGGAGTGAATTGAGCAATAATGAACAGGGCTGGACGATATTTTAAAACAGACCTTCTGGCTTTAGTCACTGGTTAACAGTGACCGTTTCAATGGCCTAAATTAAGAGTTTTGTTCTGTTTTACAAACAGCATCAATCACACATTGACTCAGCTTGACTTCGGTCACCCACAATTATTGCTCCACATGTTGACTCCACCCGCATAGCTTATATCTCACCTTACAGTCCAGTCTCCTTCCCTGGTTCACATTTCGCATCCTCACAACTCAATCTACCCTACCCTCGCCCTCCCCCAGGTTCATTCCCTTGTTCTTATGTCCTATGCACATCCACATCCCAGGTCACATTCCCTTCTCATCTGTCTTCACATGCATTAGCCAATTTGTAGCACCCCCTGCCTTTAGTCCTGCACAGCCTCCTCGTCTGATGATGGACTTCTGGATCTTTCCATTCTGGCCCCTTTACTATTTTGCTTGTACCAGCCATTAGTTGCTTTGCTTGCCCTAGTCAATCGAGGAGAAAGTGAGGTCTGCAGATGCTGGAGATCAGAGCTGAAAATGTGTTGCTGGAAAAGTGCAGCAGGTCAGGCAGCATCAAAGGAACAGGAAATTCAATGATGAAGGGCTTATGCCCGAAATGTTGAATTTCCTGTTCCATGGATGCTGCCTGACTTGCTGCACTTTTCCAGCAACACATTTTCTGCCTTAGTCAATCCTCAACATTGATTGCACCAGTGAAGACGCCAAGAGCACAACTGTATGAGACCAAACATTCAGTTGACCACTGGTCATGCCCATTGTATCATGGAAATCATCACCCCCTCACACCTGCATGGAACTGGAGTCTGCATTAATGCGGTAACCTCAGGATACTCCATGTCGACCATAAATTCTCTGGCAGAGCCAGATCAGTTCATAATTAACAATAACTTCATAATAGAGTGAAACCACACATAGGTATTCATGTTGGAATATGTGAACAGATCCAGATTTCAGATTTCCTTTCCAAAAGTAAACTCTTTCTTTCAACTGACTCAACAATTAATGTGACAATGTAATTTATGATCTCATAGTGCTGAAGTCTGCCAGCTTTGCAAGGATAGCATTCAGATAGGTGAGACAGAGTTAGTCTCTGTACATCAATACTGTGCGTATTTGAATAGTACACTCTTTTGTAGTGACTCTGGAAAGAGATCAGTATTAGATAGTTTTTTTTCTTTAATTTTACCAAGTTTATTTATGAAACGAGGCATTTCTGACCCCAGCGGAAATCTTTTCCCAGATTGCTCAGAGTAAGACTCAGAAGTCAATGGGTGAAGCAAACAAGCTGCAAGATCATCTGATGAAAAGCAAATGTCTCCCAATCAATG
This sequence comes from Hemiscyllium ocellatum, assembly GCF_020745735.1. Taxonomy (NCBI): domain Eukaryota; kingdom Metazoa; phylum Chordata; class Chondrichthyes; order Orectolobiformes; family Hemiscylliidae; genus Hemiscyllium; species Hemiscyllium ocellatum. The sequence goes on along the minus strand of NC_083426.1, from coordinate 10,921,017 downwards.
AAACCTCTTGCTTACTTTGTCCACAGCTTATTCAACATCCAGGTCACGAGTAGGTCACCCTTTACTTGTTGTAGCTCTATATTGAGACTGGAGCTATACTGCAGCTGTTGAAAGAACAAGCTAATGTGTGCTGACACCAGGATATGATCAAACATTGGAACAATTTTGCATGGATGTATAACTGCAGTTACAGCTCTCCATTCCTGGTGACAAGAATTTATTTACATTAGGATTGTAAATCATTGCTCCTAGTTCATGAATCCCAACAGCCAGCACACTGAATAGCATTTTATTGTCAAAGAGTTGGCCAAGTTTTTGTGCTTGAGACAAGGTCCCTCCTCCAACAAGAGAACTTAATTTGCTACCTCAGTATTGACCCAGTGAAAGCTTGGCACCCTATAACCTCCCCTCTCCATCTGGAATTGACTCATTATACAACAAAGGAGAACCCTTATAAAATTCCTCTTCCACAATCGCAAGAGAGACCCTCTTTAATGAGAATCAGGTTGCTCAATGGCGCTGACCTTCTAGAAGACCATCACAAGACTGACATTAACTCGGAGCTGATAAATAACTGCCATGTATTCTCAACTGCACCACATTCATTCCTCAACTTGACTGAAGAAGATCCCCCAAGCACATTCCAACTATCCCTGACGCTCACCAGAGTTAATGCCTTCAACAGAACTGGATTTCCTGCTGCAAACTCTGCCGCGGCTTCTAGTATTGACCTTCTGCCCAAATTTCTCCTCTTCATCCACATGACCCCAATCCTTATCCCCATCCTTGCTACCACAAAGAGTTGGAGAACTTCCAAAAAGAGTGCGTCCAATTGGGTGCAAACTTCACAGTGGAGTACACAGGGAGTCCAATTCAGTCATTTTCTAACTTCTGGCAACTCTACGTTCTTCTGGATTGATGGCAGTGGGAGAGCAATTAAATGGAAAAATGTCTTAAGGAGCTTATAAGCAAAAAACTAACTGGTCACAATCATGTTATCAGTGCTGGCCTTAATAGAGAGCAGTCTGAAACCAACTGAACCAGTGCCTCCATGGAGAGATATCAGGTCGGTTGTCACATGTCAGATGGCTACACAGTGTGACCTCAGACTGACAAGACAGCCAACTGACAACAGGACTGGGCAAAGGAGAAGCTCAGTGCTTTGTAAATTCTGGCATAAACTTTTCATCTTTATACAACACATATGTACAGAGAGAAGGTTCAGAGTTATACCGTGCAACAGTTTAACCCAACTGTTCATATTACGTTCAGATCTCCCATTAAACAAACTGGACTTAGCCTATTTAGCAAGTCACAGAAGAGCTCATCAACAGTCAGTCAACAAGTACTCGTTGAATTTGACACAAGCTCTGTAAAATTGAGTCTTCCTCTTAACTTTGTTTTCCATCGCTACCATGACAACACAGTAGCTGAGGCCATTGCTAATGAGAAGGCACACTGACGTGTATTGATAAAACGGGTTCAGCCACATTTTCGAACAGACATGAAGATTGAGCTAGTTTACACTTGACTACCAAAGCCTACATTTTTATCTTGCAGCCTCTCCCAAATAGGCTTCTCAAAATAGTCAACAAAAGAAAGTTAATAGGAAAGCAAAGATCGAGGAGGTAATATATTTGCAAATTTCTGCGTTATTCTAATGAAAATTATTCACTGAGAGAATCTGCTGATTGACACCTGTAAGAGTTACAGGTTTGGAAGAGAAGGAAAGTCAAGAAGGGTATTTGGTTTTTTTGGGGAAATAATATCCTTGACCTTTGAACATATGTTTCTGTGCCTCAATCTATTCCTTGAGATGGGTGTACAGTAAAACCTTCATGAGGCGCCTACACTTTCACTGAGCACATCAGTTACTGACCCGCCTGCACACTTCGGGAGGGGGAAGGACTTCAGCTGGCTATGCAGGGTATACAACCAAGTCTAGTGTCTGAAGCAAGATCAGGATTGGCTCCGATCACTGGAAAGGGCAGGGGGAATCTCTCTGCCCTCCTTCTTCAACCATCAGTGGATAGTTGACAGTGAAAACCACACTGGCATCATGGGACTCAAACGGTGATCAGTGCCACAAGTAATTACCCACTCACTCTATCCTCATGCCCCCTGGTAAGGTCAGTGCTGGTGGGCATCAACTTTGTATGAAATGACCATTCCCCTGGTACTCCAAGCTCTGCTATCAAGTCCCTGTCAGATAGTTTGCCCAACTTCCTTCTCCTGGATACCTACTGGCAAGGGAGATGATACTGAGATGAATTGTTTTTTTCAAAAAATAAAGTTATCTATCTTCAGGGGATCTAGGGCACTTCTCCTCCCTAATCGCTCACAAGCTTCCTCTTGGGGTTCTGCTTGTCATCAGCGAACAGGCCTGTTTTTGCTGCACATACCAGCTTCCAGAATAATGTGCAGTTCCAAATGAACCTCAGTCTACTCCGTGCCCTCTTCCTCTCAAAGATACAGCAGGAATCTAATGAAAATACTTGGTCCCTCTTATGACTTTTATAAATACAGTATTAATCATTTTTAATGTAAGTATTTTCCCCAGCATATAATGAGAGCGGTTATAAAGTATAAAATGCATTCATAGACTTTCCTTCCGGTCGAAACCTCAATCTTACAGTGGTAGCCCAGGTTCCTCAGAATTCATTGCTCAAACGCAAAATAAAATCAGGTCACGTGAAGGACTAAAACAACAAGAAGCTCCTGGATGAATATTGGGAGGTGTTGTCTTCTTTAAATATGAAGGAGTCATTCAATCTGGTCTCCGCTGGGTGTCAGTGGCTCTTGGACAAAGGCTCCTGCTCAGTCTGAAACTCAGTCCTGTCGATGGTGTCAACGTACGACTGATAGTCTTCAGTACGTCGACCCGTGATACTTGATGGCAGCAACAGCTTGAGCTGCAAAAGAAACACGTAATAAATGATCTTGCTGCACGGTGTGGCTGATCAGCTCTTAACTCTCCATCACTTAAGGACATTAAAATGAAGAGGAAAGAGACTCTGATTTAAATTAAATTGAGAATGCATAGACTACAAATCACTTCCTTTGTAACATTTAGCAACAGTGTGAAATAAGTGAAAATTTTAACCAACTCAACCTGACAACATATGATCTTTGAATAAGAATACAAAGTGCAAATTGCAATAGCCCTTTATAAATGATAAATTAAGGGGCATGTATTTTACAAGGCATTGCTGTCATTCAAATGTTGAAATCATAATTCTGTAACCCTTTTACTACTTTGTACTTTTATTTTAGTGATATGTTGTGTGTTATCAGTTTTACTTCTATCCTCTGTCACAATTCAGCTTTTGCAGCCCTGATGATTTTTCAATGAACATTTAAAGACCAAAGGAGGCACATTCCAGATACCAGGAGCACCGAATACTGAGAAAGTCAACTTTGGAAGGGAGTGGATAGAGAGGGGACCTTATGCAAGACGATAAAAGGTATTTTCAAAATGAAATTATTAGTACTAGGGTTCTGAACCCATCCATTTTGGTCAGGCGTCCTACCAGAATTGGCACGTGGGATCATCCTAGAGAAATGGCAACTTGTACACAGGACTCCTGTGTGTGTGGGACTCTGGCAATTATGAGCTTGCAATTGCATGGTTGGGCACTGCCAGTTCCTCCAAAATAAGGAAGAACAGTTATGAAGAAAGTTGAGACTGAAGAAAATTGCCCAGAAGCTCTGAGTCAACAGCAGGGGTGGGGCGAGTCCACACTATCCCTCCAGCAGCAACTTGCTGCCTCACAGTGCCTGAGACCCGGGTTCAATTCCCGACTCAGGCGACTGACTGTGTGGAGTTTGCACGTTCTCCCCGTGTCTGCGTGGGTTTCCTCCGGGTGCTCCGGTTTCCTCCCACAGTACAAAGATGTGCGGGTCAGGTGAATTGGCCATGCTAAATTGCCCGTAGTGTTAGGTAAGGGGTAAATGTAAGGGTATGGGTGGGTTGCGCTTCGGCGGATCGGTGTGGACTTGTTGGGCCGAAGGGCCTGTTTCCACTTTGTAAGTAATCTAATCTAATCTAAACTCACCCTCCTACCTCAGAACTGTACTTCCCATGGCCAATCCACCCGATCCTGCACAACTTTGCATTGTGGGAGGAAACCAGAACACCCAGAGGAAACCCTGGTAGACATGGGGAGAATGTGCAAGCTCCATACAAACAGTCACCCAAGGCTATGATCGAACCCACTGAGCCATCATGCCACCCAGATGGGAACATGCAGGTGGTGGTGCTCCTATGTATCTGCTGCCCTTGTCCTAGATGGTCATGATTGTGGGTTTGGAAGGTGTTGTCAAAGGGGTGCTGGTGAATTTCTGCAATGCATCTCACTGTAGAAATTACATACTGCTGATGATGGAGGGTGTGAATGTCTATGAATGTGATGCCAATCGATCAGACTGCTTCATCTTGAAATGGTGTCGAACTTCTTGAGTGTTGTTGGAGCTACCCCCATCCAGGCAAGTGGGGAGTATTCTATCATACTCTTGTCTTGTGCCTTGTAGATTTGTGGAGTCAGGTGGTGAGTTGCTCACTACAGGGTTCCAAGCCCCTGACCTGCTCTGGTAGCCACAGCACTGATATGGTGAGTCCAGCTGAGTCAATGGTAACCCCCAGATGTTGATAGTGGAAATTCAGTAACAATAACATTATTGAACATCAGGGGAGACAGTTAGATTTTCTCTTGCTGGAAATGGTCACTGCCTGACATTTGTAAGCCATGAATACTACTTGCCATTTGTTCGCCCAAGCCTGGATATTTTCCAGATCTTGATGCATTTGGACACAGAGGAATTGTGAATGGACATTGCGTAACCATCAACCATAGTGAACATCCCTATTTCTGACCTTATGATGGAGGGAAGGTCATTAATTAGATTAGATTACTTACAGTGTGGAAACAGGCCCTTCGGGCCAACAAATACACACTGACCCATCGGAGCACAACCCACCCATACCACTACATTTACCCCTTATCTAACACTACGGGCAATTTAGCAATTTAGCCAATCCACCCTAACCTACACATCTTTGGACTGTGGGAGGAAACTGGAGCACCCAGAGGAAACCCACGCAGAAGAACGTGCAAGCTTCACACAGTCAGTCGCCTGAGGTGGGAATCGAACCCAGGTCTCTGGCGCTGTGAGGCAGCAGTGCTCACCACTGTGCCACCATGCCGCCCAATTAACGAAGCAGCTGAAGATGGTTAGGCCTAGGACACTCCCCTGAGACATTCCTGCCAAGGTGTCCCAGTGCAGATCCTCACGGTAGTGTCCTAGGCCCAACTTACCCTAACAATTTTGAATCTTTCCATTCCTTAGTGCTCCAAGACATAAATTACATTTCTCAACCCGATGTACATCTAAACATTACAAAGCTTATTCAGGTATTGATGTCATTGAAAGACTCAACTAAGGAAATGTAATAATGTGTTCGCAAATGTCATATTATCAAAATCATAAAATTGAACACCACATGACTTGTGTCACATGATCATATGACACATGATCAAATGTTAGGTGCAAGCTTTGAGAAGAAAGGAAATTGGTACAAACTGAGGAAAGGCAATTAGGAATGTGACAGGCCTTCATTGCCTAAACTTTCATAGGACCTGATGTCAATCTACCCAATTTACATCAATCACTGCATGCAGCTAATGCTTAATAAGTAGACATCATACAAGTATGTCATTCTTTTAAAGTTACAAATGATGAGTCTTTCTTTAAAAACTGCTTACTTCTTCAGACACACATTAAATGGCTTCCATCAGTAATCTGAGGTGGCAGTGAGGAGATGGGAGATGATGGTGGGTTTGAAGAACCTGGTGCGCTTGAAGCTGGAACTAAATGGAATGGAAGCGTGGAATAAATGAAGCAAAGATGATGGCAAAAGCATTCTTTCAAAAACAAAATCACACCCCTAAACAAGCCCACGTGCAAAGTCCTGCATTGACAACACCCCTTTCTCCTCCTACAGTTAGCTGTGACTAAATGCAGGCTATTGCATTCTTAGTACCTGGCCACCATACCCATTGTTCAGAGGTTCCCCTGTGTAAGTGACTGTCGTTTTCCTTCCATTGATTTGCCTTCTCTGAAGTTTCACCAACTTAAGGATCCCCATATTGACATCAAGCCACTTACCCCTTCCAACCACCACACCCCTCCCAACCCAACTCTATGGTGCCCACTCCCACAGCGTGCCCTTTACCCCTTCCTTCCCTCACCACAGGTAGTCCACTTGCCGAACACTGCCTTGTCTCCCTCCATCTAGATGTCTGTCTTTGTTTCCAATCCACGTGCAACTGGTTTTCCCCTCCACAGATCATCCCGTACCCACCAACCTCCAGCAGTGCTTGACCCAGTTAAACAGGACTGCCACCACAACACAGTCTCTTCCAGTGCTGTCCTGAGCATGATGATTAAAGTAAATGTGGACTGAGTGAATGGCAATGGATTAAAAAGAAAATTGTTTTAGAAAAATAAAGCATCACTAAGTATTTAATGCCAAATGATAATTCATCCTGGAAATAAATTCATCCAAACTTAATAGCTGTCTGAGCTGATCCACATTTGATCATTAAAAACATTTGTATTTGGATAGTAATTGTGAGGGCACTTGATTATCTATCTCTAGGAAGTACTGACACCCTCTTTGCTTGACCCATTGCTGTCTTTTTGGTGACAGCACTTTGACAATAAGAATTTAAACAGAGAAACAAGTTTTTCAGCCTAAGTTGACATTTATGGTCCATGCGTCTGTGGTGTTTGCACACTCCAGGACAATGTCCCAGGAGTGCTGAAGGAACAGTGATGCATGACCAAATCAGGATGATATGTGACTTGAAGGGAAATTTGATAAGCATTCACATCTACCAGAGATGGGGGATGGGTGGAGAGCAGGATCTCAGTAATATTCATTAGAAATGTCCCACCTGCAGCTGAGGCATCGGCACTGGGATCCTGTGGGAGTCCAGACCCTGATGGTGTCCAGGTCCCACGTGCTTGAGTGATCTTCCTGGGGGTAGCCAAATCCCAGGCTGTACAGGTAGAAGGACAGACCAGAGTTCCTCAGACTGCGGCCTATATCAGGAACAGTGGGTGCTGCTGGGGAAGGTGGAAGACTCTAGAGGGCACCTGAAGCCTCAGGACTTCTGGTTAAAATGAAGTATGGTCAGAGCTACTGGATGATTATTATACGTGGAGTACCCTTTGATCACTTTCGGCTTAAGAAATATACCCAATTCCTTCTTGAAAATATTCAATGCTTTGTCCAGAATGACTTTTCGTGGCTGAGAATTCCACAGGTTCATCACCGTCTGGGTGAAGACAATTCTTCTTAACACCATTTTAAACGGCCTATCCCATATCTCCAGATTGTCACCCTTAATTCAGGACTCCCTGGTCATTGAAAACTTCCTTCCTGTGTTAACTCGGCATGGCCTTATTAGAAATTCTAGAGGTTTCTATTAAATCCCCCCCATTCTTCTGAACTCTGATGAATCTTGTCCTAACCGAGGCAGTCTCTCTCTTTCTCTCTCTCTTTCTCTCTCTCTCTCTCTCCAGAAATCAGTCCTGCCATCCCAGGAACCATTCATTTCCAGAGCACAAGCAGAGCGTGACCACATGCGTTACCTGATAAGAGCCGGCTGCGCCTGGATGCCTCTGTGGCCAGAGCACAGGAAATCTCGATCCTCTTCTCCTGCTCCTGGAGTTGGAGCTCAGGGTCGAGGTTGGTGTCGGTCAGCCCTTCATTTAAGGGGATGATGTTCTGCAAGCTGACATCACATAGACCATTCACTCTGCTGTCCAAATATGCGCAGTGCCCTTCTCCCATCGTCCTTCCCGCCCAGCCCAAATCCGAATGAGCTATTCATTGCAGGAATGTCACTTCACTGCCTTCTCCCCCATCCTGCACTGTGAACAAAAGCAGACAGTGCTGGAGACACTCTGCAGCATCTGTAGAGACAGAGTTCAGTCTGACTCTCCTTCAGAACCTCTGACAAAAGGGTCCCTGGACTCGGGATGTCAACTCTGTTTCTCTCTCTGCAGACGCTAGGACAAAGTGAGGACTGCAAATGCTGCAGTGAAGGCCTTACGCCCGAAACGTTGACTCTCCTGCTGTGCTTTTCCAGCGCCACACTTTTCATCTCTGCAGATGCTACCAGACCTGCTGAGTTTCTCTAGCACTGCCTGTCCTTGTTTCAGATTTCCAATGGCCACAGTTTCTTGCCTTTATTGCACTGAGGACAGTTGGGCACCATGGGAAACTGTGGAAGTCACCATCTCCCTCCGCTGTCAAAACTATTTTAAAATCACTACATTGCTCATGCAGATGACGACGCCAAATTAGATGTTGAAAACTGCTTGTCAGTAGGAAAAGGGACATTCTAATTACATGGGGGAATTGAAGATTCAAAAATTATACACGCGCACACTTCAAACAAACCTTTGTACTGTTCTGCATGAAGGACAGTTTTTTTTAATATCAAAAGCCATTTTCAGGAGGTGGCATTAATGGTGGTGGTAATGACGCATTTCCATCCTGAATAGATGTGATTTTGTACATTGGGGAAGACCTTTAGGCCATTTCAAATGGCTATTAAAAATCCACGTTGTTATGACTCACAGGCCAAGTAGGTGAAGGCATTACAGATTTCACAGAAATAGAGAAACTCAGAGCAGGAGAAGGCCATTTGGCCCTTTAAGCTTGTTCTGTTATTCAAATGGTCATGGCTGATCATCCAACACCAGTCCCTGCTTCCGCTTTCTCCCCATACACTTTGATCCCTTTATTCCTAAGAGTGTATGGAATGAGCTGCCAGAGAAAGTGGTGGAGGCTGGTACAATTACAACATTTAAAAGACATCTGGATGGGTACATGAATAGGAAGGTTTACAGGGACCAACTGCTTGCAAATGGGACTAAAACAGTTTAGTATATCTGGTTTGCATGGATGAGTTGGACCAAGATCTGGGAGTGCAGGTCCATTGTACCCTGAAGGTTGCTGCACAGGTGGATAGAGTGGTCAAGAAGACATATGATATGCTTGCCTTCACCGGACGGGGTATTGAGTACAACAGCTGGTAGGTCATGTTAAAATTATACATTGGTTCGGCCGCATTTAGAATACTGTGTACAGTTCAGGGTGCCACATTACCAAAATGATGGGGACGCTTTGGAGAGGGTGCAGAGAAGGTTTATGATGACATTGCCTGGTATAGAAGGAGCTAGCTATGAAGAGAGGTTGAGTAGGTTACGTTTGTTTTCATTAGGAAAAAGGAGATTGAGGCAGGACCTGATTGAGGTTTACAAAATCATGAAGGGTATAGAAGGATGGATACAGATAAGCTTTTTCCCAAGGTGAAGGATTCGATAATGAAAGGTCATGCTTTCAAGGTGAGGGGTGAACAGTTTAAGGGGGATACACGTGGCAAGTACTTCACACAGAGTGTGGTGTGTGTCTGGAATGTGTTGCCAGCAGAGATGGTAGAGGCAGGCACGGTTGATTCATTTAAGATGCATCTGGATAAATGCATGAGTAGGTTGGGAGCAGAGAGATACAGATGCTTAGGAATTGGCCGACAGGTTTAGACAGTAGATTTGGATCAGCTCAGGCTTGGAGGGCCGAAGGGCCTGCTCCTGCTCCTGGGCTGTAAATTTTCTTTGTTTCTTGTGCTGTATGACTCTATGATTATACCGAACTCTTTCATGAAAACATTCAATGTTTAGGCCTCCACAGCTTTCTGTGGCAGAGAATTCCACAGGCTCCCCACTCTCTGGGTGAAGACATTTCTCCTCATCTCAGTCCGAGATGGCCTATCGCCCATCCGAAATCTTCAGCACTGAAATTGAGTTATTTTGGACTCAAAGTTAACTTTGATTCTCTCTTCATAGACCTGCTGAGTTTCTCCAACATTTGTTTTGCTCGTAACTGACTCTAACAGTTCTCACTGTCATGGGGTCATAGTAATTTAAAGTCCTCAAGTTGGGGGCCACAGTGCGAGAGGTTTGGAAACACTGGCCCACAGCCACAAAGCAGAGGCCTAATTACTAACTCTTAGGGAATAACAAATGCCCCTTACCCAGTGTTAATGCACTTGACCAGTTAAAGCTAATGTAACCTGCTATTATGTAATAACACTTTATGTGTTACTCAAATAAACGCCTTTTCTGTTGACTGATTAGTAGTTAATCCTTCACCACCGAATACAAGTCCCAGAGGCGACACCAAGAAGACTGCTGGTAGCGAATCTGTCTAAAGAGGATCCCATTAGAACCAGGTGCCAACTACAGACATCTCTTACAACACCCAGGCTTTGGTAAACTCCCCCATAGTTCAGCAATTCGGTACCTGGATTTTGCGATGAGTGTTTTGATTCGTTCCACTTTCTTCTGCTTCTCTTTGAGCTCCTCTGGACTGAGAGGAAGCTCAGGTTCAATTTCAATGTATCGCTCTGGAATGAAGACTTTGTCTGGTGTGGACAACTGTACACGAGAGAATCAATCAGGACAAAAACGAGTAAACATTCACAAGCCCTGTAACTGTACTTTGTAACAAGGGAACAAGTAAGCCATCCAGTACACTACCTGGTCTTGCCAATACCAGCTCTAAGGTGAGGTAAACCCAAACAATGATATTTATTGAAATGAACAAAGTCATGCAGGACCTGAACACAGCAGGCAGGGAGAAACCGATTCCAATCTTTAAAAAGTGGAGATCAAGAGAACACAGATTTTGAAAAGGAGCAAATACAGCGTAATAAAATGTGTTATCACAGAGAGTCTGGAATGAGCTGCCTGAAAATCTGATGGAGGCAGGTTCAGCGGAGACATTGTAGAGGGCACTGGATTAATATTTGAATAGAGACATTGTGGGTTTCCTCCAGGTGCTCCGGTTTCCTCCCACAGTCCAAAGATGTGCGGGTCAGGTGAATTGGCCATGCTAAATTGCCCGTAGTGTTAGGTAAGGGGTAAATGTAGGGGTAGGGGTATGGGTGGGTTGCGCTTCGGCGGGTCGGTGTGGACTTGTTGGGCCGAAGGGCCTGTTTCCATACTGTAAGTAATCTAATCTAATTGTGCAGGGTTAGGGGAAAAGGCAGATGTGTGACTTTAAGTTATAATGCATATATGATGGGCTGAATGGCCTCTTCGTGCAATGATAATGATTCTGTGAAATCGGCTATGAGGAACTGGATACGCTTTGCATGGATTGCTGGGCTCAAACAGTTCATGGTGAAGCAAAGCATGGGTCATAGCTATCTTAGATAGTGCCAACAGTTGATGGGAAGTCAGTGGGTAACCTCACTGTGACCATTTCTAAGGGCATTAATCCATTCTGCACATGCTGCATGCTTGTCATCAGGAATCCCGTCTCTTTAATGAGGGAGACTCGGCTCCAACAGCTCCCACCTATCAAAGGGCTGGCAAACTAGCCATCCAGCTCTCCTGTGCCACCAAGAGCACTGGTCACTGCCAAGACTGCAGTCGGCTGGGAGTAGGTGCTAGAGTCTGTTGAGGTGGGGACCAGGCAGATAAGCCACAGGAAGAGTTAAGGATCAAGGTGGAGGGAGGGTTGTAACTGTGGAGGTGGTTCGATCTGTCAGATGACCACTTGTCTCCATCGCCCCTCCCCCAAGTCCCTCCTCCCTACCTTTTATCTTAGCCTGCTTGGCTACTCTCTCTCATTCCTGATGAAGGGCTTATGCTCGAAACGTCGAATTCTCTATTCCTGAGATGCTGCCTGGCCTGCTGTGCTTTGATCAGCAAAACATTTTCAGCTGTGATGTCCAGCATCTGCAGACCTCATTTTTTACTCGAAGACAGTACCCCCTCAATCCCACCAGTTTTACTGGAGCATCGCTGCATTGTGGAAAGGCCACTCATATCCACCAACCAGCTTCCATTCTGATGCTACAGCCTCTTCCAACCTCACAGTCCGTCCCATGAACCAGATTGAATTCCACCCTGGTTCACAGAGAACTGCAATACCACTGTTACTGATGGATGGCGCCAAAGAGCCAAAAGTCCTCAACTTGGGCAGTGGGATCTACAAACCTGGTGTATCTGTGGCTCTCCGTGGCTATTCCAAAGTTCAGCTGCACCATTCAAAGAAGAGAAGGGAATTTCTCCCTAATTTCAGGACAATAAATTAGACTTTGCACCCATATCGCTAAAACATATTTTGCCGTGCTTTGTGGAAGCTTTGCTCTGTAAGGACACTGCTGCATTTGCTAACTTCGCAAAATAAATCTATGGCAGAAAAGCACAGATATCCCCAGGACACGAGAAGTGATTAATAAATGCAATGTGCCAGTCGAATGCCCCATGTCAAAAAGTAATTAATTCAATTTCTGCATGCACACCACCCTCTTCACTTTCCCATTCCTCTAACACTTCTCCCTCACACTGCCTTCCACCAATCGCTCGCCATCGTGCACAACTGCCCTTCCAACACTCACAACCACACACACCTCCTTGTTGATGTCCACGGAATAGTGCTCTGGCTCCACATCCATCCTCCTGAGTCGGGCAATCTCTTCCCTTGGTGTCTCCTGGTAGTTTGCGGTGTGATCCCCCCTGACAGCTGCCTCCAGGTGACAGATATCGATCTCCGTGGTCTTACGCCGAGGAACCTGGATTGGATGGGGAGAAAGAGTAAATTTCAGCTCCTGTTGGAAGGTGACAGCTTTACTGACCCAAAACTGTCACCAACAGAATAGTTACATCATCCATTAAGAGGCTATTGATATTTTCTTTTGAGTGTGATAGGGGTTCTAATGGGACATGGCATAAGATGGTTTCTCTGGATTCTAATGGGAATTGGCATAAGATGTTTCCCTGGGTTCTGATGGGACCTGGCGTAAGATGGTTCCTCTGGGTTGAGAAGGCTGACCTTCATTGTAACCTCAGTAAGCACATTAACTGGACCTACCCTCTAGGTGTTACTCTGCGTCACAAACCAGCCATCCAGCCAACTGAGCTAATCAACCCTGAGCTGAGCTAATTAATAAAATGTTAAATTATATTGTTAAGATACAGTGAAGGACATTGGGTAATCAAGTACCTACAGCACTTATAAAGGGAGACCATTGGGACATGGGAGACAGTAGATGGGAATTAGACATCGGCAGTGCTATATCCTGTCAATTAACTTACACCAAAGGAAAGTATTAACATCTAGTTTCATGCTTCACCAACCGGCTTGGGGTTGATTTAACCAGGGACAGATTCCTGGCAGGCCGAGGTTAGGGTGAAACATGCAGTGCCATACCGTGACTCTCCGAGCAATAGGCTTCGGGCTGCTCGTGCCCACAGCCATCAGCTGACCCGACGTTAGGGTTAGGCTCCGCCTTTTGGTGTTCCCTCGGAGCGACCCATTCTGGTGACGCTTCATGCGCTCCGCTTGTTCCTCCACACTCATCTTGGATTTTGTGTCGTTGGGGTACCCGCTGCCTTTTGATTTTTCCTTTTGCAGAAAGATAAGAAATGCCCGTCATCAGGGAAAGGAGTCAGACAGCAACAAACCAGCAACAGTCACTCTCAGTAAGACCTGACCCAACCAGATAGCTTCAAGACAGGTGAAGTCTCACCTCAAAATAATTATAAGCCAGTGAAAATAATTTGTTATCTTCCTGTTATTATTGTTAACTCTATCAAGGAAGTTCAATAGGGAAACAAACAGAGAGAGGACTTTCATAGTCTGAAACCTGTGTTGCCATTTAATTAAATCACGAACCTAACTCCATTAATCCTTCTCAAGGGCAACTAGGGATAAGCAGCAGGTGTTGGCCCAGCCAGTGAAGTCATGGCCCGCAAATGAATAAAGAAACCCCACCACATCCCTTAAACTACCCGCTAACCAAGGGGAAGAGGGTGGTAGGGAGCAGGCAAGAAATTTTCGTTGTGATCGTCAGTCAAGCCTAACCTACATACTTACTCGTGCCTGAGAGTCGTAAATCACTTTATCATTACTTCGAACAGCAAGGGAAGATGGAGACGGAGAAACCTCCTCTGGAGGTGATTTGGTCCTTGGAGGAACAACACCTACTGTAGAATCAAATGGGAATACAGGTTAGAGAGCTAGGTCAATGTAGCTTTGAAGTGATCTTCTGAAGAGCATTCTAGTAACCAAACAAAACAATAATGAATTTCTAATGAGATCCTTCTGCTTGTCTACAGTGACTTTGAGGAAATGTTAATAATAAACACTTTAATCACTATTACAAATAGGAGGTTGACTCTTAGATGCACATTAAATTAGCTGAGCATGTATCAAACTGGTACTAAAGCTGACAAAAGGAATGAAAACCAATGGACGGTATTGTCGCACACACAAACCTGTTGACCCTCCAAGCTCCCCTTGCTGCTGTCCAGGGGTTTGTGCCAAAATTGGGAGAGTTGCCTCACAGAATGGTCAAGCAAACGCCTGATACAGTCACCGGATCATACCTTACAGACAATCTCTTCCAATCACCATCACCATCCCTGGGTATCTCCTGTCCCACCAGCAAGACAGACCCAGTAGAGGTGCTGGCACAATGGTAAATACTGTAGTCAGGAGGGAGTTCCCGACATTGACTCCGGACACTGTGAAATCTCAGGTCAAACAAGAGCAAGGACATTTCCTGCTGAATACCATTTACCGTCTTCCTCTGGCTAATGAGTCCTTCATGGTGAACAATGCACGAGGGATACACTGAGGGTGGCATGTGGGGTTTAAACATCAAGCAGCAGCACCTGTACTGACCGAGCTGGTTGGATCCTAAAGGACATAGCCACTCGACTGGATCCACGGCAAATAACAAAAGAACCAACAAGAGGGAAAAACATACTCGACCTCATCCTCATCAATCCATCTTCTGTTGATTCATTTACCTATGACAACATCAGTAAGAATGACCACTGCACAGTCCTTATGGATATAAAGTTCTGGTTTCACATTGAGGATGCGCTCCATCATGCTGTATGGCACTACCATCGTGCTAAATGGGATAGATCTGAAACAGGTCGAGCAACTCAAGGTAGGGCATCCATGAGCCTCCGTGGGCCATCAGCAGCAGCAGAACTGTATTCAGCCCCGACCTGTAACGTCATCCCCTGATCTACCATTGGCATCAAGCCAGGGCATAAAGCCTGCTTCAATGAGGAGTGCAGCGTGGCATGCTACAAAAGCACCAGGCATATCTAATAAAAACATTGTCACCCAGGTGAAGCTACAAAACAGCAAGAAACAGCATAAGCAGCAAATGATAGATAGAGCTAAGTGATCCCGCAACCAACGCTGGATCAGATCTAAGCTCTGTAGCCCTGGTGCATGCGGTAATGAAAAGGTATTGACAATTAAACAAATCACTGAAGGAGATGAGCACAGCACCTCAGTGCAAAAAATAAGGTTGGTTCATTTACAAACATCTTCTGCCAAAGTGCCAAGTAAAGGATCTCATTTGGATAGCACCTTTAATATGAGTCACTGTCCCAAAGCACTTTTAGAGGAGAGCTATCAAACAAAATTTGACCCCAAGCTTCTATTATGGTTGGTGGCCAAAGATTTGGTCAAAGCAATGGATCTTATGGAGTGTCATGAAAAAAATGACAGATATGGGGTAGCAGGGCCCTTTAGAGAAGATGGTCCAGAGCAATCCAATTCAGTATTGCAAATTGGAGAGGCCAGAATTGAGGGAGAGTAGATACAAATGCAACATGCTGTCAATGTCATGGAGTATTTTAGGACCAATGGTAAACAAGAAGCTTTAATTAAACAGCTCCCATTATCCTGGCTGGATAATTCTGTGGATAAGGTTATTAAACGCTCAGCTGCAAAACCAAGCAAGCTCAGCTTAGATTTACTACAGAGTCAAAAGTGTGGCACTGGAAAAGCACTGCAGGTCTGATAGCATCCAAGGAGCAGGAGAGTTGATGTTTGAGCATAAGAATTTCATCCGGAATGTGGGGGGGGGGGGGGGGGGGGGGGGGGGGGGGGGCAAGGGGACTGAGAGATATATGGGAGGGGTTTGGAGTTGGGGGGGATGATAACTGGGAAAGCGATAGGTGGGGGAGGGTGATGGTGATAGGCCGGAGCAGAGGGTGGAGCGGATAGGTGGGAAGGAAGATGGGCAGATGAGACAGTTCAAGAGGGCGGTGACGAGTTGGAGGGTTGGATCTGGGATAAGATGGGGGCAGGGGAACTGAGGAAACTGGTGAAATCAACATTGATCCCGTGTAGTTGGAGGGTCCCAACAGGGAAGATGGGGCGTTCTTCCTCTGGCTGTTGGGTGGCTTGGATCCCAGCTACATTGCCCCCAGCCCCACCCCCTCCCATTTATCTCTCAGCCCCCTTGGGCCCTCCCTGCCCCCAACATTCCTGATGAAGAGTTTAACTTGAAACATCGACACTCCTGCTCCTCGGATGTTGCCTGACCTGCTGTGCTTTTCCAGCAACACACATTTCGACTCTGATCTCCAGCATCCACAGTCCTTACTTTCTCTTGAGATTTACTACATCCCAGTACCCAAACACAAGCTCCCTGAACCCAGGGGACACACCCATTTGGTCTCTCGCAGATCGTACCTTTGTTGTGTTTCTCAGCTTCTGCGTCCTGCTTGCTACCCTCGGAGTTGGTCTGCAACATCGAACGCCCTTCCTTCTTGGATCCCTCAAGACCCAGCTTCTGCAAGAAACAAAACACAGTTAAACATCAGGGCTGAGATAGCCAAGACGTGAGCTGAGGAGCCAGCCCTGGACTGACTGGAGAGAAAAGGTGGGCGGTGGGCGGGGGGAACAGGTGCCAAAAGCCCTGCTCCCTTTGGAATATGCTCGATGACAGAGGGTCCCCTCCCTTGAATGAAGAGTGTAACGAACTTGAGGTTGGGGCAGGTTAGGACGAGGCTCTCAATCCAAAGTCTAAGTGTATGAATCCCTACTGTGGATTCCTCTCTAAAGTGATAGACAGAAAAGCTCTGTAAAATCCAATGAGGCAGAAAGCAAGTTCTCTGTTTAAAGCTGATTGTTCAGCTAACGTGCTGGAGATCTTTCAGCGTAACTGATCCGATCAGTTAGCATTCGCTCTGGTTTCACATCCAAAGAGGAGAGTTGCCTCAACCAAGTTACTCATCCTCTCTTTAAGCAAAAGGCATGTGACTTCTTTTCCTGGTAAATTCAAAGGCCATAGGATTCATGATCCTTATCGCCTTTGTGACTACATTACCTCAGAAGAGGAAAGAGACCGCAATTGCCCAAGACATTTAGCAAGTGGATGAACCGTTCAGACTAGAACGATCTCTGTTTCATGATACCTGTGGGCCATGTTAGTTGTTAGAGATTGAGTATGGGAATGGCAATGCTACTCATTGCTGGCTGTCGTTTAGGTTTTTGGGAAAGGGCTAAAATAAACTCTTGATCCATTGGCCCTTGCTAGAAGTGGATATTTTCAAGGCCATGCAGTTGGGTTTTGGCTATTTGACCATGAAAGCATTACCACTGGTAACAAATCCTTGTCCAGGCTCACTTGGTGACTTCAGCAAGAGAGGATGAAAGATGTAAGGATTTCTTCTCCCCAACTGGACTGGACAAAAATCCATTTCCCAAAGCAGGAATGGTGACATGGTAACTGCAGCCTGAGCCTGCACTAGCACAAACTCAACCAAGATCAGTCAGTAAACAATGCCCATAATTCAGCAGTAACTATCCCTTAAAGTTTACCAGCCTCTGATTTGTATTATGGCTACTACAAGGTAGAGTGAAATGGAGCAAAATCCTACAAAAGTGCTGTATGTCTTTGTGATCACCCTTTCCAATTTTTTAAAGGCGAGCAAGTTTTAAGGAAGGTTCACAGACATTGTATTGTTTTTATTCATTTTATTCTGTCCCTATCCTGGTTGGAAGTTGCACAATGGCTCAGTGGTTAGATTTGCTGCCTCACAGCACCAGGGTCCCAGGTTCAATTCTAGCCTCGGTTGACTATCTGTGTGGAGTTTGCACATTCGCCCCATGTCTGCGTGGGTTTGCTCCGGTTTCCTCCCACAATCCAAAGATGTACAGGTTAGGTGAATTGGCCATGCTAAATTTCCCATAGTGTTAGGTGCATTAGTCAGAGGGAAATGGGTCTGGGTTGGTTCCTGTTCGGAGGGTCGGTGTGGATTGGTTGGGCTGAAGGGCCTGTTTCCACACTGTAGGGAATCTAATCTAATCTTAATCAAAGCTCTAGATGAATAGAAATAACAGAGTTGTTTTGGATAAACTCAACAACTACCCAGTCCCCGTGGCCCACCTTTAATGACCAAAGATGATGATCCCCATAATGATTTGCTACTACTACATCTGAAATGTAGCAAACAGTGCTGGCTACAGGGACGCTGCTGCACAAATCAAAGTACAGTGAGACACTATGCCCACAGTTTTATGAATCACACATCAAATTCAAAGGGAAATACACCAAATTACAACACATCGGCTACAACAAAGAGGCATGAAATAAGGAGTTTCCAGTTATCGATATCAACTGACTTATTAATAAGAATTTCTGTTCACTCATCATCCTTGTTGCCTCTGATCTGTGCTTCGGTCCTGACCTGGCAATGCCCGATTTTTAAATCTTCATCATTTTTTCCCCCCAAACCCTCTATTTCCTCACCAGTCCCCTTTTCTCTGACATGCCCTACGGACCCTGTAGGATTGTCGCACTCCTCCAAACCCGGCCTCTCATGCACCACCCCAATTTTCTTCCCTCTGTGCTGCAATCTTAACCTCCTCGGCTCCAGAATTCCCTCCTTCAGGAGTGGGGGCAGAGAGATTTAAGCTGCTCCGTTAAACCTACTGCTCTGACTAAATTTTTGCTTCTCCTGTCTGAATATTTTCTGATGTGACTGAACCTCCGTTGAAGCACCTTGGTACGTTTTACTGAGTTCAAGGAGCTTTACTAATGCAAGCTCTTGTTGTTACATTAGCATGTCTCTACACATCTAAAAAACTTTAAAGAGATTAGAATCATCCTGCATCTAGTAAACTGATTTGGATCTCCTGTATTACAGAGACACTCATTAACTGTGCTGTAATGCATCATTGAGCCATTTCAGTACAATTGAATGAGAGTTACTTTCAGCATTATTCCTAGCTGAAAGATTATTGTCAATGCTGCCTCATGTATTCTACTTATTTCATGCCTTGAAATCACATGAGCAGAACTAAACAGATGGGAAACCACAAGACTTGGGACTGATGTAGACAGTGGCCTGGCCAGCCACTTACTGCCGTGCCTCCTTCCATTCTCTTCATCTCCAAAGCTGTCTTCCCTTTCTCCGCCTGCTCCCAGATGTCCTCGATAGAGTAGGCCCAGAGGCTGCTCTCAGTGGGAAGAGGAGGAACTACAGGCAACGACCCTTGAGGCAGGTAGGACTGCGGAAGGGGAGGTCGTGGCGGGCGGGTCTCCTGAGACAAAGAGCGAGCAAAGCATAAAGAGTAACTGCAAAGCTAGGAAGACAATGAGTGAGCAAGAGGAGATTAGTCTTTGGAAGGCTTCCCCTTTGAAATGAAGAAACAAGGAGGAGTTTAGGATTTTAGTGAATACAGAGGGTTGTATCTTGGTGTATCCTTTAACATTGGTGTGCACAGCTGGAGGTGAAACCACTTCTCCATCGTTTCTCTTTCTCTCTGACAGGGTCTGAGTCATGGGGTCTCCAACACATTTGGCCCATTGAATCTGCTTCTGTCAAAAACAACCACCTAACTATTCTAAATCCCATTTCCCAGCCCTTGGCACATAGCCTTGAACGTCTAGGCATTACAAGTGCACGTCTAAATAATTCTTCAATGTAATGAGGGTTTCTGCCTCCATCATCCTTCCAGGCAGTGACTCATAAAAGTTGCTAATTCATACTGGGGTGGGGGGGGAGGGAAGCAGGGTTTGGTGTCTCGGTCACTAGGTGATCATCTGACACTTTATGCAAGTGGTCATCATTTATATTCAGTGTAATTGGCTACTTGAATGTTTGCAAAACAGTGTCAATCACAGGTTAGCACGGTGGCTCATTGATTAGCATTGCTGCCTCACAGCACCAGGGACCTGGTTCGATTCCAGCCTCGGGTGACTGTCTGTATGGAGCTTGCACATCCTCCCTGTGTCTGTGTGGGTTTCCTCCAGGTGCTCTGGTTTCCTTCCACAATCCAAACATGTGCAGCTTAGGTGAATTGGCCATGCTAAATTGCCCATCGTGTTCAGGGATGTTTAGGTTAGGTGCATTAGTCAGGGTTAAACATAGAGTAATAGAATAGGGGTTTGAGTGGGTTAATCTTTGGAAGGTCAGTGTGGACTTGATGGGCTGAAGGATCTGATTCTATAAAAAAAACTAAACCACATTCTATCCCTAACAGTCACCTCTCCATATACTTTTCTGGACAGTGGTCACTGGGTAGAGATCAGGAGGATACACAGGTCTTGATCCTCGGTACCCTGGATGATTGATACTTCCCTGTGATGCTTCTCCTATTGCTTTGACGCTATTCACTTCTGAGCCCAGCTGCAGTGCAGGATACTACCCAATAGATGCTGCATGGGCTGCTTCCAAATCCCTTCTACTCTGCAGCGACATGTTTTACAAGCAGTGGCTTTGCAACATGCCAGACAACAGCACTTTTCAAACTCTTTCATGTGGGGAATTCTTGCAAATATTGACACAGGCCCAGGACTTCGCATCCTAGCTTCTGAAAGACTGAGCCAGCAAACTGAAGGGAAACTCAAGGTCTCTTTGTTTCCGAGGAATACAGAAGTGGAAACAAAATGTACAAATGAATGGAGGCAGTCAGAAACCGACAGCTATTCCAGAACCATCTTGTGTGGCCTGATCAGTTTTTTTATTTTGGCTTTGACCTGGTGAGCAACAGGAATTGGGTTGAGACTGTGCCCCTCCTTCCCAAATCCAGAATGATTCCAACTGGAATCCTTGTGGAAGAGAATGGGTTTCCATCTCAACTAGTTTGGGTTGTGCGCTCCCCAACTCAAGTCCCTGGAGGTGAAAGGGCAGAATGCTCAATAAAGGCCACAGCTGCCTGTTTGTCAGTACAATATGCAATAATTGGATAACTGCCTAAAACAACATCATACAGAAACAGCAGTCAGATGACATACCAGCACGGTGTGACAGGGGTTAGCACTGCTGCCTCACAGCAGCAGGGACCCAGGTTCCATTCCACCCTCGGGTGACTGTCTGTGTGGAGTTTGCACATTCTCCCTGTGTCTGTATGGGTTTCCTCCAGGTCCTCTGGTTTCCTCCCATAGTCCAAAGGTGTGCAGGTTAGGTGAATTGGCCAAGCTAAATTCCCCATAGTGTCTAGAGATTAGCAGGCTAAGTGGGTTAGCCATGGGAAGTTCAGGGTTACGGGATAAGGTGAGTCTGGATGGAATGCTCTTTGGAAGGCCAGTGTGGAGATGATGGGCCAAATGGCCTGCTTCCACAATGCAAGGATTCTATAATACTGCCACCATCGGAATACTGGAGTAATTTGCCAAATTACTGATTGGAAACTAACTGGATCAGAATCCTTTCTTTCTTTTTCATCCTTCTGTCAATTTCTTTTCAAATTGTTTTATTTTCTTTCTTCTTCCTATTTTCTACTGTTTTTCAAAATTCATTAATAGGATGTGGGCATCACTGACTAAGCCAGCATTCATTCCCCATCCCTATTGGGCAATTGAGAGTTAATTACATTGCTGTGGGTCTGGAGTCACGTGAAGGCCGCACCAGGTAAAAGGATGATAATTTTCTTCCCTACAGGATATTAGTGAACCAGATGGGGTTTTCTTGACCATCAATTGGTCATCAGGAGCACACGGTGGCTCACGGTGCTGCCTCACAGTGCCGCCTCACAGTGCGAGGGACATGGGTTCGATTCCAGCCTAGGGTGACTGTCTGTGTCAAATTCGTACGTTCTCCCTGTGTCTGTCCCCCCACAGTCCAAAGAGATGCAGGTTAGGTGAACTAGCCATGCTAAATTGTCCATAATTTAAAAGATAAAATGATTAAAAGTGGAAGGAACTTTAGGTTTGCGTTCAGAACAATGGTGAAAATGGGCAAACAAGAGTAGGTGGCACGGTGGCACAGTGGTTAGCTCTGCTGCCTCACAGTGCCAGAGACCCGGGTTCAATTCCCGCCTCAGGCGACTGACTGTGTAGAGTTTGCACATTCACCGTGTCTGCGCGAGTTTCCTCCGGGTGCTCTAGTTTCCTCCCACAGTCCAAAAATGTGCAGGTTAGGTGAACTGGCCATGATAAATTGCCCGCAGTGTTAGGTGAAGGGGTAAATGTCGGGGAATGGGTCTGGGTGGGTTGCGCTTTGGGGGGTCGGTGTGGACTTGTTGGGCTGAAGGCCTGTTTCCACACTGTAAGTAATCTTAAAAAAAAAAGTAGAAGATGGGACCATCAACTGCAGGGTTTCTAACAATTGTTAAGTAAATACTGAACAGAGTTACTCCTCTATTGCTAGGGAAAGGGAATATGGGGACTGGAAAGAGTGAAGGACAATTATGTTTCTGGAGGACAGAAGGTCACATTGAACAGTGGAGATATGATCATTGTTGGAATTGTGCTTGATTACTTTTATTTATTTTTAAGCAACCTGCTCAGACAGGTTATGGGACACTTTTGCAGCAGACAGGACTTGAACTCTGGAGCATCTGGTCCAAGGGTAGGGCATTACCACTGTGACCAAAAGGCTACCCCTTGATTGTTCTTATACCATCAGGAATTAATCATGTTTATTTAAGCACAGATAGGATTGACGGTCAGAATCTTTTTTCCCAAAGCTGAAACATCTAATACTAGGGGGCATGCACTTAACAAGAGAGGGAGGAAGTTCAAAGGAGATGTGAAGGGGAGGTTTTATACACAGAGAGTGGCAGTAGTCTGGAACGCACTGCCAGGGGAGGTGGTGGAGGGAGATACAATAAGGGCATTTGAGGAACTTTTAGATAAGCACATGAATATGCAAGGAATGGAGGCGGACAGACTAAGGGCAGGCAGAAGGGATTAGGTTTTTTTGGCATCATATTTGGCACAACTTTGTGGACCGAAAGCCCGTTCCTGTCCTGTACGGTTCTATGTTCCCTCCCGACATTAGGTAAGTTAGAGTCAAAGCCATGATCGGAAGGTGTTGGCTTGATGCTGTTAACGGGAATTTCCTAAACCTCACTTCCTTGTAATTTGAAATGGATCAGCTGGTTCCTGGGTATCATTCCATGGTTTTGAAGCAAGTTCTGCAGAAATCATATTGGAATCAAAACATTGGCTCTGTTTCTCTCGTTACAGATGCTGCCAGAGGCGCTGTGTTTCTCCAGCACTTCCTGTTTTTATTTCAATATTTACTTGTTCCACTTGACAGCAGACACAATTTGCTCACTATAGCACAGTTAAATACAATTTGTGTTAGATCTGATATCTCATTAATTTTGAATGCTTTGGCTAAACACCAATTACCACTGGCTGTCAGCAGAAGGGAAGGAGATCAGACTACTGGTTTAGATTAGACTTACAGTGTGGAAACAGGCCCTTCGGCCCAACAAGTCCACACCGACCCGCCGAAGCGCAACCCACCCATACCCCTAACCTAACACTACGGGCAATTTGGTATGGCCAATTCACCTCACCCGCACATCTTTGGACTGTGGGAGGAAACCGGAGCACCCGGAGGAAACCCACACAGACACGGGGAGAACGTGCAAACTCCACACAGTCAGTCGCCTGAGTCGGGAATTGAACCCAGGTCTCAGACGCTGTGAGGCAGCAGTGCTAACCACTGTGCCACCGTGCCGCCCCTGTGCCACCGTGCCGCCCTGGGGAGAAGCTAGGATTGAAGTTGACACGAGCAATAACAACTCATCTCTCGCTCACTGGAACTCTTTCCAGGACTATACGGATGTCACTAAAACGCCACCACAAAGACGGGGAGTTGGTTTGTCCATCCTGAGTCAGGGTTTACATTGCTTACCTCCTTTGCTGTCTGCTGAGCGGACACCTGTGACTCGGAGATGGGAGAGAAGGGGCTCAGTGGACTGGTGAGGCTGGTGGTGCTCAGAGGGCTGGCAGGACTGTTTGAGTTGAAGGTGCCCATTTGGGCACTTGTCACTGTGAAAAGAAAAAGATCGAGATTCGAGAAAGAAACTAACCATTCATTTTCTGCGCATCACCCACTGTTTATAGAATCTATCCAATCTTCCATGTATCTGGACACGCGATGCACATAGCTCAATCCATAATGACATAAAATCACCACAATCCGTTATCATGAGGGGTTTACAGAGAGTTGACTGTGGTTGGCTTTTCCGTAAGATGGGGAATTTCAAGACTGGGGGCACATTTTGAAGGTGAGATAAATTTTAAAAAGACATAAGCAACAATTTTTTCACACAGAGGGTGGCTTGAGTGTGGAATGAACTTCCTGAGGAAGTGGTGGATGCGGGTGCAATTACAACCTTTAAGAGACATTTGGATGGATACATGAGTAGGAAAGGTTTGGAGGGACATGGGCCCACAGCAGACAAATAGGACAAGTTTAGTTTGGGATTACGTTCAGCATAGCCTGGTTGGACTGAAGAGTCAGTTTCTGTGCTGTGTGACTCTATGACTCAATGAAATCAATACATGAAGATGGAAGACTACATTTTCTGCGTTGACCCTGTGTGTGGGCAGTTTATGTGCTTTTGTCACAGATTCATTATATAGAGTCTATAGCAATGGCAGAGTTAGTGTATGGCCCAAAGCACTGTGAACACCATTTGTTTTGCAATGTATCATATAAGCATAGAGAGTATACAGCACAGAAGAGGCTGTTTGGCCCATCAAATCTATGTCAACCTACCTTCAATCACTTAACTCACAGCTTTGAAAGTTATGTCATTTCGAGTGCTCAACCACATACATTTTAAAGGTTGTGAGGTTGCCCCTCTCTCTTGCTCTCCCTCGCAGCAGTTCCAGATCCCCATCACTCTGAGGGAAAATGGTTTTCCTCAAATCCCCTCTAAACCTCCTGCCCTTCACCTTCACCTCCCAATCTCAAACACATTAAAGTATTGAGACTTGCATTTATACAGGGTCTTCATAAACACAGGACGGACGGACGGACGGACGGACGGACGCGCGCGCACACACACACACACACACACACACACACACACCCCCCTCCGTGTCACTTCAGAGATAATGTGAGTTAGCACAATGACATATAAAGTCTCACCCGAAAGACAGAATGACCAACACTGCAGCACTCCCTCACTATGGCACTGGGAATGTCAGCCTAGATTGTGTGTTCAACACTTGAACTGACTCCAAGTGCTACCCACTGATCTGAGATTGGCACCTTTGAATTCCTGAAAGCAGTAATTCAGGTCTTGTCAGGAGGATTGTGCAGAGTGTTACTAATGAATTATCCCAGTACAGAACTTGGTGAATAGGATGGTTTGTCCTGAAATCAGGCTGAAGTGAACACATTGTACATACTTTTGGAAGCAAGTCGGTAACTGGGATTCCACTTTTCGTGATGACCCGCAGTAAGTTCACATTTCACCAGCACACTGCCCTGCCCTGCACTGTCTGCCCACAATGGTAATAGCTGCAAATGTGTTGCTGGTCAAAGCACAGCAGGCCAGGCAGCATCTCAGGAATAGAGAATTCGACGTTTCGAGCATAAGCCCTTCATCAGGAATCAACCACAATGAATTACCACAATGGTAATATACCATCTACCAGGGCCAGGGAGAGAAATTGCAGACCGTCATGTTATTTTTGGTCATGGCATAATCTTAGAGCATTAAGACACAATTAAAGAGGAACGTCTTCTCTCAGAAGGAAGTAAGTCTGTGGAAGTCATTACTGTCAAGTCTGGGTCATTAAATACATTCAAATCTGATACAGGTAGATTTTTAATCAGGAGGGGAATCAAGAGTTATGGAGAAAACACAGGAAAATGGAGATGAGGATCATTGAATCAGCCATAATGTCATTGAATGGGAGAGCAGACTCAATGGGCTGAATGGACTATTTCTGCTCTGAGGTCTAATGGTCTGGGCCCCCAGACCCAAGCATAGTGGTCCTTCCCTCCTAACCTGGGTACAGAGCCCTTCTGGACCCCTGGTCCTCGGGCTGTGAGGTGTCTTGCCATGCTGGCCCCTGATGCCCACCCCCTGCCCACAAGCTGGGAATTGCCATACCATGCTGTTTAAGGGGCTCCGTTGAAATTCGGTCGGGATAAGACTTCCGTAGTCCCTCCATGACATCTTGGATTTTCCACAGCTCCTTCTGAATGTGCTTGTGCCCCACCTCATCCTGTAAAACGATCATAAACCCCGCGTCAGACTCATTTCCTACACCTTGACTGAAATCGATTAGCTTCCTCCACAGGAGCGGAAAGTGCTATGAAGCGAAATTCAAAATCATTTAGAGATGTGATTGCACAGTTACAGTAGACTTTATCTTGATGAATTAGGATGGGCGAGAAGATTTAATGGGCTAACCTCGCACCTAGTCCTCTCCTATGTTTCCTCGATGTGGATGATTACTGATTATTTTTACCAGATTACCTTTGCTTATGAGTTTATGGCAGTGTTACCTGCATTCCCATGGGGCTGTTCAGCTGCTCCCATAAGTCATTGTGAATGATGGACAGCTCCATTTTGAGGGCATCGCACTCCATCTTTGTGTTTGCAAAGGCCTAAAATGCATGCAACGCACAAAGCAGGACCAGAATACAAGTCAATACTATTTCCTTGTGAAAAATCTCAACGCGTCATGAAAGAAACAAGTACATTCCATAACTAATGGGGTGCTTTTACATCCATAATTGGCGACCAACTTCATAAAGATTGTCAGTGATAAGCCATGACTATGGTAATAAACAGGGACCCAAGGCCTTGGAGGTGGAGCTTGCCACTGAAATGGCTCAGCATTGCTTATACCTCTGTTGCTAACCGTGCAAATGCAAGCTGGTTCACCTGTTGTGGGGGCAGCTACGTTTGTCTTGCTTTTAAAGCTGTTGAAACACTCTTGCCCGGGCCGGTCTCTGTTCCAAATTTGCTTCCGTCAACCGGGCAAGGTGCAAACACCGAGCAACATGCTGGCATAATCTAGCGAAGACAAGTTCCTTTCCAGCACACTCGATTAGACAAAGTGCTGAACTCCCAAGACTGCCAAGACAGTCAAGCCTCGTGGGTCAAACATAATTGCGGCCCCACCCCTAGCCTTCCGCCGCCCCACCTCCACCCCTCATGACCTCGCGGTAACTCAGCTCCCATACCGTAGTTGCTTGCGAGAGCTCCCCACGAATGTTGATCAACTGATTCTGCAGAGATTCTTTTTTCTGTACGAGTTGCTCAGTGTAACCTGGCTGGTTAGGGTACATCTCCATCTCCCGATGGGTTTTCTCCAAGGCACTTTCCAGGGATTCCTGGAGTATGGAAGGAACAGCCAAGGAAACCCTATGAATTAGGTTCAACCACCATTAAAAACCAAACAGACACTCGTTCTTCTCTATAGCTGAGGGAACAGATGGGGACATTGAGGAACCTCAACAATAGAAAGGACAAAGACTGAATAAACTGTGTTGTGGCTAAGTGCAGGTTCTGTCCTGAATGCAAGTGAGTGGGTCACCCCCACAGCCTCCTCCCCACCCATCAATCAACCCAGAAACCATCCTCACTTGTACCATGGAATTATCCTCCACTCACAGAATAATCCTACTTTTATCAAGAGTGTTTGGGGTGACTACAGCCACATGTGTGCTACTTGCTAGAGTACATAAAAACTCTACCTTGTTTAAAATATGGAATCCATCTGAAGCTGAGAAAGCAAGAAAAGAGGGAAAGAGGATAGAGAGAGAGAAGGAGAGATGCATGGAGAGGAAGAGAGAGATAAAGAGAGGAGGACAGAGAAAGAGTCAGAGAGATAGAGACGGAGAGAGTAGAGATATCATGGACAAAATGGCACATAAATAGTTAATACTCAGATCCAGTTTACAACGCAGTTCAACACAGCTGACATGACTGCTTGTCATCTTTGACCTTTCAAGGCAGAACAGTCTACAACTACAATAAGTGTAAAATATATTGCTGCTTATGTTCATTTCTCAAACCTTAGAAGTATTTATGTTAACAATGTCTGAAGTCAACCTACAAGGTGTTCACAATCTAGCCAGTTGTCCAAGTATGGTTCCATCTCTGGATATGTTGCAAGTTACCGAAGCTTTGACCAGAAAAGGCACGATGAACAATGTGGACAAAGGGCCCTCCTCTAGGAATGCTCCAAGAAAGCGGACATGAGGAACCTATCCAGGGAGCTAGAAAACATTAAGGTACCTTCTCCTTCCGAAGCTGCAGGACCCATTTCTCCTGCTCCCGCTGGTTCTTGCTCTGCTCACAAAGTCGGCCCAGCAGTTTCTGTTTCCCAAAAAAATAAGGAAAATGGAGTCAATGTTTGGGCGGACTTCTGACAGAGATGGCAATAAGGCAAACATTTGCAAATCTTGCAGGCATCAGATGTAATTAATTAACACTGTGATACCTCGTAAATTCATCCACAGAAATGGCTCCTGCTGCAAATGATTAGGTTGTGTGAACATGAATAATGTTACAGTCATTCTATTGTTATGGTTAATCATAAACATGTGGAGGGTAGGGACTGATTAAGAATCTTGAACACCAAAAAAGACTGTTCTCCTCAATACCTGGTTGCAACACAGTTCCATGCTCCAGATCTTTGGATCCTGGTTGTGGACGAGGGAACCTTATCAAGGTGGCCACTATCACTTCTAGGTACTGGGTTGTGGAGGAAGTCATTAGAAGTGACTGGCTACCTGGCAAGGGAGCACATTTACCACCACTGGTGGGCACCACATGGGCTGGGAGTTTCTAATCTCCTTTCAAAACCAAATTTTAATTTAATTAGGTAAGTTTCCAATAGAATTTCATCTTTATTTAAGGGGCTGTGAGCTAATTAATTTGGTTCATTAGGTAATAGTTTTCTCAAAAGTGTGCATAAAGAGACAGCTGCTATCCTGGGACCTTGATAGGTAGAAGGTGGAGATATTTGATAGGAGTTAAACATAGTTCTTCGAACTAAAGGGATCAAAGGATATGGGGAACAGGGAACGAAGTTGGATGATCAGTAATGATCATACTGAATGGTGGAGCAGACTCGATGGGCTGAATGGCCTCTTCCTGCTCCTATATTCTATGGTTCCATGTTTCTATCTGCAATGCTGCATTCTGTGAACAAATCTTCACCAAGAAAATAATCGGTGTCTCGATTTATACGACCAGCTTGCTTAGATCCATTTAACAACAGACTGTTTGTCGGTAACTTCAGCATGAGTCATTGAGATTTTGATCGCCAATTCACCATCAGATACTGTTCAGAGGAAAAGAGGCAAGACTCCCCACCGAGTAAAAAGTGAGGTCTGCAGATGCTGGAGATCAGAGCTGAAAATGTGTTGCTGGTTAAAGCACAGCAGGTCAGGCAGCATCCAAGGAACAGGAAATTCGACGTTTCGGGCCAGAGCCCTTCATCAGATTCCCCACCCCCCTGCCCCTGCCTCACAGGAGAAATAACACGCAATGCTGGGGATACACCTGTGAATCTCAGGATAGTGGTACCCTCCATCTCTCAACATGTTCTCAATGTTTGTGGCACTTGCTCAGAGATAGGTTCATTTCAATGGTCTACGTTCACCCCAAAATGGTCAGTCCTCCAAAGGTGAGCAAAGAGTGGCAGCAAGCCATTCGGCTGTGGAGGCATCATCATTGAGATTAATGCATTGATGGCTGCCCAATTTTCTTCATTGTCCAAAAACGGGATCATCAGCTCAAAGAAACAAAAGCCAAAAGCCCAGGTAATCACCCAACCCTGTCCCTGCCCCACCTCACCATCGCCTTTGTGCCAAAGCCCCTTGCTGAGCCCTTCTCATCTCCTGGAGTTCACTTTTCATGAACATTACATCTTAGAAAGATCCAATCACACACTGAGGAGTGTATCAATCAACTGAGACATCTGGAGATCATAACATTTTAATATTACGTAGGACAGGTAAGAAAACATGAAATCCCAATAATTTCTTTCTGCTTTCTCTGTGTTGGCATATTTTTTCCCAATGTCCAGCTACAAATGCTGGGACCCAGTGGACATGAATCCCACACCTACACCCTCCCAAGAAGGCCCAGTCTTTGTCCTGATTGGTCATTATTCTTCCTCTTGGTCATTATTCTTCCGCTTACCCAGGTTTCAAGTTGTGCAATTACTCCCCCTCCACCCCCCCCCCGGGAACCCTTTGGTACCAACAGAATCCCTCGTACATGGTTTAGATTAGATTATTTACAGTGTGGAAACAGGCCCTTCGGTCCAACAAGTCCACACCGACCCGCCGAAGCGCAACCCACCCTTCTCCTACATTTACCCCCTTACCTAACACTACGGGCAATTGAGCATGGCCAATTCACCTGACCTGCACATCTTTGGACTGTGGGAGGAAACCAGAGCACCTGGAGGAAACCCACGCAGACACGGGGAGAATGTGCAAACTCCACACAGTCAGTCGCCTGAGTCGGGAATTGAACCCGGGTCTCTGGCACTGTGAGGCAGCAGTGCTAACCACCGTGCCACCATGCCGCCCACAAAGATGGCAAAGATGGTATGGTTTAAGATGGCAAGTTGCTGCCAATAGGATATCAACAGCTTAATACAAGACCAAAACCATACAGAGTGAGTTAACCTGTTAAACCCTTGCTGTCAAGCCATGTCAGAGCCCAGCATTGTGGAAATAATCTTACTGAGGACACTGGTAAATAAATGTGCAACTTACATCAATCTCCACTTCATCGACTTTGTAATGCTCCAGTGGCTCCTGGAATCTGTCCTGGTATGGAACCTGCAAACACCAGCAATTGTTAAAGATTCTGACCTTGCTGTCTGCAGTGCACATTCATCAGGATGTTGGCTGCACTGTCAATTTACAGCTGCCAATTCTGGATTGTTTTATACTTTAAGTCACTGGATACTGCTCCCTCACTTACCGCTGCTTTGATTGTTGGTATCAGTAGCAAGCCAATCCCCCTGTCTCATGCTCTACAATCTAACAGGGCCATCAAAACTACAGTTGGTTCTGATAGAACATGGTAGTTCCATTTCTGTGCGTTATAAGAAAATCGTGAAATGGCAGCACCATTTAAGCCAATGGGACCTGAATCATGTTATAGCAAATACACGTAAGGAAAACTCACATTCTACATGTAATGGTCTAAATTATTCAATCGCGTTATAGCCAATTCACGTTGAAGAAATGCTTGCGATAGCAGAACCGATTGTACAATCAAACTAAGAGCGACGCACGGTCACAGTTAGAAAGGATCATCGTTTGATACAAATCAGAAGAAACACACTCCACTCTCTGCCCTTGATTATTAGTGACTGACCCTAACTGCTTGTAAAAGGCAGTCTAATTCACTCTGATTGTGCAGAATCCTCACATTCCAGAGTGCCTTCTGATTACAAAGTGAGAAACAAGGACAACAGGTGGCCATTCAGCCCTTTGAGCTTAATCTGCAATTCAACAAGACCCTGGCTGGCCTGCCACCAATTGTCCACAGTATCCGAATATCTCTTGCGAAACAAATCTTCGCAAAACCAAAGATTGCAGCACAGTTTATGGTCGATAGTTGAGCATCCACAGGTAAGATGATTCCAAACCTTCGCAATCATTTGAATGAAGACATTTCTCCTGAACGTGCAACCACTTATTCTGAGACTGAGACCGCTCTTGTTCTAAACTGCTAAACTAATGGAAATATTCTCCCACCCTGTCAAGTTCCTTAAGCATTTTCTATATTGTTTTGTGGGAGATTGATTTTAAACTGCAAAACCAGCGCATGTCTCCTCAAACAAAAACAGAAATTGCTGGAAAAACTCAGCAGGTCTGGCAGCATCCGTGAAAGACGAACTGAGTTAATGTTTTAAGTCCAGTGACCCTGAGAGAGTCATAGAGTCATACAGCACAGAAACAGACCCTTTGGTCCAACCAGAGTAAGTGAGGACTGAAGATGTTGGAGATCAGAGTGGAAGAGTGTGGTGCTGGAAAAGCACAGCCGGTCAGGCAGCATCCGAGGAGCAGGAGAATCGACGTTTTGGGTATAAGGTGAAGGGCTTATACCCAAAAAGTTGATTTTCCTGCCCCTCGGATGCTGCCTGACCTGCTGTGCTTTTCCAGCGCCACACTCTCGCCTTCGGTCCAACCAGTCCTTGCCGAACATAATCCCAAACTAAACTAGTCCCACTTGCCTGCACTTGGCCTATATCCCTCCAAACATTTCTTATTCATGTACTTATCTAAATGTCATAAATGTTGTAGCTGTACCTGCATCCACCACTTCCTCTGGACATTCATTCCAGCCACGAACCACTCTCTGTGTAAAAAACCTGCCCCTCGTGTCACTTTTAAAACTTTCTCCTCTCACTTAAAAATGTCACCTAGTCTTGAAATCCTCCACCCTAGGGAAAAGATACCTGCCATTCACCTTATCTGTACCCCTCATTATTTTATAAGCCTCTATAACGTCACCTCTCAATATTTGACACTCCAGTGAAAAAAGTCCCTGCCTATCCAGCCTCTCCTTATGACTCAAACTCTCCATTCCCAGCAACACCCTGGTAAATCTCTTCCGCACCCTCTCCAGCTTAATAATATCCTTCCTATAAGTGGGAGACCAGAACTGGATACAGTACTCAGACCCTTCTTCAAGAACTTTTTGCCAAGAGGTGCAAGGGAGGACCGAAGGACCGCTGGGGACGTGAGTAAAAAACATTATTTGAGCAGAGCAGCAAGGAGAGAGGGCGAGAGAAATGAGGGCTACCGGAAAGTTTTTACGCGGGTGAGATCCGGCAGAATATGGCGGGTGAGAGACACTTCACATGTCTCTGCCAACTACATCTGCGGGAAGTGCATCCAACTCCAGCTCCTTGAAAACCAAGTTAGGGAACTGGAGCTGGAGCTGGATGAACTACGGATTATCCGGGTGGGGCTGATGTAGAAATTGAGAGGATGTACAGGGAGGTGGTCACTCCCCAGACACAGGGTAAGGACAGCTGGGTTACAGTCAGGGGGAGGAAAGGGAACCGACGGTCAGAGCAAGGATCCCCTGTGGCCATTGCCCTCAGCAATAAGCATACTGTTTTGGATACTGCTGATGGGGATGGCCTATCAGGGGAAAGCCATAGTTGTCAGGTCTCTGGCACTGAGCCTGGCACTATGGCTTAGAAGGGAAGGGGGAGAATAGAAAAGCACTAGTGTTAGGGGACTCAATAGTTAGATGGATTGACAGGAGATTTTGTGGTCAGGAACAGGACTCCTGGAAGGTATGTTGCCTCCCCGATGCCAGGGTCCGGGATGTCGCCGATCGGGTTTACAGGATTCTGAACGGGGAGGGTGAGCAGCCAGAAATCGTGGTACATATTGGCACCAATGATATAGCCAGGAAAGGCATTGAGGATCTGAAAAGTGACTACAGAGAGTTAGGATGGAAGCTGAAGAGCAGGATGAGTAGAGTAGTGATCTCAGGCTTGCTACTGGTGCCAAGAGATAGTGAGGTGAGGAAAGTCAGCAAATGCAGCTTAACACGTGGCTGCGAGGCTGATGCAGAAGGGAGGGATTTAGATACCTAGGCCGTTGGGATACCTTCTGGGGTAGGTGGGACCTGTACATGAAGGATGGGTTGCACCTGAACTGGAGGGGCACAAATGTCCTGGGTAGGAGATTTGCTCGTGTGCTTCAGGAGGATTTAAACTAGTTTGCCAAGGGAGTGGGAATCAGAGCCACATATCTGACAGGGGTCAGTTGCACATGGGACAGTAACAGGATGTAGCAAATCTTTCGGGAAGGTTTCTCACACGATGAATCAAATGAATCAGTTCAAGTGTGTCTGCTTTAACGCAAGGAGTGTCAGAAATAAGAGTGATCAACTTAGAGCATGGAT
This sequence comes from Hemiscyllium ocellatum, assembly GCF_020745735.1. NCBI lineage: Eukaryota > Metazoa > Chordata > Chondrichthyes > Orectolobiformes > Hemiscylliidae > Hemiscyllium > Hemiscyllium ocellatum. Next base: position 10,887,002 of record NC_083426.1, on the reverse strand, counting down.
CAGTACTTGGGGCTATGATGTTGTGACTGTAATGGAGACGTGGGTTTCACAGGGGCAGGAATGTTTGCTAGATGTTCCAGGGTTTAGAACATTTAAAAAGAACAGGGAAGGTGGAAAAAGAGGAGGGGGTGTCGCATTGCTAATTAGAAAGTGCATCACAGCAACAGAAAGGAAGGTTGTTGAGGAAGGTTTGTCTACTGAGTCAGTATGGGTGGGAGTTAGGAACAGCAAGGGAACAGCCACCTCATTGGTGGTTTTCTACAAACCCCCCCAATAGCAGTAGAGAGATTGAAGATCTCATAGGCGGGCAGATTTTGGAAAAATGCAGATGTAGCAGGGTTGTTGTAATGGGTGATTTCAACTTTCCCAATATTGACTGGACCCTCCTTAGCGCAGGTGGTTTGGATGGAGCCGTTTTTGTCAGGTGTGTTCATGAGGGTTTCCTTACTCAGTATGTAGACAGACCGATCAGGGGAGAGGCCATTTTGGATTTGGTGCTTGGCAACGAGCCAGGACAGGTGTCAGATCTCGCGGTAGGAGAGCGCTTTGGTGACAGTGACCACAACTGCTTTACATTTAGCATAGCCTTCAAGAGGGAAAGGAGTAGTTACCGAGGGAAGATATTTAATTGGGGAAAAGGAAATTATGACGCTATCATTCCTCTGAAACAGGTACAAAGAGGTCAGATTAAGGAACCTTGGATGGCGAGAACAGAGGAGCTTCTCGTCAAAAGAAAGAAGGCACCTTACGTAAGGTGGAGGAAGCAAGGATCAAGCACAGCTTTAGAGGATTACAGGCTTGCTAGTAAGGAGCTCAGAAATGGACTGAGGAGAGCCAGGAGGGGGCACAAAAAAGGCTTGGCAAGAAGGATTAGGGAGAACCCAAAGGCTCTTTACTCATATGTGAAGAATAAGAGAATGATCAGGGAGAAGGTAGGGTTGATCAGGGATAGCGTAGGAAACTTGTGCGTGGAATCTCAGCAGATAAGGGAAGCCCTAAATGAGTTTTTTGCTTTGGTTTTCACTAAGGAAAGGGATCTTGTTGCAAATGAGAACTTTGAGGAGCTGGGATACACGCTTGACCAGATCAAGATTGATGAAGTTGATGTGATCGAAATTTTGGCAAACATTAAGATTGTTAAGTCCCTAGTGCCAGACCAAATTTATTGTAGGCTGCTCTAGGAAGCAAGAAAGGAGGTTGCTAAGCCGCTGGTGAGGATCTTTGCCTCCTCACTCTTCATGGGAGTCATACTGGAGGGTTGGAATGAGACAAATGTTGTTCCTCTTTTTAAGAAGGGGAATAGGGAAATCCCTGGCAATTACAGACCAGTCAGTCTTACGTCGTTGGTCAGCAAAGTTGTGGAAAGAATTCTGAGGGACAGGATTTATGACGATTTGGCAAAGCATAGCGTGATTAAAGTCAGTCAGCACGGCTTTGTGAGGGACAGGTCATGCCTCACAAATCTTATTGAGTTCTCTGAGGAGGTGACAAGACAGGTTGATGACAGTCAAGCAGTGGATGTTGTGTATATGGACTTCAGCAAGGCATTTGATAGGGTTTCCCATGGTAGGCTAATTCATAAAGTCAAGAGGTATGGGATGCAGGGAGATTTGGCTATCTGGATTCAGAATTTGTTGGTTGACAGAAGGCAGAAAGTGGTTGTAGATGGAAAGTATTCTGTCTGGAGGTCAGTGCTGGGTGGGGTCCTGCAGGGCTATGTTATTGGGCCTCTGCTCTTTGTAGTTTTAATAAGTAACTTGGTTGAGGAGGTTGAGGGTGGGTTAGTAACTTTGCAAATGACACAAAGGTTGGAGGTACTGTTGATAGTATCAAAGGCTATTGCAGGCTGCAGCACAACATAGACAGGATGCAGAGCCGGGCTGAGAAATGGCAAATAGAGTTCAACCTGGATAAATGAGAAGTGATGCATTTTGGAAGGTCGAACCTGAATGCTGAATATAGGATTAAAGACAGGATTCTGGGCAGTGTGGAGGAACAGAGGGATCTTGGTGTTCAACTGCATAGCTCCCTCAAAGTTGCCACCCAAGTGGATAGGGTTGTTAAGAAAGCATATGGCGTTTTGGCTTTCATTAACAGGGGGATCAGGTTTAACAGTTGCAAGGTTTTGCTACAGTTCTACCTGTCCCTGGTGAGACCACACTTGGAATATTGTGTCCAGTTCTGGTTGTCCTACTATAGGAAAGATACAGAGGCTTTGGAGAGGGTGCAAAGAAGGTTTACCAGGATGCTGCCTGGACTGGAGAGCTTGTCTTACAAAGAAAGGTTGACTAAGCTTGGACTTTTCTCTCTGGAGAGAAGGATGAAGAGAGGTGACTTGATCAAGGTGTACAAGATAATGAGAGGAATAGATAGAATTGATAGCCAGAGAGTTTTCCCCAGGACAGGATGGACTGGTACGAGGGGTCATAGTTTTAAGATATTGGGAGTAAGGTATAGAGGGAACCTCAGAGAAAGGTTCTTTAAACAGAGAGTTGTGAATGCATGGAATACATTGCCAGCGGTGGTGGTAGAAGCAGAGTCATTCAGGACATATAAGCGACTGCTGGACATGCACATGGATAGCAGTGAATTGAGCGTGTAGGTTAAGTTATTTTATTTTACGTTAGGATTAATCCTCGGCACAACATCGTGGACCAAAGGACCTGTCCTGTGCTGTACTTTTCTACGGTCTATGTTCTATGTTGTATAACTTCTTCAATCCCCTATCAGTCTAGCAAGCCAATGGGTTCACTCATTGCTGTTCTGTCAATCTTAATGCACCACTTTCTTTCTCGTGTTGCTTTCATTGCAGAGAATTATAATGGACTGTCTCCTGTCATTCCCTCCAGTAACAACTATAGACAATTCCAATAGATCAAGTGTTCTATCATCAGCTTGTACTTGTCAGTACAGAAACTGCCTGGAACAAACTCCTCACTCTTTACATCGAAGTCCCCATCCTACTGAACAATCCCTTATTCAGAGAGAAGGAACAGCAATTACTGTGTTATTACTCATATACTACACAGGCCTTTTATCTCACTTGCAAACATCTGGACAATACTTGTCTTTGTTCAGTATTTTCTGCTATCTGCCATTTGATAGACCTGCCAAGTGGATAGGTAAATAGCCTGTGAACTGAAGATCATCAATTAATCCCAGTTTAGGTACATAATGACTTGGGGATAATCGAAACGCCTTATTCACAAGTCACCTATTTAAGCAAATCCTAAAACTGTCACATCTGTTAATATGCCCCAAATACACAATTACCTAAGTGACTGCCCAGCCTTGAGAAATTAAACCCAGTTGGTGACCTACATTTAACCCCAAGTTCTACACAATTAACTAATCTTCAATCCACATTCATCCCAAAAGGCTGATAGTAATAATAGTGATTTCAGTGGATGAAGCGAACTTTTGAAATGGCTATTGAGCTGTTTCAAATATAATACTTTAAATATGCAAGCTTGACTCATAACATAAATCGTATACAAAAATTACCAGGAACAAACTCAGGACAAAACTGAGAGGAATCACTGCCATCTTTGATACTACTCTGGATTTTCATTTCCACATGTCTGAGGCAAGCTATCTTGCAAAATCATCTGTATTTCATAGTTTTTTTTTCCTGAACAACGTCTGCTAAGTAACACATATTACACAAACACACATGTGTTCATGTCAGTAAAATTTAGATTCTCACATGTTTATTTCTTGAACTCGTAACTTGAACAGTATATTGCAGCCACCACACTGAGCAGTGTGTTGTAGCGAAGCAGTTATGGTCAATGTGATGAAAACTCTTCAATGAGCAGCTCATGATAGAAATGTGGGTTCTCAGTAAGTTATATAAAGTCTCCAACTGTTGTAATCACTTGATTAGAAACATATATTCACCTCTTTTCCTGCCTGCTACAAGATCCTGGATTGCTAATCCCCAGGATGTAACACGACTGTGCGTTGGAGTCAAGCCAGATAATAGGATTCCACAATTTTGAAAAATTACTGCAGAATGGTTATGGCACAGGAGAAGACCATTTGGCCTATTGCATCTGTACTGGCTCTCCAAAGGAGCAACTGACTTAGTGTCACTTCCTTGCCTTCTCCCCATAATCCAGCACATTCTTCCATTTCAGATAACAATCCAATTGCCTCTTGAAAGCTTTGATTGAACCTTCCTCCACACCAGCCTCCTCAGGAGCAGAAGGTTTTGAGTGGATGTAAGAAAAGACATTCTCACCCAGAGCGTGGCGGGGAATCTGGAACTCATTGCTTGTAATAGAGGCAGAAATCCTCAAAACATTTTAAAAGTGTTTCGATGTGCACTTGTGAAGCCAATGCATACAAGGCTATGGGCCAAATGCTGGAAAATGGAGTTACAATAGTTAGGTGTTTGGTTTTGACACGATGGTCTTTTTCTAAGCTGTAGATCTCTCGGAGTCTGTGACACTCTGAGATAGCACGTTGCAGATTCCAACCTCTCATTGGATGATGAGGTTGTCATGTTGCCATTGTTTATTTTGTCAATCTGGTTCACTAATGTCCTCTAGGGACAGAAACGGCCATCTTTACCTGGTCAGGACTACATGTGACTCCAGACCCACAGCAATGTGGTTAACTCTCAACTGCCCTCTGGGCAATTAGTAATGGGCAATAAATGCTGGACTAGGCAGTGATGACCTCATCCCTTGAATGAATAATCACCTTAGATTTGTACCTTGTTGTCCTCAATCTTTTCACCAATAGGAACTTCTCGACTGACTCCCTCATGGTTTAGAATAGATTAGATTAGATTAGATTACTTACAGTGTGGAAACAGGCCCTTCGGCCCAACAAGTCCACACCGACCCGCCGAAGCGCAACCCACCCATACCCCTACATTTACCCCTTACCTAACACTACGGGCAATTTAGCATGGCCAATTCACCTGACCTGCACATCTTTGGATTGTGGGAGGAAACTGGAGCACCCGGTGGAAACCCACTTCGAAGATATTTCCTACCCGGAGATGTCAATGCATAACTTTAAAGAAGGTGGGAGTAAAACCCGGTCTCTGGCCGAAAAGAGATTAGCACTAGGTAGTAGCAAGCACAATAAGGATGAATGGCCTCTTCCTGAGCTGTGACTCTGAAATTCTGAGAGGTAGAGACACTACCGCTGCCACAATACTCTCATTCACTATTTGCATCAAATAAAACTCTTGCACTATCAGCTGGCTTTATTCAGAGCGAAAGACTGGAGTCTTACCTTTGAACTTGGAACCCGTCAGTCGGCAATCTGCATTCCTCTATATCATTTTACAATTCACTGGCATATTTTAGTTGTCAAACTGCTTCAAGGCAGGGAATCTCAGAGAGATTCATGTAGTTATAGTAATCTAATCCCTTGTCCAGAGGATAATGGCTGGGTTTGAAGCTTTAAGTTAATTATCTCCTACTCAAGAAACCAAAAGATACTTTGCCTCCTTGTCATCTGTACTCAAAATGGCTACTTACAAATCAACAATGACTGCATAATGAAGTAAATAATTACATTGAAAGTTAAGGTTGCTTGATCAACCTTCTCTATTCAAAGAGATTTAAACAAGATTTTCAAAATCACAAAGGTATTTGACACAGTAAATAAGGAGAAACTGTTTCAAGGTTCAACAAGCAAAGAGTGGGGAGAAGATGGAGAGTGAATTTATGATCTGAAACGTGCTGCTTGAAAACGTGATGGAAGCTGGCTTCGTGGAAAAGATTGAAAAATATAGTTCACCACTTCAGAGAAATATTTTGCAGAGCTACAGAGATAGATCAGGGGACTGGGGCTATTTGACATTTTCTTTTTAGACAGCCATAACAGTGCTACATTGATGGAGGTAGGTTGGGGTTGGTTAGCTCAGTTGGCTGAACAGCCGGTTTACAATGTACCAACAGCATGGGTTTGATTTCCACACCAGCTGAGGTTACCATAATGGAGTCTCTTTCTCAACCTCTTCCCCTCACCCAAGGTGTGGTAACCCTCAGGTTAAACCAACACCAGTTATCTCTCTCTAATAGGAGAGCAGCCCCATAATACAATGGTGACCTTACACTGGCTGAATGATCGTTCTATGTTGTATGATTCCACAGTTTGAGACATATCTGAAACACGATAAGGTGCCATGAAAGTACAAGATTTTTTGTGGTAATTATTGATTGAAATTTGAGGGAAACTTGTTTATGTGAAGGAATAAATGTGCCATATCTATTTGCAGTGATCTTGAGCCTGGCAACAACTAATGAACAGATTCTGAGCCAAAAAATCAATGACGCTGAATTGGAAAGTGAATGAAAACTTGCCAGTTGTCAGTCAAGGTTTGTTCAAAACATTATATTAATTAATTGCTTTATAGGGTCAGGGATTGAAAATAATCCTCAGCAAATCAATAGGGAAGATGGTGATTTAGTTCAAATTAAATGGTGCTACAAACAGCATCACCTTATCAATTCCAGTCATGTTTTCAAACATAGATATTGACTGCAGAGCGGTGGATGAGTCAAACATAACATTCACTTTAAACATATACTTTCTCGTGGACATGTAGCAACAATTTCACTTTAAAATGTGTTTGGCATAAAGCACATTTACTATAGTAACGTATCCCAAAATATCCTGCAGCGCAACGCTCGTATTCAGAAAGAACCAAGGGTTTAGAGTCACTGCAGGATTGTGTTGTAAATCCTGGCACAGTACAAGTGACAGCGGCTGTAACTGGGGAGATTAGAACAGTGTGCCAGAGATAACAGCATCAATGTAAATCCAAAGCCACACTGTGAATAACTTGAGTTTACTCATTCTAGAACATGCGCAGCTTTCTTAAATTTGTACGCTTAAGATGAGCTCTCAGAGAGAAGACACTAAGTTACAGCCCATTAACATTAGCTGAGTTTTTCAAGGTCGACATGGATTTGGTTTTATGCACTTGACCTTGAGTGTGGCCTCAAGCCCCTTAAATACCAAGACAGGGCTGACTAAATGCACCCTTTAAAAACATAGTATTGCTTATGTTAATCACTGAAACAGCTCATTCAGCCCATCTAGTCTAGCTACGTATTAACGCATCATACAGTCTCTCTGACTCTACTTCACCTTAATCTATAAAACATATCTTTCTATTCCTTTCTTCCTAAGGTACTAATCAAGCTTCCTCTTATGTGTGACAATGCCATTTGTCTAAACTATTTCATGCAGGTTTCAAACTCAAAGCACTCTTTCATGGGTAATGAGGATTTTCCTGAATTTCCAATTCAATTTACTAGTGGTCATCTTATAATTATGACCATTAAACATACCTGTTCCTTAGTGGAAATGTCTTCTCTGCATTTTTCCTATCAAACTCATATCATAATTTTAAAGTTATCCAGATGTCTTTTTCTAGAGAGTAGTCACCTCTTCCCACCTGCACTGTTTCTTCGTCGATGGTTATAATTTCAAACACACAATCTTGAGCAGAGTCTGAGTGCCTCAAACGGTCACAGCAGCAAGCGCATGTAAAATGGACAGTCACAGAACAGAAAGCAGGCAATTTACAGAAAACCAATTATTTGAAGCATCCTGTATTGTGTATGAAAGTTGAGGGAGGTTAATCACATTCTATCGAATTCTCTACAGGGTTTCTGACAAGATTTACACAAATTCAACAGTAAACAACAAGATCTTTTGACGAGATGAACACACTACAGACTGCATTATCAGGATGTCGGTGAAGACAGAAACAGACAAATACTCAAAGGAGAAGTATCAAGGTTCACTACCTTCACAGTGCAACCCAAAAAAATATAAATCCCAACATTAATTGTCAAATATTTAAATTTTGTTTAGCCTATCAAAGAGGCAAGCCCTTAATGTCGATCATCTCTCTGGAGTAAAATCCCTTTGATATGGTTTGTTCCTCACTAAAGAAATCCTTTTAATGTTTATATTGCCTTCCCATTACTACATTTTTTTGATGTGTGTTTGATTGCTATTGAATAATCCTTTTTAATTAGCTTGAGCAAAATGCTGGAACATAGTCTCCTAGAACATGTTGTGTCATGAATCTAGTTGTATCATGTGGATCTGAAATAGTTCAATCATTAACACTGTACTTATCATTAATCTTGCTGTTGCTTTAACATCTTTATGTTTGATCAATGAGAACAACGAAGTATTCGTAGGTTGAAAAATCTATGACATGGACCTTCCTTCAATGTTCATCGCCATTTTTAAGAGGGTGGTTAGTTCCTACAACCAATAATCAGAAGGTTTGTGCGCCAATATCTGGTTGTGAAACCAGAATTTAGATACATCTGTGAGGGTTATCTGGAGTGGGTTTTGACCTTCTCCACCTGCTAACTTGGAGTCAGGAATACAACTAGCAGTCAAAGGCTCACTCAATATCTTACACGTGAAGATGTATCTACTACTAACAATCTCAGCGCTTGTTTTATCCTCCTTGGCAATACCTATATGTTAATTACTGTTATACAGGAATTATTGTAATGTCACTTTATTCAGTAATTATGAGTATTTTGTGTATGCATAAAATGAAACACCCTCTTCAGACATTTCTAAACTACCCTTGGATTTTTTTCATCTAACTTGTTTCTGTGTTACACCCTAGTTTATAATTACTTAATTATGTGAAAATGTTGATTTGATTTTTCTTTAAGAAGTCAAGTAATTAATTGGTGGCATGGGTGAGGTGTGCTGAATGGGCTCTTGTGTTGTGTCATTCTGTGAGTCTTGTTCCTCATGGTCTTTAAGTATCATTGACTCGAACTCCCAGTTCACGTGGATCAGACTCAAGGGTAATGTCCAATTCACAACCTTGTCACTTCATCCTTGACCAATGGGAATGGACATCAGGGTGGTTTGACCAATGGGAACAGACACCAAAAGAGTGTGGCCAATGGGTATAGATACCAGGACAGTTTGACTAATGGGAATGGACATCAGGACGGTCTGACCGAAGGGAAAAGACACCAATGGAATGTGGCCAATGGATATAGATACCAGGACAGTTTGACTCATGTGAATGGACACCAAGACAGATTTACACATCAAGGCCCACCTGCTGGTCCAGAAATTCTAGCTTCCTTTGTAACTGAAGATCTAGAATTTCATCCTGTCATGCCACAGGGTAAGAGGAGTCGCAGAGTTAGACAGCACAGAATGAGGAAGAAAACAAATAGTTAGTCAGAAGAAAGGGAACAGACGGTTAGAGAGTCCAAAAGGGCCCAGTTAGACACTGTGATACTCCAAGGATACAGTAAATAAGATAGGGCTCTGAATCTACTCATGCTGCTCATCAGCACCTGACCATTTCAAAAATGCTGCTGCACAGACTGTTTTAAGTGTAGTTGTTACTTCCACTGCAAGAAGGCAAGGCTTCTGTGGAAAACGGAGATGGTTTTACTGTCCAAATTGACATTTAATGATCAAAGAGGTTCCCTTGATCCCTAAACCAACTCTTTGAGGCAGGTAGACCTGCTCTAAGCCTGTCTGAATGCACACCAGCTACTCAGCTCTGACACTAAATCTACACCACACAGAGTAGAGGGAGCTGAGGGAAGGTTAAAGCACAAAGTGAAGATTGAATGCAATGATAATAATATGAACCCCCCCGCAGGTTCTACGATTGAAGTCAAGAAAGTTGAATAAATATGATGGGAAAGCTGAGCTTGCCCAGGTTAGCATTAGGGAAAGGTGGTTTAGTGGTAATGTTAATGTCCTCTATATTGGTGAGACAGGCCGCTTACTTGCGGAACGCTTCAGAGAACACCTCAGGGACGCCCGGACCAACCAACCCAACCACCCCGTGGCTCAACACTTTAACTCTCCCTCCCACTCCACCGAGGACATGCAGGTCCTTGGACTCCTCCACCGGCAGAACATAACAACACGACGGCTGGAGGAGGAGCGCCTCATCTTCCGCCTGGGAACCCTCCAACTACAAGGTATGAATTCAGATTTCTCCAGTTTCCTCATTTCCCCTCCCCCCACCTTGTCTCAGTCGGTTCCCTCAACTCAGCACCGCCCTCCTAACCTGCAATCTTCTTCCTGACCTCTCCGCCCCCACCCCACTCCGGCCTATCACCCTCACCTTGACCTCCTTCCACCTATCCCACCTCCATCGCCCCTCCCCCTAGTCCCTCCTCCCTACCTTTTATCTTAGCCTGCTTGGCTACTCTCTCTCATTCCTGATGAAGGGCTTATGCTCGAAACGTCGAATTCTCTATTCCTGAGATGCTGCCTGGCCTGCTGTGCTTTGACCAGCAACACATTTTCAGCTGGTAATGTTAATGACCTATAAATCCAGATCCCGTTCTGATGTTCTGGGGACATGGGTTTGAGTCCTACTGTGGCAGGTGGCGAATTTGGAATTCAACTAAGATCTTGACATTAATAACCATCGTCAATTGTTGTAAAAATCCATCTGATTCGACAGGAAGGAGATCTGTTGTTCTTTCTGACATGTGAATCCAGACCCACAGCATGGAGTCACAGCACAGAAAAAGGCCATTCAGCACATCAAGTCTGCACTGGTCAAAAATAACTCCCATTGCCCAGCACTTGACATCACAAGTGTACATCTAAATACTTCTTCAAAGTTATGAGAGTTTCTGCCTCTATCACTCATATAGGTCATGAGTTCCAGATTCCCACCACCCTCTGGGTAAAGATTGTTGACTCAAATCCACTCTAAACCTCCTGGCCCTTACCTTAAAATTAATCCCTCCATGATTGATCGCTCCACCAAGAGGAAAAGATCCTTCTTGTCTCCCCCATCTATATCCCTGATCAGTTTCTACCCCTCAATTCATGTACCCATCAGTACTCTCTACTCAAAGGAAAACAATCCAAGTCTATCCAGTGTAGTGTCTTTTCACTGCCACTCAGTTCAACAAATGCTGGTCGAGCTAGTGAAGTCAACATTCCATGATGTGGAACAGTTGAGAATACAAGGAGGATAGTTTAAGGAGGAGAATGTAGGGATGGACAATACAACTTATCTCCCAAGCCCTGCATCCTGCTGGAATATGGTTCCAGATGACTGTGGATGACCTCTCAGTTGTGTCCAATCTTATCCTCAAGGGTCAAATACACTCACTCATTTTCCCAGAGGACAATAGTGACTAATGGTTGCTACTTCCAGACCCAAGTTAAGATTAATTGTATCTGTCCTCAGTGAATGCTGGCATGGAATACAGCTGATGTCGGCAATCTTAATGTGTAGAAATGCAACTACTTATTCTACAAGTCATGCAGCATAGGGGTCAGAACCAAATCTCAGCTGCAGATGAGCTACTGTTAAAACTATGTGACATGCCAATTGTCAAGGAGACAAAAAGAAATTTTCACTCTTTGAGGCTTGCAAGCCTGGTCCAAACTCACTGCATACCAACTCCCCAGGCACATGTAAAAAGGCAAACGTCTTGTCCAGTAACTAATGTTTGATCCTCTGTTCCTAAAGGGCAACAGCCAAACTATTGTATTTTCATGACATATTGACTGCAGCTGGGACAAAAGAAATTCAAGCTTTCACTGTTAAACCATGAGAAGAATTCAGCATGGATTTTCAATCTTGATAATTAAACATAGAATCCCAACAGCGTGGAAGCAGGCCATTCATCCCATCAGCTCCACAACCACCCTCTGAAAAGTATCCGATACAGACCCACCCCCTACCCTATCCCTGTAACTCTGCATTTCCCATGGCAAACCCACCTTGTCTGCACATCCCTGCACATTCTGGGTAATTTACCACGGTCAACCCATCTCACCCACCCATCTTTGGACTGTGGGAGGAAACCAGAGCACCCAAAGGAAATCCACACAGACACGGGGAGAATGTGCAAACTCCACACAGACAGTCACCCGAGGCTGGAATGAAACCCAGGTTCCTGGCAGTACGAGCCATTGTGCCGCCCATTAACATGGCTGGAGTAACTGAATTTGATTTTAGTGACTGACCTGAATCTTAACTAAGACTTAGGCTTGAGACTCTGCTGTCTAGCATTATCCATTCTCCAGCTCTCCTTCTCCCATCACACCTATTCTCAACAATTTCAGCTGGCTCCCCGCTACTCAATGCTTCAAACTCAAAATCCTCACCTTCAGAACCTTTTCATAACCTTGCACGTCAATCGCTCCCAGCCCATGAATTCTGGTTCTCTGATACCATGTGTTAGTCATCCCTCCATTTCACTATATTAATCATCACAATCCCTGCATCCCACCAAACTTTTGTAACTTGATCCCTAAATTGTTCCAAACTTCATGGTTATGGGACTCCTTTAAACGTCTTTCTTCAATCATGTTTCAAACTGTTTCTCCTCAACGTTTTGCACACATTTGCTGTGAAGCATCTTAGGACGTCTTTCTGTGTGAAGGCACTCTGTAATTATTTAAAACAGAGGAAACAATAACACACTGGTAATGTTACTGGACTAATAATCCACACATTTGGACTAATTCATCTCTGACATGGGTTCAATGCCGTACCACAGCATAGGGACAAAAAGATGTACAGCACGGAAACAGACCCTTTGGTCCAACCATGCTGACCAGTTAACCTAATCTGATCTAGTCCCATTTGCCGGCACTTGGCCCATATCCCTCTAAACCCTTCCTATTCATATACTTATCCCAATGCCTTTTAAATGCTGTAATTGTACCAGCCTCCACCACTTCCTCTGCCAGCTCATTCCATATACGTACCACCTTCTGTGTGAAAAGGTTGCCCCCTTTGGGCGGCACGGTGGCACAGTGGTTAGCACTGCTGCCTCACAGCGCCTGAAGACCCGGGTTCAATTCCCGACTCAGGCGACTGACTGTGTGGAGTTTGCACATTCTCCCCGTGTCTGCGTGGGTTTCCTCCGGGTGCTCCGGTTTCCTCCCACAGTCCAAAGATGTGCGGGTCAGGTGAATTGGCCATGCTAAATTGCCCGTAGTGTTAGTTAAGGGGTAAATATAAGGGTATGGGTATGGGTGGGTTGCGCTTCGGCGGGTCGGTGTGGACTTGTTGGGCCGAAGGGCCTGTTTCCACACTGTAAGTAATCTAATCTAATCTTAGGTCCCTCTTACATTTTTCCCCTCTCACCCTGAACCTATGCCCTCTCATTCTGGACTTCCCACCCCAGGGAAAAGACTTTGTCTATTTATCCTATCCGTGCACCTCATAATTTTGTAAACCTCTATAAGGTCACCCCTCAGCCTCTGACACTCCAGGGAAAACAGCTCCAGCCTATTCAGACTGTCCCTATAGCTCAAATCTTCCAACCCTGGCAACATCCTTGTAAATCTCTTCTGAACCCTGTAACGTTTCACAACATCTTTCCGAAAGGAAGGAGACCAGAATTGCACGCAATATTCCAACAGTGGCCTAACCAAGTCCTGTACATCCACAATATGACCTCCCAAAAGGAAAGCATACCAAATGCATTTTTCACTATCTTATCTGCCTGCGACTCCACTTTCTACAAACCTCCACTCCAAGACCCCTTTGTTCAGCAACACTCCCCAGGACCTTACCATTAAGTGTATAAGTCCTGCACTGATTTCTTTTTCCAAAATGCAGCACCTCACAATTATCTAAACTCCATTTGCCACTCCTCAGCCAATTGCCCCATCTGATCAAGGTCCCACTGTAATCTAAGGTAACTTTCTTCGCTGTCCACTACACCTCCAATTTTGTTGTAATTGGAGGATTTTTAATTTAATGGAAAAAATAATCTGGAATAAAATGCTAGTCTCACTAACCATTAACATGGGAATTCTGGATGGCTGTAAAAGTGCACTTTCTTCACTAACGTGCCTCAAGTCTGGCCTAATGTGACTCCAGACCCAACAGTGATGTTATTGGCCCTAATTGCCCACTGAAATGGTCTGCCAAACAACTGAGTTGAACCAAACTGTAAAAGTTGACAAAGGTGATCAGATATAGGGGTAATAAATGATGGACTTGTCAGTGACACTCACGTTCTAAGAATAAATGAAGGAGAAAGACATGGGTCAACTTTAACTGTTGCCTTTGTTCCTTGCCCTTTCAATTATGTTCTAACCCAGTAACTTCAAACTGTCCTCTGTTACACCCACAATGTCATGAGTAAAGGACTAAACCATATTGTACTTCAATTTTCAAAAAATATAACAGGGTGACATATTGAATTGCTCTGTGTGACTCTACAGTGAAAATGTCTCATAGCTACACAGCAGCTCTTTAATTCTGTTGTAAACATCTGTTTCAGGGGAATCGAACAAACTGAAGTGTCAGCTACACAGGTCAGGAAAGCATGCCTGACAGTAAATATGCTGCTGGTATCAGGGATTAAAAAATGTCAGTGGTACCTTGATTTTTGGCCCAGCAATGGTAGCATACCAATGCACTGGCAACTTTTAAAGTGTCACTGGTAGAGTTTGGGAGCGGTGGTAAGATGGGTTTACCCATAGAGAGCAGTGGTTCCTCGTGACTATTGCACAATTTTTTCTTCTGGTAGTCTCGGAATAAATTGTTGAGACTTCCAAACTTCATCTTGGTTGGCAGGATGGAGTGGGGGGGGGGGAAATGAAGGGGTGACTGAAATGGATTATAACGTTTCTACAAGGGCTTAGGCAGATAGGAGCAGAACCATCTCGCTGGACACATCCTTTCAGACAGTGGCAAAAGAATCGGTGTTTGCAATAGTCAGTCAATACAGCTGGGATAAAGTTTCAGTGGTCTAAAGGAAAATAAGTATTTTATGATTTACTGATTAGTGGGCTACTCTCATTTGCTGAGAATTATATAAAATTTACAGCATGCATGCAAGCAGTGCAGCCCATTGGATCTGAGTTGGTGTTTATGTCCCATATCAGTCTCATGGTAACCTACTGGCATCATCACTAATTATTAACTTAGCGACCCAGGCAACTTATTGGAGACACTGGTTCAAATCTTGCTTTGGCAGATGGTGGAGTTTGAATCCAATAAAAATCTGAATTAAGAGTGTAATGGTGACCATGAAACTATTGTCAATTGTCAGGCAAAACTGAATGCGATCAGCAAAGTCTTTTTAGGGATGGAAATCTGCTTTCCTTACCTGGTCTGGCCAACATGTGACTCCAGACCCAATGGCCCTCTGGGAAATTAGGGACTGGCAATAAATGCTGGCCTGGCCAGCAACATCCACATACTGTGAATGAGTGAAACAAAAAACTGTTCAGGGGATGTGAGTATCACTGGTCTGGCCAATATTTGTTGTCCGTTCCTTAATGTCTGTAAGAAGATGATGGTGAACCACCCTACTTGCATTGCAGGCCACGTGGAATAGCAAGCCCCCTCCCCCCCACCCCAGTTGTGTTAGGGAGGAATTTCCAAGACTCTGACTCAGTGAAAGTGAAAGAATGGTGATCTCGCTCCAAGTTCTGGGTGAGGGGATCCTGGAGGGGAACTTGCAGATGGTGGGTTTTTCAACACTACTACCACACTTGCCTTTCCAGGTGGTAAAGCTCGCAGGTTTGGAGGGTACTGATGAAGAATGTCATTGCTTGGGGCATTTGCATTCTTGGGTCTTAGCAGAAACTAGGCCTTGTTGTCAAGGTCCTGCAAATAGAAACCTAAAGCTACGTCCAAAGATGTGAATTTTCACTGTTATCAATATCCAAAAATGAATCAGCAACAGGAACCATTCTCTATGAATTGCAAGTGGTGCTTCCAGGTTAGAACTAACTACAGAATAAGCCATGAAAATATTGTTGGGGAATCAAACATGCCAAACATCAATGTGCCAGAAATTTTGCAATACATGGAGAGTCCAGAAGTTATGGTTTATGACATCCCCTTCTTTCATTTGCTTATTACAGTTTTCTTGCATGAATCCAAATGAATTTACATTGCAAGTCATTTTCAGAACCTACCATTCTGTCCTGCATTGAGCGAGAGGCAGTGAAGTGATATGGCTGCAGTCCAGACAGCCTCCTGTCTCCGGAGTAGTCGTATTGCTAGAAACAAACAGGAAAAAGCTTTAATAAAACTCACCACCAACCACAGCTGATGCACAGGCATTCCTTGGAAATGCCTAACTAACAAGGTGAATGTTAATTATGTTTGCAAATACTCCTGTGAAGAGGCTTGGAACTTTTTTTTTAATTAAGTGAAGTGTTGTTAACTGTGCATTAGAGAGTCCAACAAGCAGAACTGATGACTTTGTGAATTTTAAGGTTTCTTTAATCCTCTTTCTTGTTCCAGTATGATGGTGATGCTGTTACAACCTGCAAATGTATCACTTGCCCAGAGGTGATGAGCTGGGTCTATTACTCCCTGAGGGTTAAACCTGAGCACAGCAAGCTGTTCAAGTGGGAATGAGCTTGCCCAGGCAATGTTTTTTTATATATGTTGGGGCTGGGTAGGGTCTCCGCCAGCCCCTGGAAAACAATGATCTTTTCTGGGCATTACACCTTAGGAAGGGTCATCTGACCACAAGGCATAGGAACAGAAATAGGCCATTCAGCCATTTGAGTCTGCTCCGCTAGTCAATGATAATCCCTCACTTCACTTTACTTTAGAAGGAGTACCTTATAAATTTAGCAAAATTATAAAAAAATTACACAAAATGAAGTTGTATACCCTGGAATTTAAAATGTTTGACTCAAGTTTCAAAACATTAAGGGGGACAGGTCGGGTAGACAGAGAGAGACACTATTTTGTCGGAGCAAACTATTGCAGATGCTGGAATCTGTACTGAAAACAAAAAATGCTGGAGATCACAGCGGGTCAGGCAGCATCCATGGAGAGAAAGTAAGCTGACGTTTCGAGTCCAGATGACTCTTTATCAGAGCTGATGTGACTCCCATTTCTTCCCTTTGTTTTAGCTATATTTGTTACATTCTCTGTCACCATGTCTTCTCTCCCCTTCCCCCACTCTGGTGAGACTATGTCTTCTTTCCTGTTTGGCAGTTAGACCCACTATGGTTCTGCCATTCTCAGAGTCCAGAACTAGAGGGCATTGGTTTAGGGTGAGAAGGGAAAGATATAAAAGGGGCCTTAGGGGCAAAGTTTTCACACAGAGGATGGTACGTGTATGGAATGAGCTGCCAGACCAAGTGGTGGAGGCTGATACAATTGCTACATTTAAAAGGCATCTGGATGGGTATCTGAATAGGAAGCGTTTAGAGAGACGTGGGCCAAAAAATGGCAAATGGGACTAGATTAGGTTGGGATATCTGGTCGGCATGGATGAGTTGGACCGAAGGGTCTGTTTCCGTGCTGAACATCTCTATGAGTCTGTGACTTAATCTGCACTAACAGCACCATTTCTCCCTCAGCACACCACCCCCACTATTTCATAAATGTTGCCCCCTCCACACTCATGTCAGCGCTGATGAAGAATTTACCTAGAGTGCTTGCTCACTCTCCACGGATGCTGTCTGACCCGCTGTGATCTCCAGTATTTTTTGTTTAGAGATGCTATTTCCACTGAATGTGAATCTAGCACTAAGAGGTAGAGTCTAAAAATTGGAGCCAGAAATTTCAGAAGAGCAATTAGAAACATTGTGAGACAGAAAAGGATGGAGAAATTTAGAATTCTCTTCTGAAAATTGCAATTGATGTCAGATCAATTGCTAAGTTTAAAATGGAAATTGATACAGTTTTGTTATCCCCAGGGTATAATGGAATGTGGGGTAATGGTAAGTATATGGAGGTCGGCCACAGGTAAGCTATGATCTCACTGCGTGACGCAAGGAGCTAAATGGCCTCCTCCTCATCTTCTATTCCTACATAATATCAAAATACTTAGAAAGGCCTAAAGAAACAGACACATTTCTTTCTAATTGTTGAACCTTCCCATTGTATTTTTCCCACTGAAATCCATCGCCTTCACATTCTATCCCTCTCACGAACTGAAATGTAATCAACTCCATTGTGCTGCTCACTTCCATCTCCTTTCCTGCAAATTTGGTATGCAAAGCTTTCATGAAAAGCACCTCATATCTTTTTTTCTCTCTCTGACAAGGGACTACATAAATAGAAGTGTTGGAAATATTCCATTTAATTTCCATTTGTATAGTTGACTTCTTAATCTTTAACTTGCATTCACCATTATTTGAACCCTCTGTCACAATAAACAACTGCCTGGTTCAAGTCAGTTTCTTTTCTTATTAATCCGAGAAAGCTGTACTGAAACTCCCACGTATATTGAATTCTGAACCCTCAGGGACCTTGCAACTTAAAGAGTCCTTTGCTGTGCTTCCCTGGGCCACACACATGTGCAGAATGTTCCTTTTTGCTGAGGGTGAATTTCTGGTGGAGACTAACATGCAAATTCCCTCCCCCCATGACTAAGAAAACTTGTCATTTCACCCATTAAGAGCTGGTAGGTCAGTATGTGTGAGGTTCTCAGCAAATGACAGGCCTTGACACTCGAAAATTCAGGGTGCCAAAAGTTACCACCCAAGCCAACTCCTCAGTTGGGCATGGCAGCACTGTGGTTCGCACTGCTGCCTCAGAGAGCCAGGGTCCCAGGGACACTTAATCTAAATTAAACCTTACAGACATGTGGAATGAATGCATCAGCTTGAAATGAAATATTGTGAAATAATCGAACATTGTTGAGAGCATTCTTGTTTGAATTAGAAGTTTTGAGTTCCTACTCAAGAGAAATTAGGTGTACAACTTATGTTGAAGCAGCAATGCAATGCTGTGCAGAGGGAGTGCTACACTGTCACTGGTACCACCTTTCACAACAAGGTTCGTCCAGCTCTCTCAGGTGGATATAATAGATCATACTTTGAAGAGCAACAGTAGCATCTCCACAACATCTTCACTCAAATAGCATCAATAAAGCAGACTATCTAGTTATTACCACATTGCTGGTTTGGGATCATGCTGTGCACAAATTGCCTGTCATGTTTGTACAACAGCGAGTTCAAAAGAAATTCATTGGCTGTAAGGGCCAGATCTGTGAAAGCTTGTTCCATGAATGAATATCTTTCCAAATCCCTCCTGCATTCTCAAATTAAAGGATGGTATAAAAATTTAGAATCCTTACAGTGTGGATACAGGCCATTCAGCCCATCCAGTCCACAATGACCCTCTGAAAAGCACCCCATCCAGATCCATTTACCCTCCCTTCTCCTATCATCATGCATTCCCCATGGCTAATCCACCCAGCCTGCACGTCTTTGGAAGAAGCCCACGCAGACACAGGGAGAATGTGCAAACTCCACACAGATCTTGATGGTATAGGTTCATCTTGGAGTGATGAACTAGCGATGTTCCACAAGGATCTGTTTTGGGACCATTGCTGTTTGTCATTTTTATAAATGACCTGAAGGAGGGGCTTGAAGGCTGGGTGAGCAAGTTTGCGGATGATACGAAAGTCGGTGGAGTTGTGGACAGCGAAGAAGGATGTGGCAGGTTACAGCGGGATATATATAAGTTGCAGAGCTGGGCAGAAAGGTGGCAAATGGAGTTCAATGTAGCTAAGTGTGAAGTCATTCACTTTGGTAGGAGTAACAAGAAGATGGATTACTGGGCTAATGGTAGGCTACTTGGTAGTGTGGATGAGCAGAGGGATCTTGGTGTCCATGTACACAGATCTCTGAAAGTTGCCACCCAGGTAAATAGTGCTGTGAGGAAGGCATATGGCGTACTGGGCTTTATTGGTAGAGGAATTGAGTTCCGGAGTCCTGAGGTCATGTTGCAGTTGTATAAGACTCTGGTGCGGCCTCATCTGGAGTATTGTGTGCAGTATTGGTCGCCATACTATAGGAAGGATATGGAGGCATTGGAACGGGTGCAGAGGAGGTTTACCAGGATGTTGCCTGGCATGGTAGGAAGATCGTATGAGGAAAGGCTGAGGCACTTGGGGCTATTCTCATTGGAGAAAAGAAGGTCTAGGGGAGATTTGATAGAGGTGTACAAGATGATTAGGGGTTTAGATAGGGTTGACAGTGAGAACCTTTTTCCGCTAATGGAGTCAGCTGTTACTAGGGGACACAGCTTTAAATTAAGGGGAGGTTGGTATAGGACAGATGTTAGGGGTAGATTCTTTACTCAGCGGGTTGTGAGTTCATGGAATGCCCTGCCAGTAGCAGTGGTGGACTCTCCCTCTTTATGGTCATTTAAGCGGGCATTGGATAAGCATATGGAGGTTATTGGGCTAGTGTAGGTTAGGTAGGCTTCGGTCAGTGCAACATCGAGGGCCAAAGGGCCTGTACTGCATTGTATTTTTCTATGTTCTATGTTCTAGACTGTCGCCTGAGGCTGGAATTGAACCCGGGTACCTGGCACTGTGAGGCAGCAGTGCTAACCACTGTGCCACCATGCCACCCTTTGAGTAAGAAAAAACCTTTTGCAGGAGACAACATAGAAATTACTGCCCAGACACAGTCCATTTAGCCGACTTGCCTTGGCTGTTCATCTTTCCTGATGAAGGGCTTTTACCCAAAATGTTGATTTTCCTGCTCCTCGGATGCTGCCTGACCTGCTCTGCTTTTTCAGCACCACTCCAATCTAGACTCTGATCGCTAGCATCTGCAGTACTCACTTTCACCTTTGCTGTTCAAAGGCAATTAGGAATGAGTAACAACGCAAGGCTCACATACAGAACTATATAATTATGTAACTAAACTCCACAAAGGCTCTAGTCAGAATACTGATGGGATGCTCTAAACAGTTTTGGGCCCCTGATGTATGAAAAGATAGACTGGAAACAGTTCACAAAAGGTTCGTCCTCTTGGTTTCTCCCAGGTCTGGAAGGACTGTCCTATGAGGAGAGTTTGAGTAGGTTTAGCCAATCCTCAATGATGCCAGCATGCAATGAATTAATCATAGGGACGTTGTGTGTATATTTAATCAGACCATTCAAAGTGTGGACTGTGAGGTGAGTTACCTTTGCACTGCGAGACCGGCGCAGCGTGTAGGCTGGGTGGCCAAACACTTCGTCCCTTCGGGCCGGCAACCTATCAAACCGGGCGCTCGGAGACCTCACCGGAGAGTAGACCCGATTCACCACGAGGGGTCCTTGGGATGGTGAGCGAGGTACGGAGCGGGAACGGGGCTGCAGGGACATCCTCCGCATTGTGCTGGTGATGTTGTCGACCTCATGGGTGTACGCTGGCTGTGCCCCATGCCACACGGGCGACCCCTGCCCACTGTATGCCCGCCGGTCCTGCCAATCCCTCGGCAGAAACGCCGACTGTCGCTCGTCGATTGACCA
The DNA here is from genome assembly GCF_020745735.1 of Hemiscyllium ocellatum. NCBI lineage: Eukaryota > Metazoa > Chordata > Chondrichthyes > Orectolobiformes > Hemiscylliidae > Hemiscyllium > Hemiscyllium ocellatum. Next base: position 10,865,793 of record NC_083426.1, on the reverse strand, counting down.
CCGCGCTGTCATTCTGTCATAAGCTGGCACAGAACAAATACTGTCCGGCCGTGTACCAGGTTGTAAAAACTGCGGGTACTCATCTTGGTAATAGGGCGATAGCAGTCTATAATACTCTGGCACATCTCTGGTTGGCGTGTGATATACCTGAGAGCTGAAAAAAAGGGATATCATCAGTGCCACAGGTGACCAACTTATAAACAAAACCAGAACTCGATGGAGAAACTCAGTAGGTCTGGCAGCATCTGTGGGGAGAAAGCAGAGTTAACAGGTTAGGTCCAATGACCCTTCTTCAGAACTCTGACCACCGTAGATACTCCTTGTAGTTACAATGGCAAAGAGAGGCATGGTTTTTCATTTCACTTCCCCCCACCCCCACTCACTGTTTCTGCCATTCTACCAGGAAATGATCAAATTTTCAGCACGGGGAAGGTAGCATACTGGCTCAGTGGTTAGCATTGCTGCCTCATGGCGTCGGGGACCCAGATTTGATTTCAGTCTTGGGAGACTGTCTGTGTGGAGTTTGCATATTCTCCCCATCTCTCTGTGGGCTTCCTCCAGGTGCTCTGGTTTCTTCCCAGTGTAAAGTTTGCAGGCTAGATGGATTGGCCATGCTAAAATTACCTTGTAGTGTCCAGAGAAGTGGAGGATAGATGAATTAGCAGTGGGAAATGTGGAGTAATAGGGTAGGGACAAAAACACCGCAGATGCTGAAATCCAAGGTAGACAAGCAGGCGGCTGGAAGAACACAGCAAGCCAGGCAGCATCAGGAGGTGGAGAAGTCAATGTTTCCGGTAAAACCCTTGTTCAGATCAAAATGTCGACCTCTCCACGTCCTGATGCTGCCTGGCTTGCTGTGCTCTTCCAGCCTCCTGCCTGTCTAATTGGGTATGGGGCTGGGGCTGGGTGGAATGCTCTTTGCAGGGTCAGTGCAGACCCTGAATGGCCTCTTTACACAATGAAGGGATTCTAATTATGCCTTCAATTTTGTACCCACACAGACACGCGCTTAGCTTTGGATAGTAATCAGAAACAGTAGTATGAGGTGACTGTCTCTTCTCTATCCCACTAAGCTCCTTCTGACCCTATGATAGTGTCTGTAACGTCCAACTGCCTTCATCCAATCTCCTCAACTTTCCTCAGCTAACTGTTGAGCGAGATGGTTTTGTGCAATGGACTTATCTCCTCTGATTGCTTCAGATACGGCCGGTGAACCATCAACCAACTATTTCAAGAATTTGGCCTCTCTTCGAAGTATAGATATTTATCACCACCCAGGGATCATGATCAGACATGGTCATTAAAACGATTATTGGAAATTCTAGAGCATAAAACAGTTTGGAAGACCAATTTAAATCAGTCTCCGAGCATGTTGCTGGACACAGAGATCTTTAAGTTCCCAACACGGGAAGGCAATAAATGTCAAATATAAGTCCATTTCAGGAGGAGCTGAATCCCAAAGTAGAGAGGTTTTGTTAAACATATGCAGAACGTTGGTTAGTCCACTCTGGAATACCATGCTTTGTTCTAGTCTCTATATTATAACCCTAACTCGATATTATGAAGAAGATATAAAGACACTGGAAACTAAATCTATAGGAATGACGACATAACTGAAAGGTTCTGACCATCAGGAAAGAATGAATAGGCTGGGATCTTATTCTCTATAAAAGAAAAGGTTGAGAATCCATGCAAAGTGCCGTTTTCAAACAAACAGAAGCTTACAGGACAGCCCTTCCCGGATGCATTCCCCATGGCAATGACCTGACCAATCACAGTTGAGTTGCCTGGTTTCAAGTTAAACATCAGCTTGGCAGTTAAACTGTTCCCCAATACATTCTCCATGACAACCAGACAGGACTCTTTCCTCATGCAGTATGAATTGTTGTTCTCTTTGAGAGTTTTATGGGCGGCACGGTGGCACAGTGGTTAGCACTGCTGCCTCACAGCGCCAGCGACCTGGGTTCAATTCCCGACTCAGGCGACTGACTGTGTGGAGTTTACACGTTCTCCCCGTGTCTGCGTGGGTTTCCTCTGGGTGCTCCGGTTTCCTCCCACATTCCAAAGATGTGTGGGTCAGGTGAATTGGCCATGCTAAATTGCCCGTAGTGTTAGGTAAGGGGTAAATGTAGGGGTATGGGTTGCGCTTCGGCGGGTCGGTGTGGACTTGTTGGGCCGAAGGGCCTGTTTCCACACTGTAAGTAATCTAATCTAATCAGTCTTTGGTATTCTTGCAATTCTGTCCTGATGAGTGCAAGATGAAAGGCTTTGACAATATGTTGCTATTTTTCAGCAGTGATAGTACACAAATCACTGTGTACTATCAAATTGATAAAAATTTTTATCAGGTTTAAATACTTTAAATATTTAAGAGGATTAATCCAAAAACTAAGGGACACGAGTATAAGAAAGTCACTAATGATTGGAATCAAGAATTCAGGAGAAATTTCTTTATGTAGGGAATTGATAGAACTGTACCTTACCACCATGCTGGTTGAAGAGACTAATATAGATTCATTTAAAGAAAAACAAAAACAGAAATTGCTGGGAAACTCTGCAGGTCTGGCAGCATCCGTAGAGAGAAAGCAAGGTGTAGCAACTGGAATGAGGTCAGCTAGGTGTACCTCATAGAATATGAGTTCCCTGATTTGGGCTGTTAATCTGACCCACTCAGGGTGCCCTGGCTGACATATTAAAACATGGGTGTCAGATTTGCTGTTCACTCAGAATTGGCTCTGAGAAAGTTGGATCAGTATCAAGGACCCTCCACATGTAAATAAAGGGGGTGTTAGATACTGGCCTCTGTGGAGTTATTTCACAGAGTTAACGTTTCAGGTCCTGAGACCATTGAAGGAGATGTTTTGATAAATAAAGGAATGAAATGTAGCATTGATTGAGTTAGATGGGAGAGTGGGAAGTAAGTCACATGAACAGTAGCATGGCTCACAGGGCCTAATAGCTATCTCTGTAAAACTTTGTGTAATTCTATGTAGCATTAGTCAGCTTCCATTTTAAGACAACACCAGATTCTAGTCCCATCACTGTTGGTCTGGCAAGGCATTCAATGTGCTATCAACACTTAAGTTCCAATTCCCTGCCTAAACCCCACTCACATTTTACTTTCCTGTCTGCCTTCAATTCACTTCATAAAATCTAACTATTTAAAGGACTAGCTTAGCTCAGTTGGCTGGACAGTTGATTTGTGACACATTGTAACACCATAGGTTTTTTTCCACATTTTCTGAGGTCACCATGAAAGCTTGTCACTCGCCCAAGGTGTGGTTAAGCCACCTTCAGTCACCTGTCTCTAATAATGGATAGCTGAAACTATGGAGATGTTACCTTGGTTTTCCTAGCAGTGTTTTCCTGGTGATGGTGACTGGTTTAAGTTCATCTCTCCCTGTTACCTCTAGATTTTCAATTTCAATGGAAGACAGACTAGACCAACAGGCACAAATTATCCATTTAAAATTTCCATTCGTCCTCTGTTTCCAATTATAAATTTCCCAAACCGTCTCTGCAGAGGCCTTTGTTACTCCTTTCCTATTAAAATACTGTAGGAACTCTTACTGTCTGTTGGTATATTACGAACGAGCTTTCTTTTATACTCTGCTATCCGCATCTTAATTATCTTATTAGTCATTCTTTGCTGATTCTTAGTTAATCCAATCCTCTATCCTACCACAAATCTTTGCAGATGTGTAGTGTTCCTTTCAATTTAATATTAGCCTTTCCTTCCTTACTTAGCCATGAATCCTTCTCAAACAAACAGTCTTTCCTTCTCACTGAGTTCAATCTTTGATGAGAATTATTAAGAAATCTCAAAAATGTGCCACTGGTAACTCTACTCTCCTTACTTCTAACCTAGTTTCCCAGTTCACCTTTGCCTTCACACCCTCAGATTTACCTTTATTTTGGTTTACAACACGAGTCATGGCCCACACTTACCCCTTTCAAACTAAACTTAAAACTCTGAATGTAAATTTGGAAGATTCATTTTCAGACGTTTCATTACCATACTAGGTAACATCATCAGTGAGTCTCCAGTGAAGTGCTGGTATTATGACCCACTTTCTATTTATGTGTTTATGGTTCCTTGGGTTGGTGATGGCATTTCCTGAGGTGATGGCATTTCCTGAGGTGATGGCATTTCCTGTTCTTTACAGGAACAGGAAATGGCATCACCAACACAAGGAAATCTCAACACATAAATAGAAAGTGTGTCATAACACCAGTGCTTCACTGGAGGCTCACTGATTATATTACCTTGTATGGTGGCGAAACATCTGAAAATGAACCTTCCAGATCAGCGAGCAAACTTACATTCAGAACCTCAACCTAAGCTACAAATCTTCTCAAAACTCATTAACATAAAGCTCGACAGTGATTTGTTATTGTGGGGCAGCACAGTGGTTCACTGGTTAGCATTGTGTCCTCAAAGCGCCAGGGTCCCAGGTTCGATTCCAGCCTCGGGTGACTGTTTGAGTGGGGTTTGCACATTCTCCCTGTGTCTGCATGGGTTTCCTCCAGGTGCTCTAGTTTCCTCCCACAATCCAAAAGATGTGCAGGTCAGGTGAATTGGCCATGCTAAACTGCCCAAAGTGTTAGGTGCGTTAGTTAAGGGTAAATATAAGATGGAGGAATGGGTCTGGGTGGGTTACTCTTCAGAGGATCAGTATGGATTTGTTGGGCTGAAGGGCCTGTTTCCACACTGTAGGGAATCCATTCTAAACTAATCTTACCTCAAGGCTCCTTTGGCATGAGCTAATTGATTTACCTTGTTGCAATGTGTATTGCTAGCTCCAGATTAGCCCAATCCTTGATACACTCTAGAACGTACTTTAAGAAACTGACCTGAAAATACTATTCAAGCATTTTACAGGAGACCTTTGCCAATCTGTTTCCCTCCATCTATAGAATAGATTAAAGTCACCCATGATTACCGTGGTCCCTTTCTTACATGCCCCATCTATTTCTTCCCATAAACTCGGTTTTACAATATGGCTACTGTCAGGGGGCCTATAAACTTTGGCCACAAGTAACTTCTTTATTATTTGGTACATCTCCCCAAACTGATTGGCCATGAATGGCTTTGCCAGTGATGCCCACATTCTGCAAATGACTGAGATTTAACGTCGGGTTTTAGACATGCCCTCTCACCTCCTCAGTTCGTCCTGTGGGAGTGCGGATCTGCGCATGTTAACCCACTGTTGCAATTGAGTCAACGAGGATTGACGTTGTGCCATTTTCTCAGTGTTAGTACGTGGGACAAAGCCCCTTCGATGCACTGTATTCATCCCGTCCTGTTGTAAGTACTCCTCGCTGGGTCTACCAGGGGAAGCGTGTTGCCAGTTGTGCCCATTGGGTTGCACAGGCCTCTCGTGCCCTGGCTGAGTTCTCAGCTCTGGACCAGGGCTATTGGTGTCAAAAGGCACTTCCTGTACCATCACACCATTGACCTTGGCTGTTGGCTCGTTGCTCGAGTCCTTCTGCTCACTCTTCCTATCGCATCTTTCGAACCCGTCCATTTCACTTTGAACCCGATCTGAGTCGGGTTTAATCAGTTGTTTATGATTACTTGTGTGGTTCAGTTCCAAAGTAGATTTTATTTCATACTTCATCCCAGTGCTGCCAAAACAACAGAAAAACTCAAATTAGTGTCTCGTTCAATTGTGGTGAATGTGTTTTGTAACTACAGCCTTCCACCCCCATGCATTAGGATCACAGGGAAATGAGACATACTCAAATCCTGATGCACTCATGTAAAGTATCATCTGTCTGGTTAGCACACAATACAATACTTTTCACTGTATCTGGGTATACGTGACAATAATAATAAATCAATATGAGCAGGAGACCCTTTTTGATCGTGTAGATCGTGTGGAAATTCTCTACTGAACATCATGTCCCCCTTTAATTTGGGGAAACGTTCTGCAAATTTCCAACCTGATTTTCCCAAAGATAGTCAAACTGTCTATAGTCATAGTTGTACAATTTTTTTGAGAGTGGGTATGATGTTGTAGTGATTATATTGCTGCAACATTGAAACCTGGGCAGTGGAACACCCAACAGCATACCAGTTCAAATCCCATGACAGGAGTTTTAAGAATTCAGTTCTAATTTGCAATTAAAAAAAGAAAATCAAGAGCTGGCATCAAGGGTAACCAGAAAGCTGTCAGACTGACCCAAGATGGAAATGGTTCACTCAAGTTTTTCAGGGCAAGAAACCTGGCATCCTTACCTGGTCCACAACTATCTGTGACTTCAGTTCCACACTGATTTGACTGACCAAGTTCAGTGGGTGATAGGGCAGGCAAACTGAACTTTATTTTAAAAGGGATGGAATATAAAAGTAGGGAGGTTTTGCTGTAAACATACAAAGCAACACTCAGATCACAGTTGGAATACTGTGAATGGCTTTGGGTTCTTTATCTAAGGCAAAATATACTGACATTGGAGGCAGTCCAGAAAAGGTACACTCAACTGATATCAGGAATGGAGGGACGAACTTATCAGGAGATGTTGAGTAGATTTGGACTGTACACATTGGAATTTAGAAGAATAAGGGGCAAGCTTCTTGATATACACAAGATTCTGGAGGAACTTGACAAGGTAGATGCAGAAAGGTTGATTCTCCTTGTGGGACAGTCTAGGACCAGAGGGCACAATCTCAGAGTAAGGAGTCACATATTTGAGATAGAGATGAGGAGGAATTTCGTCTCTCAGAGGCTAGTGAAGCTGTGGAATTCTTTACCGCAGAATGGTCGAGGCTGGGTGATTACATATATTCAAGGCTGAGAGAGACAGACTTTTAATCAGGAAGGGGGCCAAAGAATATGGGGAAAAGGTGGGAGGTAGAGTTGAGGATTATCAGATCAGCACGATCTCATTGAACAGTGGAGCATTGAACGGTGGAGCAGTTGTACAGGAGATGGGGGTTAATAAATGCCAGCTATGCCCACACGCCAAGGATGAAGTTTAAAAACTACTTCAGGCAAAGTCAAGGCCATTAGAAGAGCAGACAGAATGAAGGAATGGAGAAAGTGAGGACTGCAGACGCTGGAGATCAGGGTCGAGAGTGTGGTGCTGGAAAAGCACAATCAGTCAGGCAGCATCCTAGGAGCAGGAGAGTCAACGTTTTGGGCAAAAGCCCTTCATCAGGAATAAAGCTCTGGCTCTTGTCCGAAACGCTGATTCTCCTGCTCCTCGGATGCTGCCTGACCTGCTGCGCTTTTCCAGCACCATGCTCTCAAGAATGAAAGAATGGGGTATGTCTCAATATATTCTGGACATAACTTGTGTACGTAAAATTGGGGAGATGGTAGCACAGTGGTAACATCACTGGACTAATAATCCAGAGCCCCAGGCTAAAGCCCTGGAAAACCTGGAATTTGAACTGAATTAATAAACCTGCAATTAAAAGCCAAGTTTAGCCAGGTGACTGTTCCAATGTCAACTGATGTACGTCTGACTTTGGTGTGGCTTGTAATGTTATCAGAAGATTGCAGGTTCCAGTCCTGCTGCTGCTGTTTTAGGGCTCTTATGGTGCAGTGGTAGTGTTCACAACTCTGAGTTAGGAGGCCTGGGTTCAAGTCACACCTGCTCTGGAAGAATGTTATGACACATCTGAACACATTGATTTAAATAAAAACACACCAAGACATTCAGTTGAATGGGTACATTGTGCAGTTCACATCAGGAAACAGACTTGCCTGCACTCAACCAACTCGACACTTCCAAAACTTAGAATGTAATGCCTAATTTTAGGGAGTTCTTGTGGCATTGTGGTATTGTCCCTAGCTCTGGTTCAAAAGGCCCATGTTCAAGAACCAACTGCTTCAGAGGTGTGTCAAAAAATCTTTGGATTATAAAATACCTAAAAACCTTCCATCAGGGAAGGAAATTTGCTAGTCTGACCTATGTATGACTCCTGACCGACAGCAATGAGGTTAATTCTTGATCATCCTCTGAAATGGTTGAACAAGCCATTCAACTTAAGGGTAATTAGAATGGTCAGCAAATACTGGCCTTCCCATTGATGTCCACATCCACAAAAGAATAAATCCTATGAAGCTAACAATGTTGTTCATTTTTGGCATGAACAAAAGGGGTATTCAGAATAGCACAATGTTTGTGAGTCTTCTATACACTGCACCTGTTCAATGGCACGGCCTGTATGCTCGCTGCTTCGTTCATCGCATTGATCCAGTCCTCCATCTCCGTCTTATTCTCTGCACTCAAGTAGTAAGTCCGGATACCTGCATGTTCAGCCTGATAATTAATGGAGCGGTCATTATTGTGAAAAACCTCTGGCTGTCTGCTTACAATCAGCTGTGGGAGAGATAGGGGATGTAATTGTCACTAGTGAGACAGACTTGGTCACTGTTTTGCAAAAGATTAAACTGGTAGACAACCACAACTGGAAGGCAACAACTTGACTTGTCCCGCATGCTTGGGTCAGACTTCCTCCTAACTGGAGGTTGGCATCAATGTGGAGCAGTGGTACTGGAAGAGCACAGTTCAGGCAGCATCCAACGAGCAGCGAAATCGACGTTTCGGGCAAAAGCCCTTCATCAGGAATAAAGGCAGTGAGCCTGAAAGCGTGGAGAGATAAGCTAGAGGAGGGTAGAAAGTAACATAGAGTACAATGGGTGAGTTGGGGGAGGAGATGAAGGTGATAGGTCAGGGAGGAGAGGGTGGAGTGGATAGGTGGAAAAGGAGCTAGGCAGGTCGGACAAATCCGGACAAGTCATGGGGACAGTGCTGAGCTGGAAGTTTGAAACAGCTCCTCCCCCACTCACCCATTGTACGCTATGCTACTCTCTCCCCACCCCCACCCTCCTCTAGCTTATCTCTCCACGCTTTCAGGCTCACTGCCTTTATTCCCGATGAAGGGCTTTTGCCCGAAACGTCGATTTCGCTGCTCGTTGGATGCTGCCTGAACTGCTGTGTTCTTCCAGCACCACTAATCCAGAATCTGATTGCCAGCATCTGCAGTCATTGTTTTTACCACATCAATGTGGGGCAGTCCCTTCACCGGTCGACAATGAGTTTGCAGCTGGCATTGCCAATGAGGTTTCTAGAAGTGACCACATGTGACAGGAGATTACCAGCCACCAGCCATCACTTGCACCAACCCCAGCATCTCTGCTGCTGACCTGTGTGAAGTCAAGCCCACTTCAGAATGCATGGGCCTCACCAGAGCAGGCTCAGTGTCAGCATTAGGCTGCCCATTTGCCCCCTCAACATCTCAAACAGGTTCCATCTTTAGCTGCTGTTTTCAGATCAGACAGATGGCAAGTGTTAGAGAGGAGGCGTGGCCCATCACAAACGATGTTCCAGACAGGGTAATCATGACAGCCCTCACAAATGATTCTCCAGTTGTGTTTCTCCTTCAGTAACTGCCATATTTATGTTACATTTAAACCCAAATTGCACACCCTTTTCGTATCCATTCACCAGTCCATTGTGTCAGCGCTCAGTGGGGAATGTGCATCTGTATTTCAATCAGCCAGTCTCCCATCTCTCTCCTATTGGGAAGAGATTGCAACACCCTCCCACAATGTTACTTATGATGTTTATTGTTAAATAGGAATTTGCTACTTTTCAACCTTTCACCACCTGATGGTAGCACCCCAGGATGGTATCCAATATCTCCAGCAAAGGGAGTTCACCAGTGCCTGGAATGTCCATGTGGGAGTGCAGACAGTGACCAGATTTTCAACCATGGCGAGGGGGCGCACATGGTCAAACCCAACACTACCCGTATCCGTAGTTAAAGCCATGACGGCTTGTGCAAGAGCCATTGGATAATGATCAGGGGCAGGGCCCAAAGTGCTTTGCACAAGCCCTGTTTTCTATGGAGATGGAGTATCTCAACACTGGGTCCCAACTTGAGCACTTACCCCACTGAGGCATCCGAACAAGGAGAAAGTCATTTTATAAAATCAAAATCAACTGAGAATTATGGAATTTTTAAGCTTGCAAACAATGTGTTTTTATTAAAATGCAGCAACTTAGGGAAGAAATGGAAGCAACAGGTTAAATAGTGTTGAAGCTCACGTTTCTCTCCACATGTCCAGCTTTGACTGGAGTCACATGTTAATGAAGTGTCTCTGAAGTTGCATCTCTATCCACTGGACAGCTTTAGACATTGGGAGCCTTTGTAAGTCTGGGTGTGGTTGGTAAGCAACACCAAATGTTGACTTATTGGTCAATGGGTAAGTTATCAGCAAAGTTTGAATAAGGTGTCAGAACCCATACAGTCTGGAAACTCTCTGAGATGCCAAGGCACCATCTTGAACATTCATGACTTAAAGGGTCGAAGGTGCCTTTTGCTACAAATGCTGGGCCGTGTGGCCAGTGTCCTGGAGTGTATAACAGTCTGCATCCTCTGGAGCACAGCAGGAGGTGAGAACAAGTATGGGGTACCTCTAGTGCAAGTTCACAAAGTGTGGCTGATGTGGGCAATAGGAACCTGGCCAGACATGGTCTCTTTGAACATGGGGAGCAACAAGCCCAGCCCTGCCCTCATCCAAAGACCAAGCAAGAGAAGAATAGCCAACATCCAAACAGGTATGCAGCACATTGAGGTGCCACATGGACTCCACATTCTCAAGGAGGGTCACTGGACCCGAAACATTAACACTGATTTCTCTCCAAAGATGCTGCCAGACCTGTTGAGTTTCTCCAGCAATGTCTCTTTTTGTTTTTCCTTCCAATGTTGGAAAGGGACAGGAGAAACAGAGAGTTTTAAAGATCATGGCAGCCTGCATTTGATAGAATCTCACTCTCTTGAGGTTGAGATTTTGCGAGGTGATGATTTTTGAATCTTGTGTCTTGTGCTGCAGATGGGATACAAACTGTTTTACACTCCATGGTTCCTGCAGATAGGAGCTGTAGGTCATTTGATTTAACACGGATACTGGTTCAACACCACCTCGGTTAATTAGAAGAACTGGAAATTATACCTAGCTGAGATCCTGCAGAAATTCAAGACACGCACAATGCAGCCACTTCTTGTACAGGGGAGTCCTCGGCCATGAGTGGAAAAGATAAAACGTCAGAACAACTAGCAGAGGTTAACAGAGAGAAGCAGCACACTCACCATAATGAGAATAACCTTTTGGAATATTCCTGGGTATTAAGACTGAAAGTGCAGAAGTTACAACCACTATTTTGGGGCAGAACTTTTTTATTGCTTCTTACAACAAAAAACAAAGGCTTTGAAGACATTGTGGTCATGTTTGGATGCCTAATCAAGAATTCCAAACTGATGCTTCAGAGATAAAAGTTCAAATCCCACCAGGGTAGCTGGTGGAAATTAAATTGAAAAAATGACAATGAAACAAGTAGATTGCGATTAACAGTTGAAAATGCGTTGCTGGTTAAAGCACAGCAGGTCAGGCAGCATCCAAGGAATAGGAAATTCGACGTTTCGGGTGTAAGCCCTTCATCAGGATTTTTACCCGATTGCGATTAACAGCCCATCTGGTGTACTAATGTCCTTCAGAGAAGGAAATCTGTCACTTTCTGAAAAACCCTTCAGGTTCAGCCTCGTTTCTTATGCTCAAGTGGGGGAAATGCACTGCTATTGTATTAAAGCGTATGGGAGGCAAAGGCTTTCTGGTATTGTTGCTGGACTGTTAACCCAGAGAGCCAGGTAATGTTCTGGAAACCTGGGTTCAAATCCCACCACAGCAGATCTGAATCCAATAAAAATCTGGAGTGAAGACTGTAAATGCATTGTCAATTGTCAAAAAAAACCCATCTGGGAAGGAGACTGCCATCCTTACCCAGTGTTGTCGGCATGACCCACTGCAATGTGGTTGATGGGTAATAAATGCTGACCAAGCCAGGGTTGGCACCAACTATGTATGGATGATTTAATATAAGACCTTACCTGCTTTGTGCCAACATGTGACTCCAGATCAACAGCAGAGCAGTTGACTTTTAACTGCCCTCTGAAATGTCACTCAGCGGTGCTCACCACCTTCTCCAGGCACTAAGTGCTTGCCATCTCTGTGACCTCATGACCTAAGGGTGAATCATCAAAACCTCATGCTATTCCCAGTGGGACAAGAACCTGAAAAGGCAAATCCCAGGCCTTTATTACAGTTCTGGGGACTGACAATTGGGTTTGTCAATACTGATTGGGTTATGCCTGAAACTTCCATCTCACGTCATCCCACTTCCACCAGTTGGCCCCTTCAATAGGTATAAAACTAAAAAAAATGAGAAAACTGCACAATTATTTTGATTCTCCAATGGTTTTTCTCCTGAGTGTTGCATAGTGCAGAATGGGATTGAGTTCAATCTCTGACCTTTGGAAACTCCAGGATGAGCTGGGAGGGTTGGGGATGAGCTGAGATCTGTAGGTTATAGGTGCTGCACCAGAAGTCACCAATAGCCTATGTTTTAAGGCTGAGGCAGCTGACGTTAAAGAAACTGAAAGTAAACTGTTGGGAAAACAGCGGTATTAACCTGCTTTGGTCATGTTGATATTTTCTGTTCACGTGGTGTAATCTGAATTGATTAGCCAGCCACTGTTCTCAGTCACTGGCAGCCTGCTAGCTTAGCACTGTCTGTGCCAGGAATTATTCATTTTAAGTGGAAACTAAGGCACTATCATCCTGCTGACCCCTTGAAGGATGGACTACACTCTGAAAATCTATTGGAATCTTTCAGTGGCAGTACACTTCCCTCATTTGAGCATTTGATAGCACATAACAAACAAGGCTGAACCTGAAGGGTTTTGTAGAAAGCTCTTTCCCCTTCTACTCACACCCAATAGTTATACAGACATAGAGATGTACAGCACAGAAACAGACCCTTCTGTCCAACTTGTCCATGCTGACCAGATATCCGAACTTTAGTCCCATTTGCCAGCATTTGGCCTAAATCCCTCTGAACCCTTCCTATTCATATTCCCATCCACTTGCCTTTTAAATGTTGTAATTGCCTCCACTACCTCCGATGGCAACTTATTCCTTACGCACACCACCCTCTGTGTGAAAAAGTTGCCTCTCAGGCCCCTTTTAAATCTTTCCATTCACACCTTAAACCTATGCCCTCTCGTTTGGTTTCCCCTACTCTGGGAAAAAGACCTTGGCTATTCATTCTATCCAGGTCTTTCATGGTTTTATAACATCTATTAGGCACCAGTCTCAGCCTTTGACACTCCAGGGAAAACAGCCCCAGCCTATTCAGCCTCTCCCTGTAGCTCAAACCCACCAACCCTGGCAACATTCTTGTAAATCATTTCTGCACTCTCACAAGTTTAACACCATCTTTCCTCAAACAGGGGGACTGAAGTTGAACACAGTATTCCAAAAGTGGCCTAACCAATGTCCTGTACAGCTGCAACCTGACATCTGAACTCCTATTGTCAATGCACTGACCAACAAAGGAAAGCATACCAAACCATTAAGTGTATAAGTCCTGCCCTGATTTGCCTTTCCAAAATACAGCACCTCACATTTATCTAAATTAAACTCCACCTGCCACTCTTCAGCTCATTGGCCCATCTGATCAAGGTGCAAAACTAAAATGGAGTGAACTGCTGCAACGTGCTTGGAGGTAGAACCATCTCTGACTCTTGTTGGTCACCACCCATTGATAGAACAGACTCACCCTTTACAATGAAAACTGGACCTCGAGACATTTCCGAGTGTTTGAGCAGTCGTGCTAACGTCAGATATTTTGGTTACATGCAGACCATAATAAGATCTCAAGATGCCTCTTCTCACCCGGCAATGTCAGCTCTGCAAATATTTGCTACAGGAGGTCAACTTATACAGTCAGTTCTGATAAAATGTGATAGTTCCGTTCTTGTGCGATCTCACGTTTTAAGAAAATCGCGTAATAGCCGCATCATTTAAACTAATGGGGCCACACTCAGATAATAGCTAATACAGATAAGGAAAGTTTGTGTTCTGCAAATAGTAGTCTAAATTCTTCAATCACATTACAACCAATTTATGTTGAAGAAACTCACGTTATAGCAGAACCGACTGTACTCTGTTTGTTTTGAAACTTCACCTTAGCTCCAATCTCAGTCTGAGTTCATGATTTTGTTGGTCAATTTTAGGTAAATGCTACCCAGAGACACTAAACTGCTTAGTCTCAGTCTCTGAAGCAATGGGAACATTTAAATTATCTGCAAATACACAGTGATCAAACCTGCACATGACCACCTTGCTACTCCTGCCTGGTTTAAGTACAGAACTACAAACAGTACCCCCAGCAGAGTGACTATATCTAATGTACTACGCTACAATTTGGCAGCTGGAATAAAGAATATTATTGATTTTAAGGTGGGGGAGAGGGTAATGTGAAGCTATGTGAACATTCACAGACTGGATTTGTCAGAAATAAACTTCAAAAGTGAATTATTGACCTCCTCAAGGCAACAGTGCACAGTCAGGACTTATAACCAATACCCATCCACTCTCCCACCCTTTTCAAGGATAATGGAGCTTCTTTTTCCTGTTCTCTGTTCATCTGTTCATGTAATTGTTTGTCCAACCAGTGAGACAAGAGGTTAGATTAGGAGCATGTTGTTGCCATGTGCACTGGGGATCAGCCACACTTTATAGGTATCAAGCTTCAGCAATCTCTATAACAGCCTGATCTGGAGCATCTGCTCTTAGCCTGAACCCCAAGATGGCAGTCACATATCTTCAGAAGGCATTCTTCATCCATGATAGTTCTTCTATAACTGACACTTCAGACTTGCTATGTAACAAGCATTTTGTGTTTCCTGTCGTTGAATCTTACTTGACTGGAATTATTTCTTGGGTTAGGTTGTAGCAATGCCTTTTATGAGTTTAATTATCACTCTCAGGTCAATATGTTAGCTTCAGCACTTCTGTAAGTCACTTTTGAAATTTGATTTTATTCCTGTAAACCTGTCGTAGGACCATAAGCACTTGAGGGGAAGAGTTGGTTCCTGATGAAGGGCTCTGGCCTGAAACGTCGAATTTCCTGTTCCTTGGATGCTGCCTAACCTGCTGTGCTTTAACCAGCAACACATTTTCAGCTCTGATCTCCAGCATCTGCAGACCTCACTTTTTAATCAAAATCCTTTGTCAGATTCAATCAGTTGAAGGTTGTTGACCTAAAACATTCATTTGAGCGCATTCTGTTCTAGATTCTGATGGATTTGCTGCATTTTCTCATTTGCAATTCAGACTTGGGGAATTTAAAAACTTTTCATTAAAACTTTGTTTCTTTTTTGCTTTCATCATCCAAACTTGTCAGTGTGCCTGATCTGTCTGAAAATAAACTCTATTGTAGAATGATGCAGCACAGAAGGAACCCACTTGGCGTGTTCTCCCTACACTCTGTGCAATGAAGCTGCAAGCATACACTTTCTAAACAATTTGGCCACACAGCGTGCAGACAGAACCTTTCCACCAAACATGCAAGACACTTAGGGAGCAGAATCCAGAGACACATTTATAGACAGACACATACCCACAAGAGAAACAGCGTTCAAACATAAGCATATGTGCACTTCCTTTTATATTTTATTCGCTCATGTGATGTGGGCATCGCTGGCTGGCCAGTATTTATTGCCCATCCCTTGTTGCCACTTGAGAAGGTTCTGGTGAACTGCTTTCTTGAACCATTGCTGTTCAGATGCTGTAGGTTCACCCACAATGCCCTTAGGGAGGGAACTTCAGGAGCTTGATCCAGCAACAGTGAAGAAATAGTGATTTTTTTTCCCAAGTCACGATGTTGAGTTGCTTGGAGGGGAACTTTCAGGTGATGTCCTCCCAGATGGAAATGGAGGTGGGTTTGGAAGGTGCTGTCTGAGGATTTTAAGTGAATTGCTGCAGTGCATCTTGTAGATGGCACACTCCGCCATGACTGAGTGTTGGTGGTGGAGGGAGTGGATGTTTGTGATTGTGGTGCCAATCAAGTGGGCTGCTTATTTCTGGATGGTGTCAAGCTTCTTGGAACACAAGAAGCTGCATGTGTGTGTATGTGTTGATATGCCTCTCTTGTTGTACATCTCTGTGTGTTTACTGCAGGTAAAAGAGTGCATGTCGAATTCATTAAGGTACGTTGAGTTTACACAAACCAGAGAATCTCACTGGTGTTATCTATTGACTTAATTTGAAGTAAAATCAGGGAAGTCACATCAATCATGTTATCATGTCCCAAACCTAAGAAGCAGTGCATCTCTTTACTATGGGAGCATGTGTACAGACAAACATAGGAAATAGAGTAGGCCATTCAGTCTTTCAAATGTGCTCCACTATTCAATTAAATAATGGCTGATTTGTATCTTAACTGCCTCTGCAAGACATCTTAAGGAGGTGTGTAAAAGTATTTTTGAAGGAAAGCTTTAGACCCTTGCATATTGTGCAAATTTACAGGTTCCTGGACATGAAGAGGCAAAAAAAACCCCTTTTGTTTGCAAACCTTATGCCGGAGGGAAGTGGAAGTTTCACAGTAGATTTTGTAAAAATTGCCTTTTCATGCAAATGGCTGACCACATTTTAGCCACCTCAAGTTATCAGACAAAGTCTCGGGAGCAGTTGTGGTTGTGACTATGTGTGACACCAGCACAAGCTAACACTGACACCACTCAATCTCCTCTGTAAGGCTATAGCAAATTGAGCCAAGCCCTCTGCATCAAGACTGGCACAATGTTCGTGTTTCCAAAATCAAATAACTTCCAAATAAAGACTCATTTCCACAAGTAAAATTTGGAATCTAATAAAAAAAGTTTGGAGAGTTTACACATTGAGTAACAGATGGACGAAAATGATTTATGGGCTGAAATCTAACTGAGGTATTGAGAAAAGGGCATGGAAGCCCCCTTTAACTATAGTGGTTACACAGTGGTTAGTACTGCTGCCTCACAGCACCAAGAACCCAGGCTCCATTCCAGTCTTGGAGAATTGTCTGTGTGGAGTTTGCACATTCTCCTCGTGTCTGTTTGAGTTTCCTCCAAGTGCTCCAGTTTCCTTCCACGCTCCAAAGATGGGCAGGTTGGGTGGATTGGCCAAGCTTAAAAATTGTTCATAATGCAGGTTTGGTGGGTTAGCCATGGTAAGTGTGGGGTTATGGGGATAGAGTGTGGGCGTGGATCTGAGTGGGATGCTCTTTGAAGGGTCAGTGAAGATTCTATGGGTTGAATGGCCTCTTGCTGCATCGTAGGGATTCAATGATCTCTTTCAAAGAGAGATTGATAAGATTTTTGATTATCAATGGCATAAAGAGCTATTGGGACAATTTGGGTACACAACAGTCACTGAGTAGTAAAGCAGACTTGGACTGAATAGCATACTCCTGCTCCTATGTTCCAATGTCAGGTTTAATGATACAATATTCTAGATATCCTATAGTGACTGATAGGTTCCCATCTCATCAAAGATTCTAATTTGTAATTAATTGATACCTTGGAATGAGATACACACTATAATCTAATCAAAGTTCATATCATATGACGTACTGTGGGAGTTGTTGTTAGCTATTCCAGATTTTATTAATACTGCATTTTGAAATATGTTTATGTTCGCTTTATTTCAATTTTACATTCCCTAAGACATGGCAAGTTTCCTTGATCTCTTTTTGTCTGCTGTTGAAAGGTTAAGATTGTGATCTCATTCCTGTACTGTTCTCAGTATTTATCGAACCATCGATCTCCATTTTCAAAGAGATTCCAAGGGCAGTGCTAAATGTGACTGAAGCCCTAATGAAATCTCCTGCTGAACAGTTTAATGAGGCTACAGTTCTGACACCTGAGGCTCTGCTGATAAATGTCTTACATTTTTTAAAAATGCAATGAATACGACTCAAAATGTCTAAAACAGCCAGTTGCAAGGGATCTCATTGTGTAAGAGGATTTCCATTGTAATTGCATCTAACTCCACAAAGTTCTTGGGCTAACTCTGAATCATTACATGCAAAGCAATAGAACAAGCAGGGCTATGTTAACCAGGAGTTAGAACTTGAGGGGTGAGCCTTACATGAAACAAAATGATGGAGTTAGTCATCACAAAGTGGTCACTCATTTACTCTGAATTCTCAAATGAAACAGTCATTAAAATTGTTGCATCCAATCTTGAGAAATTACAAAATATCTGCTGAAAATGACAAGCCCAGGATGGACTATGAAGCAATGACCAGGTTGTTGAGAAGATGATCAAAAAATATTCCCACTTTCCTACATGTTGAGGTTTGTGAATTTCCAGAAATTGGATAATATCTTCAGACAAGGGACCACTTTGTGTCACGAAAGAGAGGAGACACCAGAAGTAGTAAAGCCACAAGAGTGAACAACAGATACAACAAAGACAGAATCATCAATAATACAAGGAAACAACAGATAAGTGCAAAATATTAAACAGTAACACTTAGACAAGGCATTTTGTGCAGCATGTGCTGAAGCTGGGCTTTGTAACACCCCAAACCCCAGAATCTTTTGGGCAGTTTCATGTGTTCCGACTGGAGCTGCTTCTGGAGATTTTATCACATGACATCCTAGTCACACACATCCCAATTCACTACACTCCCTCCATTGGTCTATCCTGCAGGTATTACCTTTCTACAGCCAATAGGAAAGGGAACAAACACTTTGCTGGCCAATCAGATGAAGCTCCACCATTTGCAAAACAGCCCATCCCCAATAATTAACAAAATAATTGACACAAACGAGGGAACAACTCAGATTTCTGTTCAATGTTCCTATTGTTTTTCACCTGAGTTGCAACTAAAGGTGATCCTGAAATTAATCAATAAGTTTCTGGAGCCTCCAGAATAATCATGGAGCAGTCTCAACACCAGAACCCCATCCCCTTTTTGAATGGAAAGGCAATGGAATAGGGATCAATTTTAATACAATTTTCGGATTGGCAATTTTCTGTTCATGAGGCATTTTTTGCATACCTGAAGAGTTTAAAAATATTAGGGTACTCATAGGTTTCTTTAATTTCTCCCTCCGCTGACCCGAAAATGTGTTGCTGGAAAAGCGCAGCAGGTCAGGCAGCATCCAAGGAACAGGAGATTCAACGTTTCGGGTGTAAGCCCTTCTTCAGGAAGCCCTTCTTCATTCCTGAAGAAGGGCTGATGCCCGAAACGTCGAATCTCCTGTTCCTTGGATGCTGCCTGACCTGCTTCGCTTTTCCAGCAACACATTTTCAGCTCTGATCTCCAGCATCTGCTGTCCTCACTTTCCCCTCCGCTGACCCCTCAACATCCCCACCTGTCTGACCAAAGCCATCGACACTCTGTCTGCTGTTAAAAGCACCAACAACACTTTGGTGCCTCTCCCCAAATGACCGGCCTTCAAACGTAAGCCGAGGTACGGAATGCCGTCGGACTGGCACCCATTATGGGCATCACTTTCTGTCTCAATCCTGCCCTGGCACAAATCCTACAAACGATTTCTCAGGGAGCAGTTTCAGAGAGAGCACTACGTCACCTTGAAGGCGTGCTTGCGGCTGATGTTGTCCGAAGGTTGAACGGGGCTTATTCGGAAGCTGAACAATGGGATGCTCGCCAGAACTGCCTCCTCTTTCTCATCTGGATTCAAAGACAAAACTCATTGTTACTGAATTATCTTTCTTGGTAGACCGCTCTTTCGCATGTACCACTCTGCATTATAAGGAAGGAGAGGTTACAAGAATAAACTGTGATTGGCCCTTCCTGCCTGATCTGAATGATAGCGAATGAATGGCTTCATGCAGTGAAGAAATGCAGCCATTGACACACTAAGTCCAACACTAGCTTTGGGTTTCCCTGGCCATTGTTTGCAAAGTACACCCCCACTCTCCTCCCAGCCCCTCTCCCCTATACTCACCTTGTGTCTGTAACCTCTCCCTCAGCTACCCTGGGGTGTTGTCCCTGACTGCCCAGTCCGTTACTTAAATTAAGGCTGTTACTTAAACTAAGGCTTGACCGTTAAAATGACGCATTCTTGATTTTAATCCCTCCACCACTGAGGGCAGTGCTCTCAACTGCTGAGGCTCAGGAATTCCCTCCCTAAAACTCTTGACACCACTATCTCTCCCTCTCCTCCTGAAATGCTATCTCTTTGACCAGGTTTAATGGTTACCTCGGTAATAGAAGAGGCAGCGATCTGCCAGCACAAACCAGCGCTTGTTCCAGGACTTCACTCCTGAACTTGCCTGTCAAAGATAAGGACAGTTATGACCTCCGCATTGATAAGAGTGAAGACAATTAGCAAGGCAACAGTCAACATTTCCCAGTCTCCAACACCATTCCCTTGGTCAAAATAATGGATGCATCCACCTCGGATTTAAAGGAATTAATGGCTAATCTCATCAAAACATATTATCCTCATCAGATGCTGATGACACCCTATCAATCTCAAACTACAACAGCAAAGTTTGGAAAATGTTGAAAATCTGAAAAGGTTGCTAAGAAATGATGGCGTCATGATAATGGAATTAGATTAGTAATTTAAAAGCACAGGCTAATATACTTGCGACAAGGATTTGAATCCCACCATGCAGATCGTGAAATTTGAATCCAGTGGAGTCTGGAATTAAAGGCTCATCCAAAGTTCATAAAAGCCCATCCACTTCACTAACACCCTTTAGGAAAGGGAAAATGGCCTACATGTGACTCCAGACCCACAGCAATGTGGCTCATGCTTAAATTATCCAAAAAGAATGAGAACAAATAGCTGGGCTAGCCAGCAATGCTTGCGTTGCACTAATGAATAAAAAATGGCTGGAAATATTCAGAAGGTCTGACTGTGTCTGTGGAGAGGGGAACAGAGTTGATGATTAATGCTTTTCCTCTCTTTGTAAAATTGATGGGCATTTATCCAAGTTTCTTGCTTCTATAGCAAATATATCCTGCTCTGCAGGTGCCAAAATATCACCAAATGGAAAATACTGCAGCTGGTAGAAATCTAACACCCTGGAAAATTCTGGAATTCTGTTGAACAAAAGCTGAGTAGAAATGACTGCCCTGATACTGGCAGTTGGGAAATCCAGGAATGTGGAAGTCTTGATTAACTTAACTACTGGACCTTATTAGGAATTTTTTTTGTTAAATCAGATTTTCCGCCTGGCAACTGGATACACTGAAGAGTTGATCCATCACTGAGCAGCAAAGCCAGTGGTCTACACTGCACAGTCTCACAGCGTATCTGCTGGGAATGTGGAAAGGCACAAATGGATTAGGGTGGAAGTTGGGAAGGATAACACTTCAATTTGTGTGGAATTGGATTGGTACTTTCCCACTTGACATTAGTTCCTTCCCCCAATGGTTTAACACTTCATCTAGCCATGAAGTGTTCATTGCTGAAAATATGTTGCTGGAAAAGCGCAGCAGGTCAGGCAGCATCCAAGGAACAGGAGATTCGACGTTTCGGGCATAAGCCCTTCTTCAGAATCTCCTGTTCCTTGGATGCTGCCTGACCTGCTGCGCTTTTCTAGCAACATATTTTCAGCTCTGATCTCCAGCATCTGCAGTCCTCACTTTCTCCATGAAGTGTTCATTGCTTGGCCATTACAGTCTGTTGCAATGTCTTTATATCCTATGCCCAGTGAGTGGCTTTACAACGAGTCCTTGCACCTATTTGGCTTTGGGCTGTATTGTTATGACTCTCTAACTGTTGCTGTGCAGTGATGGCCCTTCACTTCTGTAAACAATTTGATCTTGAGTGGCTTTGTGCTCGGTTTTGAAAACTTGGCACGAGTTTCAAACGGCTGAGAGTTTGACTCATGTCTTTGAAACAATGAAAGTTTATGTTGTTCAAAGCTTTCTTATAAAGCAATACAAACTGCAGCAGACAAAAATTTAAAAAATAGTTCCTACAGTCCCACTTTGTGAAGAGAAGGGATGGATCCTGCAGAGGATTGTGGCAGACTTTTCAATGTTTGGTATAAATGTAACTGATCAGAAGATCTCATTTTAGACACTTTCTGCACTTCCTTTTGACTGCCCACACATTTTAATACAATCCCAGTTCAGCATACCCCATGACACTTTATCAAAAATCACTACAAGACAGATATTAAATCCTTTACTTTAAATCAAGAAATAAAACTCATGCTTCATATTAGTTCTTTTGCATTAATTAAAGGCATCATTCAAACACTGTTGTACAGATCTGCAGTGGCATATTCATTTCCCTGCACTGATTTAAAATGTGTGCAGGGTCTTATATTTAATAACAGCACAGAGTTCTTGCATCTATTCCTGCTGAATAAGCACCAATGTAATGCAGAGAGCCTGCTGAATGGGGAAGAAGTTACACAGCGAGTAACCCTTGCCCTGCTGCATAACCAGTAAATCTGTGCAGTCAGCTATTCTCTATTCCGCAAGGGATAGATCACACCAAGAGAAATCCTGACCATGTTAACTACCAACACCGATTAATTATAAAAAGAGTAGCAAATGCAGTGAAGTCATAAGTGCAGATGTGAAGAAGCTTATAGCTTTACTGGAACTAATGTGCAGAGCAAGTAATTTGCACCTGTTATGTGGTGACTAACTCCTGCACAATAATTTCACAGTCACCAAGCATTAACCTGGGCATAACTAATTGGAATGCCAAAGTACCAACATTGATTTCAATGGGAACTTTATAGAAGTAGCATTTAGTGCAGATTCATTTAATTTGCAATTAGCCGTTAACAATGTATAGTATTTTTGGCACCATGTGGAAGTGATTTCCACTACGTCTTAAAGGTACTGCTTGATATGACGAAATGCAAACACAATTTCAGCACAGGTTTCTAGTTGACAAGCTATAGGTCTGTAAATTTGTGAAAGGATAATATTCAGGCTTGGGCTGATAAGTGGCAAGTAACATTTCGTGCCACACAAACATGGCCAATGTCCAATAAGAGATAATCCAACTATATCCCCTTGACGTTCAATGGCATCACCATTGTTGAATTGCCCAATATCAATATCGTTGAAGTTGTCATTGACCAGAAACTGAACTGTATTAGTCTAAAAGTAGCTACAAAGGTAAGTCAAACTCTGGGACATTTTGATGAGTAATTCACTTCCAAATTTCCAAAAGCTTGCCCACCATCTGGAAGGCACAAGTCAGGAGTGTGATGGAATGTTGCACAATTGCCTGGATGAGTGCAGTTCCAACACCATTGAGGACAAGGTGGAGAGCTTGATTGGCACACCATCTAACACCTTCAACATTCACTCCCTCCATCACCTATATACCTATGTACCATCTACAAGATGTACTGCAACAGCTCACCAAGGCTCCTTAGATAGCATCATCAAAACATGTGTCATCTACAACCTAAAAGAATAAGGGCAGCAGATACATAGAAACACCACCACCTTCAAGGTCCCTTCTAAACCAGTCACCATTCTGACTTGGAACTAGATCACTATTCCTTCCTTGTCACTGGGTCAGAATTCTAACCATGTGCCCACCTATAGCACAAGGACTTCAGCGGTTTAAGAAAGCAAATCACCACTACTTTCTCAAGGACAGTTAGGGATGGTCAATAACATCTGGTCTAGCCAGTAAAAACCATATCCCGTGAATGAATAATAAAAAAAGTCACTCATCAGACAAAGGCAGACTGCCTTCAATAGGTTAAACACAAAGAACTGCAGATGCTGGAAATCTGAAACAAAAACAGAAAGTGTTGGAGAAACCCAACATTCCTGGCAGCATCTGTGGAAAGAGGAACAGAATAAATTCAGTGACCCTATAGATGCTGTCAGACCCTGCTGTGTTCTTCCAGTGTTCTCTGTTAGTGCTTCTAGCAGTTGTGACGTAAAGAACAGGGTTGCCCATAAATACAATAATAAATACAAGAGATAATAAAGGGGAAACCTCTCTACACAGAGATTTATGCGCTAATGAAATTCACCTTCAAAATGAGCAGTTGAAGCAGAAACGTGTCAACATTCCCAGTTCAGTTTATACAAATGGACAGACAGAACAGGGCAGAAGGATATGGACACAAGGTGACTGATTTTAAAGAAAAATTTTCCAGGGTATGCAGGATTACAGAGCCGAGGTTGAAATCAGATCAGCCATGACCATTGAACAGGCTCGAAGGGCCGAGTGGTCTATTCTTATCTCTTGTTTGTACATTTGAAATGAAAGGAGCTGGGTTTGCTGAAAGCTTTAGCAGAGTTGGGATGCCATTTTGTGGCTGTACAGAATATTGGTGAGGCCACTTCTAGAATACTGCATACAAATGCTGGTCGCCCTGCTATAAGAAGGATGGTGTTAAACTAGAGAGCGTACGGAAAATATTCACAAGGATGTTGCCTGGATTGGAGGGTTTGAGTTATAAGATGAGGCTGGATAGGCTGGG
Organism: Hemiscyllium ocellatum; assembly: GCF_020745735.1. NCBI lineage: Eukaryota > Metazoa > Chordata > Chondrichthyes > Orectolobiformes > Hemiscylliidae > Hemiscyllium > Hemiscyllium ocellatum. The sequence goes on along the minus strand of NC_083426.1, from coordinate 10,841,494 downwards.
ACTTCTTTCCCTGGAGCATAGGAGGCTTCATTGTAATCCTTGTTGTACCAAACTCTGGCTCTGAAGATCTTAATGTTCATATTATAATAGCTCCACCCACTCTACTGACATCACACACAGTCTGTGGGTCAACACAAAGAGTTCTCTTCCAGTTTTCAGAGGGAGCAGATGAACTTGTATCAGCTCCCTAATTTCCTAGTTCTGCCCACTATCCGCCTGACCAAACACAGATATACATGTTGCTATCATGTAATAAGACTTCTTGTTACCTAAGAACAGTGCCTCTTCTGTAGATAGTCTCCAATAGTGTACCCTGTACCACTAATGGATAGTGAGACTCAAGACGAAGCTGGCCCTTACCCAGCACCAGAGACTGGCAGAAGTGGAAGCTGCCTCTAAGTGCCTACTGTGATTAGATTAGATTACTTACAGTGTGGAAACAGGCCCTTCGGCCCAACAAGTCCACACCGACCCGTCGAAGCGCAACCCACCCATACCCCTACATTTATCCCTTACCTAACACTATGGGCAATTTAGCATGGCCAATTCACCTGACCCGCACATCTTTGGACTGTGGGAGGAAACCGGAGCAAACCCACGCAGACACGGGGAGAACGTGCAAACTCCACACAGTCAGTCGCCTGAGTCGGGAATTGAACCCGGGTCTCAGGCGCTGTAAGGCAGCAGTGCTAACCACTGTGCCACCGTGCCGCCCACGTGATCATGCAGGTTAAAAAAAACACAACTTTGAACTGCACACATGGGTGAAACTGGATCTTCAGGAGAGGAGGGATGGGAGAAACAAAAAAGGTTTAAATGTTTATTTAAAAAAAATAATAGCTGTGTGGACCAATACTGCGCTGAGTTGTTCTGTACAATAGTATTGCAGGGCTTAGCAATAAGACACATTATAGTATTGATGAAAAAGGCACATTTTGTCAAAGCCCTTCATCTTGCACACATCAGGACAATTTGCAAGAATACCTCCAAGACTGGTTGAGCATATTAAACAGAATGTTTCGTATGTTGCTTATGACAAGAAAGAGGATGACTTTACCTTACCAGTCAATGCTTGCCAATCTCACAACACAGTTTTTAGCATTAGATATGATTCTGTAATTAAACAATGTTTTTTGGATAATCTTGAGTGAGTGAAGAATTATGCTACAGTTCAATTTAGGCCTTGCAATATGATGCACCTGTGTCTACTTGAAGCTATGTAAATTAATATACAGGGCTCTGTTCTTTGAGACAGAAACAACATGGACTCACATTGCATCGATTTCAACTCAACAAAATAGGCAACAGCCATTCGCTGGTTGATTTCTCAGGGTAATTCCCTAACCAATCAGAGTCAACCTGTTTGGTTCAAATGGTGAATGAATCTTGGCAGTTAACTGTCAATTAACAGTAATGGGGTACATTCTTCTGCGCAATACTTCTACCAATCAGATTCCACTTGGCAACTAGCTTTCTTCTGTCACGCAGTAGAAATATTGGTTTTCCCCTTCAATTGACATTCTTGTGAAGTTTCCTGACCCGTGCAAGTTGAAAAAGCTAAACAAAGTGTGTCATGTTAGAGTATTAGAGATGTACAGCACAGAAACAGACCCTTCGTTCCAACTCATCCATGCCAACCAGATATCCTACATTAATCCAGTCCCGTTTGCCAGCACTTGGTCCATATACCTTTAAACCCTTCCTATTCATATAGCCAACCAGATGCCCTTTAAATGTTGTAATTGTACCAGCCTCCACCACTTCCTCTGGCATCTCATTCCATACACCCATCACCCCCATGTGAAAAAACTGCCCCTTAGATCCCTTTTATATCTTTCCCCTCTCACCTATGCTTATGCCCTTTAGTTGTGGACACCCCCACCCCAGGAAAAAGACCTTGGCTATTCATTTTATCTATGCCTTTCATGATTTTATATACCTTTATAAGGTCACCCCTCAGTCTCCAACACTCCAGGGAAAACAGTCCCAGACTATTCAGCCTCTCCCGCCTCTCCCTATAACACGAATCCTCCAACCCTGGCAACATCTTTGTAAATCTTTGCTGCACCCTTTCAAGTTTCACAACATCTTTCCTACAGCATGGAGGCCAGGATTGAACAGTATTCTAAAAGTGGCCTAACCAATGTCCTGTACCAATGTTTCAGCAAACTCAAGTCTTGCACTACTACATGTTATTTATATTGATTTTTAAATAGATTGTCACTGCAGGGCAAACTTGTGCCACTGCATCCCAGTTTCACCCCACTGCTGGTCAAACAGGAGTTATACTGTACCTGCTTAAACAACCAGCCACTCTTTAGGACATTGGCTTTCGGATTCCTCTTCATTGAGTTTGACCTTTTGCCAAAGGCAGCATTTTTCTTTGACGACCTGGAAGTCTGTTAAGAGCCAACATTAAAACAATCAGGTGAAAGATTAAAAGCATCAACTAAAGAGAAATAATGTGCCCCCTGCCATTCCTCACCTCCCTACACACTCCTTTTTAAGAGGCATAGCTAATACAAACCCTAACCATAAAGGAGAACGAAAACGTATCAATGGAATAACAATATTTCATCTAATATCTACTTCAGGCTCCAATACTTGCATTGGTCACTAATTGTTGAAAGACTCAAAAATATCACGAACATAGAAAATAGAAACAGGAGTGGCCTTTGAGCCTTCTCTGCCAATCAATATGACCATGGCTGATCATCTAACTCAGTCCCCTGTTCCTGCTCTCACTCCATAGCCTTTGATCATTTTAACTCTTAAGAACTCTATCTAACTCTGTCTTGAAAACATTCAATGCTTTCACCCCAACCTGATCTGATTTGATTTGTACCAGCATACAGAGAAAAGTTTTGTTTTGCATGCTAATGAGACAAATCATGCCTTACATAAGTACATCAGGATAAAAGTTCAGAATGCACAATATAGTGTTAAGCTACAGAGAAGGTGCGAAGAAAGATCAACTCTAACATATGAAATTTGTTAATAGTGGGAATATCCAAGGAGCAGTAGAGTCGACGTTTCGGGCATAAGCCCTTCTTCAGGAATCCTTCAGGAAGCCCTTCCTGAAGAAGGGCTTATGCCCGAAACATCGACTCTCCTGTTCCTTAGATTCTGCCTGACCTGCGGCGCTTTTCCAGCAACACATTTTCAGCTCTGATCTCCAGCATCTGCAGTCCTCACTTTCTCCTAATAGTGGGAATAAGCTATTTTTAAATCTGTTGATATGTGTTTTCAAACTTTTGCATCTTCTGCTTTTAGAAAAGGGTGGAAGAGAGTATAGGGAGGAGTCTTTGATTATATTGGCTGCTTTTCTGATACAGCAGGAAGTATAGATGCAGTCAATGGAAGGAAGTCTGGTTTTCATGATGGACTGGCTCTTTCTGTATCAGAGAATGCTGCAGGTGAAGAAGTTTCTCCTCATTTCAGCCCTAAATGGTCGACCCTATATCCTCAGAATGTGACCCTTGGTTCTGCACTCCCTGACCATCGTGAACATCCTTCTGCAGTTACTCTGTCTATTCCTGTTCAAATTTTAAATGTTTTTATGAGATTGCTCACCCCTAATTTTTCTAAACTTGAGTGAATATAGTCCTTCAAGACACTAGCAAGGACACCACTTCCAGGCCTGTGGAATTCAGGAGAGCAGACAGAGTGGCAAAGCACCTATCCTGCCAACTGCACCAGGCTATGACCAACCTATACTCATACAGATACCACCTTGGCCTGGAATCAGAGCAGATCCATGTAAAGGTCTTGCAGACTTGACCATTCCCTCCCCTCTGGTTTATTCCAGAAATGGTGACTACAATTGGTAGCAAAAAGGGAATGAGGATGTGACAGACAACAGGGAACTGTGCACCAGAATCCATCACAGAAACATTCCAGAAGGACTGACCCTTCCTAAACCCCATTCTCTGAAATATAGCTCCTCTGTCCTTTAGGGGTTTAACATAATAGTTAGCCTCAAGGTTATCCAGTGCTAGGATTGCACTATCCAATGCTAGGATTGCACTATCCAGTGCTGGGATTGCACTATCCAGTGCTGGGATTGCACTATCCAGTACTGGGATTACACTATCCAGTGCGAGGATTGCACTGTCCAGTGCGAGGATTGCACTGTCCAGTGCTAGGATTGCACTATCTAGTGCTGGGATTACACTATCCAGTGCTGGGATTGCACTGTCCAGTGGGAGGATTGCACTGTCCAGTGTTGGGATTGCACTGTCCAGTGCAAGGATTGCACTATCCAGTGCGAGGATTGCACTATTCAGCGTTGGGATTGAACTGTCCAGTGCTAGGATTGCACTATCCAGTGCTGGGATTGCACTGTCCATTTGGGCAGCTTTTGACATGTTTTCCTTCCCAGGATCAGCCACCAGCAACGAGCTTGTTCCTTGGGGCAGCTTCTGTGCTGTCTTGTGCTTGGGTATTCCAGCGGCCCTGCATAGTGGTACTGTCTTTCCCAAACCCTGGAGCCATGAATTTAACCAAGATGAACTTTATCTTAATTTTTAAGTTTTGTTTTCTTTATTTTATTAATATAGTCACCATGCTATGGTGACTTGAACAGTTCCACTGATTTTTTTGTAAGAGAAAATACAAGCAACAATAAATTACTATTCTACTTGATGGAACAAGCAACCAACTAAATTAAGTCAACTGTGAGACTGGAGACATTGGGGTAGTTACTAAAGACGCTCAAAACTCACCCACCAATATTTACTAAATATGACACTTCCTACATAGATTTGTGCTCAATGTTACATGTTTATAAATGGTTGCCCCATTTGGAGACCTTGTGGTTCAGATCAATCTGAAGAGACCTTTATGATTCCTCAGAAGTGGCCAGTGGGGTTAGTCTGGCAATAATTGAGCCAAACATACAATGTTCTGGAAAAGCTCAGCAGGTCTGGCAGCATCAGTGGAGAGAAATCAGAGTTAACATTTCAGGTCAAGTGACCCTTGCTCAGAACTCAATAATTCAGTCAGTTTTAAGTACATTGTTTTAATAGTTCTTCTTATGGTGATATCTTTAGCTTCCCATCTGACAGGTATGTTTGTGCCCATATAGTAACAGTATCCAATATTAAAAATCGCACAACACCAGGTTATAGCCCAACAGTTTATTTGGAAGCACTAGCTTTCAGAGCACTGCTCCTTCATCAGGTGGTCATCAAGTGACAACCACCTCATGAAGGAACAGTACTCTGAAAGCTAATGCTTCCAAATATACCTTTGGACTATGTTGTGTGATTTTGAACTTTGTACACCTCAGTCCAACACTGACTCCTCCAAATCATGGTATCCAATATTGACCCTTCAACTGAAGGTGAACACGTGCTTCCTCTGCAGTGAAACGCCATGCTTACCCTGACTGCCTGTTCCTGAGAGGTTTCTGAAACCAAGGTGTGATTGGACATCTCACTGGCAATGCTGGTTGGACGCTGCCCACCTCCTCCTTCACCTCGCACACTTCCTGCCCGGTTTGACATGTTAGGCAGTGGCCTGAAACAACCGAAGGAACTGTGTTAGAAAAAGAGACTGTAATAGTCTCAAAAATCCCCAGATTTACTGTTGTACATATGTGAATAGAACTGCGTGTCATAAGTTTGTGTGCACTGCGTTCATAATATATCCGCACACTCTACTGTACATGCTGTGTATGTACATTAAATTCTACTAAATGTTGTTATATTCTTTACCAGAAACAGTACAACACAGAAAAACAGTAATTCATTTTAAAGTGACTGTGGAACCTGTCATTTCTAAAAGAATGCTGCAAAGTACTTTCAGGGGTTGGCATCCACTATAAGAAGACTCTAACCTCACACCTTTAATGCATTGTCTGAGCTGAGATGTCATCTTTTTCTAATCCACTGAGTTAACTCAGAACTGTGACTTGAAAGAAATTCTGGGATTCACATATTAGTCAATCAAAACCTGCATCACAATTCTAAGTGATTAAAGACTTAACAGCAATCTAGGTTTGTCTAATACATCACAGCAGTTGCATGACACTTTGACCTTTAACATATACGTTCTGTGTTCTATGTACCTGCCTGCTGAGCTACCTGACGTTGGAGCAGCACTCTGAAAGCTTATACTTTGAAATAAATCTGTTCAGCTATAACCCAGTATTGTGTGATTTTTAACACTGTAAAAAGGATCAATTGTAATTTGTTTGGATAATAAGAAATTGGCCATCAAGTCCCAGTGTATGACACGGTGACCCTTGGCTTGGAAGGAAATTAAGAAAGAAACCATATAGCTGGCAGACACAAAGGAGAATTGCAGAGACAAAGGGGAGGTACAGTCAGAGGAGTTGGAGGGTGAAGTGATCACAAGAACACAAAAAGAAAGTGGAGAGAAACAGAAAAAACACAAACACTTCTTGTGAGGAGAAGAAGCAAGAGCTGAAAATGTGTTGCTGGAAAAGCGCAGCAGGTCAGGCAGCATCCAAGGAACAGGAAATTCGACGTTTCGGGCATAAGCCCTTCCTCAAGAATTCCTGATGAAGGGCTTATGCCCGAAACATTGAATTTCCTGTTCCTTGGATGCTGCCTGACCTGCTGCGCTTTTCCAGCAACACATTTTCAGCTCTGATCTCCAGCATCTGCAGACCTCACTTTCTCCTAGGAGAAGAAGCAAGTCAATTTCAGGATAAGCTCAGTTTTTCTGTTTAGCAGAAAGAGGTACAGAAACTCTTGGAGAAACTGCATGGCTTGGCTAAAAAGGTGTGAAAACTAGATGGCTGTATGAATAAACAAGAGATGTTAAAGAATTGGGTATGTTCCCAGACTGGCCAAACAGGGAACTGTAGTGTTATTGGTTGGTCCATTGAAATGCGATTCAGGAAAGCTACATTTTCAGAATTGTTGCCAAATAAGGGAGAGAGGATTGGTAGAAATGTGTGTCCCTCGTTGGTGATAAATGTACCTGTGAAATCCAGAGGAGAGAGGTTTTATAGGGCGCAGCTCCTGACTGACCTCACAAGAGAAAGGAACTGCATGCTGTGGCTCTGCACAGCTACATACTTCCACATTTGTGGAGGAAGTGACTCAAATGCTTATGGCTACAAAAAGATGTACCTTTGTGGGCTAGCTAAAATGAAATTTATCCCTTTATTTGAAGTACTAGTTGCCTAATAGTTTTTATGTAAATTGTAATGGTTCTATTGAGGGTAGAGTTAATCCTACAAAAATTCTAACCTTGTCAGTCATTGCTTCACATGGAGGTTGTTCAGTAAGTATTAGTTTTCCCTCAGGGACGATAACAATGTTATACATTAATGCATTATAATGATATATTATAATTGTGGTGTATACTGTTTCTTTATATGTGGTCTTCTGTGTTAAACCGAAATGGTAATAATTACCAGCTCAAGATTTTTGACTGAAACAAGCCAAAAAGCATTTTACTGGAATTAGGCCTGAAATTTCTACAAATCCTCTCCTATTCTATTTCCAAATTGAGAATCACTGGTGTTTGAACTGGTCACAAAGTAGCTGTCACAAGGAAAATTGCTGGGATTTAATCTTTTGTTCCCATAACAGTTTTGCAATAACTCAGTCTCATACAGACAGAGGGAATATTTCTTCAGTGGGACTCGCCCAGAGGGAAGATCTCCTCCCACAGTCTCTTTGCTTCATTAACACCCACAGATACAGTTACAGAACTTACAGCAAATTCATTTCTCAGGCACTCCTTTTTAATGAATGTGAGGCTGAACCTCAATATTACACATGCCTTCTGGACACAAAAGGATTCAATTGTGTTTCAAAAGGGAGCTGGGTAATTCTCTCTGAGATCTTGGCCAATATTAATCCTTCAAACAACATCTCTAAAACAAATTAGCTGGTCAGTTATACATTGCTACTCACAGTTACAAATTAGCCATATCCTACAGTAATGGAGTGGAGGTTGCAGGTTAAATTGGACGGCATGGTGGCTCAGTGGTTAGCACTGATGCCTCACAGCACCAGGGACCCAGGTTTGATTCCAGCCTTGGAAGACTGTCTGTGTGGAGTTTGCACATTCTCCCCGTGTCTGTGTGGGTTTCCTCCGGGTGCTCGGGTTTTCTCCCACAATCCAAAGATATGCAGGTCAGGGTGAATTGGCCATGCTAACTTGCCCATGGTATTTATGGGTGTGTAAGTTAGGTGTATTAGTCAGGGGAAATGCAGAGTAACAGGGTAGGGGAATGTGTCTGGGTGGATTACTCTTCAGAGGGTTAGTGTGGGCATGTTGGGCTAAATGGCCTGTTTCCACATTGCAGGGATTCCATGTTCTATGAAGATTCGGCATGCATGCTATAGGTGGTGGGGGTAGAAGCTGCAATTTCTTTCCATTACATGGCCGAGCAGGACATTGTCGTTCTCTCTTTGCCTGCTAATGGAATGTGTTGGAAGGTGATGCACAACCTCTTTGGCCTTGCTATGAACACACCTTCCTTGCCCATGAAACCCTAGTTGAAAATGTGTTGCTAGTTAAAGCACAGCAGGTTAGGCAGCATCCAAGGAACAGGAAATTCAACGTTTCGAAGTCAGTCGAAGGAGGGTGTCAGTGGAAGGGTACTGGTTGGTGCGGTGGGAAAGGAAGAAGCGGAGGGCTTTGAGTCCTTCGTGATGGGGGATGGAGGTGTACAGAGACTGGATGTCCATTGTGAAGATAAGGCGTTGGGGACCGGGGAAGCGAAAATCATGGAGGAGGTGGAGGGCGTGGGTGGTGTCCCGAACGTAGGTGGGGAGTTCTTGGACTAAAGGGGACAGAACCGTGTCGAGGAACGCGGAGATGAGTTCGGTGGGGCAGGAGCAGGCTGAGACAATGGGTCGGCCGGGGCAGTCAGGTTTGTGGATTTTGGGCAGAAGGTAGAAACGGGCGGTGCAGGGTTGTGGGACTATGAGGTTGGAGGCGGTGGATGGAAGATCCCCTGAGGTGATGAGGTTATTGATGGTCTGGGAGATGATAGTTTGGTGGTGGGAGGTGGGGTCATGGTCAAGGGGGTGATAAGAGGAGGCGTCCGCGAGCTGGTGTTTGGCCTCAGCGGTATAAAGGTCGGTGCGCCAAAGTACTACCGCGCCTCCCTTGTCTGCCGGTTTGATGGTGAGGTTAGGGTTGGAGCGGAGGGAGTGGAGGGCTGCACGCTCTGAGGGTGAGAGGTTGGAGTGGGTGAGAGGGGTGGGCAGGTTGAGTCGGTTAATGTCGCGGCGGCAGTTGGCTATAATAGATCGAGGGCGGGTAAGAGGCCAGCACGGGGTGTCCAGGTGGATGGGGTATGTTGGAGGCGGGAGAAGGGGTCGTCAGAGGGTGGGCGGGAGTCTTGGTTGTAAAAGTAGGCATGGAGGCGAAGGCGGCGGAAGAATTGTTCAATATCTCGCCGCGTGTTGAACTCATTGATCCGAGAGCGTAGGGGAATGAAGGTGAGGCCTCTGCTGAGGACTGATCTTTCATCCTCAGAGAGGGGGAGGTCTGGAGGGATGGTGAAGATCCGGCAAGGTTGGGAGCTAGGACCTGGTGTGGGACTGGAGCTAGAGGTGGGGGCGGGGTTAGGGGCGGGGACAGAGATCGACGTAGGGGCAGGGTTAGACGTGGTGACGTTGCTCGGTGTGGGGGCGGGGTTACGTGTGGTGGCGAAAGTCGGCGTGGGGGCGGGGTTATGCGTGGTGGCGAAGGTTTGCGTGAGGGCGGGATTACGTTTAGTGACGAAAGACGGCGTGGGGGCGGAGAAACCTGAGGCGTTGTGGTCCTGCAGGTTAGTGGTGTCAGTGGGGGCGGAATGGCTGCGGCGATGGCAACCGAAGGGGCGGAAATGGTTGTGGCGACAGAAGAACCGTTGTCATTCCCGGTAGCCGCGGGGGTCGCGAGTCCGTCGGCTTCGTGGAAGCGGTTGTCTGTGCGGCGATCGCGGAGGCTCCGAGGTCGGTGGGGGCGGAAGTGACGTCACGGTCGACGGCGGCCGTTGGTGCCGCAGGCGCCGTAGCGGCCACAAGTGTAATGGCGTCCGACAGGCCGATAGAAGATTCTGGAACAGTCTTCTTCCTTGACAATCTTCTTCCTGACCTCTCCACCCCCACCCCACTCCAACTTATCACCCTCACCTTGACAATCTTCTTCCTGACCTCTCCGCCCCCACCCCACTCCAACCTATCACCCTCACCTTGACAATCTTCTTCCTGACCTCTCCGCCCCCACCCCACTCCAACCTATCACCCTCACCTTGACAATCTTCTTCCTGACCTCTCCGCCCCCACCCCACTCCAACCTATCACCCTCACCTTGACCTTAACACTTTAACTCTCCCTCCCACTCCACCGAGGACATGCAGGTCCTTGGACTCCTCCATCGGCAGAACATAACAACACGACGGCTGGAGGAGGAGCGCCTCATCTTCTGCCTGGGAACCCTCCAACCACAAGGGATGAACTCAGATTTCTCCAGTTTCCTCATTTCTCCTCCCCCCACCTTGTCTCAGTCGATTCCCTCAACTCAGCACCGCCCTCCTAACCTGAAATCTTCTTACTGACCTCTCCGCCCCCACCCCACTCCAACCTATCACCCTCACCTTGACCATCCAGTCCCTGTACACCTCCATCCCCCATCACGAAGGTCTCAAAGCCCTCCGCTTCTTCCTTTCCCGCCGCACCAACCAGTACCCTTCCACTGACACCCTCCTTCGACTGACTTAACTGGTCCTCACCCTGAATAACTTCTCTTTTCAATCCTCCCACTTCCTCCAAACTAAAGGAGTTGCCATGGGCACCCGCATGGGCTCCAGCTATGCCTGTCCCTTCGTAGGATATGTGGAACAGTCCATCTTCCGCAACTACACTGGCACCACCCCCCACCTTTTCCTCTGCTACATCGATGACTGTATCGGCGCTGCCTCGTGCTCCCACGAGGAGGTTGAACAGTTCATCAACTTTACCAACACCTTCCATCCCGACTTCAAATTCACCTGGACTGTCTCAGACTCCTCCCTCCCCTTCCTAGACCTTTCCATTTCTATCTCGGGCGACCGACTCAACACAGACATCTACTATAAACCGACTGACTCCCACAGCTACCTGGACTACACCTCCTCCCACCCTGCCCACTGTAAAAACTCCATCCCATATTCCCAATTCCTTCGTCTCCGCCGCATCTGCTCCCAGGAGGACCAGTTCCAATACCGTACAGCCCAGATGGCCTCCTTCTTCAAGGACCACAGATTCCCCCCAGACGTGATCGACGATGCCCTCCACCGCATCTCCTCCACTTCCCGCTCCTCCGCCCTTGAGCCCCGCTCCTCCAACCGCTACCAAGACAGAACCCCACTGGTTCTCACCTACCACCCCACCAACCTCCGCATACAGCGTATCATCCGCCGTCATTTCCACCACCTCCAAACAGACCCCACCACCAGGGATATATTTCCCTCCCCTCCCCTATCAGCATTCCGCAAAGACCACTCCCTTCGTGACTCGCTCGTCAGGTCCACACCCCCCACCAACCCAACCTCCACTCCCGGCACCTTCCCCTGCAACCGCAGGAAATGTAAAACTTGCGCCCACACCTCCTCCCTCACTTCCCTCCAAGGCCCCAAGGGATCCTTCCATATCCACCACAAGTTCACCTGCACCTCCACACACATCATCTATTGCATCCGCTGCACCCGATGTGGCCTCCTCTACATTGGGGAGACGGGCCGCCTACTTGCGGAACACTTCAGAGAACACCTCTGGGACGCCCGGACCAACCAACCCAACCACCCCGTGGCTCAACACTTTAACTCTCCCTCCCACTCCACCGAGGACATGCAGGTCCTTGGACTCCTCCATCTGCAGAACATAACAACACGACGGCTGGAGGAGGAGCGCCTCATCTTCCGCCTGGGAACCCTCCAACCACAAGGAATGAACTCAGATTTCTCCAGTTTCCTCATTTCCCCTCCCCCCACCTTGTCTCAGTCGGTTCCCTCAACTCAGCACCGCCCTCCTAACCTGCAATCTTCTTCCTGGCCTCTCCGCCCCCACCCCACTCCAACCTATCACCCTCACCTTGACCTCCTTCCACCTATCACATCTCCATCGCCCCTCCCCCAAGTCCCTCCTCCCTACCTTTTATCTTAGCCTGCCTGGCACATTCTCCTCATTCCTGATGAAGGGCTCTGGCCCGAAACGTCGAATTTCCTGTTCCTTGGATGCTGCCTAACCTGCTGTGCTTTAACCAGCAACACATTTTCAGCTCTGATCTCCAGCATCTGCAGACCTCATTTTTTACATGAAACCCTCGTGGTGACACTCAAACCCAGAGCTTCTAATCAGAGACAGGGAAGCTCAGGATCTCCTCTTACGACAGAGACTGCCCTATACTTGAAGTCATGAGTGGGGCTATATAAATACAAGAGTGTGGTGCTGGGAAAGCACAGCAAGTCAGGCAGCATCAGAGAAGTAGGAGAATCATTGTTTCAGGCATAAGCCCTTATCAGAAATTTCCAGCACCACACTCTCAACTCTGATCTCCAGCATTTGCAGTCCTCACTTTCTCCGATATAAATGCAAACAGACTTTGGCGCACAGGGCACAATTCCAAAATTTAAAGACGATCAGAAACTTGGAAGCATTATGAATTGCAAGGAGGATAGTGTAAGCTTCAAAAAGGACATGTACAGATTGGCGGAGTGGGCGGATAAGTGGCAGATCAAATTTAATGCAGAAAAGTGTGAAGTGACTTATTTTGGCAGGAAGAAGACAGGGAGGCAATGTGAAATAAAAGAGTCCAATTCTAAAGAGGGTGCATGAGCAGAGGGACCTGTGTGTGCACAAGTCATCAAATACACAGGTCGGGGTTAGTGAAAGTGGGCTTAATAAAGCAATACAGCAACCGAGACTTTATTGAAAGGTGCACAATCAAGGAAGCTATGTATAGAACACCAGCCCAGTCTCAAACAAAATACTGTATCCAGTTTCGTGTACCACACACTTTAGGAAAGATGTGAAGGCAATTGGGAGAGTGCAGAAAAGATTATGAGAACGGTTTCCAGAGATGGGGAACTTCAAGATCTTCAGGATCTGGGCAGAGTCGGTCAAAAACAATGCTCCCACAAATGGAAGGATCTGGAATAAAGAGGCACGGATTCAAAGTAACTGGCAAGAGAAAGAATGGTAACACAGGAGAAACCTTTTCATGTAATAAGTTATTAGGATCTGGAATGCACTTCCTGAGAGTGTGGTGGAGGCAGGTCCAGTTGAGATATTCAAAAGCAATTGGACCATCAACTGAAAAGGATAAATGGGCAGGGCCAAAGGGAGACGGCAGATGGGTGGCACAATGTAAATTGTTCCTAAGGCGAACTAGTGCAGACATGATGGGCCAAATAGCCTCCTTCCATGTTGTACTGATTCGGTGAACTCTTTCTTCTCAGTAGGGCATAGAATCTTTCATGTTTACTCGGCAAGAGGATTGGCAAGGCAAAACCGGAGAATTGGCACTAGCCTCATTGCTCTTGCAGAGAGTCTGCACAGGTTTGATGGGTGGAATGGCCTCTTCGTTGTAACCATTCCACAATCCTGAGAGGACAGGATGTGCCTTTGGTTATCCTCTCATCTAAAATGCAGCACTTTGCCCAGTGCCGTACTTGGGGTACAAAAAATAATTATTGGGATTATAGATAAAATGCCGGGAAGGTTGTTATAAAGATTATTGGGGGCTATACAGACACGGAGATGGGGGTTATATAAACACTGGACGGAAGCAGGGGGGACGTGTTACAAAAACTCTTGCAGCAGCTGCAGCATCAGGAGCTCTGGACGGGGAGCAGACAGTTTGTAGGGTGTACTGCCACAACTAGGCCACATTCCGAGCACACTTCCACACCAACTCGTCAGCCACTCCCTTCTGTGACCACCACCTGCCCTAAGTGTAACAATATCCACCACAAATTCACCTGCACCATATTCGCCACAAATTCACCTGTACCTCCACACACATCATCTATTGCATCCGCTGCACCCGATGTGGCCTCCTCTATATTGGGGAGACAGGCCGCCTACTTGCGGAACGCTTCAGGGAACACCTCTGGGACGCCCGGACCAACCAACCCAACCACCCTGTGGCTCAACACTTTAACTCTCCCTCCCACTCCACCGAGGACATGCAGGTCCTTGGACTCCTCCACCGCCAGAACATAACATCACAACGGTTGGAGGAAGAGCACCTCATCTTCCGCCTGGGAACCCTCCAACCACAAGGGATGAACTCAGATTTCTCCAGTTTCCTCATTTCCCCTCCCCCCACCTTGTCTCAGTCGATTCCCTCGAACTCAGCACCTCCCTCCTAACCTGCAATTTTCTTCCTGACCTCTCCGCCCCCACCCCACTCCGGCCTATCACCCTCACCTTTACCTCCTTCCACCTATCACATCTCCATCGCCCCTCCCCCAAGTCCCTCCTCCCTACCTTTTATCTTAGCCTGCTGGACACACTTTCCTCATTTCTGATGAAGGGCTTATGCCCGAAACGTCGAATTTCCTGTTCCTTGGATGCTGCCTGACCTGCTGCGCTTTAACCAGCAACACATTTTCAGCTAAGTGTAACAGTGTCTATGTTTGCCACATTGATCTGTACAGCCACCTATGGACTCACCCTGAGAGGGGAAAAGAGTTATCCTTGTCTGTGAGGGACCACCAATGACTGGGAGTATCAGCTTAGATTCTGTACTTGAATGCGGAGCGTAAGGCTCAGCATCACCCAATCAACTACAGCTGGGCAAGTTCTCTTTCTCTTCCCTCAGTTACAACTAAAAACAAAAGCTCTATCTTAAGAAAAATAATTCCAGGCAATAAAATATCTGCATCCTTCTGGAAGCCAATATAAAATGAGAAGAACACCACAAGAATTAGCATAATGGATAGGCCACTCAGCCACCTGAACCTGTTATAGAGTTAAACAGCATGGAAACAGACCCTTTGGTCCAACTCAGTCATGCTGACCAAGTTTCCCAAACCAATCTAGTCCCACTTGCCAGCGTTTGGCCCATATGCCTCTGAACCTTTGTTATTCATGTACCTATCAATTTTTTTTTATATTTTGTAACTGTACATGCATTGATCACTTCATCTGGCAGCTCATTCCACATATGAACCATCTTTTGTGGGGTGAAAGGGTTGCCCTTCAGGTCCCTTTTAAATCTTTCTTCTTTCAGCTTAAGAAATATGCCCACGGTTTTGAACTCCCCCACCCAAATGGAAAAGACTTAGGTTATTCACCTTATCTATGCCTTTTATGATTTTATAAACCTCTCAAGGGTCACCCCTCAAACTCCTATGCTCCAGCAAAAAAGTCCCAGCCTATCCTTATAGGACACTCCAGACCTGGCAACATTCTGACAAATCTTTTTTTAAACCCTCACCAGTTTAATAATATCCTTCCCAGCGCAGGGCAACCAGAACTGTACATAGCACTCCAACAATGGTCTCACCAACATCCTGTACAAACTCAACATGATGTCCCATTTCCTATACCAAATGGTCTGTACAATGAAGGTAAGCATACTAAACATCTTCTTAATCATCCCATCGATGTGTGAGGCAACTTTCAAAGAACTATGTTCCTGAACACCTAGGTCTCTCTGTTCGACAACAGATGGATCCCTCATCTCCGTTTTCCCGACCATCCCCCATAACCCTCAGTTCTCTTGTCAATAAAAAGTGCACATAATGCAATCTTAAATATAGTCAATGACCACTATCACCAGGGCAAGAGAATTCCCGGGGGTAAAACACCTGACTCCACTGCATGTCTGTCAACAATAATTTATTGAGCCCAGCATTATTACAGAGCACAATACAGTACAGGTATTGGGATGACTGTACATATACACACACATCCCAAGGGTAAAACAAAATCTCACCTTTTGACTTAAATGGGGACACTTAATTTGAAATATTTTGAATTATTATTCTTTTACTGGTCGGAGCATTGAGTATAGGAGTTAAGAGGTCATGTTGTGCCTGTACAGGACATTGGTTAGGCCACTTTTGCAATATTGTGTGCAATTCTGTCTCCATGTTATCGGAAGGGTGTTGTGAAACTTGAAAGGACTCAGAAAAGATTTACAAGGACGTTTCCAGGGTTGGAGGATTTGAGCTTTAGGGAGAGGCTGAATAGGCTGGGACTGTTTTACCTGGAACTTTGGAGGCTGAGGGGTGACCTTATGGAGGTTTATAAAATCATGAGGAGCATAGATAGGGTGAATAGAAAAGGTCTTTTCCCTGGGGTGGGGGTGTCCAGAACTAGAGGGCATAGATTTAGGGTGAGTGGGAAAAAAATTTAAAAGAGATCTCAGGGGCAACGTTTTCTTGCAGAGAGTGGTGCGTGTATGGAATGAGATGGCAGAGGAAATGGTGGAGTCTGATACAATGACAACATTTAAAAGGTATCTGGATGGGTATATGAATAGGAATGATTTAGAGTGATATGGGCCAAGTGCCGGCAAAAGGGACTAGATTAATATAAGATATCTGGTTGGCATGGACGAGTTGGACTAAAGGGTGTGTTTCTGTGCTATACGTCTCTATGACTGTAAATGTGAGAGAGTAACATCTGATATAGAACCAGAGGCTTCCTGAATCTCTTTCAGCACAAACCAGTGCCAGTGAGAAAACGCTTCGTATTTCATTGCTGCCTTAGGGTTGAGAACATTGTCACAGAGACTGAAAGGATGATTATCTTGCATCTGACTCCACTGCTTGTCTGTTAACAGTAATTTATTAAGGCCAGCACTGTTGCAGAGCACAATACAGTACAGGTATTGGGAGGACCGTACATATACACACACACGTAGACACACACACACAATACATGTGACAAATAGAGAGGCCAGTGATGAATGGGAACTATCAAAATCTCTTAGATGTTACACATGCATATTTTAGAACATTCTCAGAATGAATTCACTCTTTATAAATTCTGCTGGCTGCTATAACCTGACTGCCTGACATCAGCGCCTGGTAAATCTCAGACGGAGAGAGGCAACCTTAAACTAAGCTGTCCTTTGGGAAGCCAATGAGACTCTGTCCAATTTTACCCTGCAATTAAATTGGGGATATTATATTGGTCAGAGGAATGTAAAACCCAATCCTCAACTTATTCCTGATACTCACATCTAATGGGTTAAAGTTACCATTCCCTTGATGAAATATTTCCTTAGATGGTGAAAATGTAAAATGTCTGAATTGTTATCTCATTTCTACATTGAGGTTTCTATGAGTCCAAAGAGACACTGTTACTGGGTCAAGCACAAATTTACATCCAGCATCTACACAGTGGGCTGCAGCTCTTTTTAGATTTGAGCAGTTACTTTTGGAAATATTTCCTGCTGGCTGAAGGTGTAATTACCAATCACCATGGAGACAGTACTTGGTCTGCCTGCAACTATTTTGCAAAATTGCATATTGTTTAAAGAACAGAATATGGGCTTTGGTCCTTCAAAAACATCCTGAAAGATAAGCAGCAAATTGCATTCATGTAGCACCTCGAGTAGATTAATTCATCTCAAGAGTTGGGAACTGTACCCTTTGAGCCACCAAAGGGGATATTAACACAGATGACGAAAAGCTTGGTTGAAGACGTGAGTTTCAAAGTACATCTTAGACAGGAGAGAGCAGGATAGAGATGCAGGATAATTTAGGGAGGGAACTTTGGAGTTGAAATGACAGCATGGCCGCAGTTAGCACCATGAAGAAAATTTGCAATAATGGAGTGCACCTCATTGGGCAATAGTAGCACCACGTGAGTGTAGTTATTTCATTTAGGAGGTGCTTGAGAGATTGATGGAAAGAAACACATGCAGAGAATCTTGAGATAATGTAACAGTAGGCAAAGGTCTTAGTCTACCTCAGATTCCCATGTAGAGAAGTAACTAATATTAGTTTTGTGATAAAAAGAGTTCTAAAGAAGCCTAAGCCAAAAGATTCTTCTTGATTTGTCTTCTCTTCGACCAGTCTGTCTTGAATCCAAATTCTTGGATGTTGGCATAACGCCAAATGTCAAAAGAGCCACTAATGATGGAGCAATGAACATCGGGATTATGCAAGAGACCAGAATAAAACACTATTTCAAGCTTATTTATTTTAATTATAAATTTAAACAACAAACAGCTGTGTGTTTGTCAAATGAATGCAAGGAAAAGGGACAGAGATGTGTTTATTTTAATCTGGCTTTGCAAAGTCCAGCTCAGTGACTGAATCCAGCTCGTACATGATTCATACAGAATCTTGGTTCTAATCATGGACAAGTTAACTGATCTGAAACTGGGCTACTACAACACAGGCTTGAGCTACTCCCAGAGCCTTTGCTGAAGGGAAAGGTTAATCAAAACTATTAGCCTGGATGCAGTCACACTCCATTGGCGAAACCGCAGGTGTTGTCTGTGAAGACTTGCATGTGACAAATGAAATTTTGACAAGTGGAATGCTGTTAGCCTCAAGGGAACTAAAGCCGTTCAGGTGGTGGGAGACAGAAAGATGACTAGGACCTATGAAACCATGTGTCATATAGCCCCATGCCAGCTGGTGAAGTACAAAATTAGACACAAATATTTTCCTTGCTGAGAGATTTATTGACAGAATGCAGCACTACATATGTCTGTTTCCTACTAACTAGCAACCCAGAGCTCTCACAGTGTCTCTTTATATAGCATTTAATCAACTTGCTCAGAAATGTTATTAGACACCTCTGGAGCAGGTGGGACTTAAACCCGGGTCTATGGCCTCAGAGGTAGGGATACTACTGTGGCACTAGAGCCTGAGCATTCTCTATTCATATTTAGGGAATAGAAATCAATTAAACTAAATGAAACAATTTAACAACCCCTTAAAGGACATTGTTTCATTAGGTTTTTTTCTCGTCCTATAGCTATTTTTTGTCTCTTATATTATTTTGAAATAACCAGAGAAAAGGGAGTACCATAATGAAACTAATCAAACCAAACTGACAACCTTTAAGAGGGTTCTATAAAAGGTCAAGTTAGAATGTCACACCTCACTGGAGTTGCACATTAATAATCAATCCGCCCCTTAAATTCCCCAATTTACTAGTTCTTTAGACCCAGGCTGAAAGAAAGTACAGATCAGTTTTGAAGGATGTTACCAAGACCTGAAAGTTTGAATTATAAGGAGAAGCTGAATAGGCTGGGACTTTTTCCCCTGGAGTGTTGGAGGCTGCAGGATGACGTTATAGAGGTTTATAAAATCATGAGGGACAAGGATAGGATAAATAGACAAGGTCTTTTCCTTGGGTGGGGAGTCCAGAACTAGAGGGCGTAGGTTTAGGGTGAGAGGGAAAAGATATAAAAAGGACATGAGGGATAACCTTTTCCCACAGCGGGTGGTGCATGTGTTGAATGAGCTGCTAGAGGGAGTGGTATAGGAGGGTACAGTCACAACATTAAAATGACATTTGGACAGGTACAGGGATAGGAAAGGTTTAGAAGGATATGGGGGACAGGGGAGAGAGACAGAGACAGAGAGAGAGAAAGTGTGTGTGTGTGAGAGAGAGAGAGAGAGAGAGAGTGATACCTACACCCATTGAATTAGACTGTTATTGGAAGTGGGGGCAAGGTGAGGGGCCAAAATGGCAATAAGGAGAGAAGTAAAGGAGACAAGATACTTACTTGTCTTCCAGTTTGAAGATGCAGTTCTCAATAGGCACAATCCCTGTCACTGGGTCCTGGAAGGTGGTTGTTCTGTCATTGTGGCTGAAAAACAATGGAAGAGGTTGAGTATTGGTTTAGTATTTATTCTAAAAATCGAGCCAGTGTTGACTATGTCTATGCAGTCATTGCAAGCATTAGAGAGCTCAGTACCTGCCATTCAGGTGGACGTGTCTCACTGTGAGACAGGGCTGAGACAAACTTCTACCTGTGATTGAGAGAGCATGAAGGCAGCCCAGTCCAACTCTCCCTCCAGTGCAACAGCTGGCTGGGGAAAGTACAGAGTGTAAGGCTCTCCCAATAAAAGATGGGCTACAGCTTACGTAAAATCCCTTAGCTGTGTGCACCAGAAAATGTGAATGTAACATAATTGTAACTGCAGTTGGAGTTGGGACATCATCCAGTGAAGGCCCCAGAAGCATAGCTAATTAGCATTGGCAATATTGCACAAATTATCTCTTCGCTAAGGAGGTCAATTCAGACCTGAATGAATCGTTTGCCAACACCCTGATGGAGAGAGTTCCCTTGGGTCAACTGGGACTTGAAAAGGAGATGTGCCTGATAACTCCCAACTTACCCCTTGCTGAAGATTTACTCAACCCTCTCAGCCAAAATCAAAGCTACTGATGGATATAGAAACCTTGGTGGCAATATGTTAAGAGAAAAAATCCTGACCCCTCCTCCCAACTTCACCTGCCTATTAATTCTCTATCCCAACCCACACCCAGAATCTTTAATTACTGCAAGTCCAACTCCCATTCATTGTCTTTACTACCTACAACACTGAGTCACAAGTGAAAAAATGGCTTAATACACAGCGAAAGATAACGATTTGCACCACACTGCCCAGGACTTTGTGTGCTACACTCAAATTAACTGATATTTATGGGGAACATCCTAGTGAACCTTCTCTGAACTGCCTCCAATGAAATGAAACATTTCCTCAATTAAGGGGACCAAATCTGCTCACAGTACCCCAGGTGTGGTCTCACCAGCATCTTGCACAGCTGTAGTAATACTTGCCCATTCTTATACTCCAAATTCCTTTCAAAGAAGAGTCAATGTTCCATTAGCCTTGCTAACTACCTGCTGTACCTGTGAGCTGGCTTTCTGTGTTTTGTGCACAAGTACTCCGGCTCCCTGTGTTACAGTTTACTGCAGTTATTTTCCATTTCAATAATATTGTTCTTTTCCCTTTCGAAATGAATACATTCACAATTTCCCACATTACACTCCATTTGCCAACTTTTTACTTAGTTTGTCAATAGCTCTTCGTAAACTGTGTGTATTCCTCTCACAACTTGCCTTTACACCGTACTGTGATCTGCAAATTTGACTACAGTACATTCACAACCTTTCTCCTCATCATTGACATATATTATAAACAGCTGCAGTTCCAGCACCGATTCTTGTGGAACCCAGTGGCCACCAATCTGAAAATGAACCCCTCATCCCTACTTGCTATTTCTTGCCTATTTGTCAATTCTCAATCTATGCTAATATATCACCCCCAAATCTTCCTCCACTTCAGTGATCTAATTAATCTCTCCGCATTATCATTTTCTCCCATCATCCTTCATCTCTGTGAACATTTTTAATCGAATTCTGAACTCATACATGCTGTCTGTGTCTATAAACTTTCATTAACAGCTTCATTTATCTCATGCCTTTCACGTAGTAAATCAGCATAAGATGCTTCACAAAATGATGATCAAACAAAATGTGAAACAGTCATGTCAAGAGATAGTAAAAGAGCGATTGAAAATTTGGTGATAAAGGTAGGTTTTAAAGGTGCAGCTTAGAAGGAGAAGAGAGTGATAGAGGTGGGTAAGCAAAAAAAAAAAATCCAAAGTAGAGGGCTCGGGCAGCTGAAGTGGCAGGTTTCTCAAGGACATTTCCTCTAGAGTAGGCCTGCAGGAGGTAGTGAGGGAAAGAAAAAGACAAACTAGATCTTGTCCTTTCCAACATAGTGGTCACAGATACGTCTACCCATGCCCCAACCACTAGGTGAGACCACAATCCTCATGAAGAGAAAGTTACCAATGTTGGAATGATTAAAGATTTGGACTTACAAAGACACTATACTAAAATCTTGGAAGGGTATGGGACTGGAGGAGGTACAGAGATGAAGGGACATTGAGAACATGTTTGACCACAACGGTAATCACTTTTAAACTGAGGATTCAGGGACCAATGAGGATACAAATGATGGTTAACTTTTGCCTGCTTTCTGATTGATGCTGTTAGCCTTCACATTTTTCCAGGAGAAAGTGAGGACCGCAGATGATGGAGATCAGAGTCAAGAGTGTGGTGCTGGAAAAGCACAGCAGGTCATATGGCATCTGAGGAGCAGCGGAATCACGATCAGGATTCCTAATGAAGGGCTTATATCCGAAACGTCAATTCTCCTTGGATGCTGCCTGAACTGCTGTGCTTTTCCAGCACCAGACTCTCAAATCTACATTTTTCCACTCAGGTATCATGGAGTTTGAACTTTTCACTGTGCAAATAATTGCAGTGGCTTAAGTTTCTCAATCCTCTTCAAATCAGCAGTGAATTTTCCTCCATTACAATGAAAGATAAGTTGACATTCTTTGATCCTAGCAGGTACCAGTTGTGTCTCTATGGGGAGCTCTGGCACCTGAATCAGGAGGTTGGGGTCGAAGTCTCATTTCAAGCACAAAAGCCCAGGGGTAAGAGCCCGGTGTGTTATTGAGGGACTGCTGCACCCTCAGAGATGCTGTCTTTAGGATGTGATGGACCAAATAGAACATAGAACATAGAAAAATACAGCGCAGTACAGGCCCTTTGGCCCTCGATGTTGCGCCGATCCAAGCCCACCTAACCTACACTAGCCCACTATCCTCCACATGCCTATCCAATGCCCATTTAAATGCCCATGAAGAGGGAGAGTCCACCACTGCTACTGGCAGGGCATTCCATGGCATCATTTGGAAAAACAGTGGGGGGAGTTATCACCAGGGTCCAGCTAATATTTATTCCACAACCTAACAGTACAGGAAATGGTCATCTGGTTATTATGATGTCGCGTTTTTGAATGAACTTCCCTTGCACAAATTGACTGACGTGTTTTGTACATTGCAACAGTTGTGACCACTGTAGTACATCATGACTGACCAAAGTGGCTGGTTCCTGAAGGACATTTCCTCTAGACTGGGTCTGTAGCAGGTCGTGAGGGATAAAAAAAGAGCAACTAGATTTTGTCCCTTCCCTCATAGTGGTCTCAGATACATCTACCCATGCCCCAACCACTAGGTGAGACCACAATCCTTGTGAAGAGAAAGTCTCATCTTCATACTGAGGGGACCCTGCATGGTGACATGTCGTACTGCCGTTGTGCTAAATGAAACAGACTCCAAACAGATCAAAAAAGCTCAAAACTAGGCACCCAAGAGGCACTGTGGGCCAGTAACAGCAGAACAATATTCAGCCACAATCTGTGCCTTCAAGGCATGGCACAGCCATCAATCTATTACTGTCAAGTCGAGGGATCAGCGCTGGTTCAGTGAAGCACAGAGGATGGCATGCCAGGAGCAGCACCAGCAAAGCTAAACAAAATGGTGTCAACCTGTGAAGCTACAACAGAGGACTACTTTTCATGCCAAACTACAGTAGCAACAAAAAACAGACAGAGCTACACGATGCCACAACCAGTGGATCAGATCTAAACTCAACAGTGCTGCCACATCTAACCCTGAATGGTGATGGAGAATTCAGCAAGTCCCTGCAAGAGGAGCCTGCACAAATATCCCCATCCTCAACCACGGGAGAGCCCAGCACATCAGTGCAAAGAATAAGGGTGAAACATTTGCAACAGTCTTCAAACAGAAGAGCTCAGCAAATTATTCATCACAACCTCCTCCTGCATTCCTGATGAAGGGCTTTTGCCCGTTACGTTGATTTTCGTGCTCCTCAGATGCTGCCTGACCTGCTGTGCTTTTCTTGACTCCTCCTGCAGTCCCCGGCATCACAATTTGATTCACTTCATGTGATACCAGGAAGCAGCTGAAGGCATTGGATGCTGTAAAGGTCATGGGCCCTAACAGCATTCTGGCAATATCATTGAAGACGTATGCACCAAAGCCAATCATGCCCCTGGCCAAGCTGTTCCGCTACAGTCCCAACACTGGCATTGACTTGGCAATGTGGAAAATTGCCTTGGTATGCCTGAAAAATAGGGAAATCTACACTGGCCAATTACTGCCCCATCAGTACACTTTCAACCATCAGAACACTGAGAAATTAAGAAGTATTGTCAACAGTTCTATCAAGCAGCATTTACAAAGCAATATCCTGCTTCACTCTCAGTCAGGTTACATTCCAGCTCTTGATCTCATTATCACCTTGATCCAAACATGAACAAAAAGGCTGGAGTCTACAGGCAACGTGACAGTGACATGAGAGCAGGGTGAAATCTTGTCAGCAGTTTAGCTATTAATTGGAAGCTAGAATTTCCCTTCAAAACCTTATTGATCTGTACAGGGATTGCAGCAATACAAAAATTGCTCTTAAAAAACGGCAGGCATCACTGTTTGTCATTCCAGGAACAATAACTGCTGGTTACTCGCTCAGGAACAAGGTGTGACAGCTGAATCGAACATGAAAGCAGACTCTCGCCTGCTCACAACCTTTTAAAAATCAGCCCTGAGTTGTTTCAAATGAGGACACTGCTGCTTTGTTAAAGCTGGGGTTTAAAAGGTCACCAAAAATAGCGATACAGTGATGACTTTGCAAAACAACAATCCCCCCACCCACCCAGTGCAAAAGTCTTGACCTGAGAAGAATAATAGGAATAATCTTTCCACCCCATCAAATAAGAAAACAATTCCAATTGCAAAATTCTAATTTAGAGAGTCCAGCAACTGGAAAACATTATGCAGTTATTATAAAGATGAAACAACTCCTGAAGTCAGATCTAGATGAATCAGATGCTGGAATGAGTGGTACAGAATGGTTCACTGTCAACTCTTCACCAGTCATTATTATCATTGGCTGCTTGCCCCAATCTGCTGCAAGATTTACATTTTTTCACTTGTTCTATAAACACTTCCTCCATATCTACAGGCCTCCATCACATTGATGGTAATCATCGATCTCGAGCACGTTAGGCATCAAAGATACTTCCATTAATAAAACAATTGTTGTCAGGTTACACAGCTCTGGCGGAATCAATTAGTTTGTTACAGTGTGCCTCAGGTATCATCAGCATGTGGGACACCCATGTCCTGCCTTCACTCTCATTCATCCCAAATTAACACAATCCTATCCTAAACAGAACACAACTTCTTAGCAACAATCACTGGATGATGGCCAGGGATCCTGGTTGTTTTTTCATGGTATGGTAACTTAGTGGCAATATTACTGGACTGGAAATTCAGAGACATGAGCTCACATCCCGCTGAGACATCTAGCCAACTTAAAATCAATCTACATCTGGAATATAAAAACGTTTACACCAGTAACAATGACCACAAAACTGTCAGATTGTTATAAAATATACCTGGCTCATTAAGGGAAATTTTCCGTCCAGATCATGATCTGACCGTGGTCCCACAGCTACATGGTTGATTCTTAACTTCCCTCTGAAATGGTCCAGCAATAATCAGCTGCATTAAAGAAGGTGGCAACTAGGGGTGGGCATTAAGAGTATCACCTTCCGGACTGACTTTTTTCTCCACAGTGCTCCATAAAGCATACTTATTTGTGTAGGTTTTTGGTCATCTGACCTAATATTTTCTAATACAGCTCAGTGTATACATTCTGGTGAAGCACTTTCAGAAATTTCATTACATCAAAGATGCTATATAAGTTGTTGGTGTCATGCGGATAATACAAAGACCCTTCATCTCTCAGATACTTTTGTCGAGTAACTAGTAAACTATCATACATGTGCACAAACCTGTGCTAAGTGAATCCCTTGGGTTTATTCTAATTCCATACATTGCTTGTGCTTTTGAGACAAGTGTCCTACCTCTTCCACCAAGCAGCGTTTAACTCGCTAGCTCCAAGAGAACTTCGATTTTTGATAGATTTACAACACAGGAGACAAACAATCAAACTCATGGAGTGCATGTGATTAACTTTTCAAAGCTGTCTGCGCTTTCAGAGGTTGTCTCTGGTCTCTCTACTGTAGGTTTCTACAGTACCTTCTGGCCTGCTCACCACATACAGGCACAATCTAGCCATCTACAGTAATTATGTGAATCGCGCCGCAGCACATCAGTCAAACATGGATCAAGTCCTCCACTCATTTGAAGGTAATGATCAAGAATGTTGTGTTACTGTAGCCCCAGCTCCATTTCTCTTTTTAGAAACCTGAAGACAATGCATTAAAAATTATAAAATCATGGCGAGGGTCTATTCCCTGGGGTGGGGGGAGTTCAAAACTAAGGTGAGAGGAGAAAGGTTTAAAAAGGACATGGGGGCAACATTTCTATGCAAAGGGTGGTTCATGTGTGGAATGAACTTCCAGGGGAAGTGGTGGATGCAGGTACAGTTACAACATTTGAAAGACATTTGGATATGTAAATAAGTAGGCAAGGTTTGGAGAGATATGGGACAAATGCAGGAATGTTGGACTAGTTTAGTTTGGAAACATGATTGACATGGACTAGTTGGACTGAAGGGTCTGTTTCCATGCTGTATGACTCTATAACTCTATAAAAGCAAGGCTATGCCACAAGGCAGTGGTAGAACTCCCAACACCACATTGGAAAGTTGTGGGTTAGAATCATAGACTGATTTATAGAATGGTCACAGCACAAAAGGACGCCATTCTGCCCATCATGACAATACCAACTCTCTGCAAAAAACAAGTAGTTAGGCCTGACTAACCTGCCTTTTCCCTATAGCCTGATCTGCTACTTCTCTTCAACTCATTAGATTAGATTAGATTAGACTTAGATTAGACTTACAGTGTGGAAACAGGCCCTTCGGCCCAACAAGTCCACACCGACCCGCCGAAGCGCAACCCACCCATACCCCTACATTTACCCCTTACCTAACACTACGGGCAATTTTTAGCTTGGCCAATTCACCTGACCCGCACATCTTTGGACTGTGGGAGGAAACCGGAGCACCCGGAGGAAACCCACGCAGACACGGGGAGAACGTGCAAACTCCACACAGTCAGTAGCCTGAGTCGGGAATTGAACCCGGGTCTACAGGCACTGTGAGGCAGCAATGCTAACCACTGTGCCACCGTGCCGCCCACTAACCATTACCCCTACTGAATCTGCCTCCACCAAGGCACTCTCAGGCATTACAGTCCAGATCCTAGCCACCTTTCACCTTTCACTGTATCTTGGTACATGTGACAATAATAAATCCAATCAAATCAAACTCGCTACACAAAAATAAATTTTGCCCAATTCCAGCTTTGGCCAGGTTCTCTCAGCCATTGCTCACTGGGTCCTGACTGCTTATCAATAGGAACCTCCCTATATTCTCTCTATCCACTCTGATTTTGTAGACACCCAAAGTATCTTCTTATGACTGTCTCTGAAAACAGTCCAGCTCCAATAGCCTGTCCCTCGCTGCTGCAATCATTCTTATGAACTGTTCCTGCTAGCTAGCAACGCATTCACACAATGCAGGGTGACTCCACAGTACAGTGCTGAGATTGCTGCACAATCACAAGTTCCATTGCTTACACAACGCAGTAAACTGATGCCCCACCTATCCTCATGGATGGATTGCGAAGATCCCATTGCCCATTTGAGGAAAAACAGGGTAAGTCTTCCTGCTGTCCTTTTCAGTACATTATCCCTCAACTAACATCACAAACAGAATATTTGGCCATTATTTCATTGCCATTTGCCAGTTGTAGGGTGCAACATTTGCTGCATAGTTATCCATATTGGGACTACTCTTAAAACATAATTAATATTCACGAAGCACTCTGGAATGGCAAGGTCAGAGAGTCATACAGCTCAGAAACACAGGTCTATGCTGAATATAATCTCAAACTAAACTAATCCCACCTGCCTGCTCCTGGCTCATACGCCTCCAATCCTTTCCTATTTGTGTACTTATCCAAATGTCTTTTAAAGTTGTAACTGTATCCACCTCCACCACCTCCTCAGGAAGTTCACTCCACATATGACCCACCCTCTGCGTAAAAAACTCTCCCCCTATTGTTTTTTAAATCTCACTTTAAAAACATGCCCCCTGGTCTTGAAATCACCCATCCTAGGGAAAAGACATTGTCATTAATCCCAGATATGTCCGACATGATTTTATAGACTTTTATAAGGCCACCTCTTAACCTCCTGAACGCCAGTGAAAAAAGTCCCAGCCTTTCTTTATAACTCAAACCTTCCATATCCTGCCACATCCCAGTAAATCTCTTCTGTGCGTTCACCAGCTTAGCATAGGTCTGTATTTTTTTTATGAGTATTCAGACAACTTATTTTGTTCATCGTCACATTGACATGTAAGTTTTCAAGAGAAGGATCACCATCAACATTAAAAATCACACAACACCACGTTATAGACCAACAAGTTTAATTGGAAGCACACTAGCTTTCGGAGCGACGCTCCAAATCATGACCATCAACATTGGCCTTCCTCACCTCGAGTGGCCTGGCCAAGATTTACATTTCAAACAATGTCAACAATAAAAGACAATGGTCACATCATCACTTGCACTGCATGCAACTTGGCTGCTCTACTTCCAAAATGTCGCCGGGAGATCTTCCACATCCACCCCAAGCTGCAGATGAGCAGGGGTTTATCAGCCAGCACTTCTGGCAGAGTGGCACTCCCTTAGTGCAGCACGAGGAAGGTCAAACCTAAAATGGTGCTCTAGGGGTGGGACTTGAACCCATAATCTTCTGACTCAGTGGTGAGATTGCCAAAATGGAGCCACGGTGACACGGAAAGGATTTTTGCAAAGGTTCAATCTGCCAACAATAATGCTCTATTGGAGGTTAACTTAGCCAGATTGTTGTCAGATCACAATCTTTGTGATTCAATGATCAAAGTGGCAGTAACTTGCTTTCAATAATGAGCTTCCCAACAGGCAGGAAGGAGAACAGCAAAACTTGCAATTGCCTGAAAAAACAAGAGTCTTGAACTGAAACAGTGAAACGATGGCTGGTTGGGCTATTGCAGAATGGTGGGCTTTAACGAAACCCCGTGCCATTGCTTATCAGGAACTATGGCCAAGTCTCACTATCAAAGTTGTCTTGTTCTACAAGAAATCCTGTGAAGGTAAGAGACAAATCTTCAAGTCAAGGACATTGATGCCACCAGTGAGGGACATGGAGCTAATGCTTCGGAAACTGTCTCTGAATGAAATGATACAGAAGATTGATCATCATGAGGATCATATGTGTTTTCAACAGATTAGATTTTATTGCCACATGTACAACAATACAGAAATACACTGAAAAGTGCACAAAGTTGCCATTCTCCGGCATCATCTTAGAACACAACAGTTAGATTTAAAATCAAGAGCAGAAATAATGAATCCGAAACAAAAGGAAAAGAAAATGTCCAGATCATCCTTGTCCCTATGTATATTGTACAAACATGTGTGTAGTTTATGAAACTGTACCGATAAATGTTGCTTTGGAAATTAAACCTTCCGAAACAAAAGAGATACATGCAAGTTGGAATTGAAGGCAAGTTACTATGGAGAACGTGGAAGAGGAGAGAGATGATGGTGACAGGGATTGGTGTTCTTTGGGAGTACGATACCAGAACGTCCAACATGGAGACAATAAAGGGAGGGGGAGCTGGATGCCAATGATGCACAGGAAGATAACAATGAGACAATAGCTCTGGCCCAGTTTATACTCTAACCTGACCTTACACCAATCACCTGGATTTTAAAGATTCTAAAGTTCTGCAATGGCTTGTATTAGAGGCAGGCAAAAACCTAGGAATATTATTGCTAAATTAATAATCCACAAACCCAGCTAATGTTCTGTGAACTCTGGTTCAGATCCTGCCATTGTAGTCTGAATTCGACAAAAAGTCTGGAATTAAGAGTCTGGTAATGACCATGAATCCATTGTCGAATGTTGGAAAAACCCATTTGGTTCACAAAGAGGACAGCACGGTGGCTCATTGGCTAGCACTGCTGCCTCACAGTGCCAGGGACCCGGGTTCAATTCCAGCATCGGGCAACGGTGGAGTTTGAACACTTTCCCCGTGTCTGCGTGGGTTTTCTCCGGGTATTCCAGTTTCTTCCAAAGAGGTGCAGATTAGGTGAATTGACCATGCTAAATTACCCATAGTGTCCGGGGATGACTAGGTTAGGTGCATTAGCCATGAGAAATGCAGGGTTACAGGGATAGGGTAGGGGGTTGGGACTGGATGGAATGCTCTTCCGAGGATTGGTGTGGACTTGTTGGGTCAAATGGCCTGTTTCCACACTCTGGGATTCTACAGATACAGAATATCCTTTAGGGAAGGAACTCTGTCAAACCTACCTGGCCTGTAACTCCAGACCCACAGCAATGTGGCTGACTCTGAGCAATTAGGGATGGCAATAAATGCTGGCCCAGCCAGAGCCACCCACATCCTGTGAGTGAATAAATAAAAGAACCTGTTCATACTGACAACATAGTTATCCTTGGGCTTCTATGAAGTGCAATCAGTGCAGCTGTTTTGAAATGATCAAATCCACATCATGTATAATTAACACTTCTGTGTGCAGCATTATTTTGATACAAGGTCCATCTTTGGTAGTAACAATGATGTGGATTTTGGGATGTGGATTGAAAGACAGAGAGTTGGAGATGGCGAATTAAGAGTAACACACAAGTAGTGGCTCACCCATTACGAAATGGTTTGGCTCACTGTGTTATCCTCTAGACTACTAATATATAACAAATATAAGGATTACAGAAGCATATACTCATTTTACAACAACGGCACTTTTATGAGGCTATGCTTTGTAATCTGTGCCAAGTGGAGAATTACTTTGAGTTGACACCCTTGTTGTAAATACTTGCATCACCAGATCATAGATTTCTGTTCCCATCCCTCACAGCACAAACAATTTGCTCCACTGCTATAAAATATCAGGCATGACATGTTCCAACAGGTCCATGTCCTCAACCCAACATAGGGGCATTCCAGCGAGGGGGAAAGTGAGAGAGAGTTTGGGACTGGGCTATGAGGCTAATTTCTAGGCAACCCCTGCACAGCACAATAAGATGCACTGAAACCCAATGGAAAAGGTCAGTTAGAGGGACACAAGGCAAGAGAGTTAGCATGGAAAGCACAAGGGCTCTTGGGGACTCTTGGAATGGTGGTACAAGGTTTGGTGGTGGTGGGCTTTGATAAAATCTCTCAAATTATATTTCAAAGATTTCCAAATCCACACTATGGTTCACGATTTATCTAAGGACTCATGAACAATGAGTTATAGAGAAGATGCCAGCCTAACTCTGCAAACACTGGGGGGATACAGAGTGATGGTTAACCCTTCCCTGGCACCAATCACATGAGGGCATCCAGTACATACAGTTATTGCCCTCACCTTTATGCTTCACCAGCAACAATTGCTGGCAGTGGGAGTGGGGGCAGGAATCTTGGAATTGGGCGCCGTTCTCCATTTTACAGCTGCATGGAGTTATCCACACCCTGTGGAAACCTGGCTCTTAGTGAGTTAGAGCTGTGTTCCTTCTTTGGATGTCAAGACTTTAGCACTGGGAGTCTCAATGCCCATGTGTGTTCTCAATGCTCACTGCTGGGGCAAATGTATAAGAAGAGGCCATCTGATTAGTTGCCTCTGCCTTTGCCATTCACATCAGGATGTGGAGGGCCAATGGGTGGGGGAGGCAAGCAGCAACAGACAGCTGCTGGCCAGACCAGGTGAGGTGTCCGAGGCAGGTGGGTGAACAGGAGGACATCTGAAAATTGAGAAATTCTGCCAAAACGAACTAAAACAGAAATCGCTGGAGAAACTGAGAGGTCAGGCAGCACCTACAAAGAAAATACACAGTGAGAATGTTTCCAGTCCAGTGGCCCTTTGGTTCAGAGCTCTGCTCAACATGTGAGATGGTGGAGGTGTGAGGGCCAAGGAATGATTGCTGAGGGTTCCTTAATGAGAGTTTGAGATGAGTCTCCAATGGCCTACCAACCTGCCATCCGAACCCTCCAATCAGTAGGCGCATTCTAAACTTAATTGGGGTTGTCGGGGAGGGATTGGTCTGACTGATGCTGGGAATATTTTATCAGATATCTGGAACAATGGCAGTTAACGGGGCTACACTGCCACCCCAACATGACAGAGGCTGCTCATTTCCTAACAACTACCTCTTAAGAAAGTCAGAACTCCAGCAGCCTCTAAACCCATCTTTACAGGGAGCCAGGAACATTCAACACTTTGGTGACATCTAGCATCAGTTTGGTCACATCTAGCATCAGATCTCTAAATGGTGTGCTCCCACAAACCGTGTAGTGTATATAATGGGTTGTATGTTAACATTGTTTAAGGTCCAGTAGTGAAGCCAGACTGGGGCATTCTATGTCTGTATTGGGCAGATGATATTTTGATTGGATACAAGTCATACAGTCAGAGTCATACAGCACAGAAACAGACCTTTCGATCCAACCAGTCCACGCCTGGTTGCATAGATGCAACACAGAGCAATACTACCCAACCTGACCCCCAACAGCCCCCCACCAACTCCTTCACTAGTAACCATGCTGTATGAGTATAATTTTTATGCAGCACAAGATGCTTAACCCCAGCGCAGATGGGAACAAAATCAGCATCAGCAGTTAACAGAACACACTGTTCCTGAATTCAGGTCATTTCTCTATCCCTAACTTGCACTCGGTATGTGCAGCAAGCACGCACACAGACTTTGCTTGCTTGGGCACGTCAACACATCATAAGCAAACGCACGCAGAATGTTCTCACACATTTAACCATATGCCATCCTGCAGCATTTAAGAGACAGGCAGACAAATAGCTCCTTCCTAAAACCCAACACCACCCCTCGCACACACCACAGCCCCCTCTTCAGAAAAACACACCCCAGGTCCACCTTTGCTTAACAATCTCAGAGAGGCCCACTTGCCTGTTTCATAGGAACACTGCAATGCAGCATTAATGTGTAAACTAGTTAATCAGGCTCCGCAGCAGTTACTCTGTCATCATTTTACAGGTACCTACCTCTTCCTCCTGTCGGCCCTGAACTTCAACATTATCTTAATGGCAGAGAACTCCTGCAAAATCAGTAGCCCAGGGTGCTTGCGGTGCCCTTCCGTCCCACGGGCTTGGGATCTCGGGATCATTCCCTGCGCATCCTTATGCTCCACGTCGGAATTCCTCTCCGGGAGACAGGGAGGATGGCAGCTTCATTCTGAAGCTTGGCCCTGGCAGCCTGACAAAGCCTACACCTAGGCAGCCAGCAAGGTGAAGTGCAGGAGACTGAATTTCTTCACGCAGTTTCTTTGCTCAACCTCCCCACACACACATAGCACCCCCTCCCTCCCTCCCTCCCTCCCTCTCAAGGGAGGCTCTGAAGGACACAGGAGTCAGTCAGGTACTGATGGGGTTTTTTTTGCGGGCAGCAACCTCTCTCAGTAATGAGGCACTGAGACTTGCCGATAAAGCTATTTTACATTAGCTTGCTGCCTGCAGGTCTGAGCTAAGACCTATTTAATCCTCAACAGTGATCACAAAGCCGTCAAGTGCTGCTGTCTCCTTCAATTTGCACTAATGGATTATTTTGTGAAATGATTTACCCTTTAAATGCCGCACCTCCATCACATGGAATTAGGCAAAAGGAATTCAGACATAAAAAAATACAAAACGTCAAGTCTTGCCTTTGTGAGATTCACAAAGAAGGTGCTTGAGCAAGGTTAAGCTTTGTAATGAACCCCGAATCTGGGTAAGGCTCACAGCGCAGGATGGTAGCAGTGACCCACACTTGTGCTATGAAAAGGCACCAACTTGTTATTCGGATTAGAATGATCCCAGGTTCAACCCCAACCAGGTGTAAAAGATGCCAAGGCCGTGTCTAAGTGCAGAAGTGCAGGTGGCTTCTCCCTGGTGTCCTGGGCAACATTCACCAACATCCCCCCACCCCCCTGCTCCCCCTCCCCAAAAAAAAACAACAAAAACAGCAAGAGTTTGCCTGGTCCTTGTTCTTTGTGAGAGCTTGCTGTGTGCAAATTGGCTGCAGTGTTTCTGCGCTTTACAACAGGGACGACAGCTCAAACAGTGCTTAACTGGCAATACAGCACCTTGGGATGTCCTGAGGTTATGAAAGACACTACATTAATTCACATTTGTTTTTCTTAAACAGCTGATCACCAGAGTGGTATTGGTGTAACCCAAGTCCCTGGGTAAAATGAGGAAAAGTATTGATGCACAAGTTCACAAGGATCTGCGGAGGACAATGGGGAAGTAACTGATTGACCATGTGACTTAGGAACAGATGAGGCCATTCAGCCCATCATGTCTGCTCCACCATTCATTAAGATCATGGCTGATCTGATAATCTGCAAAACTGAAGACTACATCGACCCACACATTGAAGAATAAAGAGTGCACATGCTAGACACACAGAGTGGAAGGTGCTGCCATCCCAGACTTCAGGGATATAAAGAATCAAGCTTTAACTTGATGTTAATGACCTGCTCAGAAACTCTTCGATTGTCTGGTAGGTTTGCTTTCATTATAACATATGTTATACAAGTCAACATTTTGTCGTAATGTGTTACCACTTAAAAAGGATAACATTGTAGGATTATGAATCTGTCAGTTACCCAAAAGAAACAGGAGTTGAAAAAATACATACCCAGGGAAGGAAGAGGTGGACAGAAGGTGACTAACAACGAAAGAGAGAAAACTAAAGTGAGCAGAGAGAGCCCAGAGATAGAGAGAAGCAGACAAAGAGGGAGACACAAGATGAAAGAGACAGGGAGAGGGACACAGGCAGATACAGACACAGGATGAAAGAGACAGAGAGACACAAGCAGATAGTGACACAGACTAAAAGAGACAGACAGACAGACACAGGGTGAAAGAGACAGGGAGAAGGACACAGAGATATAGCCATAGAGAGGCACAGGGCTCAACAGAGACAAGTGGTAGTTAGAAAGAGAAACACAGAAAAATAGGGAAAGAAATTGATGGGGGATAAAACAGAAACTATTAGAAACGTCGAGCAGGTCAGTTAGCATCGGTAAAGACAAAAGATAGATTACAATGTTTTTAGCATCTTTCATCACAACTTAAGATATTGATAAACTCATCCTTCAGTTCTGGTGAAGAATTATACACTGCAAATATCAATAACCTATCTTCTCTTATTGCAGGCACTCATTAATAATTCTCTTTATTCAAAACAGCCAAGATTTGTGAGTTTTTGCCTTTTATTTTATTTTTCGAGACATTAATGACAATGAATTGACGATGACTTCAAACACCAGTTCAGAAGAGAAATGCACATTCTATGTATGGCTTGTCGTGGGGTGAGGGCTGCATTGGTGGATGGGAGTTCAGTTCAGTGTAGGGTTGAAGAGGGTGAAGGTGGAGGGTGGGGAGGAGGGTCACCAATGAATAGGATTCCTTTCTCTGTGCTAGTTTCACAAGGAAATTGGATTTTGTGCATAGGACTACCAGCGATTACCAGCATCACGATATTTTCCATCAGTTCTGAGGAAGGATCACTCAACCCAAGACACTAATTCTGATTTCTCTCCACAGATGCTGCCAGACATGTTGAGTTTTTCCAGCAATTCCTGTTTTGGTTGCTGTTGTTGTAGGAAGAAATTAGGACAGGTGACCCAAAACTTGATAAAGACTTCACTTTTCGGGAGCACCTTAAAGAGTGAGAGGAGAGGAGAATGGAAGCCTGGGCAACCACAATAAAGACTAAATTCTGACAATGTGCGGCAGGGCATCATTCCAAGGTGAATCTTGAGACATCACTCCAGGAAACAATTCAAATGCATTTTGCTACAATAAAATGAAGGACTGCAGGTGCTGGAAATCTGAAAGCAAAACAGTAATTGCTGGAGAAACTCAGCAGCTCTGCAGCATTTGTGGAGAGAGAATCAGAGGGAGCATTTCGAGTCCAGTGACCTTTCTTCAGAGCTGTTTAGTGGGTTTGATACATGAGCTCTGTTTCTCTCTTCACAAATGCTGATTTTCTCCAGCGATTACTGTTTGGTCTAAAATGCATTGTCTCCACCCAGTCCTCATGAAGGTTTCCAATTGCTGGAGTGTATTTGAGGATCTAAAGAGAAAATAATGAAACCCATCACATGAAAAGCTTCTGAAAAATAGGTGCAATGCAAGATCCGATCTGAAAGGAGATAAACAGTGTATGGAACAGAGCCCTTTACCAACTCAGTGTTCACGTCCAGTCTAATTTGTGCTGTGACAGTACCACTGTTACCCACACTACATGCTCAACACAAACAAGTACAGATTAGCTTTTCTGTAACGCAATGGTTGCATTCTTGTGCAAACCTGCATTATAGAAAAATTACACTTTAGAAACAGCACTTAAAATGTTGGTGTGTTAACAAAACGTGTGTTATAGCAGAGCGACCAGTATAACCTCAATTTTTCGTCTACCAAACCACATGGACACACATACACAATCACTTCCACATACAGACTCAACCATAAATATCCACGCACGCGAATATCCACAAACAGACATTTAAACATACACACACTCACACGCAAATATAATCACACCAGAGGAAACAATAACACAGTAAATCCCTGGACAAGGAATCCAGAGGTTCAGGTTAATAATCTGGGAGCATGTGTTCAAATCTCACCACAGCATTTGGTGGAATTAAAATTGAATTATTTAAATCTGAAATATAAAGTCAGTCTCACCCAGTGACCCTGAAACTACCAAATTGAATCATAAGAGGTTTCCAATACAGAAATAGAACCTTCGAAGTTGAGAGTGAGTTGCTGGGAAAGCACAGAAGGTCAGGCAGCATCCGAGGAGCAGGAGAATCGACGTTTCGGGCATAAGCCCCTCATCAGGAATGAGGCTGGTGGGACAAGGGGCTGAGAGATACATGGGAGAGGGTTGGAGTTGGGGGGAAGATAGCTGAGAAAGCGATGGATGAAGGTGGGTGAGAAGGTTGATGGGTCTCACTTGCTCCTAACAGTACCTCCAACCCAACTTGTTCATGTTGCCCAGTTTTTACAATTAACCTAGTCCTGTTTGCCTCCGTTTGGCCAATATCCCTCTATACCTATCCCATCTAAATAACGGTCCAAATGTTTTTAAATGGTAAAATTGTACTCACCTCTACCACAACCTCTGGTAGCCTGTGTCAGACACTCCCCACTCTCTATGGGGCAACACTTGCCCGTCTGGACGCTTTTGTATCTCTCCCCTCTCTTTTAAACCGATGCTGTCTAGTTTTAGACTCCTCTATCATGAGGAAAAGCTGTTGGCTATCTACTGTATCTATGCTTCTCATGATTTTATAGATCTCTACATGGTCACCCCTCGGTCTCCTATGCTCCAGGGAAAAAAGGCAAAAGCGAGGACTGCAGATGCTGGAAACCAGAGTTTAGATCAGAGTGGTGCTGGAGAAGCACAGCAGGTCAGGCAGCATCTGAGGAGCAGAAAAATCGATGCTTTGGGCAAAAGCCCTTCATCAGTCTTGCTGCCTGACCTGCTGTGCTTTTCCAGCACCACTCTGATCTTAACTCCAGGGGAAAATGTCCCAGCCAATCCAGCCTCTCCTTAAGGCTCAAACCTTAAACCTGAGTGCCTTTCAGAGGAAGTTTAATCATAGGATTGTACAGTAAAAAGGCCTTTCGGCCCATCGGGTCCGTATCACCAAAAAGAGGATTAGACTGGATTTGAGGAAAGGCTTTTACATCCTTGGTTAGAATCTGAAATGAGAGAGGATAGTTGCAGCAAGAGACCACATAACCTTTAAAAATGTATTCGGATGGCTGAAGGCAAAATCACCAAGAACTGGTGGGAGCTGCATTTAGTCAGACAAATTGTGCAAATAGTGAAGTGATTGCCAGTATTTCAGTAAATGCTTGACGGGGATCAATTTACTAAGTGGCTCAACACGCGCACACACAAATGAATTAAAGTGTGGAGTATCTGGAACATGCTCCAACAGAGAGCAACTGAGCTGACGAGTTTGGATGCATTAAGGGGGAGCTGAGTAAACATAGGAGGGAGAAACTAATATTAATGCTATGAAGAGATGGTTAGATAAAGTGACTGAGTGGAGGCACTCATGAAACACAAAACATTTTCTGGATTAGTTGGTCTGAATGGTCTGTTTCTAAAATATATGTTCTACACAGTTCTAGCAGTTTGTTCCTACCATTTAGTTATAAGGCCTTCTCCTCTGTGATGACAGCACAACTCCAAGAACAATCTTTCTCCTTTAAGGGACACCACTTCCCTCAATTTGTACAGAACCAAGGAGAATTACTTCTTTTAAGTTAAATTTACAATAAATTAGCGCCTAGAATACCTCAGAAACTTCCCTATGTGACTCCAGTATTCAAAGATTAATGCCATACAATACCCCGGAGTGGATCAGAAAACGTAGCCGAGCTATCTGGATTATTCAAACATTCCCAGGTTGAAACCTGTATTTCCTCTCTCAGGCCTTGCATTATGCACAATGACGATAGCTAAACAAACCTACATTTCCACCAAACCATGACAGAGGTCAAAGGATTGTTGAATAATGCAGCATAGAAGGAGGCCATTTGGCTCATACTGTCTTGAAAGAGTTATCCAATTTGTCCCACCCTCCTGCTCTTTTCCCCACAGTCCATATTCTTCCTTTTGGGTGTTTATTCAATTCCTTTATAAAGTCACAAATAAATGTGCTTGAAACACCATTTCAGGCAGCAAATTTCCACTGAAAACAGATTACAGATTAGAAAGGCTCTCCTTTGGTGTCCTCTGTGTCCTCCACTCATTGCTATAATTCACCATAGCTCTATGGGCGACATAGCTCTCACTGTTGTTATAACTCACAGTTAGTATGCAATATACTTTTAAGAGACATGCGCTTCACTTTATAAGGATATAAAGATCTCCATCTCCACCTTAACTGGGGCCACTTGAAGCATGACATGCTGATGAAGTATGTCACTGTTTTTAACCAAATAGCTTTGGTCAATTAATATTAAAGTGCTTTGAAATATTATATTTATACATACGTCAAGAATTGAAGTAAATATCTACTGAGTATTTCAATAGCACATTACCCACTTCTATTTTACATTATGGGAGCTAACATGAGTGTTGCCACATTAGGTACCAGTGCCCTGCTGATGACAAAACTCACACCATGATGGCGCCTTTTCTTTGGCTTGGCATTTCATATTTGAGATGAACAGAGCAGCTTTTACTGCCCCTGAGCACAACAGATAATAACTTAGACCAGAGCAAGTCACTTTGTGTTGCAATGTAACTTTCCTTTAAAGTTTTGGCACAAGGCTTGGTGAAAGATAAGACAAACAGAACATATTTCTATGATTAGTACCACATTTAGGTTATTCTGAGGGTTACCCTTTATTAAAGGAACGTCAAAGTTGAACCCAGAATTAAAGAAAAGCAAAATATGGTGTGGTGGGATGGGTGGGGGGTGGACTTTGGGGGAGCAGGGGTCATGGTTCAGAGTGCAAGGGGTACAAGAGGTTTTACCCTCAAGTGAGCAATCGGTGTGGGGACCATGATGGTAATGATTGTGCAGAGTTCCACTCCTTTGAGGGGAATGGCCTCTGGAGAACTGAGGCTCAAAGTTCACAAAAGTCACACAATGCAAAAACATCGCGGACTAGAGCGCATCAGTTTGAGGTTGGAAGGGAATGAACAAAAGGGAACCTGAAGTGCAACGTTTTTGCATAGAGGGTGGTATGCATGTGGAATGAGCAGCCAATGGAAATGGTTGAGGCAAGTACATTAACAACTTTTAAAAGGCACCTGAACAAATACATGGATAGGAAAGGATTAGAAGGATATGAGCCAAGTGCAGGGAAATGGGGTTAGCGTGGATAGACATTTTTGTCGGCTTGGGCTGAAGGGCCTATCTCCGTGCTCTAAGATTCTATGACCTAATTTTCATGAATAATTAAGAAGCCGGTGTTCTCTCACTATGACAGAGAGCAGTAGGGTGTAAAGTATAATTGGGAAGAGAGGATGGGATCAGTAAGTGTCTTGGGAAAGGAAACTCCCTGAGAAGGGAACATATATCCTTGGAACATTTATTGGCCCTTCAGAAAGATCGATCGGGTGCCAGTGGTCACGCTGTAATTCCACAATGTGAGTCAACAAAAGCAGATTCTGTTTCCGCACTGCTGTGTTGAGCACTGAACCCAATCCCCACCAGACACCGAGCACCATGTCAGTGGATGACACAGTAAATATAAATTATACTGATTGATACAGGATAGACTTCACTGAATCTCCCACACACTGCAGCATATGCATACATCAACCCTTTCCAAGTACAAAATATTACCTCTGGTTTAAGTAAATGAATGCACATCTACAAATTACTGAAAACGCAGCTGCAGTATATATACAACATTCATTCCGAAGTTTTATTGCTGGTTCATTGATTTTTCGTCACTGTGGGAACCTATGGTGCATGTACTGCTCAGATTCTGGCTTTAAGGAGAGCAGGTGAGACAGAAGGATGAGGAGCGAAGAGTGTTCCTTTGTTTGTCATACATTAAGAAAGCATAGGCCATTCATAATAACCAGATTTATGATATGGATGGACGTAGTGCATAGAAGAACCTTTCCCATACTGTAGGAGTGAAGTAGTGCTTTTTAGACGGGTTCCACATTGGCAGCTACATAGCCTCATTTAGTGAGGCGAACCCTAGACAGAAGGACAGGTCAGAGAATCAAACATAAAGGCTGTTGAATTAATGAATGGGAACATCAAGGATCCTAAAAATATACTAGAATCTGAATAAAGAAGATGACGCACATATGAAAAACGCATTTGAATGGCAATGGCCAACACTTTGCTCGACTGATCATTTCAGGTTACGTTTGGCTGGTAAACAGGAGTTGCATGGGAGCAACAAAGGGATACAGACAGATTGAAGGTAGGGTTGTGAAGCCTGGCTGTGCATATTCCAGGAGAAGTCAGCAGAAATGAAATCACAGAAAGCAAGAGGGCATGGTGCAATCACAATTTTGAAAAGTAAGCAACAACAAAAAAGTGCAACAACTGTGGAAAACGAAACCTCAACCCCACCGAGTGTATTTAAATCAAATGTCCTCGGGTTACTGTAGGCAACTATAGGACGTGCCCTAATGCTTTCCCCTCCTGGATTACAAACCCAGCAAGGCCAGCAGCTGTTTGTAAAAAAACAAAACTTCGTTCTCAAGGTGCAGGCATCTAAAAAATGTAGCCTGGAAATATGAGGATAACAGCAGTATCCAGAGGCAAGGTTACTGAATACTTTCCATGCAGAAGTAGATGTATTTGTGTTCGGCAAAGTATTCAAAGGTTATTGGAGCAGTTGAGAATGTGGGCTGCAAAATAGATCGGCCATGGTCTTATTAAATCATAGAATCCCTACAGTCTAGAAAAAGGCCAATCGACCGGAGCCTCGGAAGAGCATCCCACCCAGACCCACCCCCATCTCCATTCACCCCCATTCCCCATGTCCAATCCATCTGCCCACACACTGCTGGGCAATTTAGCATGGCCAATCCACTCTACCCTGCACATCTTTGGACTGTGGGAGGAAACCAGACCACCTGGAGGAAACCCACGCAGACATGGAGAAGAATGTGTAAATTCCATACAGACTGACATCAGAGGATGGAAATGAACCTGGATCCCCAGCACTGTTACGCAGCAGTGCTAACACTCAGCCTCCAGTGGCAAGCTTGAGAGGCTGAATGGTTTATTTGCTCCTACTTCAAATGCTCGTATGTTCATATGAAGGGTGTGGGGCACACAAGCATTTTAGCAGAAGAGCCTCCAATGTATGGGCAAAGCTATAACACATGGAAGGGTATGACACCATCTATGTTATATGGAAGAAAGACAAATCAGAATACTGTCATAATGACAAGGCTAAAGTGCTCACTCACATACACAAATCTCTAGAACTTGACACATAGATGTCAAATAATCACAGAGGCTTCCAAAATGTTGGTCTTCATCTCAATGGGGGTTGAAATAAAATCATGAGAAGAGATGCTACAACTACACAGAGCTGTGGTCAAACCTGCATCAGAGAACTACCTTCAGCTCTGGGAACCTCATCTCTAAAAAGCAGACTGATCTTGGAGGAGATCACAATAGATCCATTAATGATACTATGACTAGAAGCTTAAATTACAAGGACAAACCTGGCCTGTGTCACCCCAGGGGAAGATAGGAGGCGGGTGTCATCAAACTCTTGGCTGAAGTGGTGGGTTTTGAGAAGGATCTTAAAGCAGAGAAGACAGTGAGGTTTAGGGCGATTGTTCCAGAGTCTAGAGACGTGAAGGCACATGAAGAGTAAAAGAATTGGGGATTCCTCCAAGTCCGTGCACTAGCGGAAGTAATGACATTTGCCCCAACAATCCTACAACTAAACTGAAGCTGTAGATAATTTCCTCTAACTCCCAACTGGCAGAAGCCAACAATCCTCAGTAGTTAAACAATGTCATTCTGCCCCAGAGGACTGCACATTGCTAAACTAAAGCACCACCTGGTCTGTCTAGCTTCTGGTATATGCAGTACCATGTGTTGGTTTGTATCAATAGGAAAAAAGTTAATTATTAGTGAATGACAGAGCAAAGTTTGCAGGTGTAGTTAGGAAATACTTGGAAATAAAAAGGGAAATATTTCATCATGGTTCAACTTCTGAAACAGCAAGTTAGTTTTGGAACATAAAGCAACAAGCTCAGTCAATTGATCAATTTGAACCTGTTTCCTCCAATCATTGAACTCCAACAGGCCCAGTTTTACAGCTTCTCATTCAAATCAAGGGTATCCAATCAATTAACTGGGTTGGGTTACATGATCTGTCAATGTGCTGAACATAGCCTGTTTGGTGAGCTCAGTCAGCCAATGTAAAGGAAAATATTTGCTTGTACAGATGAAAAGATTAATGCAAGAACGGATAAATAATCCCACAGCTCAAAGCCAGGTCAAGTCACCACAGACCACCTCAGTCATCAGAGAGAGTTAACTGGTGGTGATTTAACCTGAGGGCCACCACATCTCAAGTGAGGGAGGAAACTGTGAGGGAGAGTCCTTCACGGTAATCTCAGCTAGTCATGGGGATTGAACCTATGCTGTCAGCATCACACGGTTTCAAAAACTGGCCAGCCCACCAACTAAATTAAACCAAACGCCATAGCTCAAAGTAATCCAGCACCCATCAATACCTCAATTCACTTCTTATATTAACCATAAGTTAGGTTATATTTTTATGTTGCTTGTGACAACGTATTATCATCAGATGTTTGGAGGTCGTAGTCATGGAGTCATAGAGATGAGCAACATGGAAACAGACCCTTCAGTCCAATTCATTCATGCCGATCAGATATCCTAACCTAATCTCGTCCCATCTGTCAGCATCTCTCTCAGATCCCTCTAAACTTTTTCTATTCATATACCCAAGATGCATTTTAAATGTTGTAATTGATTGTTTTTATTTTCAGGGATTGAAAACCTTCTGAAGCTTCCCATCCCACTTTCTGAATTGTAGTCAGTACAGTGCTGCAATGCTTCAAGAAGGAAAGACATCCAAAGATAGGGTGGTACGGGGACTTAGTGCTGCTAGTCTACAGTACAAGGTCCTGGATTCAATCCCACCCTTGGGTGACTGTCTGTATGAAGATTGCACATTCTCCCTGTGTCTGTGTAGGTTTTCTCTCAGAGTCCAAATGTGTGCAGGTTAGATAGATTGGCTATGAGAACTGCAAGGTCACAGAAATGGGGTAGGTCTATGTGGGATGCACTTTGGAGGGTCAGTGTGGACTCAATGGGCCGAATGGCCTACCTCTGCTGTAGGAATTCTCTATGATTCTATGTGCCTGTAGTTCGCAAATGGCTGGGGTCTTGTAAGATACCAAACACAACAGAAATGCACATTAAGAAGCTTGGAAATGTTAATCTTGAATTTGCCAGTACAATGAGATATGTAGGTATAAGACTAGATGAGGTTATTAATTTATTCAATTGGATCTTGGCTGGTTATGTTAACCAGAGTTACATGTGT
Source organism: Hemiscyllium ocellatum (assembly GCF_020745735.1). Taxonomy (NCBI): domain Eukaryota; kingdom Metazoa; phylum Chordata; class Chondrichthyes; order Orectolobiformes; family Hemiscylliidae; genus Hemiscyllium; species Hemiscyllium ocellatum. Next base: position 10,797,585 of record NC_083426.1, on the reverse strand, counting down.
CTTGAGTAATGGTATCAGGAGTCAAAGTCAGCAAATATCTTTGCAACAAACCCAGAAAGTACTTGTGAAACTCATCAGGTCTGGAGAAGGAAACAGAGTCAATGTTTCAAATTTGGCATGGTTTTTGTTCAGAAAGTCATTTTGTGTGTTTGTTACAGATTTCATAAGAACCTCAGAATCCAGGAGCAGGATTTGGCCGTCTGCTCCATCGAGCCTGCTCTGCCATTCAATAAGATCTCTGTGAACTCAGGTCCAGTTACCTGCCCATTCACCTTGATTCCTTTACTGTTCAAAATCTATCTATCTTTGCCTTAAAAATATTCAATGAGAAAGCCCTAACTGCTTCACTGGGCAGGGAAATTCTACATGTGCACAATCCTTTGGATGAAGAAGTTCCTCCTCAACTCAATATTGAATCTACTTCCTCTCATTTTGAGACCATGTCCCCTAGTTCTAGCTTCACCCACCTTTGGAAACAACCTACCTGCTTCTACCTTATCCATTCCCTTCATAATTTGAGATAGTCCTATAAGACTCTCCCCCCACCCCCACCTCTCACCCTCACCATTCTTCTAAATTCCAATGAGGATAGTCCCAGTCTCTCCTCTTCAACTCAGGAATCAAACTGGTGAACCTTCTCTGTACTCCTTCCAGTGCCAGTACAGCCTTTCTCTAGTAAGGAGATCCGCCATCTGCAGAATTGTACTTTTCCTCCCCCTAAATGTACCTACATCTAAACTGTTACATTTTCAGTTGATCCCTTTATGAGGGAAGAATTCTCACTACTCACTGGGTGAATAAGTGCTTCTTGACATCACAGAGAAATGATCCAGGATTAAATGTATGGTTATGTCACCTCCCACCAGAGAAAATAGCTTTTAAACTTACTGTATCAAATCTTCTGATCATCTCAAACACCTAAATTACATCATACTACAATATATTCAAAGGAATTCGACCTCATTTTAGGCAGTCTTCTGGCAATAATTTAATCCGGTCGGACACTTGGGAATCCATGCTGCATTCCTTCCAAGGGCAATGTATTTTTTCTTTGAGGTACAGGATCCAGGGCAGAACGCTGAACAATCACAGTTTTAAGCTTTAGTCATAAAGAACTTGAATCTTGCTGAGAAAGAGAGACATGCAGCAGTAGAGTTTCATCTTGCACTCATCAGGACACATGCAAGAATGCCAAATTTCAAACAATCTCTGCAGTAATGCTACAGTAGAAAAGGGAGCCAATGAATTTGCACGTTGACTGTGAGAGGCCAATGGATGGCCACAGAGAAAGCAATGGGGGGCAATAAGCAACCTCCCTTCACTCCTCCCCCACCCACCAACACCAATGTTAACTCCCAGACTCCCATGTGATACACAAAAAGGTTCAAGTCTTAAACATATTCCTTTTATATGCAGAGAATGGGAGCCTGGCAAATGACTTGGGAAGCCTATGGTCCCTTACTATTCTCACCATGGCAATGCCTAGGCCAATCAGAGTCAACTTGCCAACCCATCAGTTCCCGTGGGAGCAATTATTACAATTATTTGAAATTCAGCATCCTTGCCTTCCTCTCCCTTTACAGAGAAGATAGTCCACCCATCGTGATGGGTGGTTGATTTAAGACAAGAACTCTAAGGTGATTCTAACCCTACTGTGTATGGTTTACAATCTCAATTAATGTGAATTGATATTTACTTCAAATTGGTTTGTTATTGGACAGGCTGCTTGGTGTGTAATCAGGTTCATATAGTGGTGTGAAATATTATTATAGAATCAGAGAATCCTTCCAGTGTGGAAAGAGGCCTTTCAGCCCACTGAGTCTGTATCAACCCTCTGAACTGCATCCCCACCTAGACCCACCATAACCCTGCATTTCCCATGGCTATTCTACCTAGCCTGAACACCTCTGGACACTATAAGGCAATTTAGCATGTCCATCCACATAACCTGCATATCTTTGGACTGAGGGCAGAAACCAGAGCACCTGGAGGAAACCCATGCAGACACGGGGAGAATGTGCAGAGTTGATTGAATATGGAGCTGGAAAAGGCACAGCAGGTCAAGCAGCATCAGAGTCGATGTTTCAGGCAGGACCCTTCATCAGGAGAATGTGCAAACTCCATCAAAACAATCAACCAAGGCAGGAAATGAACCCAGGTCCCTGGTGCTGTGAGACAACATTACTAACCACTGAGCCACCATGCCACCCTGGAGGGTGCACATCTAAGAACTAGAAGGACATTATTTTGCAATAACATGTGCTAAAAGATCCAAATTAACTTTGAATTGTGACACAGACTGCGGTTTCTGTATTAAGATGGATTATTGAGTCAGCAGTTAAAAGAAATTACAGAATTAGCAATCCCTGCTCCACCCACCAGAGCAGATAATAATGGAGTCTTTGTCTCTAAAAGTGGTCCTTTTACAGTAGAATGGCTTGGCTGCTGGGTCCAGAACTAGGCCATTCAACCCCTTCAATCTGTTCTGTCATTCATTGCTGACCTGAGTCTCAATTCCCTTTACCTGCGACCATTCTATACATCTCAATGTCCCTATCCAGCTGTCAATTAGCTTGAATGCCCAAGCTGTTCCCTGTCCTGTTGGATGGGACAACTGTTATTATTGCGCACAAAACAATAAGTAATTGCAATAATTAACTGTTCCCTGTGGCAGGGAACAGACTGCACTCACTCTGGCTAAAAAGGACTTTTTCACAGGCACATTGGAATAAGGGACAGATTTGAGTAACACGCAGGGCAACAGCCAGGAATAGGACTCCAAAGTTTGTTTCAGATGTATCTATTCTGAAATATAAAACATACCTCACGTACTACAGCCTATGATAGGGGTGGGTAAGTTGCAGAGTGAAGGTTTAACTATACCATTAGACTAGGAATAGTGACTGTGCATATGTTCAATGAGGTATGTCATAATGTCATCAGATCATGAGGAACCAGCTTGTGAGTGTGCAAGGGTCCAGAGTTGCCCTGTCTTACCCTCTGCTGAGTATCTCCTCGTAAAGGTTACTGAGCTCCACTCATCTGGGCATGGTCTACATTCTATTAACAACCAGGCCTGATCTTACTACTCCATTAAGCCCATCGAGCTTGTAATGTTACTCATTTAGGTCTTGGATATTCTATACATTACCTGCTTTGGTTCATATCCTTCAATATCTTGCCTCACAAAAATCTGCCTTGCGTTTTCAAATGTAATTGTCCCTCTCTCCCAGCTTTTTTTGGGAGCTGGAGTTCTCGATTTTTACTTCTCTTTGTTTGAGGAAATGTTTCTCGACATCACCGTTGTTGGGTCACAATCCTGAAACTCCCTCACTTTGGAAGTACCCACAGTCCACAGACTGCTGTGGTTTAAGATGGTAGCTCCCACCATCTTCTCAAGATCAGCTGATGAAGGACAATAAAAGATGGCCTCACCATTAAAGACGTTGATAAATCACCCTCAAACTGCCTGATTCTAATTTTAAGGCTATCCCCTCTTGTCTACCAACCAGAGGAAGAATTTCTCTCTATCTATCCCATCAAATCCTTTAATCCTCTTAAATATCTCAATTATATCCTTGCCTAATCTTCTACGGAATACAAGCCTAATCAATAAAACCCTCATAATTGAACCCTTTTAGCTGTCTGCAATCTATTCTACCTCGCTCCACACATATTTCTACAGCCTTGTGTTTACACTAGACATTAGAGTGCACCAGACAATTGGCATGGTCCAATTTTGGAAAAGATAGGGGGGGTTTCCGCACTCATCGGGTGTCTGGCTGACCCAAACAATTCATCCTGAGTACATACAAATGGACCCTGAAGATATGGACAAAAGAAGAGTCATAGCATCATAGAGTCCCCACAGTGTGGAACCAGCCATTCAGCCCATCGAGTCCATACTGATACTCTGAAGAGCATCCCAGCTTGACCCACTTCTCCCACCCTCTTCCTGCATTTCCTATGACTAATCCACTTAGCCTGCACATCCCTGTACACTATGGACAATTTAGTTTGGCCAATCTACCTAAGCTTTGGACTGTGGGAGGAAACCGGAGCACATGGAGGAAACCCAAGCAGTGACGGGGAGAATGTGCAAACTACACACAGACAATCGCTGGAGGGTGGAATTGAACCCAGGTCCCTGGTGTTGTGACACAGCAATGCTAACCACTGAGATGGTAAATATCAACTCTGTTTCTCTCTCCACAGACGCTGGCAGACTGGCTGAGTTTCTCCAGCATTCTCAGTGTCTTACTGAATGTATGAAACTAACCTAAGGGACAATAAAGAGTAGCAGACTCTAATTCACAGAAATATGAAGTGGTTACAACAGTTCCGAATTAGCATTTTTTTCACCACATGAGCATATAATCATCGTCATGTTTACCCACCATGTTGCAATCTCGATTCAACCCTTTTCATTCTTTAGCTATCAATTCGTCAGCATTATCTAATCGTAAAATGTTGACATAGTTTCTTGCCTCAAACACTAACGCAGGGAGTGAACTTCCGCAGTTTCAAAGCTCCTCGTGTGGATTGGTTTCTCCCGCCTTTGGTGCTAAATCCCTCAAGGTGTCAGCTCATTCCAGAATTTGCTCAAGTTTAAATTCAGAATGACAAGTTTTGCAGTGGCCAGGCACCAGCTCCCCGAACCTGACGGGCTGTTTCGGATCAGATGCCTTTGTCCACCCTAAGGCCACAACCACCACCTATTTCTGCAACACTCTTCACCAACCTGCTCTAACCCCAGTCTTTCAGGCGCATGCTGGTCATTTCACAATGTGGTGGTTTCAAACACGAGGGCTTGACGGCCTTTTGAAACTCACTGGGTGCAAATATTATTCAGTTATGATCCCAGCAGGCACCTGTACTGAGTCAGCCACTTACAATATCATTGGAGTTGTCAATCTGCCAGGGCTACTCCAGGTATTGAGGATTCATCTTGAGCATGGTCAAGGTCAGGAGAGGCCAATTGCCAGGGGTTAGGACAGGGTCCAGAGAAAGGGCCACAGTGCTCAAGGGGCTCAAGGTCAAGGCCAGGCCAGGAACAGCACAGGGGGCCATAATTTCTGCCCTTGTCCCTGCCCTTGATAGCATTTGGTGTGGCGCGGTAGTGTGAGGGGTCACCTAGATGAGAGACGGGCAAACCCCCTTTTAAAAGCAGTGAATGCTACTGCATGGACAGGGTGGTAGGATGGGTGGATGAGTTGGTGTTAAGTTGTTAAGTGGACAGGCTATCCACAGGCATGTGGATAAGGTGGGCAGCTGTGCCAGAAGGTGATCGTATCAGGTCATGAGGAGTTGTCAAGTCAGGCCTAGTTGGTTGGTGGGGACTAGTCAGGTCATGGGTGGTAATTGGATGGTGAGGAGTTATTTAGGGTTTAGATTAGAGTGGTGCTGGAAAAGCACAGCAGGTCAGGCAGCATCCAAGAAGCAGGAGAATCAATGTTTTGGGCAAAAGCCATTCATCAGGAATAGAGGCAAGAAGCCTCCAGGGTGGAGAGATAAATGGAGGGGGGGAGAGGGAGGGAGAGGGGGGGGAGAAGGTAGCAAAGATTACAATAGGTGAATGGGGGTGGGGATGGAGGTGATAGGTCAGAGTGTGGAACCCCACCACCCTGTGGCCCAACATTTCAACTCCCCCTCCAACTCTGTCGAGGACATGGAGGTCCTGGGCCTCCTTCACCCCGCTCCCTCACCACCCGACGCCTGGAGGAAGAATGCTTCATCTTCCACCTCGGAACACTCCAACCCCAGGGCATCAATGTGGACTTCAACAGTTTCCTCATTTCTCCTCCCCCCATCTTACCCTAGTTCAAACCTTCCAACTCAGCACCATCCTCATGACCTGTCCTACCTGCCAATCTCCCTTCCCACCTATCCACTCCACCCTCCCCTCTAACCTATCACCTCTATCCCCACCCCCATTCACCTATTGTACTCTTTGCTACTTTCTCCTCACCCCCTCCACCCCCCCCAAATTATCTCTCCACTCTGGAGGCTTCCTGCCTCTATTCCCGATGAAGGGCTTTTGCCCAAAATGTCGATTCTCCTGCTCCTCAGATGCTGCCTGACCTGCTGTGCTTTTCCTGCACCATTCTGATCTAAACTCTGGCTTCCAGCAATTGCAGTCCTCACTTGCCTAGGAGTTATTTAGGGGTTTGGGAGGTTGACAGTGGTAGGTCTTATGAGTAATTGGGGGAAGGGTGTCAGTAATAGAGTGACTCAGGAGTTGGACAAGGAGTTTTATGCCTAATATTTGCTGGGTAACTGGTTAGGTATATCATAAGACCATAAGACATAGGAGTGGAAGTAAGGCCATTTGGCCCATCGAGTCCACTCCGCCATTCAATCATGGCTGATGGGCATTTCAACTCCACTTACCAGCATTCTCCCCGCAGCCCTTAATTCCTCGTGACATCAAGAATCTATCAATCTCTGCCTTGAAGACATTTAGCTTCCCGGCCTCCACTACACTGGCAATGAATTCCACAGGCCCACCACTCTCTGGCTATCACAACAATCTTAGACACTCACATAGGATCTCCCATCGGAAGTTTCAATTTGCCAGTCAATTCCCATTTATCTCCAAGCATCAGAACTTCCAAGGGTCACAACATACATTTTCAGACCTATGTTTAGACACTGAAGATCTGGAGACTGGAAGATATGGGCTGATATCTTTTAGACTCATCACTGCTCCAATCATACAGCCACTTTAGTCAGGACTTCCCCAAGTAGACATCCATGGCTTTCGATCTCCTGACCCTGTATTCACCTTCATACCCCTCTAAGCTCTATGCTGCTCCTCCTAATAATCTGTTTACCAATATTGTCTTTCCTGTTCTGTGCCCATTCCCTCACCTCCTTACCCATTATGGTCTACGTTACCTCTCCTCTCCTAATGAGTCCAAGCCCCATACCATACCTTCTCTTATCCAGTTACTTTTCTGCAATAGTTCTGGAAATCTAATTCCCTAGATGGGAACATTTTTTTCTCTGCCACCTTACTTCCTTCATAATAAATTGACCATTGTCCTTCCGGACCATAAGGCTGCTCTCTAATGAAAGAGAGAGAAAGAGAAAAAGAGAGAGAGAGGGAGAGAGAGAGAGAGAGAGAGAGAGCGCGAGAGGGAGAGAGGGGAAGTGAGAGAGAGAGGGAGAAAGAGAAAGAGAGGGAGCAGGAGAGAGAAGGGGAGGGAGGGAGAAGAGAGAGAGGGAGAGAGACGGAGAGAGACAGTGAGTTAGTGAGGGGGGGTGGAAGAGAGAGAGAGAGAGAGAGAGAGAGAGAGAGAGAAAGAGAGAGAGAAAGAGAGAGAGAGAGAGTGAGCTGGTGGTGGGTTAACCAGAGGGTCATCATGCCTCAACCGTATGGAGAGGTTGAGAAAGAGAGTCCTTTGTGGTAACCTCAGTCAGTGTAGGAATTAATCCAACACTGCTGGCATCATTCAGTATCATAAACCAGTTAACCAGCCAACTGAGGCACTGACCACCCCTCTCATAACACTAGTACCTGATGGGTGGCTGAATCCTAACAAATAAACCAGCCTGTTATTGTTTTCGTTATAAACACACACAGCAAACTGAGGAACTCTGTAGCAATTGTCAACCCTCTTCCACTGTACAAGGGTCGCAGACTGACATGGAATGCATTATCTAAATTAAAATACCACACATTTCCACTTTGAAGTTCTATATTTTCTTTCATCTTTTATGTTCTGAAGAAAATTCTTTCATTTTCAGAGCACTGATTAGCATGTACTTGATTTCTGTGCTGATAAGTTTGAAGCACTGTTTTATTTACATTCCCCTCCTACCCCTCTCCCCACTGTAAACGCTGTTTCCACGTACACTCTTAAGCCCGTGTTGGTCTGAGACATAAGCTCCTTCAACATGAGCGATCTGCTAGAGACTGCTCTGCTACCGTAAAGCTCCGTCTTGCAACCTGCCTGTGTGCAGGGTCGTCAGTTCCAGTTGGGATGAATCCGGTGAGGTTTCATTCCATGATCTGCGACCCTTCTCAGCTGCTAACCCCATATCTGTCACTGCCCATCCAACATGCCCACTCTCCCAGACCACTCAAGGCCACTTGGGAAGCACCATCATCACGGGCGGTCACTCGCAGAGGAGGATGACTCTCTCTGACTCTCAGGGTGAGTCCGTAGGTGGCTGTACAGTCTGATGCAGTTTCCATAGGCTCTGTTACACTTGGGGCAGAAGGTTGTCTTGGTTGGGGGGTTAGGTGGGGTTTTAGTGAGGGAGAGAGCTCCTTTGGCTGCTTCCCCCTGGTTTATGCCTTTTCCTGAAGGCAAGTCTTGAGATGCTCGGTGCCTTCCTGGCTGCTCTTCCTCCACTTTGGATAGTCTTGGACCAATGATTCTCAGGTGTTTATGGGAATGCCGCACTTCCCCAGTGAGGCCTTGAGGGTATCCCTGAAATGCTTCCTCTGTCCCACCTGGGGCTTGCCTGCCGTTTCGGAGCTGGGAGTAGAACACTTGCTTGGGGAGCCTCTTGTCCATCATACGGATGACATGCCCAGTCCATCTCAGCTGATCGAAGGGGGGTAAGTGCCTCGATGCTGGGGATGTTGGCCTGATCGAGGACGCTGATGTTTGTGTGTCTATCTTCCCAGTGGATTCAAAGGATTTGCACAGGCTACGTTGGTGGGACTGCTCCAGCACCTTTAGGTGTCTGCTGTAGATGGTCCACATCTCAGAGCCATATGGCAGAGTGGGGGAGCACTTGAGAAGCAAACAGGGTAGTCTTTACCCAATTGGAGGTTCTTTGACTTTCAATCAAACAGCCCTTTAATCTTTAATCTTCCATGTTCCCAACCCAACCTGCTGCTTAGATGGTGGTGGTAAGCCAGCCATCTTGTTGAACCATAGCAGTCTGTACGCCGCTGATATGGTGGGAGTTCTAGAATTTTCTGTCAGCAAATCAGGATGGTGAGTGACTTGCAAGTGGTGATGCTCCAAATGCACTGTGCCTTTGGCTTCCTAAGTGAGGACGGTCATGGATGGAAGCTTGGCATGATTTCCCTACCTCCATTCTTTTTAATGTAACTAATAAAGCGCTTAGTTTAGCTTGAATAGTTGGTTTGTGGTGCAGAATGATGTCAAAAGCATGGGTTCAATTCCTGCACCAGCTGAGGTGACCATGAAGGATTCTGCTTCTCAACCTCTCCCCTCGCCCGAGGTATGGTGACCCTATGCTCAGTCCTACGATTTGGTAGGATTATGGCGACTTTATCTGTTTTAATAACTCAGGAAGCCTGACTGGAAAGGAACATCATTTATTGTTAACAGCAAAATGGAGCCACTACTCATGACACACATAGGCTTGTCCTAGCCCAGGATAGACAGTTCTTCAGACCCATCTCTGGATATGTTTATGTTTATAGATATTTTTAACCAAACTGTTCAGGGATGTTATTATATACCTGTGAGGCAAGTGGGATTTGAGTCGAGGCCTCATGCTCAAAGTTAGGGCCAATACCACCATGACCCTTCTCCCGGCCTGTTTATAAACGTCTCAGAGCAGAGCATTGCCTGTTACCAAGGGAACTCATACTTAATCAGCTTTGCAGGGGATTAATTACTGAGTCCTTACAGGCTTTGGAGGGGTTATGATACACAATTGTCTTTGGTGTCCTGTTGACTTTTGTTTTGTCTAGGTGCATTAGTGTCCTTTACAAACAATGGTAACAAACCATAAAGGGTTGGCACAGCGGTTCAGTGGTTGGCATTGCTACTACACAGCACAGGGACCCTGGTTTGATTCCACCTTCAGGCAACTATCTGTGTGGAGATTATCCCCATTTCTGCATGGGTTTCCTCCCACCGCCCAAAGATGTGCAGGCTAGGTGGATAGGATAAGCTAAATTACCCATACTACCCAGGGATGTGCAGGCTATGTGGATAGGATAAGCTAAATTACCCATACTACCCAGGGATGTGCAGGCTAGGTGGATAGGATAAGTTAAATTACCCATACTACTAGGGATGTGAAGGCTATGTGGATAGGATAAGTTAAATTACCCATACTACCAAGGGATGTGCAGGCTAGGTGGACAGGATAAGCTAAATTACCCATACTACCTAGGGATGCGCAGGCTAGGTGGATTGGACATGGGGAAATGTGTGGTAATGGGGATAAGGTAGGTCTGGGTGGGATGCTCTTTGGAGGGTTGATGTGAACTCAATGGACCTTATGGCCTGCTTCCGCACTGTAGGGATTCGATGATTAAAAAGCAACTTTGGTTGAAGAAGAAAGCTTAGAAAATACAAGCAGGAGTAGGCCATTCGGCCCTTCCAGCCTGCTGATCATCCAACTCAATATCTTGTTCCCAATTTCTCCCTGAACCCTTTGCTCCCTCTAATCCTAAGAACTATATTTTTATTCCTTCCTGAAAACATTCAATATTTTGACCTCAACTTTCAGAGAATTCTACAGATTCACCATTCTCTGGGTGAAGAAATTTCTCCTCATTGCAATTTTAAATTGCCTATCCCCTATCCTTAGAACATGCTACAAAACATAACATCCTTATAAATTACACACTAAAAAAAGTATCACTGTCAAGTCAGACTTTTAAACATTCATTATTAATTTCTCTGACATTTACTTTGACAGAGGTGACTTTCAGATTATGCTCATTGCTGAATTTTCAACTTTAATAATTAATTTTTGATAGATTGTTAGTACAGTACAGTGAATACACCCAGCAGTGACACTGAGACATACCTTCCCTTTTCCACTCGCCCACCCCACTAGAATCCTGGGCATTTACAAACAGCACCAACAACCCTAGCGCCCAGAGATAAAGGATGTGAGCAGGAGATGTCAACAACACAGGATTTCAATCTAGACAACAACTGAGCTCTTCCTATGATCGAGTCTTGTCTATTCATGTAGCCAATTCCATTTATATGGAAAAATCAGGTATTCAATTTTAACGTTATACAAATGGGGATTCATTGAGTTAAAAGTATGCTGCTGGTATCAGGTGTATAACGTAATGGTACTGAAGGAGTTAACCCAAAAGTTGCAATCAGCCCCACCCAATCTTTGTCCCAGAGGAGACAGGTATATTATCTCTGATTCAGATATTTTGACCAGCCAATGGAACTTGAACTTCTTGTTATTGTGCCATAAACTGCTTCTAGTACAATAAACTCTTCTTAGAATCTCTGCGTGCGGAAAGAGGCTGTTTTGCCCATTGAGACTGCACCGACCCTCCAAACAGCATCCCACCCAGACCCAGTCAACCACCTTATCCCTATAACCCATCCACCTAATTTGCACATCTTTGGATTGGAGGAGGAGCACCCGAAGAAAACCCACGCAGACACAGGGTGGACACACAAATTCCACACGGATAGCCACTTGAGGCTGGAATCAAACCAGGGTCCCTGGCGCTGTGAGGCAGCTTTGCTAACCACTGAGCCACCATGCCACCCTCCACATCTTATGAACATTCATCGGTGATCCATCCTCTACTTCTATAATTAGATGGGTCTTGAAGGGAGGATTGCTGGCAGCATTTTACCTGCAACCACAAACTGCCAATGGATCAACAGCTCAATATGACAGGATCAAACAATAAAAAAATCTGGAACACAATTGTTGCACAGGTAGAGGAATCAGATTCCATCGGAACTTTCAAAATTAAATTAGACCTGTAGTGGAAGAGAATTAGTTTGCACGATTCTGGGGGAAAAGATGGCATGAGCTGAGGGGAAAGTGGGTTAAATTAGGTGACTCAAAGAGCGCAGAGGATGAATTGAGGTGGCCTCCTTCTGTGCTTTGTAATACTGTGGGTCTAACAGGGAGGGTAGAGAAGATTGACTTGAATGGTACCAGGGATCAGGAACTCAGGAATATTAGGGAAGATGGCATGATTCTGGGACAGGATACACCAATGTTTAATAGGTCTATGGATTCTTGGAAATGCCCTGTTGCGGCCTGCGTAGAACCAACTATAGATCGTTCTGCTATAATGCAGGTTTCGTGAACACACATTCTCTATAACGCAATTGACGAATTGGGGACACTGTTTCTAAAGCACAAACTTTTAAAGCATATATTGGTTATAAAGTGATTTCGGCCCCATTAGTTTAAAACGTGCCACTATTATGCATTTATCTAATACCATGGGACTGCACTAGAATGGAACTACTGCGAGATAGCAGAACTACCTGCACCAGCAAACTCACTTCTGTAATAAGTTCCTGAGGCCACCCAAACACTGTCTTTTATTGTCCCCCAGACAAAACAGATTTAGATTCATAGAGTCATAAAGATGTACAGCATGGAAACAGATCCTTCAGTCCAACTTGTCCATGCCAACCAGATATCCTAACCTAATTGAATCCCATTTGCCAGTACTTGGCCCATATCCCATTAAACCCTTTCTATTCATATACCCATCCAGATACCTTTTAAATGTTGCAATTGTACCAGCCTCCACCATTACCTTGACTGCTCATTCCAAACACGCACCACCCTCTGCGTGAAAAAGTTGCCCCTTAGGTCCCTTTTACTTCCCCTCTCACCCTAAACCTATTCCTTCTAGTTCTGGACACCCCCCACCTCAGGGAAAAGACTTTGTGTATTTACCCTATCCATGCTCCTCATTATTTTATAAACCTCTATAGGTCACCCCTCAGCCTCCAACGCTCCAGGGAAAACAACCACAGCCTGTTCAGCCTCTCCCTATAGCTCAAACCCTCCAACCCTGGCAATATCCTTGTAAATCTTTTCTGAACCCTTTCAAGTTTCACAACACCTTTCGGACAAGAGGAAGACCAGAACTGCATGCAATATTCCAATAGTGGCCTAACCAATGTCCTGTACAGTGCAACATGACCTCCCAACTCCTGTAGTCAATGCTCTGACCAATACAGGAAAGCACACCAAAAGCCTTCTACACTATTCTATCTACCTGCTACTCTATTTTCACAGAAGTGTGAGCTTTGTTTTGTTTCCTGCACCTATCTGGCCAAACATCTAAGAGATGGGTGAAATGCAAGCAAGCAAAGCTCCTGTAATAAAGCTAGTGTCTAGTGTCCGGCACTGTCAGGTAGCACAGCACACACAGCCTGCAGAAATTAAGCTTAAACTTACAAAGCATTTTCAGTGTGTCCTTTCCCAACGCTGGAGATATGGTGCTACTTTGTGCCACATCAGGGACATCAGCACTAAAGCCTCAGCATGCCCCAGTGCAGGACTGAGGGAGTGCTGCACAGTCTTCCAACAAGATGTCAAAGCTAGACTCCATCTACACTCTTGGGTGTACAGAGATGATCACGTGGCACAATTTTGATGACAAACATGAGGATTAACCTTAGAATCCTGACAAATGTTTATTCCCTCAATCAAAATTATATTGAAAAAATAACCGCTCGTTATCAGAATCGGGGGAGTTCCTGTCCATGAATAGGTTTTCAAAATGCCAGCACAAACACATTGGGTCAGAAGACCTGAATCCGACTGTCAGAATATGTCACACCAGTTACACAGCACAAAAGGCAGACCATTCGGCCAAATCAGTCAATGTTGGTGTTTATGTTCCCTCTTTCCACATCCAATTCAGCCTTGCAACCTGACATTCCCCTTTCCCCTGTATGTTTCCCAACATCCTGTCTCTTGTAAATGCTGAAAAATGTGTTGCTGGAAAAGCACAGCAGGTCAGGTAGCATCCAAGGAGCAGGAGAATTGATGTTTCGGGCATAAGCCCTTCTTCAGCAATGAAGAAGGGCTTATGCCCGAAATGTTGATTCTCCTGCTCCTTGGATGCTGCCTGACCTGCTGTGCTTTTCCAGCAACACATTTTTCAGCTCTGATCTCCAGCATCTGCAGTCCTCACTTTCTCTTGTAAATGCTGCCTGAATGGATCTCCACTGCTCACTCCCAAGTGAGTTCCACATTCTCAGTCCTCTCTGTGTGAAGACATTTATTCTGAATTCCCCATTGGGTTTCTCAGTGATTGAATTATATTGATAGCCTCTTGGATACTTATTTGAAAATGTCTCATCTAAATTTTCCCCAAAATGGGCATTTCATTAAAAGTGACCAACACATATTTAAAATACGTGGACGTAACATCGCACGGGATATGGCCAGCATGGTTAGCACTGCTGCTGCACAGTACTAAGGACCTTGGTTTGATTCCACCCTTGGGCACCTGTTTGTGTGGGTTTCCTCTGGGTACTCTGGTTTCCTCCCACAGTCCAAAAGGTGTGCAGGTTAGGTTGCCTGGCCATGCTAAATTGCCCCATAACTTCCAGAGATATGCAGGCTAGATGGATTAGCCATGGGAAATGCAGGGATGGGGTAGGGGCTGGGCCTGGGTGGGATGCTTTTCAGAGGATTGGTGTGGCTGAGTGACCAGTCTTCACACTGTAGGGATTTTATGAGTAATAGTATTGTGCTCACTGGTATAATTTGTAAGGGTTTGAAAGCGTTAATGTCGAGGACAGTGTGAGTAGTACTGCCCATTGTGACGATGAGCATGATCACATGGTAGAGAGACTGGCGAGGAAAGCAGGATGGCTTTAGCAAAATTACACCTAGTTCTGTATGAGACTACTTAATGTATAATAACCTGGTTAATGTTTAAACATACCAAAGCATGGAAATCTCTCCTAAACTAGTCTAATCAAACATGCTACAACTGTGAATCAGTGGATAGGTTGTTTCCCAACATTAGGAGCAGTATGAAGCAAAGAGAAATGTTTGCATTAAAAATCAGTTAGTTTCTGCGTTGCTGATGCATGTATATTTATAAGTTACTGTTCAGTGCAGACTGAAGGACTGGGAAATACAAAACTGAGATAGGCCAGTACCTCCACATGCAGATGGACTAATTAGAGCGTTACAGGTTTATACAATTAGATCCTATTATAAAAGGTGAATGGAGAAATGTATCATGAGAAGAGCTCAACACAAGAGTGCAACAAATAATTAGAAGGATATGGGCCAAGTGCAGGGAAATGGGGTTAGCGTGGATGGGCATTTTGGTCGGCATGGACCAGTTTGGGCCAAAGGGCCTGACTCCATGCTGTAGAACACAGTCGGGTGGCACGGTGGCACAGTGGTTAGCACTGCTGCCTCACAGCGCCTGTAGACCCGGGTTCAATTCCCGACTCCGGCGACTGACTGTGTGGAGTTTGCACGTTCTCCCCGTGTCTGCGTGGGTTTCCTCCGGGTGCTCCGGTTTCCTCCCACAGTCACAAAGATGTGCGGGTCAGGTGAATTGGCCAAGCTAAATTGCCCGTAGTGTTAGGTAAGGGGTAAATGTAGGGGTATGGGTGGGTTGCGCTTCGGTGGGTCGGTGTGGACTTGTTGGGCCGAAGGGCCTGTTTCCACACTGTAAGTCTAATCTAAACTCTATGACCTGATGGCAGGAAGTAAGTTTGGATTGATGGGAAGTGAATGCTGGGATAGTATTTAAAACATAGTCTCCCCCTACAGTCAAACCAGAATGTGAGGAAATACTCACACCCAGACAGATACTTTGTCAAATAATGTACGTGTAAACAAACATAGTATTTTGATTACTTCAGTCTCCAATAAAAATACAGAGAATGTATATTGATATTACAAATGAACAGGAATCCATGACTCACATCAAGTTCATTAATTGTTACAACAGTTCGGATTTTCAATAATTGCCTTAGAATGGAATGCAGCCACTCTCAGTGATTCAGCTTTAGTTTCAGGACAGCTCCACCTTGTTTTGAAGTGTTACTATCCATTCAGCCTGTAATGAGGTCAGCCAGGTAGACCTCATAGAGTAGAGTTCCCTGACTGGGGCTGTTGACCTGGTCCAATCAGATAATAAACAGAAGTTTCAGAGGTTCGATTCACTCTGAGAGCTGGCTCCCAGGGAGCTGGATCAGTGTCAAGGGCTCTCTGTGTAAATAAAGGGTGAGTTGGTGATGGGATACTGGCCTCTGTGGAGTTATTTCAAGGTCATTGCTTGCATCTAAAAAAAGGGCCATTGGAAGGGCCGTACAACAATCTTCAAATTAAAATGATGTACCTGGGACTAAAGAGATGTGGGGATGCAAAGTCAAGAGATAAATTAAATTGACTGAATTCAGCTCACGACAACTGTCTGGCTTTGCATAACTGATACAAAATGCACGCGGATATGGGTTCAATTCCCAAGTTAAGCTAGATGGTGAAATTTGAACTCAATCAAAGCTGTTCTGAAACTCTTCTCTAGTAGCAACCAACCATTGCTGATTATTTGTTTGAAAAAAAAATCTATCGTGACCTTACCTGGTCTGACCTACATGTGATTCCATACCCACAGCAATGGGATTGATTCATAACAGCCCTCTGGAGTGATCTTTCTTTTTCAGGAACAAGAGGGCAGAGATGTACAGTGCAAGGATGAAGTGAGGAGAAATACGTAACAGTAAATCAGGCCATGGAATGCAGAGCCTGGACAGGAGATGGAGGCAGGGTCAATGAGGCATTCAAGATAGCAATGGTCAATGATTTAGATAAAATGATGAGTGGGGAGAAAGCAGGCACTGTGTAACAGTGCTCACTTACTGAGCCAGCGTAAATACGATTGGCTGAATGGTCTCTTTCTGCACCTTAACCCTTCTGGGATTCTGTGATAGAAACACAGGACACATACCAGTTCCAAGAAGGATCACCGGGCCCGAAATGTTAACTCTGATTTCTCTCCACAGATGCTGCCAGACCTGCACAGCTTTTCCAACAACTTCTGTTTTTGTTCCTAATTTACAGCATCGCAGCTATTTCAGTTTTTACATACCTAAATACCTGTCAAACTGCCATGACTGCAAGGAAACAATTCACTCCCATTTGTCTTATCTTGGTGTGCAAAGGAGCTTATATTTACTTTTTACCAGTCTTTCAGGAAGTTCAAAAGGAATTTGGACCGATGAATTTCACATACAGAGACCAGGACATCCGTGAACTGCACTGTAGTGCACGTGGTAGGCTGTTTGCCCAGTGCCCACATAATCAATCTCCTCATGGTACATGGAGTTGGCAGATTCTGGTGATCGTTTGAAACCCCAAACAATGATCCAGGGAAACTTCCCCACAATGACTGCTTTGTCATTTGGCCTGAATTGTGGATTTGTGTTAATATTCTGCAGGAAGATGTACTTTCCAACAAACAAAAGCTTCAGGTCCTCAGACAACGCTGTTACTTTAACTGCTGCCATCAGTATGAGCACCAATCACTCAAATCTTGGTGCTGCTCCAGTCAGAGGTTTCAAAACCTACCTCTTTTCTTTCTCAGATGTACTTTAGGAAGATGTTGGAAGAAAATTACACATTGGAAATACTCCAAAAAGAAAAGTCACAGTCTCACCACTGCAATGCCATCATTTTGGAGCTAATTTGCACAAAGTAAGTGCATTAACAATGTTGTGGATTTTTACTTTTAGCGGACTATTTGAACCAGGTGAGGCAATACTTGTGTTAGCTCCTGTAGCATAAGAACTAGAGGCAGGCGTCATAGCGCTGAAGGATACAACAGACATTGATTACAAGTCATGGTATATAAATATATTACAACCACAGTATTTCAGTATCTGGGCTAATACTAAATTACTTCAGATACACTTCCATCAGCATGTCATGCTTCAAATGGCCCCAACTAAAATGGAGTCTGAGACCTTTACACTATGAGGTCATGTACAATGATATTGTATAATATCATAAGTGTGTCTCTTAAGGTTAAACTGCATACTAGCTGCAAGATATAACACAACAGCAAGCTGCCATGAACAGTACCGTGATAATTAGAACATCATTTCATTGAGTTATGTCAAGGATAACTATTGCCCTGAATACCAAAGTTTTTCAAATACTGCCAAGGAGTCTTTTACAAGTATAGAGGTTGAAAGGGTCTACTTTAACACTTCATCTGAAAGGTAGCATCTCAGACAGTGCAGCACTCCCTCAGCAATGTACTGCAAAGCCAGATTAGATATAGGCTCAAATGTTTACAGGGGGAACCCACAACGTTCTAACCAAACGTTCTGCCAACTAAGCTGCAACTGGCACTTTACATCCTAAGTGACACAGCAGATCATTCTGATCAATCTGTTCAGAGATGTCATTACAGACCTCAGGAGCAGGTGGCACATGAACCTGAGTGTCCTGGTTCAGAGACAGGGACACCACCGCTACTACAGCACAAGCACCCTCTAAGTGGCATATCACTTAACCTTTCGTCATCAGCTTCATCTGATCTTGTTGCCGTTTCTCAGAATTAGCAAGACTGTAAGCCTCAGCTTTTCAACCGAACATTTCAAAACTACACATAGCTTTTTATAATTCTATCAGGAATTACAATGGAAAATTTCCTGTGTCCCTCTGCCAAACCCCAGAGGCGAAATGAACTAAAATTATTAATTGGGACTTACCCCACATCATTAAATGTAAATGGTTGAGAGGTGAATGGTATCAGTACTGGGTCCATTGTTTGCCTGCCTCTCACTTGCTATAGTTTTATCACAGTCAAAAAGTGTGGTGCTGGAAAAACACAGCGGGTCAGGCAGCATCCGAAGAGCAGGAGAGTCAACATTTCAGGCTCATCCCCACCCCCCTAATTATCTCTCAGCCCTCTTCCCCCTCCCCACATTCCTGATGAAGGGCTTATGCCCAAAACGTCGATTCTCCTGCTCCTCAGATGCTGCCTGACCTGCTGTGCTTTTCCAGCGCCCCCAGACATTTCGACTCTGACTCTCCAGCATCTGCAGTCCTCACTTTCTCCTAGTTTTATCAGATAGTTGCATGGCTACACTATGACAACAGGGAGCAACCCCAATTCAATCAGTGATTGCTGGAGTCCTTTACAGTTCAGTTAAGAAATCCAGGTAGCTCTGCCAAAGTGTACTTTTACAAGCATCCTGTAGTCATGGATGGTAACAGCACAGCGTCCCATCATACGACTGACCAGCAATCTCTCTTGCTCTTGTCCTCTGCCATTGGATGTATTCACAGTTAATACACAACCTAAGTTGAACACACCTTTCAGCCCTCAGGCACCAGGTCTGGACGCAAACTCAGCACTTACAGTTCCAACTCAATGCACCAGAAGGTCTCCTCTGTCGATGAATAGTGCCAACAAACTATGTGAAGCTGCATTTTTACAGCACAGCATGTGAAATATAAAGCAATCTCTGGAATGAATTATACATTCCAAAAGACAACAGTGAGGCGGGGTTTTGGGATTGTGGAGCAACCTTATGATGACAGAACATAGAAAAATACAGCACAGAACAGGCCCTTTGGCCCACGATGTTGTGCTGAGGTTTCATCCTAATCTAAAATATAGTAACTTAAACTACGCACCCTTCAACTCACTGCTATCCATGTGCATGTCCAGCAGACGCTTAAATGTCCCCAATGACTCTGCTTCCACCACCTCAACTGGCAACGCATTCCATGCATTCATAACTCTCTGTGTAAAGAACCTACCTCTGACATTTCCTTTATATCTTCCTCCTAATATCTTCAAACTATGACTCCTCATACCAGTCTATCCTGCCCTGGGGAAAACACTCTGGCTATTGACTCTATCTATTCTTCTCATTATTTTGTACACCTCGATCAGGTCTCCTCTCTTCCTCCTTCTCTCCAGAGAGAAAAGTCTGAGCTTATTCAACCTTTCTTCATAAGGCAAGCCCTCCAGTCCAGGCAGCATCCTGGCAAACCTTCTTTGCACCCTCTCCAAAGCCTCTGTATTTTTCCCATAGTAGGGTGACCAGATGTCCATGATGTCATGAAGTTACTTCCAACATGGCATAAGAAGCATGATGTATAAGAATTTAACTGGATTTGAAAAGGGAAGCACATGCAAGTAACATTGTAACAACAAGCACAGAACCTAGTCAATCTCAGATGACCACGTATGGTTGTATATAGGGAGTAGGCTTCAATGGAGGTCTACACCTGAAGTCAGTTCTTGACTTTGCCTTCTCCTTGACCAGTCTGTCTTGGACTCAGACTCTCACGTGTGATCAGAAAACTACCTTCATCCCTGCCACATACAGCCTCATTTAGCTGTGGCTCAGGTGGTAGTGCTCTTGGCTCTGGGTTACTTTTTGGCTCTGGTCATACCCACTCTGAAAAGTGAGCACAAAAATCTTCGTTGCCATTCTCCAGCTGTACTGAGGGAGTCGGAGGTGGGGTCTTATTGACCAGTGCCCCTATCTAGGTGCCCAGGTGGAACATAAAAGTTTCAGTTGCACCAGAGGAAGCAAGGGAGTTCTCCCCAGGATCCATACAAAGAATAAAAGTTGGCCATTCAGCCCTCTGTGTCTGCTCCATCACTCAATTAGATCATGGCCAACCTGATTTTAACCTCAACTGTATATTCCTGCATGTCCCAATAATCTTTCATCCCCATGGTCATCAAGAACGTACCTACCTCTGCCTTAAAAACATTAAAAAGTTTTGCATCTGTTGCCTTTTTGCGAAAGGGAATTCTGAAAAATACTCACAGCTGTTGGGAGAGACAAAAACAAAATTCCTGGCCAATATTTATCCCTCAACCAGTTTCTCAAAAATAAAACAGATTATCTGGTCCTCATCGCCTGTGGGAGCTCGCTATGCACAAACTGGGAGCTACAGTTACCCAAATCACAACAGTGACTGCTTCAGAAACCGCTTCATTGGCTGTAAAGTGATCCAAAATGTCTGTTGTGGAGATAGGTGCTATATAAAATCAAATCTTTCAGTTTTTATTCCCCAAGTCCAAACATGGACCAACATCAATACTGAAACTTGAGTCAAACAGTTTGCATTCCTTGGCCCCACACAAACAAAACTATACTTTGTCATCCACAATCTATTAGTTCTCATTGACACTTTTAGTTTAGTCGATAATGGAACAAAAATTCATGTTCTCAATCAGGCAACTGAGTTTATTTTAAATGCATCAGTAATAAAAAGAAATGGGTATTTTTCACTTCAGTGAATCAAGCAGAAGACTGGTAATTTGCTAATTTGTTTTTCAGTTCAGAGGGTGATGGACATCAGTAACGTTAAGTAAATGTTTTCCAGCTTTCTGCACTCAGTCAGCAGAAAGCACTCCCAACTAGCGTGCCGTTAAAACACTCCATTCCACACTGTTCTGCTTCAGAACATCAAAGCTTTACTACACCAGTGCAAGATCAGCCATACTTTTTCCAGTTCAGGAACAACAGAGCACAGCCCCCGTTTACTCTTAAGGCTGGCCAGACATGTTTCATTTAAGATCTGAGCTGTTGGCACGGATAGTCATTTCTATCCCATCTGGTTGTTATTCAGATCCCAGCGATGAAATACTGATCTGTTAACCCACTGTGCTGCCCTCTGGCCGATACCATTCCTGACCCACTGAGCCCCTATAGTGTGAAGCAGGCCATTCAACCCATCAACACCATACCTCCGAAAAGCATCCCAACCTAACCCACTCCATCCCTGCATTTCCCATGGTTAATCCACCTAGCCTGTACATCCCTGGACACTAAGGACAATTTCCTGTGGCCAATCCACTTAATCTGCACACTTTTGGACTGTAGGAGGAAACCAGAGCACCCAGAAGGAAATCCATGGGGAGAACGTACAAACTCCACACAGTCACCCTAGGTTGAAATTGAATCTGGGTCCTTAGTGCTGTGAGGCAACAGCCACAGTGCCTCCCATTTCTGCAATCAACAATTTAGATAGGGACACCTTAGATCTCAGATATAATCATAGAATCATTTGGACAGAAGAGGCCCTTTGGCCCATCAAGTCTGTTCTGTCACAATGACACTAAACCTACATTAGGCACACTTTCTAACACTTGAATGTTATGACTCTTCAAGTCTTCATTCAAATAAGGCTGTGAGGTTACCTGTCTTAACAATCCTCTCCTGAGATCCCTTCTAAACCTGTCTCTCACTTTCAAAGTAGTGTTTGAATGACAAGAGCCAGAAACCTAACGCATTGCCACTTGGTGCAATCAGATCACAGTTACACAAGAGTAGGTTGCTCAGAGTAGAACCATCAAGGAGAAAGTGAGGACTGCAGATGCTGGAGATCAGAGCTGAAAATGTGTTGCTGGAAAAGCGCAGCAGGTCAGGCAGCATCCAAGGAACAGGAGATTCGACGTTTCGGGCATAAGCCCTTCTTCAGGAAGAAGGGCTTATGCCCGAAACGTCGAATCTCCTGTTCCTTGGATGCTGCCTGACCTGCTGCGCTTTTCCAGCAACACATTTTCAGCAGAGTAGAACCATGCCAGCTGAAAGTGCTGTAGGTCCTCCCACACTAAACTTTCAAAAGTTCAAGTAATTCATAATCAGCTTTAAAACAGTTTCAGCCAGGTGCTAATTGAAGCTGACAGGCTGTGCTACAGAGATCTGAATACACCTGGTATTCACACATGTATTAAAGTAAAACAGGCTTCACTGACCTAATGTGCAGCTCCAGGTCGCCCTGCAATCAGCAGCTTCCAACACGACCTATCTTTCATCAATCGACACTTGTCAAAATCCGCAAACGCGTTTCTTTCTAAAATCCCACCTCGCATACAGACTACACACACACACACACACACACACACCGGGCTCCAAGCCAACTGCTCTCTTTCACACACCCCTCTACCTGCCATTCTGAGCACGCTCTGTTACAGTGAGCCAATTATTAGCAAGTTTAGAGCTTGCTGCTGCTGCTGATTAACTCTTTGCGTACTGCTTCGAGGAATTTGCTTCAGTAAACATTTCACAAGGACCCCACCTCATCTTCACCAGCTCACAGGAGACTTAGACTTTGTCAGGTTGGTCACAACGGAACGCAAGCCCCTGATGGAGAAGCTAGACTGGATGTTTTACGCAGTCTAATTGTTTCACGGTTACATTTTAACAAGGAAAGCTGTTTTGAAAATCAGAATTCAAATTGCTATAGGATTTGAACCTAACTTTTGTGTATTATTCTTGTATGTGTTGTGAGCTTTGTTGGCAAGGCTTGTATTTGTTGCTGTTGAACTAATGGGGTAATTTCCAAGTCGATCAAATTATAGAATCCCTGCAGTGTGGACGCAGGCCATGTTGCTGGGTATGGAAGGTTTGAGTTATAAAGGAAGGCTGGACAGGCTGGGACTTTTATCACTGGAGTGTCGGAGGTTGAGAGGTGACCTTACAGAAGACCACAAAATGATGAGGGGTATAGATAGAGTTGATGATTGTTGTCTTTTCCTGAGGTTGGGGATTTTCAAGACTAGGAGGCACATTTTTAAGGTGAGAGGAGAAAGATTTAAGAGACATAATAAGCAAGTTTTTTCGGAGGGAGCTTTGCACGTGGTATGAACAACCTGAGGAAGTGGTGGCTGTGGGTATAATTACAAAGTTTAAAAGACATTTGGATGGATACATGAATAGGAAAAGCTTGGAGGGGATGTGGGCCAGGAGCAGGCAGGACTAGTTTAGTTTGGGATAGACTAAAGGGCCTTTTTCTAAGTTCACACCAACCCTTCAAAGAGCATCCTACCAAGACCCACCCCCCCCAATAACCCCACAGCCAATCCACCCTAACTTTTGGACTGTGGGAGGAAACCAGAGCGCCCAGAGGAAGCCCATTCAGACACAGCAAGAATGTGCAATCTCCACACAGTCGCCCGAGGCAGGAATCAAACCCGGGTCCCTGGCGCTATGAGGCAGCAGTGCTAACCACTGAGCCACCATTCCTGTCTGGAGTGACATGTAGGCCAGATCAAGGAAAGTTGGGAGAAGTCCTTCCCTAAATCAGAATGTGAAGCAGATGTGTTTCTAGGGCAATCAAGTGTTACGAGGAGATGACAGATGAATGTTGTTGAGAAACATATCAGCCAAGATCAAATGGCTGTGGAGACCCAAAGGGCTAAATTGCCTATGTCTGTTCTTAGATCTTTGATCTTATTGTTTTATGGATTAGCCCAAGCCAGCTGGATTAAAAGTCAATTTGACTATCACATCCATAATCTAACATAGATTTATGTAATAGAAATATATAAAATATATCCACAGATGCAAGTGTGGATATCCAATGACACTTCAACATTCACATATCAGTTTTCAACCCATACGCTAAACCTATAAAACATATAAAATTCTAACAAGACTAGACAATGAAAATGCAGGAGGATGTTCCTGATGAGCAGAGAATGCAAAACCAGGGGTCAGAGTCAAAGGATTTTGGGTAGGCCATTTAAGACTGAGATGAAGAGAAATTTCTTCACCCAGAGATTAGGGAGTCTGTAGAATTCTTTGCCACGGTAAGCAGCTGGGGCTAAAACATTGAATGTTCTCAAGAAGGAGGTAGACATAGTTCTTGGAACGAAAGAGATCAAAGGAAATGGAGAGAAAGTGAAAACAGGGGCCTGAGTTGGAGGATCATCCATGATCGTATTGAATGGAGGAGTGGACCCAAAGGCCAAATGGCCTCCTCCTGCTCCTATCTTATATGTTTCGATGTTACAAGGGTGTCAAACTTGTGGATGTCAACTGTCTAATTTGAAATCTTTTAAGATTCTTTCATTGAATGTGGATTTGATGCCTAACTGTTTTTGAACTGAGTGGTTTGCTCATCCAATTCAGAAGGCTATTATGCGTCAACCACATTGCTGTGCGTTTAGAGTCACATGTAGGCCAGACTAGGCAAGGATGGGAGATTTCCCTCCCTAAAAGACATTAGTGTACCAAATACTTTTGTATAAGTACAGTGAATAATAAGAGTAGTTTTTCAATTCCACCGTTAGAGCAATGGGACATGAGCCTGCATATCCTCAGAGCATTGAACGGTCAAGTGACAATAACACTACACACCATCTCCTCCACTTAGAGCCCAGAGTAAGGTGATAACTGTGAGAGGAGTCCATTCCAAATCTCAAGAGGTACATTCAGAATAGTGACTTCAAAAATACATAGCTGTGAATGAATTAAAGAAGGAGCATGTACAGAAAAAGCTAAATGTTTTGACAGTCAGAAAGGCTATGGTTGCGCTCAATGGTGACATGCCCCATTACATCCTCTGTATCTAAGCACACACATAACCACTTGTTCATAATCCATCCAGAAACAGTGAGCACTTTCTGGAGCAAACATGGTGACTGATTTATCTTTATTACATTTGAACTGGACACCTTTCTCAATTGTGCAGTCAAAACCAATGATTTCTATTCATGAACCACACACTGATGAATGCACAGTACATAAGGGAATGAAATTTCCCTGCAGGTGAAACAAGATGGCAACTGTTTTATTACGAAACATAACCTTGTTATCAATATTATGTAATCAGATTACAAAATGTTCATAAACATTAAGGGGTCATCAAGGGCTTCTGTTCCATTGGCTTGGCAAGGAGTCAACACACACACACACATCAGACAGAGACATTAGATGCACACAGTCAGACACACAAATAACAAAAACACACACTCACATATCCATAAACACCATAATTCACACACATCAGACACACGTACACTCCATAGATACATACAAACACACCCATACACACAGACACACCCACACATAGTAGATGCCACACGCATTACACAAGACTTTGGCACATCACACATTAAGACACACAGGTTTATGCACACCACACTCCCAGACACGCTCATACACACTTTGCAAGCAGACACACATCCACACACAGACTCACACACACACAGACACACAGCCACCCATACACAGATATACAGACACCAACACACAACCATCCACACACACAGAGACACAGCCACCCACACACACAGCCACTCACACACACAGAAACACAGCCACCCACACACACAGCCACTCACACACACAGAGACACAGCCACCCACACACACAGCCACTCACACACATAGAGACACAGCCACCCACACACACAGCCACCACACACAGATACACAGCCACATACAGACACACAGCCATCCACACACACACAAACACACAGCCATCCACACACAGACACACAGCCACCCAGACACACACCCACACACACACAACCACCCACACACAGCCACACAGATACCCACACACAGAGCCACCCACACACAGACATACAACCATCCACACACAGCCACCCACACACAGACACCTACACACCGACACACAGATACCCACAAACAGAGCCACCCACACACAGACACACAGCCTTCCACACACAGCCACCCACACACAGACACACACACCGAAACATAGTCACCCACACACATAGACACCTACACACCGACACACAGCCATCCACACACAGACACACAGCCACCCACACACACAGAGACACACAGCCATCCACACACCGACACACAGACACCTACACACCGACACCCAGCCATCCACACACCGACACACAGCCACCCACACACACACACAGCCACCCACATACACACAGACACAGACACACACACCGACACACAGCCACCCACACACACAGACACCGACACACAGCCATCCAAACATTATCACACAGCCACCCACACACCAACACACAGCCACCTACACACTGACACACAGCCACCCACACACAGACACACACCAACACACAGCCACCCACACACACACAGACAGACACCTACACACTGACACACAGCCAGCCACACACCGACACACAGCCATCCGCACACACAGACACCTACACACCGACACACACACACAGCCATCTGCACACACAGCCACCCACACACCGACACACAGCCATCCACACACTGGCACACAGCCACCCACACGCACACAGCCACACATGCAGACACACAGCCAGCCACACACACACAGACATACAGCCACCCAGACACACACACACTGAAACACAGCCACCCCTACACACACACTGACATACAGCCATCCACATACAGACACACACAAACAGAACCAAGAGACAACTCTTTCTGATTCTCTTCATCATATTGAAAAATTAAGAAAGGTGCTGGTGATCTCTAAAGCAGTGAATAATCATCACTTAACATTTCTTCAGATAATAGAACAGAGTAAGAGTTACTTCACTGTCCAACTGTTGCTCTGTAATAAGCAGATGTCAGTAAGTCACCTTACAGAGTTGCTACTTACACAGTGGGATTAGAGAGCCTGTGTATAACTGGGTGACGCTCTGAGTCTATCAAAAACAAGGAATCACTGATCAGGATTCAGAATGACCCTTCAATTTAATTTTGAAGGAAGTAAGGTCCTTGATCAAACTCATTGTTTTAAGACAAAAACCTTCCAAAAACTATCCATCGGGAATGATGTTGTGCCCAGATTCTACTATTTCCGAATGCACTTCAGCTCTATTCAAAATAGGATCCATCATTTAAACGATATCTGGTTGATTCTGTACCATAATGCACTCAGGGTGTTTTATTGTTTCTCTCAATAAAAGGTTCCCATTCTTGTGGTTTGAGTCATATGACGCATTATTGCAGAATTAGCTCGATGCATTAATTCACAAGTTTGAGATTCAAGCTGTAGCTCAATATGCAGCAACCTCATTGTGGTACACGATTGTGGGGCAAGGTCTGACAACAGGGTACGGTGGCTCCATGGTTAGCACTGCTGCCTCCCAGCACCAGGGATAGGGTTCGATTCCAGCCTCGGGTGACTTTCTGGGTGGTGTTTGCACGTTCTCCCCATG
The DNA here is from genome assembly GCF_020745735.1 of Hemiscyllium ocellatum. Lineage (NCBI taxonomy): Eukaryota > Metazoa > Chordata > Chondrichthyes > Orectolobiformes > Hemiscylliidae > Hemiscyllium > Hemiscyllium ocellatum. The sequence goes on along the minus strand of NC_083426.1, from coordinate 10,769,955 downwards.
TCTGAGCAGGTCTACTCTGGATGCTCTGGTTTATTTCCCCAGTCCAAGGATGGGCATATTAGATGGATTGGCCATGCTAAAATTACCTACAGTGTCCAAGGATGGGCTTGTTAGATGGATTTGCCATGCTTAAATTACCCACAGTGTCAAAGGATGGTCAGGCTAGATGGATTAGCCATGAGGAATGCAGGGTTACAGGAATAGGCTGGGGGAGGGAGGTGGTTGTTGGGGGTTGTGATGCCTTTCAGACAGTCACTGTAGATTGATGGGCTGAATGGCTTGCTTCCACACTTTAGGGATTCTATAATCACAGACTTGAACAAGAAATCACGACTGGCACTCCAGTGCAGCCCTGCGGGGGGGTTCAGCACAATCAGAAGTGCCATCTTTAGCAGGAGACCTTAAACCACATGCCCTCACACGTGGCTGTAAAGGGTCCTGGAACAACTCTTCCAAAGCTGAGCATAGCTTATAATCTGGCCAATACTCATCCATCAAGCAAGACCCCCGATGGTTACCATCACACTGTGGGATCTTGCTGTGTGCTAACTGTCAACTGTAGTTCCCCCCGACAATGGTAAACACACATAAAAAAAGACAAAGTACAGCAGATGCTGGCAATCCGAAACAAGCACAGAGAAAGCTGGAGAAACTCAGCAGGTCTGGCAGCATCTGTGGTGTGAGAAACAGAATAAGTGTCTCAAGACCAATTACTCTTTCGCATACGCTTCTAAAGAAGTCTTAACAGGCTCAAAACTTTGACTGTGTTTCTCTCTCTCCACAGATGCTGACAAACCTGCTGAGTTTTCCTGCTTTCTCAGTGTTGGTTGCACAGTGTAAAGACATGTTCAAGCAGTGTGAAACATTCTGAGCTGCTGTAAGGCGATATACAAATACAAATCTTGCTGATTATTTTTTGCAAGGTGCATCACAGTGTGGTTTGGTAACTGCTCTTCCCAAGATCACAAGAAATTACAAGAAAAGAGTTGTGAACACAGCCCAGTCCATCACGCAAACCAGCCTCCCATCTATTGACTCCATCTATATTTCCCACTGCCTTGGGACAGCAGGCAACATAATCAAAGACCCCTCCCAACCCAGTTATATTCTCTTCACAATCTTGCATTGGGCAGAAGATATAAAAATTTGAATACACGCACAGATTCAAGAACAGCTTCTTCCCTGCTGTTATCAGATTTTTGAACAGACCTTTCAAATGTTAATTCTGATCTCTCTCTCTCTCTCTCTCTCTCTCTCCCGCCCCCATCTCTCTCTCTCCCTCTCCCTCTCTCTCTCTCTCTCTCTCTCTCCCTCTATCTCTCTCTCCCTCTCTCTCTCCCTCTCTCTCTCTCTGTGGTTGCGACATTATATTCTGCTCTCTGTTCTGCTACCCTGATGCACTTATATAGCACGCAAAACAATACTTTTCACTGTAACTCGGCACATGTGACAACAGTAAATCAATCAGTGTGTGTGATTTATTGCAAAGAGGTTGTCTTGGGAGTGACTTCCAGATCATGGCGGGTGCACAGATGATTGCTTGGTCTTCTTGTAATCTCTGGTAAATGTGGATGGCATTAACCACCAAATCACATGGATTGAGAGCCAGTGATGCAATCTGTTAATGTCACTCAGCCACTCAGTGGCCTGGTTCTCTCCCTGTATAAGGTAACATCACCCAAAAGCACCACCTCAGTAAAAACTTCATTTTAGAAAATGCATCACTCTGTGCAGCAGAAACTAGGGCAAACATACGGTGGCAGAATGATTGACTCATCACTGTGTGTTTGCTTTCATTAACTGTTTACACAAAACATCCGTCTTCCTCAATAGAGACAGATACAAGGTCGCTGTACTTTTCAAATGGGTGGCACCGCTGCCTATTCAATGGCCACCTCCCCTGATAACCTACAGAATCGTACAGCATGGAAACAGACTCTTCCATCCAATTTGTCCATGCTGACCAGACATCCCAATCTGACCTAATCCCATTTGCCAGCATTTGGCCCAGATCTTTCTAAATCTTTCCTATTCCTGCACCCGCCCGGATGCTTTTAAAAATGTTGTAATTGCACCCACCTCCAACACTTCCTCTGGCAGCTCATTCCAAACATGCACCACTCTGTGTGAAAACACTACCCCTCAGGTCCTTTTTAAATATTTCCCCTCTTACCTTAAACCTATGCGCTCTAGTTTTGGACAACCCCACCCTGGAAAAAAGACTGTGGCTCTTCCCTGTATCCATGCCCCTCATAATTTTATAAATCTCTATAAGGTCACCTCTCAGGCTCCAACACTCTGGGGAAAAAAGCCCCAGCCTATTCAGCCTCTCCCTATAAGTTAAACGCTCCAGTCCCAGCAACATCTTTGACAATCTTTGTGACACCTTCTCAAGTTTAACAACATCCTTCTTATAGCAGGGAGACTAGAACTAGAACTGTATGCACAAGGTCCACCGCCATAGGATGTCACATGTGTCTGTCTTGTGAGATCCTTACACAGCCCCTGTAGCCTGTCTACAAGGGCTCTGTGACATCTATGGGCCAAACAGGTCTTGTCTGTGCTGTATGACTCACTGAACATTTTTACATACATTCTCCAAAGACCATTAGCTGCTCTTTATTATCCTTGTGCATGTCTTCGTCTATACTTGAAGTCAAGTCACCATAGTCCTACCAAGGCGGTGGCACAGTGGTTAGCACTGCTGCCTCACAGCGCCTGAAGACCCGGGTTCAATTCCCGACTCAGGCGACTGACTGTGTGGAGTTTGCACTTTCTCCCCGTGTCTGCGTGGGTTTCCTCCGGGTGCTCCGGTTTCCTCCCACAGTCCAAAGATGTGCGGGTCAGGTGAATTGGCCATGCTAAATTGCCCGTAGTGTTAGGTAAGGGGTAATGTAGGGGTATGGGTGGGTTTCGCTTCGGCGGGTCGGTGTGGACTTGTTGGGCCGAAGGGCCTGTTTCCACACTGTAAGTCTAATCTAATCAAACCATTGGACTACCGTCTCATTAGACAGAGATGACAGGTGGTGATTTAACCTGAGGGCCACCACATCTCAAGTGAGGGAAGAGAAGTTGAGGAGGAGATTCCTTTGTGGTAAACTCAGGCAGCGTAGGGGTTGAACCCATGCTGTCAGCGTCACATTGCTTCACAAACCAGCCATCCATCCAACTGAGCTAAACCCATCTCCATTGTCAAAGGGACCATCACTTCCACATAACTGGAATAGGCACTGTGGGTCAGAGGTCACCTTGACCGGCGTGTCAGAGGTCAATGTAACCTGTGGTTCAAGACAAGAATGGGTCAGAGTGCCCATACAGTGACCTCAGTTGGGATGTTCCAGGCCTTCTCAGGAAGGACTGGCAAGGGGTTTCAATTAAGCAGGAGATAAAAAATTCAGTTTTGCTGCAACAAGTTGAAAATTTCCTAGTCGGTTCAGGGAACCTTTCAGATAGACTGGGTTCCCCTCACCTCTTTTGCAGTCATTACCATGTGATGAATCTTCAGTCCACTGAAATTACATTCACGGGCACAATCTTGTTCAGACTGTACATGAAGTGTCTATGTAGTGGAGCTGACCTCCTCCTCAAAGCCCTTGGGAATACAAAGTTACTTCACTCCTGCACAATCCAAGACACAGTTCTTTGCACAAATGCTGACAGGTTTTGGGATGAACCCTCTCCTTGACGACCAACTCGGGACAATTCTCAGTCGTATGCAGTCTGACTTGTCAGTGTTAAACCTGACAGTATTACAGGGTGAACCATGATGGTCCAATAAGCCTAACCAAGCAAGACCTGACTAGGGCTGGAAAACGAGGCTGCACTCAAATGAGGGCTAAACACAGCGAGCCATCTTCTGTGGCTGTGTCCTTATCCCTTCCACGCCTTTGGCAAAACAGTATGTCATCTCGCGGTTGTGATGAAAGGTCAGTGAGCTGATGGTGCGTGAACTGTTGAGAGTTGTACTCCTCTTATTTTGAGAGTTTGGAACGTTGGCAGATGTGTGATGGACATTACCAGTGTAGTGCCAATTCTGCCACCTTGGTAACTGCAAAGGAGTGACAGATATTGATTGCACATGATGCACCTGACTTTTACCCTGACCGATTCCTGGGACAGCAGGACTGATGTAGGAAGAGCGACTAGAATGATTAGGATGATCTTCACTGGAGTTGAAAAGAATGAGGGGGTATCTCGTATAAACCTATAAAATTCTAACAAGACTAGACAGGGTAAAACCAGGAAGGATGACCAATGACTGAAGGTAGGTGTAGATGCAGGGCTCACAGTTCTAAAGATACTGGGTAAGCCATTTAGGACTGAGCTGTCTTCACCCAGAGAGTGGTGAGCCTGTGGAATTCTCTGCCACAGAAGGCAGTTAAGGCCAAAACATTGAATGTTTTCAAGAAGGAGTTAGATATAGTTCTTAGGACTAAAGAGATCAAAGAGCATGATCATGCTGAATGGCTCCTGTATTCTATATTTAATAGATAGCTCTGTGCGTTAGTATAGATGTATATCTGATGTATTGTTAGTAATACAAAATTGTACAGATCTATCATGATGCAGCTTGGCATGAGTTCAGAAATTATACTAAATGTAATAGGAGTTCTCAGAGAGACGTGATTTCATAAGTGTGTGCTATATGCAAGCTTAATTGTTATGTTTACCTATTTCAATAATAGGATATATAATCACATTATATAAATGTATACATATGTGTGCCATTAGCAACAAACCAGAGCAACGTTCTTTACTGTACTAATCTCCTATTATATGCTCCAACAGTTTAATCAGCAACTTTGCATAAATAGTAAGCCTCCAAAAATATTTTAAATCACTTTGGGAGCAATTCAAAACAAACTCTTTTTCATAATGTGCATCATCAATCTCTACAACAGCACACGCGAAACAGTCACAGTCGGCTTCGCCCCGTTCGAGGGTTGGCATTAAGACTGATTTCTGCTGTCTCAGTCCCGTTCCCAGAGAACAGGAATGCCCAGAGGAAATCAAAATGGCTCTCGATTTCATTCAGCCCACATCCAGATGCCACATGTGGAAGATGGGAACGTCATCAGCGTATCCTTTCTGTCAATTGTTTCCGCAATCTCTACAGAATTGAAATGACCCTGCTGTGGCTGCACAGAGGGGATGTGCAATCATAGAATGTCATGAAGAATCTCATTCAGTTACTCAACAGGGCCTGCCACAGTGAAGAAGAATCTTCCAAACACTTCACAACATTTGTAAATCCCAACAGATAAGATTCTTGTTAGGACTATTCATCCAACTGTTGGCATTCGGAACGTTCTTGTACACAAGCCTCAGAGATATAATATGAAAATGCAGCAAGCTATCATGAAAGCAAATGTTATGTTATGGATGAAATCTTGATGTTTTACAATACCATAGTATCCAACAGCAATCAACAGTGACCAGAAATTGATATGGATTTGGAATATACGTACTGAGGCAACAAGAGCAGCTCTGAGGCTCGGGACACTGCAGCAAGTAATTCGCCTCCTGACTCCCCAAAGCCTGTCCACCATCTACAAGGCACAAGTTAGGAGTGTGTTGGGAGACTCCCCACTTGCCTGTTTGGGTGCAGCTCCACTAACACTCAAAAAGCTCAACACCATCCAGGACAAAGCAGCCACTTGATTGACACCACATCCACAAACTTTCATTGCATCACTGACACTCAGTAGTGACAGGGTATATCATCTACAAACAAAATAAAAACTGAAAGAACTGCGGATGCTGTAACTCAGAAACAAAAACAGAAATTGCTGGAAAAGCTCAGCAAGTCTGAACGCATCTGTGGAGAGAAATCAGAGTTAATGTTTCGGGTCAAGAGACCCTTTCTCAGGACTACCATCCACAAGATGCCAAGGCTCTAACGATGGCACCTACCAGACTCATGAACACTTCCATTCAGAAAGGGAGGGGCAGCAGATAAATGGGAATACCACCTCCTGCAGTTCTTCTCAAGCCACTCACCATCCTGATTTGGAAAATATTGCTGTTCCTTCGATGCTGCTATGTCAAAGTCCTTTTACTCTGCTGCCTAACTGCATTAGGGGTATGCTTACACCAAATGTACAGCAATGGTTCAGACAGGCAGCTCACCACCACCTTCTCAAGGGCAACGAGGAGTGGACAATAACTCCTGGCCCAGTCAGCAACTCCCTCATCTCCTGAATGAATAAAAACCAAAATCTGACCTCGCTGAACTGAACATCCTGAATGGTTAAAACAGACAGTTGGGAGGCTGTGTAATACATCACACGTACAGATAGAGTTAATGAGAAGAAGCAGAAAACTTGACCTTTTTTTTAAAGCACTCCTTATGCTCACTGTCACTGAGGTCAATTGTTTCCCCCAATACCAGTTTTGCACGAGGCTATACATGGAACATGGGCCATTGATGGTGCAAAGCTCTGTCATTGGCCAGGCAACTCACGCACTGCAGAGAAAGAGCTTATGTAATTTACAACCTCTCCTCACATCTTCGGGTGATCTTAAAGTGCTTTATAACTCAGTTACTTTGGAAGCACAGTGACTGCTGATTGAGAAACAAATAAACAGTCAATTTACGTGGTAAAGAAGGTATACATCATGCTTGCTCTCATTGGTTGAAGTGGTGGATATAAAAGTTAGCAAGTTATGTTGCAGCTGTATAAAACTTTAGTTAGGGCACATTTAAAGTACTGTGTGCAGTTCTGGGCACTGCACGTTTTGGGAAGGATTGGAGGCTCGGCAGAGGGTGCAGAAGTGAATTCCCAGCATGTTGAATTGATTGGAGTATTAGCTATAAGGGGGGGCTGAACAAACTTGAATTGTTTTTGCCAGTGTCGGAGGCTGAGGGGTGACTTGATTGAAGTGTATAAAGTTATGAGTAACTTGGATTGGGTGGATAGATGGAGTCCTTTTCCCAAGATAGAAATGCCAAATATTAGGGGGCATAGGTTTAAGGTCAGAGGGAGAAAGTTTAATGGAGATGTGAGAGGCAAGTTTTTTTAAACACAGGTGGTAGGTACCTGGAATGCATTGTCAGGAGAAGGGATAGAAGTAGATATGATAGCAAATTTTAAGAGGCATTTAGGCAGACACATGAACAGGCAAGGACTAAAGGGCTATAGGTCAAATGCAGGTAGATGGGATTACTTTAGAAAGGCATCATGGTCAGCACAGACCTTGTGGCCTGAAGGGCCTGTTTGAGGGGAGGGAGTGTGTGTGTGTGTGTGTGTGTGTGTGTGTGTGTGTGTGTATGTGTGTGTGTGTGTGTGTGTGTGTGTGAGAGAGATGAGGGAGTGTGTGTGTGGGGGGGGGGGGGGGGGGGGAGTGTGTGTGTGTGTGTGTGAGAGAGAGAGATGAGGGAGTGTGTGGGGGGGGGTGGGGGAGTGTGTGTGTGTGTGTGGGTTGATGGAGTGTGTGTGTGTGGGGGGGTGAGGGAGTGTGTGTGTGTGTGTGTGTGTGTGTGTGGTGGGGGGTGAGGGAGTGTGTGTGTGTGTGTGTGTGTGGTGGGGGGGTGAGGGTGTGTGTGTGTGTGTGTGGTGGGGGGGTGAGGGAGTGTGTGTGTGTGTGTGGTGGGGGGGTGAGGGAGTGTGTGTGTGTGGTGGGGGGGTGAGGGAGTGTGTGTGTGTGTGTGTGTGTGGTGAGGGAGTGTGTGTGTGGTGGGGGGGTGAGGGAGTGTGTGTGTGGTGGGGGGGTGAGGGAGTGTGTGTGTGGTGGGGGGTGAGGGAGTGTGTGTGTGTGGTGGGTGGGGGGGTGAGTGAGTGTGTGTGTGTGTGTGTGTGTGGTGGGGGGGTGAGGGAGTGTGAGTGTGTGGTGGGGGGGTGAGGGAGTGTGTGTGTGTGTGTGTGTGTGGTGGGGGGGTGAGGGAGTGTGTGTGTGTGTGTGTGTGTGAGTGTGTGGTGGGAGGGTGAGGGAGAGTGTGTGTGTGTGTGGTGGGGGGGGTGAGGGAGTGTGTGTGTGTGTGGTGGGGGGGTGAGGGAGTGTGTGTGTGTGGTGGGGGGGAGTGTGTGTGTGTGTGTGGTGGGGGGGTGAGGGAGTGTGTGTGTGTGTGTGTGTGTGTGTGAGAGTGTGTGGTGGGAGGGTGAGGGAATGTGTGTGTGTGTGGTGGGGGGGTGAGGGAGTGTGTGTGTGTGTGGTGGGGGGGTGAGGGAGTGTGTGTGTGTGTGGTGGGGGGGGGAGTGTGTGTGTGTGTGTGTGGTGGGGGGGTGAGGGAGTGTGTGTGTGTGTGTGTGTGAGTGTGTGAGTGTGTGGTGTGAGGGTGAGGGTGTGTGTGTGTGTGTGTGTGTGTGTGGTGGGGGGGTGAGGGAGTGTGTGTGTGTGGGGGGGGGAAGTGTGTGTGTGTGTGTGTGTGTGTGGCGGGGGGGTGAGGGAGTGTGTGTGTGTGTGTGTGGTGGGGGGGGGGGGCGGAGTGTGTGTGTGTTCCTGTGCTGTAGTGTTCTGTTTCATGTGCTATGCACAGCAAGATCTTGATATCCTACAATGAGTAAAATCTTGACTAACACTTTTCCCTCAACCATTACCAACAAACAAATGCAATCATCTCACTGCCATTAGTGGGATCCTGCTGTGGAGAAGTTGTCTGCCCTTTTATTACAGGGGACAATATATGTTTAATTACGAGCCCAGGATTAGAGAGTGATAAACATCTTGGGGGCGGGTAAGGCTGGAAGAGGTTTCAGAGATAGGGAGGGGCAAAGTTACGAAGAGATATAGAAACCAAGGACGAGAATTTAAAATCACGATGTGGCTTTACTGAGAGGCAATAGAGGACAGTGAGCCACTGAGGAATAGAGTTTGCTGCATATCAAGAGGCAGCAAGGCTCTAGATGGTTTCAACTTCACATGGGGAATGAATGTGGGGCAGCAGCCAGGAGAAGGTGAGAGAAGTTAAGGGGAGGTGATGGCCTTGTGGTATTATCACTGGACTGTTAAACCAGAGCTGAAAATGTGTTGCTGGAAAAGCACAGCATGTCAGGCAGCATCCAAGGAGCAGGAGAATCAACGTTTCAGGCATGAGCCCTTCTTCAGGAATCTGAAGAAGAGACCCAGGTTAAACCAGAGACCCAGGTAATGTTCTGGGACCTGGGCTTGAATCCCACCGTGGCAGATGATGGAGTTTGAATTCAATAAAAATTATGACCATGAAACCATTGCCAATTGTTGGGGAAGAAACCCATTTGGTTCAATAGTGCCCCTTAGGGAAGGAAATTGCCATCCTTATCTGGTCTGGCTTACACATGACTCCAGATCCATATCAACGTGGTTGACTTTTAACTACCGTCCATGTAGTTAGGGATGGGCAAGAAATGCTGGGACACCCCTCATCCCATGAAGAATGTTTTAAAACTTGAAGCAAGAAGTACAAAGTCATTCACAAGGGTTTCTAGCAGCAGAGACAGGGCCAACGTCGGGTGATGTTACATTAGTGGGGGTACCTTGGGTAACCTTAGTGATTGTGATAAAAACCCAACAAATTCAAAGTTTATAGATAATCATCAGCAATCCATACAAACATCAAGGAATGAAATTAACTCAGAGACAAGTTATTTAATATTTAGAATCCCTTCAGGGCCCTTCGGCCCAACAAGTCCACACTGATGCTCCAAAGAGTATCTCATCCAAAACCCATTCCCCATTACTCTACATTTACCCCTGACTAATGCATCTAACCTACATACCCGCAACCATTATGGACAATTTAGCATGGCTAGTTCACCTAACCTGCACATCTTTGGATTATGAGAGGAAACTAGAGCACCTGGAGGAAACCCACACAGACACGGGGAAAACGTGCAAACTCCACACAGGCAGTCGCCCGAGGCTGGAATCGAACCTGGGTCCCTGGCACTGTGAGGCAGCATTGCCAACCACTGAGCTACCATTATCTGCACCAGGCAAGAATTTTAATGACTGGACAAGGTATGAATTACAATCAGCCACGTAGGCTACCCATCACAAATCAACAAGATTAATTGTAGAGAAAAGGTTCATTCTATGTTTCCATTATTTACACACAAAGGCCAAATGGTCATCTCCTCTTAATGTACCACTTATAATAATGGGATCACACAGTTAATCTGCTCTGTATGATTATATCTTGATATAAAATGTAGGTGATAAAACCTTAAAAGTTCAAGTCAGCAAACTGCTCATAAAAAGACTTACAGCACCATTACCTCAGTATTAAGGTGTTTTACAATTGAGTAAGTGTATTTTGAAATGCAGCAATTGTTTTCATATAGAAAACACGGAACCAATTTGCCCAAGCCAAGCACCACCAAGCAGCAACATGTAAAATGACTGATGGTCTTTTTTGAACTGGCAGACAAGGATAAAAACTGACAGGGCAACGGGAACAATTCCCCTGTATTTCTACCAAACGGCAACATGGGATCTTTTACACCCACCTGTAGGAGAAGATAGTAATATAATGCTTCATCTGAAGGATGACACCCATGTTAATGCAACACTCCCTCAATATGAGGTACCTTGTGTTAATGCAGCATCCCTCAAGATGAGGTACCTTGTGCTAATGCAGCACTCCCTCAGTATGAGGTACCTTGTGTTAATGCAGCACTCCCTCAGTATGAGGTGCCTTGTGTTAATGCAGCACCCCCTCAGTATGAGGTACCTTGTGTTAATGCAGCACCCCCTCAGTATGAGGTACCTTGTGTCAATGTAGCACTCCCTCAGTATGAGGTACCTTGTGTTAATGTAGCACCCCCTCAGTATGAGGTACCTTGTGTTAATGCAGCACTCCCTCAGTATGAGGTCCCTTGTGTTAATGCAGCACTCCCTCAGTATGAGGTACCTTGTGTTAATGTAGCACCCCCTCAGTATGAGGTACCTTGTGTTAATGCAGCACTCCCTCAGTATGAGGTCCCTTGTGTTAATGCAGCACTCCCTCAGTATGAGGTACCTTGTGTTAATGTAGCACTCCCTCAGTATGAGGTACCTTGTGTTAATGTAGCACTCCCTCAGTATGAGGTACCTTGTGTTAATGCAGCACTCCCTCAGTATGAGGTATCTTGTGTCAATGCAGCACTCCCTCAGTATGAGGTACCTTGTGTTAATGCAGTACTCCCTCAGTATGAGGTACCTTGTGTTAATGCAGTACTCCCTCAGTATGAGGTACCTTGTGTCAATGCAGCACTCCCTGAGTATGAGGTACCTTGTGTTAATGTAGCACCCCCTCAGTATGAGGTACCTTGTGTCAATGTAGCACTCCCTCAGTATGAGGTACCTTGTGTCAATGCAGCACTCCCTCAGTATGAGGTACCTTGTGTCAATGCAGCACACCTTCAGCATGAGGTACCTTGTGTTAATGCAGCACTCCCTCAGTATGAGGTCCCTTGTGTTAATGCAGCACCCCCTCAGTATGAGGTACCTTGTGTCAATGTAGCACTCCCTCAGTATGAGGTACCTTGTGTTAATGTAGCACCCCCTCAGTATGAGGTACCTTGTGTTAATGCAGCACTCCCTCAGTATGAGGTCCCTTGTGTTAATGCAGCACTCCCTCAGTATGAGGTACCTTGTGTTAATGTAGCACCCCCTCAGTATGAGGTACCTTGTGTTAATGCAGCACTCCCTCAGTATGAGGTCCCTTGTGTTAATGCAGCACTCCCTCAGTATGAGGTACCTTGTGTTAATGTAGCACTCCCTCAGTATGAGGTACCTTGTGTTAATGCAGCACTCCCTCAGTATGAGGTACCTTGTGTTAATGCAGCACTCCCTCAGTATGAGGTCCCTTGTGTTAATGCAGCACTCCCTCAGTATGAGGTACCTTGTGTTAATGTAGCACTCCCTCAGTATGAGGTACCTTGTGTTAATGTAGCACTCCCTCAGTATGAGGTACCTTGTGTTAATGCAGTACTCCCTCAGTATGAGGTACCTTGTGTTAATGCAGCACTCCCTCAGTATGAGGTACCTTGTGTCAATGCAGCACTCCCTCAGTATGAGGTACCTTGTGTTAATGCAGTACTCCCTCAGTATGAGGTACCTTGTGTCAATGCAGCACTCCCTGAGTATGAGGTACCTTGTGTTAATGTAGCACCCCCTCAGTATGAGGTACCTTGTGTCAATGTAGCACTCCCTCAGTATGAGGTACCTTGTGTCAATGCAGCACTCCCTCAGTATGAGGTACCTTGTGTCAATGCAGCACACCTTCAGCATGAGGTACCTTGTGTTAATGCAGCATCCCTCAGTATGAGGTACCTTGTGTTAATGTAGCACTCCCTCAGTATGAGGTACCTTGTGTTAATGCAGCATCCCTCAGTATGAGGTACCTTGTGTTAATGCAGCATCCCTCAGTATGAAGTGCATTGCGTACACTCCCAGTTTAGACTTTGTCAATCCCTCAAGTGAAGCCTGAACCCACCATCTTTGAACCCGTAGCAAACATTCCCTCTTCACCAACGAGGAATTAGTATTTCTGGACAACCTTTCAAAGTAACGTATTCCATTTGCATCACAGCATTATGTCTCCCTGCATAGCCAGTACAATTGAAAACAATGCTTACATTTTCCACTGTTAAAATGATAGACTAAAAGATAACACTAACAGCGACAGGGTGTGCGTCGCACATAGCCAATCTCACACCAATTGTCCATCTGTCTGGTTAAGTTGTTGGTTCCAGCTCCATTTGTCCCCAACTGGTTTAATTGGGACTCTGTGGGTCACCAATACTTCAGGCTCTTTCAAGAACCAAGGAAACTGAGCTCTGTCAAGATGGATAAGACAATAAACCTTGTACAACAACAGAGAAGCAAGCAAGAGATACTCAAGGTGGGAGCACTGCCAGAAACTTCAATCCCCTTGGCTTTCTACTCACCACAGCTTATCCCTGCCTTGTAGTTATGAGAAATGAAGACTGCAGCAAAACAGACAAAGGGGAGGGAGAGGACGACAGCACAATCTGTCCAACCTCCTCCTGACAGAATAGGGTAATAAACAACAAAATCTGCCCTTAGTCACACAAAGAAAAACAACCATGTTGCAACACGGATCGCTTCTGAGAAAACATCTGCTGATCTGAATTCTTTACTTTGAATAACTGAGGCATGTCTCATCAGTGAGAGAGGCAGAGCTGTGAGTAGCATGACACTGAAATGTCAAAACATTCCAGCCAGGGCGTGGAGATCTGGGTGTGGAAGTTTTCACTTATATATCCAAGGCGTCACCAAATTGCAAGGACGTTTTCTTCTTGTTTTGGCGTATTTTCTTCCATCCAATCTAATCTCAAGTCAGTCACTTTTGATTTAGAAGGTGCATGTTCAAGTCCCTCGAAGGACCTTACACATTATCTCAGCTAACTCTCCAGCACTAAGAGTGTCTGCTGCATTTTGTATTTACCACCTTTTGGAAGAGACAATAAACCCAAATCTTTATCTGCATTCCTGCCTACTTCCTTGTACACCTCTCCCATCCTCACCACCACACCACCCCCAACCCAAATCTCAGATCAATCAACTTCCTTCACCCAAAATTGGAAAGTTGCTGTTATGTGTCAGTCTCCCCATCTGGATTAATTTCTCCATCCACTGGGGGAGCTGTGACCTTTGTTAATAGCTGCATTACCGACCCATTACATGGTCCATGGGTTGGCCAGCATAGAATCATAGAATCCCTAATGTGTGGAAACAGGCTATTCGGCCCAACAAGTCCACATCAACCCTCTGAAGAGTAACTGACCCAGATCCATTCCTCAATCTTATTACTCTACATTTCCTGACTAATGCACCTAACCTACATATCCCTGAACATTATGGACAACTTACCATGGCCAATCTACCTAACCTATGCATCTTTGGACTGTGGGAGGAAATCAGAGCACCTGAAGGAAACCCACACAGACACGGGGAGAATGTGCAAACTCCACACAGTTGCTGAGGCTGGAATTACACCCTGATCTCTGCTGCTGGTGTGAGGCAGCAGTGCTAACCACTAAGCCATCGTGTCACTCAAAACCAAAGTGGATAATGCAGGAGCATCAATAGATCCTCTTCTTTCTCCACCCTGTGTCTTTACTTTTGTAGTGCACACCCTCCCTTATACTTCTAAATGTAACAGAAATAATGGGAATCACTAAACAGCCAAGGTATTAGCATAAGTATTTAATGATCTTCACTGTATTTATAAAACACCTTTGGATTTAACTTTGTGTTCCATTGTCTTTCGATTAAGACAGTTGTGTTAACTGACTATCTCTGCCTTCCCTCTCAGAAGGAACTAAAGGAAGATGGGTATTTTGAAGAAGGTCAGAGAATTGCCCTTGCTGCCCTGGTCATTATTTATTCCCCAAACATCAAACTAAAACTAAATAGATCTTGTCCTTATCACATTGCTTTTAGGAGATTATTTGATGTGAATTGATTGCCACATGTCCTGTATTACACTACACAGCCAATGTACTTCACTGTCTGTAAAGAGCTTTGAGATATCGTGAGAATCACAGGATTGTAACGGCACAGAGAGATGCTATCTGGCCCATCGTGCCTGTGGCTCTGAGGGTTTTAACTTAGTGCCATTCTTCGGACTGTTGCCCATTAAACTGCCCATTGTTTCCATTTAAATAATCATTCAGTGCCTTTCTGTATGCCTCAATTGAATCTGCCTTCACCACACATTCTAAGCGGTGCTTACCAATCCCTAACCACTCACTGCAAGATAAGGCTTTCTACGCGTCCACATGTGCTTCTTTGCAAAACACTCTATGATGGAACCCTTTATTTCAGTACTAATTGGAATGAGGTCAGCTGGGAGAACCTCATAGAATATGAGTTCCCTGACTGGGGCTGTTGACTTGGTCCAATCAGGGAACACTGGCTGACAGACACAAACTGGAGTGTCATAGGGGCTCTTGTGGTGCAGAGGTAGAATCCCTACCGCTCAACCAGGAGGCCCAGGTTCAAATCTCACCTGCTCCAGATGTGTGTAAAAATAACTGAACAGGTTGATTAGAAAAATAGGTTAAACAAAAACAAGTAAACAGGAGCATCAAAGGTTCTGTTAACTCTGAGAGCTGGGTCTGAGGAAGCCAAATTATGCATGTGTAACTTGGTAATGGATCAGTGGTGCTGGAAGAGCACAGCAGTTCAGGCAGCATCCAACGAGCAGCGAAATTGACGTTTCGGGCTACCTCGTTGATTTTAACTTGGTGATGGGTTACTGGCCTCTGTGGAATTATTTAAAATTCCTGATCCATTAATAAACAGGAACCATTTCTTCCTGCTGACTCTGCCCAGACCCCTCATGATTTTGAAAATTTCTATCTCTTTGCCTCCTCCTTCCAAGGAAAGAAAGTTGCAACTTCACCAATTTTTCCTCACAAACGTTTGTGAAAAGTGCGATAAAACCGACAGGTTCTTTCCTTTTACACAACCAGTTTTGTTTACCGAAGGCAGCCTGTGGTCACAAATTATTCACCGATCGAATGTTCTGGCACAAACATTTCGAAGTTGGGACTTAAAATAACTCCTCAGAGGCTGGCAGTCAATCACTCCTTATTTACAAATAGCAACATTTATAGGAACCCAGGAATTAGGAGCAGGAGTAGGCAATTCAGCCCTTTGAGCCCGCTCCGCCATTTAACATGATCATGAATGGTCTTAGCTTGATCTCAACTCCATTCTCCCACCTGCTCCCCGTCACCCTTTATCCCGTTGTTGTGGTTCTGTTCGCCGAGCTGGAAGTTTTTGTTGCAAACGTTTCGTCCCGTGGCTAGGAGACATCATCAGTGCTCTGGAGCCTCCTGCGAAGCGCTTCTTTGATGTTTAATATCCACTTATATATCCACTATAAATACCGGAAGAAACATCAAAGAAGCACTTCGCAGGAGGCTCCAGAGCACTGATGATGTCTCCTAGCCAGGGGACGAAACGTTTGCAACAAAAACTTCCAGCTCGGCGAACAGAACCACAACAATGAGCACCCGAGCTACAAATCTTCACACAAACCTTGAACCCTTTATCCCGCTTTTCATCAGAAACATAGCTATTTCTTTCTTGAATCTGTTGGTTGATTCTGCCTCCACTGCTCTCTGGGCAGTGAGTTCCACAGATTCACAATTCTCTGGGAGAAGTAGTTTCTCCTCACCTCAGTTTTGAACCTACCTCCTCTCACTCGAGATCTATGACACTATGTAGCCTTTGACAATAACACTGAACCAGGCATTCAGGGACTTAATACTCCAGACATTCACCCCTTTATGTCAGCCAGGTCTCCCTGATTAGACCAGATTAATAGTCTCAATCAAGGAACTCATATTCTGTAATGTCCAGCTGGCTGACCTCATTACAGTCACTACAGCATTCTTCCTGAATTGCTCTAAGTTTAAACTGAGCAACAGCCATCTCAGAATCACAAGCAGAGAAGAAGACCATTCAGCCTATCGTGTTTGTACTTGCTCTCCAAAGGAGCAACTAACCGAGTGCCACCACTCCACCTTCTGCCCGCAACCCAATTACAATGTACATTTTCACATTACTATCTTATTCACTCTTGAACACCTTGATTAAACCTGCCTCCATCATACTGTTGGGATGCATGGTGCAGATCCCAATAGCTCGCTGTGTGAGAAAGCATTTTCTCACGTTGCCATGGCCTCTTTTGCCCGTTACCTCAAATCTTTGCCCTCGCTACTTCCACCAGTGTAGAAAAGCTTTAGCTTGCTGTCCAGACTCCTCATGGATCCTCACTCACCACTTCTGGGCATTACACCTACAGAATGCTGTCTGAGCCACTGCGACCTGTAGAGAGTCCTAATGGGAGTATTTGAGGCAGGTGTTGCAGGTCAAAATCAAAAAAGTGGTGCTGGAAAAGCACAGCCAGTCAGACAGCACCCGAGGAGCAGGAGGGTCGATGTTTTGGGCATTAGCCCTACATTAGGATTATGAGGAGCTTATGCCCCAAAATGTCGACTCTCCTGCTCCTCGGATGCTGCCTGACCTGCTGTGCTTTTCCTGCTCCACACTCTCGACTCTGATCTCCAGCATCTGCAGTCCTCACTTTCTCCCAGTTGCAGGTCAAAACACAATCATTCAAAATAACATAGAAATTCCATCATTCAAAAGTGCGGTGACACGTCTTATCTTGGGACGACTTCAAAGGGCAACTATACAACCCACCTTGACAGGATGTTATAGGATGAAGCAAGTTTGCTACAAGGTTCGTAATATAAAACAGCACCAAAACAGGAGAAGATGTTCCTTTACTGATTACAGCTTTCTGTTTCTATTTCTGCATTTTCTAGGTGTGGCCGCAGCAAGGTGAGGGGGTGTAGTTAATTCCTACATGAGTAAGGAATTTGCCAAAGGATAGGGATGGGATCAGCTCAAAGAGAGAGCTGAAACAAAAAAAAATGGAAGTTTTTTTTTAAGTCACAAAATTTGGCTTACAGTTGAATTCCTGAGGAACGCTACAGTTGGGACACCGAATGGAACAAATGATCTTTTGGGGGAAGTTTTGGGAGGCTTGTTTGGGATGGAAAGGGGCTTCTTTCATCACTATCCTACAGTTGCTTGAAAACAAATCCTGCTCTCTTCACCTGGTCTGTCCTAGGTGTGCCAAATCAACATGCTTGGTTCATAACTGACCTCCCCCCCCCACCCCCAACCCCATCTCTAATGTGACTAAGCAACAGGAAGTGCACTGTCACCTATTTGAAGGCAAAGAGGAATGGATAACAACAGAAATGGCTGGAGAAACTCAGCAGGTCTGGCAGCATCTGTGAAGTCCAGCAATCCTTATTCAGAACCAATCTGGACTCAAAACGTTAACTCTATTTCTGCCTCCACAGATGCTGCCAGACCTGCCGAGTTTCTCCAGCCATTATCCAGTAATTTCTGTGCTTGTTTCAGATCTTCAGCATTTGTGGTTCTTTGTTTCATTTGAGGGATGGGCAATAATTGGTATCCTTAGTGTCAGCACCATATCCTAAAAATCAGCAATTTTTAAATTACACATTCATTCCTGAATTAAATGTCACATTATCCTGTGGGGAACACCTTGGCACAAAAAAAAACCTGGGTGTGTACTGCAGGTAATGCTAATTGTAGTCTGAGAGTTTGAAAGGGTTAATGTCTTGAACAGTGTAAACAACACATCTGTGACGATGTAAGAGATTGCATGAGAGAGGGAAAAAAACTTCAAAGAATCAATTTGGAGTTAGTCATGCTTCTAAAACGTTACATGTAATGTTTTAACAATTTATTGTTCAAACCTGTTAAAGGCTCCTAACGAGACAAACCAAACATACAACAAAATTGAAAATGTGTTGTTGGAAAAGCGCAGCAGGTCAGGCAGCATCCAAGGAGCAGGAGCCCTTCCTCATGCCCGAAACGCGATCCTCCTGCTCCTTGGATGCTGCCTGACCTGCTGCGCTTTTCCAGCAACACATTTTCATCTCTGATCTCCAGCATCTGCAGTCCTCACTTTCTCATACAACAAATCACTGTGGGTGGCACGGTGGCACAGTGGTTAGCACTGTTGCCTCACAGCGCCTGAGACCCGGGTTCAATTCCCGACTCAGGCGACTGACTGTGTGGAGTTTGCACGTTCTCCCTGTGTCTGCGTGGGTTTCCTCCGGGTGCTCCGGTTTCCTCCCACAGTCCAAAGATGTGCGGGTCAGGTAAATTGGCCATGCTAAATTGCCCGTAGTGTTAGGAAGGGGTAAATGTAGGGGTATGGGTGGGTTGTGGGTCGGTGTGGACTTGTTGGGCCGAAGGGCCTGTTTCCACACTGTAGGTAATCTAATCTAATCTAAAATTGGTCTTCAACAGAAGGTGGCTTCTTCAGATGCAATGGGAGAAGATTAAATCCATTCCGAGTTGCATCTAAAACTGAAACCAGTACTAAATGTTCCTCAGTGTAGAAGCATATTTCCTTCTATCTTCTTCACTAGAATGGACAAAAAAAAAGAGTTGATTTTTAACCGCCTTGCTCACAAAGACCTCTAGTTGAACCAGTACTGTAATCAGAACCACATGTGATTCCACCTACTCCGAGGTGCAGAGAGTCCATATATAAATACAACAAGCAGCCTACCAGAAGCCTCCAAGTTGCAGTTCAGTCCAGCATGACAGCCTCTGCCCTGAATTGATGATGCTTCAATCAGGAACCAGGGGTCCTTCCTTAAAAAACAGGAACTTCCAACTTAAAACTGTTGAGGTCTTTTCCCCAGGATAGAGGAGTCCAAAACTAGAGGCCATAGGTTTAGAGTGAGAGGGGAACAATTTAAAAGGGACCTAAGGGGCAACCTTTCCATGCAGGCGGTGGTGTGTGTATGAAATGAGCTGCCAGAGGATGTGGTGGGGACGGGTACAATTACAACATTGAAAAGACATCTGGATGGAGACATGAATAGGAAGGGTTTAGAAGGATATGGGCCAAATGCTGGCAAATGGGACTAGATTAATTTAAGATATCTGGTTGGCATGGACGAGTTAGACTGAAAGATCTGTTTCCGTGCTGTGCATCTCTATAACTCTATGAGGTGAATTTAATCTCTCACTGAGTCTTTGGAACTCCATGAAATAAATGGTGCAAGGAAAGACCTTGAATATTTTTAAGAGACAAAAGAAAATCTACAGGTGCTGCAAATATTGAATATTTTTAAGGCAGAGATAGATAGATTCTTGTTAAGTGAGCGGGGGAGGGCTAAGGGTTATCAGGAAGAGGCGGGAATGAAGATTTGGGTTTAGTCTGATCAGCCATGATCTTATTCAATAGCAGAGCAGGTTTCCAGGGCAGAATGGTTTACTTCCACTTCGAATTCGCATGTTCATGGGAACCAAAGCCAAAGGGAAGGTAACTCATAAGTCATTGGAGGTGTCTTCATAAACTGACCACATTTCTCTCAGTGGCTTCTTGACTCCACAACAGATCTCATCGCACAGCTCCATCTCAGACTTACAATCCAATCGAACGGAGCCTGGCTGGGTGATAGGGGAGGAATTTTAAAAAGATACAATATTCTTCCGAGTCATTTGACCACAAAATGCACTGTGATGTATATTCTGATTATTACTGCTTTTTTCTGCAGGGGATCATATTTCACCAAAATATTGCACTGTTTCCCCTTTCCCTGATCCCCTGATATCTCAGATTTGGAGACATCCTCAGACTGCCATCTCCAAAACTATCGTCTCAACTTTACTTATCGGATTTCTACTTTTAACTTTTTTTTTATCCTTTGGTTTTCAACCTTGTTAGTATTCTACAACATAATCATTTAATCATCTATCCTAATCATTTCAAGAGAAAATATTTTGTGAATTAGAGAAAGTTCTGGATTCCCCAGTATCAATTTATTTGTGACTATCTCTGTGTAGCTAAGGGGGGTATCTTATCAAGATGGTTGGGGAGATTTTGGCTACCCTCTGGTGATCTGGTGAGAGACCAGCATTCCCTATTTTTGGAAAAACCTGTGGATCAGGTAGCTGACAGGAGGCCAAGGGCTGGTCTTTCCCGCAATTAAGACCCTAAGGAGAGGGAATTCTCACCTACCAAGAGGTACTGGCTAATCAGCATCAGACAACTCTCTTGCTCAGCAGCACCACTGGTAGGCAGTGACCGCTGCTTGAAAGACAGCCACTGGAGGCTGATGTAAGTGATGGTGGGAGGCATTTCAAGGGGGCAGAGTCGCAGATGAGGTAGGTTGAAGCTGGGGGGAGTCAAGTGAGTGTATGGGGGAGAGTCAGCAACAAGGGCAAGGGAATTGCTCTCAATAGGCAACATCTCCCCAAACACTTTTTCACTGATGGGTCCCTCAATCAGCCTCAATTGAATATTTCCAAATGAGGAACAGCTATGAACATGGGACCCTTCTGATGGATCACGAGCAATCAGCACAGGTTTCCTTATCTGACACTCCCCTGCTACACTCATGTTATTCCCCCCAGGTTCAAACCACTTCCCCTGCAACTCTGCTCCCTCAATGGATCATAAGCAATTAGCGCAGGTTCCCTTACCATGTTCCCCATGTCTGGTGACAGATCTATGTAGGTGCTTAATTGGTCAGGGATAGGGGTGGTTGAAGTCTAACCAAAGAGTTAGGGAGTCTAACCAAAGGCATTCCTGCATTGGACTGAATCCGGCTAGAGGCAGGAATGTGGCAGATTCCAGATTCTGACCTGCAACAATCCAACCTCATTATATCCAATCCACCCATGAGGGAGGAATTATAATCTCGCTATAAAATGTTAGTAGCATGGAAAAGGTCCTCTCATGTTTTTCTTCCTTCCTCCTTCACCAAATTGTTCTATTCCCTGAAGCCTAGTGGCGAAGGTTAAAACTACAGTCAATCCTTACAGAATTTTCTAAGCTTTTAGTTTTGGAGGTACACAAAAGTACAAACATACACCTCCTAAACCCCATCATTACAGTTTGAGTCTGTTCCTATTTGTAGGAGCATGATTAAATCCTCACTGAATACTCAGAATACTCTCCGGCTGCCTGGATAAGTGCAGCTCCAACTATACCGAAGAAGCTCAACAGCCCAGGACAAAGCAACCCATGTCGAGGGCACTCCATCGAACATTTTTAACAGTTACCCCTTCATCACTGATACACAGTGGCAGTTGTGTGTATCATCTACAAGAGGCACTGTAATAAATCACCAAGGCTCCTCTGACAGCAACTTCCAAACCAATAATCTCAACCATCTCAAAGGGTAACATACATGGGAAAACTGTCTCAAGATTCCCTCCAAACCACTCACCATCCCGACATGGAAATATATCACCACGTCTTCAGTCAAAATCCTGAAATCCCTCCCTAACAACGCGATGGGCAGAGCTAAACACAACTGCATCAGTTCAAAAGGGCAGCTCACCACCATTTTTTCCATTGCAATTAGAGGAATAAATGTTGGCCCAGCCAGTGATGCACACACCCTACAAACCAATTAACATACAAGATCCTGAGGGGATTTGACCAGGTGGATGTTGAAAGGATGTTTTCGCTGTTGGAGAATCTAGAACTGGGGTCAGAGTTTGAATAATATACAATTAATAAGCTTGTGATGCTGAGCTACTTGCCCTGGTTCTATTCAAGCCAGACTCTGAGCATTAGTGAAGTGTGACCACTGGGATATTCCAAATTAAACTCAAACTTCTTGATAACTTTATTTGCTGGGTGGTTCTGCCCAACTTTACCTGTTTGATGTGGGTGGGATATTCAGGTCTAAGATGTGAAGCTGAGACAGTAACCACATCAAACCCCAGTAACATCTTCGGAACACCATCAGCAGCCCCTTGGTTTCCTTCCAAATCTGACTCTAGCACATATTCCCTGCCCTTTGTGGTCACTGGGTCAAAGCAGGAGTAACCTGTAGCAGCCAGAACCAATACCCTCGCAGGGCAATGAGGAATGGGCAATAAATGCCAATCTTGCCAGCAACAGCCCTCATACCAAGAACCAAATTATTTCAAAGCTTTCACCCAGGAGATATATTTGATGGAACGCTGTGTTCTTGCCGATGCTTGATAAGGATCTCATTGAAATAAATACAAGCTCGGATTGCCTTGACCAACTCGAGCTCCAGTTGCTCAAGGCTGTGCTGATATCATCCACTTTTTGATGCTTATCCAACTGAAAGAAACTTTTAAGAGATACCATCTGCCGTAATGTTGTCTCTGTGAGTGCACAGATACAAGGTTCCTGCCCACAATCAGTAATCCCTGCTCAATTGAGATCTACTTTAAACAAAACAGATACTCGACGCCATTGTGATTCGGGACGGTTGCTCGTATTGCACTGATCAAATGGCCTTCATTCTGAATAATTATGTAAAATTATGAAGTCGGGAGAGAGAGAGAGAGAGAGAGACAGAGAGAGAGAGACAGAGAGAGAGAGCGAGAAACGTTAGCCTACATGCTTTAGTTACCTGCTGCATACATCCAAGATTTTCTGTTGGGTTGATTTCTTTTTATCTAACTTTTATCTTGGGCGTTTTGTATCATGGACCAGGCTCTGTTCGAAACTATGTGACTGGCCCTTATCCTAAAGCCTGTTTGTTTTGTATTAACAAGCTCTCTGAAACAGCTGTGTGCTGTAATCTGACAGAGGTTCAGGGCCTGGTTAATCACCTCAAGATGCATTCCATCTGCCTTTTGACTGACTCCACGGTTTGCAACACAGTCCAAGGTCTGCCAGGGAACCACAGCAATCAGGACAAGCTCCGTTAACACTGACTGGTGAACAAGCACCCAATCCTCTGTAATGTTCACTCGAGTCATCGCCTTTCTTATCTAATTCCCCGGCACTGGTTCAAGATCCCTCTGGTTTCCCTGTCAAAATCCATCCCTCAATCTACATGGAGATGTTGCTGTTTATAGGAGCCTACTGTGCATGAATTGGCTTCTGTGTTTCTGACAGTGCAACAGCAGCTGCACTTCACAAGGAGCTCATTGGTTGTCAATGCTTTGGGATGTCCTGTGCTCATGACAGGTGCTATAGAGATGAAAGTATTTCATTCTTTCTACGTTTACACAGTAAAAGAGATTGGGAAATCATGTCCATTGGTACTTTTCTCCAGAAAGTTAAATGAAGACAAGCGAACAAAAGCTGAAAGAAAGCTAATTAAACTATGACTCCTAATGTGTTCATGAGTTTATGGCTTTGGAAATAGTCAGAATTTACACAAGATGCCATATATACCATTTCTTTTCTATTGTCCTATCAACCAGCCTGAGGACAGTCAAGGTTCCTTAGAACCTTGCGATCTACAAGAATCCTTAGGAAGCTGTCCACGGTGTTAATATGGTGATAATTGTATATTAGCTGTGGTTAACTGCATACAAGCAGTGGGCATTAACTAGGGATTCACTTGAGCCCCACGTGAACAGATTAAAACTGTGGCTGGGAGGTTAGGACATATAAACTCGTAATGTAAAACTCTGGAAATAAATTATATTATTAGGTAAAGATTAGCTCTGTCAGTTCTGTCCTTCATCAACCAGCTTTCTGCAATAAAACAAGAGTCTGCCAAAACTGACCCAAAATTCCCAAAACCCAGAGTGCGAAGCTGTGAAATCAGTCATCACCAAGGCATGGTGACCCTTACACCCACAGATGGAAACCTCAACCCCTATTTATCCAAGATGGCGGCAGAGGAGGGCTCCTCAGCCAGAGCTCCTCTACTCTGTCCATTTTTTTTTCTCTTTTCACATTTTTTTTTCCCTTTCTACTTAACTCCTGTGAGGTGTAACCCAACGCGGACCCATGCGAGTGCCAGCCTTGAGGTGAGCGGCAGTGAGGGGACTCCCGGCCTCCAGGTGGGCAGCAGTGAGGGGGCTCCCAGTCTCGAGGTGAGCGGTAATGAGAGGACTCCCAGCCTCAAGGTGAGGGACAGAGCAGGGACTCCCAGCCTCAAGGTGAGAGGCAGTGAGGCGTCTCCTAGCCTCGTAGTGAGGGACAGAGTGGGAACTCCCAGCCACGAGCTGAGTGGCTGTGCGGGGGACTCCCAGCCTTGAGGTGAGGAACAGAGTCAAGGGGACTCACAGGCTCAAGGTGAGGGGCAGTGAGGGGTCTCACAGCCTCGAGGTGAGTGACAGTGCGGGGATTCCCGGACTTGAGGTGAGGGACAGAGTGGACTCCCAGCCTTGAGGTGAGGGGCAGTGAGGGGGCTCCCAGCCTGGAGGTGAGTGGCAGTGCAGAGACTCCCAGCCTTGAGGTGAGGGGGAGTGAGGGAACCCCCGGCCTTGAGGTGAGTGATAGAATGGACTCCCGGCCTCGAGGTGAGGGGCAGAGTGGGGACTCCCAGCCTCGAGGTGAGGGGCAGTGCATGGACTCCCAGCTTCAAGGTGAGGGGCAGTGCAGAGACTCCCGGCCTCGAGGTGAGGGGAAGTGCAGGGACTCCCAGTCTAAAGTGAGGGGCAGTAAAGGGACTCGCAGCCTCGAGGTGAGGGACAGAGTGGGGACTCCCGGCCTCGAGCTGAGTGGCAGTGCAGAGGACCCCCAGCCTCGACGTGAGTGGCAGTGCGGGGACTCCCAGCCTCAAGGTGAGGGGGAGTGAGGGGACTCCCAGCCTCGAGGTGAGGGGGAGTGAGGGGACTCCCAGCCTCGAGGTGAGGGGGAGTGAGGGGACTCCCAGCCTCGAGGTGAGGGACAGAGTAGGGACTCCCAGCCTCGAGGTGAGTGGCAGTGCGCGGACTGCTTTAATTTTTTTCCTCTCTCTATCTCTGCTTTAGAAGGACTGTAATGCTGAACTTTTCATTTTCTATCTTTATTTTGCTCATTTATACCTGACATCTTGTTCCTAGGCACCATTATGTAGTGAATGTAATGGGGTCAGCCAGGTGGACCTCATGGAATATGAGATCCCAGATTGGGCCTGTTAATCTGGTCCAATCAGGGAGCTCTGGCTGACAGACAATAAACAGAGGTGTAGCACTGCCCTTTGTTGAGGAGGGCACTGACTGTCACATTTGTTGTTCTTCACTGTGTCCTACACCTGCGCACACACACACAACGCGGGTGCTGGGGAAAATAAACTGTTTGGCAGGAGAGTGGGGTTTAAAAAAAAGAAAAAAATAAAGGGAAAAAAACAGAAATGTCAGAGGTTGTGTTCACTCGAGGAGCTGATTCCCAGGGACTGGATCAGTGTGCAAGCACATGCACCCACACACCCATATAAGTCTATGGGGTAAATCTGCATTTGTAGAATTATAATTGCAGTTACATTCTATGTTGATCAAAAAGTACACAATCTGCAGGCAGTCAATCCATGTAAGAATTTATAAATTCCTAATTTGGAAACAGAACCAGTCTGACTCAAAATTGGGATGCAGACAGGCTCTAACCTTATACCTTTAATGCATTGTCTGAGCTGAGATTTTCACTATTTTTTATAAGATCTTATGTTATCTTGAGAATGTGACTGGAAAAAAGTTCTGGGATTTGCATATGAAGGAACCAAAACCTGCGACCCATTCTAAAAGATGAAAGACTTCAAAGCAATCTAGGTTTGGTCAATATATCACTCCAGTTGCATGACACTGTGATGTTTTGCTATA
Organism: Hemiscyllium ocellatum; assembly: GCF_020745735.1. NCBI lineage: Eukaryota > Metazoa > Chordata > Chondrichthyes > Orectolobiformes > Hemiscylliidae > Hemiscyllium > Hemiscyllium ocellatum. The sequence continues at coordinate 10,743,924 of NC_083426.1, read as the reverse complement.
AATTCTGTGTCTTATGATCCTGCTCCATAGCTACGTGATGAAGGAGCAGCGCTCCGAAAGCTAGTGCTTCCAAATAAACCTGTTGGATTATGGACTGACTTCCTCAATCTGGTGTTGTGTGGTTTTTAACTTTGTCCACCCCAGTCCAACACCAGCACCTGCATATCACCTCCCACTTCCTCCAAACCAAGGGAGTAGACATGGACACCCGCATGGGCCCCAGCTATGCCTGTCTCTTCGTCAGAACTGTGGAACAGTCCGTCTTCCACAGCTACACTGGCACCATCACCTACCTTTTCCTCCGCTACATAGATGATTGTATTGGCGCTACCTCGTTTGAACAGTTCATCCACTTTACTAACACCTTCCACTCCGACCTCAAATTTACCTGGACTGTCTCAGACTCCTCCCTCGTTATCCTAGACCTCTCCATTTCTATCTCGGGCGATCGACTCAACACAGACATTTACTACAAACCGACTGACTCCCACAGCTACCTAGATTACACCTCCTCCCACCTTGTCCCCTGTAAAAATACCATCCCATATTCCCAATTCCTTCGCATCCGCCGCATCTGCTCCCAGGAGGACCAATTCCAATACTGAACAACCCAAATGGCCTCCTTCTTAAAAGACCGCAATTCCCCCTCAGACGTGGTCGACGATGTTCTCCACCACATCGCCTTCACTTCCCGCACCTCCGCCCTTGAACCCCACTCCTCCAATCGCCACCAGGACAGAACCCCACTGGTCCTCACCTACCACCCCACCAACCTCCGGATACATCGTATCATCCTCCGTCATTTCCGCCACCTCCAAACGGACCCCACCACCAGGGATATATTTCCCTCCCCTCCCCTATCAGCGTTCCGGAAAGACCCTCCCTCCACGACTTCCTCATCAGGTCCACACCCCCCACCAACCAACATCCATTCCAGGCACCATCCCCTGCAACCACAAGAAGTACAAAACTTGCGCCCACACCTCCCCCCTCACCTCCCTCCAAAGCCCCAGTGGATCCTTCCATATCCGTCGCAAATTCACCTGCTCCTCCACACACATCATCTATTGTATCCGCAGCACCCGATGTGGCCTCCTCTACATTGGGGAGACAGGCTGCCTACTTGCGGAACGTTTCAGGGAGCACCTCTGGGACACCTGGACCAACCAACCCAACCGCCCCGTGGCTGAACACTTTAACTCCCCCTCCCACTCTGCCAAGGACATGCCGGTTCTTGGCCTCCTTCAGCTCCAGACCCTGGCCACGCGACACGTGGAGGAAGAGCGCCTCATCTTCTGCCTAGGAACCCTCCAACCACACAAGATGAATGTATATTTCTCCAGCTTCCTCATTTCCCCTCCCCCAACCTTATCTCAGTCCCAACCCCCAGATTCAGCACCGCCCTCTTGACCTGCAATCTTCTTCCCGACCTCTCCGCCCCCACCCCCTCTTCGGCCGATCACCCTCACCCTCATCTCCTTCCACCTATCATATTCCCAGCGCCCCTCCCCCAAACTTCCTCCCCCACCCACCTTTTATCTCAGCCCGCCTGGCACACCAGCCACATTCCTGAAGAAGGGCTTATGCCTGAAACGTCGATTCTCCTGCTCCTCGGATGCTGCCTGGCCTGCTGCGCTTTTCCAGCACCACACTTTTCACCACCATATCATAGTTTACTTTCAGTCTCATTCAAACTCTCGATCCTCCTTTGATGAGATGAGCTCAACATACACCCGAAACAGTCAGTCACAGTCCATGGATGTATCAGTTGGAAGGTGGGCTACCATCTGACCACCAAGCCCAGCAAAGACACAGCCACATACACTGGGAACAGCCCTCTCCACCTCAGCAAGCCACTATCGCCTGCTGCCAACAACAGAGAAAGTTCTAACTTCCCGCCTTGGAGTTACGAGCAGAGAACTGGCCTTGGATCACACACCATGGCAGAACAGTCAGCTTTCCCCCCCCCCCCCACCCCTTCCATTTGTCAATCAGGACTACCGCAGTCAAATAGCACGAGCCAGAATTTTCCAATGAGCCACTTCCAAAGGAAGTTGGACCTGTAACCCCAGAGTGAAATGCATTCAAACGCAGCCACAGGAATCTGGGTAGATGCACAATAGCAAGTCATTTACAAGGCAATTCCTCCCACAGACGTAACACTCTTCATCAAAAGGCAGCTAGTTAACTACTTCCCATTTCAAACGTATCTTCTAAAGTCAATTTTGGCTTTGGTTAACCATTTATTTCCTTTTACTAACAACTGAAGCTTTGGCTTATCCATTGCCTGTTTTATTGGGTAACCATTTCCCATCTCAAATTTGGTGTCGAGAGTTACATGTCCACTTTGCACTTTCGCCAGTTCCTGATGTGCAGGCTTTGGTTCATTGTCTCAGAGCTGATTCATGTCTGATTTCAGACTTCTCTGCTGAACATAATTTATAATGTTTTATTTGCCCTAGAAAAAGTGTGACAAAGATTTGCTTAAGCATATGTCTTCTACTTCTGGACTCCTCTACCCTGTGGAAAATACCTTGGCTATTCACCCTGTCCATGCCCCTCATGATTTTAAAATCATTATAAGACCCTGAGCCTCTGACACTCCAGTGAAAACAGCCTCAGCCTATTCAGTCTCTCCCTATAGCTCAAGCCCTCCAGCCCTGCCAATATCTTTGGAAATCTTTTCTCAACCCTTCCAAATTTCCTAAGGCAGGGAGACCAAAATTGAACCCGTATTCCAAGCTCAAGGGACAGTCTTGCCCTCCCTGCTATCAGTCTCTGCTGCATTCCAACAAAACTACACACAATACTCCAGATCCAATCTCCACAAGACCCTGTATAACTGCAGTAATGATGTGCAGGTGCTGGTGTTGGCTGGGGTGGACAAAGTTAAAAAAAACCTACAATACCAGGTTATTGTCCAACGGGTTGATTTAGAACGTTTTGAGAAGATTTGTAGCTCAGGTTGAGGTTCTGGATCCAGGTTTGCTCGCTGAGCCGGAAGGTTCATTTTCAGACGTTTTGTCACCCTACTAGGTAACATCTTCAGTAAGCCTCTGGATAAAGCACTGGTGGTGTAGCCCGCTATGTATTTGAGTTTCCTTGGTGAATGGTGATGTCATTTCCTGATCTTTTTCTCATGGGGTGGTAAATGGGATCCCACTCTCACTAGTATCCTCACATAGGGAAGAGGAAGGACACTACGTTCATCCTAGGACATACCAAACAGAGACACTCACTGGAATTCCTAGAAGCATGGCATTCCAACCGGCACTCTATCAACAAACACATTGACTTGGATCCCATTTACCACCCCTGAGAAAAAGAACAGGAAGTGACATCACCATACATATAAACAGAAAGCGGGCTACGCCCCAGTGCTTCATCTGGAGGCTCATTGATGATGTTACCCAGTATGGTGACGAAACATCTGAAAACGAACCTTCCCACTCAGCGAGCAAATCTACATCCAGGGTTTATTTAGAAGTACAAGCTTTCGGAGCTTCATCAGGTAGGTAGCACTCTGAAAACTTCTACTTCCAAATAAATCTGTTGAACTTGTACCTGGTGTTGTGTGACTTCTAATTGCAGGAAGACATCTTACTTCTGAACTCAAATCCTCTTGCAATGAAGGCCATTTACCTTCCTGATCATTTCACAGATAATATTTCACCTGTTGAATATTTCTAGCACTCGATAAGCCATGATAAGTTGCTATGGGGGCATGTTTGCAATCCCAAAGTTCCTTCATTCATGTTCAGAGATCTGAAGCTGCACTTCCTGCAGTAGGCCACTGGGTGGCACTTGAAGGTCAATCCAATCCCACTGAAGTGAAACTTGATTTCAGTAAAGGAGCTTATGATGAAGGGCTTATGCCCGAAACGTCGAATTTCCTATTCCTTGGATGCTGCCTAACCTGCTGTGCTTTAACCAGCAACACATTTTCAGTTCAGTAAAGGAGGATCTTACTCCTGAGTGAGATTTTGTAAGAACACACAGGGTCACACGATTATCCATAAAAAAGACTCTCACTCCAGCCAGAGAGGAAGGCCCTCATTAGAAGCATGTACATTAGACAATGGGAGGCCATTTCACCCACTGAGTCCACTCCCATTCTTTGAATGAACAATTGAATAAATGCCATTCCCTAATCTTTACTAGCTCAGTTGGCTCGATGGCTGGGTTTTGATACCAACAGCACAGGTTCAATTCCCACACGGGCTGAGGTTACCATAAAGGATTTGCCTTTTTTTAAACCTCACCAGAGGTTAAACCATCACCAGTCACCTCCCCCTAATGCAGAGAGCAGCCCCATGGTCTGGTAAGACTATGGCTTGCTTTTACCTTTGAGCTTTTGATCTCATTCCCTGTTGAAAGTTACTGCTGCTCCCGGTCTTCCAGATTGTAACAACTCGTAGGTGGTTTAGTTGATCTTCCTTCACAGTTTCTGTGACTGATACCTACAGGACTGTGAGGGATGTGCAATTCTCCAGTGAGTCTGTGTTTGCTCAAACATTTTGATGTTACACGCCGTTGCGATTAAGTGGAATCCACAAACAGCTGGAAATGGAATTCTAACTCTTTAACAACAACAGGCCGAACCACAGGAGGGTCTGTACTGAACAAACCCATGGCATCAAGTATAGAAAATCAGACCGACATCTATACAGCAGTTATTCTTTAAAATTCTTATGTTGGGAAGTGGGTATTGCTGACAAGGCCCACATTCGTTGTCCTTAAACAGAATGGCTTGCTGGGCCATTGCAGAGGGCAGTTAAGAGTCAGTCCCATTGCTGTGGGTCTGGAGTCACATAGATTCATAGAAATGTACAGCACGGAAACAGACCCTTCTGTCCAACTCATCCACGCCGACCAGATATCCCAACCCAGTCTAGTCCCACCTGCCAGCACCTGGCCCATATCCCTCCAAACCCTTCCTATTCATATAACCATCAAGATGCCTTTTAAAAGTTGCAATTGTACCATCCTCCAAAGCTTCCTCTGGCAACCCATTTCATACACGTACCATCCTCTGCATGAAAAAGTTGCCCTTTAGGTCTCTTTTATATCTTTCCTCTCTCACCCTAAACCTATGCCGTCTAGTTCTGGACTCGCCGACCCTAGGGAAAAGACTTTGTCTATTTATCCTATCCGTGCCCCTCATGATTTTATAAACTACTATAAAGTCACCCCCCAGCCCCCGACATTCCAGGGAAAATGGCCCTAGCCTATTCAACCTCTCCCTATAGCTCAAATCCTCCAACACTGGCAACATCCTTATAAATCTTTTCTGAACTCTTTCAAGTTTCACAACATCTTTCTGATAGGAAGGAGACCAGAATTGCACGCAATATTCCAACAGTGGCCTAACCAATGGCCTGTACAGCTGTAACATGACCTCCCAACTCCCGTACTCAATACTCTGACCAAGAAAGATTACTTTCTTGAAAGGACATCAGTAAAAACAGATGGGTTTTGACAACAACGAATGATAGTTGTCATGGTCACCATTACTGAGGCTGTTTTAAATTCCAGATTTACTAAACATATTTTAATTCAAACAGCTGCCCATGATGGGATTTGGACACAACTCCCTGCAGCCTTAACCTGGGCTTATGCTCAATTGATCTGGTGACAGAGAGCCACAAACTGATGTTAAACAACGTGTGGGTCATCAGTGTCCCATACCACTCTGTGTCTCTGATACTCACTACCATACCACATCTGCCAGGGATGCTGTTGTCTTGACATCTGGGAAGATTGTGGAGGTGACTGAGTGGCGTGAAGCCTTTGGAACATGTTCACCCAGTGACAATTGGTATTAGAATTGTTAAACATGGATCCTTTCTGCCTCACAGACTTACTCTGCTCATTACATGTATACAGGGTGGCTACAAGAGGACAGAACTGATCATGCAAACTCCAATACACCATAAATGGTGATAATCAGAAGATCCTGACTCAACAGTCCAGTTCTTAGGTTATGGGAGCCAACATAATTATAGACAATAGACAATAGGTGCAGGAGTAGGCCATTCAGCCCTTCGAGCCTGCACCACCATAATTAATGCCATAGTAGGGAGAAATATCCTGTTGAAGGTAAAAGATGACAACACAATTACAGACTAAGGTGACACATCTCTCAGAATTTGTGATGGGCCTGAAACTGCAGTTCAACTGTCAACAACAACCCGCATTTGCATGGTGCCTTCAATGCAGGAAAATATCCTGAGGTGCTTAATAGGGCCATTCACAAACAACCTTTGCCAACGAGGTACATGAGGAGATCTGAGGGCCAATCAGCAAACAGATAGGTTTGGAAGGGGGTGAGAAAGGAGAACAGAGGCCGAGAGATTCGGGGAAGGCATTCTGGAGTTTAGTTTTCAGGCAGGTGAATATTGCTATGTAAGTGCCTACATTTTTTGGCACAAGACCCATTACTGAGTGTATAACTGGATAAAACCTTGAATTTCTTCTCTTCACTGAGTGTCTGTTAGCCAGTGACTAACTGGAATAAACCGGAATCTCTCCCGTTCTCAGAGAGTCCCAAGGTTCCTCATTTGGGGGTCACAGGCTAGTGCACTTTCAGTGCCACAGGAGATTTAGCTCCAAATTAAACGCAGACTGAAGCTTCCCAGAAAATAAAAACGAGTTCACTGTCAGACAGCTGTATGTAAGCATGGCCCTGCCTGAACCTAATTCAGTGGCTGTGCAAGAGACAGACTTTAAATGGACATGGATACCAGGCGCAGTCACTCGCTATCAGTGACAGAGGAGGTCCGCAGACTGGAGCGCTGCTTCCTGATATCAGTAACGAGTAAAACTATCAGACAGCTATGGTCAGGAATGTAAAACATACAAGGCATTCTCACACCCTGATCAAACTGTTCCCAAGGATGTGATTGTTCTAAAGAGGGTGCAGAAGAAATTCACCAGGATTTTACTGGGGCAAGAGTAATTCAGCTATGAAGAGAGATTAGATAGGCTGAGGTTGTTTTTCTTTAAGCAGAGAATGCCTGAGATGGGTATCTGATTGAGGAGTACACAGTTCTGAGGGTAGATAGGGAGAAACTTCTCACCCTGTGTAAAGGGGTCAATAACCAGATGGCATAGTATTAAAGTAAGGAAGCAGAGCTTTAGAAGGTATTTGTGGAACAATGTTTTCACCCAGAGTGGTGTGACTATCTGGAACTCACTGCCTTGGTGAGAGGGATACAGGAATCCTCAAGACATTTAAGAATTTTTTTTTTAAAAAATGAAGAATTATAGCAAACAAAGCTACGGGTTAAGTGCTGGAAAATGGGATTGGAATAGATGGATGTTCAATGACCAGCATGGTCACAATGGGCTGAAGGGTCCCTTTCTATGCGATTCTATTCTGCCCTCATCACAGTGCCCCTGTCTCACCCTGGGACCTGGATTCTCAATCAGACTGTGATCTCACATCAGCAGGCTTCAGCATCCCAGGGTTTCCTGTTCCTAGACGCTAACCATGACATTTATAGGTAAGCGTTGCCAATGAGCAGTTTCAGCTCTGTACCTACTGGGGAACCTTTGGTAAGAGTGAAAAGGGGCCGCGATCAGATCATTACTCCTGGGTTGCATTGACTTTGATGGATAATCAATGTCATTGGGAGCGATATGTAACTGGCAACCTTTTCCATAATCCCCATGTTTTACCCAACAATCCCACCCACCCACTCTGGCTCTATTGGTGTCACCGTGACTTGCCAGTGACACGCAGAGATTGGTGAATTCATGGGGGGAGTCTTCATCTTTTATCTGTGCTCTTCCCTCTTGGTTACACAGCCAAGGCAAATGGCCAAAGAGAAAATATTTAAATGGGAGAGCGGGACAAAGGGCAGAGGGATAACTGGGGAGAGGAGGGGAGTTAATGCCGTGAAGTCGGGGACTAAGTATGGGTGAGTGGAGCACGTGAACATAGGATGAGGGGTCTGAATGTGAGGGTGGGTGGGAAAATGGGGTCTGTCTGTGGGGGGCTGAATGTTGCGGGGGAGGGGACAACATGCTGGGAGAAGGAGACTGAATGTTTGGAGAGGAGAATTGAACATGATGGGGAGGGGGTTAAATGTTGCCAGGGGAGTGGTGGTGAACACACAACAAGGGAGCTGAATGAGGCTGGAGGATGGGGATTGAAGGAGAAGAATAGACAGAGCCTAGAGATGAAGGTGTGGCGGGGGAAACCAGACGCATGTCTGAAAGAAGCAGCAGAGCATTGCAAAGGTGCGAATAGTCTACCTGCCTTACATGGTTTAACGAGCTGGGAATTTGTGTTGCAGACGTTTTGTCCCCTGTCTAGGTGACATCCTCAGTGCTTGGGAGCCTCCTGTGAAGCACTTCTGTGATGTTTCCTCTGGCATTTGCAGTGGTTTGAATCTGCCGCTTCCGGTTGTCAATTCCAGCCGTCCGCTGCAGTGGCTGGTATATTGGGTCCAGGTCGATGTGTTTATTGATTGAATCTGTGGATGAGTGCCATGCCTCAAGGAATTCCCTGACTGTTCTCTGTTTGGTTTGTCCTATAATAGTAGTGTTGTCCCAGTCAAATTCATGTTGCTTGTCATCTGCGTGTGTGTCTACTAAGGATAGCTGGTCGTGTCGTTTTGTGGCTAGTTGGTATTCATGGATGCGGATCGTTAGCTGTCTTCCTGTTTGTCCTATGTAGTGTTTTGGGCAGTCCTTGCATGGGATTTTGTACACTACTGCAAATGTGTTGCTGGTCAAAGCACAGCAGGTTAGGCAGCATCTCAGGAATAGAGAATTCGACGTTTCGAGCATAAGCCCTTCATCAGGAATAAGAGAGAGAGAGCCAAGCAGGCTGAGATAAAAGGTAGGGAGGAGGGACTAGGGGGAGGGGCGATGGAGGTGGGATAGGTGGAAGGAGGTCAAGGTGAGGGTGATAGGCCGGAGTGGGGTGGGGGCGGAGAGGTCAGGAAGAGGATTGCAGGTTAGGAGGGCGGTGCTGAGTTGAGGGAACCGACTGAGACAAGGTGGGGGGAGGGGAAATGAGGAAGCTGGAGAAATCTGAATTCATACCTTGTGGTTGGAGGGTTCCCAGGCGGAAGATGAGGCGCTCCTCCTCCAGCCGTCGTGTAGTTGTGTTCTGCCGGTGGAGGAGTCCAAGGACCTTTTGTACACTACATTGGTTTTGCCCATGAGCACCCGAGCTACAAATCTTCTCCCAAACTTTACATGGTTTAAGGCAGTCTTCATAATTTTTTTATTATTATTTATTCAAATAATGTGGGCATCACTGGCTGGGCCAGCATTTATTGCCCATCCCTAATTACCCAGAGGGGAGTTAAGAGTCAACCACATTGCTATGGGGTCTGGAGTCACATGTAGACCAGACCAGGTAAGGATGGCAGTTTCCTCCCCTAAAGGCCATTAGTGAACCAGGTGGGTTTTTTCCTAACAATGGATTCATGGTCATCATGAGACTCCTAATTCCAAACTTTGTTTCTGATTAGGGTAGTCAGGGTGAATGATCAACATCACATCCACGATCTGGGCTGCGGTCCTGGACGAACCAGGCTAGTGTGGACGCTGGGGACCCTGATGCGGAAACACACAATGACTCCAAGCCCAGAGCTCAGGCAATCAGACTGAGAAGAGCCTGAAGACAGAACAGATGCCCTTGCCCAGACAGTCAGTCCCACACTCTGAGTTTCAGCGACATTCTCACAACAAACCTCCCAGGGCAGCTCCTGTTCACTTAATCAAAACATAACAGCTCCACCCACTTCTCGTACTGTCTGCCTGCCTTTTGTGACTTGTCTCATTATTGTTGCTATTGTGGTCATCAGACTGTGCAATAAATCTGTTGCCAAGTTCATGTTAAAAATTAAGCAATCAGGAGATCTGTACAAATGGTATGTTTTATTGAAACGTGTAAGATTCTGAGGAGGCTTGCCTTGCTGAGAATGTATTAGATTTGATTCCCTATGGTGTGGAAACAGGCCCTTTGGCCCAACAAGTTCACACCCAACCTCCAAAGAGTAACCCACCCAGACCCATTTCCCTCTGACTAATGCACCTAACACCATGTGCAATTTAGCATGGCCAATTCACCTGACCTGCACATCTTTGAACTGTGGGAGGAAAGCTAAGTACCTGGAGGAAGCCCATGCAGTCATGGGGAGAATGTGCAGACTCCACACAGACAGTCGCCCGAGGCTAGAATTGAACCTAGGACGCTGAGGCTGTGAGGCAGCAGTGCTAACCACTGAGCCACCATGCCGTGGCATTATTCCTAAGTAAAGTCCCAATATAGATTGCCCTGCTCAGTGCCACTCAATTCCTTGCTCAGCCTGGCTAGCATTTATAAAAGATACCAAATGAGGAGAATACTGTAAGTGCATTGCACATGGAAATACTATATTATAATGATCCTGCCAACAAAATATCGTTTGACCAAGGATATCACGAGAACTGGATGAAAACATTCATAAGACAATAGCAGCTTCTTTAAAAAGGTACCTGAAAAGGACAGGATATTAGAATAGTGCACCATCTAATATTATCAATGCACAATGATGTTATTTAATAATTATGTCACATGATAGGAGTTCTGCATTATCTAAGTGAGAGACACAAACAATGAGAGCGCTATAATTTTTGACAAAGAATGAATTTAATTAATCTGGACATTTGCTTCTGTTTACACTGAGACCTGTTTTTTCTCCTCTCTCTCCATCATTATTCGTTCCTCATTCCTGGCCAATGTCTGACGTTCTGCCTTGCCTAGGCTTCGAATCACCCAAATTCCCACTGCCCGTGTCCTAACTCACACCCAACTATTCTTGGGCTCTCTGATCAAATTTAGCTCCTGGTGAAGCAATGCCTCACTGTTACAGTCCTCATCTTCCTTTTCAAACCCCTTCACAACCACACCATCACCAGTCTCTGTAACTCTCCCTAAACTGCTGAAATATTGGGACTCTTCTAATTCTGGCCCCTTTAGCATCTCTGCTTTTAATCACTCCATCTTTGACTGCCGTTCATCAGTGACTGTGATTTTAAGCTTGCGAATTTTACTCCTGCACCTCTCCAACTCATGACCTCCTCCTCCTCGATGTTTCTTAAATGTAATGCTTTGATAAAACCGATGGCCACCTTTGTGACTTCACTTTATGTGGCTCAGTGTCTAATTGTACTTTAAACCACTCCTTGGGGCATTTATTACATTAAAGGCACTATAAAATGCAAGCTGGTATTGATCGACTTATGAATGCGTGAACTCCTTATGCCCCGTTACAAAACACTTGAGAAATGAAACATCATTACCCTGAGAGAATACAACCACCTGGTTCTGAAAGATACTCAGTGTATCATTGGGATGAATATTCCAGACAGATGCAGTGCAGCTCTGGGTGCCGCAGAATTGGAAAAACTGGAATCCAGAAAACAACAACACTCATAAAATCATAGAGCCGTACAGTATGGATGTTCAATAACATCCTTCCTATAGTAGGGCAACCAGAATTGTATGCAGTACTCCAAATGTGGCCTTACCAATGTCTTTTTCAGCTGTGTCCCAACTCCTACACTCAATGCGGTGACCAATGAAGGCAGGAATTACCCATCGCCTCCTTCACTACCCTGTCTACCTGTGACACTACTTTCAAGGATTAATGGAGGTGAAATAACAGAAGTCTATTTAGTTTCCCATTCCTGCACAGTGCGGGTGTCAGCATTTGGGATAACTAGTTCCAATTTCAACTTGTTTTGCGAAGATTCTTCTTCAGATCTGTTCCTATCTGGGTCCTGCAAGCAACAGCTCAGTTGACTGTATGCCAGCCTGCCCAATGGCATCTCAACCTCACCCAGGTAACCAGATTTTCTTCTGAGCTCCTGCATCGAATGGGCAGGGAACGCCGTAATGGAGCCCAATTTTATCCCCATGCGCGCTGTTCACTGGACCAAAGTCAGGGGGCTCACTGAACAACACACCAAAGCAGATGCTTCAGTCCTGGGCAGTTATAACATCACAAATACCAAGATCAGCAACCTGACTGTTCCAGATTTGGCAACTGCTTTATCCACTCAGTCCAGCATCACTGGTGGTTATACTTCCTAAACAAATAATTGCATCTATTTGACACCTTTCATAAGCCCAAGATTTCTCAAAGAGCTTTACACTTAAAAGTGATGAGTCACTGTAGTTACTGTTGTATTATAGGATACATGGCGACCAATTTGCACACAGCAATCTCCCACAAGCAACAATGTGATCATTCTTTTAGTGATGCTGATTGAAGGATAAATATTGGCACCCCCCGCCACCCCTCCCTGATCCAGCATCTTCAACATTTGCGCTCTCCACCATCAACACACAGTTGGAAAAGGATATACCATCTACAAACATCTAACTCATTGGGACTCACTCCATACCTCCATCCTATATCACGCAGAAGGTCAAGAGCAGCAGTAACATGGGTATACCATCACCTACAGGTTCTCCTCCAAGTCACCCAGCATCCTGACTTGGAACAATATCGGCGTTCCTCACTGACACAGGTTCAAAATCCTGGAACTCCTTTCCTAACAATGGGGTGGTGAGGTGGCACAGTGATTAGCACTACTGCCTCACAGCACCAGGGACCAGGGTTTGATTCCACTCTCGGACAATTGTCTGTATAGAATTTGCACATTCTCCCCGTGTCTGCGTGGGTTTCCTCTGGGTGCTCCGGTTTCCTCCCACATTACAAAGATGTGCAGTTTAGGGTGGATTGGCCATGACAAATTGCCCATAGTGTTCAGGGATGTGCAGGCTAGGTGGAATAGAGTCAAAATTAGAGTGGTGCTGGAAAAGCACAGCCGGTCAGGCAGCATCCGAGAAGCAGGAAAATCGACGTTTCGGGCAAAAGCCCTTCATCAGCCTGATGAAAGACTTTTGCCCGAAACATCGATTCTCCTGCTCCTCGGATGCTGCCTGACCGGCTGTGCTTTTCCAGCAACACTCTAATTTTGACTCTAATCTCCAACATCTGCAGTACCCACTTCTGCCTAGGCTGGGTAGAATAGCCATTGGGAATGCAAGGATAGGATAGTGGGATGGGTCTAGGTGGGGGGATGCTCCTCAGAGGGTTAGTGTAGATTCAATGGGCCAAATGGCTTGCCTCCACACTGTTGGGATTCTATATGAGTGCTGTGTATGTATCTATTACCCTGGAACTGCAGTGGTTCAAGAAGGCAGATCACTATCTTGTGTGGAGCAATTAGCTTTAAACAATAAAATGTTGACCACTAACATTGACCATAGGCAAGGACACCCACGTCCTGTGAATGAATTTTATACAGAGAACACAGAATTAGCACCACGGCATATTTTGTGTCAGTCTAGCTGATGGCACTCTGAGAGACTTGGTTTAATATCTAATCATCTGAAAAATGGCACCTCTGACAGTGCAGCACTCCCTCAGCGCTGAAAGTACCAGCCTAGAGATGCATGTCCTGGAGCCTGGGAGTGAGGATTGAACCCCTAACCCAAGGAACCCCCCAATATCAAGAACCACTCGCTGAGCCACAACAAGAAAAAAAAATGAAAACACGTTTTTAAACACAGAATGTCAAACTGGGAATAAGAAATACAAGTTCCCCGTAAAAAGAAGGCAGTAAGAAATGAGATAACAATGAAAATGAAAGAGAATTTGTTCGGAGGAAACACAGCTTAGCTCTGTGCTCTCCTGCTCACAATGAGATGTGTTCACTTGACACAATTCCCAATGCTCAACACCTGCACTCTCAGTAATAAAACTCACGGAGGCCACTCTTTCAGGTGTTTGAAAGCGGCTTCAGAACGATTCTGTGTTAGCCTTTCCCCTCTCAGCAACACATTTCGCTTTGCAAATGACAGAACCTCCTCCCTCACCCCCCCAAAAAAAACCCACTTAGCTGCCAAAAGTTGGCTTTGAAGATCCCACACACACACCTGCCGCTGTTGCTCCTGAACTTGGTAATCTCTCTCTCTCTCACACACACACACACACACAAGAGAGGGAACACACCCCTGACAAGCTGAATGAAACATAACAAAATGACACACCGTCAAAGCTCGCTGCCCCTTCTGGAGTATCCCCTTCCCCAAGTTGCTGTCGGCTGTGGGATGCCGGAAAATGACTTGTGGATGATCAGGAAAAGCTACGCACCCGAGCAACAATTATCACAGTCTTGTCCGCTCTCTGTCTCTGTGCACGCAGCCCGCTGTGAAATCCGACACCTCAAGGTTTCTGCCCAGTGCGATCCTCTTCTGCTTTGTAGCGAGAGGGGAAGAGGCAGATAATGTGACAGGCGATCTCTGTCTGCAAGACTCACGGCTGGTAATTACAGCGCTGTATGATCCTGCCTGACGTAACCTACATTAGCCAGCTCAGCATCCCAACAACAACAAAACACTGAAGCTCAGCTCAGAGCAGAAGCTACCACCCCCAACCCCCTCCTCACTCAGTCCCTCAATCCCCACCCTGTTCATCCAAGGCCGCTGATTCCACAACAACAGATTGCAACTTGCATTCGTATAGCGCCTGGAGCACCATAAACCCCTTCAAATGAGTGTCACCAGAGAGGGGGAAAAAAGCCTTTGACTCCCGCCCAGTACACAAAGAACAGGTGATATGGAGGGGACCAGAAGAAGATGGAGACGCTGATGATTTCTTCACTGTTTTCTTCGGTTGTCTATAATACCTTGCAAACTCCTCCCCTACTGCCACCCATAAGAAACCCACAAGCATCCGCACCCCCACTGCTGGGGTTTGTCAACCACCACCCCCCCTCCCCCTCCAGACTGGAGTCACCCGTAATTTGAGTTCAGGCTAATGCTGCAGGAAACCAAGAAATTAAAAGCAACACTAAAAATATAGGTGTTTATATATTCTTAATCCCTTTCAGCACCTTTGCTTAATGGCCATACATGAGGGGGCTATTATCACTAGAGCATTAATCCAGAGATCCAGGCAATATTTTCAGGATCTGGGTTTGAATCCTCACAAGGGTAAATGGTGGAATTTGATTTTTTTTCAATCTGAAATTAAGAGTCTACCAATTCTGTTGTCAGGAAAAAATGCCCATCTGGTTCATTAATGTCATTTCGGGAAGGAATCTGTCATCTGTAACCTAGTCAGAGACCTACATGTGACTCCAGACCCACAACAATGTGGTTGACGCTCAACTGCCCTCTGGGCAATTAGGGATGGGCAAGAAATGCAATAAGTAATAAACACTGAGCCGATGTTGCATACATCCCAGAACTCCACTGACCTGCTCCACAAGAAGGGATTTAGATTTGCAGAGTCACTACAGTACAGGAAATTGTTTCAGTTAAACAATTACTGCAGCCTTTCCAGCATTATCCACATTCCAACAACACAATTCCTCTGCCCTGAATGTCATTATGTCCCTGAGGGAAGGAAATCTGCCATCCTTACTCAATCTAGCTTAAATGTGACTCCAATTTCATAAGCAATGTCTCTGAAATGCCTAACACGCCTCTAAGTTCACAGCTAATTAAGAATGGGTAACAAATGCTGGGCTTGGCCAGCAATGCCCATAGCATAGGCAAGAATAAATCAACCCATCCTCATTCAACACCTGGAGGAATCTGGTTGTCAAATGAAATTATGAAAGGAACTACTCTTCTGGCACTGAACTGCTTTGGAAGTGCATCTATTGTAATTTGTGGACTAAAGTGGTAGCCAAATTATACACAGCAAGCTTCAAAAACAAATACTGGACACGTGAGCAGTTCTTCACACTTCACTGTTGGTTGGGTGGTACAGCGGTTAGCACTGCTGCTGCACAGTGCTAAGGACCTGGGTTCACTTTCAGCCCTGGCTGACTGCCTGTGTGGAGTTTGCACAATCTCCCTTTGGCTGTGTGGCCTTCCTCCCACAGTCCAAAGATGTGAAGGTTAGATGGATCAGCCATTGGGACGTGCAGGGTTATAGGCTGGGTCTGGGCGGGATGCTCTTCTCAGGATAGGTGTGGATTTGATGGGCTGAATAGCCTAGTTGGGAATTCCATGATTAATATTCACTGGAGACATACACTCTCTCCACCCTTCTTCAAAAAATGCCATGGGGTTTTTACGTGAACCTAAACAAGTAGGGAGTGCCTTGGATTAGTGTCCTGTCTGAAGCAGAGCACCACCCACAAGTTTGTATAAGGTGGTCTTTATACTAATGTCTAAATCTTATATTATAACAAGAAGGTTGGTTAGTATTAGCCACTCACTATATGAGCAGATTAGTTGCAATGTTGAATCGAACAGTGTATTGTCCCACTTGTGTGTTTAAAGGTGAAACACTGTGGGCAGCACAGTGGCACAGTGGTTAGCACTGCTGCCTCACAGCGTTCAATTCTCGCCTCAGGTGACTGACTGTGTGGAGTTTGTACATTCTCCCCATGTCTGCATGGGTTTCCTCTGGGTGCTCCGGTTTCCTCCCACAGTCCAAAGATGTGCAGGTCAGGTAAATTGCCTGTAGTGTTAGGTGTAGGGGTATAGGTGGGTTGCGCTTCGGCGGGTCGGTGTGAACTTGTTGGGCTGAAGGGCCTGTTTCCACACTATAGGTAATCTAATCTAAAGAGAGAACAGTACAGCCACAGGCTGAATCTCAGATAGTTCAGGTGAAGGAGGAACAGTGGGAAATGGGAATACAAACTTCTTGATACATTAGAGGGTCTGGGGATTCTCTAATTCCTGACATCAATGGATGCTCCTAAAGTAGCCCAACGATTGTTCAGTGGAGGATATTGTTTCACATTTGATCTTGTCCACATCCCTTCAAAGATGTTAACTTTGCATTGGCAGGTAAAATATTTGAGCAAGGGTATTTATTTTAATTCTATATGTCAAAAAAAAGTAGCATGCTCATAGCCCTATACCAAAACAAAAAGAAAGTCACTTGTGACCGACTTAATCCTGACATATATCATGAGGAAGTCACTGTTAAATTAACACAACTGAAACCTTATCCGTTCTGAGGCTGGAGACAGCAAAATAAATCACAATTATGATTCACCACCACATACAGAGTATTAAAATACACTTCAGCTGTGATGTTCAGGTTACAAGGACCGAGTTAGTAGATTGATTGCAGATTTGCATTAAAACTTAACTCCACAATGTAAAGCTCAGCCAACACCCAAGTCAAACGTCTGGGGCAGAAGTTTCCATCTTCAACACTGGCCAATTGTCATTTCTCTCATTTGGAGAGAATTGACAATTAACCTGCTACCCAGTTCCTACATTTAATCTGCTTCCTCACTTCCCCATGCATTTTCATTTTCACAGTATTGTCCCTGAAGGCAGGTCCTCTGGCTGGGCTAACAGCTGCATTAACATCACGTGTTTGCTTGCAGAACGCTATTTGTGCTTTTGTGATTATTGTAAAGACCGAACTGCTGTTTCATTCTTTGCTTCGCAATTCACCACTTGACACTATTTGCATTTATGTAGCACCACAGCAGAGTTAAATATTCCAAGACATTTCACAAGAACACAAGCCGGCAGAAAGTTGCAGAGTCAATGAAGGAAACACATCCATCAGTATTGGAACAAAAATGCTGAGGATGCCCAGGAAGGCTGTCTTCCAGTTGAACATGATGCCCTCACGTAGTGCCAGCCAAAATAACAGAAGCTATTGTAACACCTTACTCACCAACCCTGCATTTGTACAGTTATTACTCAGGTCACCAAAGCATCTTTAAGCAGCCTACTATTTTCCAGCCATATATGCTGTCCTCAGTGATAGCATCCAAAGATAATGAATCACATTCCACCTGTATGCTCTCAGTACCCAGCTCCATCTCATAACCCAGCAACTCGGACTAATGACAGCTCCAGCACTAGGTGGTGACATTGAAGGAGGGCACCATGCAGGGCTGCTGGAGCAGTTGAATAGTTCAGTCTCTGGAGGAAAGGGTGTGTGTGGGGAAAGGAGGCTCGTTGAGAGACACATCAGACAAAACAAAGGATTTCCTTGATCACAAGCTTAATTCCATATTAATGCTGTTGCTTCTTTCATATTTGTAATGAGCTGATGACAGTGGAATAGATTCATGACCTTTGGGCTGTCCACAAGTTCAAATCTCATTTTATACTTCAATTTCTCTCTCCATTGATGCTGCCAGACCTACTGCATTTCTCCAACATTTTTCACTTTTTGATTTCAGATTTCTAACATCCACAATAACTTGCTTTAGTGTTAAAAAGTCTGAAGTGACAGTGTTCAGCCCCCATCACACCTCCATAGATTTCATTTCGTTCCTTGTTTGGCAACACAGGGTGCACCAGACAGTTGGAAATTTTACCTATTCAACCCTGAGCTCAGAAAACTACCTCTAACCTTTTTAATCACCAAGACAGCTTCTGAACTTTGGTTATCCAACCTGCAGGGGCCATGTAACTCCCTCCAATATGTGCTCATTTGTCTGGACGTTTCAACAGTGCTGTTCTTAGCATTATGAATTTGTCGACAGCTCCTGAATCAGGTCAGCAACATCTGTTGATATTGGCAACTGCTCATTAATGGCAACATGGATTAGCACTCAATAATTGATCTATGTAGCCCACAAAAAACAAAAAAAGTTATAAGATTGCTGGTCATAAAAAATTCCAGAATCACAGAACATGACAGCATTTGAGTATTAGCCTAATCTTTGTTCACATGAACAAGTAGCCATCATTAAGGGCACTAATCTGATCAGATCAATTACAGTGAAATCATACTGGGATCACAGAGAAATTACATGGGGATTACAATGAAATTTTACTGGGACTGGAGTGAAATGAAAGCAGGATGACAATGAAATCATATAGGGATCATAGCAAAATCATAAAGGGATCACAGCAAAATTGTACTGGCATCATAACAAAATTGTACTGGGATCACAGTGAAATTATACCATAATTCAAGATGCAGCAGCATGGATGAGGACTAAACTGATACAGAGTAAAAACTGCAGTTTAATAATGTACTGCGAGCAACACAGATTCCATGAGGTCTGTGAAATTTCCATCAAATTTCTTTCCACTGGATCTTAGCTAAGTGTTCCTGTTCAGGATTGGGAGTATTGTTTACATAACCCAAGCTGGCAAGTCAGTGCAGTGATGGAGGAAGTGCTACACTGTCAGAAATGCCTTCTTCCCAGTGAGATATTCCGTCGAAGGCCCTTCTGCCCTGATGCTGAATGGAAACGTTCCTGCCCTTAGTTTAACGTTGGACAGCAAAGCTATCAAGGGAACTGTTGAGAGCATCACCTCAAGTATTTAAGCAGAGTTGAACAGCTCATGGAGTCAGTTCGATAAACATGCATCATCTTTGAGAAAGGTGTTAGGCCAAGGCCCTTTCAGATGGATTTACAAGAACCCATGACCCAGTTTGAAGAAGACCAAGCAAGTTTACTCTAGTGTCCTGTCAAACACTTATACTCCAAACAACATCTCTAAAAAATCGGGAATTTGCTGTGTAATAATTGGTTGCAATGTTTCTGACAATATAACAGTGCCTACATTTCAGAAGATGACATTTGTTTGTAAAGAATGACTTGATGTCAAGAAGGGAACACAGCCTTTTCTCTCTCTTAGCTGCTGCAAAATCTATCCCAGACCTTTTAAGAATTACTTAGAATCAATGTACAGATTCATCAGCACTGTGCCCTTTGTATTCACAAATCAATCCACAGTCTTTTAGATGGTTTTTCCTGATTTTCCCAGATTTCCCAGTCCCTCTGCGCTTGGAGGCACTAATGTAAGTGCTTTCTTGTCCTCAGTTCAAGGTAAAGCTGAACGTAAAAGGATCCCTTTCATGCTTTGTCTGCATTCTCAGGAACATAATTCAGGACTGAAAAGGAGTTAATTTTCTGTTTTGGGTTTGTTTAAGTACAAATGTGAAAGAAATGGTACATGACTTGTTCAGGAAATAGTTCTGCACTAAAAATAGTTCATCAAACCAAAGCTATGGATGACATTCTAGAGCGGAGGAGGAGGTCGGAAATAAAACAGGAGGTTGCGAAAATTAATCAGAATTCCTTGTGACTGATAAAATATATTCAGTTTCAGGGTAAGGGTCAATTATGAAGGACTGAAATGAGGGAAAATTACTTCACTTGAACGGTTGTAAATCTTTGGAATTCCCTACCCCAGAGGCTTGTCAATGTTTCATGCTGATATAATTGGGGATATGCAGGGATGTAGAATTGAGGTTGAAATCAGACTAGCCATGATCTTATGAATTGGCGGAACAGGCTGGAAGGACCAAGCGGCCTAGTCTGGTTCATATGTTGAATATATTTAAGACTGGGATAATCAGATCCCTTGGAATTTGAATTCAATTAATTAATCTGAAGTATAAAGCTAGTCTCAATAATAGAGACCACAAACCTATCATTGATTGTTGAAATAATTCCCTAGAAACTGGTAGCCTGTCACCAAGTTACCCTTTACTTAAACACGAACAGTCCTTGACTTCAGTACTGCTTCATTCAGAGTCAGGTGTCAGAGTGTCAGTATCTCTGACACTCCTCTTTTTATGTGTCAGCCAGAGCTCCCTGATTGGACCATATTATCAGTCCTAATCAGGGAACTCATATTTTATGACATCCAGCTGGCTGACTTCATTACAATCACAACAACTGTCATTAAAAAAAAACCCATGTGGCTCATTAATGTCCTTTAAAGAAGGAAATCTACTGTCCTTACCCAGTCAGTGAGTGATTCTTCTCACACAACAATGTGCTTTAATTTTAACTGCCCTCTCTCAGTTCCATGGTAGTTAATGGCTGGTAACAAATACTGGTCTTGCCAGTGATGCCCACCTCCCCACAGATTGAACCAATATTAAAATAAAACAAGAGTTGCCTGGGCTTTTTGAGTCGGAGATCGACATGACCTTCCCAGCTGACATTTTAAGTGATTGAGTCGCAGCGCGGTTACCCCAGTTCGAACCCCCTGCATCATTTCTCTGATTTGCACAACCCTTGACTTCAGAAATTTCAAATATGCACAAGAATGCCAGAATCAAACAGAGACTCATGTTTGTGTGAGATTGCACAAGCACAGTTCCGGGAAAAACAGACTGATCAGACGGATCCAGGTTTGATTCCCGATCTGTGTTCCCTGAACTATAGGAATGAAAAGAAAGCAAGGAATGGGAACCCTGGAGGAATACTGTCCAGTGGCCCACTTGGAAAGTCTGCGCATTCAGATCGAAAATTTTCTTAATACAGGGAAAAAGATCCAAGGGGATTTCAAGATTGCAACATATAAGATTTGACACCAAGCCACATGGATATTACAGCAGCTGACTAGAAGCCGGCACAGATATTAAGGAAAGGAAGAGGCGGAAGGAAGGGAAATTCCAGATCTTAAGGCCAAGATGGCTGCAAGGCATGAATGCTAATGGAGTGCAGGGAATGGGTAAGAAATCATTGGATAAGAATTGGAGGAATCAGCAATCTCAGAGGTTGGGGTAATTGGAGAGGATTAGAGAGACTAGGTGAACAGAGTTTTACAGCATGTAAAAAAATGTCCTTTCAGCCAATCCTGTCCAGACCAGTCATTGATCATCCAGCTATTCTAATCCTATTTACCAGCACTTGATCCATAGCCTGGTATGCTATGAAATTCAAGTGCCTATACATGTACCTCTTAAATGCCTTGACTGTTTCTGCCTCCGTCACCCTTTTAGACAGTAAGTTCCAGATGTCTAACACTGGGTGAAAGAAAGTTTCCTCAAGTCCCCTCTAAACCTTCTGCTCCTTACCTTACCACAGTGCTCCCTGCTTATTGACCCCACCAATAAGGGGGGATGTTTTGCCTAGCTACCCCATTAATGTCCCCCATAACTCTATACACCCCAATCAAGTCCTCTCTCAGCACTCTATGCTCTCAGAAACAACACCAGCCTAACTAGTCTGTCTTCAAGATTGAATAGCTCCAACCCAGGCAACATCCTCTGCCCTCTCACTAACAGAATCTTATCTTGCCAATAGGATGGCGACCAGAACTGCACACAATACCCTTAACTAACATTAAATACAGCTCCATCAAGTCATGAGGATTTGAACACAGGAACAAGAATATTAATTTTGAGGCGTAGCCTCACTCCCAGTTCTTTTTGCAAGCCTTCTGTAGGGACACTCTGAACCTACATTCAGGCGCGAAGAACGACGAATTAGATGAGGTACCAGGAGTCACGTAGCACTAGTGTAACTGGACCTCATGATGAGTCAGCGTCTTTTGGCAACAGAATAACAGATACTGAGAAAACCGTATTTATGAAAGAAAAATCACACATACTCAGCACTAATTAAATATTAAAAACATTCACAAAACACAGGGAACTAAATGTTAAACATTTATGAAATGCTGCCATTGATGAGTTTAATTTTCTGAATGCTTTCCAGCTCAAAACTACTGATAAAAAAAGTTTATTTATAAAGAATGCAGCTTCCAAAAGGTAGCAGCTGCTTTCTGTTTCTTAGTCTTTTGTACATTTTCCTAAAACAGTTTTCCCCATCCCAACCCCACAACAACCTTCTATACCCCTTTCCTCATCACAACCCTTAGATTACATTACTTACAGTGTGGAAACAGGCCCTTCGGCCCAACAAGTCCACACCGACTTGCAACCCACCCAGACCCATTCCCCTATATCTAACACTACAGGCAATTTAGTATGGCCAGTGCAAAAATTTGCACATTTTTGGACTGTGGGAGGAAACCGGAGCACCCGGAGGAAACCCAGGCAGACACGGGAAGAATGTGCAAACTCCACACAGTCAGTCGCCTGAGGTGGGAATTGAACCCGGGTCTCTGGCACAGTAAGGCAACAGTGCTAACCACTGTGACACTGTGCCACCCACGAACCCTCTCCACACTAACCCCCCATGCTACAACAACCCTCTGTACTCCCTTCCTCATCACAACCCACTCCACGCTAACCCCCCACAACAATCCCCTGTACCCCCTTCCCCATCACAACCCTCTCCACGTTAACCCCCCCACAACAACCCTCTGTACCCCATTCCCATCACAACCCTCTCTACACTAGCCCCCACCCACAACAACCCTCTGTACACCCTTCCCCATCACAACCCTCTCTACACTATCCCCCCCCACAACAACCCTCTGTACCCCCTTCCCCATCACAACCCTCTCCATGCTAACCCCCCACAACAACCCTCTGTACCCTCTTCCTCATCACAACCCTCTCCAATCCAACCTCCCACAACAACCCTCTGCACCCCATTCCCCATCACAAACCCTCCACCTCAAACCCCTATAACTCACTCCATCACAACCCTCTCCCATAACTCTCTCTACCCTGCCCTTCACAACTCTCCCCTTCCCCTTAAAAATGAGGGACAGATCAGCCATTAGCAAATTGGGTGGCTTCAGAACAAATTTAAGGGGCTGAATGGCCTACACCTGTTCCCAAGTGCCTCCCTAAACAGTAACAAAGCCACCAAAGTGCAAAGGCACTCACTGCTCCTTAAAACTACTATCCCAGGGGTTTGGGGTTTGAGGGGGGAGTGGAATTTGCATAGAGGAAGCCTCCTGGCCCATCACTTCCACATGTGAAAAGTTAATGTCAGTGAATAATGGAGACACACCAGGATTTTACACTGACTGGTTTCCAATGTCCATCCTGGCAAGTGTGAACCCAGGGCAGAGCTCCGCATTCAGAAATAGAATGAAAGGGGCTCAAAAACAAGTAGATTTACACATTCTGTTACCAACTCTGAGTGAACAGGAGTCTGTATTGTCTAAACTCGACTTTAACAGCCTTCTGACATCTGCTTAAACACAGCTCTAAATTCAGCAGAATTAGGAGTGACATAGTGGCAACATCATTGGACTGGCAACCATGGCTAATTCTATAGGGACAATGGAGTTTTGTGGAATTTAAAGTCAGTGAATAATATCAGGAAGGACAAAGCTAGTCTCAGAAATGGCGATCATCAAAGAATCTCTAATTGTTGCAAAAACTCAGCAGGTCCACTAATGGCCATTGGGGTGGAAATCTGCCACGTTTATCCAGTCTGACCAACATGTGACTTCAACAACATAGTTGATCTTTAACTGCCCTCTGAGACAGGACAGTAAGACACACATCTCAAGGGCAGTTAGGCAACAAATGCTGGCTTTACCACAAGGCCCGCATGAAGTCAAAGAGTTGGTCAGCACGGAAACACACCCCCACATAAGATTAAAGAAAAGACATGCATTTTTCACTCAGAAGGACTTTAAGGAGTGAAATGGAAATTCACACAGCCAGTGTAAAGAGTCTGCACCCAGCTGCTTGTGAGGAACATGGGAAAAGGAACAGGCCGTTCATCCTGTTACATCATTCAATTAGAGCATGACTGATCTGTGACCTAACTCCATCTACCTGCCTTTAGCCCACATCCCTTAATACTATTGCTTATCAAAATTACATTCATTTCAGATCTAACATTAACTGATCCAGCATCCACTTCGTGGAAGAGAGTCCCAAACCTCTCCCACCCTTTGTGTGTAGAAGTGCTTCCTAACATCTCTTGTGAATGGTCTGCTCCTAATATTTAGACCAACTCCCTCAAATCTCAAACCAGTGGAAATAGTTTATTTTTATCTACCCTGTCTTTTCCTGTTAATGTCTTGAAAAGGTTGTTGTTGTGTCTGTGCATCCAGCGTAAACATGTACTCAATTAAGCAAACCAACGGGGACCAGTACTTGTGTGGTGAAAGTTAACACCTTGGCAGCTTCCCCTTCATGACTCAGCAAAAATCATCAAAGTGTCATTGGAAGACCACAGGATTCCACCTTCAGCTATTGGCTCAGGTACACTGCAATCACTGAGGACACATAATTTTGAAGCAATGCATGCTCAACTGCACAGAGCGTACACACAGGGAGCTTTGAAACATGGGTTCAAACTATAATGTTCCAAAAAAAACAAGTACATGACTTCAAGAAGCACTTGCATTGATACAATTACTTGAGAGGTGTCACGGCAGAAGACTGGCAGATACCTAGTGTTATTCCTCTAGTTAAAAAGTGAGGAAGGAACGGGCCTGGGGATTGATAGAACACTCAGCCTAACAAAGGAAAAAATGAAATCCCCTAAGGAGCGAATCAAAACAACAGCTAGAAATGAAAATGATAATAATGAATATTCAGAATCAACTTCAAAAGAGAAAATTTTATATGACCAACTTTATCAAATATTTTGAGTGATTAGTGGTAAAAGTGGACAAAGGTAATGTCATGGATGTCATTTATCTGAATTTCAGTTTAGGTTTCCCCATAATAGAATCGTGAATAAAGTCAAAGGAAAATAGAATCAAGGGACAGGTGTCAGCATGGATGGCTATCTGAGTGGGAATAAAGGTTCAAAGTGGCAGAAAGTTACAGTCCATAGTACAAGGGCTGGACTCACCGCCATTCACAACTCACATCAACAATTTGGAATCCAAAGTTTCTTGATTTGCAGAATAATTAATTTAGGAGGACAATTGATAATAGAATGAGTACAACATATTGCAGGAGGACATTAATAAACTTTCTGAAATAGCAAATAGTTGGTAAATGACTTTTGGCCTGTGGGACAAATGCAGGTTAGTACATGTTAGTAGGAAGATAAAGTTACTTATTACTTGGAAGGTCAAGTCTAAGTGGGGTAGAAGAACAAAAGGATCTCAAAGTACAAATGCATCAATCACTAAATGTTAGCAAGGCCACTTTAAAAAGCAATAGGTTTTGTTCCTGAAGGGACAGAATTGAAAAGAAAGGAAGTTAATGCTAAACCTATATCAAACCTTCCTCAGGCCACACTTCCAACACGACAAATAGCTCAGGTTGTCATATTATGAAAGGAACATAGAGGCGTCAGTTTGGCTGCAGAGAAGATTTATAAGGATGATCACAAAAATATACAGATTTGCAAATCAGGAAATGATGGGTTGCTTGATTCTTAAAGAAGACTGAAGATTTTGAAAGAGTGGAAACAGAGCAAATGTTTTCTCTTGTGGGGAAGAACAAAACGAGAGGCCATTAATATAAGGTAGTCATCAAGATCCAATGTAGAAATCAGAAAAAAATCTGTCTTTACCCAAATAAAATATGCTATCACAGAGAGTAATAGAAAGTGAGGACTGCTGATGCCGGAAATCAGAGTCGAAGGTGTGGTGCTGGAAAAGCACAGCAGGTCAGGCAGTATCCGAGGAGCAGGAAAGTTGACGTTTCTGGCATAAGCCCTTCATCAGGAATGATGAAGAGCTTATGCCCGAAACGTCGATTCTCCTGCTCCTCAAATGCTGCCTGACCTGCTGTGCTTTTCCAGCACCACACTCTCAACCACAGGGAGTAGTTAAAGTGATTCATACAGATCAATTTTCAGGGAAACTAGATGATCATATGAAGGAAACCAGAATTGATGATTACAATGACAGGATGAGGTGAGATAAATAAAAGTAGAAAGAGGTGAGAGTTCATCACACTGAATGGCCTATTTATGAGCCATTTATAAGCCATAAAAGGCTTGAAGCCACTAAAACTAAATGGCCTAATTTTTAAAGTAGCCCCTAGTTGTAGAGTTTCCCATGATAGGAGACATCCTTTCCGCATCCACCCTGTCAAGATCCCTCAGGATCTTAGATGCTTCAATCAAGTTATCTCTTACTTGTTTGATTTGATTTGATTTATTACTGTCACGTGTACCTAAGTACAGTGAAAAGTTTTGTTTTGCAAGCAGAACAAGCAGATCATAACATACAAACACATACAGATCATAGGGTGATTAGACAGAGTAAGGTATACAAGGTTATGGCTGCACAGGAGTTGTACAAAGCATGATCAACATTAGATTTTAAATTTAAGATGTCCATTTGCAAGTCTAATAACAGTGGGGAAGAAGCTACTCTTGAACCTGTTGGCATGAGTATTTAGGCTTCTACATCTTCTTGTTGACAGAAGTGGTTAGAAGAGAGTACAACGGGGAGTGGGAAAGATCTTTGATGACTTTTCTATACACTAGCAGTTACAAATCTAGTCTTTCCAATCTTTCTTTGACAACCTATTCCATGTATTAATCCATGCATTTACACCCATTCCTTAAATGAAGTGACCAGAACAATGCTCAGTACTCCAGATGTGGGCTCACTAATGCCTTGCAGAACTAGAGCATAACCTCTGCACATTTTTATTCAATTCCCCTTGCAATAAATTGTACAATTCTGTAAAGTTTCTAATTACTTGCTATATCTGAACTGTCATCTTCATAACTAGGGCATTCATATCCCTGCACTGCTCAGAGCTCTATAATCTTTGATCACGTAGGTAATGTGTTTCTTTTTTATACTCTTCCTGCCCATTTGGACTACTTTACACTTCCCATATTATATGCCATTTTTAAATCTCTGCCAACACATTTAACCCATCTTTTTATCTTTTTGTAGCCTCCTTGTGTTCTCTTCATCAGTCACTTTCCTCCCTATCTTTGGGTAATCAGCAAATTGCAACACAGGTGATTCAGCAATTAGCCCTGCTGCCTCACAGCACCAGAGACCCAGGTTTGATCTCAACCTTGGGCGACTGTCTGTGTGGAGGTCGCACATTCACCCTGTGTCTACAGGGGTTTCCTCCGGGTGCTCCGGTTTCCTCTCACAATCCAGAGGTTAGGTAAATTGCCCATACTGTTCCGGAACGTATAGGTTAAGTGCATTAGTCAGGGGTAAACATAGGGCAGGGGAATGGGTCTAGGTGGGTTGCTCTTCTGAAGGTTGGTGTGGACTCGTTGGGCCAAAGGGCCTGTTTTCACACTGTAGGGGTTCTAAAAAAAAATTGGCAACCATACCTTGCACCCATCAATAATAAAGAATGAGTAAATACTGCTGGTTATTGAGTTTATATGTATGTTTCCTGTGAAATATAATGTGGATATTTCACTGACAACACTAGCCCTCTATTAGCTAAGAAACAAGGATAACACTATCCGGATAAAATCAGCTTAATTTCTAGAATAGTTATTCAATCAATTGTTCAAGTCTGACAGGAGGTGCAAGACATATATTCCAATTACAGCATTTAAAAGGCATCTGGATGGGTACATGAATAGAAAAAGTTAGAGGCATAAGGGACAAATGCTGATAAATAGGACTTGATTAATTTAGGATATCTGACCAGCATGAGTTGAGTTAGAGCAAAGGGTCTGTTTCTGTGTTGTATGACTCTATGACTTTATGACATTAAATTTCAACACAAACACCTTCAGATACTGGCTTAGCAGTATATGAAATGGGCTACCATGTAAAGTTTCACCATTCTACATGTTTGTTTTTGGATTGCATTTCTCATCATGTTTATTTAAATTTAAGCATTTATCTGAAGCTTTTAGTAATTAATCTAGTCAGACAGTAAGTTACAAAGAACTGCCATGATTATCTGCATCTCAGTTTAACACAAGTTATCATGACTCTGTGATATTTTTTACTTGTTAAAGGAGATGGTTAAATTTAATAACTACTCTAGAATCAGGAGCATATCATCGCCTTTGTTCATCTAGTCTTTACTGTGTATATATTTGGCAGTTAAATATTAAGTAGTCATTACTCCCACAGGAGTGGACACACCCTCTACCATCCCACAAAACTGCCTCAAGTAAAATAAACAAAAACAAAAGACCTCCTTGCATAAGTTCTAAGATAGATCTTAAGATTATGAAAGAGTTTGATGGGATAAAGTCGATAAGATGTTTCAACTTGTGAGTAAGCCAAAGCTCAAGGTTATAATAATAGTAATGTCACCAGTAAATCCAGCAAAAAATTCAGGATCAACGTCTTAACTCGGAGGCTGGAGAGGGTACAGAAATTACTGCCTGAAGTAGTAAATCACAAAGATGCATTTGAGTTATAGATAGATCAAGGCAAAAGAGACAATGGAATGCAAGGTTATGTTGATGAAGTCTGATTGAAAAAGCGTGGGGAGAGGCTTGGAAGTAGCATTCACCCCAACAGTGACATGGGTTGGTTGTTTCTGTGTTCTGTATGCTCCATATCGAATATTATCAACCTTAAAGTTTAGGCCAGCAGCTCTGTGATTGCAAATGTCACCCTGGGACATTGGGATAGGTGGCTGAACACAGTGTTACTTCAAATTACTGGGATAATTTTAGAGATGAAGCATTCTGGATATTATTCTTGAAATTCTGGAGACTCCAGGACAAAGCTTGAGGGAGGAATAGCAATCCCTTATCTGAAGAAATTAATAAATAAAAATGCTGCAGTGAATGAAGCCATCTTATTTCACTGATTATCAAGATTTTAAAAATGATTGTTTTTCTAGCTGGTAGAAAACAGCTCTTGAGAAGAATTGCTGGCAACCCAATGAGTCCGTCTGAAACCGATATTTTTGAACTGATCGGGAAATCTACGTTTTAATTCCATGTTGCCTTAAAGTAATGGAGCAGCTGTTCTGTCGGGTTCTTCTCCATCGAGCAGAGAAAGCCAACAGGAGATTTGAAAATAAGCTTCTAAGAATCCTGAAAGTTTTGGATACAGTAAGTAAAGACAAACTGTTTCCTTGGCTGAAGAGTTAGTTGGGACAGCATGGTGGCTCAGCGGTTAGCACTGATGCCACACAGCGCCAGGGACCCGGGTTCAATTCCAGCCTCGGGTGACTGTGTAGAGTTTGCACCTTCTCCCTGTGTCGGTGTGGGTTTCCTCCCACAATCCAAAGATGTGCAGGGTGAATTGGCCATGCTAAATTGCCCATAGTGTTAAGGCATGTGAAGGTTAGGTACATCAGTGAGAAGTAAAATGTAGAGTGATATGGTAGGGGAATGGGCTTGAGTGGGTTACTCTTCGGAGGGTCAGTGTGGACTTGTTGGGTCAAACAGCATCTTTCCAAACTGTAGGGATTCTATAAAAAGAGGATGCTGATTTAAGGTGATTACAACAGAACTAGACCTGACACAAGAACAAACACCTTTACACAATAGAAGGCGCTGCTGTGTAGGATGGTGGTACATATTCTTCAGTAGCTTTCAAAAGGTAGCCAGATTTATACCTGCAAGCTAAAGTAAAACTGCAGAAATAAAAGAGAGAGGGAACAGGAGTGTCCACATTACTTCAGCAAGCATCTGAACAGATTCAATGGGCTGAATGGTCTTTTCTATATCAACTGTCCTATACAAGAAGCTGCATCCTGGTTCAATGAGACAGGAAGCTGGAAATGAACAGCACCTTTAACAACATTGCTATCTCAAACCATGTGACAACGAGCTAAACTAATGACACAAAGTGGTAATGGGAGAGGGATAAAGAGGGAGAGTGTCAAAGGCACGGTGAAAGTGTCTGGCCTTTCCTTTGAGGGGTAGAATAAGAGCTAGCAAGGTAGAGAAACCTAAGTTAAAAGTTACAGTGTAGTGTCAAACCTGCCTCTGAAAGTGAACTGGCTGGATGGACAGAGTGATGGCAATGTTTCAATGTGTATGGAGCTATGAGTCATATTGTGGATAATGACAGAATGTCTTATTTCTATTAGATAAAACTAAATTGAGGCATGAGCTTCATCCTTCCCACCACAGCCCTGGTTTAAGGGCAACAGTGAGGCCTCAGACTCGTGGTTTTCCTACAGTGAGCCTTGTAAGCGTGACCACTGCCGGAGTAGTAGTTACACAAAGGGAGCACCACAGTACCTTTCACAGTCTAAGCAGGGATTGTCCACAACAACGCCTGCCAAAAACAATTGAAGGGCTGCCAACTCTGAAAGGATGTTTTTCCGCATTGAGTCAAAGGCCCGTTGGGGCACAAGTTCAAAAACAACCATCTAACTATCCAATTCCATTTTGCACCAATTGGACCATAGCCTTGGCATCACAAGTGCACATCTAAAACTTCTTCAATGTTATGAGGGTTTCTGCCTGTAGCACCCTTACAGGCAGTGAGTCCTAAATTCCCTCCACCCTCTGGATGAAAAGATTTTTCCTCATATCTCCTCTGAGCCTCCTGCCCCTTAACTGAAATTAACACCTTCAGTCACTCATCCCTCCATCAAAGTCTCTTCCTATCTATCCCAGGTATGGCCCCATGATATTATACATCTCAAACATGTACCACCCCACCCCCCCATATACCTCTGTTCTGTGGAAAACAACCCCAGTCTGTCCAATGTCTCTTCATATTTAGAGATCTCCAGCCCAGGCAATGTTCCAGTAAATCTCCTCTGCACCCTCTCCAGTGCAATCATATCCCTCCCATTACGTTGATTCCAGAATTACACACAATATTCTGACTGTGGCCTCACCAACATGTTTCGTTATTCCTCCCACTGACTGTCCTGCCAAGTGAAACAATGATTCACATGCATCCCACACTCTATCTCTAATATTTTCATAACTAACAAATGAATAATGTGATACCTGAATTTCTGGCTTGATTCCAAATAGTCCATATAACCCAATGACAGGTGAATGTAACAAATAACAACCCTTCAGCTGTTTGTAGTCAGCAACATGTCAAGCATGTTCAACTAATCGGTGCTTACAACACTCAAAACATGGTGTGTAACATTAAACATGAGTCTGATATTGAACAATAATTACTCAACAATCCCAATGGTTCTTTGAGTACTATGTCTTACAGCTCTCTATCATACCATGCTTGAGGAAGGAGCTGGGTACCGAAAGCTTGCAATTCCAAATAAACCTGTTGGACTATAACCTGGTATCATTTGATTTTTGACCTTGCGCACCCCAGTCCAATCTGTCTCCATGCTGAAGGCCTCTATGACTCTATAAAAGGATATGGCCAAGTGCAGGGATCAGCCGGAGGTTACAAAACAGGCTGTGGGGAGATAGTGGCTCAGTGGTTAGCACTGCTGCCTCACAGCACCAGGGACCCGGGTTTGATTCCAGCCTCGGGTGACTGTCTGTGTGGAGTTTGCACATTCTCCCCGTGTCTGCGTGAGTTTTCTCTGGGTGCTCCGGTTTCCTTCCACAATCCAAAGATGTGCAGGTTAGGTGAATTGGCCATGCCAAATTGCCCACAGTGTTCAGGGATGTGTAGGTTAGATGCATTAGTCAGGGGTAAATGTAGAGTAAAAGGGTGCGGGAATGGGCTTGGGTGGGTTAATCTTCGTAAACTCAGTGTGGACTTGTTGAGCTGAAGGGCCTGTTTCCACACTGTGGGGATTCTATGGATTCTATGAGACAATAGGCTGGTTGGGAAGTTAGGGAGAGATCAGGCCACCCATTCTTGTCCACCACCCACCCCTCCCCATCCTGAGGCCCTAGCTGTCCCATGCAGCCCTATCTCTTCCTTCGGTCCCTTCCAATTCCCAACACGACGTCGCGTCTGTTCTGTGTATTTGCAAATGAGCGGACTTGCATAGTCACCCCACAGTTCCCGTATCAGCAGACTCTGCCATTTCTGTGAGCAAAGGGCTACAGAAACAGTCAAACCCAATTGAATCCCTATAGCGATCCCCTGATCAATCAAAGTCAATTTGGCTGGCTTGAAATTAATCAATTAACTAAGATGGAAAATTAGCAGTTCCTGCTGTATCACGACACTGCCCATTGTCCAACAAAATGCACCCTCCTCTCAGCTTCACAGTTTGCTGTTCCCTTTCTGAATTTAGCTTTCTTGCATTTCTGTCCTGATGACAGCAAGATGCAAAGCCACCTGTGTCTGCGTGGGTTTGCTCCGGTTTCCTCCCACAGTCCAAAGATGTGCAGGTCAGGTGAATTGGCCATGCTAAATTGCCTGTAGTGTTAGGTAAGGGGTAAATGTAGAGGTATGGGTGGGTTGCGCTTCGGCGGGTCGGTGTGGATTTGTTGGGTCAAAGGGCCTGTTTCCACACTGTAAGTAATCTAATCGTCATGTTAATGGGGAGAAAAATTGACTGTTTTTCCAGTTGATGGACAACGGCTCTTGAGAAGAACTTATGGCAATTCAACGGGCCAGTTGGAAACCAGATTATATTTTTCAACCAATATAGAGATCTGCATTTTAATTTCATGTTGCCTCAAGGTAATGAAGCAGTTCTGTTGTGGGAAAGAATCTTTCAATCGGGGGAGACTGACATTCTAACCCAACATAAACGTGATTGAAGATTTGCAGAACTGCCAGCGCTAATGATGGATAAACAGACTTGCAGAGAAATGGATCACTGTAATTTGTAGACGATGGGTGTATGCGAAACAAAAGAGTAAACGAGCAGAGTAATGGTACAAAGTATGTGGAAGTGAATGGGCTCCTTCTGTGTTGTAAAGGCTTCAGCTCAGATTACTGACAAAACCCCTTGTATATAAATTCATTGTGTGAAATAAAGGCTCTCTGTTGCAATCTTTCCAGTATCATTCTCCATTTCATTTATAATTATACGATCATTGTTCCTTTGATCATTTCTGTCTGGTTTCTCCATACTTCAAATACACGCAAACTTCTCCCTCCATCCACATGTGTGTTGGAAGAGTAACTCATTGCATCATCTCAGACTCCATCTTATTTACTACCCCAAGAACTCTACCTTTCCACTGGAGAAACCCGGCAGGTCTAGCAGCATCTATGGAGATAAAGCAGAGTTAACACTTCAAATCAGGTAACTCTTGTTCAGAACCTTTCTGGTGAAGAGTCCCTGGACCCAAAATGTTGACTCTGCTTTCTCTCCACAGGTGCGGCTTGACCTGCTGGATTTCTCCAGCTATTTCTGTTTTTGTTTCTGATTTCCAAAACCAATATCTAAGTTTTCCTTTCCTTGTATTTGAATCCTGTCATGATCGCAACCCTTCTCATCTCTGTAACCTCGGCCAGCCACATAACTGCTCCAGAATTCTCCATTCTTGTCATCCACTGTATCTTCTTTCATCTCTCCATGCCAACCGTACCCTCAGTCATCTCAGCCTCCCACTCTCCCCACCCATACAATGCCCTCCTATGCAACCCTCACTACAAACCTCCATTCTAGTGCAGTGTTCGAGCTGCTGAGCTCGGCACTTGGCTGCTCAAGCATACTTTTCCGTTTCCCTTCTTTCACTTTTGCTCTTTTCCTTTTGGCTTTTGCACTCGGTGGCATCTCTGGTGAGAGTGAAAGCAAAATGGCAGCAATGAGTGTGGGGCAGTGTTCCAGGATCCTGCAGCAGCAGCAACAGACCCAATGCGTGAGTCCCAAGGGTCTGTGGGAGTGAATGAGTCTGGGGGTCTGTGGGAGTGAGTGAGTCATGGGGGACTCTGGGAGTGAGTGAGTCCTGGGGTCTGTGGAAGCGAGTGAGTCCCTGGGGGGCTGTGGGTGTGAGTGAGTCCTGAGAGTCTGTGGGAGTGAGTGAGTCCCTGGGGGGCTATGGGAGTGAATGAGTCCCAGGGGTCTGTGGAGTGAGTGAGTCCCTGGGGGGCTGTGGGAGTGAGTGAGTCCTGGGGGATCTGTGGGAGTGAGTGAATCCCAGGGGTCTGTGGGAGTGAGTGAGTCCCTGGGGGACCCTGGAAGTGAGTGAGTCCCAGGGGTCTGTGGAAGTGAGTGAGTCCCTGGGGGGCCCTGGGAGTGAGTCCTGGGGGGTCTGTGGGAGTGAGTGAGTCCCAGGGGTCTGTGGGAGTGAGTGATTCCTGGGGGGTCTGTGGGAGTGAGTGAGTCCCAGGGGTCCGTGAGAGTGAGTGAGTCCCAGGGGTCTGTGGGAGTGAGTGAGTCCTGGGGGCCTCTGGGAGGGCGGTCTGAGGGCCTATGGGAGGCAGTCCTGAGGATTTGGAGGAGTGAGTCCTGAGGGCCTGTGGGAGTGGGTTCTGAGGGTCTCTTGAGGCAGTGGGAGCAAGTTCTGAGAGTGGAATTGAGGTGCAGGGCTTTGGGAAGGGAGGCCCAGTAATCTCACAGGAAAAGGCCTGCCTCATGGAGTTAAGACTTTTAAATGTGGATGCTTCACCCTATATTCTCGGCCTTGTTTCACCTCTGCGCTTGAGTACGCATCACAGTAAAATCTAACTCCAATTCTAATCACCCTTGGAACACCACCTTACTTGGCTCAGCAACCATCTTTCTTCACCACTTTTGGAAGACACAGCAAACATTATTGAGGACAGAGGCAATAGGTGCATGGGAACACCATCACAAGGTCCCCTTCAAGCCAATCCCCACCCTGACTTGGAAATATATCGGCTGTTCCTGCAGTGTGATTAGATTAGATTAGACTTACAGTGTGGAAACAGGCCCTTCGGCCCAACAAGTCCACACCGACCCGCTGAAGCGCAACCCACCCATACCCCTACATTTACCCCTTACCTAACACTACGGGCAATTTAGCATGGCCAATTCACCTGACCCGCACATCTTTGGACTGTGGGAGGAAACCGGAGCACCCGGAGGAAACCCACGCTGACACGGGGAGAACGTGCAAACTCCACACAGTCAGTCGCCTGAGTCGGGAAATGAACCCGGGTCTCAGGCGCTGTGAGGCAGCAGTGCTAACCACTGTACCACCGTGCCGCCCACCACAGGGTCACAATCCTGAAACTCCTTCTCCAACAGTACTGACGGCCTACACACCCCATGGATTGCAGCAGTTGATGATGACAACTCATCACCATCTCCTCCAAGGCAGTTAGGGACAGGCTGGTGCAGCCAAACATGTCCACATCATCTGAATGATTTTTATTTAAAAAGTGACCCACGTCAATCTCTAAAAGTAGCACATTTTGATGTGATCACCAAAACGATAAATCACTTTGCCATTATCCTGTAAGTGTTCCATTTAATGAACGCAATTATTGAAGGAGGGGAAAGACTCAAAAGAAGAATTGCAAAATATTTTGAATCAATTATGAAATTTAGTGAAGCTCAGCCGAATGGCAGCTTTTGAAGTTGCTTTGATTTGGAATGAATGATCACGCGAGACACTGAAATTACTGATGGCAATGAACATGCAAACAGACGAGTAGCAAATGTATGCCTTTGTATAATTTTATTACTTGGTGGGGCTTTGTCTGACATCCATTTACGTTTTGTTCCTATGTCTCAAAATAGAAGTTACTGTAGTTACTGCAGTTAAGCAATAATAAGCTTCTGTCAATACCCAGACATGTAACTATCCACCACAACCATAACATCAACTGATTGTAACCCTACCTCAGCATCCTGTGCTGCTGAAACTTCTCTCCATGTTGTATTTAGAAACATAGAAAATAGGTGCAGGAGTAGGCCGTTCAGCCCTTCGAGCCTGCCCCACCATTCAGTATGTTTATGGCTGATCATTCAACCTCAGTATCCCATTCCTGCTCTCTCCCCACATCCCTTAGTCATGTGGGCCATGTCCAGCTCCCTTTTGAACATTTCTAACCAACTGGCCCCAACAGCTTCCTGTGGGGGACAATTCCACAGGTTCACAACTCTCTGAATGAACTCTCTGGGTTGGGAGTGTCCAAAACTTGAGGGCATAGCTTTTTCAATTAAGAAGACAATTATACCTCACCTCTTTCTCCCCCTGGCATTTTAACTTATAAAAAATCCTTTTATTTGTGGGTAGAATGAGTATAAATTGTTTGAGACTCTGTCATTTTCAGGACCCTTGAAGATAATGAGTGGCTTCAGTTGTGCTGCATTTTTGACATTTCTTTTCAGATTCCCATTCTTCTCATAAAAAATAGAAATAGAATGTAGGAGCAGGAGTAGGCCATTCGGCCCTTCAAATCTGATTTGCCATTCAATACGATCGTGACTGACCCTCTATCTCAATACTATATTCTCTCTTTCTGTCCATATCCCTTGATGGTTTTGATATCTAAAACATTGATCAATCTCCTTGAATATATTCCGTGACCCTCTGGAACTTGACAGACTCCTGTGGTAATGAATTCCCCAAGTGGACTAACCTCTGAATGAAGAAATGTTTCCTTATCTCAGTCCTAAATGATCTACTCCATATCCTGAGACCCTGACCCCTGGTTCTCGACTCCCCCATCAGGGAAAACATCTTCCCTGCGTCTCATCTCTCTAACCTTGTTCGAACTTTATACATTTTAATTAGATCCCCTTATATCCTTCTAAACTCCAGTGAGTACAGACTCAGTCGATCCAATCATTCCTCATCTGAAATCCAGCTTTGTCCAGTATCAACCAAGTGAATCTTCACTGCACTCCCTCTATGGCACCCAACAAACCAACACAGTCCCACAGTTACTGCGTACCCGACAGTTCTGTGCCAAGTTTGGATTCTGGCTCAGAATGATGTGGGTAAAACATAAAAATATCTAGACGGCACTCGGTACTGAGGGAGTGCTGCACTATTGGAGGATTAGTACAGACAGAGTGCTGCACTGTCAGAGGGTCAGGACTGAGAGTATACTGCATTGTCAGAAGATCAGTACAGAGGGGGTGCCACATTGCTATAAGGCAGTACTGAGGGAGCGCTGCACTGTTGGAGGGTCAGTTCTCAGGGAGTGCTGCACTGTCAAAGGGTCAGTACTGAGGGAGTGCAAAACTGTTAAAGGGTCAGTACTGAGGGAGTGCAGCACAGTCAGAGGGTTAGTGCTATGGGAGTGCCGCATCTGAGGGAGGATAAGTACTGAGGGAGTACTGCATAGTCAGACAGTCAGTACTGAGGGAGTGCTGCATTGTCAGAGGATCAATACTGAGGGAGTGCTGCACCATCAGAGGGTCAGTACTTAGGGAGAGCCACACTGTTAGAGGGTCAGTACTGAGGGAGAGCTGCACTGTTGGAAGGTCAGTTGTGAGGGAATGCCACACCATCGGAGGGTCACTGCTGAGGGAGTGCTGCACTGTTGGAGGGTCAGTACTGAGGGAGTGGCGCACTGTTGGAGGGTCAGTGCTGAGAGACTACTGCACTGGTGGAGGGTCTATTTCCCATAACCCTTGATTCTCTTACTGACAACAAGTCTATTTCAACCTTGAATGCACTTAACCATCCAGCCTCAGCAGCCCTCTACAGTGGTACTCCATGACTGTAATGCAATAGTAATATCCTGGGGTTGTGAAAGGTGCTGCATAAATGCAAGTCTTATTTGATAAATACATCACACGTGTATTTTCAGTAGGGAAACGGACAGGGGCTTCTGCATGTCTGAATGCTGCCAGCTATGACATTAGTTAGCAACCCTGTCATTGGCATCTCCTTCTGTCTCCCGTGTCACTGTGTAACCTCTCCTCCCTGACTGCTCACTCAGGCTCAAACTGTTTAAAGAAAATGTTAGTGTTTGAGTTAACACCAAACTTGACTTCAAATCCCCCTTCCTGTCCAATAAAATGTCTCCAATGTTGGAAGCCTGATCAACATATTTTTGTTATACCTAGACTTGCTTTTTCTAGTATTCTTCATCCACACCTCCCAAACACTACACTCCAACTTGTCTCAAATGTGACAGTCCTACTCTGTTGTGATCCTTGCCCAACACCTCATGCTAAATGACATGAGCTACCTCCAAATGACATGACCCTCCAACAGCACGCCACTCCCTCAGTACTGACCCTCCAGCAGTGCAGCAATCCCTCAGCAGTGACCCTCCGATAATGTGGCATTCCCTCACAACTGACCTTCCGACAGTGCAGCTCTCCCTCAGTACTGATATCAGTTTTCAAATTCTCATCATGAAATTCTTCCCACCTTTCTGGGCAAATCTTCATTCACTGGGTCTGACCTGTTTGACCTTGATCTCCTGTGCTGTATCCATGAAGCTCTAATTAAGCTCAAGGGATAGTGAGCACACCATTCTTTAATAATGCACTAGACAACCTTCTGAACTGAATATGCAATTCAGCAATTTCACCTCATGAACTCATACCCCTGTACTTCTGGTTTTTAATGTTTCTGAATGCCAGTTGTTGGGTAACTGATTCTGACTGCCCTATTTCAAGTCAAAGGGCATAGGTTTAGGGTGAGAGGGGAAAGATTTAAATGGGACCCAAGGGGCAGGTTTTTCACGCAGATGGTGGGGGTGCGTGTATGGAATGAACTGCCAGAGGAAGTGGTGGAGGCTGGTACAATTACAGCATTTAAAAGGCATCGGGATAGGTATATGAATAGGAAGAGTTTAGAGGGATATGGGCCATGTGCTGGCAAATGGGACTAGCTTAATTTAGGATATCTAGTCGGCATGGATAAGTTGGACCGAAGGGTCTGTTTCCATGCTTAATGACTCTATGACTGTATCTATCTCAGGTCCACTCTTGAT
Source organism: Hemiscyllium ocellatum (assembly GCF_020745735.1). NCBI lineage: Eukaryota > Metazoa > Chordata > Chondrichthyes > Orectolobiformes > Hemiscylliidae > Hemiscyllium > Hemiscyllium ocellatum. The sequence continues at coordinate 10,704,755 of NC_083426.1, read as the reverse complement.
TTTAACTACTCCATCATTGCTGACCATACCTTCAGCTGCCACTGCTACCTCGCGATTCTCTCTCTATGTCTCTCTGCCTCCTCACCTCTCTTTCCACCCATCTGACTCACAAATGTCTTTTAGGGAAGGGGAAACTGCCATGCTTACCTGCTCTGGCCAACATGAAACTCCAGACCCACAACAATATGGTTGACTCTTAAATGCCCTCTGGGCAATTAGGGATGGGCCATGATTTCTGACATAGCCAGTGATGCCCACATCCCACGAATCAATGAAAAGAAAATGCTTTTTTAAAAGGCACTCTTTGGCCAAGCCTTTGTCTAATTAACAACTTCTATGAGTCAGCATCCAAAATTATTTTACAACACTCCTGTGAAGAGGTGTTTTATTACACTCGAGGTTCTATATTGTGGAATCAATGTAATACAGCCCATCAGTAAACAAAGTGCCGGTTAGCTCAGTTGGCTAGATAGCTGGTTTGTGCGGCAGTGTGATGCCAACATCATGGGTTCAATTCATGTACCAGCTGTTGTCACCATGAAGATCCTGTATTCTTGAGCTTACCCCTCCCTGAGGTGTGGTGATCCTCAGGCACCCTCACCAGGAATCTCTCTCAGAGTGAGTGGGACAATCGCAACTTTAATTGTTATCATAAAAACAGTTTGTTTGCTTGTGGTATTGCTGGGTACACTTACACATGACACTTCCATCATAATTCATCAGCTGGAAGTGGGCGGCCCAGTGGTTAGCACTGCTGCCTCACAGTACCAGGGACCCGGGTTCAATCCCACCGTTGGGTGACTGTCTGTGTGGAGTTTGTACATTCTCTCTGTGTCTGTGTGGGTTTCCTCCCACAGGCCAAAGATATGTAGGTTAGCATGGATTGATCATGGGAAATGGCGGATTATTGGGTGGGATGCTGTTCAGAGTCAGTATGAGCTGAATGGCCTGCTTTCACACTATAGGGATTCTAAGTTCAAAATGCAGATGGATAAACAATAACTTCACTCTCAATATAAAGGTAACAAGCTCGTAATTTCATTTTCAAAGATAAGAAGATTTAAAGTACCACTTAAACAGCTAGGCACAAAAAATGAATCACATGGGAAATCAGCAACTTGCTGCAGTTAGTTAGTTACAACAGCTGTACCCTCCCCCCTCCCTTTAACAGCAACATCCTTCCCCCACTGTCTCAGTTATCACCAAGAGGTCATGACAATCATCAACCCTCAAAGTGGGGTCACAGTGGAAAAGATACTTGGAAAGCACTCAAGTAGAGTGAAGCACACACCCACCAGAGATGTTTGATCAGAGTTGGGTTTAGCAATCTTCCAGGATTGTCCCTGGACCTTCACAAGAAACATTTTTCACCCAAGAGCTGGTGGGTATGTGATAGAGGTGGCATTTAAAAACTATTTAGATTAGCATTTGGAATACAATAGCATACAGGGAGGACTATGAGCCAACTGCAACAAAATGGGATTGAAATAGATGGAAGTTTGAAGGGCAGAATGGCCTCTTTCATGCAGTGAAAACTCTAAGTTGAATATTAATCTTCAGAACACTATTGGCAGCAGTCTCCCAAAATAAGAACTGGGACGTTCCAAAATATTTATTTCAAAGATTTAATTAGAAAACTGGTTACATTTGGGAAAAGAAAGGCTTTTTACTGAAACGTAATATTCATTGGGTAATGAAAGAAAAGAGAATATTCTGAGTGTATTCAGGACAGGTCGGGTAGCATCAATGCAGCGATAACATTTCAAATGAGGTCAGAAATAGAAAAAATTAGGGATGTCACAGATTTAAAGTGACATGCTAAGGAGAGGAATGAGCAACACCAATAGTCTGATATAGAATAGAGGAGGGATTACATGACAAAAACTATGACAATGCAATATCAGATGGCAATGGGACAATGAGAAACAAGAAGACGTGTATAGGAACGGTGTACCATGAAGGACTCTCCTTCTCAAGCTTTTCCCCTCAGTTGAGGCAAAGTGACCCTCAGGTTAAACCACGACCAGTGATTTAATGAGAGAGCAGCCATATGGCCTCATTTAGAGACCACATAACGTACATATAGCGACTTGACTTACAGTCATAGACTCATAGAGATGTACAGCACGGAAACATTTCCTTCAGTCCAATTCGTCTATGTTGTCCTGATATCCTAAATTAATCTAGTCCCATTTTCCAGCACTTGGTCCATATCTCTCTAAACCCTTCCTATTCATATACCCATCCAAGTGCCTTTTAAATGACCACCGTCTCCATCACATAGGTTGGAAATCACAAAACTCTCCAGATTTTTTGATTCATCCACATCGCTCTCTGTTCTGTTAATTTTCTCATCGAACAGATTAGTGGTTAAACAAAATTCAGCAGAGATTACCGCTAGGAGTCAACAATAAGGTACAAAGGTAATTAGTTAAAATAGCCTTCTCAGAACAGAGTCTAAAATAGAGTATACAAGTAGGGAAATATTGCTTCTACTGTGAGCCGTTAGTGAGACTGTGCTTGGAGTATGATGCACATTTGCTCTCCTTACTTGAGGTGGGGTGTAGGTACATTGGCGGCTGTTCAGAGTCAGAAAGTGAGGACTGCAGATGCTAGAGATCAGAGTCAAAAAGTGTGTTGCTGGAAAAGCACAGCCAGCCAGTCAGCATCCACGGAGCAGGAGAGTCAACGTTTCGAACACAAGCTCTTCATCAGGAATGCAGTTCACAGGAGCTTCACTAGATTGATTGCAGAGATGAGGGGTTTGTTTTATGAAGAGGCATTGAGCGGTTTAGGCCTCTACCCTCTGGAGTCGAGGGAGATTTAATACAGGTGCTCAAGGAAATTGGACACACTAGACGTAGAAAGGATATCCCCTTTTGTGGGGCAATCTGGAAGGAGAGGTTGTAGTTTTAGGATAAGGGGTAGCAGATTTAAAACAGAAATGAGGAGAAATTATTTCTCTCAAAGGTTTGTGAATCTGTGGAATTCACTATGTCAGTGACTTGAATTGTGAGTAATTTTAAAAAAGGAGTTAGGTAGACTTTTAATTAGTAATGAGTTGAAGGGTTCTGGAGAATGGGCAAGAGTAGAGTGGGGCTGAGCTGAGATTGACTATGATAGTATTAAATGGCAGGGCAGGTTCAAGGGGCTGAATGGCCTACTCTCTGCTCCTAGTTCTTATGTTCTGATTTGATTTAATTTATTACTGTCATGTCTACTGTCACAATCTAATTTAAAAGGGCATTGAATATTCTGTGCTAGCATTGGCTTGAGGAAGATGCGATCATCACTGTCATGTGCAAAGCAGATTTAAAGAAAAAGCTACATTTAGAGATCAGAAGTGGTTCTAAGCCAATTATGTAAGGTACTCTAAGCTGAAAAGAAGGAACAGCACTTAAACCATCTCTGCTATGCCCTCGAGAATATGTCAGGTAAGAGTCAATACTGTAACGCCCATAAGTCACCCCGACGAGATACAATCACAGTTTATTCGGAAAACGATGCACTTGTTCTCCTTAAGTGACAGCAAATCCCAGCTCTGCTACTGCAAACCCACCTCACCCAGAGCCTTCACTGTGGTGGGAAAGGACAGGAAAACATACAGGACATCCTCTTTTACTCTCTCATTTACTACACGGGCAGAGACAAGTACGGTCAGTCCTGCTGTAATGCACTTTTCTTTGGTTTGAATTGACTATAATGTGCTTGAAGAATTTAGACTATTATTGGTAGAATGCAAACTTTCCTTACCTGCATTGGCTATAACGTGATTCTGGTCCCCATTGGGTTAAATGGCACTGCTTTTATGCAAATTTCTTATAACGCGGGATCGCATGGGAATGGAACTATCGCGTTATAGCAGGACCGACTGGATATAATCTTCACAGGCATAGCGCGAAAAAGGAATTGTAAAAAGCAAGACAAAAAGGAATGCAAAGTGGTGGGCCCAAAGCAGACTCATGGTGGTGGTGCAGTCGGGTTTGGCCTGGTGCTAGACCAGGTCGATCGGCGGTGTCTGCATTGGCGAGGTCCATCGAGGACTGGCAGTAGCAAGGGCATCAGTGGAGGCAAGATGGTTTCAAAGGGACCTGGGCAATATCTAGTGTTGGGCTGGAAAGACACACACACACACACACACACACACACACACACACTCCAGCAGCAGTATGGTCAACAAGCCCTTGTCCCACAGCAGGGCACTTAGCAAAAAGGACTGTGAGCTTGGACACTTTTTCTTTATTTTGTTATGTTTCTGCCTTTACATTCTGCGTTTTATTCATTTTTCTGTGCTTTCAGATGGCGACGGAGAATGGCAACAGTATTTTAGTAACAAGACACACATAACAATAAACAAATCGAAAGAAACTTCCATTCCAACAACACCCTTTCATGGTCACTGGACACCCACAGACTGTTTTTGAATTGCGGTCACTGCTTTAATGTAGAAAACTCAGCTGCTCATCTGAGAACATCAAGCTCCCACAAACAGCAATGTGATAATGTTCAGATTATCTGCATGCTTTGAGCTGCTCATTACATTGGTGATGGCACAGAAGAGACACTCCATGTGCTTCTTCAGCGTTGTGTCAATTAATGCAAGAGGGCAGTGAGGACCTCAGACTGATGCCCCATCAGAAAGATGGCGTAGAACCCATAGAAATTATACAGCACCGAAGGGAGCCATTTGGCCCACTATGTCCATGCTGACCCAATGACACCCATCTCTAAATATGCAGCAGTCCCTCAGTGCTGTTCCAGAGTGTCGGTTTAATCTGGTGTGTTCAAGCCCTGGAGTGAAATTTGAAACTATTAACGTCCTTCTCAAAGTTATGAAGGATACAGGCTGACTCAACACCAACTTGACAAAAACATGATACCAAATAGCCCAGGGCTCTGTTGGGATGAAGGCATTTGCAGACTTGAATTTGATTGAAATTTGCCAGGGGATCATCACTGTGTATGAGCCTGGGCTGCCACCAATTCCCAAAAAGCTATTTGACTGTGGAAGCTTCACAGCCCAGCCAATATCCTGTCGTTATCTGAGTGTCACACAATTGAGCACAAAGATCAGATCCACGAGCACTGGCTGATTTCTCAACTCCCTGTACATCAAGAGTGCCGCAGAGTTAACTTGTACCACTGGTCTAACCCAGATAATGCACTTAATATCTTATGCACCCCTCAAGCCTATTTTACCACTTCACCTGGCAATCATTTCCTCCTCCTTTTATATCCCACAAGATGCCAAGATTTAGTTCATGATTTAGATTAGATTACTTACAGGGTGGAAACAGGCCCTTCGGCTCAACAAGCCCACACCGACCTTCCAAAGCATACACCACCCAGACCCATACATTTTACCCCTTCACCTAACACTACAGGCAATTTAACATGGCCAATTCACCTGACCTGCACATTTTTGGACTGTGGGAGAAAACCGGAGCACCCGATGGAAACCCACGCAGACACGGGGAGAATGTGCAAACTCCACACAGAGAGTCGCCTGAGGCGGGAATTGAACCCAGGTCTCTAGCACTGTGAGGCAGCAGTGCTAACCACTGTGCCACCGTGCCACCCATTTACCTCAAAGAAAAGTGTTACTCAATCAACAAGAGGTGGAACAAGATTGACCAGGTTCAAAATCAAATCAACATAACTTTCCTACCAAAAAAGAATAAAGATACCTGTGTACACACACCCACACAAGGATTATCCAAGATATGATCTTATTCGACCTTTAGAAAACACTAGTTAACCCTCAGCCATACTATTAGGTTTCATTGTAGATGACACATTTTAAGAACGGAGAGGGTGCACAGGAGGTTTACTGGAGTAGTTCCTGAGTTGGGTGCAGGGGGGACATACTGAGGTCTGTGGAACGATCAAAGGAACTTCATGGGGTTCTTCTCCTTGGAGTGTGCAAGGCCATGAGGAGGTGATCAAATACAGGAAGGGTTTGGATAAATAAGGAGAAGCATGTCCTGGTGGCAAAGGGCTGAGGACACACAGATTTAAGGAAAATGGGACAAGAACCAGAGGCAATACGAGTCACCATTTTGTTAAACTGTGGAAGCTCAGACTTTGACATGTTTATAGCAAAATTCTGATTCCCAATGCTGTCAAGGATTACAGTGATAATGTGGGTGAAAAGGCATTGATGTGTTCAGTCAGCTATGATCATATTGAATGGCAGAGCAGGCTTGATGGGCTGAATGGCCGACACCTGTTCCTATATTTTTACACAGCATGTTATGATCTAAAACGCACTGCTTCAAAAAGCTGCTTCTGATTCAAAGTCGAGAGTTAGATAAACCCTTGGAAAGGAAGAATTTCTCAGACTGTGGAAAAACTGTAGGAGTAATTGGATAGCTCTTCAGTAAAATGCACAAGGAGCTGAATGTCCTTGTTCTGTGGATGTTGTGGTATTTTTTAATAATCTGCTAGCCAGGAGCACAGCATTATTACAGCACAGAGGGAGGCTATTCAGCCCACCACATCCATGCCCACTCCTGTCTAGAAGGACAAAAGCTACAGACATGCGGGATCACCACATTCTGCAAACTTCCCGCCAAGCCACTCACCATCTTGTGTCAGAACTATATAAACTGCTCCTTTAGTGTTGCTGGGTCAAAATCCTGGAATTCCCTCCTTAACAGCATAGTCTACATACAGCAAGTGGATGGAGTGGTTCAAGAAGGCAGCTCACACCACCACCTTCTCAAGGGCAACCAGTGACGAGAAATAAATGTTGGCTGAGCCAGCCACACCCACATCTCGTAAGTGAATTAAAATAAAACTTCGACATCAATCCTCTGTAGGAGCAAATCACTTCATGCATCTCTCCCACCTATACATTCTTCCTCTTCCAATAAAAATTCAGCTCCATCTCATGCGCTTCAATTGAATCTGCCTGAATGAATACTGAGTTCAATTCTGATCTCCCGGCTATAGGAAGGTTGTTGTGAAACTTGTAAGGGTTCAGAAAAGATTTACAAGCATGTTGCCAGGTTTGGAGGGTTTGAGCTATACGGAGATGTTGAATAAGCTGGGGGCGTTTTCCCTGGAGTGTCAGAGGTTTATAAAATCATTCAGGGCATGGATAGGGTGAATAGGCAACGTCTTCTTCCCAGGCTAGGTGAGTCCAAAAATAGAGGGCACGGGTTTAGAGTGAGAGGGAAAAGATTTAAAGGGGACCGAAGGGGCAACATTTTCATACAGAGGATGGTGCATGTCTGGAATTAACTGCCGGAAGAAGTGTTGGAGGCTGATACAGTTACATCTGGATGGGACTAGATTAATTTAGGATATGTGGTCAGCATGGACAGGTTGGACCAAAGAGTCTGTTTCCATGCTGTACATCTCTATGACTCTATGACTGTATCAGGCTCTCAGGTGGCACATTCTAAATCTCGACCAAGCAGGAAAACATTTCCTTTCATGGTGCCTTTGCTTCTTTTGTCAATTCCCCTCAAATCTGTGCCCCTTTCTCTTCAATTCTCTGAGCAATGGGAAGATTTTTCTTTTCCTATCTGGTCCGTTCAGAATTCACAGAGAGCATATAATGCTGCTCCTGGGTTCCACCAGCTTCTTGTAATGAGCAGAGGTCTGGAACATATCTCCCCAGTATTGGTTATGTGGAGGTTATAATGAAGGGCAGGCTGCTCAATCAGCAGATACTGCCACCTGCACAGGTTTCCTGTTCAGGCTGTTAGCAAACCAGATGGATGCCAAGACACGTGCCACAAACAACAGCCTTCATTCATTCAGGGCATCTCCACTTTCTTTCCGAGAGAGATTTTAATTCAGATCGAAAGCACTGAGGTACCTGAATTGTTTACTAATCTATAGCCAGCAAAAATCTTCGTGTCTCATTATCCCCATCAACAATGGACTCTCATTCAGAGAGAAACAAATGGGCAGCATTTATCAACAATTAGAAATCTTCTCCTGGGGATGCGAGAGAAAAATCAGGATTCCCACCATGAACAATTACATTCAAACCTCGTTGCAACTCTATTTATTCATTCAAACACTTGCTTCTCGGTTACAGACTGGTTCCAGGCGGTAACAGTTTGACAAATTCCAGGCTTTGTGGAATCTCTCCAAGTTACACCATGGGGCAGAGTGCATTGCAATGATGATGGTAAATATTAAATTGTCTCTATTTAGTTTCTATAAATATAACAGAAACTTGCATTTACAAAGAAGAATAGCAGTGAGAATGCAAAACTTGTATTTATGTTGTGCCCTTCACCACCAAAGGTGGTCTCAAAAGCACCTGGAGCCAATAAACTACTTTTGCAGTGCAGTCACTGTCATAAAGTAGTGAATTTCAGTGCCGCAAACTCCCACAAACTCCCAGGTGATAATGTCCAGATCGTCTGGTTTCATTGTGATTTTGATTAAGGGAGAAAGATCAGCCAGCATCATGGAGATAACTTTGAAATTGTGGCAAGGAATCCACCTGAGAGAGTGGTTCTAGCCTCGGTTTAACTCCATGTAGCACCTCTGGCTATGCAGTACTCCCTCGGTACTGCGTGGGAGTATCAGCATTGAGTCTTGTGTGCCTCACTTTATGTAGCAAAACATCCCAAAGTGCTTCACTGCAGTTTCAAATTAAATTTGACAAGTCCCGCGAAAAGATACAAAGACAGGTTAGTAAAGCAAGATCAAAGCCGTTGGTTTTTAAAGAGTGTCTTTGTTGTGATTGGAACCAGGTTGACTTCGGTCACAACAAGGTTCTTGACTATCCTGGTCTAATCAGGAAAGCCTTGGCTGACCAATAATAACCAGGAGACTCGGGGATCTGAGACGGAGGGTGCTGCACACGGCAATCCCCTGCAACCGCAGATTGCGGTGGTTCACGGACTCCCAGCCCAACTGCTTGTTTTGTGGTGCTGTGGAATCTGTGGACCACGTATATATTGGGTGTGGGTGTTTGCACTCCCTTTCTGTTTTCCTGAAAGAACTTTTCGTCTGTTCTTGGTTGCACTTCAGTCCCACGGTCCTGATCTTTGGGCAGCCTGTGGGGAGGGGGAGGGTAGATCAGGGACGTCCTCATGGATCTGCTCCTGAGCCTAGCCATACTGGCCATAATCAGGTCCAGGCCAATTGCCTGTCCCTCTTCCGTAGTTATGTCTGAGCCCAGGTGTCCTTGGTGTCTACCAACTCCCTTGAGCTGTTCCGGGAGAGGGGGCACCGCAGGGAGTGGAGAGTTTTATTTCCCTCTCCAACTCTATTTTGATTTAATCCCTGCCCTCGCCTTCAATTTTTCCATCATGTTTTTCCTTTGACGTGAAGGACTCTGCTTGTCATTGGCCACTCGGGTGTTCCCTCTCTTCCTGATGGTGGAATATGAATAAAAATTTCTTCACTCGCTGTTTCTTCTCTGTGTCCTACACCTCCACACGCACGACATGGGTGCTGGGGAAAATAAGCACTACTGCTGTTTGGAGGTAGAATAGAGGGTTTACAAAAAAAAGACAAAACCAACACTGAGGACTGCCTCTGGTTGCAGCCAGTGTATTTGCAATAGGAAACAAAGAGTGACAAGGTGATCGGAATCAGCCTCTGTGCAGTTATTTCAGTCTTAAAGGATAATAGAAAGGTACATTTTAGCGAGGAATATGCACAGCTTAAATCTATGGTTACCAATCATGCAGTGATGAAAATGATGGTTTAGATTACTTACAGTGTGGAAACAGGCCCTTCGGCCCAACAAGTCCACACCGACCCGCCGAAGCACCACCCACCCATACCCCTACATTTACCCCTTACTTAACACTTGGGCAATTTAGCATGGCCAATTCACCTGACCCGCACATCTTTGTGACTGCGGGAGGAAACCGGAGCACCCGGAGGAAACCCACGCAGACACGGGGAGAACGTGCAAACTCCACACAGTCAGTCACCTGAGGCAGGAATTGAACCCAGGTCCCTGGCGCTGTGAGGCAGCAGTGCTAACCACTGTGCCACCGTGCCACCCACATGGGTGTTGGGCCCTTCCCCTCTCATATTTTGTTGATGTTCCTGTTGTTATAAAGCTGCCCATTTTTCAATGTATTATGTGCTACATCTTAGGTGATAATGTGTTGCTGGTTAAAGCACAGCAGGTTAGGCAGCATCCAAGGAATAGGAAATTCGACTTTTCGGGCATAAGCCCTTCATCAGGAATTGGGGCTTATGCCCGAAACGTCGAATTTCCTATTCCTTGGATGCTGCCTAACCTGCTGTGCTTTAACCAGCAACACATTTTCAGCTGTGATCTCCAGCATCTGCAGACCTCATTTTTTACATCTTAGGTGATATCTACTTCAAAAATGTTTACCATATTTTCCTCCCCTTCTCACAATGAGAAGTTCTCCTGGACAACATACATCAATTCCGTTCATCATTTTGAAAAGGCCATCCAAATGAGCATCAGCCTAAGTTTTTCAGAGCTAGGTCAGCCTGGCCTTCTGCAGTACTAGAGTTGAGAACTGAGTTTAACATCATATAACCAATATAAATAACCCCATTCATCCAGAGAAGATCACTGGAAAAGCAACAAGGCCAGGCCAGGCCACGGTCACTGGGCTAAGGAATTTCCTTAGAGCACAGATGTCCTCGGGCTGCTCTGCCAATCATGACCATCTGAATGTCTCCTACAATTGGAAGGTTTTCCATTGACTCCAGGTTGTCTAAAATGCTTGGATATCGCATCTTAAAGACGCTGTCATTTCCTCAGTCTATCCTGATGGTTTTAACTTTTCAATTCTGTGATCCTTTCAGGAATATAGGAGCAGGAGTAGGCTATTCAGCCCATCATACCTGCTTTGCTCTTCAATTAGGTGATCTCTGATCATCTCCCTCAAAGCTGCTTTGCCAACCTATCTTGCTTTGATGTCATTCGCCTCCTGTAATCTGTTTTCTGATGCCTTTGCCCATGCCATTATACTTCTGTTGCAGTCGGAAGACCAGAACCAAACAAAATATTTCACACTCAGATTTAATGGTCTTCAAGGTGAGGCTACTATTACTGCTCATTTTGACAAGAAGAAGAATGTAATTGACGATAGAAAAATCACACACAGACTGTCATGTTTATTGTTTCTCACTCTCCGTTGAAGAGTTTTCTTAAGAGTAGGAAAGTTGACCTTTTTTTATGTCAAGTAATCAAAACATTCTTGTTCACTGTCCTCTCCTGACCTCCGCATTCTTTAACCGAAAGCAAGTGTAGGCCAAACTGCTCTCTGTTGTAAACTTCAGCTTCTCCTTTTAACTTCTCTCTGGGAGGGTAAAAATAACTTTCAAGGGTGGAAAATAAAAGCAAATAATCCTTCTCATGACCACAAACAGCAATTGTATGAAAACCAAACAAACCTAAGTAATACTGTTCATCACTGTTCAGGCTAGTCACCTTCTCACTAACTGTAAATTATTTTTGATCAATCTGTACAAAAGCGTACATTCACATCAGGTGGGACTTGAACCCAGTCATACTAGTTCAGAGGCAGGGACACTATCTTTGTTGCACAAGTGTCCACTCTCATTAAGAGAAAACAATTTAATTGGAATCAGCTGGGAATGAAGTAAAGCACAGCACATTGGGTAACTGAGTGACCTAGTGTCTCAGAACACTATCTTTGCATATTTTGGAATCTGCTGTCGATTCTACCTCAATGTTATTGTATTGTCTACCATCTGTGGGTTGCATTCCAGCCCATGTTGTCAAGCGCATTATGGTAACATTGCAATACCAACATTGCTATCAAGGAGGAAAGTGGAGTACTGTGTACAATCCTGGTCTCCTTACTTGTGAAAGGATGTAGAGAGGAAGCTCGATTAGCTGGCATTCAATGATCTGAATATTAGATTATCCGGGAAGATCGCAATATTCCGATGCTCAGCTAAACTACGTTATTTGGCATTCAATTATCAGGAATTCGATTAACCCGGATGAAATACCCCCCGCCTGTGTCCTTTGGATAATCAAGGGTCCTCTGCATTAGCACTTGAGGAGGTTCACAAAGTTGACTTTAGTTGGCTTATGAGGAGAGATTGAATAGACTAGGACTATACTCATTGGAATATAGAAGAATGAGAGAGATCTTATTGAAACATATAAAATTAGGACGGAATAGATAAGATAGAAACAGGGAGGTTGCTTCCACTGGCTGGTGAAAGCAGAACTAGGGGGCATAGCCTCAAAATAAGGAGGAGCAGATTTAGGATGGATTTGAGGAGGAACTTCTTCATCCAAAGGGTTGTGAATCTGTGGAATTCTCTGCCTACCAAAACAATTGAGGCTACCTTGTTGATTATTTTTAAGGCAAAGGGAGATTCTTGCAGAGTAATGGAATTAAGGATTAGGATGAGTGTGCAGGTAAGTGGAGCAGAATCCACAAGAAGACCAGCCATGATTTTACTGAATGGTGGGGCAGGCTTGATGGGCCAGATGGCCTACTCCTCTTCCTATTTCTCATGTTCTTATGTGAAGACTACGTACCTTTGTCTAAAACTCAGTGCAAATGCAGTCCCAGGATACAAGGGCAAGAGTCTTTCAGTTGAGTGAGGTCTGGTTTCATGACTATTACAGAGAACTACATTAGAACTTACAGCACAGAAACAGACCATTCAACATGGCTGGTCCAAAATCTTTCATGGCTAGATATTTCCACTTTATTGTCCAGGGCTATGCTGATCCCTCCTGAGTGCACGTGCACACACACACAACTTTCCCTACTGCTGAAATAAGGCAATAGTTAGATACAAATCACAAGGGCTTCCATTAACTTGCGGGTGGCATGGTGGCACAGTGGTTAGCACTGTTGTCTCACAGCATCAGAGACCTGGCTTCAATTCCCACCTCAGGCAACTCTCTGTGTGGAGTTTGCATGTTCTGTCTGTGTGGGTTTCCTCCGGGTGCTCTGGTTTCCTTCCACAGTCCAAAAATGTGCAAATGAGGTGAATTGGCCATGCTATATTGACTGTAGTGTAAGATATAGGGGAATGGGTCTGGGTGGGTTGCGAGTTGGTGTGGACTTGTTGGGCCGAAGGGCCTGTTTCCACACTGTAAGTAATCTAATCTAAACTCCTTTTTAATACTGTAACATTCTCTTCCACAGCTTACAGATTAAAACAGTATCCTGTCCCACATTTTTAGTTCAAAATATAAAAGTCATCTTTACAACTAGCTTTGGACTTTCAGATATGAAGAAAGACGCTCCTCAAATCTGTCCTTCAGAAAGCTTCATGATTTTGGGGACTTCGAGAAAGACATGTTACCAGACTTCCTATTTACTACAAAGACTATTCAATTCCTAAACTCACCCCAATATTTAAGGCAAGGGAGGAAATGCATGTGGACCATTTCACTTCCTTTTTTTATTTCAAGGTTCTTTTCCATTATAAATATTGTAATAAGTCAAAACATAATGGTATTTGTTTATACTATGAAGATCAAATTATTCAAACTTCCTCTTCGTTTCCTATTCACATTTCATTCTATATATGCAATGCTTGTACAAAAGGACTCAACACTGATTACTTGGAAAATGCTCCAATGTCCAGTTTTAGCCCATTCGTACCCAAATTCATCTCAGACAGTTTTCGATAGCGATGATGGGATGCAGGGGTCTCACCCACCACTGCAGAGCTGGATAGGAGGAGACCCATATCATCTCTTTTCAAGAAGACTCACAGAAGAACTCATTAGGAATGGGCTTCACCAGACTTGAGGTCGGCTTGATGGGTGCGGGTAGGTAGCCAGCAGTTCTTTTATTGCTCAGCAGCACCACTGTGGTGGTAAGGCGGTTGCCAGTACTACATGGATGCAAGGCAATGGAATTGTTGGGCATCAGTGAGTACTGGCAGGAGATAGCTGGTGGAGTGGGTGAGAGAGGTGGGGTGGGAATCAAAGGAGGAAGACAAATGGAGCAAGGGTTTCCCATCTGGGATGTCGGATCCCTCAATCAGGGACTCAAATGAGTGAACTTTCCCACTCCTTCCCCAACTCCGGAGTACACAAACAAACAGGACGGGGCTTGCCTTCTGAACTTGCCACTTGGCAAGTCCTTCACCTGCCACTGGGGAATACCAATTGTGCTGGGATGAAGCCATTAAGTGGGTGTTAAGAGCCTCAATTGGAAGCAGGACAGGATGTGCACACCATTGCTATGCCAACACTTATTGCCTGTCCCTAATTTCCCTTGAGAAGCTGACAACTTGAATTGCTGCACTCAATGTAGTGTAGGTCACTTTTTCACGCAGACGGTGATATGTGTATGGAATGAGCTGCCAGACGAAGTGGTGGAGGCTGGTACAATCACAACATTTAAAAGGCATCTGGATGGGTATATGAGTAGTAAGCGTTTAGAGGGATATGGGTCAAATGCTGGCAAATGGAACTAGATTAGTTTAGGATATATGGTCAACATGGACTAAAGGGTCTGCTTCCTTGTTGTGCAGCTCTATGACTTGATGAGGTAAACCCAAAAAATTTCTTTCAAAGGGCATTTCTGGATTTTGATCCATGGACAATGAAGGAATTGTGATTTATCTTCGATGATTTTGACAAGCACTGAGAAGCAACAGTGATCCCAGACGCACGCTGTCCCTGTACTTAGAGATGGGAGTGATCACTCACTAGGCAGAATCACCACACATCATCAATCCAAAGGCTTTTGTTTTGGAATTTTGTGGGTGCAGCAATAACACAGCACTCTGCTGGGCATGTTATCAAGGGTCCTGTAGTACGGCTTCTATTTATGGTTGTCAATTCTCTGATGGTCTAAAACTGCTTTCTTCTGACCCCCAGGCCAGTTAATTCCTGGCATCAAGTCCCTCAGTACTGACATTTTAAAAATATGTGGAGCTTTCATGTAATGGGAAATCTAAAGTTCTAGCTTCTTAGAAGATTCTTCAAAGTTATAAATAGCCATCTGAAGTGGGGAATAAATGTTAGACTTGATACTCATTCATTTTCTATCAGACAGACTGGTTCGGCCCACAGATTCTGCAAATTTAAAAATTAGCACCATAAGCTACAAACTAGCGAGGGTAGGAAAAGGAGGATAGGGCAGATGAATGCATGGCTGAGGAGCTGGTGTATGGGAGAAGGGTTCACATTTTTGGATCATTGGCATCTCTTCTGGGGTAGAAGTGACCTGTACAAGAAGGACAGATTGCACCTAAATTGGAAGGGGGCTAATATACTGGCTGGAAGATTTGCCAGAGCTGATCGGGATGACTTAAACTAGTAAGGTTGAGGGGGTACCCAGGGAGACAGTGAGGAAAGAGATCAATCTGAGACTGGTACAGTTGAGAAAAGAAGTAAATCAAACAGTCAGGGCAGGCAGGGACAAAGCAGAGAACAAGGTAGGACTGATAAATTAAACTGCATTTATTTCAATGCAAGGGACTGAACAGGGAAGGTAAATGAACTCAGGACATGGTTAGGAACATGGGATTGGGATATCATAGCAATTACAGAAACATGGCTCAGGGATGGACAGGATTGGCAGCTGAATGTTCCAGGATACAAATGCTACAGGATGGATAGAAAGGGAGGCAAGAGAGGAGGGGGAGTGGCGTTTATGACAAGGGATAGCCTTACAGCTGTACTGAGGGAGGATATTCCTGGAAATACATCCAGGGAAGTTATTTGGGTGGAACTGAGAAATAAGAAAGGGATGATCACCTTATTGGGATTGCATTATAGACCCCCCTAATAGTCAGCAGGAAATTGAGAAATAAATTTGTCAGGAGATTTCAGTTATCTGTAAGAATAATAGGGTGGTTATGGTGGGGGATTTTAACTTTCCAAACAAGACTAGGACTGCCATAGTGTTAAGGTCTAGATGGAGAGGAATTTGTTAAGCGTGTACAAGACAATTTTCTGATTCAGTATGTGGATGTACCTACTCGAGAAGGTGTAAAACTTGACCTACTCTTGGGAACTAAGGCAAGGCAGGTGACTGAGGTGTCACTGGGGGAGCACTTTGGGGCCAGCGACCATAATACTATTAAATTTAAAATAGTGATGGAAAAGGATAGACCAGATCTAAAAGTTGAAGTGCCAAATTGGAGGGAGGCTGATTTTGATGATATGAGGCAAGAACTTTCAAAAGCTGATTGGAGGCAGATGTTCACAGGTAAAGGGACGGCTGGAAAATGGGAAGCCTTCAGAAATGAGATAATGAAAGTGCAGAGACAGTATATTCCTGTTCAGGTGAAAGGAAAGGCTGGTAGGTATAGGGAATGCTGGATGACTAAAGAAATTGAGGGTTTGGTTAGGAAAAAGAAGGAAGCATATCTAAGGTATAGGCAGGATAGATAGTGAATCCTCAGAAGCGTATAAAGGCAGTAGGAATATACTTAAGAGGGAAATCAGGAGGGCAAAAAGGGAACATGAGATAGCTTTGGCAAATAGAGTTAAGGAGAATCCAAAGGGTTCTTACAAATACATTAAGAATAAAAGGGTAACTCGGGAGAGAATGGGGCCCCTCAAAGATCAGCAAGGTGACCTTTGTGTAGAGCTGCAGGAGATGGGGGAAATACTAAATGAGTATTTTGCATCAGTGTTTACTGTGGAAAAGGACATGGAAGATATAGAATATAGGGAAATAGATGGTGACATCTTGAAAAATGTCTATATTACAGAGGAGGAAGTGCTGGATGTCTTGAAATGCATAAAAGTGGATAAATCCCCGGGATTTGATCAGGTGTACCCTAGAACTCTGTGGGAAGCTGGAGAAGTGATTGCTTCTCTTGCTGAGGTATTTGTATCATTGATAGTCACAGGTGAGGTGCCAGAGGACTGGATGTTGGTTAATGTGGTGCCACTATTTAAGAAAGGTGATAAGGACAAGCCAGGGAACTATAGAACCATTGAGCCTGATGTCAGTGGTGGGCAATTTATTGGAGTAAATCCCGAGGGATAGGATGTACATGTATTTGAAAAGGCAAGGACTAATTAGGGATAGTCAACATGGCTTTGTGCATGGGAAATCATGTCTCACAAACTGGATTAGGTTCTTTTAAGAAGTAACATAGAGGATTGACGAGGGCAGAACAGTAGATATGATCTATATGAACTTCAGTAAGGCGTTCGACAAAGTTCCCCATGGGAGACTGGTTAGCAAGATTAGATCTCATGGAAAATAGGGAGAATTAGCCATTTGGCTTAAAGGTGGAAGACAGATGGTGGTGGTGGAAGGTTGTTTTTCAGATTGGAGGCCTGTGACCAGTGAAGTGCCACAAAGATCGGTGCTGGCTCCACTACCTTTGGTCATTTATATAAATGATTTGGATGTGTGCTTAAGAAGCAGATTTAATAAGTTTGCAGATGACACCAAAATTAGAGGCGTAGTAGACAAGCAAAGAAGGTTACCTCAGATTACAACAGGATCTTGATCAGATGAGCCAAAGGGCTGAGGAGTGGCAGATGGAGTTTAATTTAGATCATTGGGAAAGCAAATCTTAGCAGGACCTATACACTTAATGGTAAGGTCCTAAGAAGTGTTGTTGAACAAAGAGACCTTGGAGTGCAGGTTCATAGTTCCTTGAAAGTAGAGTCGCAGGGAGATAGGATAGTGAAGAAGGTGTTTGGTATGCTTTCCTTTATTGGTCAGAGTATTGAGTACAGGAGTTGAGAGGTCATGTTGCAGCTGTACAGGACATTGGATTGGCCACTTTTGGAATATTGCGTGCAATTCTGGTCTCCTTCCTATTGGAAGGATGTTGTAAAACTTGAGAGGGTTCAGAAAAGATCTACCAGGATGTTGCCAGGGTTGGAAGATTTGAGCTATAGGAAGAGGCTGAATACGCTAGGACTGTTTTCCCTGGAATGTCGGAGGCTGAGGGGTGACCTTATAGAGGTTTATAAAATCATGAGGGACATGGATAGGGTAAATACACAAAGCCTTTTCCCTGGGTGGGGGAGTTCAGAACTAGAGGGCCTAGGTTTAAGGTGAGAGGGGAAAGATATAAAAGAGACTTAAGCGACAACCTTTTCACGCAGCGGGTGGTGCATGTGTGGAATGAGCTGCCAGAGGAAGTGGTGGAGGCTGGTACAATTGCAACATTTAAGAGGCATTTGGATGGGTATAGGAATAGGAAGGGTTTGGAGGGATATGGGCCAGGTGCTGGCAGGTAGGACTAGATTGGGTTGGGATATCTGGTTGGCATGGAAAAGTTGGATCAAAGGGCTTGTTTCCATGCTCTATATCTCTATGACTCTATGTCCAACTTCCTTTCAGCAAAAATTGTTCAATTTTTCTCAGATTTCTTTTGCAATTTGCTAACATTGCATCTGGCAAGTTTTGCAATAAATATTAATTTGGGGAGAAATCTCAGAAGATGCCAAGGTTCCTTCAACTGCATCTTTCAAAATCAAAATTGTACCATCACAAAGGACAACTGCAGCAGACGCAAGGGAATATTATCCCCAGAAGTCTCACACTATCCTTACCATTCCTTCAGTACCATTGGGTCAAATCCCTGCAACCCACTCCTTCCCAGTACATGAGTTGTGTCTACACCACATGGACTCCAGCAATCTGAGAAAGAGATGCGCCACCACCTTCTCAAGGGCAATTAGGTTTTAGGCCATAATTGCTGGCCTTGCAGTGACTCTCAAAGTCTCAGAACAAATAAACAGTCTTTGATGTTAAATCTTGCCTTGGCCCTTCTGAATTTAAGAAGGGCTCTTGAATCTCTGAGATAAATGACAATTTTGCCAGCAAAATATTCTTAAATTTATCAGGTCCTGGAGAAGGGTCACTGCACGTTAATTCTGCTTTCTCTGCACAGATGCTGACAGACCTGCTGAATTTTTCCAGCAATTTATGATTTTGTTTCTGATGTCCAATGTTTGCAATTCTTTAGTTTTTTTGGTCTCATGCTTATCAATTTTGTTTCAACAACATGATCATGTAATTTGCAGGTTGTTGTGAAATTGACCTGCTTTGCTATTGGCCATCAGCAAAGGATATCTGCTGTCATTCCTGCCCTGAAATTGTCTAGCAAACCATTCAGCTGTCAAAAACGCAATTCACCAATGCCTTCTCAAGGGCAACCTAAGGATAGACAATGAATGTTTGTCTGGCCAGCAACATCCCAAGAACACAAGCAGTAGAAACAAGAGTAGACCATTCAGCCCATCGAACATGCTCCACCATTCAGTATGAGCATAACTGGTCTTGGGTTTCAACTCCACTTCACTGTCTGCTCTTCCTATCCCTCCATTTCCTGAGAGACCTACTTCATCCCTCAATATTGTGTTCAGCAATGGTCCATCCAAAACCCTCTGGTGTAGAGAATTCCAAAGATTAATTTAATTAGGAATATCTATATCTAAAATATCATCTTCACTTGTTCTTGTCAAAGATGTAGAACGATGTTGCTTTAATTTCAGATATGTAAGTGTTATTTTTTAATTTGCAGTTTGCCTTGATTCGAGACACTGATCCATTTTGCCTGTTGCACCAAGTATTTTTATCTGAAATAATTATTTTCAGAATAGCAAACAGTCTAAATAAAAGGCTTCAACTTGTAATTAAAATACATCTGCACTGAAATGAAAAAGAGCTCTGTCTCTGGAAACCAGCTCCCCCCACTCATGGCAATTTCCTTCTGATCTTAACATAGCCAGGTTGATAATTGGAGCATGGAGGCTTTGTGATTTTACATGTTAAAGGATTGCCTATCTGTCACAAAGCCATTCAACTCAATTACCTTTTTCCATCTTTCAGAAACCTTACAACTGCACCTCAGAAAGGAAAACGCAGCTCATGACGATGCGCACACAGGCAGCAGCAGTGCCACAGCATTTATTTTGACACAGTGCTTGTAGACAGTTGCAAAGCCATCACTCTGTAGCAGGCACAGAAAATGACAGAACAGGTCATAATAACAGGATGCATTTTTCTGCAAAGCCATTAAGCTGAATGGAAGGAATTTACAGCTTGTGCAGACCATGTTCCTGGCTAAAGAGTCTGCACGCGGCTCAAAGGACAGCTTCCTTGCTCAACACTTAGTCAGAATCTCTGCCTTTGTTTGGGAAGAATAATGCAGAAGAGCGAAGGCAGGAGTCCACTTTAGGGAAGATATTATCACAGCGGTCGGTGGTAATAAGCATTCTCATTGTGTGGAGAATATTTCCTCCCCCTCCAACCCAGGTACTGGATTGAGCTAGATCCCTGTGGTTTCTCCCTTCTTCCATTCCTCCCCTCTCTGCTGATGACATCCTGCATCCTGCAGCACAATTCCCTTGGATGCCAGCAGACCTCCAGTACTTCACTCATTCGCCATCCTTTAGTTGTTCATCTATCATCATAAGAGGGAATGGCATGGTGGGGCTGCAATCATAGAAGGATTGGCCTTTACTCAATGCTTGCAAGCTGCATTTGCCAACATATATCAAGCCTTGGCCAATTTCCACTCCTTGAGCCCAGGGCCTCAGTATTTAATGGTATTGTGACAGCAGTACCAATCACTGTCTGAATCCAGGATAAGAACAGGCGCGCTGGAGAACTCAGCAGGTTGGCAGCTTCTGTGGAGAGAGATTCAAAGCTAATATTTCAACTCTAGAATGACCGTTCTTCAGAACTGAAGACCATCATTTCTGCTCCTATGTCTTATGGTCTGACAGGTTATGGGGAGAAAGCTGGAAAATGGAGTTGAAAGAAACCTAAGAGCCATGATGGAATGACAAAGCAGACTCGACCAGCCAAATGGATTAATTTCTGCTCCTATGTCTGATGGTTCTATAGTCACAAGGCCATAAGAGATGTGAGCAGAAGTAGGCCATGCAGCCCATCGAGTCTGTGGCACCATTCAAGAGATTGTCGGTAATTCCATTTTCCAGTCTTTCCCCAATAACCCTTCATTCCCTTACTGATTCAAGATCTGTCAAGCTCAGCATTGAAAATGCCCTCTGACCCAGCCTCGACAGCCCTCTGTGGTGAAGAATTCCACAGATTCACTACCCTCTGAGGGAGGAAATACCCTCTCACCTCTATCCTAACTGGTCCTTATTTTGAGATTATTCCCTCTCATCCCAGATTCTTCCAAAGGGAAAACAATCCGTCCACATCTACCCTGCCAAGTTGCCTAAGAATGTTGCATGTTCCAAGAAGGTTACTTCTCATTCTTCTAAACTTAAATGAGTCAGCTTCAACCTACTCAACATCTCCTCATAAAAAAAGTCCCTCCATAACTAATGATCAGCCTAATTAACCTTCTCTGGACTGGCTCCAGAAGAGGTAAATAAGTGACAGCATTGATGATATTGAATAAAAGATTTAGGTGGAATAAAAGGAAATCATAGGGAAAAGTTGGAGAGTGAGAACCATTGTTTCAAACTTTTTATTTCTCTCATTTCTAATTCATTCCCACAATCAGCAATGCTGGACTTTTTATTTCCTTCTTTTTCTAACTTTTTTTTCCCTAAGAACTTGTACTGAAGACTCGGTACCTAAGTACCTTTGTATCTAAGATGGCACATAAATGGCAAATTGTAAACTTTTCACTGTACTCATGTCAGTACATGTGACAATAAAGCTAATTAATTCAATTCATTCATTCATTCATTCATTTAAAAAGCAAAGAGATAATGTTTCAAGTGAGGAAAGAGAGCATTGTAGAGTCATGGAGTCCCTACAGTGTGGAAGAAGGCCATTCAGCCCATCGAGTCCACACCGATACTCCTAAGAGCACTCCATCCAGACCCATCCCCACCTTATTCCTGTAACCCAATGATCCAGTATTAACAGTAGAATTTAAGACCCTTTTTGGATTTTGCAACTCAGTATCACTACTATTTGTTTTCCCCAGTGAGCCATGCGACCCAACACCTTCTTTAGTTTAATTCTTCCTTTTGTTTAAGAACAAAGAAAATAGGAATAGGCAATTTTAACCAGCTTCATTATTCAATAAGATCATGGCTGATCTTCTACCTCAATTAAACAATCCCCATGTCCCCCAGTGCCTTTAAAACTACAGACTCTATCAATCTCTGTCTTTGAAATATTCGATGGCTGTGCACTTTCAGCTCTCTGGCATGGAAGTTCCAAAGATTCACAACAATTTAAACTTACGATATCACTCCTCATTTTAACCCTTTATTCTAACAAATCTTTGCATTTGTGGGTGAACCCATCAAATCCATTAGTTGTCATTAATCTGCCTGGAGAATTGAGCAAAGTATTTCATAATAAACACACCTGCCTTCAGGTGTGCAGCTGTTCAATATGCCAGGACTTGTCAGGGGGTGGGAGGACAAGGTGAAAAATCTCATTATAATTATTCTAAATTTGATAGCTCAATGTGCAAGCTGCACAAGCAAGAGGATTATGCAGTTAAGCCATCCTGATTTTAATTAATGCGTGACAATTTTCTGGTTAATTCTGCATCCATGAGTCCAATCTCATTTTGGGAGGCAGCTGGGCATTCAAGCAAACACATTACAGGTTGCAGACTACATCTGTGCTACATAAATGTTGTAAAAGACAGCTAGAACCTGAAAGAAGTAATTTACATCACGAGAAGCTTTATCCCATCAGAATGTTATGGAGATTTCTGGGACGAGATGAACAGGGAGCACATTCTAATTGCTCACCTGTCTCCAAAGGTTTCAGTTGCAGTATTGTGTACTTAGTTTTGAGTGATGCTTGAGGTCTTACCAAGGACTCTCAGGTGTAATGTAATGAGCTGTAAAGTACTAAACCAATTCTGTTTATCAAGACTTGGTCTTGCTTCTGCTGAAAACTTTGTTGGGCATACTTCCTCACTTGGTATCACTAACATAGACTAAAATCACAAAGAAGGATTGGTGCTGGCCCCAACTAAAAGACAAGTAGCTGAAGTGTAGTATTGGAATGATGCCATTAAGACTTGCAATAAGGCTGAGGTTATCATTCTGAGTTGCTGAAGTACAACATTTGCTAGGGAGGACTGCAGATTGTAGGTAATGAACTGGTTTGGAGTTCTTACGCCACACATCTGGACTTGAACTTGGGCCTCCTAACTCAGGACTATGGACACTACCATGGTACCACGAGAACCACTAAGATTCAGGTGCACATGAAAGATATAACATGCTGGCAGTGCTGGTATGTGACTGTTGTAAAAAACCAACTGATTCACTAATGTCCTTCAGGGAAAGAAATCTGCCCTTCTTTACCTGGTCTGTACAAAGTTAAAAATCACACAACACCAGGTTATAGTCCAACAGGTTTAATTGGAAGCACACTAGCTTTCAGAGCGACGCCCCTTCATCAGATGATAGTGGAGGGCTCGATCGTAACACAGAATTTATAGCAAAAATTTACAGTGTGATGTAACTGAAATTATACATTGAAAAATTGATTGTCTGTTAAGCCTTTCATCTCTTAGAATACAGTGATAGTTTCACTTCTTTCATGTGTAAATCACAAAACCTTTTTCTTAAAGTTGCATTCTCGGGTTAGCTGTTAACAATGGTGATAGCTAGACGAGATAATACATGGCTTGGAAAGGGTGGACGCTAGGAAATTGTTTTCGTGAGGTGAGGAGACTAGGACCTGTGGACACAGCCTTAGAATTAGAGGGGGTCAATTCAGAACAGAAATGCGGAGACATTTCTTCAGCCAGAGAGTGGTGGGCCTGTGGAATTCATTGCTGCAGAGTGCAGTGGAGGCCGGGACGCTAAATGTCTTCAAGGCAGAGATTGATAAATTCTTGATGTCACAAGGAATTAAGGGCTACGGGGAGAATGCTGGTAAGTGGAGTTGAAATGCCCATCAGCCATGATTGAATGGCGGAATGGACTTGATGGCCGAATGGCCTTACTTTCACTCCTATGTTTATGGTCTTAATATGTTGAAGGTGTTAGCCCCCTGTGTTCTCTGTCTATGCCATGATGTTTAGATTGATTCTAAACTAAAAAGTGAGATAACGGAATTTTACATAAATTCATGCAGGCAAGGATGCCCGGAGGCATGGTACATTGGGGAAACTGAGCAAAGGCTACGACAACGGATGAATGGGCACTGCACAACAATCAACAGACAGGAGGGTTCCCTCCCAGTTGGGGAACACTTCAGTGGTCCAGGATATTCAGCCTCAGACCTTCGGGTGACCATCCTCCAAGGCGGACTTCAGGACAGGCAGCAGAGAAAAGTGGCCGAGCAGAGGCTGATAGCTAAGTTCGGTACCCATAGGGAGAGACTCAACCGGGACCTTGGGTTCATGTCACATTACAGGTGATCACCATTGCACTACACACAAACACAGATATTCCTACACACATGCACACACTCTCACATACACATGGACATAGGTACACACATACATGCACACAGACACCCACATACACCCTTATAGACACACACACTCCCACATGCACCCCCTCACAGACTTAAGACACTCTGCACTCACACTCACAACCCCCACCCCAGACAGACAGACACACACACACAGACAAAGACCCACATGCACACATATATTTTGTGGGGTGAATTTGTACTTGCAGAGTTACATTGTACTTTGCTCAAAAACTGCATGCATTCATAGAGAACTCTGAGCTCAATAATTGCATGAATTTATGTAAACCTCTGTCATCTCACTTTTTAGATTTGAATCAATCTAAATATCATGGCATAGACAGAGAATACAGGGGGCCAACACCTTCAACATATTGTCTAGCTGTCACCATTGTTAACAGCTAACCCGAGAATGCAACTTTTAAAAAAAGATTTTGTGATTTACACATGAAAGAAGTGAAACTATCACTGTATTCTAACAGATGAAAGGCTTAACAGACAATCAATTTTTCAATGTATAATTTCAGTTACATCACACTGTAAATTTTTGCTATAAATTCTGTGTTACGATCGAGCCCTCCACAATCACCTGATGAAGGAGCGTCGCTCCGAAAGCTAGTGTGCTTCCAATTAAACCTGTTGGACTATAACCTGGTGTTGTGTGATTTCTAACTTTGTACACCCCAGTCCAACACCGGCATCTTCAAATCATTACTTGGTCTGGGCTACATGTCACTCATGTAGCTGTGGTTGATTATTACCCACCCTCTGAAACAGCTGATTAAACTACTCAGTTTAGAGGCAATTAGGAATGGGCAACAAACACTGACCTTACCAATAACACCCACACCCCATAAGAGAGTGAATATAAAATAAATGTGATATTGCCTCAACAGCTGAAACATTACAGGACATTTGTGAGACTATATCTAGAGGAGTACACACAGTTTTGGTTTACTTCCCTAAGGGAGGATAGACTTACCTGAGAGAAAGTGCAACAGAGCTTGACCAGAGTGGTTCCTGGGATAAAATGCTTGTCCAATGAGAAGAGACCATGTAGATTGCATCTTTATTCCTGAGAATTTACGGAACTGAGATATGGCTATGCAAGGGTCGTGATTGGGTAGATACTGGGATAACACTTTCCCTAGCTGAGAAGTCTAGAACCAGGGGTCATAATCTCAGAATAAAGGGGATGTAGAAAAATTTCTTCACTACAAGGATTGAGAACCTTTGAAAATCTCCACTCCCTAAACTTATTGAGGCACAGTTATTAAGTATATTCAATGCAGCCATTAACAAATTTTGGGGAATGAGGATATGGGGACAGTACAGTCAGGTGACACTGAGGTAGAAGATCAATCATGATCTTGTCGAATGATGGAAAAGGTTTGAAGTGCTGAATGGCCAATCACTGTTCCAACTTCTTAAGTTCCTATCCCATAAATTATGAATGGGGAGCCCCTCACCCCCTTATATTGTAGAATGACCATCAATGGATTTAACCCCGAATGTCAATCTGGAACACCAATCATTGGAGGGCATTTTCAGCAGGGGTTTGAACCCACACCTAGTGGCGAGGTGGCAATGCTAACCAGGTTCATTCACAGACAAGTGTTTGAATCAAACACTGAAGCCAGACTGCATCTAAATTCAGATGACGGCAAAGGCAACTTTAACCCCAATGCTTGATTATTCCACACTACAAGTTATTGGCAACCATGATCTCCTCACATTATTTCACAGCTACGTCCACTCCCTGAGGAAGTGGAGTCACAGTGAAACCCAATCTACGAATGTCCAACCAGAATAAGGTTTGGTCATGGAAACATATAGGAGAAAGTGAGGACTGCAGACGCTGGAGATCAGAGCTGAAAAATGTGTTGCTGGAAAAGCGCAGCAGGTCAGGCAGCAACCAAGGAGCAGGAGAATCGACGTTTTGGGCATAAGCCCTTCTTCAGGAGTCCTGAAGAAGGGCTTATGCCCAAAACGTCGATTCACCTGCTCCTTGGATGCTGCCTGATCTGCTGTGCTTTTCCAGCAACACATTTTTCAGCTCATGGAAACATATGATGAGAGTCTCAGTCTCCCGGAAAGAAGTTGAACAAGATAAGGGAAGTTTCAGTGAAGGACGTTTCTGGCACAGCCCAAGCTAACCTATTTCTCACTTTAAATAAACTGCACGATATGCTGACTGTGATATATCAACAAACATCCCCCTCCGGGTGCAGTCGTTCTGGCTGTGGGTTGGCATTGGCAGATGTGTCAAAGCATCACTACTTAAGGGAATAAGTATGAGACTGTGTCAAGAGGAATAAAGATTTGGAACTTTTTTCCACTTTATAAACAAATGTACAACTTGCAGCATCACAGAGTAATTGTCTTGTTAGTGCTAAAATCGACATCCCAGGGAGCGAAAAGGTTTGATGTTACTTCCAATTCTGAAGAAATCCAGCCAAATTCACTGCATGCCAATGTAACATTTTTCAACTCATCATTCCACACGTGGCATTCCATTCTTCCAACAAGCCTACTACATCCAATAAGCTCGATAACAGAGAGAAACAGAACTTGCTGGAGAAACTCAGCAGGTCTGGCAGCACTCTGGAAGAAGAAACAGTGTTGGTGCTTCAGGTCCAGTGACCCTTGTTCAGAACCACTATCAAAGTTTATACTTGAGTCAAAACCTTTAGTTTCCTTCATAAACAACTCGTTCTTTTTCCAACTCCTTGAAACCAGCATCAATCAGCACAACAGGAGCTGACTTTGATGAGAATCCAGTGCACACACCTATTATGGTAAAACAAAGAATATGGACACTGGAAATGTGAAACAACTACAAACTGCTGCAGAAACTCAGAGAAAATGAGGACTGCAGATGCTTGAGATCAGAGTCGTGAGTGTGGTGCTGGAAAAGCACAGCAGTATGAAGGGCTTATGCCCGAAATGTTGATTCTCCTGCTCCTCGGATACTGCCCGACCTGCTGTGTTTTTCCAGCACCACACTCTCAACTGCTAGAGAAACTCAGTAGATCTGGCAGTTTCTATGGAGAGAAAGAATCTGTGTTTTTAGTCCAGTGACCCTTCTTCAGAAATTGTTCAGACCCTTGTTCTGAAGAAGAGTCACTGGACCCAAAACATTGAATCTGTTTTCTCTTCACATATGCTGCCAGACTTGCTGAGTTTCTCCAGCAGTTTCTGCTTTTGCACCTATTATGCTAAATGGATGAAATGAATTCTAACACCCATCGCCTACTTGAAGATTACAATCCTACACTTGAATCCTCTACTTCTCCTCTTTAAAGAATTCAATCTTTTATCCTCAAAAAGCATACACTGTAGTTAGTCAACTTGTAATGATGCAAGTCCAATTAAACCATGCTAACAGGAATACCAATTAGGTTCTGACATTCATGTCTCCAATGTCAAACAGTACTCCCAGTCTAGACTCCATTACCCTTGAGAATTTTGCAAGTCTCTTTTGGGGCTGCCTAAATTTACACTAAGATTGTATGTTAGAAACCAGTAGCACTAGACTCCTCAAAGCCAAGACTAAATTGAATCAACAATTTAATGTTGCTTTCAACATAAGGTGAGCAAACTCAACCACGTGGAATTAAAAACAGGAATAAAGCAGATTTAAAATGAATAAAAGAAAATGAAGAGTCATACCAGACTCAAATATTAACTCTCTTTTTCTCTTCACGAGCTGCTGTTTTTTTTCCAGATTTTGATCATTTGCAGTACTTTGCCTTGAATAAAGTAGACTTTGTCTTGTGGACAGATGCATCTTCAGTTATGGTTGTCCTTTTATTGAAAATACAAGTGCACAACCTTTTACTTTATTCATCTTTGCTTCCCATTCAACATACACAAACACTCCGCTTCCCAACATAATGCACAGAACCTTAAATTAGCTAGGCTAAGGTCTCCATGTTCAAGTTCCCTCTCTGCTACTGTTGTGCAGATGGAGGGGGTGGGAGGGACACATGAAGTTTGATGTGGTTTGGAAAGTAGAAGGAGAATGTGCCAAAGGTCTCTAGTCCAATGAGTACGGGATATCTGTTCCTCTGCAAATCACTCTAACAGCAGTAGCAATTCATATTTCATGGAGTTCTATTAAACATTCAGTGCAAATCAAGATCGGGACACCGCAAACATTTTCTTGATTCATCAAAACCCCTCTCTTTTGAGTTGTCTTTTCCCCTGGATGTTAAATCCTTCTCCATCTAACACACAAAACACAACAGGGGGTCTCATGGCTTTGCAAAGGTGGCAACTGATAGGAAGTTCAGACGCCTGCAGTGAATCCTCTGATACAATGAGTTGCTGTTGGACAAGAAATGCACAGTGCAGTCGGAAATTCACAATGCATACATGTTTTTTTCAAAGTCATTATTGTGCCTCTGAGTCATAAGGTTTCCAGTTTAATTTCCACACCAAGACTTTTGGAGGAAATATTCAACTGAAACACTACCAACCCTGAGGTGGACGTGAAAGATCCCACAAAAGAAGAGCTGAGAGTTACATCTGATGTTCCTACCCAATAATTATCCTCCGATCAACCTCACCAAAAGAAGTATCTGGCCATTACAATACTGTTGTTTGGGTAAACTTTCCGAGCTCAAATTGGTTGTCATGATTCTAAACTTACAACAGTGACTACAGCCAACAAAGTACTTTTGAAGTGTAAAGTTCTGAGACATCCACTGGTCACGGTTTAAGGTGGATGTGGAGCATCCAATGCCAAGCTCCAATCTAACAATGCAAGTCAGCTGGGTAAAAAAGAAAAGCCAGCAGTTTTTCTCCACAGCAAGAAACCTACTGAATCATTGGTTTCCTTAGAATCTTACTCCACAGTGAAAGACTGTTCGGCCCATCGTGGCTATTCTGAAAGCATCTTAAAAGAGCTAAATACTCCCCTTTCCCTTTCTGTGCATGTCCAATTGCTTCCTGAGAGTTACTCTTGAATCTGCTTCCTCTTCCTTTTAGACAGCGTAATCCAGATTATAACTTACTGCGTAAAAAGATATTTTCATCTTTCTACTATTCTTTGCACCAATAATCTTTGATTGAATGACTCTCCAGCCAATGGAAAAAGTTTCTCTCTACTGACTCAATAAAGATGAAAATGTGTTGCTGGTTAAAGCACAGCAGGTTAGGCAGCATCCAAGGAATAGGAAATTCGACGTTTCGGGCATAAGCCCACCCTGACTCAATAAAGAGCCAACATATTTTTGAGATGGCTGTCAAACCTCCCCTTTCAGCCACGTGAAGTTCAATAAAGGTGATTTTGACAAAAGCAGACACGTAATGCTAAACCTGTGAAAATGACTGAACCCATTTAGACTACAGTCCCATTTAGTCTCACTTGAGGAATGAGATCACGATCATGGGGAAGAAGTGAAAAGGATATAATACGATAGCTGTGGCTTTAGTGTTAAGAGACCAGGGAACAAATCTCAGTGAGGGAGAAAAAAGATAGGGATTTATTAGGGGCTCAAAATACATGTGGGCACAACATCCCCTCCCTAGAAGTGTTGAGAGAGATGCTGAGAAGGGGAAACATTTGGGTGTGATTGCCTTGGTGAGAAACACAGCAGCTAAGTGCGGATGGAGATGATCTCTGGGTGACTTTTTGGAATCACCAGTAATTATGCCCTAAGTGGTTAATTAATAGTCATTTGAGACATGGCCAGGGTGGCACAGAGGCTCAGTGGTTAGCACTGCTGCCTGACAGCTCTGGGGACCAAGATTCAATTCCACCCTTGGGATAGGGTAAGGGGTGGGATGCGAGAGAGTCAGTGTGGACCTGATAGACCAAATGGCCTGCTTCCACACTGTAGGGATTTTGTGGGAATCTTAACTCATCAACTCCCTGATCACCTGCCGCCCCAACCAGCGATTAAAGTGGGTTGTTTCCTGAGTGGGAAATCTTGGTGTAGCTGAGAAACTAGGAGCTTGAGTAGGCCTTTGAGCCTGATTCACCATTCACTAGGATCATGGCTGCTTTTCTATTTCCATGCCATATTGCTGCATTCTCCCCATATACTTTTAATATCACAGAATCATAGAATCTCTAAAGTGCAAGAAGAGGATATTCAGCCCATCGAGTCTGCACCAACCCTCGGAAGTGCACCCTACCCAGATTCACGCAGCAAATGCGTGTGAACTTTAACCTGTATATCTGTTGGAAAGTCAAAAAGAAATGTGCACAAAGAGTGGCTTTTCGTTGTTCAGGTTTTACTCTTGCGCAGGTTGGCAGGTGTTTAATAAGTAAATATTCAAATACGAACTGCGTGTACCTGTGTTGTGCAATTGTCTGAACACAGTGTCACTGTCGCCACATCCTGAACAAGAGTATTTTCCTCTCAAGTCTATTTATCCTCTTGAGCCATTTACTAAGATCATTGATAATCTGTAACTTTGCTTCCCCTATAGTCTTCAGGTTTCATAATTCAACATACACTACAAATGCCTATTAATCTCTGATTTGAAATATTATATTTAATGCAAGTTTTTTTTGTAGGTTAGTGGCAGGCCTGAGATTTCCACGTCTCAGTGATTGAAGAAATGCTTGCAGACATCATCCTTGATGGGTTTAGCTCTAACATTAGGATTATTTCCCCTTGTTTTATAATCTCACACCAAAGGAAGTTCTGTGATTTCTCTCTATTCAACATTTCAATCAAATCCTTTAATCACTTCAGTTAGATCCCCACTTAATCTTATACACTTAAGGCAATATAAACCTGATTGTTATAACCTGCTGTTGTGATGTGAACCCTTTTACCCTGGTATCAGTCTAGTGAATCTGTACACCACACCTATCAAGGCCAATACATCCTCCTTGAGGTACTTACAGAAGTAAATGCAGTTATTTAACATGGAGATCTCACCAGAGAACTGTATAGCTGGAACAAAATTTCTACACCTTTAAACTGCATGGCCCTGTGAGAAAATGGGTTACAACTTCTATTTAACGGCTTCTATTGAACAATACTGTTGGAACTGCTGACCCAATGTCACAGGTGTGTACTTCCTGAGATTCAGGGTATGCCATATGTCTCTCGAACACATACCTGCCCACAATCCACTCACACCATTTGTATAATCTTTTGATCTCTCTGATTATAAAGTCTGTGCCTGAGTGCTCTCTTCACTTCATCTGACGAAGATACAATACTCTGAAAGTTTGTGATTTCAAATAAACCTAAAAAATCACAACACCAGGTTATAGTCCAGCTGATTTATATGAAAGTACTAGGATTCAGGGAGCTGCTCCTTCATCAGTTACCTGAAGATGGAGCATCATTCTGAAAGCTTGTACTTCCAAATAAACCTGTTGGCCTACAACCTGGTGTCGTGTGACTTTTGACCTTGAACACATACATAGAAATAAACACACACACACACACACACACACACACACACACACACACACACACACACACACACACACACACACACACACACACACCCAGAATTACAGAGATAATTGCAAGAATAGTGAGTGTAATTCACAGCTGTTAAATTTCAAGTTTTGCATCGCAACCTAGATAATACACCTTGCAATTCTTGTAATGATCTTTTTGGTGCAGTTTATTAAATCCCATCAATTTACTGAGAAATACTAGATTACGGTTTATGAAAATTCAGAATAAAACTCTGTCTTTTCTCTCACTTCAAATCTAGCTTTATAAAGTTAGACTTATTACACAAACATAATTCATACTTCCCTGTGTAACCAGAGACCCCCAAAATCACATTGACAGGATTATTACATTCAGTTAGTTGGTTCAAAAATCGATGCAATATTTTATTATTGAAGAGCTAACAGTCAAATCAATAAACAGGAAGTGACAAGGGCATTCACTCTCCAAGTGAAGCAGCAGCTGATTATTCTACCCTAGACAGCGGCTAATCTGAGGGGATGGAGTGCTGAACGACATTACTTCTTGAGTTAATTTGGATTGGGTACCTTGTCTCTTTTGACAATTTATTGTGATGGAAGTCCTGATTGAATCAGTTTATGACTGAGAACAAAGGGCCTTCTGTAGACATTAAACTGGACCAAACCACCAATGGAGATTTGTTCAAAAGTACTGCATGGTGTTGAGGTTATGTGAAATCTAAAGACCAGACCAATAAACTGTGACTTTCAAACTTTTGAATGGCTGTAAATTAAGAGAGGGGAACGTTCGACCAGACCTGAGTGTCTTCATGTACCAGTCACTGAAAGTAAGCAAGCAGGTACTGCAGGCATAAAGAAAGCAAACTGTATGTTGGCTTTCATAACGTGCTGTATGACAGCAACAACACAGGTTTGAATCCTGTGCTGGCTGGGGTAAATTTAGGACCTACCTCCTCATCTGCTCACACTTGATACTG
Source organism: Hemiscyllium ocellatum (assembly GCF_020745735.1). Lineage (NCBI taxonomy): Eukaryota > Metazoa > Chordata > Chondrichthyes > Orectolobiformes > Hemiscylliidae > Hemiscyllium > Hemiscyllium ocellatum. The sequence continues at coordinate 10,672,077 of NC_083426.1, read as the reverse complement.
AATACTTGTTCCTCAAGCTTTATATAACCAATCAGCTCTCTCTATTGGAGGGGGATTCCTACAAACAGTCAAATACCCAACTACAATGGTGAAACAGTTGGGTTTTATCAGTACATTTCCATCTTAATTTTTAAAAGAAGCATGAAGAGTTTAGATTATTGTAAAATTGTTTTACTACCAGCATAGGGAACAAAATTAATTGACTCTGCCCAGTTAAGCCCACTTGACTCCCAATCAAGTGCCCAAGTGAAGGACTGCTCTATGAAGGAGATGAGCAAGAAAACTGTTGAAATCTATTCTGAACTCCCTCATGAAAAGCATTGCAGAACCATCTTCATCAAGTAAATAAAGTTAAAGTTTTGCTATAGTCTTACCAGATCATAGGACTGCTTTCTCATTAGAGAGAGATGACCAGTGTCAATTTAATCTGAGGGTCTGATCAGGCAAGGTCTGAGGCTAAGAAGGGAAGACCTGTCTGGTAACTGCAGTCACTGCAGGAACTGAACCCATACCGGAGGCATTACTACTGCATCGCAAACCAGCCACCATGACAACTGAGTTAACTACAGCGGTTCAAGAAAGTAGTCCAATGATGTTGGTCATGGTAGATCAGAAGTCACTATTCAAACTGAACAATAGTGGCCATGACTATTTGACGGATCAGCAGTTTGTATGTGAAACGCAAGAGATCAACATAACAGCTCTACAAGGCTTCATTAGGTGAAACCCCTTGCACCTCCAGTTTCTATTAATGTCACTCTCTTCTCTCCCCCTCTTCGTGCAATCTTACTCACCTTGCTCTTCTTTTGTATTGTAATGATTATTCTTCTCTGAGCAGACAAGAGTAAAAGAATGGATATCTGGTTACAACTGTGTAGGGCACTGTATGTGACAACTGCGTACCATTTTGGTACCATTATTTAAGCTGTGATTCACCTGAAGGTTTTTCAGAGAAGGTACGCTCTGCTCATTCCTGGGATGAAGAGGCTGCCTTATAATGGAAGGATGAACAGCTTGTTGGAGTTTAGATGATTGAAAGGTGATCTTCTTGTAACACAGAGCATTCTGAAGGGACTTAACAAAGTGGATGTTGAGAAAACGTTTCCCCTTTTGGGGGCGTCTAGAATAAGTGGTTCCCGATTTAAGATAGAAATGAGGAATTATTTCCACTTTTGATGTTGTGAATGTTTGCAATCTCTATCCCAGACCTCAATGGAGGCTGGGTTACTGAATATATTCAGGACTGAGACAAAATTAGAAATTGCTGGAAAAAGCTCATCAAGTCTGGCAGCATCAGTGGAGAGTAATCAGAGTTAACATTTCAGGTCGAATGACCCTTCCTCAGAACGGGTCTGAGGAAAAGTAACTCTACCTGAAACATTAACTCTGATTTCTCTGCACAGAAGCTGCCAGACCTGCTGAGCTTTTCCAACAATTTCTATTTTTGTCTGTGATTTACAGCATCCACAGTTCAATCAGTTTTTATATTCAGGGCTGAGTTGGACACATTTTTAGACTAGAAACAAAGGAAGTATGAACAGGAGTAGGCCATTTGGCCTTTTGAGCCTGCTACACCTTTCAAAATTATCATGGTTGATCATCCAACTCAATCCCCTGTACTCACTGGGTGAAGAAATTGCTCTTCATCTCTGTCCTAAATGGACTATCCCGTAACCTTAAACTGTGACTATCCTAGTTCTGTGACTCCTACAATGATAAAGTAGCCCCCAAGGATTATGTGGAAGACTCAGCTACTAGTGAATCATGGACAGGCTCCTGCTCTTATTTCATCTACTTTTGTGTAGCTTACTCTCTTTGTTCTCCCAGTTCTTGTAAAGCTGTCCTGTCATCTTCCGCTCCAAACCTTCCAACGTCAAAATCAAGATTGGAGAGGCAACTTAAGAAGTGATTTCTCTGCTACCTGATGCTAGGAAGACAATACGAAAAGGGAACAGGAGAAGGCCATTTGTCTCCTTGAGCCAGCTCTGCCATTTTGTAGGATCATGGCTGCCCATCTTTAGTCAGGAAGAAAGACCTCTTTCTTCATCACATGATCCATTATCCAGAGTTACAAGCTGCCCTTTGGGTTTTGCCTTCCTGGGTCCTAAGTGCAGTTAGTTTGCTTGGCCATCCATCCTACAGCATAAAAGGAGCCATCTCCCATAATACTAGGAGGTCATACTGGTAGGTCTTTTGAGAGATACTGCACAGAGTCTGGTGTGCAGATTGGTGGCTGAACATTGTCCTCATTGCTTAGCATTTGCTCACCATGCATAGAGACACTCTTCAAGCCGCACACTCAACACTCCTGAAACCTATGCCCATCAATTCTCAACTGGAGTTCATGACTTGAATTTTGTTAGAAACCTGTGGTCTGTCCCTGATCCCAGCAAAGAGTGCAGCCACCTGCCTATGGAGATTGTGCTAATAGCTGAAGCAAAATGCAAGAGAGATGTCAAGGAGCTAAAAGGGCTTTAAATGAACTCTTTCAACAGTGATAAGCTGCACAAGTTAAAAACAACGTGAACAAAATCCCTCATGGATTACTAACTGCTCAGCCAGTTAAACACTTCATGAACGGTCCTCATGTGAAAACAATTGTTGACCCTTCGGAATGAAATGTGCCAATGCAAAGAGGTCAGCATTTTGGGATTTGCTGCCCTCCTGCCACATGTGGAAAACCCAGGGTGACAATGTCAGGACCCAATCCATCAAAACATCGGTTTCCCTAATACAATGGGCGGACAGGTGCTAAAGTTACAAAACAAAATCATTGATCGGCAATGGAGTTTGGTAACAAGCCTACTGACTCGAATATTACCCTGCCCATGCCATAATGTGCTTGGCATCAGGAGGCCGACAGAGCAGGAAACCCACTGTGTCACCAATCCAGTGAAAAAGCAGGAAGGAATGGGGAGAGGGGATCACCTCCTCTGTGGGTACTCTATGAGCATCAGAGGTAGTGTCACACATCACCCTCCCCGACTCCTAGCATCCAAGATCCCAGCCCCTCTCCCCCAACACACACACACACACCCCCAAGAAGTGCCCAATTCCTTCCTGCTCTAAAATCTCAATTGAGTTCCTCGTGAAGATGTCTACAATCCCAGCAGGGCCAGAACTCAATCATGGTCATTTCTAGGATGGTAAGAGTTGCTGACCATTTGAAGTGGACAGACTGTAACCTTGTCTGTCCAACTGAGGCAATGAAGGCTCAGGGTCCCACCTTGAGGGTTTCCTAGTGTAGCAGGGATTGCTGGGTAGCCCCTTGTCGGTTTCCAGGACCCTCCAAAACAACACTCACTGCCACTGAGCAGCAGCAGTCCCATCCTCAACTGGTCAAGGGCTCCCGCAGGACAAAATCACCAAAGGGGTGGTGTGGTGCAGAGGTCTGGGGGGAATGTGGTGCTATCAACACCATCCACAGGGTGGCATCCAGCCTGAGGAGGTCAGACGTCAGAATCAGCAACAACATAAATAAGAAATGGATGCAAAGTCTGGGACAGTGGAAGTGATAGTTTAGATGGTCAGGAGACGGAATAAGAGGCATGTGGAATAGCCTAGCTGCAGCGAAAGAGTATAAACTTTATCTGACAAAATAGTTAGGGAAATAAAGAAGTGAGGGGAGAAGGGATGATACAGGTCATTCTGCCATAATCAACAGTTGTGTTTCTCCTCAACCTCACACTACAGAAGATCGCGCTATGGAGAACCTTCTATACCTGTTCTGTAGAAAGTTTGCAACATGCAAACAACGTCCACAATTCGTCAATCGTATTATAGCTAATTTGTGCTGACAAAACACACCTTATAGCAAATGACCTATAAAATGTATGCATTTTATGTCTAAAGGATAACTAAAAAGTAATTTCTCAAAAATTAAATAGTGGCCGGTCAGACTAAATAATCAGAAGTGGAAAACATTTTCTGCATCACTGCACTCACTTCACCAATCTAACAACCAGCACTTGTGTTTGAAATAAATTTCTAACATCGAAATTAATGATGTTATGCATTTACAAAAATAGAATTGTTTGCAGAGTTTAATGAATCAAACACTTGAAATCTCCTTCACTGATCTATACTACTGAGGACATTCCAGAATATGTACCAAAGGGTTACAGTACCAACATTCTGAAAGAAATGCATCAAAAACTCTAAAGGTCAAATCTGCGAGGAATATGCTGCAACAGCCCAAAAGAAGCATCTGACCTCACAGAGAAAGAGGGAGGTGGGTCGTGCATCTTTATCGAGGATTTCTCTGCATCTTGGATTCTACTGGGACGGTCAGAACAGTTGCTGCATTTTATTTCTAATGCTGTTTAATTAGAACCTCTCTCTCATGCTTTAATGGTCTCCCTGTGTGTAATTCCTTTGGCCCACTCCATCCAATGTGTCTGCTCCAGCAAAAAACAAGAGATCTGCAGCTGGGTGACCTTTCGTCAGCTGTCAGGTCTTCATTTGGAAACCACAAAGCTCTATTCACACAACAACTTGAGTCTTAACACAGGCTAAGGGATTTTTTTTATTAATCTGTTCACAGGATGTGGCCGTTGCTGGTTCGGCCAGTAGTTATTGCCCACCCTTAATTGCCCAGAGGGCAGTTGAGTCAACCACATTGCTGTGGGTCTGGAGTCACACGTAGGCCAGAGCATTTAAGGATGGCAGTTTGCTTCCCTAAAAGACCTTGGTGATCTGGATGGGTTTTTCCAACAAACAGCAATGGGTTCATGGTCATCATTAGACTCTTAGTCCCAGATTTATGCTGAATTCATATTTCAACATCTGCCATGGTGGGATTTAAAACTGGGGCCCCAGAACATTACCTGGGTGTCCAGATTAACAGTGCCACAATAATACCACTAGACCATCACCTCTCCTTATCACGATCCAACTCTAATCCCTCTCAGAAGCCTATCCAGATTCTTCAATATGTATCTATAGAGTTCACTTCAATGACTCCCGTAGTAGTAAGTTTCAAATTCTCACCATTCATGTGTTATGGCATTTCTAGACAGAAGGATGCTGCTATCTCTTTCCTCTAACTGAATTTAACTGGTTTACAGTGGGAGAAAATCAACTTTATCTGAGTTTCAACAAGAAGTGCTTCCTAGCTTAAAAAAGATGTAGGTTATTGAACTGGAGCGATCAGGTATAAGTTGTATCTGACCTTGTTAGCAAGACCTTGACGAGACCTTTGGTGTTAAGTCTGCACTCCATGAGGCTCCTCAGATATTCTGCCTTATCCCCACCCATCTGTATGGTACTTACGTTGTAAATATTAAGAATATTGCTGTCGTATTGAGTCAAACAAGTTGAATTTTATTGCAAATACTATAATACCCAAGGTGAAATATATCGTAATTGATTTTTCAAATACCATGAATAAAAGTATATTTGGAAAAATGTCAGATTGGTGGAGATTCATGCAATCGTCAACATTAATCCTTTCAGATATATTACCTTATCCAATATTCTGAAATTTCTATTTGATATAATGATGATCTCTATATTTGCTGGAACATTGTGGAAACATTGTGTTCAAATACTGAAATGTCACACACTTTTAAGGATCTCTACTAGCGTCCTCTCAGCCTTCTCCTTTTCATTTTGTATACACCTTGGGGCAGACTTTAAATCTATACCCTTATGACTCAGAGACAAAAACTATCCAAATATTATTAAGCCAAGATGAATCACAATCCCCAAGCACTGTCTCCAGAGCCTGGTTTCATCTCTCTCTCTCTCTCTCTCTCTCTCTTTGCCCTCTCCCCACCCATCTGTGTACTATCCCTCCCTCTGGTATCCCAATACTGACAAGACATGGCATCACATTAAACAATTTAAACAAGACCTGTGGTCTCATTCAGTCACAACAGGATAAATGAGGTACATGATCTCATTGAGTTAATTCAAATTAAATATATATTGCATTTTTCACCGGACATTGTTTTGTACTCAGAAAGCTAGCCACAAGTCCAGCCACATCTATAATGAAAGAACATTGCAACCATCAAAGGGCATGTACTAAAAAAAAGACTTGTATTTTTATAGCACCTTTCAGGAATGTAAGATGTGCTGTACCTTCAATGTAGTAATGATTGTAATATAGGAAAGGCAGCTGCCAGTTTGCACAATGCAAGCTCACACATTATGGCTGGATAATCTTGTCTTCCTTAATGATGTTGACTGAAGGATAAATACTGCCCAGGGTACAAGGCAGAACTCACATGCTCCTCTTCAAACAGCTTATTTTAAATTCATTCATGGGATGTGGGCATCACTAGCCAGGCCAGCATTTATTGCCCATCCCTAATTGTCCAGGGGGCAGTTAAGAGTCAGCCACTAATTACTAGGGGTCTGGAGTTACATGACAGACCGGGTAAGGGTGACAGTTTTCTTTCCTAAAGGATGTTTGGAAACCAGATGAATATCTCCCCAAAAATCTATTCATAGTGATTGTAAGATTCTCACTAGTCGATTTTAATGGAATTCAAATTCCACTATCTGCCATGGTGAGATTGGAACCTAGGTCCCTAGAACTTTACCTGAGTTTTTGGATTGACAGCCCAGCAATAATACCACTAGGCCACTGCCTTATCATGCCACAGAATCTTCTACAACTGACTTTGAGAGGATAAGAAGCCTGAGTTTAATGCCTCAGCAGGAAGGTGGCACCCTCAGCACTGCTGCACTCCCTCAGGGTAACCACAGGATCAGCCTAAGTTCTATGTTTATGTTGGCGGGGTCAGGGAATGGCTGCCTTCAACCTACTATTATTTGACTCAGAGAAGAAAACACTAGCCACTGAGAATCAGCTGATGCCCAAATGTGCCCAGGCATCCATTGACAAGGTGGGGATTGCAGTTCTCAGAAGACGACGAGCCACTGTGGACTGTGTGTATGTAGAGAACTCTTTTATTTGTTTGTAATTTCACAAAAACAACAGGCAAAGCTTCTAAGAAATTGGCAGCAGTTAAAACCTCTTGCTGGCTGCCCAGACTGGCATAGGAAGGGTATTCAATTGCAGGCAGCTAATGGCTAGAAGTCATGGATTTCTGAACTACAGATATATGGCTGGTAAATGACTGAGCAGGTGTTTGAAAACTCCTGCAGAGCCACACCCAACACTCTCAGGATGTGCTGACAGTACTGAGGTATATAACAATATGATCAATTGATTAGGGACTGAAAGTAGGATGTGAGGTGTCCAATTACATTGAGGCCTGTAATGCAACTCATTCTGTCATCTTACCCTGCCTACTGATCGTAGATTAGTTGCTGAACTGGTTGTTACTTATTTCCTCGGCAAATAATTCCGGTTCTAATTTTACCCTGAACTCTAAGTGATAAATCTACTGCAAGAGCGTTCAACAAATCTTGTTCAAGCACATAATGGAGAGATCTGAGCACTGTTTGGAGATTCCACATCAGCCAATCGTATTGATCTTTGTGAATGACCACAACAACATGTCTCCTTATAGAGCCTTTAACATAGTGAAGCGTTTCGAGTCACATGAGTGCTGACAATAAAAATCTTAAACTGAGTTTAATGAAGGAAAAATGACCAAAAGCTTCTGAAGTAGGTTTTGAGAAAGGTCTTGAAAGGAGGGGAGAGAAGCAGAGAAATTTAGGGAGAGAGTTCCAGAGTGTAGGGTCCTCGCAGGTAAAGGCACGGCCACTGATGGAAGTCAGGAATCTTCAAAGGGCTAAGTGAGTGGAGTACAGAGATTCCTGAGGGATCAAGGAGAGGGAATGTTACAGAGGTAGTGAATGTCCTGTTCACACACTGTAGCATGCAATCATGTATGTTGTTGGAAAACGGTTAGCACCGGCAAGGGAGCATGGATTGTCCACTTACAATTCTGAAAAAGGATCATTGGATTTCTCTCCACAGATGCTGCCTGACCTGCTGAGTTCCTGTTCTTGTGTCAGATCTCCAGCATCCACAGTTCTGTGTTTTGTCTCTGCCCTGCTCGGTTGAGTGCACCTACTCATTGAGCCATCCACAAAGGTTCGACCAGCTTTATTTGAATAACTTTGTTTGAACAACAAAGCACAATGACAACATCACGTAACCAGTTTGAAGGAGCTGCCCAGCATGAATGTGATCAAGTTAAATATTATTTCAGTTTTGGATGAAGGTGAGATTTGTTCCTGCTTCAGTTATTAACATTATATCAACTCCCGTGCCTCAATGACTCTAACACAGTTCCCCCAGTGGCGGGGCAGAGATTAACAAGACCACTAAGCAGGGATAGGTGACTGACTCTCTCCCCCACCCAAAACAATCACCTCCCTCTATCTTGGCCTGCCAGATTCAACTCTTGGGCCAAGCAAACTGCTTCCCCAAATACACCATTGACCCCTGACACCCCCCTCCCCAGTCACTCCCTCCTTTGGGCACATTGGAAACCACAGCCTCTCCAGTTCACCCAAGACTCAGGCTGGTTCGGAATCCAGATCACACGCCCTCCCTGATTCAGGCAAATGGGCTCCACCCCACCCCAGGCTGTGCAACTTGTTCCCCTCCTACTCATCCCAGATCACCAGAATTGGTTGTAGACCCAGAACATTCATGGGACCATACTACTTCATAAAAATTGACAGGACCTGACATGATGGCTGTGTATGGACAGTAAGTATCAAAGCTGTGAGACACTCAACAATGGCTAACCCACCTAGCCTGCACATCCATGGGCACTATGAGCAATTTAGCATGGCCAATCCACCTTTGGGAGTGGCACGTTGGTTCAGTGGTTTGCACCGTTGCCTCACAGCACCAATGACCTGGGTTCAATTCCTGCCTCGGGTGACTGTCTGTGTGGAGTTTGCACGTTCTCTCTGTGTCTGTGTGGGTTTTTTTCTGGGTGCTCTGGTTTCCTCCCACAGTCCAAAGATGTGCAGGTTAGGTGGATTGGCCATGCTAAATTGCCCATAGTGTTCAGGGATGTGTAGGTTAAGTGTATTAGTTAGGGGTAATGTAGAGTAGTAGGAGATTGAATCCGGGTGGGTTACTCTTTGGAGGGTCAGTGTGGACATGTTGGGCCAAAGGGCCTGTTTCCACACTGTCGGGATTCTATGTAAATCTGCATATCTTTGGACTGTGCGAGAATACTGGGAGACCTGTGGGAGGAAACCCACACAGACACGGGGAGAATGTGCAAACTGGAATTGAACTCATGTCCCTGGTGCTGTGAGATAGCAATGCTAGCCACTGAGCCGCCCTTGGTTAATTAATGAATTGCCTGATTTGTTTAAAGGAACTTCCTACAAAAATAAAACAAGTCAGAGCATTTTTTTTATCATAGCTGCACTGGAAGGGTTAAGTGGGCTTGTCAATAATCAGATCATTTCTTCCGATCCTTCAATGGAGTATTGATAGTGGAATCCCCCTAAATCGTGAGATTGAGCAGGTCTCTAACCTCAAAATGTTGCCCACAATCTCACTGCATCCGTCTGGATCATTAATTATTCTCCCCATAAAAATATACAAGAAACCCCACTGGGATGATCCCACTAACTACGAGGGAACTCCGATTGGAGGAAAGCAAGAAAGCATGAATCGAGGAAAACTCAAGAATACCCTTTCCGTTTCACAGAACAATGGAGATTGCACACAGTGGCTTATCTTAGACAGAGATCACCTTTAATATTCGTCTATCATGAAAGCGTATGAAGAAAAACCCTTAACTAAATCACCTTTCTGCCCATACTGTTTAACCCAAGACTCCTCTGCCTTACAGTCACCTTCTCTGTTAAAACCCAGGTGCACAAATACCACTGTGCCCCATTGAAGCTTACCTCTGTGACCAACAGTTTGAGACTGAGTATTGATCAAACCACTTTTAAAGAAAAAACAAAACAGTTGAAACAAAATGTATAAAACAAACCCACTAAACCATCAGGCCATATGTGCAATGAGCTACTCCAGAATATAATCATCGCAATAAAAGACGGTCATTGAATCTGGTCTTAGAGGATACAGACAATGAAACATTACCATGAGCTGCCCAGAGGGGTGTCAGCAAGTGATAGCCCAGCATTAAGCAATTACAGTCTGGCTTCACAGGCTGTGATTCTTTCCCTCATTAAAAGGAGCTATATAGAAAAGGGTATCTTATGTCAATTTTAAAGATTCAGGATCTTGTTTCCCACCTCTATCAGTAGATCTCAGAATAGACTTGAAGCGCAGGGTGAATAGACTGTGGTATCACAATCACAGCATTGGTGGTCACTGCTATCCCTGTAACTGACTTCATTGACGAGTCTAGGCAGTGAGCGTTAGCTGGATGTTTGACAGTGAGTGTCAGGGCCAGTCTGCCCCTACACATACAGTGTCCAACGCACGTCAGTCACAACAAGGGGCGGTATTCAATCAAGGTGAAAGGCCTTCAGAGCTAGAGAAAGGTAGCCATAATTAGAGTGGTTCTGGAAAAGCACAGCAGGTCAGGCAGCATTCGAGGAGCAGGAAAATCAATATTTCGGTCAAAAACCCTCCTTCCTGATGAAGGGCTTTTGCCTGAAACATCGATTTTCCTGCTCTTCAGATGCTGCCTGACCCGCTGTGCTTTTCCAGCACCACTCTAATCTTGACTCTAATCTCCAGCATCTGCAGTACCCACTTCTGCCCAGAGAGAGGGAGCCCTGTGTTGCTTCCTTTGGGGAAGCAAGCACTGAGTAGCCACATCATTGGCCAGTGGCAGGCCTCCCCAGGGGATCAGGAGCCCCAGGGGTGAAACCTCACCGCACAAGAGCCACCGTGCCAACAGAGGCTGGCAGCTGTCCACTGCAGGAGGTGGCTGCAAAGAACAGTAGCTGCTGCCAACAGTGCATTTAGGAAGAAGCAGAGTGTCACCGAGGAACCCAGAATAACCCAGATTAGACCAAACTTGGAATATTGCGTTCAGATCTTTAGAGAGGGTGCAGTGGAGATTTACCAGGATGCTGCCCGGACTGAAGGGCATCTCTTAGAAGTAAGGTTGAGGGAACTAGGGTTTTTCACTTCGGAGTGAAGGAGAATGAGGGGTGACTTGATAGAGGTGTGCAAAATGATGAGAGACATAGACAGAATGGATAGCCAAAGACTTTTTCCCAGGAGGGAAATGACTATCATGATGGTGACTGGAGGAAGGTTTAAGGAAGATGTCAGAGATTGGTTATTTATACAGAGAGTGGTGGGCATGTGGAATGTATTGCCAGCAGTGGTAGCAGAGTCAGGTACATTAGAGACACTTAAGCAACTCTTGGGTAGACATGGTAGTGACTCTTTGGGCAGCACGGTGGCTCAGTGGTTAGCACTGCTGCCTCACAGTGCCAGAGACTCAGGTTCGATTCCAGTCTCAGGTGACTGAGCGTGTGTGGAGCTTGCATATTCTCCCAGTGTCTGCCGGGTGCTCTGGTTTCCTCCCACATTCCAAAAGATGTGCAGGTTGGGTGAATTGGCCATGCTAAATTGCCCATAGTGTTAGGTGCATTAGTCAGTGTTAAATGTAGGGAAATGGGTCTGGGTGGGTTACTCTTTGGAGGGCTGGTGTGGACTTGTTGGGCCGAAGGTAATGTAGGTCAGTTTGATCATAGAGCGAATAAAAGGTCGGCACAGCATCAAGGGCCGAAGGGCCTGCACTAAGCTGTATTGTTCTATGTGCTATGTTCTACAACAGATGTCTGCTGGGACCTGGGATTGGTGTTGCAGGTGGCAGGAGGGGGTGAAGAGTCACCACCAAACACCGAAGGTTGGATTCTGTAGATCTCCCTCCACCTCGTTCCACTGCCAGGTCCCTTGAACAGGTACAGCATCAGCCAATAGGTGAACCCAAGAGGGTTGCTGTACAGGGTATTCAGGCTGGCAGCTGGCACCTCCACTGCTGGTGAAATGCCAGTGACAACAGCGTGAGGCCCTGAGGTAAACAATCTTCATCAGTACACAGGCAGGGAAAGCAGTATCTTCCTCATCCTCTCCATTAGCAAGGCACCCTTTTCCTCCAAACCTGCCTCAGGGCCGGGCGTTCAATTCTGCCCTGGGGTTGTACCTATTCTGGCCAAGTTTCTTTTCCACCTTCCCCTGCTCCTGTCTGGATTGCTCACCACTAGAGGCAGGATGGGAACCCGTGGGATGGGAGGTGGAAGAGAGAGAAATTAAGGTGCTGTTTGCAATGCCAAAGTTGCACATATACAGGGAAAGAGGTAATTAGTGCGACTGATCAATCAATCTCAAGAAACTGGCATAAAGATGGGCTGAATGATCTGATTTTTCTTACTAGTTCATGTGGGTATCGTTGGCTGAGTCATCCTTAACTAACACTTGTACTGAGTGGTTAGGACTATTTCAGAGCCAACCACATTTCTGTTTGTCTGGAGTCACACATAGACCAAACCAGGTTAGGACAGGGCAGAGTTCCTTTCCAAAAGGGGCATTCGTGAACCTAGTAGAGGCTTTTCCCAAACAATCAGCAACAGTTTCACATCCATCATTAGACTCTTGACTCTACATTTGCTAGTGTATTAAAATTCCACCATTAGCCTTGGCCAGGATTTGAACCCAGGCCCCCAGAACATTACCTGCATCTTAGATGAATAGTCTAGCGATAATACCATTGGGCCAACATGATCAAATCATCTGATGCAATTGCCCAACCTCCACCTGAGCTAATGTGAGTCAGGAACTGTCGGGAAGTTGAAACGTAACGATGTTTTTTGTTCAGCCATCTTTCATGGAGCTATAAAGCAGTGGGACCGTATCTCCATTACCCATAAGGCAAGATAAAACAAAGATGCTGGAAATCTGAACCCAAAACTAAATTGCATCTGTGATGAGAAAAAGAGCGTTAATGCTTCAAGTCCAGTGAGCCCTCTTCAGAACAGTTTCTCCAGCAATTTCTATTCTTGTTTCAGACTTCCAGCACATACAGCTTCTTCTGTTTTATCAGGTAAGGATGGCAGATTTCCTTCCCCAAAGAGCATTAGTGAAGCGAATGGGTTTTTACAACAACGATTACATGGTCATGACTGGCTAGTTTTTTTAATTAATTGAAATTTTACCATCTGCCACACTGGGATTTGAACCCATGTTCCTAGATCACTAACCTGCATCTCTAGGTAAGAGTCCAGTGACAAAATCATCACACCACAGCCTCCCCAATTCTGTGCTATGCGACCATTTCATAGTCTACACTTAACACTGAGCAATGAGATTGGTCTGATGAGGGAGAGTCGGTGGCATATTCCCAATACAGCCCATTTAAACCAGCTTCTGTAGCTAGGTAACTGCAAAATCCTGACAAACATCCCTTTACTTAGATTGAGAAACAAAATGAAGGGTCAAGTTTAAGGACACTGGCGAAGTTTAAAATGAGGAGGTAAAGCAGGAAGTGGTCACATGATGCCATGTTCAGCTATTAAATGGATACAGATTGTGGGGTCGAGGAAGGTACAAAAACACACAAAGAGAGAGAGAGAGATGGTAGAGGGAATTGATTTTAATAAACAGAGGATCAGTTATGAAAACAGGGTTTTCCAGTACAGGCTGGGAATTATGTGTGTCTTACTGACCCCTGACAACAGGAATGCAGGACGTATCCCACTTCCCTGCAAATCCTGCTTCACTCCACGTCGTTCTGTAGCTTCGCCTGCACCACATTTTGTCCATTTTCTCATTTGAAAAACACACAACAGCCGTCTCAATTACTTCCCCAAGGCAAAGCATTCCATGTTCTAACCGTGTAAAGAAACACGGTTCTCTCAAACATCTCTGCTCATTCTCCTAGCCAGGATTTTAAATTTTATGACCTCTTGTCAATGATTTCCCTGAGGATATAATCTTTCTTAGTCACCCGATTAAATCCCTTCATAATTAAAAAAAACTATTAAAAATGAAGACTGAATTAATATAACATATTCCGCAACCTCAGGGTATTCCGTTGCACTTTACAGCTAATAAGGCAAGTCTTTTTTGAGTGCAGTCACTAGTGTAATTTGCAGAGGCCAATTGATGTGCAGTAAGCTCCCAAAAAACAGCAATGAGTTGATGACCAAATAATCTATTTTACTGCAAATTTGTTGATTGATGTCAGGTGAGGAGTGCGACCACTCTACTTTAAACATTTTACAAATTTACAGCTTTGGTTTGATAGCCAACAGTGCAGCATCCTTTCTCATTCTGTGTTTTTTTTTATTAATTCATGGGATACAGGGCATCACTAGCAAGGCCAGCATTTACTGCCCATCCCCAATTGCTCAGAGGGCAGATAAGAGTCAACTGTGAGTCTTGAGACACATGTAAGCCGGACCAGATAAGGACAGCAGGAGCAAACTACTGCAGATGCTGGAATCTGTTTAGCAGGGTACGGTGGCTCAGTGGTTAGCACTGCTGCCTCATAGCACTAGGGACTCGGGTTTGATTCCAGCCTCGGGCAACTGTCTGTGTGGAGTATGCACATTCTCCCTGGGTTTAGTATGGGTTTCCTCGCACAATCCAAAAATGTGCATGTCAGGTGAATTGGCCATGCTAAATTGCCCTTAGTGTGAGGTGCATTAGTCAGGGGTAAAAATGGAGAATGGGTCTGGGTGGGTCACTCTTTGGAGGGTCGGTGTGGACTTGTTGGGCCGAAGGGCCTGTTCCCATATTGAACAAAAAAACAAATGTTGGAGGTCACAGCGAGTCAGGCAGCATCCATGGAGATAGAGCAAGCTAACAGTCTCGGCATCCACCTCGAAACGTTAGCTCGCTTGCTCTCTGTGGATGTTGCCTGACCCAGCTGTGACCTCCAGCATTTTTGTTTTCAGGTAAAGACAGCAGTTTCCTTCCCTAAAGGCATTGGTGAACCGGATGCCTTTTTCCTGATTATCAGCAGTGGTCATTGGACTTTTAATTTCAGATTTTCTTTTCATTAAATTCAAGTTCCACCACCTATTTGGATCTAGGGTTTAAATCCAGGTCGCCCTTGATCTCTGGATTAATAATCTAGTGGGTAACACCCCTCAGCCATTACCTTCCCTTGGCTCAGTGTTTATTGCTCAATAAAGAGACACAGAATTGGCAGATACAATGAACCAATCAGCCTTCTTCAACAATGTAGTCATTCCAATGACTTTGCCCTTTTGATGTGAAGGGCACTGCTTGTCACCGGCCACCCGGGTGTTTTCCTATCTTCTTGGTGATGGAAATTGAATAAAGATTTGTACACTTTGTGTCTTTCACTGTGTCTCACACCTGCACACACACACAAAAAAAAATAATTCCAATGACTGTGTGAAGGGAGGATGATCTGGAGAAACATCGAGCACAGTATCATCAATAACACTGATAGCTGTGGCTTCCCACATGCCTTGAGAGCAGTTTTTAATGCAGCATTCACCAGGTGCAGTGATGGAGGAGTTAACAGTGGCTCTGTGCACACTGTAATCCTTAAATATCTGCCATCTCGGTCTTCCAGCACAGCACAGGAACGCCAATTATAAGCTGTTTCCTGAATTTGGGTGCACGGAGACTCCAGTGGTAAAGAGTGCCCCCTATTGGATGAAGAAATGCACTATTTGTGGGATGGGAACTAAACTGGGTTAGCCCTGCACCAAGTTCACATCCCTCTCTGAAGGGCTTATGCCCGAAACATTGACTCTCCTGCTCCTCAGATGCTGCCTGACCTACTGTGCTTTTCCAGCGCCACCCTTTTTGACTCTTAAGTCAGAGGACTCTAGGTGAGATTGTGGCCTCCATTCTAGGCCGCTGCAGTGTGGAGTACGGAAACACAAACAGGAGATATTCAGCCAGCACTCAAGGTCACAGTGGTTGGTAAATGTTCCCTTCTTTTTAGAAAATATCCCAAATGGATGGGTGTTGGATTAGTGGCAAATCTGTTTGTATTGTGATGCCACCCATAGACGAATTGCCGGTTGACTCATTGCCTGGTTTTCAGCATGGAATAGGTGTGGTACTGAGAGCTGGCTAAAAGGTTGTAGGATCCTAACTCAGTATGAAGTGGGAAGCCTCAGGAGAGGGTGGGGTTGATACAGATGAAGCACCAATTCATCAATTGGAGCAAATTCAGCAGGTGGGGGGGTGGGAGGGAAACCACGTGCCCAGGGACCAGTGAGCTGTTGCAACTTGCTGGGAATGCAGCCTTACAGGTTCACTCACTCATCCCTTAGCCCATCGCACAAATTCAGAAAATGCCTCCGGCTCTTCCCAAAGCATAGTACGTTGACCCAACCTCTCACCTACTCCAGCGCTGGTGGCAGACTGTGGAAGGGCTTGCTCTGGGCATGTTGGGCTTAGGGGTCAGGGCTACCATGAGATTATAATGGCCAGAGAACAAGGCCATTTGACCCATCAGATCGAAGCCATCTCTCCATAGAGCAATCCACTCAGCCCCATTTCACCACCCAACTGTATCCCCACAGTACGGCAAATTTATTTTCATTAATTTGCCAAGAAAATTGCTTTTGAAATCATTAAGAATGACTGTTTTCACCATCCTCCTTGTGTAGCAAGTTCCAGGTCATTATCACTCGCTGTATATCACTTGGGGTGGCACAGTGGTGCCTCACAGCGCCAGGGACCTGGGTTCAATTCCACCTTTGGGCAACTGTGTGTGGAGTTTGCACATTCTCCCACAGTCCAAAGATGTGCAGGTTAGGTAAATTAGTCAGGGTAGATGTAGAGTGGTAGGGGAATGGATCTGGGTGGGTTACTTTTCGGAGGGTCAGTGTGAGCTTGTTGGACCAAAGGGCCTGTTTCCACACTGTAGGAAATCTCTGCATAAAAGTTGCCTTCTTCCCATCCACCTACACCTGCCGTGGACCACATAACACTGTGTTTCAGTGTAACACAGGGTTAGGAGTGGGAGAAGGCAATTCAGCCTTTGAGCCTGCTCCACCATTTCGCTTGCTCATGGCTGGTCTTACCCTGATCTCATCTCCATTCTCCCGCCTGCTCCCCATCGCCCTTTATCCCGCTTTTCATTCGAAACATAGCTATTTCTTTCTTGAATCTGTTGATTGATTCTGCCTCCATCGCTCCGGGCAGTGAGTTCCACCCTCTGGGAGAAGTTGTTTCTCCTCATTTCAGTTTTGAACCTATCTTCTCTCACTCTATATTTATGATCGCTTATTCTAGACTGTTCCACAAGGGGGATTATTTGTTCAACATCCACCTCATCAATCCCTTTAGTATTTTGTACACCTCAATCAGATCCCCCCTCATTCTTCCGAATTCCAGCGAGTATGAGCCCAAGCCATTCCACCACTCCTTGTACACCAGCCTCTGAACTGTATCCAGTGTCACCACATCCTTCCTCGAGGAAAGAGACCAAGACTGGACACAACACTCCAGGTGTAGTCTCACCAATGCCTTATAATTTTACAATATTTCTTTACTTTTATAAAGAGTCCTTTTGCAATAAATGTCAAGATTCCATTTGCCTTTCTTATTATATGCTGCAGAGCACTTTAGGGAACATCTCTGGGACACCCCCACCAATCAACCACACCGCCCTGTAGCCCAACATTTCAACTCCCCCTCCCACTCTGCCGAGGACATGGAGGTCCTGGGCCTCCTTCACCGCCGCTCCCTCACCACCAGACGCCTGGAGGAAGAACACCTCATCTTCTGCCTCAGAACACTTCAACCCCAGGGCATCAATGTGGATTTCAACAGTTTCCTCATTTCCCCTTCCCCCACCTCACCCTAGTTCCAAACTTCCAGCTCAGCACTGTCCCCATGACTTGTCCTACCTGCCTATCTCCTTTTCCACCTATCCACTCCATCCTCCCCCCCTGACCTATCACCTTCATCCCCTCCCCCACTCACCTATTGTACTCTATGCTACTTTCTCCCCACCCCCACCCTCCTCTCACTTATCTCTTCACCCTTCAGGCTCTCTGCTTGTATTTCTGATGAAGGGCTTTTGCCTGAAACGTTGATTTTGCTACTCCTCAGATGCTGCCTGAACTGCTGTGATTTTCCAGCACCACTCTAATCTAGACTCTGGTTTCCAGCATCTGCAGTCCTTGTTTTTACCTATTAAATGCTGCACACCCACTTTCTGTGATTCATGCACAAGGACACCCAGATCCCTCTGCACGGATGCACTTTGAATCTGCTTTCCAGTTGAACAATAATTTGCATTTTAATTTTTCTGGCCACAGTGGAGAACCTCACACCTCTTCACATTAAACTCCACCTGCCAAATTCTGGCCCATGCTCCTGGCCTATCAATATCCATCTGTAACCTCTTTACCTCCTCTTCACAGCCTACTTGCCCCCCTATTTTAGCATCATCCACGAATTTTGCTAAGTTACACTCTGTCCCTGCATGGAGACCATTTATATAGATTGTAATAGATCAGAGCCATGAACTGAACCCTGTGACACCACACTAGATCCAGAGAAGGACCCATTTATCCCGACCCTCTGCTTTGTGTCAGTCAGCCAATCCTCTATCCAAGCCAATACTCTACCCTTAACCCTGGGATCCAACCTTCCAGATCAGTCTTTTAACCTCGTCAAAGGTCTTCTGGAAGTCTAGATATACCACATCCACTGGATCCTCATTATCTACCTTGCTGGTTACATCCTTAAAGAACTCCAATGAGTTTGTCAAGCACAACTTGTCCTTCATATAATCTTGCTGACACTGGTAAATTGAGCATTGTCTTTCCAAGAGTTCAGTTATTTCCTCCTTTATGATTGATTCCATCAAGTTCTCCACTACAGAGGTCAAACTAGGAGTGGTTGAACAACCACAAAACTGATGGTGTTCCCAGCTCTCTCGGATTGCCCAGGGGTCTCCACAGTAAAAGAAAAGATCCCATGTCACTACAGCAAGCAACCTGGCATTGAAATCATAGGGTCATTCAAAAAAATTACAATAGACGCTTTTCTTCTTCTCCCTTGTTCTTAAAATATTGGTGTAAGGGAAGAAATAACATTTGATTGGCAGTTAGGAATGATTCCAGTCGGAACATGTTGAACCTGTTTGCTTTCCAATTATGGTGGATTGGGTATACCCACAGTGGGGGGGGGGGTGGACAGGGATCAGAAGTCTTCCATCCAGGAGTACACCACAACAATTCACCATTGTTCCTTCAAAAGCCTCTCCCAAACCCATGATCGTTACCACCTCAACAGACAAGGGCAGCAGATACATGGGAGCACCTACTGCCTTCAAGTGCCCTTCCAAGTCTCACACCCTCGTGATTTGGAAATATATCCCCCTTCCTTCACAATCGCTGGGACAAAATCATGCAGAAATAAACAAAATGTTAGATAATGTAGCTCATGGCAGCGTCAGGAGTACGAGCTAATTTTAAAAGGAAGCAACACAATTTTGAATTGGTGGTTCCAGTTGACTTTGATATTTGCCAGTGTCTTTGTGTGCATGTGAGACTGCACATCTGTGTATGAGTCTGTATGCATTTGTGTCTGTGTTTTTTTAATGTATATATGTACTTGTGTGTGTGTGTCTGAGGTCTGACTGTGTGTGTATGTCTGTGTTTCTGTGGGTGAGTGCATGCGCCTGTACCTGCATGTGAGAGTGTGTGTGTGTGTATAACTGTGCCTATGTGTTTCTATGTCTGTGTGTGTAACTGTGCCTGTGTGGCTGTATCTGACTGTCAGTGTCTGTGTGTGTGCCTGTGTGTGCCTGTGTGTGCCTGTGTGTGTGCCTGTGTGGCCAATTCAAATCAACTGCCTTCAAGGACCACTGGGAAACATCTACACCGTCTCCAAAAATAACAAGATTAGAATTTTCCAGATGCTCTGACTACATAAACAGAGGCTTTATAGTTCATTCTCACTGTGTTCCAATGCCAGCATTCTATCAAGGCATAATGTCCCTATTGAAAAGTCATGAAGCGAGCTCCACACGATGCTAGATAGACAAACTGAAATGTGAGTCTTCATACTAACCGGTGATACAAAGAGAAGTGGACAGCAGTGCAAACAAAATAGAAAGAGAGGCAAGAACAGGAGAATGCCAGGTGAATACATTCACACATTAGAGAGAATAAAGAGTTAGGAACAAACAGAACAAAAAAATCCAAAAATAAAAGGGAATATTGTAATTATGGGCATAGAATGAATGAAAAGGTGTGGAACATTTTCTGGCAAAACTCCTAAATAGATTCTGTCAGGTGGAACTGCACAATGTTACATCTTCATTGTTGATCTGATCCAAACATTCAAACCATATTTCACCTGCTGGACTATCCTAGCTAATAATGGTCTCAAGTCTAGACAGGTGATCAGATCGTAATCAGGCTGAAAGAACGTTAACACAATGCTGGGAGTGACTAGGACTAGAGGGCACTGTTTAAAAGTAGAAGGGTGGCAGTCTGGGACAGAGACTAAGGGCTGAATGTTCCCAGTCACTGAATGGTCCGGGCATTGGTAAGAAAGGTGGGAAAATCGTATGAGATTGGTGGTGCGGAGATTCCTGATGTCAAGAGCATGGAAGTCGTTGTGTTCTAACCAAGTGTTGAACAGCAAGACAGGTAAGTAAGTGAATAAGAGAAATTTAGCATGTCATTATTAGATAAGCTCACCTCCTTGATACACAGTTTCCCATTCTCCCGTCCATTAGATCAGAAATATGTCACCACAATTCATACCATGCGGGGCGCCTGTGAGTCCTGCTCACCACTTACTCCTCTGGCCCTCCATCATGAATGTCTGAGGGCATGTGCCAGGGGCAGTCACCGTACACAGCTCCCTCCACCAGGACCTCCAAGAACCATCAACAAATCAGGGCACCAATTACTCTCTGTCCAATACATCTGGGGCAATGGACAGGAGCTGTGAAGGGCAGCTCTGGACTACCCCAGTACACAGGAGCTTTGATTATCCGCACTCCATTAATCAAATTTTGGATTATCTAAACAAGATCGCAAGATCCCAATGTTTGGCTAACTATGTATCCAGCATTCGATTAACCGAGCAAAATGCTCCCCTCCTCTGTCCTTTGGAGGTTCCTCTGTAATTGATCAGGTACAGAACAGGACTTTAAAGAGGATGCCAATTCAAGGAATCCTGGGAGATCTCAGCAGTCACCAGTACAGCGCCTCCTGTGGTAAGTGGGAGAATGGGTGGCCAGATTCCCGTGGTGCAGAGGTAGAGGTGAGTTTGAAAAGATACTGCGAGCAATCCCATGAGGGTTCATGAAGAGTTTCTCTTCATAAAGTTCACCAAGATTGACACTTATTGCATTTCCGGTAAAATTGAGCTGAAGGACCTTGCTTTTCTCTTGGAGGGTTACAGACTGTTGGAACTCTCTTCCACAGGAGGTTCATTGAACCTTTTTAAAGCAGAGGAAAAGAGATTTTCAACTAACAAGTGAGTCAGAGGTGATGGAGGGTCGGCAGGAAAGTCACATGGAGGCCATAACCAGATCTGTCATGATCTGAGTGAATGGCTGAGCAGGTTCAAAATGCAAAATGATCGACACATGCTCCTACTTAATGTACTCTTTATGCCAGCTGTGCAAACAGTTGGCATCAGAACGGGCTTTCTCTAGAGGGTCTGCTTCAGTAGAACATTCACGGCTTAGTTACTGCACCAGAGCTACATCTTGGGCTCAGTACAGACGATGAATATGTAGAATCTGCTACAGAAGACTTTAGAGGCCAAGTCATAAGAGTTATAGAGATATACAGCACTGAAACACACCTTTCGGTCCAACTTGTCCATGCCGACCAGATATCCTAAATGAAACCAGACCAGCATTTGGCCCATATCCCTCTAAACCCTTCCTATTCATCTACCCATCCGGATGCCTTTTAAACCTTGTCATTGTACCAGCCTCCACCACTTCCTCTGGCAGCTCATTCAAGATTTGTAAGTCTTAAAAAGAAACATTTGGCTGATCAATGAAGTCCTGACACTCCCAGCTGTCAGTGGGCCTGATAATGAGGCCTCTCCAAGGTCTGCTGTGAAATTTCACTGTTGGCTTGCTTTCCTTGGACCCAAACTCTGATTTTTAGAGATGCTTGTACATTCACACTCAGTCAGCTGTGAAAGTTCACTGCGAGGTTTTCTTTGATGAACTCCAGAGCCTTTCTTGGGCCACCCACGTGGTCTTTCCCGAAACCCTTCTCTCCCTTTCCTCCTGTTTCAGGACTTTTTTTAGCTATTTTTCCAAAGTTCCAAAATCAAAGCAAACACTTATAAAAACTGTAATTACTGCTCCAAGAAATCGAGGAAATCAGCTCCAGCATTGAAAAAAAATCTCACAAAAGGCGCAGCTCTTGACAGACACAATTCTCTGCCATCCGCCATTTTGTGTTGAATGCCTTCAAGACAGAGATAGATAGGTTTTTGATTGGCAAGGGAAATAAGGGTTACGGGGAGAAGGCAGGAGGATGGGGTTGAGAAACATATCAGCCTTGATTGAATGGCAGAGTTAACTTGATGGGCTGAATGGCTTAAGTCTGCTTTTATATCTTATGGTCTCATGCCAGAGTTAACAACTGAAGCAGAGAACTCACCAATCTTTGAAAGCAGAATAATGGCTGTTCCAAGAAAGAGTCATTTTTGCCTCGAAATGATATCTCCTTTTCTCTCTTCACAGATGCTGCCAGACCTGCTGAGTTTCACTAGAACTTTGTTTTTATTTCAGATTTCCAGAATCCACAGTATTTTGTTTTTAGATAGGTAATTAAAGGTGCATTGAAACAATGTATTCAGACCCCATTTAATTAGGAGAAGGAACTACAAAACAGATGGATCATACTAATGAATGGTCACAGATCAGAAAGAGGCCACTCAGCCCACTGAGTCAGTGCAGTCCCAATTTGTCTAACCCTCCACTCTTTCCCTTGTAGTTCTGGAAGCATTTTCCCTTCAGATTCCCATCTAAATTCTTCCTGAAAACCAGGAGTGAATCTTTCTCCCAACTATTCCAGATCCTAACCTCTCACTGCGTAAAACTGTGTTGTCTTTGCTTCTTTTGCCAGTCACCTCAAAGTAGTGTCTTCTGGATTTTGAACTCTCAGTCCTGGGAATGGTTTCTCTCTGTATATTTTGTCTGAGCCAGCCATGATTTAATCAAAACTCTGCTCAACACTCCTTTCTCCAAGGAGAACAATCACAGCTTTCTAATTGATACACAACTAGAGTCCTTCATCTCTGTTCTCAGTTCCATTCTATGTCAAACGTACACACAAGGACAGAGAATTTTTCTCTTTACCTTCTTCTTTCATGAGACATGGGTGTTGCTAGTAAGATCAACATTTGTTACTCATCCCTAATTGCCCTTGAACTGAGTGCCTCGCTAGTTTGGTGTTGGGGAGGTGCTGGCCTAGTGATAACTGGGCTGTTAATCCAGAGACCCACAAAATGTTCTGGGGACCTGGATTCAAATCCCACCATGGCAGATGGCGGAATCTGAATTCAGTAAAAATCTGGAATTAAACAGTCTACTGATAACCATGAATCCACCTTCAACTGTTCGAAAAACCCATCTGATTTACTAACATCCTTTAGGGAAGGAAACTGCCATCCTTACCTGGTCTGGCCTACATGTGAATCCAAACCCACAGAACTGCAGATGCTTCAGATGGAAATCTGAAACAAACACAGTAATCTCTGGAGAAGCTCAGCAGGTCTGGCACCATCTGTGGAGAGAAAACAGAGTTCACATTTCAGGTCCAGGGCCCAAAACTTTGAATTGTCCTGATGAGCAGGCATACTGGACGTGAAACATTAACTCTATTTCTCTCACCACAGATGCTGCCAGACCTGCTGAGTAGTTTCAGCAATTTCTATTTTTGATTTTTATTCCAAATTCAGTAATTAACCTGAAATTTCACCAGCTACCATGTTGGGATTTGAACCCATGAACTTAAAGTAAGTGTGCAAAGATTGTATCGTTTTAATTTTCTGTATTCTTGATAGAATGGGAAAAGGAGAGAGTTTTAAAAGCTAAAAATGGTTGAAAAATTGCTGCCTTTTTAAAAGCAAGTTACCTAACACTCATTGTGAATGCTGCTCCCATAGCTGTTTACTAAAGCACTGAGGCAAGTCTAAATGAGACAAGCTGGAGTCAATGAATGGAGCTTCAGCTGGTGACATGTAGCTGATTGGTCTGTGGATGAGTTACCAGTTATCAATGACAAAAGCCTCTTGCCTACCAAAAACTATGTGATTGACTCCCGGGTAGATGAATAGCTTGTGTATGTGAGGCAGAAGCCATAAAATTTCCAAAAGAGAAGGAACTGAACCTCTTTTCTACAGTAAAACACCTTTGGTCGGGGATCATTGAACTGCCTTCTCAGTCTTCCCCTCCACCCATAACACCCAAGTTTTTATTCCCTGTCTATGAGTGCAAAGAGGGAGTTTACAAGGGGATTAGAGGTTCAACTAGTGGTGTTTTATGCTGATGGTTCATAGTAGATTGCCTGTAGCTAGAATTTATTTCTTTGTGATTTGTAGTTGTTGTTAAGTACAGAAACCTGCTCCGTGTTTTCTGAAGAAGGGCTTATGCCCAAAACGTCGAATCTCCTATTCCTTGGATCCTGCCTGACCTGCTGCGCTTTTCCAGCATCACATTTTCAGCTCTGATCTCCAGCATCTGCAGACCTCACTTTCTCCTCCGTGTTTTCTGTCATCCTGGATCCACAAGTCAGGCAAATTGGGGAATTGTGTGTACTCTTACAAAAGTCTTTAATGTTTGCAATGACTGTGAAAATAACTGGTCTGCTTTCCAGCACGCTAGCCCGGTGAGGTGTAACGATATTCAAGACCTCTGGTTTATTAGTCCTAACATTGCCTGTCAAACCTCAAAACAATGTGCCCCCCTTTTCCCCAAAGCTATTCAATGAATAGGCCCACTACAAACTACTCCGGGAATAAGGATCAGGCAAAAAATGCCACTCTAGCCCACGTCCCCCAAAAAAATTCACGTTTATGCATGGGCATCCAGATCTCAGCTGTAGATCTAAATTCTCAACAGCAAAGACAAGAACCTAACTCTGCATGAAAACCTTTGGGTATTGTGCCAAAGACTTCCTTTTCAATTCTGGAAGAAGTATTCATTCAATTTATAAAGGATTATATTGTAGCTGAGGGAAACATAGAGTTTGCATTCTAGGTTTCAGTGGAAACAGCAACAAAAAAACACATTTTGTATGATTGATAGTGGAATTGTTACATTCACTGAAGCATTGAGATGTCACGGCTATGAGATGTGCCAGTTCCTTAGCTCCACTCTGACAATTTTGCAAACTCTTGTGGCATTTGCTGGAGGAAGCATCAGACAAAAGGTTTGGTCCCTTTCTCCTTTTTAACTTCGGTCATCCCCATTGCCACATGGACTTGCAGCAGTTCAAGAAGGTGGTTCAACCACCACATTCTCAAGGGGAGGTAGAGCTGTATAGTAAATGCTGGCCCAGCCAGGACTGTCTTTATTCAGTCACGGGATGTGAACAATCTTAAGCTTCATAATTCTCACAATGGCGGGGTGGGGGTGGGGGGTGGGGGGGTGTTGTTGAGGATAAGGGTTTTACGACCCTGGAACAATCTTGTGATGTTGCAGAGCTATATCTCACTGGGCATAAGTAGCATAGTTTGGAATGAATTAATTAAATTGGCAGAGAGAAATATACGCTTAGATGCAGGTGGAGTGGAATGATTAGTATTGGACAGAGTCACTAATATAAAAGTTTATCAATTTTGTAACAGTAAGATTCAAGCCTGGCATACATCTGACTGTCTTGTATTTAGTACTGAGGTGCAATAAATAGCGTGATTAGGATGCAAAGACTGAAGACAGTTCTTGACTTTGCCTACGCCTCATTCAGTCTGTATGGAACCTAAGCCCACTGCATAAGCTCACTGTATAAACCCACACAATAACAGAGGTGGCATCAGCAAAGTTCATTGAGAACTCTGAGGTGAAGGTGCTAAAGGTAAAATCTTTGGGGATATCTAGAAACATTAAATGGGGATTGAGGATGCAAGTTGGAGGCCTCAATGCAGGGATGGAGCATGAATGTTAAAAGGCCAACCTTACCTTCTTGTAGCTAAGGCCCATATCCCACATTGATTGTGAGCTGCTACAGGGAACCTTCCTCTCAGTTCAGACATTACAAACTGTATACTAGCTGAGGATCAGCTTGGACCCGTCCAACATTACCTACCCCCTGCCGATAATCACTGCCGTCTTCATGGCAGGACATCATTAAGGTGAGGAACCAGAAAAGTGACGGCCAGTAATGTCAAAAGGAACCAACCAGCATTTATTGCCCACCCTGACTGCTTTCGAGTAACAGTCATAGAGTTTTACAGCACGGAAAAAGACTCTTTGGTCCAATTCATCCATGCCAACTATATTTCCTGAACTGATCTAGTCCTATTTGCCAGCATTTTGTCCATACCTCTCTAAACCCTTCCCATTCATATACCCATTCAGATGTCATTTAAATGTTGTAATTGTACCCACCTCCACCAGCAACTCATTCCATACACGCACCAGCCTCTGTGTGGAGGTGGTGATGGTGAGTTGCCTTCTTGAACAGCTGCAGTATTTGGAGCATGGATACATCCGCAATGCTGGTAGGAAGAGAATTCCACCATCTGGGACAAAGCAGCCCACTTGATTGGCACCACATCCATACACTCTACCACCGGCGCATAGTAGCAGCAGTGTGCACTATCTACAAGATGCACTGCAGAAATTTACCAAAGAGCCTTAGCAAACACCTTTCAAACCCACAACCACTTCCACCTAGAAGAACAAGGACAGCAGATAGTTGAGAAGACTACCCCCTGCCTGTTCCCCTCCAAACCAGTCACCATCCTGACTTGGAAATATATCATCGTTCCATCACTGTCGCTGGGTCGAATCGTGGAATTTCCTCCCTGAGGGCATTTTGGGTCAACCTACAGCACATGGAACTGTAGTTGATTGAGAAGACAGCTCAGTGCCACCTTCTAAAGGGCAACTAGGGATGGGCAGTAAGTGCTGGCCCAGCCAATGGCACTCATGTCTCACGGCTGAATAAAAGGTGCTGGTATTGATCATTCTTACCAGGGAGCTTCACACAGGTCTCTTTATATCAAAATTGGTTGGATCAAAATTCAAGATAATGGAGTAGTTCAGATGCTCTCAACATTCACACAAGTGACTCAATATAGCCCTGCACTCAGTTTAATCAATTCATTACATTAGATTTATCCACTGACTTGGAATTAAGAGGACAAAGCCTGCACAGAGCCAATAGCAAAGGGTAGTGCATGGATATGTTTTTCAAACTGGCAATGTAGTGGATTTCCCCAACGACCGGTTAAGGATTCATCACTGATTTAAACATTAATGTGTGATAGACTCAGAGCAGCATCATAAATTTGCAATTAAAATTAAACATAGCAATATAGTAATGAGAGCATTGTACTGCAGATGCTGGAGACCTGAAATGAAAACAGAAAGTGCTGGAGAAACTCAGCAGGTCTGGCAGCATCTGTGGAGAGAGAAGACAGAGTTAACAGTCCAAGATTCTTCTGAACTGAAGTGAGGAAGGAAATGATTGACAAAATGGGAGAAGGAGTGAGTAGCCCAGATGGTGAGGGTCGAAGGGAATGCTGATGGCAGTGGAGGAGTGGTATAGATGTGGAATAGTGTTAATGGTTGAATTGAATTGAATTGAATTTATTGTCACGTGTCCTGAAGCTTTGTCTTGTGAGCAATACAGGCAGATCACAGAGTTAAGTAGCATAGATAGTAAATAATAGGAAACAGCAGCAAAAAGCAAAACACAGGTATTGGCGAATGTTAAGAGTTTGTGAGTCCATTCAGAATTCTAACAACAGTAGTCAGCTTTGATGACTGCAAACAAGACACAACGTGATCTAGGGCTGGGGGAATTGCCGGGGGGGGAGTAGAAAATACCGTTTTGTTCCTTCAGTTTAGTTCATACTTTGCTGGAACGTCAGGGCTAGGATAGAAATGTTAGCATGAGAGCAAGCTGGTGTACTGTGTGCTCCCTCAGGATGCCACCATTAAACACATGCTACCCTCCCCCCTTCCCTTGTCAGCACTTGGCATGGACCATTCCCTCTGTGACACCTTAACTCACTCCGCCATGACTCCTCATGTTTCTTCACTTCCCTATGGCACCTATGCATGCAATCACATAAAGTTTAACACTCCCTTTCACCTCCACCCTGCTCTCTGTCCTTAAAAATAGCCCAGACCTTCCAGTTGCTTGCCATTTCAATGCACCATCTTGCTCTCATTCTAACATTTCCATCCTGAACGTATTGCAGGATTTCAGCAAAGTCCAACAACTGCTCAGTGAACAACATCTCCCTCTCTGCTGAGGGTACTTACCAGCCTTTGTGACCCAATAGTGAGTGCAGCAACTTCGCACCATGAATATTGTGTGGCATTTTGATCATACCCCCTTCCCACTGCCCCACCCCCTCATCTTGTTCGTATGGTTTTGTAATCAGCAAGGCTGACCTACATTCTATCATTAACACCAACCATTAACACCAATTCTATATCTCTATCCCTCCTCTACTGCTGACATATATTCTGTCATTAACACCAACCATTAACACCAATTCTGCATCTCTATCCTTCCTCAACTATCGCCCTTTGTCTTCTCCTGTAGACACTCTTAACATCTGTACCATTCACTCTTCCCCCCACTTTGTCAAAACCATAAATACCATCAAGTTCTGCCCCTTTCAGTTTCAAAGGAGTTATTTTGTATTTTAAATGCTAACTTGGTCCTTTCTCTCCACAGATACTGCCACACCTGCTGAGTTTCGCCAGTGCATTCTTTTTAGCCAAGTGATAAACCAATGGTGGGTAAAGCAATATGCTTCACAATGGTGAAATGTTCCAATTCCACTCAACAGGACCTAGAGTCTAGTTGCTTTGAGATAGTTTATTGAATGTGGATTTAGGGTTCCAGATCTGAGTGGAGACCATTAAATAATCAAACTCTTGTTTCCCAGGTCAGTATCAGGCTTTACAGCTGGCTCCTGTAGTTTGAGATTAACTATAAATAGCAGCCATGTGTGCAGTCAATAGGGTGCATTTTCCAATGGCACTGGTTGCCAAGGCAACCTGGAGCCAGAGCTGGACTGAAACCAAAGTAGGATAATCCACACAGTGGGAGCCGAGCACACAAACCTTCTCCTTCTCCTCCTCTTCTTGATGAGGGAGATGACCAGGACTGGGGCAGCAGGCACACAAACTGAGGCACGTGCAGAAAGAAAGGATCTCCCAGAATACAAGAGCAGGGAGGTTATGATGAACTGGGAAAGGACACCAGACAGACCTCACCTGGCGGTTCAGAAAGTATACCAGGGTGTTACTGAGACCGGACTATAGGGGGAAGCAGGATAGGTTTAGATTAGATTCCCGACAGTGTGGAAACAGGCCCTTCGGCCCAACAAGTGCACACCAACCCTCCAAAGAGTAACCCACTCAGGCCCATTTCCCTCTGACTAATTCACCTAACACTATGGGCAATTTAGCATGGCCAATCCACCTGACCTGCACATCTTTGGATTGTGGGAGGAAACCAGAGCACCCAGAGGAAACCCACACAGAAACAGGGAGAATGTGCAAACTCCACACAGACAGTCACCTGAGGCTAGAATCAAACCTGGGTCCCTGGTGCTATGAGGGTGCAGTGTTGGAGTGTCAGAGGCTGAGGGGTGACCTTATAGAGGTTTATAAAATCATGAGGGGCACGGATAGAGCGAATGGTCAAAGTCTTTATCTTATCTTTGCAGAAAGGCCTGTTTCCACACTGCACAGCAGGTTAGGCAGCATCCAAGGAATAGGAAATTCGACACTTCGGGTATAAGCCCTTCATCAGGAATGATGAAGGGCTTATGCCCGAAACGTCGAATTTCCTATTCATTGGATGCTGCCTAACCTGCTGTGCTTTAACCAGCAACACATTTTCAGCTGTGATCTCCAGCATCTGCAGACCTCATTTTTTACCCTGTTTCCACACTGTAAGGAATCTAATCTAATCTAATCTTAGAGTGCGGGGAGCCCAAAACAAAAGGGCATAGTTTTTTAAATGAGAGGGAAAAGATTTAAAAGGTATCTAAGGGATAACATTTTCACATAGAGGGTGGTATGTGTATTAGACAAGCTGCCACAGAAGGTGGTGGAGGCTGGTGCGTTTACAGCATTTATAGAACACAGAACATTACAGCACAGTACAGGCCCTTCAGCCCTCGATGTGGAGCCAATCTGAAGCCCATCTAACCTACACTATTCCATTCTCGGCCAAATGCCTGTCCAGTAACCATTTAAATGCCCTTAAAGTTGGCGAGTCTACTACTGTTGCAGGCAGGGCGTTCCATGCCCCTACTGCTCTCTGAGTAAAGAAACTATCTCTGACATCTGTCCTGTATCTATCTTCCCTCATTTTAAAGCTATGTCTCCTCATGTTAGCCATTGCCATCCAAGGAACAAGGCTCTCAACCTACCTAACCCTCTGATTTTCTTAAAAAGCATTTGGATGGATACTTGAATAGGAAGAGTTTAGGGGGATATGGGCTTAATGCTTGCAAAAGGGACTCGGTCGGATTGGGATGCCTTGCCAGCACAAATGAGTTGGACTGAAGGGTCTGTTTCCATGGAGACTCGTGTACAGTTCTATAGAAAGGACATAAATATGTTGGAGGGAGTACAAACAAGGTCTATGGAAATTGTTCCAGAGATGAAATTTTCTTTCCTGGGCGAGGATGAGACTAAAAGAAGGTTTGATAGAAATTATGCAAGATAAACTGTTACCACTTGTAAATGGATCTGAGGGAGCTGAGCGCAAGGTGGGAGGGAAATTAGGAGGATGGGGATGAGGGAGCTGAGCGTGAGGTGGGAGGGAGATTAAAATGTTGGGAACGAGGGAGCTTGGGAATGAGTAGGAGGAGGATAAAGAGGCTAAGGCTGAGGAAGCAATGGAGGGAGTTGGGAGTGAAATGGAAGGCAGTTTAGGGGGCTGGAGCTGAGGTAGCAGAGTTGTCCCTATCCTGGAGGTTCTCTGTAGAGAGACTCTCATTGGCCACTGCTCTCGTGCCTTGGCCACATCGCCATATATGATTGGTCTGTTTACAATTAGAGGAACACAAAGTAAGTGACAGCTCCAACTTTCAGAATGTCCACTTCTTTCTGTCAACTCCAAATGACATTGGGTTCAGGGTAAAGGGTGTAAAGGGTTAATGTGAATACATAAGACAGTTTACTTCAGCATTGAGAACTGATGCAAGATCACATGGCTACTAGAAGATGGTTCCCTTG
This sequence comes from Hemiscyllium ocellatum, assembly GCF_020745735.1. Classification (NCBI taxonomy): domain Eukaryota; kingdom Metazoa; phylum Chordata; class Chondrichthyes; order Orectolobiformes; family Hemiscylliidae; genus Hemiscyllium; species Hemiscyllium ocellatum. The sequence goes on along the minus strand of NC_083426.1, from coordinate 10,640,815 downwards.
AACAGCCGTACAGTGAAGATGAAGTCTTGACCTGTCAATTCATAAAGTTAAAAGTGATGTTCGACCCTACATTAAAAGCCTCCTGCATTATCTATCAAGCTCCTTCCTGCATCAAGTTTCATCTCACTGCTGCAGCAGCTAGGGTTGGAGTTGGGTCTTTGGTATGGTTTAGGTGATTGTATCAACGCCTTAACAAAGTATTTCAGATCTACGTTAGCCAGAGACTCTCTAATGCATTACTCTAATGTGTTGATACCAGAGAGAAAATTAAAGCACATTAATATCCATTCCAAAAGCCACAAGAGCATCCAAAATGACCGAGCAGGAAGAGAATGAGGAAACTGGGAGTGATGAAATCACATGATAAAGAACCAGCCTGATAGCACTATAGTTATATTATGGGACTAATAATCTGAAAATAAGAGTTCAAATCTGTGATTGATTATCCATGAAGCTAAATGGCCCCATGCATGTGCAGACATGGCCTGTTAAGTAGTGGAAGAATTTAAATTCAATTAATTAAATAAATATAACATTTAAAAAGCTGCCACCAATAGTAGTAACCATGTACCAACTGGTTTGTTGTCAAAACTCACCCACTTTCCTCATGCCTCCTTAGGCAAGTAAGTCTGGTCCACAGGAGAGTCCAGCCCCCACACTATTGTGGTTGACTCTTACCTGACCTCTGGATGGGCAATAAATGCTGGTCCAGCCAACAATGCCCTCATCCCAAGAATGAATCAGTTACCTCGTCAATGATGTTGCCATTTAGCGAATGAATTAAAGCCAAGGGTGGGCACACTTAGAATGAGTTTCTTTCTGTGCCATATAGTCTGAGACACGGCTGAACTGTCCCACAGACACATGCCTCCAACACCGTCACCATCCTCAAAACACCAAAATTCACCAGCAAGAACACAAATTGCTGGAGAAACTCAGCATGCTTGGCAGCAGCTGTGGGGTGAAAGCAGAGTAAATGTCTCAAGTCCAATTACCCTTCTTCAGGCACGGGAACCAAAATGCTAACTCTGCTTTCTCTCTCCACAGACGCTGCTAGACCTGTTGGGTTTCTCCAGCAATTTCTTGTGCTGTTTTAGATTTCCAGTGTGCGCAGTCCTTTGTTTTACTATACCACAGTTAACCAACGGTTAACATACGAGTTACGATTGAGTTCTAATCGACATAAGCTTGTGTCAGCTTGTAAGGAGAAACATAATGGCTACACCAACATGAAACCAGAACTGGAGCAATGTCCTCTGGGTGCAGCCAGCTGTGCCCTCAGGTTCGAGATTGGCAGATGGAACAATTGAGCCTTTGGATTCTGCTCCATTTCACAGTGCATTGCCAAAGCCTAGCAATGATGTTTGACCAGCTGCTGGTTTTATGAGCGATAGGGCAGTAGGAATTCTATTCTTTCCTTCCTTTACACATTTGCTTAAATACAATCCCCTTCCCGCCCCACCCAAGGTGTGAGCCAACGCGAGGTGAACTCAGCACAGACAGGAGTTAGACAGCCTGAGGATGTTGGGGTGCTAAGGAGTCCAGACGGAAAAGCTCACCTGTGATAATAGTAAATAATATTTTTCTTTGCTGTCTGACTCCTTCACACATGATAGCACTGATGTATTCCAATTCTGAGTCACACTCCAACAGGCAGGAGAGAGACAGCTGCAATGGTTAAGTCATTACATGGTACACATACAATTTGCATCTCCCCTATTGTAAATGTTAATGTTGAATCAGCTGACACTTCAACCCATTCTGCATGTGCACTGAAAACAAAGTGGGAAAGCCAAGTCGATGAAGTAAGTAACCTTGCAAGGCGCAGCTAAACAGACTGGCTGCCAGCAGATAAAGGATTGCTCCAGTTCACCTTGACCTTTGCTTATAGGTCCACAAATTCCCAGCGCATGTGTGAGAACCACACAAGATCTCACAGCGTGTTGCTGCAGACAGAGTGATCACTCCTGTCACATCTCAAGATCGCACAAACCTCAGGATCCCCAAAAGCAACAGGAAGACCCAAGATTTAGAATGTATCATGGGCTTTTTTCAACAAATGTCTATTTTATTTTTATTATGAGTGGAGAGTGAGACTATTTGGACAATCATTCAAAGAGCGAGTACAGTCCTGCAGGGCCAAATGGTCTCCTTCTAAGCTACAGGATTCTACGCTATCGTGGTGCATGACTAAAGCCACAACACTAAACTTGAAAACAGCAAAGAACGTGATTTCCATCAAAATCTACAAGATGCACTGCAGGAGCTGAACAAGGCTCCTTCAACAGCACTTTCCAAACTCAACCATTTCCATCTAGAAGGGCAAGAGCTGCAGATACATGGATACACTACCATGTGCAAGTTCCCCTCCAAGCCACTCACCAATCTGACTTGGAAATATCTTGCTGTTCCTTCAGTGTCACTGGGTCAAAGCTCTCCCTAACAGCATCGTGGGTGTACCTACACCACACAGACTGCCATGGTTCAAGAAGGCAGATACCCCTGGGCAATTAGGGATGATAAACACATGCTTGCCTAGCCTAGCGATGCTACAACCTGAGACCAAATTAAAAGACATACTCACTCCCACTATAAGTTGTTTTATTCTTCACACTTTTTGGCAATTTCAGCTTCTGTCTTAAGTGAAGGTCTTGTTTCAAGGGAACAGTTCAGTGACCCTCCAGTAACTCAATCGAGTGACAGTCCACCCCTGCATGTCAGAGCATGTCAGCAGATTATTCAACTACAGCAAGTTTCATATATGAGCATGCTGCATCTGGCTCTACCACAGAGCATCTATAGCAAGCATCAGTGGATCATGATGGAGAGCTAGGACCCCAGTTCATGTTGCTCGCTGTTGCTGAGTCAAGAACTCCTGAAGCCAACACAACTTTTTCAAAAACTGTGAACGACAACTGGCAGATATCAACAAGCTCACTGTGATCAGACCTTGGGCCTTCCTAAATCCTGGGGTTTGTTCACAATGTAAGTCCCACATCAAGAGGATTCCCTACAAAATACCACCAACATATTAAGCTAATACTTTCCAGCATCTGCAGTCTTTTTGTCTCTAACATACATCATGAAGCAAACACGCTGTGCTGCTGTGGATGAGTTATACTGTGTCTTTCTTTCATTTTCTCTTTTGTAGTGAAAGCACTTGGTCATTTTGGGGGGATAATGATTCTACAAGCAATCCATTACACCTCAGAAGGTGCAGATTATGTGTAACAAGATATGGTTACCTACAACAACGAGATTCTCCTATGAGTAGCCATCGAGTTGAATTTTAAAAATAATTAATATGATGTGGGCATTGCTGGCTAAGCCAGCATTTTTTTGCCTGTCCCTAATTTCTCAAGAGGGGCAGTTAGGGGGTTAATCACTTTGCTATGGGTCTGAAGTCACATGTAGGCCGGACCAGGTCAGGGTGGGAGGTTTCTTTCCCTGAAGGATATTAGTGAAACATATGGGTCTTTATGCCATGTGGTTAAAATCAGGCCAGCATTTCATTCCAGATTTTTATTTAATTCATATTTCACTATCTGCCTTGATGGATTTTAACCCACGTTTCTAGGACATCAGCTGGGGGCTGTATTCCAAAAATACTGAAAGAAATACTAGCCCAGTGATATTTCCATATTCCAAATGAATGAGGTGAATTTGTTGAAATACTCACAAGTGGTCTCACAGGGTGGGTGTGTTCCCTGGCTAAGGAGACGCTGGCCATTTCAGACTGAGATAAGGAGAAGTTTCCTCAGGCTGAGGATTCCAAACCTTTGGAATTTCAGAGATGTGTGGATGCTCAGTCAATGATTATATTCAGACCAAAGGCTGACATATCGGAGGTATGGCATTGAGGATACATTAGAGGTTTGGATTAGGAATTGGCTGGCTGGAAGGAGACAGAGGGTAGTAGTTGATGGATTATGTTCATCTTGGAGCGAAGTTACTAGCGGTGTACCACAAGGATCTGTTTTGGGACCATTGCTTTTTGTTATCTTTATAAATGATCTAGAGGAAGGACTTGAAAGCTGGGTAAGCAAGTTTGCGGATGACACGAAAGTCGGTGGAGTTGTGGATAGTGAGGAAGGAAGTGGTAGGTTACAGTGGGATATAGATAAGTTGCAGAGCTGGGCGGAAATGTGGCAAATGGAATTCAATGTAGCTAAGTGCGAAGTCGTTCACTTTGGTAGGAATAACAAGATGTTGGATTACTGGGCTAATGGTAGGCTACTTGGTAGTGTGGATGAGCAGAGGGATCTTGGTGTCTATGTACACAGATCTCTGAAAGTTGCCACCCAGGTAAATAGTGCTGTGAGGAAGGCATATGGTGTACTGGGCTTTATTGGCAGAGGAATTGAGTTCCGGAGTCCTGAGGTCATGTTGCAGTTGTATAAGACTCTGGTGAGGCCTCATCTGGAGTATTGTGTGCAGTTTTGGTCGCCATACTATAGGAAGGATGTGGAAGCTTTAGAACGAGTGCAGAGGAGGTTTACCAGGATGTTGCCTGGAATGGTAGGAAAATCTTATGAGGAAAGGCTGAGGCACTTGGGGCTGTTCTCATTGGAGAAGAGAAGGTTTAGGGGAGATCTGATAGAAGTGTATAAGATGATTAGGGGTTTAGATAGGGTAGATACTAAGAACCTTTTACCGCTAATGGAGTCAGGTGTTACTAGGGGACATAGCTTTAAATTAAGGGGTGGTAGGTATAGGACAGATGTTAGGGGTAGATTCTTCACACAGCGGGTTGTGAGTTCATGGAATGCCCTGCCCGTATCAGTGGTGAACTCTCCTTCTTTATGTTCATTTAAGCGGGCATTGGATAGGCATTTGGAAGTTATTGGGCTAGTATAGGTTAGGTAGGACTCGGTCGGCGCAACATCGAGGGCCGAAGGGCCTGTACTGCGCTGTATCCTTCTATGTTCTATGTTCTATATTTGAAGGAATGGAGGGATATGTAGACCAGGTTCAGATGAGCCATAGTCTTAAATCCACAATGGAGCAAGCTAGAGGGGCCAAATGGCTCCCAATACTTATGTTCTTTGTATCACTGACCATCACGAATCTAGCAATCCACGACTCCAGGCTAATGCTCTGGGAATATGAGTTTGAATCTCAACATGGCAGATATTGAAATCTGAATACAACAAAAATCTGGAATCAAAAGTTCATCGATTGTCAATCATTTAACCATTACCAATTGTTGTAAAAAGCTCTGTGGTTCAAGCACACTCTTTACGGAAGGAAATCTGCTATCCCTACCCAGTCTGGTCTACAGCAATATGCGTGACTGTTAAATGCCCTCTAAAATAGTCCGAGGAATCTAGTCTGGTGAAGAGGTGATTAAGGATGGGCATGAATGCTGACCCACCCAGTGATGCCCACATCTAATGAATGAGTACAAAAGGTCAGGGCTATGAATGATGTTATAGTAATTGGTCAAAGTGGAAGCATTATAGCTCACTGATTCCTCTCCACAGCGTTGATTCCTCACACCACATCCCTCTCCACATCTTGTTGTGAAAGATGACACATTTTAATATTTTTATGAAGTATAAATCATTGTGAGGATTTGAAATTTGGAATTCTTGCGATGTCCTCAGCAGTGCAAAACAAAATGGTTTGGCAAGATGTCAACTTTTTCAGCAACACTCCAGTTCTGTAGCTGGGGCCAGGTGCATGTACGCATGTACACATACCTTCGTGTGTGTGCTTATAATTCAGGGCTGAGTTCATCTTCATGACCAATTTTGGTCAGTCAACAAGGGGTCAATAAACAAATCTCTGAGTTATCCTTTGTTAAACTGGCTAGAGATTATAATCTTGTTCTCCACCTTTACCAGGCCATTAGCAGACTGTCAGGTGAGTTGTATTTTTACCATCTCCTGCCTGTTGTATTCTGCTTTGGCTGGTTTTCTGTCACCAATCCTCCCTTCCCTGAATCTAGGACCTGTCTAATTATCAGTGGAAAAGGATAGGCCTCTGCTGAGTCTATAAACAGAAGAAACACTGATCTTTCATAACAACGCAGATCACTGCACGGTCACAATAGTTTATATTAACTTGCTTGGCACATTTAGTAAGAATTGTGCAGAATATATCCCCACTCTTTGAGTACTTGGACAAAATGGATCACAGTCGAAAGAGAAGAAAGTGAGGACTGCAGATGCTGGAGATCAGAGCTTAAAAATGTGTTGCTGGAAAAGATCAGCAGGTCAGGCAGCATCAAAGGAACACACGCCCGAAACGTCGATTCTCCTGTTCCTTGGATGCTGCCTGACCTGCTGCGCTTTTCCAGCAACAAATTTTTAAGCACAGTCGAAAGATACAGGGAAAGACCATTTAAGACTGTATTGAGGAGAATTTACTTCATCCAGACAATGGTGAGACTATGCAATTCACTACCACAGAAAACAGTTAAGACCAAAACATTGTATGATTTCAAGAAGCAGTTGGATATAGTATAGAGAAGTTCTTCAGAAGAGCCATATCAGACACGAAATAGAACTGTTTCTCTCCACAGATGCTGCCAGATCTGCTGAGTTTCTTTAACCCTTGTTGTTATTTCAGGTTTTTGGCATCCATAGTATTTTGTTTTTATGACATGAACATGAACTCCTTCAGAACCACTACCTTTTACAACAAAACGTTATGGGGAGTGTATGGAGTATGGTCCATAGGAATCAGATTGGTGTGGGTGGATCCTTTCCCTTTGCGTTTCATTCTTGGAATCTGAGTGTCACTGGCAGACCAGCATCTATTGTCCATCTAAATTGACCTTATTGAAACATCCAAGATTCATAGGGGGCTTTACAGGCTAAATGAGGAGAGGTGGTTTCCCCTTGTGGGAGAGGTCAGCACCAGAGGACATAATCTCAGAATAAGGGCTTGCACCTTTAAGACAGACAGCAGGAGGAATTTTGAATCTCAAAGAGCAGTAAATTTGGAATTGTTTACTGTAGAGGGCTATTGAGGTTGGGTCATTAAGGCTAAATTATTCAGAGGCAAGACAGACAGCTTTTTAGTCACTAAAGGAATTAAGAGTTATGGAGAAAGGGCAGGAAAGTCAAGGTGAAGATTAACAGATCAGCCATGATCTCATTGAACGGCAGTGCAGAGTCAATGGGCTGAATGGCCTACATCTGCTCCTACATCTTCTGGTTTTATGATCCCTAAACAATCCTTAGAAGATTACCATGAGTCTTGATTCACAAGAATGGTTCAGGAGATCAGATGCTTCAGTAATATGGCTAGATTGGTGAAGTTTGGCTTGTTCTTATTTTGAGAAGAAAATAATGAGAGGAAGTGTGTTAGAGGTGTTAAAATCACACAGGCTCTGAACAAAATGGATAGGTGGAAATTATTTCCATATTAAAAAGTGTTAGATAGGCCTCACTTGGCAGTGACCTCTCCTCTGAATCCCAGTGTGCTTGGGTTCAAGCCTGACCTTAGGGCTTGAGTACAAGCATCTACAGAGACATTTCATTGGGTTCCTGAAGGACTGCTGCATTGACAGAGAACCTGTCTTCTGGATGGTATGTTAAGCTGAGCTGCTATTTGCATGCCTTAGTGGATGTAGAAGATTCCATGGATCCTGAAAATCAGAAAAGTGTTCATAAAAAAATACAAACAGATCATCGAATCATTACCAATGTCTGTAGGAGTTCTACCTTCATCTGCAATGGCTGTTAGTTTCTCCTTTTCAAGCATTTCAGAAATACTTTGTGAATGAGCTTTGGGATGCCTGACGGTCATTAAAAAAACTAGACAAATTCACGTCTTTATTTCTTTTTCACTGGCATTGAGTTCAAGATCTAAAGATCATTGACTTCAATTGTGTAGAAAATGAACAAAAGACCAAATTAGTTATATATGTTTTAAGCAGCCAGTGGTTGAGATTTGGAATAGACCATCTGAGAGTGTGACCACCAGGAAAAATAGGAACAGGAGTAGGCCACTCGGCCCCTCAAGCCTGCTCCACCATTCAATAGTGTCCTGGCAGATCTGACACTCCTCCTATCCATTTCCTGGCCTTAATCTGTAACCCTCGATTCCCCTATTGTTTAAAAATCTACCTACCTCAACTTAAATGTACACAAGGACTCCATCCCCATGGCTCTCAGTGCCAAGGAGTTCCAAAGACTCTCACACCTGAGAGAAAAAAATCCTCCTCATTCCAGTCTTAAATTGGCTTCCCTTTATTCTAAGGTCTAGTAGTGGCAAATACAATCAGGGGTTCCAAAAAGGGAACTGAATAATTATGTGAGGTGAAAAGAATGACAGGATTGAGGGGAAAAGGGGAAGCTGAATGAGTTTCTCTAGTAGACAGCAGACATGGACACAATGGGCTGCATGGTCTCCTTTGTTATGCTGTAAGCATTCTATGAATTTGTGATTCTTCTTAATCTGCTGCAGCCAGTGTGGTAAAAGGTGTTGACACAGTACTGTTAGGTGGGGAATCCCAGCATTCTGATATATCTGCCACTTTTTGTTGTCATTGTTCGTGCATTCAAGGGCTAGTAGCCTTCCCTTCACTGCCCAACCAGCAGCAAAGCGCTGAAAACTAACACCATAACCAACAGGGGAGATGGCAATTAGATCATACAGAGACTTAATACATTGTGTTCCCTACCTTACTCAACAAGGAACTGCAAAATAATCAAACCAGACCATTAGTGCCCTGTGGAACTGGATGCATTTAAATCATTATCCAGTACGTTGGATCTCCCCAGTGGATTACATGTGAGAAAGAGAGAGAGAGAGAGACGGACAGAGAGATAGAGTAACAAGGGAAGATTAACATGCACAATTGTGTCAATTATAGAGTGTATCTATGTCTGGTAACCATGCACACACACTCTGCAACCTAACGATTGCAATAAAGTGACACATCACCACAAAGCAAACACAAGCATGATTAGAGAGATCATATATCAATGTAGCCTGCAAGCACCATATCACATTAATATTAAATGGCCATAGATCAGCAATGAGCAGAATACTAGGAGCAGGTCGAATATGTTTTGTCCCTGTGCGTCTTTTTTTTGGAACTGCACAACATCTATCACCCGTGTGGGTTACTCGTGCCCCAAATAGCAGGAGTAGGGAGGTGGGAAACAAAGTAAAATAAACATTCATATGTGAGAATAAATGGTCTTGCTACCATTTGTAAGGGTTTGCTAGTTCTGCAAAGCTTTTGCTTCCTCAACGACTGGTATTATATTGTTTAAAATTACCATCAAGGCAAGGATGATTTATGATGCTCATAGTCAGAGGTATAGTTCACCCCTTACTGATGATAGAGAGGTCACAAACAGGGACAGCTCTCATTTCATTCTCATATCACATAGTCTCACTGACCAGGATAAAAATTACACATACTTACATCTAATTGTGATTCAAAACCTCCAAAACCAAAGATGGTCATCTCTGTCATCACCAGGACCATCTATTTCCACCTCCGGAACCTCACCCCCATCTCAGTTTGCCTGCTGCTTAAACCATCATCCATTTCTTTATTATCCATGATCACATTATTCCAGCACACACCTCACAGTGCTGCCCTATCCTAAACTGTTTAAACGTGACCTCATCCAAAACCCTGTTGCCCTTGTCTTAACTCATGTCCGAATCCCGTTTGTCTTTCACCCCCACGCACACTGACCTACACTGGGGCCTGCTGCTCGGATGCTGCCTGACCTTTTCCTGCTGTGCTTTTCCAGCATCACTCTAATCTCCAACATCTGCGGTCCTCACTTTTGCCTACACTGGCTCCTGGTCAAGCAACTTGCTGATTTTAAAACATAGAAACAGGAAATAGGAGCTTCACGGGGCCATTCAGCCCTTCAAAGCTGTTAAGCCATTTAATCTTATTATGGTCGATCATCCAACTCAGTACCCTATCCCCATTTTGTCCCTATCACCTTTGATCTCTTTAGCCCTAAGAACTACATCTAACTCCTTCTTGAAAACATTGAATATTTTGGCTTGAACTTGTTTCTGTGGCAGAGAGTTCCATAGGCTCACCACACTCTGGGTGAGGACAGACCCATCCCCTTGCCTTATCCCTGTAACCCTGCATTTCCCATAAACCACCTGTACACTATGGCCAGTTTAAGTTGTTGACAGGATGTCATATTAACATGCATTAGGGAGAAAGCCTTAATATGTTGAATCCATTTCACCCATTTCAGGTTGGACAGAGCTCACAGGTTGGTCAAAGTAAAGCTCTTATGGACCACTCTTCAATGCTCACTCCCAGCAATCGTTTGCCTTCTCATCCAATATGGCACTGGCCCTGTCCCCACTAAACACTTTGCCCACAGTGAATAGTGGGCCTGTGCTTTCACACTGCCAATGATAACAGGGTCAGCCTCTGGCCATAAGGCTGGTACTTGCTTGACAACAAGAACTGTTTTCAAAACTTACACAGCGAGGCAGAGTGTGTGATTGTTAACCTCCTCATGGTTAACTAGAATCACAGTTTTTTGGTGGATTCAGACAGGTCGGTCCCAGTTTTGTGCAAGACATACCCTTGGCACCTTTAATATGTCCCAAAGCCTTTCACAGGAACATTAAAAAAAAACTCTAAGCTAGGAAGGTGGAGAAGATGTTTCCATTAGCAGGAGAGATGAGGAGCTGAGGGCACAGCTTCAGAGAGAAGGGACGATCCTTTAAAACTGAGATGTTAAGATAGTCCCAGTAATGGGGCGGACCAAAACAATAATCATCAGTTGTTGTAAAAAATCTTTTGGACTTTCTCTAGCATTCTTTAAGGAAGGAAATCTGCCATCTAACCGGTCTACCCTATCTGTGACTCAATAATTGACTCTTCCGAAATGGGATAGCAAGCCACTCAGTTCTTGGGAAACTCGGGATGGGCAACTGATGCTGGCCTTCCCCTGATACCTACATCCCGTGAAATACTTTAAAACGTACAGCAGGCAGGAGAAACAATAAATATTTCACCAACACCTTGCACACAAGCAAGTGGAATATCAGGAAACAAGAGAAGAGGTGCAACACCTTCAAATCCCAAGAGGGTCAGAAAACAAGTTAGTTATCCTCAGATAGTCAAGGCCTCCAGTTTATTTTCAGACTGAATAACACAACAGTAATTCAAAGCACAAAGGCAAAACGCAGGGCTTGCCACATTATACCAAGTCATTTACTCTCACGTCAACATAGCAAGGCAGGGTCAAGGTCAAGTGGTGATTGACAGCAATCACTCTGATTTTGACATTTTTACTGTAGGCATCATCATTACCAGACAAGACATTGTCAAATGTCAACAGAAGAAGCAGGGTATGGGCGAAAAGGTGGCAGCTGTCGAATAAGCTGACCTGAACTTTCTCTCTCCTTAACAGGTCTGTTCATCCATTGAAAAACCAAATAAGGCACCTGAACCATTTCAAACAAAAGCATTTAGCTTTCAGCTGTTAGAGTCACAACATTTATTCAGCTCGAAGACGACTTAAACACAAAAACACAAAACACACATTTGGAAACTCTGAAGATGAGGGTGGCATGAAAGGGAGAGTCTGACAAGAAAGTCAGAGATGAAGAGAAAGAGAAAAATAGAAAGAGGAAAGCAGAATGGGAGCTAAATAATGAGAGCGAGACAGAACAAGACAGACATAGATAGATATAATAATCTGCTAAGCCAGCCTGTGAATTATTCATTTCAAAATCTTCTCATCGCTAAATGCGACAGATTTAATCATCTCAGGAATGAATGCAATCAGCTATCAGCTCCGTCTCCTCAACAGACAGGATTCCAGGCCCCTCCCCATAACAGACGAAAGAGAGCTCTACATTCCAAACTCCCCATTACTACAGTGAATACCCTCTTAAATCTGATTAGTATTTTTCAAAACATAATAACCAGCCTCTTCTGTCTTTTTATACCAAGAACTCAGAAAGGGCCAATTACTAATTGGTTGCTATGGATACATGGCAGGAAACATGGCAGGAATCTGTTCAAGAACAACCAGGAATTGAATCTCTTGCATCAAGGAAGAAAGAAGGGATGACACGACGTCACTATTAATTAGAACAATAAACAAGAATCCATCCAAATAAGCAAACCAGCCCTGACAGCCCGAGAAGCCTTTTTAAAATGCTGTTCCAGTGAGCAGCAAGACTTACCAGACACCTGCTTAGAGATGGCTGGTTATGTCGTGTCAGGATTAGTATTAGATTCCTGCTGCATGCTCCTTCTTCCGATACCAAGGGAGCGAGATCTCTGCACCCACTCCTGTCAACACCACAACGGTGCCACTCTGCACCCACACCAGCCAGATCCCGCCTCTCCCAGATTCTCTGGGAATGCCGTGTCCTCCCAGCAGCTGGGGGAGAGCTGGAAAGAGGAGAATGCTGCAGAATCAGCATCACACACAGGCAAGTACTCACACACACACTCTCTCTCTCTCAGAGCATGCTCTGTGGCCAAGGAATCCCAAGGTACTCACATGATTTACTACTGTACTGTGATAAACCAGGAGAGTTACCACACAGAGCTGCAGGATCATCCTGCTCTCTGTCACCCAGGCAGCTCCACTTACAAATGAAGGGAGAGTGTGTGTTTCAGGAGCAATTGAGCACTTTATTTTGTCACATGATGGTGTTTTTCCTTTGAGTCTTTAACTGACCCTGTGGCCCACTGATTCAGTATTTTAATTGATGTGGAATCAGAAGACTGCAAAGGACATAATTAGATGGCTATAAGATAATCATAAATAAATCAAAAGAGTTAAGGAATAAATTCTTTAGTCAACATGTGGTTAGGATATGAAATCCACTTCTTCTTGGGGTAGTTTTATTTTCTTTGTTCTTTCACTCACACAGCTAATATTTATTGCCAATCCATAATTACTCTTGAGCACTTCCTTTAGCCGATGCACTCTGTGTGGTTTAGGTGTTTCCTGTCCTTAGGAATCAGGGGTGGTCTTGCCTTTCCTCCAGTTCAAGATGGTTGATAAAGCCAATACATTGATCAGCAGACAGTGACACGCTCCTCAGTCTATCCCAGGCGAAACAAGTGATGGTTGAGGGATTGGGCACATGAGGTATTTGGAGGTTTATGTAGGAAAGAATATTCTTTTCCCCTCTCTGTATGGATAGCTGGGTATTTCCATGAGAAAACATGAACCTGAACACCAAAAATGTGGCTTATTATTGGTACCAATGGGCCTGATTCCTGAACCATTCTCAGTGGAGAATCTCCCATTTCTCAATGAAATCCTTTGTAGCATCGATTCATCTGGACACAGTAGGAATGATTGAAGAGGGATCGGGAGATTAAGTAGTCAGGGTGCCTCAGCGGTTAGCACTGCTGCCACACAGCACCAGGGACCCAGATTCAATGCAATCCTCAAACAACGTGGAGTTTGCACGTTCTCCCCGTGTCTGCATGCGTTGCCTCCGGGTGCTCCAGTTTCTTCCCACAGTCCAAGGATAAGCAGGTTAGGTGGATTGGCCGTGCTATCATGCCCGGGGATGTGTAGGCTAGGTGGGTTAGCCCCAGGAAATAGGGATTGGTTAGGATGTTCTTCGGAGGGTCAGAGTGGACATGTCAGGCCAAATGGCCTGTTTCCATACTGTGGGGATTCTATGATAGTCACCAACCAGGAGGTTTACAAGTTCGGTAAATGGCATTAACCTAGAAAAAACGTTCCCTTTCGATGGCTGGCTCAATAAGCAGAGGTCAGACTTCCAAAACCATTGGCAAAAATATCCAGAGGGAAGGGGATTTGATCTCAGAATCTTCAACACTCAATCCGAAAAAGGCATTAGAAGCTGCTGCTATAAACATTTTTAAAAGGGAATTGGGCAGATAACTCTAAGATGGAATTTGCAAGATTTCAGGCAAAACTACATGGGGATGGGAGACTAAACAAGATGTTAATGCCGGATAAACACAGTAAAGAGGTGATGGGTGTTAATTCATTAATTGTCTGTGTAAATATAAGAAGAGAGACAAAGTGAACTGTGATCCATTGACAGTGAACCTGCCTCTGGACCAGAAGGTCCAAGTTCAAGTCCCAATTGCTTCAGAGGTGTGTCATCAAATATCAAACAAGTTGATTAAAAATAAATATAAAAAGGGGATTCTGGGTTTTGTGGCACAATGGTAATGTCCATGCCTCTAAGCCAGGAGGAGAAAGTGAGGTCTGCAGATGCTGGAGATCAGAGCTGAAAATGTGTTGCTGGAAAAGCGCAGCAGGTCAGGCAGCATCCCAGGAACAGGAGATTCGACGTTTCGGGCATAAGCCCTTCATCAGGAATGATTCCTGATGAAGGGCTTATGCCCGAAACGCCGAATTTCCTGTTCCTTGGATACTGCCTGACCTGCTGTGCTTTTCCAGCAACACATTTTCAGCCCTAAGCCAGGAGACCTAGGTTCAAGTCCTAACTGATTTAGAGGTGTGTTGTAACATCTCAGGTTGCGATTAGAAAATGTTTATAAAGAGGGGTAGTGGCCCTTTAACAGGCTGTCAAACATTAAACAGTTAATTTGGTTATTGGTTTTTAAAAACAGCTGGAACTACACACTACATGGGAAACTATGGGCAAGACATTAAACTGTTTGCCAAGGAAACTTCTTGTCTCTTGTTACTGCGTCATCTTCAAGCTTGGATCCCATTAACATATGACAGCTCAGTTGGCTGGATGGCTGCAGAGTAATGCCAACAGCATGGGTTCAATTCCTGCACTGGCTAAGGTGCCCATGGGGACTCTCTTTCTCAACCTTTCCCCTCACCTGCGACTCTATAGTTAACCGCAAGGGATCCTCCACCAATCATCTCCCTCTCTAATGACTGAGCATCCCTGTGGTCTAGTAGGACTATGGTGATTTTATCTTTAAGGTGCAATGGTAGTGTCCCTATCTCTGAGCAAGGTGGCCTAGGTTCCATTCCCACAGTGTGGAAACAGGCCATTTGGCCTGATAAGTCCACACTGACCCTCCGAAGAGCATCCTACCCCATTTCCTAGGGCTAACCCACCTAGCCTACACATCCCCAGGCATGATAGCATGGCCAATCCACCTAACCTGCACATCTTTGGACTGTGGGAAGAAACTTAAACACCCACAGGAAACCCACGCAGACATGGGGAAAACGTGCAAACTCCACATTGGTTGAGGGTTGTATTGAACCTGGGTCCCTGGTGCTGTGAGGCAGCAGTGCTAACTACTGAGGTATCCTGACTACTTGATCTCCTGATCCCTCCTAAATCATTCCTACTGTGTCCGAATGAATCAATGCTATGAGGGATTTCATTGAGAAAAAGGAGAATCTCCACTGAATCTGCAAATGAAGTGTGCCATAATATCTTTTTTTTGGCAGCTATTTTCTAATCAACTGGTTCAGAGAGCAGGTGGACTTAAACCTGGGCCACCTGGCTATGAGGTAGACACATGACCTCAACACTCCAACAGCACTTTCACAATATCTCTGAACAGGGGGTTGATTAGAAAAACACATGATTGCTCTCTCAAAGCCCAATGGAGGTTTAATGAGCCAACTGGCTTCCTTCTGTGGTCTAGGTTTTTCTGATTCAAACAAATTCAAGAAAATGTTGTGGGCATCATGGAAGAAACAATTGTTGAATATTTTGAAGAAAATGGGAAATCTGGCTTCTGAAATGATGTATCTGGGAGACAAAGGTTGTACTTGCCTGAAGTCAACACAGATTATCCACTTGCCAATTAATAAAATAATTTTTGTCTGATCGTGTTTCTACAAGTCATCGTACTGCCTTAAACCACATTAAAGGCACTACAAAACATGTTTTTTGCTGTTGTTATATATGGTTGCAGGTAAGGCTTTATAGTTTAAAATTTCAGCAGCCATTAACTAAACAGATGTCAACCAAAGGAATAGGTTCATTCAGGTCTTCTAAACACCTCCTGCATTCTAACGGATACATCCTTCTATTGACAATAGAGAGTTTCAGTGATGAAGAAAGATTGGGATTGTTTTCTTTGAAACAGAGGAGAAGACTGAGGGGGACTACCCACCTCGTTCTTCCCCCCCCACACACACACACACACACTGATCCTTTCACCCTCCTCCAGTATTCACCCTCCATATGGACCCCTTTCCCTGGCCTCTTACCTGCCCTCCATCTCTTCATTGAAAACTAACAGCATGACATCGACCATATCAATTTCTCCGCTCCTCTCAGCCACTTTAACCTGTCCCCTTCACTCTCACAGGTCCAACCCTAACCTTGTTACCAAACACACCAGCAAAGATGGTGCTGTTGTAGTCTGGCCCACTGATCTTTACCTTGTGGATGATCAACACCAACTAGAGTCAGAGTCATAGAGATGTACAGCACAGAAACAGACCCTTTGATCCAACTCGTCCATGCCAATCAGATATCCCAACCCAATCTAGTCCCACCTGCCAGCACCTGGCCCATATCCCTCCAACCCTTCCTATTCATATACCATCCAGATGCCTTTTAAATGTTGCAGTTGTACCAGCCTCCACCACTTCCTCTGACAGCTCATTCCATACATGTACCACCCTCTGCACGAAACAGTCGACCCCTAGGTCTCTTTTATATCTTTTCCTTCTCACCCTAAACCTATGCCCTCTAGTTCTGGACTCCCCCACCCAAAGGAAGAGACTTTGTCTATTTATCCTATTCTTGGACACTTCTTCCTCCTCCCCTCTTGGACCTTGAATCCACATCCCAACATCAAGCCATTGTTGCCAGGACTACCAGTGACCTCACTACCTCTAGAAATGTTCCCCTCCACTGCCTCCAACCTTATACATGCAGTCACATGTAGGCTAAGCCAGATAAGGACAGCAAATGTCCTTCCTAAAAGAATGGACTAGACTGGACTGGATGGGTTTTACAACAGTTGAATGTAGTTTTACGGCACATTATATTTAAAGTCATCCAGCTGTAGTGATGGAATCTGAAGCCAGGTTATCAGCGCAATACTCTGAACCTTTGGGACAACTAGTCCAACGACATGACCTCTAGTCACCATTTCATCCCATAACTTACAAAGAAATCAGGGCCCCACATCCAGCACTTCTAATCAATTAGATTTTACTTCTCTCCAATTTCAGAAGAGTTTTTGTATTTTGGCATCTAGCCCCAAAGATTAAATCCTACAAAACATCAACTACTTTCAGAGTCACAGAGTCATATAACATGGAAACAGACCCTTCAGTCCAACCAGTCCACACCAAACCTAATCCCAAACTAAATTGGTCCCACCTGGCTCATATCCCTCCAAACCTTTCCTGCTCAAGTACTTATCTAAGTGTCCTTCAAACGTTGTAATAAAACCTTTTTGGGTGAGGTTTCTGGTTTTGTAACATGCACCTCAGAGGTTATAGCCCATCTTTGTGAGTTTGCACGTCTGTAATGCTTTAAATCACTTCATCCCAATTAATGTCCAATAACAGGTCAGCAAGGTATGCATTCTCTCGTCACTCTGCCTGCTCTGAACCAACCAGTCTGTTGCACACTTTTATTTTGCCTTTAATCTGATTAGGAGCAAGTGGAGGTGAATTCCACTGCGCTAATTAGTTTTGGATGAAGTGTAAATGTATGCCTGAGGGATGGGGCCAAGATATTTTAATGGTGTCCTGAACACACCAGTAAAATTAACCTGAGAAAATCAAAGTGGGAGCGAGGAGAATTAACTTAACAGGCAATAAATTTTATGAGATAAGGCAGTTCACAAATAAAATTCTGCACAGCCTGACACAGCTGGCAGTTCTCACCTCACAACTATTATCAGACTGGAGATGGAAGAGGAGGGAGTGAATCCCTGGAGTGCCAGGCCGACTCATCAACATAAAAAGCAAAAGAACAGCGCATGCTGTAAACCAGAAACAAGAACAGAAGTTGCTGGTAAAGCTTAGCAGGTTTGGCAGCACCTGTGGAGAGAAATCAGGGTTAATGGTTTTTTTTAAGATTAGATTACTTACAGTGTGGAAACAGGCCCTTCGGCCCAACACACCCACACTGACCCGCTGAAGCACAACCCACCCATACCCCTAACCTAACACTATGGGCAATTTAGCATGGCCAATTCACCTGACCTGCACATCTTTGGACTGTGGGAGGAAACCGGAGCACCCGGAGGAAACCCACGCAGACACGGGGAGAACGTGCAAACTCCACACAGTCAGTCACCTGAGGCAGGAATTGAACCCAGATCTCTGGCGCTGTGAGGCAACACTGTGCCGCTGGTTTGGGTCCAGTTCTGAGGAAGGGTCACCAGACCGAAACCATTAATTCTGAATTCTCTTCACAGATGCTGACAGACCTGCCAAGCTTTACCAGCAACTTCTGTTATTTCAACTCATCAACATACTGTTTATTAAAGTAACATTTTAGTTTACAATTACTGTTGTACAGCGTGAGCAACTCATCAGCTCAAATCTCTGGCATGGCAGACACAAAAACATTTGCTCAATCATTAGCGGGCTTTGTGTGTCTCTCAAAATCAGGAATAATCTGCAGAGAAAGGACACAGAACTGAAGGACACTGCCATGAGAACAGAGGGCACACAGAAAGACAGGGAAAGATAACATCACTGATACAGGCACACAAAGGAAGCAAAGATGAAACGGAAAATAAATAAAGTCAGAGCGAGAGAGATGCTGAGAGAAATGTAGTGGGGTAGAGAGAGAAGCAGAAATGCAAAGGGAGAGAGAGTGAGATTTTGTAATTAATGTACATGGCTGGCATCAGGTTCTGTTAGGGTATTTGGGTAGATTTGATGCCACCCACCCCTAATACTAGTCTCCATTGGTATTAAATAATGGAGGAGTGATCACGAACATGGATTTTCCAGAAGCAGCAATGCATTTAAGTAACAAGAAGTAGTTTATTACTTAATGGTAAGACAACAAGTTACATTAGATGAAGATTGGTTAGCTGCATTAATGCTAAATGAGAGATATTATTATCCCCTGGGAGATGGTAACTAAGTATGCTGTAGACCGTAGGACTGACTAACAACAAGTTAACCAGCTCCTCCCAAATTACATATCTGTGTGAGGAACTATTTCAAAATGTCTGAGTGCAGACCAACTTTCTACAACATCTCTTCCCAGAGTAACTTTCCCCTTTTTAAACCCAGCAGAAAATTGCTTAAGCAAGTATATCAAGTTTACTACTTAACCATTCTGCCACCTCAACCCCCAACCAGAATTACTACCTGACTTTACAAATGTAATCAATCTAGAGGCTTGATAATTCTTCCAGACTGTATGTGTTGGGCTCAGAGGTTTGGTGCAACACTGGCTTGAAGATGCTGGATTCAAATATTGCTCTGGTACCAGAGTGGATCATGAACAATTGTTCTCATGATGGAGCAATGATGAGCTGTGATTGTGCAGTGATAATACGTTTCTGCAATTTCTGCGATTAACAGTTCCCTCCAACGGGCAAAGTATGAACTGACAATAGACAATAGACAATAGACAATAGGTGCAGGAGTAGGCCATTCAGCCCTTCGAGCCTGCACCGCCATTCAATATGATCATGGCTGATCATTCCTAATCAGTATCCGCTTCCTGCCTTATCTCCATAACCCTTGATTCCACTATCTTTGAGAGTTCTATCCAACTCTTTCTTAAATGAATCCAGAGACTGGGCCTCCACTGCCCTCTGGGGCAGAGCATCCCACACAGCCACCACTCTCTGGGTGAAGAAGTTTCTCCTCATCTCTGTCCTAAATGGTCTACCACGTATTTTTAAGCTGTGTCCTCTGGTTCGGCACTCACCCATCAGCGGAAACATGTTTCCTGCTGCCAGAGTGTCCAATCCTTTCATAATCTTATATGACAATAGTTATTTCATCATTTCCTTTCTATCAAGACCTCTCATTCACACTATTACCCCATTTTGCAACTATTTAATGTGGTGATGTTCATGATATTTAATAATGTTGCAAATATTGATAATGCTGTTCTTTACAGTAAACATACATGTCACATTAGGGATTCATCTGTGGGATCAACCTTTTTGGGAAGGATAGGGAGTTTATCTCTCTTCCAATTAATAATTCTGATGGTGGATAAGTCACATCTGAGTAGAATGGACTGATATTTCAGCAAAGCTGTTGAGAAGTAAGTACATTTTTTCAAAAGGGAGTCAACAACTTGCACCCGTTGTTCTGCTCCATCAGACTCAGGGAACTGGTTGTGTATTGGAATGTGAGAATGGTTGCAAACTTGTCAACAACCTCACTGGCAAACTATGCTCCATTATCAGATTTGACCACATCAGGGAGCCCATGAGTAGCAAATACTTCATAATAATTCAATAAATAGGGCTCTAATAACTGCATTGGTCATGGTAATTACATCAATACACCATGAGATATAAATCAATAGTCATTAGGAAAGGGTGTCCCCTGAATATAAATAAGTTTCTTCCCAATCTTTGCCAAGCTCTCGTAGGAAAGGCGATAGGGACTAATGGTTCTGTGTGTGTTCAGCTCTGTGTACAGCATATTTTACACACTGTTTTGAGATTTTCTATTTCTTGTGTGATCACTGGCGACTACACAGACCCAAGTTCTGAGTCTTCATTTGGTAATACCGGTGTCTTCGTTCTGAGCAAAGACGAATGACCAGTCTCTCACTCAGTACCCCAATAGGTCATCCATAATAGTGAGATGTTATTGATCTTCAAAGTAAGTCTTCATTGTCAAAACATTGGGTTTTTATATCTGCCCAAGCTTTGAAACAATAGCAATGGATGTTAATGCACTCTGGGTTTTTTGTTTTTGCTTTTGTCTGATTTGACTCTGTTTATATTGTGTTGCTGATGTTGTTCACCAGTTAAAGTCTTCACTAGCCACTGTGAGATTATCCACAGTCACTCCGAAGAGAGCATCTGCTAATTCCTTTCAGCTCATTTTTTATGTGTTGGTCCTGTGGTAAACCTCATGAGGTGAAAATAAAATTGCTGTTATCTGTGAAGGTACCTTTACCAACTATTTCTCATCCAAGAGGGAGACCAGTGAGTTGCGGTTGTTCTCTATGAGGACATACCCTGGATATCATTCCACTTGTTTCCATGAACAAAGCTCTAGATGCATAATATACTGGTTTCCTGTGTCCTTTTGGTTGTTCCTGAAAGAATTTAAGGGTGGCATGGTGGCTCAGTGGTTAGCACTGCTGCCTGGTGCTATGGCACCAGGGTCCCAGGTTCAATTCTGGCATCGGGCAACTGTGTGGAGTTTACACATTCTCCCCGTGTCTGCGTGGGTTTCTTCTGGGGGCTCGGGTTTCCTCCCACAATCTAAAGATGTACAGGTTAGATGAATTGGTCATGCTAAATTACCCATCGTGTTAGGTGCATCAGTCAGAGGGAAATGGGTCTGGGTGGGTTACTCTTCGGAGGGTCGGTGTAGACTTGTTGGGCCGAAGGGCCTGTTTCCACACTATGGGGAATCTAATCATCAAATTCTGCACCCACACCTATAGCTGAAACATCTGCAGCAATAATAGACAGGAATTATGGGTGATTGATCCACCAGCACCTTCCACTCCCACATTTTCTTGGAAGAAGTGACATTCTTATAATGGAAATGACGTTGTTTTTGTTTATGTGGAGTTTTTTTGCTAGACATTGTAGTCAATCACTCCCAGCATCAAAGGATTTAAAACCCACTTGGGATTGTTTGCCATTGTTTGGAGTGTTTGTACCATATGAAAATGACAGGTTCTGACGGTCTTTTGAAGTAAACTGTCATTTTTGTTCCCTGAATTTTCCTGTATCTGTTCTGAATGTCTAGCATAGCAACACAATCAGAATAGCTTTATCAAGTGTGAGATCTTCCTGTGATTCTAAAATTCAGACATTCCAATGTCAACTCCGTCTCTAATTAGTTCTGGTGCAATGCACCAGATTCACAACTATCCTGTATCCCATTGACACTGTATCCTGCACTCTGGTCTGTTATCCTGGTACACTTGTATAGTACTAAATGTTTGCAAACCACATAAGACAATAGTTTTCACTTGGTAGATATGATAGTAATAAATCAATCAAATCATAAGATTCAGACAGTAATATAAAAATCACGAATGAAGTTGCCAACAGGTCCTACAGAATAAAATAATGTGTTAATGTGATCAGCTTGACATTTGGTGTGTAGGCTGAAGTAATTCTGAATCTCATGAATTGCTTCTTCCATGCTGATTCATTGTCTGAACTGATTGTAAGCTTGAATCTGCTTGGAGATGTAGTAACTTTCTCTATTTTTTTAATAATTCATGGATGTGGAGTCAACCACATTGCTATGGGCCATGAAATTATGGAAGTTTATAAAAGTAATTTAAATTCTGCTGCACCTTCAGCTTTGACTTTTTAAGTTTAAATAATGGTTTCAAATCAACTGATGTATAGCTTGTCATACAATTGTTTGGAGAGTTTGTACTTTATGAAGTTGACAGATTCTGACGGTCTTCTGAAGTAAATTCTTTGAAGAGTTAACAAAGTTGATTGATGAGGGAAGTGATGTAGATGTCACATACATGGACTTTAGTAAGGCATTTGATAAGGTTCCCCATGACAGGCTGATGAAGAAGGTGAAGTCGCATGGCGTCCAAGGTGTTCAAGCTAGATGGATAGAGATTAGTTGGGCAACAGGAGACCAAGAGTAGTAATGGAAGGGAGTTTCTCAAAATGGAGACCTGTGACCAGTGGTGTTCTACAGGGATCTGCGCCGGGACCACTGTTATTTGTGATATACATAAATGATTTGGAGGAAGGTTTGTAGGTTGCCTCATTAGCAAGTTTGCACTTGGTAAGAAGCAGATAGTGAAGGAGACTGTCAGAGAATACTGCAGAATATAGATAGATTGGAGAGTTGGGCAGAGAAATGGCAGATGGAGTTCAATCTGTACAAATGTGAGGTGATGCATTTTGGAAGATCCAATTCAAGAGCGAACTATCAAGCAAATGGAAATAACCTGGGGGAAAATTGATGTATAGAGAGATCTGGGTGTTCAGGTCTATTGTTTCCTGAAGCTGGAAATGCAGGCCAGTAAAGTGGTCCTGAAGGTATACGGCATGCTTTCCTTCATCAGGCAGGGTATTGAGTATAAGAGCTGGCAGGTCTTGTTATAGTTGTATAAGACTTTGGTTGGGCCACATTTGGAATACTGCATACTGTTCTGGTCATCACATTATCAAAAGGATGTGGATGCTTTGGATAGGGTGCAGAGGAGGTTCACCAGGATATTGCCTGGTATGGAGGGCATGAGCTATGAGGAGACTTTGAGTAATTAGGATTTTCATTGGAAAGAAGGAGGTTGAGAGCAGACCTGATTGAGGCCTACAAAATCATGAGAGGTGGAGACTGTGTGGATAGCAAAAAACTTTTTTTCCCAGGGCAGAGGACACAACTAATAGGGGTGACGAGTTTCAAGTGAGAGGGGAAGAGTATAGGGAAGATATATGTGTAAAGTTCTTCATGCCGAAGGTGGTGGGTGCCTGGAATGCGTTGCCAGTAGAGGTCGTGGGAGCGGGAACAATAACATCATTTAAGATGCATCTAGACAGATACATAAATGGGCAAGGAGCAAAGGGATACAGGTCCTTAGAAAATAGGCAACAGGTTTAGATCGTGGATTTGGATCAGCATTGACTTGGAGGGCCAAAGGGCCAGTTCCTGAGCTGTAATGTTCTTTGTTGTCAGACATTCATGAAATAAAAGGGCCCATTTACTTCAGAAGACCATCAGAAACTGTCAGCTTCATACCATCCAAGCACTCCAAACAATTGCAAGATAAATAGTCTCAAGGAGTTTTCAAACTCTTTGACACTATGAGTCACTGAGTGAGATGTTAAAACATCTTTGAAATGACAATTAAATTTTAATTACTGATAAAGCAAGATAAGATGTTCTCTTACATTAACCAGTTGCTGTTTTGTCCTGTCTTTAAGTTTCTTCCTGCAGACCTACTTTGAATTTTCTTAATTGTAAAAGCATTTTTCATCACTGCATTGGAAAGATATTACTTCCATAAAGTGAAAATTAATTTTAAAGCATTTGAGGTTGTGTAAATCTAGCTTCCCAACATAAGAATGTCAGATGGTGGTTTTGCATCATCTTGCCTTTCCCCTTGGCCATTCCTCTTGGCGGGTTTTTCATCTTTATTCACAAGAAGCAGAAATCACACGTCCCTCTTTCTTTGCGCCTTTTCGAATTGAAATAATGGTGTCTCACTTTCGTGCACCTATACACTTTTCTGTTATTCAGTCAAAATTTCTTCTGCTTCCAAACGACCAATTTTAATAAAATCTTCTGCCTTCCACCTTGAGGTTCTAATCTCTCAAACTATGCTATTGCTTACAGAATTGTCCCTTTCAGAAGAATTTTCTTACAGCTTATTACAAATACTTTCGCATCATAAAAAAAATTATGTTCGTTTCAAGAAAGATAATGAGTGTGCCTTTTCCCAGGTTTGCGGGTCAGAATTTGTGGGGCGGCACGGTGGCACAGTGGTTAGCACTGCTGCCTCACAGCGCCAGGGACCTGGGTTCAATTCCCACCTCAGGCGACTGACTGTGTGGAGTTTGCACGTTCTCCCTGTGTCTGCGTGGGTTTCCTCCGGGTGCTCCGGTTTCCTCCCACAGTCCAAAGATGTGTGGATCAGGTGAATTTGCCATGCTAAATTGTCCGTAGTGTTAGGTAAGGGGTATATGTAGGGGTATGGGTGGGTTGCACTTCAGCGGGTCGGTGTGGACTTGTTGGGCCGAAGGACCTGTTTCCACACTGTAAGTAATCTAATCTAATCTAATTGCAATACTGAAGTAAGCTTTTTCACTCTCTTCCCCTTAAGGACTCAATTTACACCTTGGAGCACGATGTTAACAATTTCTATCCTGGATCGCAACTTGGAAATGCTGCTTCCCTGTAATTTAAATGGGACTTTTCCTAGACATCACTGGTTTTTTTTGTATTTCTGTTCCCCCTGGACTGGCCGCTTTAAGCTTTCTGCTACATTCTTCTCATACAGGCTGAACGAATGCTGCTTTTGTCCTTACAAGAGTTCATTGTCTGAGTTACTGCAGCTGCTGACTGGTTGACAGTATCTATTTTAAAAGCTAACAGTTTCTTACAAAATTAAAAATCACACAACACCTGGTTATAGTCCAACTCGTTTATTTGGAAGCACTAGCTTTTGGAGCACAGCTCCTTCATCATGTGGTTGCAGAGACTAAGATCATGCTCACAGAATTTATAGCCAAAGAAGTCCAGTGTCATGGAGAAGTGATACAGTAAACAATCTTAGATTAAAACTTTCATCTTTTATAATGGGAAATGCTGGTTTCTGTTCCTTGATATGTAAACCCCAGAACTTCTTTTAAATTACATTCTCAAGATAGCTCAGGTTTTGAACAATAGGTGTGAATTCTGTCTGTGTCCCAGTGCTATGTCAGACTAACAAATCCTCTGCAGAGTTTTACTCCCCAGTCCAACACCGGCACCACCAAGTCATTCCTTATAGAAGTAACTTGCATGCTTCCTCTTTAGAGAAAGGTCAAATATTGCAGATGCTGTAAGTCTTTAACAAGTGTAAAAAATGCTCGGAAAACTCAACAGGTCTGGCAGCATCTGTGGAGAGAGAAGAACACGGCACGGTGGCACAGTGGTTAGCACTGCTACCTCACAGCATCAGAGACCTGGGTTCAATTCCCGCCTCAGGCGATTGACTGTGTGGAGTTTGCACGTTCTTCCTGTGTCTGTGTGGGTTTCCTCCGGGTGCTCCGGTTTCCTCCCACAGCACCAAAGATGTGTGGGTCAGGTGAATTGGTCATGCTAAATTGCCCATAGTGTTAGGTAAGGGGTAAATGTAGGGGTATGGGTGGGTTGCGGGTCGGTGTGGACTTGTTGGGCCGAAGGGCCTGTTTCCACACTGTAAGTAATCTAAACAGAGTTAATGTTTGGAGCCTGGTACAAATCTTCTTCAAAACCCTGCCAAATAGTCAGAGGGATTCTGGAGAAGAGTCATACCGGACTCGAAACATTAATTCTATTTCACTCTCCACAGACCTGCTGAGTTTCTCCAGCTTTCTCTATGTTTGTTTATGTTTCCTTTTTCTTCTGTGAGGAATCTGAGGATTCTTGATGATGATTTCTTCACATTTGAGGAAGAGATGTCCATAGCTGGTACCTCGTGCTATTAGGCCTTCTTTGAGTAGAGCTGCTCCCACTCACCCTCAATCTTACTCTATGGGGATACTACCTGTGTTACGTAATGAAGGATTAACCAGTCTTTGACAAAATAGCCACACATTTGAACAAGAAGTAGTTTAGAATTAGAATTCGAATTAGCTTTATTGTCACAGGTACTGAAATGAATACAGTGAAATGTTTAGAAGTTATCACAGCGCCACCTTAGGTAATAAGGCACTGAGGTACAGCATCTTTAGCTACAAGATCTTAGAAAACTGGAGAAATAAAAAGTCCAGCATTGCAGAAATAAAGTCCAGAACAAGAGTCTTCCTGTCCAGACCATGCCGGCACCTAGCCTCCAGTCCGCTCCGGGATTCACGCAGAGGTTCTTGAGGCTGGGAGATTGCTCAGGATTGAAAGGTGTGGCATCCGAAAAGCACAGCAGGACAGGCAGCATCCAAGGAGCAGGCGAACTGATGTTTCGGGCATAAGCCCTTCATCAGGCATGTAGGTACATTCCTCATGAAGGGCTGGTGCACGAAATGTTAATTCTCCTGCTCTGCTTCCTTTTGCAGCGCCACACTTTTCCACCGTGGTCTACAGCATTCACAGTCCTCACATTCTCCAGAATCACCTTACACACACACACACACACACACACACACACACACACACACAGACAGCCAGACACACACACACACATAGACAGACAGGCACACACACATAGATAGACAGACACACACACACACACATAGACAGACACACACACACATACACACATAGATAGACAGACACACACATAGACAGACACACACACACACATATACAGACAGACACACAGACACACACACATAGATAGACACACACACACACATAGACAGACAGACACACAGACACACACACATAGATAGACAGACACACACGCACACACATAGACAGACACACACACACATACACACATAGATAGACAGACACACAGACACACACACATAGACAGACACACACACACACATAGACAGACACACAGACACACACACATACATAGACAGACAGACACACACACACACATACAGACAGACACACACACATACACATAGACAGACACACGCACATAGACAGACAGACACACACACACATAGACAGACACACACACATAGACAGTCAGACAGACAGACACACACACACACAGACACACACACACAGACAGACAGACACACACACACATAGACAGACACACACACACAAATACATACACACATAGACAGACACGCACACACACATAGACAGACAGACACACACACACAGACACACATAGACAGACATACACACACAGACACACACACACAGACACACATACAGACACACACACAAATACATACACACATAGACAGACAGACAGACACGCACGCACACATAGACAGACAGACACACACACACAGACACACATAGACAGACATGCACACACAGACACACACACAGACACACATACACAGACACACATACAGACACACACACACACATAAACAGACATACACACACAGACACACATAGACACACACACAAACAGGTGCTAGAGACACAAAAACAGAGAGAGAAAGAGGTAAGAGGGACTGAGTCACTAACACATTCATGAAATATTGATTAACTTAAGAGCAACACGAGGACATCTGAAAGATAGAGAGACACAGAAGAGAGAGAAAATAATTATTCTGCTCTCTTCGCATTTAATTTTGTATGCCCCAGTTTTGTACTGATTCTTTAATGACTACCCTGACTTAGATTACATTGCTTCCAAATTGGTCACTTTGCTAATTAAATATTTAATTCCATGCACTTTTCCAAATATAGGGTCTTCACTCTCAGAATATTGAACACCTGTACTCAGAATCTTTTCCAACGTGTCAACGTTTCAAAGATAATTGTACAAAATATCGAAGTCCAGCCTCATCAATGAAAATGTCTGCACTGGAGTCAGGCACCTTTGAGAAACAGCACAGTAATCAATCTGCTGAACGCTAACAGCTTGTGTTGACTGGATGTTTGTGCTAAGTGCTCCTAATCAGACCCGGATCTTTTTCTTTTCATTACCAATAGGCATTCACCATTGTGTACTCATGTTTCACAATTCACAGAGTGATCTACATCGCCATCCATTCAAAAGCATTAAAATTCAGCTGCCCAGACTCAGTGCAGCGGCTTAAATTGTCCAGGGTCTTCTGATTATTATCAATGGCCTCCAGTTTAGGGACTTGGCCACATAGCTGTCATGTGAGGAATTATTACTGTATTGTTGGAAGTGCATCTAAACCTCATCACTGATGATAAATGTGAACAGTAATAATTGGATGGAGACAGACAGGAAGCATTATGAGGACCTGCACTCTGTGTTCTCAGTTTTGGTGTGATATTAGTCAGCATTTGACAGGACATAAATTATTCTGAAAGCAACTAGCTGTCCAAATGAAAGCTCCAAGATGTCTCAAACAGGAATATTATTGTATAGAATATTAATATTTCCCAACAGAGACAGAATAAAGGTACGTTTAAAATTAACTTCTTAGTTGAAACATAGAAGAGGGTAACATTGAAATATTGAAAACAGGAGCAGGAGTAGCCCATTCTGCCCTTCCAACCTGCTCCACCATTCAGTAGAATCATGACCGATAATCTGACTCAGTCCCTGTTCCCGCTTTTTCCCCATACCCTTTGATCCCTTTAACCTCAAGAATTAAATCTAACTCTTTCTTGAGAACACTCAATGTTTTGGCCTCAACTGCTTTCTCTGACAGAGAATTCCACAGGGTCCCCACTTGCTGGGTGAAGAGATTTCTCCTCATCTCAGTCCTAAATATCTTACCTTAGAATGTCAGAGACAAAGAAACTGCAGAGGTTGGAATCCAAAGTAGACAGGCAGGAGGCTGGACGAACACGGCAAGTTAGGCAGCATCAGGAGGAGGAGAAGTCAACGTTTCAAATGTAACCCTTCTTCAGGACCGGGGACCTTAGACTGTGAGCCCTAGTTCTGGAGAACTGAGATATTAGGGAGACTTTTTTGGGTGATTCCCCCTCCTGGAATAGCGTTCCTACATGAAAGAGGTTTAGAAGCCACCGCACTGCAATAGCCAGGAATCGAACCCGAGTCAAACTGCTTGGAAGGTAGCTATGCTCACCACTATACCACCATCGGTCAGCATCTACAGTCCTCACTTTTGCCTTCCTACATGAAAGAGTCTATCTAAAGACAAACTAAATATACAAGGCTAGAAAAAGGTGGGGAGCAGCACCAAAAGACTTGATCTTGATGGCCTAGTTGTGTTATCATTAGACTATTAATCCAGAGACCCAGGGAATATTCTGGGGACCTGGATTCAAATCCTGGCCAAGGCAGATGGTGGAATTTTAATTCAATGACAAATCTGGAACTAAGAGCCTGATGATGATCGTGAAATCAATGTTAATTGTTGCAAAAACCCCATCTGGTTCACTAATGTCCTTCAGGTAAGGAAATTGCCATCCTTATCTGGTCTGGCCTACACGTGACTCCAGACCCAGAGCGATGTAGTTGACTCTTGACTGCTCTCACGGAAATTAGGTATGGGCAATAAATGCTGACCTATCCAGTGGTGCCCACATCCTGGGAATTAATAAAAAAAAGACATAATGGGCCAAATTGTCTCTTTTTATGAATTGTAACCATTCTGTGATTCAACGGCACAGAAGCAGCAAAGTGACATGAGTAGGAATGTAGCACAGAGGTAAACGAGACAGACAGCAAAGCAAGAGACTAGAGACTTGGATACAAATCTCCCAGCCCCAGGGTGGGGTGAAAGCCAGCTCAAAGCACTCCAGTCAATGGGAATCCTCCTACAGAGGGACCCAAAGCATCATATCCACCCATGAAATGGAGGCAAACAGCCAATTTTAAATTAACTACACACTTAGACATCCATTTCTTGGATTGTGGGGGGCAGACTATCCTCCTGTCATGTGCAGACACAGCATATGAAGCCTTTCCCTTACAGCAGCTAGAGGCAAGACACCATTGGGGAATGAGGTTCCATCTTTCTTAAAGAGAGGTCCCTGGGCAGGGAGGCTGCCCCTACCTCACCCCACGCCAATGGTTTTTAATTTTAGTCTTGGCCCTCCATCCTCGGGTTGCCAAGTTTACAAAGTTCTGAGCAGAGCCAGCAGCATCTATCCAGCCCACTGGCCATCTGTGATTGGATAGCAAGTCCAGAGGTGGACACTTAGGAGAGAGCCTAAGGGAGTAAAAGTCTGAGCTGGTCCCACTGCCAGCAAGTACAGGATCATAACTCTCATCTTTTCATGATGTCCCAGATTCTGTAGTAAAGTCCAGCTCATTGGAGACAAAGGACAGAAAGACTGAATGAAAATAGAACAGTAACAAAAAGAAACACACATTTGAACAAGAAATGAATAAATCGAGTCAACACATCACTCTGTGGTAACTACACTGCCATCAGGCTCTTTAAGGATCTATAGGACCTGCCTAGGACAGGTGTTCAATATTCTGAGAGTGAAGACCCTATATTTGGAAAAGTGCATGGAATTAAATATTTAATTAGCAAAGTGACCAATTTGGAAGCAATGTAATCTAAGTCAGGGTAGTCATTAAAGAATCAGTACAAAACTGGGGCATACAAAATTAAACGCGAAGAGAGCAGAATAATTATTTTCTCTCTCTTCTGTGTCTCTCTATCTTTCAGATGTCCTCGTGTTGCTCTTAAGTTAATCAATATTTCATGAATGTGTTAGTGACTCAGTCCCTCTTACCTCTTTCTCTCTATGTTTTTGTGTCTCTAGCACTTGTTTGTGTGTGTGTCTGTCGACGTGTGTCTGTGTATTTGTGTCTGTGTGTGTATGTCTGTTTATGTGTGTCTGTGTGTGTGTGTCTGTATGTGTGTCTGTGTATGTGTGTCTGTGTGTGTGTCTCTGTGTGTGTATGTCTGTCTATATGTGTCTGTGTGTCTGTCTATGTGTGTGCGTGTCTGTCTGTCTATGTGTGTATGTATTTGTGTGTGTGTCTGTCTATGTGTGTGTGTGTCTGTGTGTGTGTGTCTGTCTGTCTATGTGTGTGTGTGTGTCTGTCTATGTGTGCGTCTGTCTGTCTATGTATGTGTGTCTGTCTATGTGTATGTGTGTGTGTCTGTCTGTATATGTGTGTGTGTCTGTCTATGTGTGTGTGTGTCTGTCTGTCTATGTGTGTGTGTGTCTGTCTGTGTGTGTGTCTGTCTATGTGTGTGTCTGTCTATGTGTATGTGTGTGTGTCTGTCTGTATATGTATGTGTCTGTCTATGTGTGTGTGTCTGTCTATATGTGTGTGTGTCTGTCTGTCTGTCTGTCTGTCTATGTGTGTGTCTGGCTGTCTATGTGTGTGTGTGTGTGTGTGTCTGTCTGTCTGTCTATGTGTGTGTGTGTGTGTGTCTATGTGTGTGTGTGTGTGTGTCTGCCTGTCTATGTGTGTGTGTGTGTGTGTGTCTATGTGTGTGTGTGTGTGTGTCTGTCTGTCTGTCTGTCTATGTGTGTGTGTGTGTGTGTCTATGTGTGTGTGTGTGTGTGTGTCTATGTGTGTGTGTGTGTGTCTGCCTGTCTATGTGTGTGTAAGGTGATTCTGGAGAATGTGAGGACTGTGAATGCTGTAGACCACGGTGGAAAAGTGTGGCGCTGCAAAAGGAAGCAGAGCAGGAGAATTAACATTTCGTGCACCAGCCCTTCATGAGGAATGTACCTACATGCCTGATGAAGGGCTTATGCCCGAAACATCAGTTCGCCTGCTCCTTGGATGCTGCCTGACCTGCTGTGCTTTTCGGATGCCACACCTTTCAATCCTGAGCAATCTCCCAGCCTCAAGAACCTCTGCGTGAATCCCGGAGCGGACTGGAGGCTAGGTGCCGGCATGGTCTGGACAGGAAGACTCTTGTTCTGGACTTTATTTCTGCAATGCTGGACTTTTTATTTCTCCAGTTTTCTGAGATCTTATAGCTGAAGATGCTGTACCTCCGTGCCTTATTACCTAAGATGGCGCTGTGATAACTTCTAAACATTTCACTGTACTCATTTCAGTACCTGTGACGATAAAGCTAATTCAAATTCTAGTTCTAAACTATTTCCTGTTGTTCAAATGTGTGGCTATTTTGTCAAAGACTGGTTAATCCTTCATTACGTAACACAGGTAGTATCCCCATAGAGTAGGATTGAGGGTGAGTGGGAGCAGCTCTACTCAAAGAAGGCCTAATAGCACGAGGTACCAGCTATGGACATCTCTTCCTCAAATGTGAAGAAATCATCATCAAGAATCCTCAGATTCCTCACAGAAGAAAAAGGAAACATAAACAAACATAGAGAAAGCTGGAGAAACTCAGCAGGTCTGTGGAGAGTGAAATAGAATTAATGTTTCGAGTCCGGTATGACTCTTCTCCAGAATCCCTCTGACTATTTGGCAGGGTTTTGAAGAAGATTTGTACCAGGCTCCAAACATTAACTCTGTTTAGATTACTTACAGTGTGGAAACAGGCCCTTCGGCCCAACAAGTCCACACCGACCCACCGAAGCGCAACACACACATACCCCTACATTTACCCCTTAGCTAACACTATGGGCAATTTAGCATGGCCAATTCACCTGACCCACACATCTTTGGTGCTGTGGGAGGAAACCGGAGCACCCGGAGGAAACCCACACAGACACAGGGAGAACGTGCAAACTCCACACAGTCAATCGCCTGAGGCGGGAATTGAACCCGGGTCTCTGATGCTGTGAGGCAGCAGTGCTAACCACTGTGCCACCGTGCCGTGTTCTTCTCTCTCCACAGATGCTGCCAGACCTGTTGAGTTTTACGAGCAGTATGATAGAGAGACACTGCTCACGTCTAACTAGAGGGGGCTTTCCAATTGAACAAAACGCAGTGCATTATATATTAACAAACAATTAACAGGTTACATTAATATAATTGTTAGTTTGATGTTAGTTCTTTGTTAGTACAAAACTTGAATACTGCTAAAAAAAAGACTGTTATTAAAGCTTGCACTCATCAGGATAATTGGCAAGAATACCAGTTTAATGGAAATACAATCTTTTTGCATTAAAGGTTTCTTTTGTAATCAGCCTGCTCAGACAGGTCATGGCACACCTCTGGAGCAGGTGGCACATGAAGCTGGGCCTTGTGGCCCTGAGTCAGGGACATTATCACAACATCGACGATTGTGGTGCTAGAAAAGTACAGCTGGTCATGCAGCATCCAAGGAGCAGGAAAGTCGACATTTCAAGCATAAGCTCTTCATTAGGAATCAGGGGATGGTTTGAGGGGGCTGAGAGATAAATGGGAGGGAGGATGGGTCTGGGAGGAAGGTGATTCTTGAGGAGGAGGGAGGGACAGACACTGTGATAATGTCTGGGAAGAAGTGAGGACTGCAGATCACAGACAAAGAGTGCGGTGCTGGAAAACCACAGCAGTTCAGGCAGCATCCGAGCAGCAGAAAAATCGACGTTTCGGGCAAAAGCCCTTCATTGGCTGAATTGTTATGCTTTTCCAACACAACCCTAATCTAGAATCTGATGTCCAGCATCTGCAGTCCTTGTTTTCACCTGGGAGAAAGGTGGCTGGGAATCCGATAGGTAGATGAAGATGGGGATGAAGTTGATAGGTTGGATAGGAGGGTGGAGCAGATAGGTGGGAAGGAAGATGGACATGTAGGACAGATTAGATTAGATTAGACTTACAGTGTGGAAACAGGCCCTTCGGCCCAACAAGTCCACACCGACCCGCCGAAGCGCACCCACCCATACCCCTACATTTACCCCTTACCTAACACTACGGGCAATTTAGCTTGGCCAATTCACCTGACCCGCACATCTTTGTGACTGTGGGAGGAAACCGGAGCACCCGGAGGAAACCCACGCAGACACGGGGAGAACGTGCAAACTCCACACAGGTTAAGAGGGCAGTGCCAAGTTGGAGGATTGGGGTTAGGTGGGGAGGGGGGGCGGGTAAATGAGGAAACTGGTGCAATCCACACTCGAAATGTCAACTCTCCTGCTCCTCGGATGCTGCCTGACCAGTTGTGTTTTTCCAGCACCGCACTCTTTGTCTGTGATCTGCAGTCCTCACTTCTTCTCAGATATTATCACAGTGTTCTGTCCCGCCCCCACCCTGTTTCAGATCCATGCAAAGACATAACAGGAGTTTCCAAACAGCAAACATGGTAGAGACGCTGAGCAAAAAAAAAGGCACAGAGATGGAAAGGAGGGAAAAGAATAAAAGTTTAAAAGAAGAGAGGAAAAAAGTAGCAGAAGTAAAAGAAATTTCAAGAAAAATGGATAGAAATGAAAAAGAAAAACTACATGAGAGAAATACTTAAGAAAAAGACATAGAAGAACATATAGAGTAAAACAGAAAGAGAAAACAAACAAGAGACTGCAGGCAGAGAAGGGTGACAAAGAGAGCATTCCATGTTACAGAAGCAATAGATTGGTTCTGGTAAAAGAACACACGCTGATTCCAGGATTAAAATCTACTTGCCATAACTTATTGCAAAAATTGCAATTTTAAAGAGACAGATTGTCAAACACATATTATTATAGCACTGAAGGTCATAAACTTTACATCTGTGCTCTGATTCCCACCACGAAAACTCTCACAATCATTTCCCGTCATCATTCCTTTAATATACTTTGAGAATAACCAGATGACCCTACGTTGTGTGTAATTTTCTGTATACTGCAGGAGCCTGAGCAATGAGTTGGAGGTAGAAAGCAATGCCCTTTAAAACATCAAATGCTCAAACATACGCTTAAAATTCCATTTACAGATCATGAGACAAATGAAGAGATGCTTGAAACTGCGACAGTGAAAAGAACTCTTTTGGGTGCACAAAGTTAAAAATCACACAACACCAGGTTATAGTCCAACAGGTTTAATTGGAAGCACACTAGCTTTTGGAGCGACGCTCCTGCATCAGGTGATAGTGGAGGGCTCAATCCTAACACAGAATTTATAGCAAAAATTTGCCGTGATGTAACTGAAATTATACATTGAAAAATTGCTTGTCTGTTAACCTTTTCATCTGTTAGAATACAGTGATAGTTTCACTTCTTTCATGTGTAAATCACAAAACCTTTTTTTAAAAAAGTTAAAAATCACACAACACCAGGTTATGCATTCTTGGGTTAACTGTTAACAATGGTGATAGCTAGACAATATGTTGAAGGTGTTGGCTCCCTGTGTTCTCTGTCTATGCCATGATGTTTAGATTGATCGTAAACTAGATTGATTCTAATCTAAAAAGTGAGATAACAGAGTTTTACATGAATTCCTGCAGTTTTTGAGCTCAGAGTTTTACGTGAATGCATGTAGCCTTTTGGGTGCCACTGTTTAAAAATAAGTCATTTGATTAGAGCTGAAAAGCTGCTGGGTCCCTTTATAGGGCAAAGTGAAGGGTTGCAGAAGAGAGTTTGAGCGTAGCTGACTGATGATGTCACCGAACAGTTGCAGATAAGCTACAGTGGATGTGTGAGAATGGTGTCAGGCAGACAAATACAGACCATGACGGCAGGAGTAATTACAAACAGAACAGAATGAGAAGGGGAGAGTCAGGGAATATTAAAACCATCATCCCGGTTTTCATATCTCTGTATGGCCTCACCTTTCCGTACCTTTACAACCTCCTCCCGTCCCACAACCTATCACGTTGATGATGTTTTGACAATTAGTAAGTCATCAAGCCTTGATTCACTCCAAGGGTTAGTCCACTTAAAACAGTAACGCATATTACAAGTTGTGGAGCAGACATTACAGCAAATCAATTGATTCCTCTGTAAGTAGATTAGAGTGGTACAGTGATTAACACTCCTGCCTCACAGCACTGGGAACCCGGGACCTGGGTTCAATTCCAGCCTTGGGTGACTATCTGTGTGGAGTTTGCATATTCTCCCCTTGTCTGTGTAGGTTTCCACCCACAGTCCAAATGTCCAGGTTAGGTGGATTAACCCTGATCAATGTAGGGTTACAGGGATAGTATAGAGGGGTGGGATGTCCATCAGGGGATTGGTGTGGACTTAATGGGCCAAATGGCCTGCTTCCACACTGTAGGGATTACAGGTGCACAGCTGATTTGTTATAACAGTCAAGGCTATGGGCCAAGTGCTAGAAAGTGGGATTAGTGAAGATAGATTAACACAGACTCAATGGGCTGAAGCATCATTTCTGTGCTGTATGACTCATGACCAACCACCAGAGTCATGATATTGTCTACCCACAGTCTTTAAAATCAAAGTCTCTTAAAGGCAGGGTGCAGAACACAGACAATCCTTTGAGAACTGGACAATCCTTTAGTTCTGGCCTCCTGCACATCTCCAACTTTTATCCCTGTGACACAGGTGACCATACCTTCAGATATTTCAACCGCAAGTCCCTGAATTTTCTCCTGAACCTCCTCCTTTAAGATCCTCCTTAAACCTGAAAACTTTGACAAAACATTTGGCCACTTGCCCTATTATCCTAACGTGTGCACAGTGTCAAACCTTGTAGGCAAGAAGGCAGCTAGGAGTAGGAGTCCTGAGCTTGTGAACAGGATAGCTGTAACCATCTGAGAGCTAGAGAATCAGGACGGGGAATTGGAGCAGGCAGGAAGCTAATGGACACATTGGCAGAGCAACAGGCAACACCCATGAACTAGAGATGCCTCATGGAGGAGGTGAGCAGTCAGGGGCAAGAGCAGAGTTTCAGAATGCTAGGCTTCTATACTGAGGAGGCAGTGCCACTGATGGCACAGAGTGAAGCCATTGCCAATGGGCAGGGAGTAGGGAGGTGGCAGTGAAGAGGAGACTTAGGCAGACCATCTGGAGAAAACCCAATTTTGGGAGGCCGCAAGGACAGATAGAGCCCATTTTCTGTCTGGAAGGCAATCTGTGTTATGGTGAACTGGGAACTTAGACTATAAGGCACAGGAGTAAGCCATTCAGCCCATCGAATCTGCTCCATCATTCTATGAGTTCCTGGCCCACCAAATAATCCTCAAATCCACTTTCCTGCCTTATAACCTTTGATTTCATTACTGATTTAAAAATCTATCTATCTCAGCCCTGAATATACTCAAAGACTCACCCTCGACAGCCCTCAATGATAAAAAATTCCACAGGTTCACTACCCCGTGAGAGAAGAAATACCGCCTCATATCTACCTTGAATTTGCAACCCTTTGTTCTGAGTCCTAGATTTTTCCATAAAGTAGAACAACCTCTCCTCACTTACCCTGTCACGTCCCCAAAGAATACCACAGGTTGTTCTGCTATAACACGCGTTTCATTAACGCATATTCGCTGTAACGTCATTGACAAATTGGGAACACTGTTTCCAAAGCATGAACTTTTAAAATGTGTGTTGGCTCTAACATGATTACATCGGCAACACTTTGAGCGTTATTTCTAAAGCTTGATTTTTCTACAATGTGGGGTTGTACAAGAATGTAACCATTGTGTTCTAAAAGAACTACTTGTATGTGGTTAAATATCACACAACACCAGATTACAGTCCTGTTGGACTATAACCTGTTGGACTATAACCTGGTGTTGTGTGATTTTTAACTTTGTCCACCCCAGTCCAACACCGGCATCTACAAGTCATGGTGACCGTCAATACCTGGATATGTTTCAATAAGGTCACCTCTCAATCTATAAATTCCGCACAGGTCCAATTTACTCAACTTTGTCCGAAAGACAGTTCCTCCATACCTAGGGTCAGCCAATGAACCTTCTCCAAAGTAGTCCTGAAGAAAGGGATACAGCCAAAATGTTGACTTCTCCAATTCCTGATGCTGCCTGGCTTGCTGTGTTCTCCCAGTCTCACGTTTGTCTCTTTTGGATTCCAGAATCCGCAGTTTTCTTGTCTCAGTGAACCATCTCTGGACTACAGTAGTGTTTAGCAGCAGAAATTTCTGCAAGTCTACCTGCTTACCCAGCTGATTAGCAATCAGACGTTATGGCCTATAACAATATCCTGCAAATCTGCAACGCTAGGCATCTAACCTGTAAATCAGTCATGCTTCTAAGTAATGTTTTTCCATTAATGTTCATCAAAATGCATTGTCGGTGAAACAAAGAGTGCCAATTTCATTATCTTCATGCCCCATTGTGTTTAAGTTGTCTGTTGCATTGGGAAACATGACAAATCCCATCATGGTACCAAACTGAGAGAGCTCTAGATGCTAGTCTCCAATCAGTCAATTAATGAAAACTGCTTGTGCAAAGATAACAGAAACCAGGGGCGGATTACAAAGTAAACACTTGAAAACACAAAAATTACAATTAGAAACAGCCAACTCACTTCACTTTATCTCGTTACTGACTGATATTTGGAAAAGAACTACTATGGAGCAATAATCGCACACAGCCAGCCTTGACATTGTTTGTTTATTAGATTAGATTCCCTACAGTGTGGAAACAGGCCTTTCGGCCCTACAAGTCCACACCGACCCTCCGAAGATCAACCCACCCAAACCTACCTCCCTCCCCCCCAACCAATGCACCCAACACCATGGACAACTCACCTGACCTGCACATGTTTAGAATGTGGGAGGAAACCAGAGCACCCAGAGGAAACCCACACAAACACAGGGAGAATGTGCAAACTCCACACAGACAGTTGTCCGAGTCTGGAATCAAACCTGGGACCCAGGCGCTGTGAGGCAGCAGTGCTAACCACTGAGCCGCCATGCCACCCTGTGTGATGTGAATGACGCCCCAAAACCAGCAGTGAAACTCTAGGCTCTGCTGTGTGAATTCTTCACATCCCTGCTGCGATCTGCCAGATTGTTCACATTCAGATGAGGCTGACAAGTCAACACCGGACGGTAATGCAGATGCCACGATCGCATACCAGAAAATCACAAAAATATTCCGACATCACATGTCAGGACTCTGTTAGATTTTAACTCCTCAATGTCTAAACTACTGCTCCTTCGCCAAACAGGACAGTGTTGCGAAGATCTTCACTCGAAACAGCGGTGGGAATGGGAGTGGGGGGGTGATGGCCTAGTGGTATTATCACTAGGCTGTTAATCCAGAGACATAGGTACTGTCATGGGGATCTGGGTTCAAATCAAATACTGGAATTTGAATCAAATAAAAATCTAGAATTTAGATTCTAATGATAACTGTGAATCCATTGTCAGGAAAAACCCATCTGGTTCACCAACATCCTTTAGGGAAGGAAACTGCCATCCTTACCCAGTCTGCTTTACATGTGACTCCAGCAATGTGGTTGCCTTTTAACTGCCCTCTGGACAATTAGGGATGGGCCAATAAATACTGACCTAGCCAGAGATGCTCTCATCCCATGAATGAATAAAGGGTAAAAAAAATCCAGGACTGTGATCAATTGTTTGTTGGACACAGGGAATCAAGAGGATAGGACAGGGAAGTGACATTGAGGTGGGAGATCCAACATGATCTCACTGAATGGCAGAACATGCTCAAGGAGGGCCTAGTCCAGCTCTTCTTTCTTGTATGAAGCTCTATAAATAGGAAAAGTCAGATCACACAACAACTAAGTGCTCCCTGAAAGGATATTGGACCTGGATACCAGATCTCTCTGTGCTACAGTTCACCCAGGATATCCAAGTTTCTGTTACAACATCCATTTTTACCTTTATGTTGTAGTTAGGCACCATGGATGGTGAGGGTGGAGGATCCAACACGTTTTCCATCACATGGCTATCAGAAATCTCTCTTGTTCTTACCCACTGCTATTGGGACAGACTGGAAAGATTTGTAAGTTGATATTGAAGCTATTTGGCTGCTTCATAATGAACGCACCTATACTGGGCATTGAGCTTTGGAGTGCACCTCAAATCCACAGGCTCTGTGTTACGGCTTCTATCTGAGATCAACTCCCCGTCAATAGAATGGGTAATCAGTTTCAACGAAATTTCTGTGCTTGCAAGTTCTGGGTGGACCAAAAGACTCAGTTTCCAAGTCTTGTAGGCACATAGTAAAGTCAGAAAACAGCAGACATGGTGTGGGTTAATAGCTAAGGTTTGTTACCAGTGGCGAGGTTGAAAAAAAAACAAGGTCATCAGAAATATTTCTAAATAGTAGGCCATGAGACATCAAATGTCCAGCACTCTGAGCTGAGAGAGAATCAAATAAATATAAACGTACAAGACAGGAACAGGAGTTGGCCATTGGGACCTTCAAAGCTGGTCCACCATTCAATATGCTCATGGGGGGATCATCTAACTTGGTCCCTTGTTCCAGTTATCATTGCATACTCTTTTGATGTCTGGTGGGTGCAGGCTATAAAAAGTCTTGATTTCATGAAGGAGCCGTACTGCATGGAGTTAAGCATGGAGTGGGATTCTGTA
Source organism: Hemiscyllium ocellatum (assembly GCF_020745735.1). Lineage (NCBI taxonomy): Eukaryota > Metazoa > Chordata > Chondrichthyes > Orectolobiformes > Hemiscylliidae > Hemiscyllium > Hemiscyllium ocellatum. The sequence continues at coordinate 10,600,252 of NC_083426.1, read as the reverse complement.
TGATGGTCCAGTGTGTCCTTACTCTGCGTCTCAGCTTATTACCATCCACTATGGTGTAGGACAACTTGTTGTAGCTATCTGAAGTAAAGGCAAAGTTACCATAATCAGACCAAACCAAAGGGCTGCCCTCTCATTAGAGAGAGACTATTGGTGATGTTTTAACCTGAAGCTCACTCTGCCTAAGGCAAGGGGACAGATTGAGAAGAGAGCCCTTCATGGTAACCTCAGCTAGTACAGGAATTGAACCCACACTGTTGCCATCACTATACACTGCAAACCAGCTGTCCAGACAACTGCACTAACCTCAGCAATCTGGACATAGTCACAAAATAGCCTAAGAGTCTCAGTCAGTGGTTAGGAAGTCAAATGCAATATTAGCATTCATTTTGAGAGGTTCTAGAATGCAAGGAGAGATGCACTGCTGAGGTTGCATAAGACTCTGGTCAGACCACATTTAGAATATTGTGAGCAATTTTGGGCCCCATATTTCAGGACTGGCTTTGGAGAAGGTCCAGAAGGGGTTTGCAAGAATGATCCCAGAAATGAAGGGCTTGTTACATGACGAGCAATTGAGAACCCTGGGTTTGTACTCGATAGAGTTTAGAAGGATGAATGGAGCTCTCATTGCAACATACAGAATACTGAGAGACCTCGATAGAGCGGGTGTGGAGAAGATGTTTCCACCAGATGGAGAGACTAGGACCCGACAGCACAGCCTCAGAGTGCAGGGACAACCCTTTAGGACTGAGATGAGAAGGAATTGCTTCAGCCAGGGGATAGTGAGTCTGTGGACCTCATTGCCACATAAGGCTGTGGAGGCCAAGTCATTGTGTGCCTTTAAGACAGAGATAGTTAGGTTCTTGATTAGTAAGGGAGCAAGGGTTACAGGGGGAAAGCAGGAGAATGGGTTGCGGCATCAGGTATGATCGCAAGACAGAGAAGACTCGATGGGCCAAATGGCCTAATTCTGTTCTTATAGCCTATGGCCTTATCTCGGACTCTCTCCCTCTGAGTCATTTCTCTGTCATGAATACATTATCAAATATATTGCCAAATGTCTTACTTTAATCCCTTACTCCACTCATGTCAATAAAATCCATGGTAAGGATATTGGAATGAACGAAGAAAAGGGAAAGGGGGAGTAAAGAAAGGGAGAGAAAGGCAAGATGTAAAGGAGTTGTCTGAAAGAGGGTGACTAGAAAAAATGGCAACTGCATATGCATGTGACTTATCCCCAGTCACTACGCTGCACACACTCATTGCTCTCATTTATACAACAGCAGCCAACCTCACTGGAAGAAAGAATTCACCGGTGAGGTTATGACATATCTCTGACAAGAAGTGCATGCTCCAACAATTTCTCTTTTTCACACTGTCATGTACATATTGCTTGCATTTTCCTTTTGCGATGGTTGGGTGTGGCTCGGGGGGGGTCGGTTGGTACTGGAATTTCATGCAGCGGTGCAGTCAAAACAAAATGAAAGAGCCTCAAACACAGTGTTTTCTTTCAAGGGGGTGAACGGCCCTCATCATTCCGGTCATTTAAGTGACCCTGTTAGTAATTACCCTTAACCACAACTTGCAACATGTGACACTATCAATTATGGGGCTGCAATCACAATCACTGAGACAGCGAATAAGTCTGTTTATTTAAACAAATACATCAGTTTAAAACATTCTGTACTTTTAGGAAGGCAGGACAGAGACCTACAGGTCAAAGCCTCCCTGTAAATGGATGATGTCACCATTTTGTGTTCAGATCCGCTGTCAGGGCACAGACTCATGACCAGTTTGAACGGGCCTAGGGAGCCAAGGTAAATTGAGGGAAGAGTGACGCCATGTTTTTTGGGAACTGGGTCATCCCCTTCTCCATCAGGGCAGATTACTTGAAGGTGCTGTGAATATGGTTCAGAGGGGCCAGAGCATGAGCAAAACCTTGGGAGGAGTGTCACCAAAATGAGTCAGAAACTGGGCTTCTGGGATCACCATTCCCTCTCCACCGTAGATACAAGCCTGGCCATCAGTCGCAAGGCATTCTCTCTGTTGCTGTATGTGGTGCAGGCCTGGCCTATTCCCAGAACCCGCACTAATGCAGTCACCCGAATCATCTTCCCCTTCATCTGGAGCTCTAAGATGGACTGTGTCCACAAGAACATTACATTAAAAATTCTGGATAAGTGGGGGAAGAATGTACCCAATATCACTCTCGTCCTGGTGGTCACATATGTGCGGCTGCATCGAGCTGTGCATAGATCCTCGGAATGCAAACACTATGTTTACCTCGTTACTGAGGTTCTGTCTGTCTCCGGTGTGGCGAAGGATAGGCCTGGCCTCTTTGCCGTGGAACGCTCCAAGTAGTTGGACTGTTCCGTATCACCTTTCCTTTGTGGAGAAATTTGCAAAGAAAACACCTTTGACCACAAGTCCATCAGCAAGTGCTCAGCAGGTAGCGTCCTTGAGGCTCTGTCGGTAAAGGAGAGGGTGGATCCTGTCTGGTGGTTCCCCGAGCAGACTGTCAAAGACAGTTGGCAGAATGCTCCATCACCAGAACTCTCCAACGAGCACCATGACAACGCTTGGCGATGAGGAAGGCACTACCTGTGAGATCCTTTATGTACACCCCAGTTGGTCTGCACACCCACATGATGCCCTTGAAGTGGCTGCCGAGGGGCCGTTGAGACGGTCACACATCTCCATCTGGAATGTGCCTTTGCAAAGGACGCCTGGAGAGAGATGCAGTGATTTGCGTTGAGATTCACCCCGAGCAGCTCCATGATGAATGGAGCACCTGAGGTCTATGGTGTGTTCCCTGGGGCGCACACTGAGACAAACATCAACTGTGCCTGGAGGACCATCAACTCGGTCTTTGATCTGCCCGAAACATATTGATCTTTCCAAAGCAAAGAGTTGACCATGACCGAGTGTTGCAGTCTGGCACATTCCAAGGTCCAAGAGGCATTTAGATGGGTATATGAATAGGGAGGGTTTGGAGGGATATGGGCCAGGTGCTGGCAGGAGGGACTAGATTGGGTTAGGATGTTGTGGTTCTGCTCGCCGAGCTGGAAGTTTTTGCTGCAAACGTTTCGTTCCCTGGCTAGGGAACATCATCAGTGCTGTTGGAGCCTCATGTGAAGCGCTGCTTTGATGTTTCTTCCGGTATTTATATTGTAAATATAAATATAAATATAATTAGATATAATATAAATATAGTTTTGAACAAGTAAGAAATGCCTTTGGTTTGTTTGCTGGATACAGTCAAACTCCAATGTTCTGAGGAAGGGTCATGGGACCCGAAAAGTTAACTATTGATTTCTCTCCACAGATGCTGCCAGACCTGCTGAGCTTTTCCAGCAATTGCTGTTTTTGTTATCAATGTTGGTTCATTTCTCCATGCGCTAGTGCACAGAACAGAACTGCTTGTTTGGCTATGTATGTATATAAAGATATTTTTATGAATAAAGTATACTTTTAAAGTTAAAAAAAACCTGCATTTCCATAGCACCTTTCATATTCTCAGGATGTCCCAAAGTATTTTGCAACCACAGAAATACTCTATCAAGTACAGTCACTGTTAAAAACAGCAGTCTTTTTGCACACAATAAAGGGATCTTATTGGCTGTGAAGTCGTTTTGGGACAACCTGAAGTTGTGTAAGGAGCTATGTAAATGCAGGTGTTTTTCTCTATCTTCAACCAATTATTTTATTATCTGAGCTAATATCTCATGATCTGACTTCACATGTTAAATTTTAATTTGAAGATACTGCAATGAGATTGCTTTTGGCTGTTTTGCTGGGTGAATAATTCTTGTAGTGATGGTTATTATGGAGTGTAAGAATTCAGACATGGAGTAATTTTCATTGGTGTCCTATGATTTTTTTTTCTCAATGAGATGTTTTTGCGATGGCAACTCCAGCATTTATTACCAATCCCTAATTGCTCCTAGAACTGCGTGGTTTTGATGGGCCATTTCATTCGGAATAATTGCATTTGCTTTCAAAGGACATTTCAGAATGATATTGCTGTGGGTCTGGAGTCACATATGGGGCAGGACAACAGACTTCCATCCCTAAAGAGCAACTATGAATCAGATGGGTCTGTATGACAATGGTTGCATTAGCCAGTTTGTTTTTTTTTATTGAATTGAGATTTCACACATTTTCCCAGTGTCTGTATGGGTTTCCTCCGGGTGATCCAGTTTCCTCCCACAGTCCAAACATGTGCAGGTCAGGTGAATTGGCCAAGTGAAATTGCCCACAGTGTTCAGGGATGTGTAGGTTAGGTGCATTAGTGAGGGGTAAATGTAAGGGAAGGGGTCTGGGTGGATTACTCTTCGGAGGGTCAGTGTGGACTTGTTAGGCCGAAGGGCCTGTTTCCATACTGTAGGGAACTTAATCTAAACTATCTGCCACGCTGAGACTTGAACCCATCTTCCTACAGCATTCGTACTGGATTACGAATGCCAGTGACTTTATCAGTTTGGAGAGGGAGATGTAATGGAATATCCCTTCATTTAAAACCAGTGTATGGAAGAAGCTTGTTGGGATATCTGACGGTTGTTCCACCCTCTCGTTGCTCCAAATCCTTGGGTAAAGATGACAAATACAACTTTTTAACACTGAGGAGAGGGCAGACAGTGGCTCTAGTTTAATGTCTTTTCTGAAAAATGACACGACCAGCAATGCTGTCCTCTGGCAGTGTTGCATTAGCGTGCTGGTCTAGAGTTGATGGTTAATGCTCTAGAGTGGGCCAATGATTCCAGGACCTCTGACCCAGGGTTGTGAGTGTGACCTAATGATAAAGCAAGGGATTTACATTTATATGGCATTTACTGTTGAGGACACAAGGGAGAATTCTCCTGCTCTCCTTCAAAATATAGCAAGGGCTCCTATATACATGTATTGCCCCAGGTGAAGTCTCCAATACCGCAGCACTCCTTCAGTGCTGCACTAAAGGGTCAGCCTGGATTTTTAACAGTCGAGTCCCGGGAGGAGACTTCAAGCTGGAACATTGTGATTCAGGGACAGAAATGCTACCAACAGCACCCGTGAACAGTTGACATAAATCTGGGAGAAACTGTACCCAAATGCAGAGAGAAAGAATTTGACATGTTTATGAGAACAGTCAGTGACTGCTGTCGATAAAGGAAACATACAGGTGCAAGAGGCATGCAACCAGAAACCGTGGCTAACATCCAATGAGAAATGAGTTAATCTTCGAGAATCTTGCGTGGTCATGGAGTGTGTGACACGAGGTGGTATTTTTCAATAATATTGGAAAGTAGGAGGGCACAAGGCACACAAAGAAATTGAAAATGGACTGTTGTCTGATTATTAGCTTTGTTTTGTCTCTAAGAGGAAGCAAACATAGAACACAGAAGCACAGAACAGGCCTTTTGGCCGACAGTGTTTTTTGTTTAAAACTAAAGGGTATTAAATCTTTCATTACAGACCATCCACAAGTATATTGGATGTCTGGATATTTCCCTTGCTCTCATGTCGCTGAGTTTTGATGGCCCTCAAGTTCTTCACCAGCATCATTTTCAATTCTGACTTTGAATTCACAAATTATATCACACAGGAGTAGGCCATTCAGCCCATTGTGCCTGTGCAACCTTATTCCTGGATTACTCAAATAGTTACACTCAGCCACTCTTTCTCAACAAATATTTCCTTTTAAGTATTCCCACCTTCAAAGGTACCTTCCAAACCCAAGAACCTGGATGGACAAGGGCAGCAGATGCATGGGAACACCACCTCCTGCCACTGCCACCCTAACTCGGAAATATATCGCTGTTCCTTCACTGTCGCCTGGTGAAAATTCTGGAACTGCCTCCCTAACATCACTATGGGTTTAGCTGCACCCAATGGACTGTGGTGGCTCAAGAAGGCAGTTCACTACCATCTTCTCCAAGGCAATTACAAATGGGCAGCAGGTTTTGGCCAAGCCATTGATGCCCACATCCCATGAATGAATCATAAGAAGTTGCAGATACTTTGCCTTTGCTTCATAGCCCCTGTCCCTCCCACTTACACCGGCTCCCAGACCTGCAACACTTTGAGTGTAAAATTCTCATTCTTACTTTCAATGGCCTCACCATTCCAATCTTGGTCGCCTCCTACATTACTATAACCCTCCAAGTGACCTGCTTCTCTATAATTCCGGCCTCCTGTATATCCCTATCACCCACATTGGTTGATGGGAGGACCGGCCACTCCTGTAAATGCGTCCCCACCAAGGTCATATGCATTGTTCCACAGTGAACAGTCAATTAGTGTTCTGTGGCACTGTGGCTCAGTGGTTAGCACTGTTGCCTCACAGGGTCCCAGGTTCGATTCCAACCTCGGGCAACTCTCTGTGTGGAGTTTGAACATTCTCCCTGTGTCTGTGTGGGTTTCCTCCCGCAGTCCAAAGATGTGCAGGTTAGGTGAGTTGGCCATGCTAAATTGCCCGTAGTGTTAGGTGCATTAGTCAGAGGGAAAAGGGGTTTGGGTGGGTAACTCTTCAGAGGGTTGGTGTGGATTTGTTGGGCCAAAGAGCCTGTTTCCACATTGTAGGGTATCTAATCTAATCTTATGGTCAATATATTGGTATATCTTTAAAATGCAGCACGCGACCTGAAAATATACTCCTGAACACAATAGGTGATCCTGTCTTTATTGATAAGATCGGTCTTGAACCAGCTTCAATGAAACATCTGATTCATTATTAATTTCTAATCGATTCCCTCTTATCTGGATCTCAAGCATTCAGAATTCCTCTCTTGAATCTCAGGTGCTTGCTGCTTGAGAGTTCCAGATGCTTGGGATCTGGGAGACAAATACCTTACAGGTGAAGGAGCAGGGATGGAAAGAGACTTGAGAATCATGATAACACTTAACTCCTGACTGTACTCCATCTGTTTTTCCTCCTCTTGTTGCATTCTTTATATTATTTGAACCGACCTGTTTGGAAATGTCACAACATAGTTTGGAGCAAACAGGTTTTAAACCACCCTTCTGGCTCAGAGGTATGTTCACTACTGCTGTAAGACCCTCCCTTTTACACTCTAAAAGCCCCCTAAACCACTGCAAGTTAAATGAAGCAATAGCACACTCTGGTGCTGGGAAGATATCATTGCAGAATGATCCGACTGCGGAGAGACAGAACGAGATAGCTGAAAGAAAAAGAAGCAGAGAATTTGGTTTGAAATTCAGAGACAATATGGCAGTTGCTTTACACTCAATGAGACCAAGGGTCATCATTGTTTAGTGTAACAGCTCAATGCTCAAAACACATAACAGCTAGGGAACTTCTAAACCATCTGACTGGGCTCACCCTCTGGTACACACAACTTACAACTTCTCACAAACTAAACCATAACTATGGTCCAACACACTGGAAGAGGTCTCCTTATGAGGAGGTGACTGACTGAAATTTCCATTCTATACCTGAACGCACATTTGAATCCAGTGCATTTTATGCTTCAGAAATACATAGTGGGTGCTATAAGTTTATAAAGGAGTTTTATTTGAGTCCTTAAAACGTTTGCTTTCACACCTTCAGCTGTTTGCCTACACCCAGGCTTCATTCATTAGAGATAACAAACAGACAGCAGACACACAATATCAAGCGCAGGAACACTGGTGGCTAACTGTGACCTTGTGAGAAGTTCACCTGCCTCTAAATCTCAAAATCCACAGGTCCAAGTCCTATTCCAGGATTTGAGTAGAACAAATCAAGGCTGGCACTCCAGTGCAGTGCTGGGGGCACTGCATTGTCAGAGATACAGTTTCAGAGACGTGGTGTATACACTGAGGTCCTATTGACCTGTTTAGGTAGATGTTAAAATCCTATGGCTCAATTCAAAAGAAGATTGAGGGAGTTATTGCTGCTTTCCTGCTCAACATCCGGGTACACTCCTTTTCATCATTTATGTAAGTGGTTTGAACATGAACACAGCAGGTATAGTTAGTAAGTTTGCAAATGACACCAAAATTGGAGGGGAAGTAGATAGCAAAGCAGGTGACCTCAGATTACAACAGGATCTTGATCAGATGGGCCAATGGGCCGAGGAATAGCAGATGGAGTTTAATTTAGATAAATGTGAGGTGCTGCACTTAGGAAAGGCAAATCAGGGCAGGATTTATACATTTAATGGTAAGGTCCTGGGGAGTGTTGATGAACAAAGAGACCTTGGAATGCAGGTTCATAGTTCCTTGACCGTGGATAGTGAAGGCAGCATTTGGTATGCTTGCCTTTATTGGTCAGTGCATTGAGTATAAGAGGTGGGAGGTCATGTTGTGGCTGTAGAGAACATTGGTTAGGCCACTTTTGGAATACTGCATACAGTCCTGGTCTACCGGCTATAGGAAGCATGTTGTGAAACTTGAAAGGGTTTAGGAAAGATTTACAAGGATGTTGCCAGGGTTGGAGAGTTTGAGCTACAGGGAGAGGCTGAACAGGTTGGTACTGTTTCCCCTAGAGAGTTGGAGGCTGCAGTATAAACCTTAAAGAGGTTTATAAAATCATAAGGGGCATGGATAGGGCAAATAGACAAAGTCTTTTCCCTGGAGTGAGGGATTTCAAAAATAAAGAGGGCAGGTTTAGGGTGAGATGGGCAAGATTTAAAAGGGACCTAAGGGGCAACATTTTCATGCAGAGGATGGTGCGTGTATGGAATGACAGGAATTGGTAGGGGATGGTACAATTACAACGTTTAAAAGGCATCTGGATGGGTATATGAATAGGAAGGGTTCAGAGGGATAGGGGCCAAGTGCTGGCAAATGGGACTAGATTTATTTAGGATACCTGGCCGGCATGGACGAGTTGGACCAAACGGTCTATTTCTGTGCTGTATATCTCTTTGACTCAATCTATCCCTTGCTGAATGTTGCAAAATTATTGAGTTGATTCATCACACTGTTAACCACAGTCATCAAAAAAATGTTGGCAGGATATGGATGTTAATCTGTGATGTTTGAAACAACCAAACCAGGAGCTGAACACTACAGACTCCAGCTGCAAAGCAACAATTAAAGGTTGCACCTCCCCTGGGAAGGCTAGAATTCCAGTGAAAACCAGATCCAGCTTGGGAGCATTTAGTCAGTGAATACTGCCCCTGGACCTCATCCAAAACACTATTGACCCTATCCTAGTTCACAGCATGTACTCCACACCAATCACTGCTGACATTTAATTTATATTCTGCTCCTGATCTACGAGCATTACCTCACTCAACTTTACATTTCTCACCTTTGTGTTTGAATCCCTTCACTTTCCCCACTTCTCTAGCCTTGCCAGCTTTAAAACCTTCGCTTGGAATCTCCAGCTCCAACCTCTTGGAGATTCCTAGTGTTTAATCATTCATCAGTGGCATCTTCAGTTGTTAAGGAGCTTCTATCTCCAGGATCGCTCCACTTCTGCATCTCTTCCACTTTCTCTTTCTTTAAGATTACTGAAGCCCTACCTCTTTGAACTTCTTTATGTCTTTTTATGTGGCTCACTGTCACATTGCATCTAGTAATACACTTGTGCAGCGATTTAGGATTCTGATAAATTGTAATGAATTTTATAATTTTGAGACTAAAATAAGAAAAGTAAGTAGATTCACTTACTTCAAGAAATGAGGTTAGTCATTTTAGAAATAATATCAATATTCGAAATACATGCTACACTTCCATAATCTTCATCTTCCCACTTGAATAAACAATGCCACTGCATTCCAGGAATTTAACAAAAATGTTTTCTGCAAAACAGTTTAACTTTTTTCCTTCAGTTTCCTGAACTTTACTTGAATTGTTGGCAATGATGGAAATGACGTATTTAAAGGCATGTAGAACCAACTTTCAATACCTTCACTACTGCAGATACTAGCCAGCACTGCACTGAAAAGTCAGCTTGATATGTTATACTCCGGCCTGGAATAGGATTTCAACCTGCAGACTGGTGATTCATAGGCAGGTGAATTTCCCACAGAGCCAAGGTTAGCCAACAATTTCTAGAACGCAAATAGGAAATTCTCTGATTCATCTCCTTGAATACAGACATGAAGGGGCCATGGTCACTTTAAGTCACAGAGTCATAGAGATGTACAGCACGGAAACAGAACCTTCAGTCTCACTCGTCCATGTTGACCATTTAGTCACAGATTTGTACAGCATGGAAATGGACCCTTTAGTCCAACCATCCATGCTGAACATATTCCTAAACTAAACTAGTCCCACCTGCCTGATCCTAGGCCACATCCCTTCAAACATTGCCCATTCATGTACAGATAGCTTGAACTAATCTAGTCCCATTTGCCAGCATTTGGTCTAAATCCCTCTAAGCCTGTCTTATTCACATATCCATGCAGGGACCCTTTAAATGTTGTAATTGTAATTCTTTCTAATTGGAGAGACAGAACGAGATAGTCTATTCAAAGCTGTTGTGTATCTTATTCAGGATCTCTGGTTTAGTTTCAGTTATATTACATGAAATATTTGTGCCACAGTTTGATACATAATCTGCCAGATGACAGGAAAGTACTTGGTTCAATGTGTGAGGGTAGCTGCAGCAACAATTCACTGCCCTAACACTCTCAATGTTCTTTCTACCAGCAGCTTGTCGCAACAGATTCAGCTGGGCCTGCTGCCAGTCAGGACAGCTATTTGTCTCGACACGCCATGCACAGATGGACCGCTCACCGATAAGCAGATTACAGCTTCATATACACACTCTATCCCTTTCAACCACAACACTTCACATGTCACAATACAAACCGAAACAACTGCGGAAGCTGTAGAATCAGAAACAAAAACAGAAACTGCTGGAAAAGCTCAGCAAGTCTGGCAGCGTCTCTGGAGAAAAAGCAGAGTTAACATTTCGGGTCGAGTGACCCTTCCTCAGATTTCTCTCCACAGATGCTGCCAGACCTACTGAGATTTTCCAGCAATTTCATATGTCACTGCACGGAAGAGACAAACTAAACATTACAAGGAAGACTGGGCCGTTTCACTCCTTGAGCCCTCTCCATCACTCAATAAGAATCGAGTTTCTATCTTAGCTCAATCATCTTCTTGTCCAACTATAAAATGCTGAGTGTCCAAATATCTATTAACCTCAGGCTTCAATATAAAGCAAACTTTGTTTTAACCGGCATCATATTTCAAGAGGGCCAACATCATCCCTGTGCCTAAGGCAGCTCATGCAGCATGTCTCAATGACGACTGCCCAGTGGCCCTAACTTCAGTGGTCATGAGGTGCTTTGAAAGGCTGGTCATGGCATTAATCAACTCCAGCCTCCCCACTACTCTTTACCCACTCAAAATCCACATCAGGTGCCATATCACTTGCCCTTCACTCCTCCCTAGAACATCTTGACACCAAGAACAGCTACGTAAGAATCCTACTCATTGACGACAGTTCAGCCTTCAACACTATTATCCTCTCAAGACTGATTACTAAACTTAGTGATCTCAGACTAAGCCCCACTCTCTGCAACTGGATCCTCAGTTTCCTGACCCACAGGCCACAATCATTGAAGATTGCAGACAATATTTCATCCTCACTAACACTCAATACGGGAGCCCCCCAGGGGTGTCTACTCAGCCCCCTACTGTATTCATTGTATACCCATGATTGCGTCACCAAATAATGCCATTTACAAGTTCGCTGATGACACCACCATAGTCGGTCAAATCTCAGATGGTGTTGATACCGACTACAACGGTAGGTGAAAGACCTGGAAAAATACTGCACTGAGAACAACCTAGCTCTCAATGCCAGCAAAATCAAGGAACTCATTATTGACTTTCGGCAGGATGTTACTCATGCCCCCCTACACATTAACAACACAGAGGTGGAATGAGTGGAGAGTGTCAAGCTCCTGGGAGTGGTCATCCACAACAAGCTTTCTTGGACCCTTCACACAAACGCACTGGTTACAAAGGCCCAACAATGTCTCTTCTTCCTCAGGCAGCTGAGGGAATTTGGCATGACAGTGAGTATCCTTGCCAACTTTTACAGATGCACCATCGAGAGCATTCTGTCTGGGTGTATCACTACCTGGTATGGGAACTGTATCTTTCAAAATCGGAGACGGTTACAGAGAGTGGTGAACTCGGCCCGGACAATCGCAAAGGCCAACCTCCCATCTATATAATTCATCTACCAGGCCCACTGTCAAGGAAAGGCCGCCAGCATTCTCAAAGATTCATCCCACCCTGGCAATGTTTTTCTACAACCTCTACCATCAGGGAGAAGGTACAGAAGCCTGGACACATGCACCAGCCGGTTTCGCAACAGTTTCTACCCTACTGTTGTTAGAATACTGAATGGACTCACAAACTCTTAACATTCACCTATACCTGTGTTTTTGCTTTTGCCGCTGTTTACCTATTATTTACCGTCTATGCTACTTAACTCTGTGATCTACCTGTATTGCTCACAAGACAAAGCCTTTCACTGTGCCTCGGTACACATGACCATAAATTCAATTCAATTCATCGTATTAACCGGTAATCACAATAAACTGGAACAACACAAATACCAGGACTTTACTGGGTTATTGTGATCTCGAGTAGTCAATTGAGTGTGCAACTGAGACGGCTGTTTTACCGCTAAGTTTTATTTAAAGCAAAGTTCCGTTATTATGTAAATGATTTATGCTGTCAATAAAGTATAACAGTTCTATTATTTAGTGTGTGTTTTACATTGATAATATGGCCCTCTTGATAAACTGGAATATTTGATCAACCAGTACATTCCTGGTCCCTAGGTGCCGGTTAATACAAGATTGGCTGTCCTCAATGCCTGAGCTTCCGCAGCCCTCTGGGAGAGAGAATACTAAAGCTTCACCACCCCATGAGTAAACAAACATCTCCTTATCTGAATCACAAATGGCCAACACCCTAATATCTATTTGAGTTGGGGAAAACATCCTGTCTGTATTCACCTCAGCAAGCCCTCTAAGAATTTTGTCTGTTTCAAATAGACTACCTTGATTCTTGTAAACTCCCATTCTACTCAATCTCTCCTCTTAATCTAAATCTGTACGCCCAGCAATTATGTTAGTGACCTTAGATGCATCTCTGCTATGGGACGCATATCGTCCTCAAGACAAGAGGACCAATATTGTGCACCACATAGTCTCACCAAAGCAACAAGGTTTCCTGACCCAAAATCACAAGCCCTCTTGCACTAAGGGCTATCACAGTCTCAGCTTTCCGAATTGCTTTGTGTACTTGTATGTTAACATCAGACACATGTTAATGACGCAGTTCATTCACTAGCAGCAAGCATTTTGGAAGAGACAGCATTGAAGCCAGATACCCTACAACGAAACAAGTCCAATATCTACAACCCACCCAGTACTTTGATCAACATCTTGGTGCTCAGCTGGAAGCATGGCAGCAGCTGGGGGCCTGGATCACAACTTTGATGGTCAGAGATCGAACCCAATCTGGGAAGAGTGAACGCAACACAGCGGTGAGGGAGGTTCCCGGCATCTGCAATAGCGTTAAGAGCAGGCAGCCGAAACTCGTCTGGAGAACAGGACAAAGTGGAGGAGATTGAGCCCTCGTAGGGAGTGTGAGCCCAGCATGACGAAGTATTTAGGAAAGACTCAAGAGTGTGGTGCTGGAAAAGCACAGCAGGTCAGGCAGCATCCGAGGAGGAGAATTGATGTTTTGGACAATAGCCCTTCCTGATGAAAGGCTTTAGCCCAAAACATCGATGTTCCTGCTCTGCGAATGCTGCGAATGCTGCCTGACCTGCTGTGCTTTTCCAGCAACACACAATGGAGTTTGCACATTCTCCCCGTGTCTGCGTGGGTTTCCTCCGGGAGCTCTGGTTTCCTCCCACAGTCCAAAGATGTGCAGGTTAGGTGAATTGGCCATGCTAAATTACCCATAGTGTTAGGTGAAGGGGTAAATGTAGGGGTATGGGTGAGTTGCGCTTCGGCAGGTCGGTGTGGACTTGTTGGGCCGAAGGGCCTGTTTCCACACTGTAAGTAATCTAATCTAATCTAATCAAGTAAAACTCTCGACCCTAATCTCCAGCATCTGCAGTCCTCACTTTCGCCTTGTTAAGAAAGACTGTTGAACTTATAACTTTATTTTTTCAGTCTTCCACCTTATAGTAAGAAAGACTATATTGTTAAACTTTTAAAATTTGTTTTTTTTTATTTTTCTACTTTATACCTAAACTTTTGTACCTAGGAACTGTATACCAAACGTGGCACCAGGAAAGGTAACATTGCACACTTTTCACTGTACTCATGTACTTCTGCACTTGAGTACACAAATTCTGGGGATTGCGGACAACTGGCAACACCAGCACCTGTATGTTCCCCTCCAAACCACACATGGCCCTGACTTGGAAATGTATCATTGTCTCTTCAGTGTTGCTGGGTCAAAGTCCCTTCTCAACAACCCATCCCAGTTGACTATGGCAGTTTAAGAAGGCAGCTCACCACCACCTTCTTGAGGTCAATGATAGATGAACAATAAATGACAGCTGAGTCAGAGATACTCTCATCCCACGAACGAATTTTGTCTCATGAAGAATTGACCCTAATGCATATCTGCATTCTCCCTCTCCCTTACAAAATCTATTCTTATATAACAAGAGTTATCGATGGGGCAAGGGCAATTATAATGCGATTAGGCAAGAATTAGGATGCATAGAATGGGGTAGCAAAATGCAGGGGATGCAGACAATCGGAATGTGGAGCTGGTTTAAGGAACTGATATTGCATGTCCTTGATAGGTATGTCCCTGTCAGGCAGGGAAGAAGTGTTAAGGCAAGGAAACAGTGGTATACTGCAGGAATTGCATCTCTTGTTAAGAAGAAAAAGAAGGCTTAGGTGTTGATGAGGCAAGATGGTACAGATGAGACGATGGAGAATTACAATTCAGCTAGGAAGGATTTAAAGAGAGAGTTAAAAAGAGCAAAGAGAGAACATGAGCAATCTTTAAGATTTAGAATAAAGGAGAACCCTTAAGCTTTCTATAGGTATGTGAAGAATAAAAGGATGACCAGGGTAGGAATAGGGCCAGTCAAAGACAGAAGTGGAAAGTTGAGTGTGGACCTTGCAGAGATCGGAAAGGTGCTAAATGAACATTTCTCATCGGTGTTCACTCAGGAAAAGGAGAATATTGTGGAGGAGAAGAATGAGGTACGAGATATTAGACTAGAAAGGATCGAGGTTAGTTACGCACAGGTGTTATCAATTCTAGAAGGAGTGAAAGTAGACAAGTCCCCTGGGCCAGATGGGATTTATCCGAGGATTCTCTGGGAAGCTAGGGAGGAGATAGCAGAGCCTTTGGCTTTGATATTTGAGTTGTCATTCTCTACAGGTTTAGTACCTGAGGACTGGAGGATTGCAAATGCTGTGCCATTGTTCAAGAAGGGCAGCAGAGATGACCCAGGTAATTATAGACCAGTGAGCCTTACTTCTGTTGTAGGAAAGGTTTTGGAAAGGATTATAAGAGATAAGATTTATAATCATCTCGCAAGCAACAATTTGATTTCAGATAGTCAACATGGTTTTGTCAAGGGCAGGTCATGTCTCACAAACCTGATTGAGTGCTTTGAGAAGGTGACCAAGCATGTAGATGAGGGTAGGGCAGTTGATGTGGTATACTTGGACTTTAGTAAAGCCTTTGATAAGGTTCCATATGGTAGGCTGATGGAGAAAATGCAGAGGCTTGGAATTGAGGGTGATTTAGCAGTTTGGATTAGAAACTGGCTTCTGTAAGAAGGCAGCGAGTGGTGGTTGATGGAAAATATTCAGTCTGGAGTCCAGTTACTAGTGGTGTGCCACAAGGATCTGTCTTGGGACCAGTGCTGTGTGTCAGTTTTATAAATGACTTAGACGCAGGCATAGGTGGATGGATTAGTAAATTTGAAGATGACACTAAAGTCAGTGGCGTAGTGGACAGTGTGGAAGAATGTTACAGGTTGCAGGAGGACTTGGATAAACTGCAGAATTGGGCCGAGAGGTGGCAAATGTAGTTCAATGCAGCGAAATGTCAGGTGATGCACTTTGGGAAGAATAACAGGAAGGCAGAACACTGGGTCAATGGAAAGATGTTTGGCAGTGTGGATGTGCAGAGGGATCTTGGAGTCCATGTTCATAGATCCCTGAAAGTTGCCACCCAGGTGGATAGTGCTGTTAAAAAGGCATATGGTGTGTTAGGTTTCATTGGTAAGGGATTGAGTTCCAGAACCGCAATATCATGCTGCAACTATACAAAACACTTGTGCGGCCACACTTGGAATATTGTGTACAGTTCTGGTCCCCATATTTCACAACGCAAGTGGAAGCAGTGGAAAAGGTGCAGAGGAGATTTACTAGGATATTGCCTGGTCTGGAGGGAAGGTCTTATGAGGAAACGCTGAGAGACTTGGGTCTGATCTCATTGGAAAGAAGAAGGCTAAGGGGGTATTTGATAGAGACATACAAGATGATCAGAGGATTAGATAGAGTAGACAGTAAAAGACTTTTTCCTAGGATGATGACGTCAGCTTGTAGGAGGTGGCGTAACTACAAATTGAGGGGTGATAGATTTAAGACAGATGTCAGAGGCGGGTTCTTTACACAGAGAGTGGTAAGGGTGTGGAATGCCCTTCCTGCTAATGTAGTCAATTCAGCCACATTAGGGAGATTTAAACAATCCTTAGATAAGCACATGGATGATTTTGGGAAAGTGTAGGGGGACGAGCTGAGAATAGTTCACAGTTCAGTGCAACATTGAGGGCTGAAGGATTTGTTCTCCGCTGTAATGTTCTATGTTCTAACCTACAGTACATTTACAAATTCCTGAGGCATTCCTAATTTATTTCAAGAAAATCATATTTGAAAATAAATATTTAATATCATAACTTTTTATGAACCCCACAAAAAGCTATAAATCACAAATGACTAACCAACGTCACTGTCACATTGCTGTATATCTGAATTTCAAGGCCATCAGGTTTCAGCTCATAGGGCCTCAAACTCTCGCATTCCCTCCCTAAACCTTGACATTTCTCTACCCCTAATTCCACCTTTTAAATGATGCTTAAAACCTATCTCTTTGACCAGGTCAGTCATTATATGTGACCTAGTGTCAAATGTTATTCAATAATATCTCAATGAAGTGCCTTAGAACATTGATATCGTGTATTTAATAGAAGCACAATGAATGTTTTCTTTATACCTCCTGTGAGTTTCATACTTTACTGTTTCTGTACGACACACAGGTGATCAGACTGAGTGCGTGCATTTGATAGATAAGTAAATCTTTAACTTTTCTAAACCTAATCTAACCCAATTTAATATGTGGCTGGCATTAAGCTGGAATCTACAGTTTAAAGTCTGGAGATGCTCGCCTTAAACAAGGATTTTTCTTCCACGGTAGGATGGAAAATAAATCAGGAGACAATGGGAGCATGTAAAAAGGGCAGTACATTAATCACGTGTGACTTCAAACTTCAAGCAGATTGAGAAAATTAAATTGGCAGAGGTCACACACGAAAGAATTTGTAGAAAGTGTTCATCCGAGGATATGGAAAGACGTGGATGCATTAGTAATCATCTTACAAGCATCATTAGATTCTGGAAAAGTTGAGGCAGTTTGAAATCTGTTATTGTAACACCCCTATTTAGAAATGAGAGGGAGACCAAAAAAAAAGGTTACAATTGGCTACTTAGCTTAATCTTTGGTGTTGGAAAAATGTTGGAGTCTATTATAAAAGATGTAATAGCAGAGCATTTAGAAATATATCATATGTTGAAGCAGAGACAACATATGTCATGAAGTTTAACCAGGCTTAACGAATAAATTACAATTCTTTTAGGAGGTAAGAAGCAGGATAGATAAAGGGGAACAAGTAGATGTAATACATTTAATTTTCCAAAAGGCATTCAGTATGGTACGGCAAATAAGGCACCTTAAGATAATACCTCACGGTTTTGGAGGTCATATATTAACACGAAGCAAAGATTGGCTGCCTAACAGAAGTCAGAGAGTTGAGATAAAGGGCATTTTCAGGATGGAGAATGTGAGGACTGCAGATGCTGGAGACCAGAGTTGAAAAGTGTGGCGCTGGAAAAGCGCAGCAGGCCAGGCAGCATCCGAGAAGCAGAAGAGTCGATGCCTCAGGCATAAGCCCTTCTCCTGCTCCTCGAATGCTGCCTGGCCTGCTGCACTTTCCCAGCACCACACTTTTCAACATTTTCAGAATGGAACCTGTAACTAAGAATGCCAAGGGATCAGTCCTGAGACTATAATTATTTATAATATATGCTAATGATTTGCACGAGGGAAGTGAATGTATTTTCACTAAATTTGCGATGACATAAAAAGAAGTAGGAAGGCAAGTGGTGAGTCCTCAGAGGGATATAGACAGGTTAAGTGAGTGGGGAAAGCGTTGCAGATGGAATATGAGGGGCAATGTCTGGTTATGTACTTTGGCAAGAAGAATATTATTTAAATGGAGAAAGACTGCAGAATGCTGCATCTCAGAGCAATTTGAGAGTGTTTGTGCATGAATCCCAAAAAGCCCACATCCGAGTTCAGCAGATAATCAGGAAGCTAGGTTAAAGGATGGCCGTTACTTCAAAGGGAATGGCATATAAAATGTGGCACTAGTTAGATAACACCTAGAATATTAAAATTGAATCCCTAATCTCAGAAAAGATATGCTTGGCATTGGAGGCAGATTCAGGAAAGGTGACCTGGGTACGGAGGGACTATCTTATGAGGAGAAGTCAAGTAGTTTGGGCTTATATTATCGGAGTTTAAAAGAATGAGAGGTGACCTTATTGAATCAGGTAAAGTTCTTAAAGAACTTGACAGGATACTTTCAGTGACATCATTTCCCTTTGGCAGTGAACAGGACCAGAGGGCAAAGTCTCAAAGTAAGAGGACCACCCATTTAAGAAAGAAATAAGGACAACTTTATTCTCTCTGTGAGGGTCGTGAATTTGTGAAATCCTCTACCACAGAGAGTTACCAAGGCAAACATTAACAATGTTCAAGGCTGCAATAGATCATTAATCAGTAAGGGAATCCAGGGTTATGGGGAAGAGGCAGGAGAGTGGAGTTACCAGATCAGCGATGATCTCTTTGAATGGCAGAGCAGACTCGATGGCCTGAATGGCATACTTCTCCTTTACATCTTAGGGATTCAGTCAGAAAACTAGACTACTGACAGCCTATAAAGCAGATAACTCAAAAAACTACCTCTGTTCTCACCCAAGTAAAAGCTTGTCTAAATACGTTGGAAAAGTCCTCCAGAATTTGACTGCACAGAGTAGGCAACGTAGTTGCAAGTACAAGATTGGGGATATTGTTATCAAACCTACAGTTATCAGTTCAGCTGCTGCAAGCTCCTGTTACGCTCCGCAACCCGTGCCCATTGGCCATGAGAAGGCTCTTTAGGCACTGTGAGCCCAGTACAAGGTTATAGTCTGTGACCTGTTTGCACTTACGTTCATTGCTACATTGTTAGAAACATCACCAAGTATGCATCACCCTCTTCAAGCTCTCAACCCAGAAACAGAACATCGATCCCATGTACCAATCATCAATAATCCAACTCTTAAAGTACCAGGAGACAAACTGTACACAGCTTCATAACAGTTTTGTTCCTGCCTTAAGGAACTTTATAACTGTCGTTCCAACCATGGAAAGTCTTTTGTTCTGAGGGTTTATCATGACGTTAGCGATTTTCTGTTCAAGCTTGACTTTCCAAGTAACATTATTTATTATAAAAATTGCTATAGATGGTAATTATAGATATACCTGGTTTTGACTTCTAGTTATATTAGATATGACTATATACGCGCTACTCTTTTCTAAAATCTCCATTGATCATTTCAATCCTTTACGCAGCTTCAATCAATAACCAACTAACACTCAATATAAACATGATTTATGCCCAGTGATGAGCAGCTCCATGACATCACTGCAAGTTGATCCAGGGTCCTAAAGCCCTTTTACAACATAAAGAAAGTAACCGTCCTCCCCATAAAATTATCTCACACTTACCTGGGTTGAATTCCATTTATCATTTTTCTGTCTATCTTGCCAGTCTATTGACATCTTCCTGCAGACTACATATTTTTTGCTCACTAACAACTAACATCCAGTTCCAGTATCATTTGCGAACTACTCGGCCCTGCGCTCAACACTGAAGTTGAAATGATTGATACTCCCCACTTGTGTGGATGAGTACAACTCTCAAGAAGCTCAACACCATTCAGGACAAAGTAACCCACTTGATTGACATCACATCCATGAATATTCAGTCCATCCACTATCGATGCTCATTAGCAGCAGTGCATGCTACCTATAAGATGCATGACAGAATTTTGCCAAAGATATTTAGACAGCACCTTCCAAACCCACGACCATTTCCATTCAAAGGACATGGGCAACAGACACATGGAACACCACCATCTGCAATTTCTCTTCCAAGCCACTCACCATTCTGACTTGGAATGTATCACTATTCCTTCACTGTCACTCAATCAAAATTCTGGAATTCCCTCCATAACAGGATTGTGGTCTACCTACATATTACAGCTGCAGTAGTTCAAGAAAACAGCTCACCACCACCTTCTCAAGGAACAACTACAGACAGGCAAGAAATGCTGGTCCAGCCTGTGATGTCCGCATCCAAGTGATAAAATAAATCGACAAACAGTCAGGGACCCAATACCTAATATTCTGTGGAATCCATTTGAAACAACCTTTCATTTACAAAAGCAATAATGAGGAGTCACAATGGACTCAGAACATTAATTCTGTTTCTCTCTCCACGAATGCTGAAAGACCCATTGAGTTTCTTTGGTATTTTCCAATTTTATTTCAGATTTTAAGCATCCCTAGCATTTTACTTTTACAAATGTACCTATTGACCATGAACTTTAATTTTTGCCACTGAGGCAATTTTAGATCCAGCCTATCACTTTCCCAAGGATCTCATGAAGGTTTCATTTTATTGATTAGCCTGCCTTCTGGAACCTGGTGAAAAGCCATGCTCAGACCTTTTCAAAGGTCATCAAACATTCTCCATGGATTGACCCTCTTGTTTGCCTCATTAAAACTCTGCAGGATGCGAGAGATAAGCAGACACCTTCACTTAGATGAGGAATTCAAATTAAATGGTTCACGGGAATGTTTCTGTTATGACCTACTAAATTATAACTTTAATTTTTTTTAAAAATGTTAATTATAGGAATATCCCTCTCTCCTGTCTGTCTCTGTCTGGTTCCATGATTACAAAATTGACATTTTACCGTAGCACTCTGTACATAGTTTCAAACTTTCACAACCGTCCAATGTGGCATTCTTGTCAATCTTAGCAAGTGTATTAAGATATTAATAAACCAGAGGTTAGAATGCAAAGGCCAAAGAATATGATGTGCAACTGTTTTATATATTTCAACAGAAACATAACACATTAAGTAAACATACTGTTCAAAGTAACTGACTCGGCATTCTTAAAAGTGTTGACTAGTGCATGCGAAATAAAACCATGTTTCATCCCCATGTGCCCTCCTCATTTTAAACTAAACATTTTGACAATGGCACTGTCTGCTTGGCTCCTGCTCATCTTCCCAAGCTGAAGATAAAACATCAAATATTTGACCTCCGGCCTCTTCAGCTCTTTGTGACAAATTTTCAAACTTACGGAGAATGCTTCCCAACATCATTCCCAAATGTCTTGCCTCAATTTTCAGCATTCTATTCCCTTTAGATTAGATTACTTACAGTGTGGAAACAGGCCCTTCGGCCCAACAAGTCCACACCGACCCACCGAAGCGCAACCCACCCATACCCCTCCATTTACCCCTTCCCCCCACGGGCAATTTAGCATGGCCAATTCACCTGACCTGCACATCTTTGGATTGTGGGAGGAAACCGGAGCACCCGGAGGAAACCCACGCAAACACGGGGAGAATGTGCAAACTCCACACAGTCAGTTGCCTGAGGCGGGAATTGAACCCAGGTCTCTGGCGCTGTGAGGCAGCAGTGCTAACCACTGTGCCACCGTGCTGCCCTTGTTCTGGAATCTCCCATGAGAGGAACAAGTTTCTCCTTAACTCCTCTACTTATTGCATTCAAGATCTTAAATACATGGTCTAGATCACTCCTTAATTTTCTATACTCAAGGTAATAAAAGTCTAGTCGTTGACCCAAAATTTAATCCCCGCGTAATAACTGAGGCACTTTGAGGATAAGGAGCCTTTGCAAATTAAATTCTCAGGAAGGTGGAAAGCAATTGAAATTATTTTTAATCAAACGTTTTATCTGATTTATGCGAAATTTCAATCCAATAATCCATGGATAATCAAGAGGAGCATAGTTTAAATTCAAATGTAGACTAATCGTTCCTAGCATATGTCCAAATGAATAGTCATATTTGATTGTTAATGCTTATAGATCCATTTTGAAAACTATCAGGTAATACTAAGTATAGTGTGGTGAAGAATTACACTTATACCTTAAGCAGCAACTCTCTCATAAGTTTTTCTTGCATCATCAAAATATCAGTAAACACAACAATCTGCCCTGCTCTGCATTATCATTGCTGAATTCAGAATATTCAATTCACAATACTCAGTTAAGGACTGGGAGGATTCCTGAGGCATAGTGGTCATGTCCCTACCTCTTAGCCAGGAGACCTGGCTTCTTACAACATATCTAACCAGATTGATTAGAAATATCTAGAAGGGACTCAAGTGACATCACAATCCTGACAGACTCAAAAGACATTGGTAATGTTAGTGCCCATGCAGTCAGAAGTGCATCTTAAAAGCAACTTCCCAACCTTTGGCACATGTCCAAACTTGTCAATTTTTTATATAGAATCCCTACAGTCTGGAAGCTGGCCATTCAGCCCAACAAGTCCGCATTGAGCCTCCAAAGAACATCCCTCCCAAACCCACTCCCCGACACTATCTCTGTAACCCTGCATTTCCCATGGCTACCTCACCTAACGGACACATCCCTGGACATTATGGGTAATTTGAGAACAAATCTTCTCAAAAATTGGTAATTTCCCATGGCCAATCCAACTAACCTACATATCTTTGGACTATGGGAGGAAACCGGAGCATCCAGCAGAAACCCATGCATGTCAAGTAGCAGCTGACATATCACAATTGGCCTTAATTCACCTCCCCCCACCATCTCCGCCAGCCAAATTTCAAAACTTGACCCTTTTTTAGAAAAAGGCTCCACGTGTGGAACTGATAATTAGGCTCAGTTGTCATTCCTCTACAGCCACAGAAAAATATCTCAATTTTCAAGGTTTCATGTGGTATGGGAAGCTAAAGGGGGAATTTGACATCAAGGTAGAGGATCAGTCATGATCATATTGAATGACAGAGGAGACCTGAAGGACCAAATGGCCTACTCCTGCTCCTTGCTTCCATTCTCTGTAACATAACCAAGCATTGTTTAACAGTGCAGGCTGAAATAATGTAGACGGGCAGTTAGTGCCTTATATTCATGTGGCACACCTAATGCATGGGATTTCACAGGAGTGCCATAATGGAAAATTAGACCCATTCTAAGATATTAGTACAAATCGCAACAACACTGGTCAACACAGATCAGTGGGTGGCATGGTGGCTCAGTGGATAGCACGGCACCAAGAAGCTGGGTTCAATTCATGCGTTGGGTGACTGTCTGTGTGGAGTTTTGCACAGTCTCCCTGTGTCTGTGCGGGTTTCTACTGGGTGCTCTGGCTTCCTTCCATAGTCCAAAGATGTGCAGGTTCGGGTGGATTGGGTCTTGGTAAATTGTTTGAGGTGTCCAGAGATGTGCAGGCTAGATGAGTTACCCATAAATGTGGGGTTATGGGGACAGAGTAGATCCAGGTGGGATGCTCTTCGGAGGGTTGGTGTGACTGAATGGCCTCTATATGCGCTGTAGGGTTTCTATAAAAGAGAAAGATTTTAAAGGGTGTCTTGGGCTGGATAGAGTAGGTGCGGATATGCAGGTCCACACTATTAGGCTGCTGAAGGCCAGGTCTTCGGTGATGGAGTGAGTGAAATTGGGGAGCTCAAGGGGCACAAATTTCACAAAGACTGAGAATTGGGAGGGTTCTGGAAGCTTCAGGGGTTACAGCGAAAAGGAAGAGAGAGGCCATGGAAGGATGTGGATTGATAAAATGGAAGCACTGACAAAGTCAGGTCAGGTTATGAGGGATGGGGAAAGGACAGTGCAATGTGTGAATGGGCCCTGGGCCGTAACTATGTGCCCAGTCACCTGTAAACCGACAGAAAAGTGCTGAGAAGCGCCAACCCTTTGTGGAGGTGGAGAAAAGGCAAGTTCCTGAAGGTAAAATCCATCAGCACCGAACTGAACCAGAGCAAAAACAATCAAATAAACTCCACTCACTTGATGAAATATGTTGCACCTTCAAAAGTGAAAGCTTGTTCCCAGCCACGAGGCAGATCTGCAAGTTTCAAAACAAAAATCCAACAATAACGTACAATAAACCCTGAGTGTCTGGCTCATAAACAATGTAGGGTTTGAGAGAGACCTCATTCACTGATTCCTTACCTGGACGGCGCCTGTGTCCAGTTCGAAATCCCTGTCCGGATCTGGGATCTATCCAGGTGGTCGAACAAGTTAAATCACTGTACACACACAAAAAAAAACATCAAATGTACCCCAGCAGTGCCAGAAGTTTTGGGAGGATAATTTAATCTGCAAAACTCTACCGCAAAGTCCAACTCTACAGAAAGGCAAACTTTCTCAAAGATACTCAACTCTATGAAGAAGATCCGCCCATCCCGTGTCACTGCCGAGTTCCAATATTTTGGAAGGCGTTCCATTTGTCCTGGGGACGGGTGGTCTTCACTTTCTCCTCCGTCCCTGTCTCCCTCACCCCCCGGGGGTTAGCACCCCTGCTCCCCTGTGCACTCTCTCGGGCTCGCTTCCTTGTTAAAGGGATCAGTCAGTTGTCAATATCACCGCTTCCTGAGTCCCGCCTGTATCTGAAACTCCTTCCCACCCTGCTCCCAGAGAGAGAGAGAGAGAATGTGCTCCGGAATAAATCACACTCCAATGATACCACCCACACCCTCCCAGGAGAAATTTCAGGTTGCTGTGCAGATCAAAATCCAACTGAGTCAGTCACATTGCACACACAAACTCAGCCTCATTTTTAAAAAATAGTTTGACCTATTTTTCCAAATCCACGTGTTATTGCACACCTCTGGAACAGGCAAGGCTTGAAATAGGGTCTCCTGGTCCAGGGTAGGGACACTACCACTGTGCCACACGGAGACTCCAAAGTACTATACCTGGTGGAGGAGAGGGTGAGGATTGCAGATGTTGAAGAGTCAGAGTTGAAAAGTGTGTTGCTGGAAAAGCGCAGCAGGTCAGGCCGCATCCAAGGAACAGGAGAGTCGACCCTTGGGGCGTAAGCCAGGTATATCCCAGGCGGTCTCCCAACAGCCCTGAGTCTGCTTAGCTTCCGAGATCAGACCAGATCGGATGTTTTCAGTCTGGTATGTCTAACCCCAATCCCCACAAATTTTCCTCCTTGCCACTTTCCTCACTTTCCCTGGGTTAATACTTGTCCTGCAGCCGACACCCACTGAAGGTGGACTGACCATTTCTATTTACGGGATCCTCCTGTGCACAATCTGGCTGCCAAATTTCCTACGCTTGCAGCTTTTTCTTTCAGAAACAGCTTATCTTCACACACTTACACCTCCCCCTCCCTCCCCCCAGCCTGTCTGCAGGGAAACTGGGGGAATGAAACAAGCAATTGAACCCCATCATGAACACTCTTCCCATGACTGGCAAGTCCTAGCCCAGGATTCGAACACTCCATTGTGCCTCAAGACCTGCCGGGAGTACAGCAACTCCTGGGAGGCCTGGTGATAATATCACTGGGCTATTAATCCAGAGACCTAAAAAACATTCTGGGAAGGAGGGCAGCACGGTGGCTCAGTGGTTAGCACTGTTGCCTCAGCACCAGGGTCCCAGGTTTGATTCCAGCCTCGGGTGACTGTCTGTGTGGACTTTGCACATTCTCCCCATGTCTGCGTGGGTTTCCTCCAGGTGCTCTGGTTTCCTCCCACAATCCAAAGATGTGCAGGTCAGGGTGAATTGGCCATGCTAAATTGCCCATAGTGTTAGGTGCATTAGTCAGAGGGAAATGGGTCTGGGTGGGTTACTCTTTGGAGGGTCGGTGCAGACTTGTTGGGCCAAAGGTCCTGTTTCCACACTGTAGGGAATCTAATCTAAAAAGAAACCTGTGTTCAAATCCTGCCACAACAGATAGTGGAATTTGAATTCAATTAAAATCTAGAGTTAAGAGGGTAATGAATGTGAAAGAAACTAATGTCGTTGAGGAAACAACTATCCTGGCCTACATCACTCCTTGAAAGTGGAGTCGCAGGTATATAGGATAGTGAAGAAGGTGTTTGGTATACTTTCCTTTATTGGTTAGAGTACTGAGTATAGGCATCGGGAGGTCATGTTGCAGCTGTACAGGACATTGGTTCGGCTAGTGTTGGAATATTGCGTACAATTCTGGTCTCCTTCCTATTGGAAAGATGTTGTGAAACTTGAAAGGGTTCAGAAAAGATTTACAAGGATGTTGCCAGGGTTGGAGGGTTTGAGCTATCGGGAGAGGCTGAACAGGCTGGGGCTGTTTTCCCTGGAGCATCGGAGGCTGAGGGGTGACCTTATAGAGTTTTATAAAATCATGAGGGGCATGGATAGGATAAATAGACAAAGTCTCTTCCCTGGGGTGGGGAAATCCAGAACTAGAGGGCATAGGTTTAGGGTGAGAGGGGAAAGCCTGAACACACGCACCAGCCAGTTTCCTAACAGTTTCTACCTGACTGTTGTTAGAATACTGAATGAACTCACAAACTCTTAACATTCGCCTGTACCTGTGTTTTTGTTTTTGCTGCTGTTTACCTATTATTTACTGATCTATGCTACTTAACTCTGTGATCTGCCTGTATTGCTCACAAGACAAAGCTTTTCACTGTGCCTTGGTACACATGCCAATAAATTCAATTCATTAATTCAAAAATTCATATAAAAGAGACCTAAGGGGCAACTTTTTCACGCAGAGGGTGGTACATGTATGGAATGAGCTGCCAGAGGAAGTGGTGGAGGCTGGTACAATTGCAACATTTAAGAGCCATTTGGATGGATATATGACTAGGAAGGGTTTGGAGGGATATGGGATGAGTGCTGGCAGGTGGAACTAGATTGGGTTGGGATATCTGGTTGGTATGGACAAGTTGGACCGAAGGGTCTGTTTCCATTCTGTACATCTCTATGACTCTATGTGACTCCAGACACACAGCAATGGGACTGTCACCCTCATCCTGTAATTGAATGAAAAAGCACTATTTCATTATAAAGCACTTTGGACTTATCCATCTGTGTGGTCAAAAAAGCAGATATAGACAATAGACAATAGCTGCAGGAGTAGGCCATTCTGCCCTTCGAGCCTGCACCACCATTCATTATGATATGGCTGATCATCCTCAATCAGTATCCTGTTCCTGCCTTTTCTCCATAACCCTTGATTCCACTATCCCTGAGAGCTCTATCCAACTCTTTCTTAAACGAATCCAGACACTGGGCCTCCACTGCCTTCTGGGGCAGAGCATTCCACACACCCACCACTCTCTGGGTGAAGAAGTTTCTCCTCATCTCTGTCCTAAATGGCCTACCCCTTATTTTTAAGCAGTGTCCTCTGGTTCAGGACCCACCCATCAGCGGAAACATGTTTCCTGCCTCCAGAGTGTCCAATCCTTTAATATCTTATACGTCTCAATCAGATGCCCTCTCAGTCTTCTCAACTCAAGGGTATACAAACCCAGTCGCTCCAATCTTTCAACATAAGATAGTCCGGCCATTCCAGGAATTGACCTCGTGAATCTACGCTGCACTCCCTCAATCGCCAGAATACCTTTCCTCAAATTTGGAGACCAGAACTGCGCACAATATTCCAGGTGCGGTCTCACCAGGGCCCTGTACAGTTGCAGAAGAACCTCTTTGCTTCTATACTCAATCCCTCTTGTTATGAAGGCCAGCATGCTAATAGCCTTCTTCACTACCTGCTGTACCTGCATGCTTGCCTTCATTGACTGGTGTACAAAAACACCCAGATCTCTTTGTACTGCCCCTTTACCTAACTTGATTCCATTTAGGTAGTAATCTGCTTTCCTGTTCTTGCCACCAAAATGGATAACCACACATTTATCCACATTAAACTGCATCTGCCATGCATCTGTCCACTCACCTAACCTGTCCAGGTCATCCAGTAATCTCCTAACATCCTCCTCACATTTCAACCTGCCACCCAGCTTTGTAACATCAGCAAATTTGCTAATGTTATTACTAATACAATCTTCTATATCATTAATGTATATTGTAAAAAGCTGCGGTCCCAGCACTGATCCCTGTGGTACCCACTGGTCACCGCCTGCCATTCCAAAAGGGAGCCGTTTATCACTACTCTTTGTTTCCCGTCAGCCAACAAATTTTCAATCCAAGTCAGTAGTTTGCCCCCAATACCATGCGCCCTAATTTTGCTCACTAACCTCCTATGTGGGACTTTATCAAAGGCTTTCTGAAAGTCCAGGTACACTACATCCACTGGATCTCCCTTGTCCATCTTCAGAGTTACATCCTCAAATAATTCCAGAAGATTAGTCAAGTATGATTTCCCCTTCATAAATTCATGCTGACTCTGACCTATCCTGTTACTGCTATCCAGATGTGTCGTAATTTCATCCTTTATAATTGACTCCAGCATCTTTCCCACCACTGAGGTCAGAATAACTGGTCTATAATTTCCTGCTTTCTCTCTCGCTCCTTTCTTAAAAAGTGGTACAACAGTAGCCACCCTCCAATCCTCAGGAATTGATCCTGAATCTATCGAACTCTGGAAAATAATCACCAACGCATCCACGGTTTCCTGAGTCACCTCCTTCAGTACCTTGGGATGTAGACTATCAGGCCCGGGGACTTATCAACCTTCAGACCCAACAGTCTCTCCAACACCAATTCCTGGCAAATATAAATTCCCTTCAGTTCAGGCCCTTCAGTCACTGTTACCTCTGGGAGATTGCTTGTGTCTTCCCCAGAGAACACAGATCTGAAGTATCAATTCAACTCTTCTGCCATTTCTTTGTTCCCCCTAATATATTCCCCTGTTTCTGTCTTCAAGGGCCCAATTTTAGACTTAACCATATTATTCCCTTTTACATACCTAAAAAAGCTTTTACTATCCTCCTTTATATTTTTGGCCAGTTTACCTTCGTATCTCATTTTTTCTCTGCGTATTTCCTTCTTAGTAATCCTCTGTTGTTCTTTAAAAGCTTCCCAGTCCTCTGTTTTCCCACTCATCTTTGCTATTTTATACTTCTTCACTTTTGACTTTATATGTTTCTTAACTTCCCTCGTCAGCCACGGACACCTCTGCCTCCTCATAGGATCTTTCTTCCTTTTTGGAATGAACTGATCCTGCATCTTCTGCATTATACCCAGAAATATCTGCCATTGTTCCTCCACTGTCATCCCTAGAAATACAAATCTCTCAGTCTTTATTCTATCATCATCCACTCTTTGTCCTCTCCCCAATTTCTTCTCTGTCTCTGTGCTGTGATACTCCTTCTGTCTCCCAAATATCATCTCACTTGCAATTCTTAGATTAGACTTACAGTGTGGAAACAGGCCCTTCGGCCCAACAAGTCCACACCGACCCGCCGAAGCGCAACCCACCCATACCCTTACATTTACCCCTTACCTAACACTACGGGCAATTTAGCATGGCCAATTCACCTGATCCGCACATCTTTGTGACTGTGGGAGGAAACCGGAGCACCCGGAGGAAACCCACGCAGACACGGGGAGAACGTGCAAACTCCACACAGTCAGTCGCCTGAGTCGGGAATTGAACCCAGGTCTCTGGTGCTGTGAGGCAGCAGTGCTAACCACTGTGCCACCGTGCCGCCCTAATGTTGAGATCTTCCTTACCTCCTTATTTCTAAGTTTTTTTTTAGATTTTCCAGCATGTTGTCACCATCTCTTACAATGAAGAAAAACACAGGATGTGACTGAAGTTGACAGTGCGCAGCTGCTGGTCTGATTCGGAAACACTTGGATTAATGATCAGGATGCATTTGGAAACTGTCAATAACCATTGCTTTTTCTGTCGAGAAATATGTTACATGCAGAAGTCATCTTGTAACAGAGATTGATGACTATCTATAATCCTGTGATGAATCTAACCAATCCCACTCTTAGGACTTCAATCATTCTCACAGCCACGAACATCTGAATAATGTAGATAGCTCAGATTTACGATCAAATCAAAGGTTTCACGATAAATGTCGGAGCCTTACAACAGCCAACTAACTTCCAAGGTTAGAATCTTGCCATGAACTTCCATCTGACTTATAATAATATTTATAAATTGGAAGGTCAAGATTGGTTGAAGAACTTTAATTCAGAGATGACCATAAGGTGCAGAGTCTGACTATCAGACCTGATTTATTGGGTGACACGGTGGCACAGTGGTTAGCACTGCTGTCTCACAGTGCCAGAGACTCAGGTTCAATTCCTGCCTAAGGCAACTGTATGTGTGGAGTTTGCACATTCTCCCCGCGTCTGTGTGGGTCTCCTCTGGGTGCTCCGGTTTCCTCCCATGTCCAAAAATGTGCAGGTTAGATGAATTGGCCATGCTAAATTGCCCGTAGTGTTGGGGGAATGGGTCTGGGTGGGTTGCTCTTTGGAGGGTTGGTGTGGACTTGTTGGGTGGAAGGGCCTGTAAGTAATCTAATTTCTGACCAAGATTAAAAACTCTGGCATTTTCTTCACGTCAATGAGTAGTTACAGGACTGCCCCCAAAGAACAAAAGGAAAAACTTACATTTACGTAGAATCTTAACAGCCAATAAGGCATTTTTGAAGTCGGACTACCTTTCCAAGAAATATGCCATTGATTTGCTCACTCCCAAAGTGATAATGGTCAGATAATCTGTTTTAGTGGTGTTTATCGAAGGACAAATATTAGCCATTACTCCTCTGCTCTGCTTCAAAATAGTGTCATGGGATGATCTTTCACATCCTTCTGAGAGAGCAGATGAGTCCCCAGCTTAATATCTTATCCAAAAGGCAATATCTCAGCCAGTGCTACAGGCCGAGTCCTGCACTGATGTGTCAGCAGTGATTTTAGTTTTCTCATCCAAGGGGGAGATTTGAACCTGGAACATCACGACTGAGGAAGGAGTGCTACCAACTCTGCTGCAGGTGACGCACAGGATTTCAATCAACTCCAAATGAAAGGTTCCCGAACACCTCCAATGAATATCCCACCAACCAACTGGAGAGTGTTGTTGAATAGAGAGACCTAGGGGTGCAGGTGCATAGTTCTTTGAAAGTTATACCATAGGTAGAGAGGTTGGCGAAGAAGGCATTTGGCACACTTGGCTTCAGTGGTCAGAGTATTGAGTATAGGAGTTGAGATGTCATGTTGCAGCTGTAAAGAACATTGATGAGGCCACTTTTGGAATATTACATACAGTTCTGGTCACCCTATTATAAGAAGAACATTATTAAATTGGAAAGAGTGCAAACAAGATTTACAAGGATGTTATCAGGCCTTAGGGGATTTGAGTTAAAAGGAGAAGCTGGATAGACTGGGATTATTTTCCTGGAACAAAGGAGGTTGAGGGGTGACATTATAGAGGTTTATAAAATCATGAAGGGTCTAAATAAGATGAATAGCAAAGGTCTTTTTCTCTAGGGTTGGGAATTCAAAACGAAAGGGCATAGTTTTAATGTGAGAGGGACAAGGTTTAAAAGGGTCCTGAGGGGCAACCTTTTCATACAGAGGATGGTTTGAATGTGGAATGAATTGGCAGAGGAAGTGGTAAGTGCAGGTACCATTACAGCATTTAAACGCCATTTGTACATGTATACAAATAGGAAAGGTTTAGAGGGATATGGGCTAAAAATGTGGGTCTAGTTTAGTTTGGGAAACTTGGTTGGTATAGATGAGCTAAACCAACGTTTATGTGCTGTATACTCTATGGCTCCAACTTGATCCTGTCTCTACCTGCTATCATCACGTGCAGCTCATTTAGAGTTCATTGGATGACAATGGGGCATTGGAATTTTATTCAGTTTGACTTCCATAATCCAGGAACTAAGCAGCTGATTGCCATGTCAACACAGATCAGTTATTATCTCACGCTGAGTCAGAAGATTATGGTTTTGAATGTTATGACACACCAGAAAAGACTAGATTCTTGAAGACGCCTTCCTTCCAATGACGAAGCAATCTGAGCTGTCAATCAGTCTGTTTAGTTGAATAGTAAACACCCATGGAACAGTGAATGACCTTTCTCTCCCTCTTCCACCTCAGCACTAACAATCATCCCCCAACCGCCCTACAGAATCTGAATTATTTGGCATTCAACTCCTTCTTCCTGTTTGTTCAACGTTGCTGCCACACCATGACCAACACCTTAAACCAATTAACCATTCATGTCCCTCAGGCACAATCCTGTGTGTGCAGTGTTCTAAGTAAATACACTAACACACAAATGTAATCAATGGCCATGCAAATCCATGATCAAAAGCTTGTGCCTGTCCAATTTCAAACACCTTGCACTAGAAATGTTACTGCTAACATGGAGAAGATTCTGACTTTTTTTTACACATGGATTAGATTAGATTACTTACAGTGTGGAAACAGGCCCTTCGGCCCAACAAGTCCACACCGACCCGCCGAAGCGCAACCCACCCATTCCCCTACATTTACCCCTTTACCTAGCACTATGGGCAATTTAGCATGGCCAATTCACCTGACCTGCACATCTTTGGACTGTGGGAGGAAACCGGAGCACCCGGAGGAAACACACGCAGACACGGGGTGAATGTGCAAACTCCACACAGTCAGTCGCCTGAGTCAGGAATTGAACCCAGGTCTCAGGCGCTGTGAGGCAGCAGTGCTAACCACTGTGCCACCGTGCCGCCCACTAGTATGGCTTTTATTGACCTTGAAAGCCCTACTAAAAACAAAAGTGACCAGATAAATACTTTAAAATTAAATTTATTTTATAGTATATGGTAAAAAGACAGGGAAATTGATCTGAGTAGATAGTTCTTACAGGGAGTTAGCAGAAGTATAATGAGCCAAATAGCTTCTCTATGTCTTAGAGTCATAGAATCCCTACAGTGTGGAAACAGGTCATTTGACCCAAAGAGTCGTCACCAAACCTCCGAAGAATAACCCACCTAGACCCATTCCCCTACATTGCCTCTGACTCATGCAACGAACATACAGACCCCTCAACACTATGGGCAATTTAGCATGGCCAATTCGCACATCTTTGGATTGTGGGAGGAAACCCACACAGACACGGGGAGAATGTGCAAATTCTACACAGACAGTCATCCGAGGCTGAAATTGAACCCTATAATTTCTATAAATTCTATGATTCAGTGATCTGATATCAACAGCCCCAGCACAAACAAGGAACTGTATTTGAGCATTGACTTTAACGAATACAAGAACATAACAATTAGGCCATTCAACCCCATGAGCCTAGATCTACCATTTGAGGGTATCATGGCTGATCTGTCTGTGGTCTTGACTTCATGTTGCTGCCTTCTTCCCCAAAGCCCTCAACTCCTGATGAAGGGCTTATGCCCGAAACGTCGAATTTCCTGTTCCTTGGATGCTGCCTGACCTGCTGCACTTTTCCAGCAACACATTTTCAACCCTCGACTCCTTTGTCAGGCAAAAATCTATGTAACTCAGCCTTGAATATATCCAATGACTCAGCCCCCAGGTGCTTGCTGGGGTCAGAATTCCAAACATTAATGACCCTCTGAGAAAAGAAACATTTTCATCTCTACTTTAAATGTGAGACTCGTTATTTCAGAACTGTTAGCGAGTTTTGAGAAGATTTGTAGCTCAGGTTGATGTTTTGGATGCAGGTTTGTTCGCTGAGTTGGAAGGTTCATTTCCAGATGTTTCGATACCCTCCTAGGGAACATCTTCAGTGGGCCTCAGGCGAAGCGCTGCTGACAATTCCTGCTTTCTATTTCTATGTTTGGGTTTCTTTGGGTTGGTGATGTCATTTCCTGTGGTGATGTTATTTCCTGTGGTGAAATCACTTCCAGTTCCTTTTCTCAGAGGGTGGTGGATGGGGTCTAACTCGATGTGTTTGTTGATAGAGGTCTGGTTGGAATGCCATGCTTCTAGGAATTGTTGTGCATGTCACAGGAAATGACACCACCAACCCAAAGAAACCTAAACATATAAACAGAAAGCAGGAATTTTCAGCATTGCTTCGCTTGAGGCCCACTGAAGATGCTACCTAGTAGGGTAACAAAACGTCTCGAAATGAACCTTCCAGCTCAGCGAGCAAACCTGCATCCAAAATTTCAGAAATGTGTCCCTGGTTTTGAGTTCCCTCACAAGGGGTCTGTAAAATCTGCTTAGAAACTTGCATGTTGCAATAAGATCCCTTTTAGACTTCAAAACTCCAGTAAGTTTAGATTCAACCTGCTCAACATTCCCCATGACATGCTCGTTATCCAACAAATTTGCCCGTTGAACCTTCTCTGAGCTATTTCCAATGCGAGCATATCCCTTCATAAATAAGGTGACTAAAACTACACACTGTAATCCAGGGGTGCTCTTATCTGTGCCCTGTATAGTTGGAGCAACATTTCCCCACTTTTATTCTCCAACCTCCTTTAGTAAAGGCCAAGCTGTGGGTGGCATGGTGGCACAGTGGTTAGCACTGCTGCCTCACAGCACCAGAGACCCGGGTTCAGTTCCCGCCTCAGGTGACTGACTGTATGGAGTTTGCACGTTCTCCCCGTGTCTGCGTGGGTTTCCTTCGGGTGCAGGAATGTTATAGCCTCTTTTTTTTCCCACTCACAGGATGAGGGTGAGACTGGCTAGATTAACATTTGCTGCCCATGTTATGACATGGGGGAAAACAGTCCTGCTTAATTTAAAACAGCAACACAGAAAAGATTGATCCCGTGCTGTAATCTGTGAAATCAGAGGCCAAACACACTTTAAAGTAAAAAAAACTTAACAACATTATTTCTTATAATATAACAGAGAATAATTAACTAATAGCTATTTACAACTCTTCTTGTTGGGCGGCACAGTGGTTAGCACTGCTGCCTCACAGCGTCAGAGACCTGGGTTCAATTCCCGCCTCAGGCGACTGACTGTGTGGAGTTTGCATGTTCTCCCAGTGTCTGCGTGGGTTTCCTCCGGGTACTCCGGTTTCCTCCCACAGTCCAAAGATGTGCGGGTCAGGTGAATTGGCCATGCTAAATTGTCCGTAGTGTTAGGTAGGGGGTAAATGTAGGGGTATGGGTGGGTTACGCTTCGGCGGGTCGGTGTGGACTTGTTGGG